>NW_026526765.1:6956176-8156176 GCF_024362965.1 Panthera pardus
CGTCTCAAATGTACCACTGCCTCCTGGAGCATTTATTTCCGACCAGAACATTATACGCTCTCACCAAACTTCCCTCTCTGTTGGCACTTAGCACCCCTCGGATCCGAAAGCAACAGCTAATTTACAGGCCATATTGCTTCTGCTTCTAACTAGTTCTAGCACCAGATTTTAAGAACCGCTTAACTAAATTACTGTTGAAAATCATCAACCTTAAACTGACACTATTGGAACCAATTATTAAAACCACAGTCGGCGATTTGTCTTATTTTCTTTGGGGCTTCAAGAGGTAGAAAGGTTTGTGTGTTGATCATTCTCTGATCTTCTTTCCCACCGTGTGAAGGTCATATAGCTAGTCGGAGGTCATCTACATTGTTTCCGAGCTGGGACATCACTCTGATACAGGTGAAGACAGCCATATTCAGAGTGGAAATGTCCTACTTGGGGAATCATCTGGAATGTGTGTATCAAGGTCTCGTTTGCGTGATGCTTGAGAAATCTGTGAGCTCCAAGTGAACTTTTATTTGGGAGTCTGCCAAGAATGTGGCTATAAAGACATAGTTGTGGGGTTTCCAGCAATTATCTTTGGAAAATCTTTGGAAAAACAAGTAGGATCCAAGAGATTGGTAAAGCGTAGAAAAATACACATTTTTTTATGAACTATAAAGACATAGTTGTGGGGTTTCCAGCAATTATCTTTGGAAAATCTTTGGAAAAACAAGTAGGATCCAAGAGATTGGTAAAGCGTAGAAAAATACACATTTTTTTTATAAGAGGAAAAAATGGCTAGAAGGAAAATCTTCAAAAAATCTACACATAGATGTTCAAATTCACACGTAAAAATACTGGAATGAATTGTCAAAGACCCAATCTATTCATACTTTCAATATCATAGCGGACTCAGTTCAGAAATCCATGGAACTTTGTGACAAATGTGTCCAAGAAGCCCAAACCAATTTACTCCAACACACTGGACAAATATGGGAAAGTTTGTCCAGAAGAAACAGCAGACAGGACCCAGACACGTAGGAAAGTCATGGTTTCCTCTTATGGCTCCCTGTCCTGCTGAAAGTTACAAAGTTTGACCTTTAAGACTTAGAAAAGAAACACAAACCTACTGTAAAAGTAACCAATACTGCAAAGCCAATAAGTTGAGAATGTAAACTGGATAGGATTCCCATCCACTATTTACTAGGAACATCAACATTTGTCAAAATACAACTAATTTAAGAAGAGTTTCGCAGTAATGTCTGCAATGAAATCAAGCAAACACACACCCCATAAACTGTATTGTATTAATATAACTCTATTGGGACATCTTCTGGGATTTTAATGACTTAGTCAATTTGGGGCACCTGGGTGGCTCAGTTGGTTAAGGGTCCAACTTCAGCTCAGGTCATGATCTCACGGTTCATGTGTTCAAGCCTCCCATTGGGCTCTGTGCTGACAGCTCAGAGCCTGGAGCCTGCTTTGAATTCTGTGTCTCCCTCTCTCTCTTCCCCTCCCCCACTTGCACTCTGTCTCTCTCTCTCTCTCTTTCTCAAAAATAAATAAACATTTAAAAATATGTTGAAACAATGACTTAGTCATCTTCATTCATCTTATATTTTAGTCAATAATTCAATAACTTTGTCATTTTTATTATTATCAATAATATTGAAGCAATATTACTATCTGCCATTTCACATACAACTTAATCACAGTAATGATGCTGCCACAATTTCTGATTTTACAGATGAAGGATCCAAGACCTCATTAGTTCCTGTAAAATGTCCAAAATGTACATGGCGGGTGGTGGCAGGGATCAGAGTCAGGTGGGCTGACCCCAATCCAGGCTCTGCACACCTGTCTGTCCCTGCCTTTCAAGTCCCCATTGCCTATTTCCTGGGATTCAAGCACTGGGCAGTGTCTTGAAAGCAAGTTCTTTAACTCTACCCTTGTTGGGTATTGGACCTGCATAGTTGTAGAAAATCTGCCCTCTGAGAGTGTCCCCCTCTTAAGATGTGTGAATCAACTTTTATAGCAGGGATTCAAACTAAGCAAGTGATTGGTTGGTGGGAGAGGCCAAAGGGCAGAGAACATGGTACTGGGAATCAAGAGGTGGTGTTGTACCCCAGTGCTGACACTACCTGGCTGTCTAAACTTGGGAATATATTGAACCTTCTGGGACTAATTTTTACAAGATGAGCAGAGATTAGATGATCCCCAGGCCCCTTTAGCTCTTACAAAGTGAAGTTAATGAAGCATCTAAATAATGTGGCCCAGAGGGGAACGGAGCAGTGCTCAGTCATTGCTGGGCACATAGTAGCCTCCTCTGCTCGGTCCCGCAGGGGTCCAGGACATGAGCTCAGAGTTACCACAGCTCAGAAGCTGACCTCTGGCGGCTCCCACACATGGGCTGTGTCCTCCGACCCAAGAAGGTAAAGACAAATGTACCAGGTAGAAGAAAGGTTTTGCCCTCCTCCTCCCCACTCTTCCCCACAAGGGCTGTCCTTGTCTTTCACTGCAATGGCAAAGCATGATGTGTTAACTAAACGTCCACAAACTAAACTAAATGTCAGGTGGGTAACCAGCATGTGTGAGTTCCCCGGACCTAAGAAGATACAAGAGTGGAGAGGTCAGTATCCAAACACGCACACACACACACACACACACACACACACACACACACACTACCCAAGCATTCAAACACACTTCGATATCACTACTGCAATCAAAGAGAAGCCTTGAAATCCAGGTTGTTCTTGTGGGCAGGGACTTGTGACCCTAGATCTGATGTCTGCAGTAAAATCAATTGGTAAAACGGCTCAGTTAAAATTTTGCTCAAAGCACAGATAAGGAAGAAGATTCAGACTTTGAGGTATGTTTGTGAATGTTCCAAATAAGTACAATGTGAATAGATAATCTTGTACAAGATTGAAAAGGAAAAGTATTAGAATGGAAGAATAAAACTGGGCCATAACACTGATGGGTAATGAACTAAAAATTGGGTCATATGAATATTCTAATCAGATGAATTTTTTTTAACACTGTCACTGCTCCAGAATTCTAAGTTCTCAGAGGTTAAAATCCTTTGTTCTTACCTGATGAGAATGACCTACAATTGTTAAAAATGAAACACTAGTTGTGCCAAAATGGAATATCCCAACTCATGCAAACCCCTTGAGCATTTGACTCTATTCTGTGGCATGTTTACTGAGGACAACAAGATTGTTCACTTCCATAATTCATCTTTGTTTAAATTGTACAATAACCTGGCGATGTGTCAAAGATGATGAGGGATTATATTTACCATCATATTGAGGTGCAGTGCAAGTGTAGACCTGCAATTGGGATGTACCATCATGATCTCCCCCAGTCATTGTTTTGGAAGGAATAGCATTTGAAATCTGGACTTCAGCCTTTTCTTCTTGTCTATACCTTACCTCAGGAAAACATTATATTGGCTACTTGAATTCATACCAGTTTTCTACTGCAAATGGAAAAAGGAGACATAGAAAGAGGTAGGATTGTATCAGAGGTTGTCCAAATGCAGACAGAGACATGGGGGAGAATGCCATGCGAGTTTAGGGATTGGAGTGATGTATTTATTCCAATGTATTTACTCAAAGAATGAGTATTATTGTCAGAAAAGCACCCAAAGTAGCAAGGAGCAAAGGAGTGTTCCCTTACAGTTTTTGGAGGGAGGATGGCCATGCCAACACCTTGATTTCAGACTTTTACCTTCCAGAACTGTAAGACAATACATTTCTGTCGTGTTAAGCCACCCAGGATGTGGTGCTTTGTTGTGGCATCCTGGGAAACTAAAGCAGTGGGGAAGCACAAATGAACCTAATCTATACAATTGCCCAAAACATCGCATTTGACATTGGCTGTCTTGATACGGTCTTTACTAACATTCCTTAACTCTCAAAAGTGACCCAACTTGGATGAAAGCATTAGAGACTTATTCAATGCTTTGCATCTAGCCAGCTTCAATTAATCTTGAATTTAAGTGCCCCCCTTCTTAAACCTGTGTGAGTGATGTGTAAGGAGAGTTAAGACATCAAGTGAACATCATCTTGGTATGAAGGGGTAAGTTTTTTAAATCTCTGTGGTAGAAGACAGGTATAGACCATGAACACTCAGTTGAAGTGTAGGAAGACTGGTTGCTTCAATTCTTAGTTCAGTTCACCTGCTTGTGAGTGGCCGAGCTCTCTAGAGACCCAGTAACCGTGAGCTGAAACTCAGATGAAGGGAAGAAGACTGGTTGAGTTCCCATTTTTGACAGCTTATAGGTGAGGGCAGGCTTCTGCCAGGGCCATGCTGGGCATCTAAAACTCAGAGAAAAACACAAGGTCTTGCGAGCTTGAGAAACAAGAAGACAGAGTCCAAAGCAAACATGGCAACAGGAAAGAGAGGAAGGAAATCCTGAGAAACCACAGTGGAGGTGCCACATTTCTGTGCATCAACTCTGCCCACATCCCTGGTTGATGCCTGACCTCCTCACGTGTAGCTCTATGTGTAGACTGAGTCAGCTCAGCTAAGAATAAAAGAACAGACCAAAGATTTCAAATGCTGCCTATTTCTGGGGAGACAGGAGGGAATTTGAATTTAGTCAAAACAAAGAAAATTAAATTAACAGTTTTGAGAGAAACATATGAAAATTCATAGTTGTTATGACGTCTCAGTCATAATATCCAGTATGCAATCCAGAATTTCCAGATGTACAGAGAAACCCATGCTCAAGGGAAAAGGCAACACACAGGGACGTTATTGCTTTCAGCAAAGAAAAGTGGCCGGAAGCAAAGCCTCAGCTAAAACCCTGGAACTGTCTGCCATGGAGCAGCTCGGCAGGGCCCTCAGGCTCCGAGTGCCCGGGACATCCTGCTTTCTCTTTGGGAGGGCCATGGTTCAAAGGCCCTTAAGTACCCCTGGTCATTTAACACATCATGCTTTGCCATTGCAGTTAAAGACAAGGACAGCCCTTGTGGGGAAGAGTGGGGAGGAGGAGGGCAAAACCTTTCTTCTACCTGGTACATTTGTCTTCACCTTCTTGGGTCGGAGGACACAGCCCATGTGTGGGAGCCGCCAGAGGTCAGCTTCTGAGCTGTGGTAACTCTGAGCTCATGTCCTGGACCCCTGCGGGACCGAGCAGAGGAGGCTACTATGTGCCCAGCAATGACTGAGCACTGCTCCGTTCCCCTCTGGGCCACATTATTTAGATGCTTCATTAACTTCACTTTGTAAGAGCTAAAGGGCCCTGGGGATCATCTAATCTCTGCTCATCTTGTAAAAATTAGTCCCAGAAGGTTCAATATATTCCCAAGTTTAGACAGCCAGGTAGTGTCAGCACTGGGGTACGACACCACCTCTTGATTCCCAGTACCATGTTCTCTGCCCTTTGGCCTCTCCCACCAACCAATCACTTGCTTAATATATTGAATGTAATGTTTATCACATGCCTACTAGGAACCAAGAACTGTCCTGGCGGATAGAGGTGCATTCATGATTGTGATAGAGGAGGTCTGTCCTCAATCTACATTTGCCCCTGTCTTAGAAGCTATACATATGCGACTTGGAAGCTGTCTGTCTCATTTAATCAGTGAATAAATACAGTATTATAATTTTCCCCTGCTATAAAGGAATTCCATTTGTTGGTATGCCTAATGTGTTATTCTGCTGCCTCTGTTTATCTAAAAGAAGTTAAATAAGGGGCATCTGGGTGGCTCAGCCCGTTAAGCATCGGACTCGTGATGTTGATTCAGGTCATGATCTCACACTTTGTGAGTTCAAGCCCCATGTCAGGCTCTGCACTGACAGTGCAAGATTCTCTCTCTCTCCCTCTCTCTCTGCCCCTCCACGGCCTGCCATCTCTCTCTCGCTCAAAAAATAAACACATAAACATAAAAGAATAGGAGAGGAGAGGAAAGGAAAGAAAAGAAAAGAAAAGAAAGAAAAGAAGTTAGATAAAACTAAACATTGCAAAGAAAGGTCCCTGTTAAACTTTAGCTGTAACTGGGCCTGCTTCTAGGCATTACTCCATTTATGCTGTACCTGTGAGTCACTTATTCATGGGACGTCTGACCCATAGGGGCAATATGAGTGAATTAATCCTCAAATGACTCTAGCCTTTGGGCCTCCCATATGAAGACCTGGATATCATGGAGAAGAGATCAGTTGTCCCCAGTGTTCACTGTTTAAATTCCAGACCCACAGAATATCTCATCATAATAAATGTTTGCTTTATGCTGCTAAGTTCCAGAGTACTTGTTCCAAAATTTTAATGACCATTCACAATTTCATGTCTTTATAATTCGCCTAATGTTGATTATTTTGGCCTTCACAACTCAGGACAAGAATATGAATTGCTACTTTTCTCCCAACATTTTCTTTTCTTTTTTTTAAGGTTACTTATTTATTTTGAGAGAAAGAGATGGGGCAGGGCAGAGAGAGAGAGAGAGAGAGAGAGAGAGAATCCCAAGCAGGCTCCATGCTATCAGTGCAGAGCCCAACACGGAGCTTGAAGATCTCCAAACCAGAAGATCATGACCTGGGCTGAAATCAAGAGTCAGATGTTTAACAGACTGAGCCACCCAGGTGCCCCCATTTTCTTTTCATTAGAAAATCATGCAAGCACATATACACGTATTTGCTACTTAACTTTGGATAAGTAAATTACAGGCATGTTTTCATAGGATGTTCAGAATATTTTTTCCTTAAGATATATTATATGTATAAAATACAGGTGAGACAGAGAGAATGTTTTTCTCACACCTGCTCTGTCTTCCCCACAAGTCCAAGGTTTAATTGGACTCTGGTGTCTGTATAAGCACACGGAAATGTGCCCTCACTGCACTGATGCTCTGCCTCCATCCACGCATAAACTCTTGTCTTCAAAAGAAATAGAGTTCTAAGACTGAATCTAAGTAATTTCCATATCAACCAGAAATCATAAGGTATGTGGAAAGTGAATTCAAGTCGAAATACATAATCTTTTTTTTTAATTTATTTGAAAGTGGGCTTTTCTATGAATTCTAGAGTCATATAAAGACATTGCAGACTGCTTTTTGGATAGTCTTATTTCTATGAATAAATTAATATTTTTGGAGTCCTTTGGCATTTTTGTCATAATGCCCTTTATTCTGAAGGCAATTCAGTCACCCGAATGGCATCCCAAAGTGCATGACGGTGGTTACTTGTCAGCTGCTGTTCCTGGCTGTATCTTTTTCATATTTTCATTAGACTCAGATTTCTCTCTAATTCACTGACTTCGCATAATGTCCGTTTGATTTCCTCATCTGAGTTGTCAAGTACGCATTTCTGTAGATGAGAACATGAGACACAGACTCTTTCAGAATAGACTTCAGGGGGTCGATTTTAGTGCTGTGCTAAAATCATGGTTCTTATGGGTTCTGCTGAGACCAATTTCGCTTTGCTGGCATCATACTTTACAAGAAACAGTGATATAAAATGAGATCTGGTTGAACACCTGGGGTGTCTAATCAGGGTGATAAAGATGGAGCGAGTCAACTTGCCCTTGGTGTTAACGAAGCCTGGACATTTAATTCCTCAGTTCGGGTGATGAACGTCTTTCTCTAAGGCCTAATAGTATCTCTCCTGTTGTGACTGGTTATGCCATTGTCTTCGCTGTGGGGAAAAAACATCCATTTTCCCTGCAAGTTGCCCATGTCAGTGTTGTGTCTCTCTTGAAAAGGGTTCTAAATTGTCTCCAACCTTCTGTGTATTCCTACCTGTTTTCTACTCCCATCTTTCTTTTGCGTCAATTAAAAACCATCTGGAGACTTCAAACAACATGACTATACGCCATCTTATCTAGGAAGAGGCAGGACACCGCCCACCATCAGGTAATACCCCTGACGACTCCATGGGGCGCATCTACAATGAGCTGGGTAAGGCCAGTTGTAGCAAACTGTCAACTTGCAAGGCGAGTATAACTCAAGCTGTGTGTTGCCAGGGACTCTTATAATATGATTCCAAAGCATTGAATGGTAGATCCCTAAAAGTGGAATCCTACTCTATTTATTCTATTTTTTTTTAAATTTTTTAAATGTTTATTTATTTTTGAGAGAGAGAGAGAGAGAGAGAGATACAGAATCCGAGGCAGGCTCCAGGCTCTGAACTGTCAGCACAGAGCCCGATGCGGGGCTTGAACCCATGAACCGTGAGATCATGACCTGAGCCAAAGTTGGATGCTTAACTGACTGAGCCACCCAGGTGCCCCAGCTTATTTCATTTTTAATCTAGCTTTCTGAGAAGACCTGTTGTGTCTTGTATTAGACACGTTAGATGTGAAGGAAATAAAAATAAGATAAAATCTTTTCATACAAACAGGGTCTAAGAGAGCAAAAAGTAGATGTCAACTAAAGAGTTAATAATGTACAGGTCAAAGCTCCTTTATATCACCCCCGTGCTTCAGACAGCTCTTTCATTTGCCTAAATTCTGTAGCAGTGTTGGTCTTGCATCTGAAGTGATGGGCATCTGTAATGGAAATGGGATGGAGGTCATCACAGGAGCTTGGGAAAAGGATTATCACTGGAGATAAAAGAAGCCAAACCAAAGGCATTGTATTAAAACCCAATTTAATATCTTAACATCAAGTCTATTCAAATATGCTCCCTTATTTTTAAGCATTCAATGTGTATTTCCCTCAAAGTGTTCTCATTCACCATCTGCTCCAAGACATCCATTGAGATGATCATTTCCAGGTGAGGAGGGACTATTCGTGTGATGACTTTCTGGAACTGTGGGGAGCATCCGTGTTTGACACTGGAACACACAGGTGAAACTCTCTTCCTTACATGAAGTCTCAGGAAAGCTCATGGTGTGGTTAATCTCTTCTGATCAATTTTGCTGAAATCAGGAGATGTGAGGGAATGGTCTTCTCTCTCCTTCTACATGGCCCAGTGGGAAGTCAGCTGGCTGCCTCTCCTCTACATCAAGCTAGCACTTTTTGCCATTCTCTCGGAACGTGTCAGTGTCTCTCTTGCATTCTTACATAAGCACGTAACGAATCGTGGCTGCTGGAGAGCAGAGTCTGTGCTCATCTCGGATCCCAAACAGCCCCTGTATGAATGTATCAATGCTTTGTCCGCAGTTGACTCCCTGCGGTGGCTTCTTGAATGTGAAAGGATTAGTTCCAGGATCCTCACAGATGCTTTTAATCCCCATCTGTACCCTCACCAGAGCAATAGCAGCCTAGGAACGGTTCCCTTGTATTTAATAAAATCTTTCCAAAACATGAAAAAAAAATTTTTTTTTTACTTGTCATAATACCCGATTGTGCAGTAAAGCTCTGCTCTCTGCTCTGTTGATAAAATATACTTTACCCAATCTACCAGCTTGTATTGGTGGCACGCTCTCCATTTCAGCACTCCTGGTTCTCTATGATACTGCAAACCCACGTCAGGTGCAGCAGAGCCCCATGAACTTGTGACGGCCCCAGGAGACAGGTGTATTGATACATCTCCATAATCCAGCCAGAAGATCAGCCTCGTCTACAGGCAACTAGGGTCAGAATAAAGACAGGGCTGAGTACAGGGCATCGGTATCTGTGGCTTCATGTGGTTTGGGGCACTTCAAGCCCTTGGCCTGGCTGAACAGAGAGGGGACCTTCTTGGGGACCTGGATGTCACCAGTAAGGGACAGCCGCATGGATCCTCACACATGCTAGGACAAAGACACACTCAGAAGACCTCATCCCAGGACGCTGAATGTAAGAAGGTGGGGTCCCAGCCCTGACTCTGCCCCAGTGAGGTCTGTGACCTGGAAAGTCACTTTGCCACTCCTGCCTCAGTTTCCCCAAGAGTGGAATGAGTGGGCTGTATCTAGATTAGCCCTAAAGGCAATGCCAGCTTTGGTACTTTTCTCATTCAAACATTAGGGACAAACAAAGGTCATCTTAAATCCAAGAGGTTTAGGACTGGAGAAGATGTCCCTCTGCGTAGGAAAAGAGCCATCTCAAGATGTGTGTGGCCACGGCTGCCAGTTTCTTGTGACCGAGAAGTTCGTAGATGAAAGTAAAGGGTCACATGACAGTGAGGAAGCAAAAGGCATAATGTCCCAGGATTTCTATTTTCCTCCAAAGATTTTAACAGAAGCCAAGGCCCATAGCTTTTATTCTCAAATCAGACAAAAGAGAGGGATGTTTCCCAAAGCAGCACAATCTGTTCTACCAAGTAGTTATTGAAATAAAGTTGGGAGTTTAATTTAGGGGAAGCTTCTTTTTTTTTTTTTATGAGACGAAAGGATTTTAGTTCACTTAAATGGCATCACCTCAAAATCCAAGAGAAAAGCTCCAAGGTGACAGAAATCAAAGAAGCATTATCAAAATATATTTATTGTATGTTTGGTCATTCTAAAGCACAGAAAGAGTTAACATTGATTTTGCTACAGATGTCACTCTTCCTAATGATTATGAAATTTTACAGCCTATAATGTGGAATTCAGTTTTCTTTAAAAATATAAATCCCTGGGCGCCTGGGTGGCTCAGTCGGTTAAGCGGCCGACTTCGTCTCAGGTCATGATCTCTCGGTCCGTGAGTTCAAGCCCCACGTCGGGCTCTGTGCTGACAGCTCAGACCCTGGAGCCTGTTTCAGATTCTGTGTCTCCCTCTTTCTCTGAGCCTCCCCTGTTCATGCTCTCTCTCTGTCTCAAAAATAAATAAATGTTAAAAAAAAAAAACAAAAATATAAATCCCTAACACACACTATGTTTAAAATATAAGTGCTATTAAGCATATGATGCAGCTATTTATTTTGTAATATTCTATGATTCAATTACAGATGCAGTAGATTCTTACAAGGCACTTTGATGTTCAAGACATTGCTCAATGAGGTGATTTAAGGATGCTTGTTGCCACCTCGGTCTTTCTTCTGAATTATTACAATCTGTGAGAGATATCGCACACATATAACCACACATCTAGCCACAAAACAGGGCAGTGAGAGAAGACTGCAGATAATGGTGTTTCCTGGTCTACATCGTTTATTATTAAACATTAACTTTATGAATCTCTCTACAAATCTGTAGACGACAAAAGAGTGGATGATCGTGTTCCAAATTTACCAATGAAGATGTAAACTCTAGTCACCCGAGGGCAGAGTCATCAACTAAGAAATGCAGGGTTTTACTTGCTCCCAGGACACCAAGCCATACTTAACAGCTCCGAAGTGAGGATGGTTATTATATGCCCTGTCAAGATTATAGTAATCAGAGAAAGCTTTTGGTTTGAGTCAGAAGGAAGAGTTGTGAGTTATCTTAATGGAGGGGAGGGTATGGAACATTCCAGACGGAGGAAGAAGCATGAGCAAAAGGACACAGACGATAAAGTTTAAGGGGCTCCTCAGGTTACTTACAAGAAAACCACTGACCAATGTGTGAGGTACCTGTGAGGTACCTGGCGAGGAACAGTGGCAAAGAAGTATGGAAAGGAAGGTAGCATGTGTTGGATCTGGAATGTTAGGTGGAATTGGAGATGCAGATTTATTCCATGGAGATTGAGAATCACTGGGAACATTTCAGCGAGTGAGCAATCAAATGAGTGATCTGGGAGGCATAACTTGTAGAAGCGTAACTTGCATCTTGTAGATTCACCTTGAAATAATCTAGCTGGTGGACACAGGGGGAGTGAATTGGGAATTAATAGGCACGCAGGGTAAGAAACTCAACTGAGATCAAGTAGCAACCCAACACGAGCTCCACTTTTACATCCAGATGTCCGCCAAGTCTTAACCACTCCAGAGGTAAAGTTGGCCAGTCCCAGTTGGAGAAACTGGGTTTATCAAACATTTGCCTTTCCTGCTTAAACAAATAAGAAACCCATTTTTACATGTATTTTTAGATGTTGGATGAATATTCGATTTTACCTCTTCCTCTGACAGCTGAGGGTTCCACCAGAATTCTTCAAAGAGCTTTATTTGGTGTCATTTCAAGAATCCTGAAGTAGTGGGAGATATAAGAGGGCTTTCTTGATCCCCAAACTTTGACAGGCCTCGAAGTACTCATAATTCTCTAAACAATGGTATGATAAGATCTGACTTTTTCATTGTGCTGGCATTGCTGAATTTATTTTTTTATTCTGTGATTTCTTTAAAAAATAGGTCTTTGGGGGCGCCTGGGTGGCTCGGTCGGTTAGGTGTCTGACTTCAGCTCAGGTCACGATCTCGCGGTCTGCGAGTTCGAGCCCCGCGTCGGGCTCTGTGCTGACAGCTCAGAGCCTGGAGCCTGTTTCGGATTCTCTGTCTCCCTCTCTCTCTGCCCCTCCCCTGTTCACGCTCTGTCTCTCTCTGTCTCAAAAATAAACGTTAAAAAAAAAATTAAAAAAAAATGGGTCTTTGAAAGGAGGAATCTGACCTTTTTTTGGGGGGGGTGCAATATTTGGTAAATATTTTCACTATCAATCTTTGTATTTCCCTACCACTTGCTTCATTTTCACTTATTGTTCCTCTGTACCAAGTCTTGTCTTGCATTTCCATTTTGTTCTATATTAGGTCTGTTGAGCATATAAGGGAATGATCCATACATAGAGATAGAGGTGTTGGCCAAATAAGCCTCTATTCAAGTGCATCCCACGGACTGATGGTTGGAGGTCTGCAAGAATGGCAGCAAATTTGTGCAAAAGCGATCAGTCAGTAATGTTTGGGTCCCTCTGTCCCCATCCCCCCCACCAACCAAATATATGTGAGGACATTCTTTGTCTTATCACATCGTGAAAGACAACTTTGCTAACTGCATATTCTGAGGTCAGTTTGCCGGCTCGCCTATCCTATGGCTTCTACCTAGCCTGTATTCTTTGAAGAACCAAGACAGCATCCATCAGACCTTTGACAGAGTATAGCTTCATTTGTGTTCGTCATGTATTTGCCCACATCCAAGCCACAGCAGAACTCCTATTTCCCATATGACTTCTCAAAATAATCCTGGTGACTTACTACCCTGATAACTGGCAGTGGTTCACCAAGGAAGACTTACACTTATCATCGCCCTTGGGGAGGTATTTTGATATACAAAGGGTACATTTAAAAGGAACTCTGGAAAAAAGACAAAATGTGAAACAGCATGGCAAGCTCTCTCTGATTAGATGCTGAAGGCTCAAAAGAAATAAAGACGCCAGGAGAGTCTCCCTCAAAGATTCTGTAGGGGGAAAAAAAAAAACAAGAGAAATAGTTCACTGCTATTCAAGCCCTCTGAAATTACCCTCCATATCCGGCTGTGTCTTCGCCACCTACTCACAGCATCTCGGTCCCTCCTGCTCATCCTCTTGACCTTCTTGAAGTCGACATTCCCCTTCAGGATTCTGTGTGTGTTTGTACTTCTGAACAGGAAAAATCACATTGAATTATTTCCCCTTAACCTTTCTAGATCTATAGAAGGTGAACTCAAACCCTAGTTGAGAGAGGAGTTGTGGGCTTTAAAAAGTGTTTTCCTAACTTTAAAAAGTAACTCTGCCTGTTTCATGAAGACAGATGAATCAGTGACAGAATTCAGGATTTTGTTAGGTAACTATTGTTCTCGATTGTCATTATTGCACCAACTAGCTCCTCTCATCTTAGGCCCCGAGATAGGGAAAATGGTTAGAAGCAGCACAGTGGGACATGCCAGGAGAGGATTTAATCCGGATGTGCATACATCTAAAAATGGCATTAAAAAGGAAATGTATTGTGTAAGGCCATTTCTGAAGTCTTTCCCTTAAGTTCAGATTGGGCAAAGACACAAAATTATAAACAAAATAATGATGAATATCTTTTAAGATGGACTTCAGAAATATTTCAAACAATATTCTGGGGGTACAGAAAGAACCGAAGTAAAGACAGATGCGTTCCTTTTTAAAAGTGTTCAAATATTGATAAGGCTTAAAAATAGAATTTGACATTGCCAACCTAGAAGACTTGGAACACTTGGATGAATATTTTCAAAAAGTCTTAGAAATTATTAGCAAATCATTGTCTGATAACACATTAGTATTCAAAATATATAAAAACTCCTAAAACTCAGCAATGAGATGACAAACAACCCAAGTCACAAATGGGCCGGGGACTTTAATAGACATTTCTCCAAGGAAAACATACAAATAGCTAATAAGGACATGGGAAGTTATTCTGCATCACTATGCGGGAAATAGAAATCAAAACTGCAGTAAGATACCACCCCACACGTATCGGGATAGCCATTATCCAAAATACAGAAATTAAGTATTGGTGTAGATATGGAGAAATCGGGACGCTGATGGCGTACTGCTGGAAATATAAAATGGGGCGGTCACTGTGGAAGACAGTATGGCATCTTCTCGAAAGAATTAAACAGCATTATCACATGATCCAGCAATAATTCTTCTAGCCACACGTCCAAAAGAATTGAAACCAGAGACTCAAGCAGAATGTCGTGCACCAGTATTCACCAGTATTATGTGCAATGATGAAAAGGTAGAAACAACCAAATGTCCGTTGACAGGTGAATGGATAAGCAAAATGTATATACATAAAATGGAACATTATTCAATCTCAAAAAGGAATGGAGTTATGACGTATGGCACAAAATAGATAGAACTTGAAAACATCAGTGAAATAAGCCAGACACAGGAGGATGAATATTACACGACTTGACTTATATTAGGTATCTAGAATAGTCAAATTTATAGAGAGAGAAAATAGAACAGTGGACACCGATGTGAGATCGTTGAGCTCAAGGGTCAAGAAAGAATTCTTGAGATGTTTTACGGAGCAAAAAGGTGCTTTTATTATAGCTTGAAGACAGGACCTGTGGGCCAAAAAAGCTGCATTGTGATTGTGAGGAATGACTGATTATATGGGGTTTTCTCTCTTATGGAAGCGAAGGTGATGTTAGGGCTCCAGGAAATTGAGTCTATAGGTTCCTGGAGGTCTGACTATTATTGAAATTGTGTTGTTCTTGTAAATCTTTAAGATGGTTACAAACTGTAGTGGAGTTTCATGTTCTGCATGCCTGCGATCTTTATCAATTGACCATTTGTTTCTCCCCTTAGTTCTTACAATCATGTGAATGTACCTAATGACACCGAATTGAACACTCAGAAGGGATTAACTGGGTAAATTTTAGGTCGTGTATACTTTACCACAATCTCTTAAAAAAGGCTTTTTTAAAACAGCCCTAGAAAATAAGCAAGCTAGGAAACAAAACAAATATAAAGCTTTATGTTTGTTTTCTTTTCTAGGTTGATATATATACATAATATATATGTTATGTATATAAACATTATCTATATGTTATATATATAAACCTGGATGCCAAAATAAAAACAAGACCAGAAGGTCCTCTGCTCTTTAAGAATTAGGAGGCTGTGAATCAGGGTACTCATGGATATGATCATCACAAGGACTACAGGAAGGACTCGTGTCCCACATTGTCTAAGAAAGAGAGGACACAGAGATTCTATGCCAAAGAAAACATCGGCACCCCCGGATTCCATGTCTATAATCCCACAACCTCACGTTGAATTGTTTATAAACGTAAGTGTAAAATAACATGACTTTCTGTTGGCATGAGTGCCTCTATATCTACCATCTATCTTGATCGGTGATGACTTAAAGCATCACTGATTTGTGCCTAGTCCTTAATTTATAAAAATGGCTTAATGAAGATACGCAGAGGTCAAAGCCATTGAGAGAAAAGTTTAGTGTTACCCACAGTTCCCCTAGAAGGGAGAAGCGTGCTTGCCATGCAGGGCCACCATGGGAAGCACCCGGAGACAGAGAGAAGAGAGGGGAAGGAAGCATAGACCAGAGCCTCTATTGGAGTTTCCATGAGAAAGGCAAGGCGGAGAAGAGTAAACAGTTTAGGATTTGCTAATTTTAGTGATTGCAACTGGCTGTAGATCATAGGGGCTGTCTTTAGTTGTCTAGTACCGGCACTGGGTGGATTCAGGGCAGGGACAATACTGGCTTGGTATATGAGTGTCCCATGTGGGAGGTGGTTGGGGGTGTGGACTTGGAAATGGGGGGGTCCACATATGAAAGGCAGGCTTACTTCCATGTTGTTTGCTGTCTCTAGGAATTAGGTAGCCCTGGGGGGGCGGTCAGCGACTCTCCACCCAGATGGCCCCCCAGAGATTTCCAAACATCATATCATATAGAAAACAAGACACATGATTAGCACAGTCAGATTCCTTAGAATTCTAAAATCACTCGAGGAGTGGAAATTTCTAACAGTCCTGTCTTTCTTCTTGACACAAACTGTAACTGTTATTTTGGGCTCATTATCAGATGAACACAGGGTCTCCTGAAGTACAGCCTCTATAAAATTTAATGAGTAGAGATCTACTCTGCAAAGGAAACAACGAACAACATGTACCGCAGAAGGACTCATTTTAGAATGTGCCAGAAAGCTCTCCTACACCTGGTCAAATTATAGCCAATCTAGATATCAATATAATGACATTATATATGATTCAAAATATAAACAAAGAATAAGTGATAGTCCCAGAAACCCTATAAGCAAGACTTCTCCGAACTAGGCAGAATGATTTCTAAAAGTCCTTAGAACACCAGACTGATTTTTTCCCAGATAATCATGACCATTCTCACTGCATAGCACATGAAATATTATACTCTGCTCTAGGGGGTGTGAGCTCAACAACACGGAAATCTCATAATTGTTATTATGGTTCTGAAATCTGATACATGCCCACTCCCATAACAGATACATGGGATACTTCCATACAAAATTCTAACTTAATATTGGTTGTGTATTTTAAAATGAAAAGAGATAATATCAGACTTATTCTGCAATAACACTCCCAATTCCCTTGTGGAATCAGGCCTTTATGAGATTACAGATCATCTCACATGGCTGAGCCTATGGCCTTCTCTGGGGTGTATTAAATTGTTAAGAATAAAAACGGTAAATATACACACGTAGGCTATGTGCTTTGGGAATAGTCCATGGCTTCAGAATCCTGCAGAAACAGTGTTCTTAACTTCCTTAGGCACCCCAGTGAAAACGGCCAAAAAAAGTAAGAATTAATTGATGTTTCAATAATAGCCCCAAAACTTATGCTCATAAACTAGACGTCCACAATGAAAAAAAAAAAAAAAAGGAAGAGGAAATAATTTAGCAGACCTCCATGCCAAACATGCCCTTTGGACTAAAAAGCTTTTTATAGAAAAGAAAGAGACATTCATGGAAAAACTGTAAAAGTGAGACACTGTCTATAATCATAATTTAAGGGATTGTCTCAGCAAATACTTCCAAATGGATTTCATAACAATTGCCTCCTTCCATGGGCTGTGGATACAGACTAGTCATAATATATGTATTTTCTTAGATAGGTTGAAACAATCTCCTGTTTAAAAAAAAAAAAAAAAAAAAAAAAAGCCCTAGCACTCACAGTCGTTTAAAAATGATAATATATGGTGTCTTCTATTTAGGGAGTCTAGGTGCCTGGGCGGCTCAGTCTGTTGAGCATCCAACTCTTGGTTTCAGCTCAAGTCATGATCTTGTGGTTCATGAGACTGAGCCCCACATTGGGGCTCTGTGCTGTTACCTTGGGATTCTCTCTCTCCCTCTGTCTTTGTCCCTCCCCCACTCACGTGTGTGTTCTCTCTCTCTCTCTCTCTCTCTCTCTCAATCAATCAATAAAATTTAAAAAAGAAAAAAAAAAACTTATACTATCACCATACAGCGATAGACCGAAACATTTTCTAGGAAACTGATCTGTGATTTAGTCAAGGCTTCCTCTGCTTATCAGAAAATCCCTTGCCCTTATAACCCGAGAGCCTCTGCAAAAGTGGAATGAGCAAATAGATTCTTGAAACTAAAATTACTTAAACTCTCAGGCACCTTTGAAATCTCTTACCCAAAATACTACCCTTAGCTTTCATGGCCCTGCATCATTCCCCCTCAGGAATTTATTTAGTTTCCCTCTTTGAACTGATCATTGGCAGGCCCACGCCTAAAATCACCTCCCCTGACACTCCGTTCCTATATTTCACCGCTGATGTAGCTGAATGCTGCAAAGGAACACCTGCATATTGAGTCTTCTCGTGGACTTTCACCGCGTGTTTTTCTTCACCAATCATTTAACTAGCCCCTAGGCGATCTCAAAGTAGATGATTTGATGTTCTGAAAAAGACATCAGAGAAGGGCTATCTTCTGACCCCACTGGTGAGGACCACACCCTGTAATCATGCCTAGCATAATAGTAATTAAATTTGCAAGGAATTAATCTTTAAATGCACGTTTCCCAATTAAACCAATATCCCCCATTCTCAAATGACAAAAGTGAGAAGATTACAGCAATTAGAGATCTTGAACTGAGGTTCTCCAAGAAAGGCTGGAAGCAGATGGTCCATGGGGGTTTAATGATGACATAGGATCTTGAGAACAAGCAGACAACTGTATGAAGTCCGCAATTTCTGCCTAAGACTATCAGAGCAGATCCTCTCACATTCCTAGAGCCACTGTCACCTTCTCCTTTGTGTACTTCCTTTGGACATAAACTTGAAACCGTTTATGTTACACACGTTTGACTTAGATGACAGCAACTTACCGAAGGCTGTGTTTTACTACAATCACTACCCTAACTCTGAAATCCCGATTTCACAAGTTATTGCTAGCACACTCTTAAGAATTGTCAGCCACATCATTCCTTGCCAATTCTTAGGAAAATTCACATAACGGCCATAGTTTCAGGAAAGGCTATCAGAGTACATATTCATCAAGGATATTCTAATGATTAATTATTCTTAACAAATGGTAGACTGATTAACACTCAGGACAGGGTGGCTATAATTTTACTTATATAAAAACCATAACTCAACCTGATTGTGCAATTTTACCTATCCCTTACCATACTTTGATGGTTATTCATGGTGTTTTTCTTGTAATAAAATTACAAACCAAACTCCCAAAAGACTCCAACATTTGCAGCCACGTCTTTTGCCATAAAATGACAGAAATATAACAATGTATTCAGGCCTATGGGAAACTAGAGAATGACATAAAAATGTGTCTGCCACACCAAATGATCCAGTAATGTTTCAAAGGCAAATGCGGGGTGAAATGTTGGCCCACAAAGTATAAATCAGACATCTAGAAATGAAACCTTAACGCTGAGGACAATCAGCACCTCTGGTTATAATTTAGGACAAGAGATGACCTAAAAGGCAGATTCTGAATGAAAATCCTCTTGCCCTGGGGAAAACATGGAGTATCCTGCAACTATGATGGCAAGTAATCACCAGAGAAGTTTTAATTTTTTTAGTTTTTTTTTTTTAAGTTTATGCATTTATTTTGAGAGAGACAGAGTGATAGCATAGGGGAGGGAGAGAGCGAGAGAATCCCAAGCACCTTCCATGCTCAGTGCAGAGCCCAACACGGGGCTCCATCCCACAAACCATGAGATCGTGACCTGAGCCAAAATCAGTCGCTTAACCAACTGAGCCACCCAAGTGTCCCCACCAGAACCAGTTTCACATGCATCTCAGGGTCAGTGCCAACTCAGGGTCATGATGTCACTTTTTAAAGCCAGTCAACCAGGCACAGGATACATTTCTGAAAGTCCACCCACTGGCAGCACAAATCTGTCAGGAGCCACCCTCGTGAAAGCCCCTTGTCAGCCCCATATACACACCACTAAGTAACACGAATTACCGGGATCATAAAACCAAATACATGGCTTTGGGCTCCACCTTTCAAAGGCTACCAATCTCTTAACTTACACTCTTCTCCGAATCCTATAGGAGATTAACTCCTTGCTCTACCTGGAGTGATTGTTCCCACAAGCGTAGTTTTCTTTGACTTCAGAATGTAAAAGTTTGACTTCACTGAATGTGGCCCTCCTTCTTTGTCAATCTCATTTAAAGATCTCATAGATTGATTTAGCTTTTTATACGGAGGATGTTGCGCTCCTGCCTTCTTTTAGTTTTTATTTTTTTTTACTTTTTTTTAACGTTTATTTATTTTTGAGACAGAGCATGAATGGGGGAGGGTCAGAGAGAGAGGGAGACACAGAATCCGAAACAGGCTCCAGGCTCTGAGCAGTCACCACAGAGCCCGACACGGGGCTCGAACTCACGGACCGCAAGATCATGACCTGAGCCAAAGTCAGCTGCTTAACCGACTGAGCCACCCAGGTGCCCCATCCTGCCTTCTTTTAAATGTGCAGACAGTTAATGCAAGACAAGGAATGGTAGAGAACATGTCTACAAACTGGTGGATAGATCCCTCGAATGTTTTGAATTTCCCCAAGGAAAAACCATTCTCTTATTTAAGGGAAGGGGGAAAAAGCAATACAAAGGTACTGATTTTATTATAGAAGGTTCAGAAGCACTTGCCTGGATTTCTGTTAAGAGAAACAAGAAAGCAGACATGTCTCAGAACAGCCCTACCTTCAGGGTATTTCAGGTTAACATGCTGACCACCCTTAGTCCTTTTTGAGGTCTTGTCTTACACGGCTTTCTACACCTGAGCTTTGTGAGCTCAGAGTTTATCTGTCTTCCTTTACAGCTTGGCCTGAGTTTACATGAGGGAAAGGCAAATAGTAAACTTTAACATGCAAGAAGATGATTATATATTATATGATATCATATGTCCCAGATATTTTTTCCTAGAATAACCACTGCTTTTTAGATCTGAGAACACACAACACCTTGCCTTCCCCTCCATTTTCCCAACACACAAGTTATAGACAGGTAACTCATTCAAACTCTTACAGAACAGAAAAAACATATGACATTTAGACTCCTTTTGAAGGAAAGGTATCAAGGGAGCAACAGAGGATCATCTAGTAACTTGTGTTAAATACTCCTGGACCTTAATCTATTTGTTGTTTATAGACTCATACCTGCTTCTATAAAATGTGAAACACCAAAAGCAAAAGAAGAGATAATCTTATAATAACAAAGTACAAAGCACTTCCCATGGTGGGGTAAGAATTGAGAATCATTCACATGATGCACAAATGAAGACCCATTAATATGCTATTTCTTGTAAGTTAAAAGTAATATAGTCATAAAACATTTCCTTAAATGTTATTCAAATGTAATTTAAGTTTTAATACCGGCCATTTTCTCCTGATCTCTAAGTGATTCATAATTACTGATTATGTGATATGGGAACCAATGAGTCGGCTCTCTCTGTATTGGCATAATTTAAGAGATAGTAAATACATTTAATAATTTCAAAGGTTTCCTTAAATCCTGGTTAACATTCTTCCTTTTAAATTGCATTACTCCTTAGAGAATATGCTTCAGTATAGTTTTTCCCTCCAAACTCTATCATAACAGTTTGCTCAATTAAAACTAGAGCATCTAGAGCATAAGCTATTCCTAAAACTGTAGATGGAATAGGAAATATGCAGCTTGAATGGAAATACAAAGATACTACATATTCCTTGTTTATTGCAGATTGACCTTCTTTGAGACCCCAAGTCCTGGTTGGCATTGAGTACAAGACTATGCATGATAGAGCCTTTAAAATTGATAGAAGCAGAGGACACATCTTTCTGAGGAAATAAACAAATTACCATTGTGTGTAAGTTGTGTATTTCAGAAAGATGGTGTGTACTTTCTGTATCAGTTGGTGTCCTGAGATGAATCAGATATCACAATGAGATGGGATATTTATAATGATGTGTGAAAGGTTAAGTAAAGCCAAAAGAGATGCTTTAGCACCCTGAGTTTAACAACTGCAAGGACCTAAGACCAGACATAGGTATTAGCCATGGGGAGAAAGCTGCTTCCAGAACTTAAAGAGGGACACCTAAATGAGGCAGTGACCTTCGGTGAAGGATCAAAGTCACTGTCTCCGCAGGGACTGGCAGGTAGGGAACCCTAGGAGCAACTATTCAAATCTTCTCCCAGATTATCATTTGCTCCATTGCACAAGTTCAGTTGGGAGCTTGAGGACAAGGGAGCCCATTCAAATAGTCCATAAACGTCAGCCCAAGAAGGCAAAGCACAGTGGGGAAACCAGGTTTGGGGGAGCATATGGGGGATTCCCAGCACACTAGCTCTGCTACGCTTAAAGGGACAGCAAGAAAGCCGCCTTTCCACTGAGGCTGTCTTCTCTGAAAGACCAGCTGCTCTCCCAGCCTTTGTACTGACCACACTGTGTTGTTTCTCTCTTGCTCAGTGTGAGTCACCGTGAACAGAAACACTATCTCATTATCCGTGTCTTCCTAACATCTGGCAGAATACCTGGTGTCAAGGGTGTACAATGAACGTTTGTTGATTGAACAAATGTATAATCTATTGGCATAACCATTTTTTGGTTGTTTTTTGGGTTTGTTAGTTTTTTGTTATTGTTGTTGTTGTTGTTTAGGTAGGCTCCACGCTCAATGTGGGACTTGAACTCACAACCCTGAGACCAAGAGCTGCATGCTCCACCAACTGAGACCCTGGCATAATCATAGTTTTCAATATTAATTTTATAAAAGAATTTCTCATTAAGTGGGGAAAAAATGCACATCGTGGAACTTGGTTCTTCCAGATATGTGACTAGCGCTGTGTTTACTTCAGGTGACAATCACAGTTTTTTCCTAAGATCCATTTCACAGGGCTTTCAGGATATTGTGTTTCCCTGTCATCCATTACTATTACACATCCTCAATCAGAGAGAATATCCTCATAAAATTTATCCATGATGAAGAAGCTCCAGGATTCCTATTTTCTCCTAAGTCCCGTCCAAGACCCTGTTTGTCCTTTGATCCTGGTCTGGTGCTGTGCCCCCCCGACTCATCACTAAACACAGAGTATACTCCTTCAATGGTCATCAGATTCATTTTTGACCAGTCTCTTCGAATCAAACTAACATTAAGGGAATTTTCAAGCAAATGCCCTAAGTGAACGATTGAAGGATCCAAGTCCATTGTCTGCACACTCAACTCTAGTAGTTTTTCCGGCTAAGCTGGGGTCTCCTACTCCTGGGCCTCAGGGCTCCTCTGTTCCTTCGTGGATTTCTCCCAGAGAATTCTGAAGCCCTCTCTCTTTTATCCCCCTCCCCGAGCATGTTTCCAGAGTGCCACTGGCTACTTGAAGTGGCTTTTTTATCAACATATTTCTTCCAAACAGACATAGCACGAAGCTCAGTCTGATGTAACTGCCAATGGCTATTTAATTTGCAGATGAAATAATAGCTTACATTTATCTAGTGCCAGCTTCTTCTTTCCAGTTAACTCATCTAATACTCATCAGCCACCCTATCCAATAGATGCAACGATTAACTCCATTTTCTGAGATGAGAAACTGCACATAATCAGTGAATTCCATCACAATGACACACATTGGCTTGGCCCAGCCTGAATCAATACCCAGCAAGAGGAATGAATGGGTGACCATGAACGTTGGTCCTAATCAGGACCCACTCCAGCTGCTTGATCAGGAAACCCACTCTGCAACTGGGTAGGAGTGCAATGTAATTAATGCCGAGGAACGAACAAAAACATCTCATTTACAAGTATCAGAGTGCTGTGTCTAGGAACCGACTGTGGGGCAGGTCTGCCTGGGTACAGATCCTGGTCGCCTCACTTACTAACCATGTGACTTCAGTAAAGTTATTTAACATCTTGGAGCTTCAATGTTTTTCATCTGAAAGTGAGGATTATAATGAGACATACCTCAGTAAGCGTGATGTAAGAATTAAATTAGCATATGTGAGTTAATATTGACAAACAACGTATCGCCTGGTACTGTGTAATTCCCAATTCAATTTTATTTACCACGCACATATATAACATTTATTGTCTCCGTTTGTTAAATGCTAAAGTGGAGATATAGCTTCAGGCTAGCAATAAAGCTTCTCAAACTTTCACATTTTAAGAGTCTCTAGTATTTCTCACAGAAAGGAAAAAAAATCACAAATGAGGGTCTTTGTCAGCCAAGTGGAAGATAGGTCAGGAGAGTACATTTTCATGCTACAAACTTGAAAGTCTTTAGCAAATGCTCTCCTGTTACATAACCTCATTTCCTACTCTTACAAGCCAGGAACTAGAAATGATTCCCATTTTAAAGATAAGAAAACTGGGGCTCCTGGGTGGCTCAGCTGGTTAAGCGTCGGACTCTTGGCTGCGGCTCAGGTCATGATCTCATGGCCTCATGGGTTCGAGTCCTGCATAGGGCTCTGTGCTGGCAGCACGGAGCCTGCTTGGGATTCTCTCTCTTCTCTCTCTCTCTGCGCCTCCCCTACTCATGCTATCTCTGTCTCAAAATAAATTTAAAAAAATCTTTGTTTAAAATAAATAAATAAATACATACATACATACATACATACATAAAAAAGTAACAGTTCCAAAGGATCAGAAACTTCAAGTACTAGATACAGGACAAGATGGGAGTAACATCTGGTGTATTGGTTTCCTTGGGTCCATCTCTAGGCCAGAGATTGAAAACTAGTGTCCCACCAGCCATTTCAGCACTGAAGACATGTAGAGATGTTCTCTTTCTCGTGAGTGATTTTTATCTTTTTTTTTTTTCAAAATTTTAAATCAGTTCATACTGAAAAATCAGGAATCCCAGGCTCTTTGCAAATAAACGTCATGTGATAGTTGTCTGGCAACACTGGTCTGTTTTCCTGCAAGATGACAACACGCAGAAGCCAAAGAGCAGCGCCCCCAGGTGATGGGAAAATGCTACTCAGTTTTGGTTCTGCTCCTTTTATACCCAGCCCACTTAACGGCCAAGGTAGGTAGATGTTCACACCTGGGCTAATCCACCTTATTCTGGGCTAATATCCCAAAACAGTCCAAAGACAGGGGGCTCCATCCACAGCCTCTCTATAGAAGGGAGGAAGGAGGTAAAAAGAGGGGAGCAAGCCTGGGTGCAGCTTGTAGGCAACTGTTGAAGAAACAGTGGGGATTGCCCACCTGGGTTTTGAAGGACACAGGGACCTTAGGAGAGGAAAGTTTGGGGACCCAGTGTGAGAAGGTCTGAGGCATGTGCTAAATGAGCCAGGAAACAGAGGGGCTAGAAAGATTAGGGTTTTACTGGTTTTTTTTTCGATAATGAATCAGCTAAAAATAATAACTTCTAATAGTAACTGAGCATTTCTAGGTGTCAAACTCTTCTTGGAGGTTTACAGGCATTAGCTCATTGAATCCTCCCAAAAGATGTTATGATGCAGCTTATAGTTTTATCCCTTTCAATAAGGAAAATTTGAAAAATTTTAGGTGTTAGGAAAATTTGTCAAAATTATAGAGGTAGTAAAAAGAGGAAGGGAGGGAGGGAGGGAGGAAGGAAGGAAGGAAGGAAGGAAAGGAGGAAGGAAGGAAGGAAGGAAGGAAGGAAGGAAGGAAGGAAGGAAAGAAAGAAAAAAAAGGAAAAAAAGAAAGAAAAAGTAAAAGAGGGCAGCTCTATCTTCTAACGGTTCTGCTGCACTGTGTGCCCCACCGTGGCTCCCTGCTATGCGGTGGCCTTTCTTATACCTCCAGGTAGCTCCAAAGTGAAAGGACAACACTAGTCACGTCTCTCCTTTCATTTAAAACCTACTCCATTTATCGTGGGTTCACCATATTTTACTTTGCTCCTTTGCCAGGCGAATCCTGGGAGAGAGCACTTGCCGAGGGCATCTGAGGAATTTGCAGAGGCAGAAGAGAAATCAGGCTGCGGGCAGCTACGCATGAGAGCGCACTTGGCTCCAGGTGTTCTCGAGCATCAGTGGCCCACGCGAGCCCTCAGTAGGATCCTTTCTTTTCCATTTGCATTCATGGTGCTCGATGTGGCAAAATAGGAGGTGGGGGGAGGTTCTGACGAGGGAGAAATAACATGGGAAGAGAAATCTGAGGAGTGAGGGACATCTGCTCACCCTGGGGTCTCCTCTGCTGGTTTAAGCCTACAAACAAGAGAGCTTCAGATGCTCCAGATCGCTGACGTGTCTGAAGGACTTTCTTGCTCGGGCTGCCGAGCAGCTAACCTTCTGCCCAGAGTTGCAGAGTGAAGCGCCAGGACAGAAGAGGCCCCTCGCCCCTCCCAGCCCCTGCCCTGCCGCAGACTGCAGCCTGGAGCTCCTACAGCTCTGAGACCTGCTGGGAATCTTCAGTGTTCTCATGAGATGGAGACAGACCGCAAGGACAGTCCTCCGGGGGCTTTGCAGGAAGAGAGCATAGGACAGCAGGGGGTTGTCCTGAGAGGAGGACAAAGGGATAGGCTCATTTATTTGGGGGACACGTGGAAGTCCTTGGAGGACTTCCAGAAATCACCGGGATGGGAAGGGTCTTTGGAGCAAAGGAGTGATGCACCATCACTAATATAGCAGGGATTCTGCAATTCAAAGCCTGCCAACTAGATAAATATTCCATCTGCTTGCACTGCCCCACGAGCAGTGCCTGTAATCTTTCAATCGAGATGGTTTACACCAGTCAGGCACTGGGCCTCAGCTTCTCCCATTTAAGTATCTGTTTCTTTTTAGCGGCCCCCACAATTTTAGAAGGATTTCACCAAGGAGATTTGCTTTAAATGATCCCCCCCACCCCAGCACTAGTGAAGGTACTTGGAAACGGGATGGAAATATAACCCAGGGTAAATTTTCTGCAGGGCAATTTAGCGGGGCACCTGGGTGGCTCGGTCGGTTGAGCGTCCCACTTCGGCTCAGGTCATGATCTCGTGGTCTGTGAGTTCGAGCCCCGCGTCAGGCTCTGTGCCAATGGCTCGGAGCCCGGAGCCTGCTTCGGATTCTGTGTCTCCCTCTCTCTCTGCCCCTCCCCCGCTCATGCTCTGTCTGTCTCTCTCTCTGTCAAAAATAAATAAACATTAAAAAAAAATTTAAAGGGCAATTTAGCAATCAAATCAGAAGCCTTCAATACGTGCCTAACTCTGACCCCATAACTTCATTTACAAGAAATATCCTCAGCCATACTTACAAAGATACTCATCACAGCCTGGTTTCTAACAACACTTGGACACCGCCTAAGTTCCCCCAAACAGAGATCCTACATTTCTGACAGGGGAACTGGAAGCCAATTACCACGATGGAGACGCAAACAGCTTGCTGCCTGGGCCATATTCCCACTCAATGTTCAGAGAAGAAAAGTGGATGTGAAAAGTACTCGTATCCATATTTATAAAAATATTTGTTGACTCCTAATAAAATGAGCATTACATGTTAGCAATCACCTCTGGATGGCAGGTTTATTCCCCCAAAGAATCCTTCCTTTGTTTGGAATTGCAAGGTGCCAGGTAAAGACATTCTCCAACCTCTCTCGCACCTGGACGTTTCACCACAGGGGACGACGAGGCAGTGCGGCGGTGGTTCTCGGGAATCTTTTCATCCTCACCCCCTCACCGCTTCCTGTCTGGAGTAGAGACAGCACTTGAGTTGCCAGGAGGGAAAAGACCACTTGCCAAGAAGAGCAGAAACATTTCAGACGCCAGTGCTGCAAACATTCGTGCACAGGTACTTGTGTGCACATCAACCTTCATTTCTCTGGGAATGTGGTCTCTGGCTGAAGTGGAAAATGTACACGTAATGAGAAATTATAAGAAAATGATAAATCATTCTCCCCAGAAGCTGTACCATTTTGCCTTCCCATACCGCACCCGTTGATGAAGGACTGGGGCTGAATCTGCTGGTGGCTAGTCCAAAGCTCTTTCTTCAAAATGACCCTCTCCTAAATTTACTTTTCAGGATATTCGTATGTCCTGTAATCCAACATTTTCACATAACTCTACTGCGTGAATGCCATAAAATGACCGACGTTTGTTGTTATTTTAGTATATTTCCACGTGGAGGCACCCGCACCTTCTCATCTCCTACATCAGTGACTCAACATCATTTCTATCTTGTCCACGTTGGAGAAATGCAGTGAGGCAAGCAGGTGGATGCCATGGCGGCTTTGCAGTCAGTGGCAAGCAGAAACGTGGCGAGATCTAGCAGCTTCTGTGAGAGTTGGTAATTAATGTTCCTAAAACCTCAACTCACGGCTTCAATCTTTAGAAGATTTTTCTCCTTTGGGCTCCTGGGTGGCTCAGTCAGTTGAGCTCCCAAGTCTTCATTTTGGTTCAGGTCATGATCTCACAGGTTCGTGGGTTCGAGCCCCACATCGGGTTCGGCTCTGCTGGGGCAGCCTGCTTGGGATTCTCTCTTTCTTCCTCTCTATATTCCCCTCTCCACGCAAGCACGCTCTCTCTCTCTCTCAAAAATAAATAAACATTAAAAAAATATATATTTTTCTCCTAAAAGTCCTTAAAGTATCTTCTTAGTAGATGCTGAAAATTCCTCTATTCCATTTCTCATCAATTCATAATTCCCATGAGGCCAGCAGTGATCTTTCACAGGTGCTTGACATTCTAGGTACTGGAATAGGTTATGTGACCTTGGGCATTTCAAAACCATAACATAAAATCTCAGTGCCTTCAAGAAAATAACAACTTTTTTCTTTTTCTAATAAGGTACTTTGATTACTTTGGGCAAACATTTGGAAAAACATACAATGCACAAGATCAAGTTCTGTTTCTGAATAGGAGCCATTTTCCCCCTCATTTATCCCTGTTGATACGGCAGGCAGAACTTACTGAGCAAACAACAGCCTTGAAAAAGGCTACAATTATCTTCTAAGAAGTTCAAAGGGGTAAATTCCTAATAGAGAAACCATGCTTCTTTTTTTTTAAAAAACATGTTTCTATAGAACTATAGAAACATTAAATGATGCTTTGGTCACATTTAGGATAAGCTGATTTGTTTAACAAATAGACCTCACTCTGCATGATGGTTCAAACACCACGAAAGTTTAGTTGTTGTGCACATATACCCTTTCAGGTAAACACGCAGGTGTTGGGCTGTGGGGGTGGGAAAGGAACCGTTGATATGTCAACAACACGAATGACCCTCAAACTGGTCATGCTGGGTCTTTTAGGGCTCCTGGTGGCAACACCAATGCCTCAGCCAACATGTGACCTTCTAAGGACTCACAGCGTACCTTCAACTGGTACATGAGCGAGGCTGGGAGAGACTCATAGCAGTAGAGACACATAATCATTTTCTTTTCTTTTTAGAATTTTTTAACGGAGCACGAGCAGGGGAGGGGCAGACAGAGAGGGAGATACAGAATCCGAAGCAGGTTTTAGGCTCCGAGCTGTCAGCACGGAGCCTGACATCGGGCTCAAACCCACGAACTGTGAGATCATGACCTGAGCCGAAGTGGGACGCTCACCCGACTGAGCCACCCAGGCGCCCAACACCTACCATTTTCCACTGTTCACGTTCCTGGCCATTTAAAGGCACTAGGATAGGGAAATAAGGCCCCTCCCTGGGTAGCCACTGTCTGGGGATGACTATGCTTGGGGAATGGCAGTCTTTGATGGACAGACAGTAATCCCTGTTGGACAAATTACTGTTCGAAGAATTTGTCATTTGTTTGGTTGATTTCTAGAATATACGGGGACATCAAGACAGGTCTTGGATTTTTTGCCCCTAAATCTTTTCTTCTCTATTTTTTCCAAACGTCTAATGGTTTCATTTTTATTAACTGTAAGCAATCTAGGCAAGATAGTATAAGCTGGTACCCGACAGTGTTTTTAGATCTCGCTAAAAGAGATCCCTTACTGTCTTTCTCTATTCCCATCTTCAGCCTTAGGTGAACATTAAATCCTCTCTATCTTTATGTGATGACTCTTAACTCTCATTAACTCTGGTTCTGTTTGCTGTATGTCCTCAGTTCTATCCTCTAATTACAGACTTCCTGCCAGTAATATCCAATTTACCATTTACCCTTTGAGATTTTTTTCCCCAAAATTACAGATTTTTTTTTAATTTGATGATTTCTCTGAATTTCCCTCTTCTTTGTCCATCATGCCCCATTCTTGACTTACAGATTCTACCCTATTAACTTTTCGAGTATATTAAGCATACTTCTTTTTAAATCCTTCCTTGAGATTTAAAATAGCTGCAAACTAGAAATAACCCAAATGTTCACCAACCGAAGGCCGTATTCCTCATGGAGGGATGTTCTCTGTGTGCTTATGTTCTTTCTTTACCTTATGGGTTGGGGGGGAGCTGTTTCAGGGAGATAACGCTTCGTCTCTAGTTGTGGAAACCTTGTAGTGAGAAAGTTTTACATTTATCTCTGCCTGGCCCACAACATTTTATCAGTTCTGGACTAATATTTTTTTCCCAGCAGCAATACTGAGATATATAAATAATACAAAATGAACTTCAAGGGTAAACTTTGATAATCTTTGACAAATAGATACATTAATGTAACCATAAAAGTCATTTCTATTACCCCTGAAATTTTCCTTGGAGATGATGTGCTCCCTACCCCAACGCCAGGCCCCCGGCAACCCCAAATCTGCTTTCTGTCACTATTATTTTGCCTTTTCTAGAATTTCATGTAAAGGGAATAATAGATTGTGTAAAGTCCCTGTGTGTGTCTTGTTTGTTTCACTCAGTATAATGCTCTTGAAATTCATTTAATGTAGTCGTACGTATCCGTAGTTTCTATTCCTGAGCCATATTTCATTTTATAGGTATACCACAATTTGTTTAACATTTGCTAGTTAGATGCTGGACATTTGGGCTGTTTTCACTGATTTGCTACTATGAACAAATGCCCACAAGTCTTTGTATCGACAGGTGTTCTCATTTCTTCTTGAGTAAATATCTAGGATGGATTTTTGGGCTTCATAATAAACATATGTTTAGTTGCATAAAAAATAACTGCCAAACTATTTTCCAATATGGCTATTCCATTTTGCATTTTCACCAGTTATGAAACAGTTTTCCTTGCTCCACATTCCAACCAATACATATTGCCAGTGTTTTAAATTTTAGACATGGCAGTGGCTGTGCAGGAGGATCTCCGTGTGGTCTTAATTTGCATGTCCTGGTCACTAAGATGTCGACTATTTTTCCACTATTTTTGTGAAAAAAATGTCTCTTGTGAAGTGCATGTGCAAATTCTGTGGCCTATTTGTTGTTGTATCTTGGCTTTAAATATTCTAGATACAAGTGACTCCTTAGATGTTTTTAGCACATCTTTTCTTCCGCAATGTGGCTTGCCTCTTTCATTTCATTGACCGTCTTTGAAATAGTAAGTTTTAAATTTTGACAAAGTGTCATTTATTACAGTTCTCTTTCACAGGCTCTGCTTTTTAATCCCAGAAATCTTTTGCCTAATTCAATGCCACAAAAAATTTTAGCCTAGAAGGTCTGTACTTTTAGCGTTTGCCTTTAGATCTGATATGTTTTGAGTCGGTTTATGTATAAAGTATAATTAAGTATTGTGGCTTATTTTTCTATACGGATATATCCAATTGTCCCTCAGTCATTTTTTGGAAAGGACTATACAAGTTTGTTTCATAGAAGACCTTAACTAGGAGTCTAATTCTGGACCTAAATAATATATTTCCATGTCCCCTCCTCCCTTCCACTCTGCTGCCCCAGGCACTGCATACTATTTTTACACATGTAATCAACATGTAACACATTGTTCCTATTTTTACTTTAACATTGTTCCTATTTTTACTTTAAGCGGTCATTTATCTTTTAGAGAAATAACCAATACGAAAAATATCTTTCCTATTACCCATACATTAATCATTTCCAGCCCTCAACATTGCTTTGTTTAGAACCATTTCCCCCAGCTGGTATCCTCTTTTCTTCTTTTTGAGGAACTTTCTTTAACATTTCCTGTAGTGAAGGTTTATTGGCAAGGGATTTCCTCATCTTTCACTTGCATGAAAAAGTGGTTTTTTGCCTGTTTTTAAAACATATTTTCCCCATGCTAGAATTTTCAGTTGACGAAATTTCTTACCAGTAGTTCAGATGGGCCACTCCATTCCCCTTGTTTGTATAGTTTCTGTCCAGAAGTCTGCTGTTCTCTTAGTTTGCTTCCTCTATCTAATGTCTTATTTTTCTCTAGGTGCTTTTAAGGTGTTGTCTTTATTCGTGGTTTTCAGAAATTTGGTTACGATGCTCCTTGTCATTTTCTTCAACTTTCTACTTCAAGAGGTTTGTCGATCTTCCTGACTATGTGGGTTTGTAATTTCCCTCAAAGGTGGTACATTTTTGGTCATTATTTCTTCCCCTTCTTTTCTTCTATTCTTTTCAGACAATGATTATGTATAAGTGAGACTATTTGATATGATGCACAAGCCACTGATGCTTTGTTTATTTTTCTAGTCTTGTTTCTCTCTTTTCCTCATTCTGGATGCCTTCTATTCACTAATCTTTTCTTCTGACACATTTTTTATTCCAGGTATTGTATTTTTCATATCTAGAAGTTTCATTTCTTTTTCATATGCTTATAATTACAGCTTGCATTACTTTCCTCATCAAGTATGTGCTTCCCTTTATATTCTTGAGCATTAAGGGTTATTTGTAGCTGCTGCTTTACTTTTCTTATCTGCTAATTTTATTACCTATCTCTGTAATTTGCAGGGCGATTGTTAATTAATTTATCATTCTCCTTGCTCTAAGTCATGCTGTCTTGCTTTTTTGCATGCTTGGCATTTTGCTAATGGGTGTTGAAATTTGTGAATCCGTGTTGTCTAATTTTGAATTTTATTTTGGTCCTGTATAGAGTAGTGGGACTGGTCCTGATCAATTGTATTATTTTAGGTTGGCTTAATCATTTTAGAATTTGCTTTTAAAATGTTGTGAGGGTGCGTACAGAGAAGATCTTATCATTACAGGCTGGCTCTAGGCATTTAGTTCTGTATTAGACCTCACAGGGAATGGGTTCGTCTTTCTCATGGACAACCCCACACAGGCATGAGGTTCCTATGTGTGAGCACAGGCTGTTCCTCTTTACGTCGTGGATAAGGCTGCCTTCCCAGCTCTTGACTCTGTACAAGAGGTTCATTTCCAGTTGCTTCCAACACAAAAATACAGTCCTTGCAAAAACCCCGTCTTGTTGCGAGTGTGCCCCTCCACCTCTCCCCAAGGGTATCTACCCCCTCAATTAGAACATGCACAATCTTCCATTTTAACAAAACACTTAATTTAAGGGACATTAGGGATTTGGGTAGCACTTTCTGGATGGTAAAGTCTTAAGTATGACAACCTCTTCTGGAAATTCATTGAATTTCCTCAGAAATACTCTTTGAGTATGTCCAGAGTGGGCAGCATGAAAATGGGGGATTTGGGACATACAGGTCACGCTATTCAGGTATTGTAAGAGCAACACAGAACAGCTTTTTCCAATGTAATGTAACAAACATGATAATTACCGTTTCAAAGAAGACTGAATATTGGCAATATTCCCTCTAATGAATCATTTGTGAGTTTCCTGTGTTAACCTGCTTAAGGCTGTCAAAATTTTGCAAATAACAATGCCCAGTTACTGAAGTATGGATGTAGGAGTGAGACATACCTGGATTCCCCCCCTAAATCCCTTCCCCTCCATTGTTTCCAAGCATCTAATCCTTTTCTGTTCATTAGCCACATTGAACTTGGCAAGGCAGTGAGCTGTCACCCCTCAGGGTACTAGAAACAGATTCAAAGGGCACTGTCTCATTGTCTCACCAAGAGTAACCTTTACAAGCCCCAGAAACTTTTTATACAGTCCAACAATAGGAATTAGTGTTACCTAGGCCCCATTTTATATTTTACTGCACTGTTGAAACTTGTTTTCTGAAGAGCTTCCAGAAAATAGCCTGACTGCATTGGGAGGCTAAAGTCATAGGTTGGAAGATACACAAGACACTTGGCTATTTTCTAGGCACTGAGCTCACCCCACATCCGGCTCCCAGGTTATCAGGGGGACAGCTGCTGACTGCCAGGGACGAAGGGCCCCTCCTTAGGGAATGCCCCAGCCCTGCCCAGGGCCCTTCATTCCCTCCCCACCTCCCCTCTCTCCTTCTCTCTCTCTCTCTCTCTCTCTCTCTCTCTCTCTCTCTCTCTCGGTCTGAAATTGCAAATCCTCTTAACTCTGGCGGCACCTCGGGGTCTGCGATGCACCACCCTTCCCAGCAGGGCCTCCCAGTCTGCGGGGTCCTTCCAGAGCTGACCGGGAGGGTCACCTTGGCCCTGGTAACAGCGCAGCAACAGCAGGTGTCCCCGCGCCTCAGCCATACCCGCCCCCTCACTGCCCTGCACCCGTGCACCCGTGGTTGTTTTAGCTTAAAAAGAAACGAGCTGCACAGCTGACAAGGGATAAAGCCGCTGGTCCACAGGGTGTAAGAGTCGTTTTTGTGATTTGACAAAGCTGCTCCCCCCCCCAACTGCCCCCTTAGGGGCTCCTCCTGATCTGACTCCTCCTGGCTCCTCGCCCCCTGCCCACACACTCGCTGGTCCCTCAGACCCCCCCCCCCCCCACACACCCGGCCCCCAGCCTCACTGCACCGCCTGGGGCCCCAGGCGCCCTCGCTTCCTCCCACCCACCTGCTCCTGCTTTGCCAGAAAAGTCCAACCACTGGTTTGTAGCCCCCCACCCCCACCCCCCCCGCCCTTCATCTGCACCATGGCCGACTTTTCAGGTCAGCGGCCCATTCCCATCTCGGGGATCCCCCTGCGCCCTGACCCCCACTCCCGTCCTCGCGGTCCCCGAGGCCGGCACAGAGGCCTCCTCACCCGGGCTCCCCCTCAGCCCCCCTGAGCACACGCGGCAGGTGGATGCCGCCCAGTAACGAATGTCCAACCCGCAGCTGACTCCGGCCTCGCAGCCTCGGTTCCACGTACCTTTCGGGAAAGACGCGGATTTTCAGAAAGGCGTCTTCCTAGGGGACTGCTCCCACCACACAGGAGATGCGCGTGTAGACCCGGCTGCTGCAAAAACGTCGGTTTGCGCTAAATTCTGTTGGTTCAAGTGGGTGCAGGTGGCTCCTCGGAGCGGGGGCAGCTGGACGAGGTCGGTGGCCGATGCAGCGAGTGGCCCCCAGTGTGTGAAGACGCGAACACCGGGAGGAACACGGAGAAGGAGCAGCTCTGCCCTCAGGTGCTCCGTGACGCGCGGGGGCCCCATCTCCGCACAGACGGCGCCAAACCCGGGGACAGGGGTGTCGTGCCGGCCTCACCCACCTGTCACTTCCAGGAAGGGGCTCTCGGGACCCCCCCCCCCCCCCCCCAGGGCAGTGATGGGTCGTCCGCTTCCGGACAGACCCTCCGGTTCCTCGACTGCACGTGGCGAGCAGGTGCGGTTCTCCCGTGGCTCCGGGGTTCACGCGCGTTCACACTCACGTGCGGCTGACAGGTGCACGTTCTCTGACCCGGGCCCTTCCGCGGGGAGGTCGGCAGCAGGTGGGCGGGAGCGGGTGCGCGTGCAGCTGAGGGCCACCCGTGGGTTCCCCATTCACACCCCGCCCGCTCGGAAGATGCTGCCGGGTGCTCCCGGGGTGCTCCACAGGTGCTGCACACGTGCTCCATGGGTGCTCCTACGATGTGCAAGGGGCTCCTCGGGTGCTCCGCAGGGACTCGAGGTGCTCCGCGGGTGCTCCGTGGGTGCTCCGCAGATACGCAGGGTGCTCCAGGGGTGCTCCTCCGATTTGCACAGGTGCTTGGCAGGTACTCAGAGTGCTCCATGGGTGCTCTGCAAGTGCTCCTCTGATCTGCACAGGTGTTCCGCAGGTACTTGGGGTGCTCCGTGAGTGCTCTGTGGGTGCTCCGTAGGTGCTCCTCCGATCTGCACAGGTGCTCCACAGGTATGCGGGGTGCTCCTCCGATCTGCACAGGTGCTCTGCAGGTATTTAGAGTGCTCCTCTGATCTGCACACGTGCTCTGTAGGTGCTCCGCAGGTACGTGGGGTGCTCCCGGGGTGCTCCGGGGTGCTCCTCCGATCTGCACAGGTGCTCCGCAGGTATTTGGGGTGCTCCTCTGATCTGCACAGGTGCTTCGCAGGTACTTGGGATGCTCCGTGAGTGCTCTGTGGGTGCTCCGCAGGTGCTCCTCCGATCTGCACAGGTGCTCTGCAGGTGCTCCGCAGGTATTTGGGGTGCTCCCAGAGTGCTCCGGGGTGCTCCTCCGATCTGCACAGGTGCTCTGCAGGTATTTAGAGTGCTCCTCTGATCTGCACACATGCTCTGCAGGTGCTCCGCAGGTACGGGGGGTGCTCCCGGGGTGCTCCGGGGTGCTCCTCCGACCTGCACAGGTGCTCCGTGGGTGCTCCACAGGGCTGCACGGGGCCTGCCCAGGCGCTCCCGCCCCGCTGCCACTTGTCGCCCAGGACAGCCGGAGCCCCGGGGCCGTGTTCACCGGCGGAGCCAACCCGCAGCCACATCACAGGAAGGGCCCGTTCTCCTCACCCGGGTCCGCCTCCCTCCCTCAATCCGGTAACGTCCGCCCCTCCACCTGCCGGGAGTTGGGCCGCCGCACACACCCCTCTGGGAAATCCAGCGGTGTCACCGGGGGTGCTGACGCTTGTTCCCTGGACCCCAGGGCTCGGCGGACAGAGAGCTCTGGGTCCCACATACAAGCAGAGACAGCTTCCTGCGCCACTCATGTCACTCCGCACTGCGACAGCGAGCCTGCGCTGAATTTCCGCTGAGGCTCACACAGCTCTCACGGAGAAGGGCTCCTTGAAGCAGCACCCCAGCAGGGGTCTCGGTTCCAGGACTGGGGAAAGGCCACATGTACCCTGTGTCCCGTCTCCCTGCTTCCCACCCTCTCCTGCCAGCATCCCCATCCAGCCTCCCTGACACACGGCCAAGACTCCAATGCACCTCCACCTTTCCCTTAAACTACTCAAAAAAACGTATAAAGCGGCACAGGGAACAGTTACACGCAAGAGCCACGTGTTTATCTGCCACCGAGGCCTCTGATCTCGTGGAGATTCAAGGTCAACATTCCATCCAACCCGTTCTCTACCTGGCCACCCCTACCTGGATCCCTCCCACCTGCACAGCCCCTTGGACTCTGTCCTGGCTTGTCTTGTGCCATCTCGGGGCCACCTGGTTTCTCACCACAGTGGGCCCAGGTCCCTGGGGCCTCCACCACTTTCCACAGCAGGAGCCAGCAGGGGGGGGCCTCTGTGGCCCTGGACAGACTGGACACGGGAAGGACTTGGCCTCCTCTGGCCTCTCCCTGCTTGCACGTGGCTGTGAGCCCTTAGTTCAAAGGGCACAGGTGACAAGGGGGGGAGGGGAACCACAACAGAATAACTGGAAGAGAAAAATGGAAACTAAATTATTGCAGAAGTATTATCCAGGTTCCATTGTCCCTTTCAGAGAAGTCACTGAACCCCTTTCTAGACCCAGGATTCGGGGTCTTACCCACATTCCCACACTTTACCCCACAACCGCTCTCATTCTCCTAAAAAAACCTCATCTCCCAGGTTCCAGAAACTTGCCAAAGGCTGAGTGGCATCGGCCGTGCAGCTCGAAGCCAATGCCGCTATCCGTCTTCAGGCTGGTTCTGGATCTGGTTCTGTCCCGGGAGGGCAGAATGGCCTCAGCACAGTGAGGGTCCGCATGCTTCCGTCTTGGCTGGCCACAGGTATCCAGACTTTTGATTCTTCTGTTGGTGCCTCTCCTTTGGACTGTATCACAACAACTAAAAACTCATGTTTACGTTTATTTTTATTTTCTAAGAAATTCTCTTTTTCCGCCGCCCTTGAACACCAGCATTTGGCGAAGGCTACTTTATGCATATGCTAGCGTGTGCAAGGAGAATCCCGCCGATGCTTTGGTCTGGCTGTGGGTAGACGTGCTCCTTTCCTCTGCAGCTGACTTTGTGTTTTCACATCTTGTCTCTTACTCGCGGCCCCCTTCATCCCAGTAACACCCTTCTGGTAAATGCCACGACCCGTGCGGTCTGAATCTGGGAATACTTTGCAAATTTTCCCAATCGTGGTTACTGGAAAACTTTGGAACATACGAAACGGTGAAAACGCAAAGTAAAAAGGTCAAGTGAGAATTCGTACATCCTGACTATAAAATATGGTTTCATTGGCGGATTTTCCTCTCCTTTTTCGGAGCAGTTAGGTGAAGTGATGAGGACCTTAGTCCCCATGTTCTGAAGGGAAGTTCGGAGGCTGGATTTTAGGCTTTTTTTTTTTTCACCCCGAGGGACTTTCCATCGCCATTTCTTTTGACGATAGAAAAGGAGAATAGAAATGAACACTCAAACCACCTGTCTTCAAAAAAAACCTTCTTTCTCTGGTTATCTCAAGGGCTGACAGCCCAAGCTAATTAGCAACCTTAGCTTCTGACCACAGAAACTCCATCTGTTCTGTAATTCTTGAACAAGTTAAAGTATCACACACTCTTTGTTTAAATAATTCATGCTAAAGGAGAATGTTACCTTAGGTATAAAGAAAGCCTTCCTTCCTAAGAGCTGTAAGAATGGTACGTGTTTGAACAGGTCTTTCTGTCACAATGCGAAGACCGGGGACAGCTTTCTTCGAACAGGTTATTCTCTCTTCCACAGAACAATCGAGAGTCTAAACGTTCCCCTTCCCACGGGCACCTCTCTACTAGATAATCATAACTTATTTACGTGTTGTGGAACTCTTAAACAGTCCCCCAGATATGCATCTGACCAAACTGATTCACTATTTCCCCATCATGGATGCGTACAAAAGCACATTTCCCCTCTTCCACCGCCATGGGATTAAAAAAATTTTTTTAACTGTGCTGTACAATTTCACTGTAACCGGGGTGCCTGGGTGGCTCAGTTGGTTAAGTGTCAGCCTGTGGTTCGTGAGTTCGAGCCCGGCGTCCGGCTCTCCACTGACAGCATGGAGCCTGCTTGGGATTCTCTCTCTCTCCCTGTCTCTGTCCTCCCCCGCTCATGTTCTCCTTCTCTCCCTCTCCTTCAAAATAAATAAATAAACTTAAAAAAATTAACCGTACAACAGCCCCAGGTGCCAGAGTGTTTCGTGAAATTCTTCATGTATTATCCACACGATTCTCTCACTCATAATAAAAGCAATGATAGCAATGACATATTTGTTGAGCAATTTGTATGTGTCCAGGCCTTATGCTACATGCTTTCCTTGTATTTGCTCAATGAATCGTCAAGGGAACCTTATGTTGTAGGTGCTCTTATTATCTCCATTTACAGGTGAGAACTTGAGGCACGAAGAAGTCAACAGCTCCGAAGTCACCAGCCACTAAAGGGCAGAGCTTCTGGGGGAACCCAGCCCAACATCACCTCCCTGCCATCAGGGGTCCAGGTCTCCTGGAAGAGAACTGCATGTACATTTCGTTGTCCTCACCAACTCTGACTTCTCAATATCCAGCCCGGACCTCACACCTAGGGTCGTACAAGCGGGGGCTCCCGGAGCCTCACCTGCATGCGGCCGTGTGGTCTTCGAAAATGTGGTCAATGATTCCACTGCCGTGGAGATCCCTCCCCCATTCCGTTCTGGTTCCCTCTCTCTCCATCACATGTCTGCTTGTATCAGGAGGTGCCGAAGCGGCTGGCGGCATTTCTGGAAGGGGGTTCTATCGGGCGACTGAGATGGGGATACATTCAGCTTGGGCTTGGAGACACGTGTGCACGAGGCTGGCAGTCACCTCCGTGTCACCTCCCTCTCTCGTGTCCTCCACGTGCCTGATGCAAAGGTGAGGGGTGAGAGGGCTGTCCTGGGCACAGCCCCTGAAGTCTGCCAGTAGTGGAGGAGAAAGATCCGGTCTGTGTAAGTAATCATCTGCTGTCTCAGCTCGCACAGAAATGAAAGTGGACAGAAGTGTTCCAAATTTAGAACCCTTGAGAAATTTTAGAAATGTTAGAAAATTTTAGAAATCAAATCCTAAAATTTCACCTGTGATTCCACATAACACACGTTACTGATAAAGATAAATCAACTTGGCTTAACAATTATTTTCTATTCTCACGATGGAGAAAGATATTCCAAGCGTTATTGTATGCTGGGTCCAAAGGCATGCAAGCAAGACATATGGGAAATTATTCTAGAATGGGTTGCCAGGTGATTAACACAAGCGCTCTGTTGTTGTTTTTCTTGACTTGATCAGATAAGCAGTTTCTATCTTTTTTTTTTTTAATTTGAAATTTGTCACGCTTTCTAAAATCTAAATAAATACTTTTTTTCACGTTTGATTTTGCACTGGGAATTTTGTCCTCCTTTCCTTTCAAAAGTCCCCTTTAAGTTATATAAGCTTCAGATGCTCTAAACATGGGATCTGGGCTTAGGTATGTGCTTAAAAATGTTGTATTTTAGGGGCGCCTGGGTGGCTCAGTCGGTTAAGCATCCGACTTCGGCTCAGGTCACGATCTCGCGGTCCCTGAGTTCGAGCCCCGCGTCGGGCCCTGGGCTGACGGCTCAGAGCCTGGAGCCTGCTTCCGATTCTGTGTCTCCCTCTCTCTGACCCTCCCCCGTTCATGCTCTGTCTCTCTCTGTCTCAAAAATAAATAAAACGTTAAAAAAATTTAAAAAAAATGTTGTATTTTACGGTGAGTTAAGCTTAAGTGACTACAAGTCCATGAAATATGTTTCTCCAAATTCATAGAGGAGCCCTTCTCGCTGTCATGCTTACGTGAGCGAGTGTGTGTTCCCTTTGTCCCTGCAGCAAACAGGAGCACGTTCTAGATTCAGAACAGAGGCTTTCCAGCTGTCACGCATATCTGCGGGTGTGTGTAAACACCCACTAGTCTTCTCTCCTCAACCCGTCTACCCAGAAGACATCGCCTGGGCACCTTCTAGTGCTGGTGTGCAGCGGGCCACCAGGTAGAAACAAGAAAAAGGTAGGTGGTAGCCCCGTGGGGGCTCCTGGTGTAGAGGGGCCGTGAATTTCAGGATCACACAGAGAAAGCTATGGCAGCCACGAGGATCCTGGGGAAGAGAGGAGCCAGTGCTGAGGGGACCTGCCCCTTCCTCTTTGTTGCCGTGCATTCCCACACTGCCTTTCTCTCTTGTTCTGGAGGAAGTTTCTAATTCCTGGAGCCCAGACTGTCTGATTCTCCATCAGTCTGTCTGTCTATCAGGCACTGTCTCTTTCTCTCTGTACTCTTTTTACTGTCTCCCGCTACCTCTTCCTGTTTTCTTCCTCTCAGGCTGACCTTTGAAAGCACTTCACATGTTTTTAAACACCAGGCCTGTTTAGGGTTCAAGTGCTCAGACAGTCGTAGGAAAGTTTTGATCTAGCCATGGGCAACCTTGGCTTTGCTGTGTGACCTTAGGAATGTCACCAAATAATCTTTACTCCTAAAGGGACAATCACACCTCCTTCCACGAACCATACTCTGAAGATTCCATTCCTTAAAAGATATGCGTATGCACTTTGAAAGAGTTAAAAATCTATCATCTATCTATTTATCATCTATCCATCCATCCATTATCTATCATCTATCCATCCATCCATCCATCCATCTACTTAACATCTAGCTATAATTATTATATTTAGTGTTATCAAGGACATGCAAATAATTTTTTGTTTTTTTCTTCTCAAATAATTTAAACAAAGGATGGTAAACTAATTTGAGAAAATTAATATGTTTCACAAAAGTTTGGAAAAAATGTTTCAGAACACACGAACTTAATACTCTCAAGCTATTAAAATGTGAAGTATTCCAAAGGCCTGAACTCACGTCAAAGAACAAACTGTTGGGGAAATTAACCATAGGTGTTGGGCAACCCCATCGCTCCTGACCTGAGCTTCCCACAGCGGTGTGATTTTAGCCATGTTGTATTATGTTTCATGCACAGAGTCCCTCTCTCCCCTTGCATCGTGAACTTTCCGAGGGCAGAAAACTGAATGTTTTTCCCTATGTTTCATCACTGTTACTCCTGAACGAATAAAAGTCTGCATATTTGAATGGACTCAGTGGCCTCTCTTAACATACCTCAACCTAGGAGCTTTCCAGCGTCTTTTTCCAGTCTGGTCAATTATCTTGCTCTGGTTGCCATAACAAAATAGCATAGGCTGGGGGGTGGGGGTGGGGGGTTAAACAAAAGACATTCTTAAGGTCTGGAGGCCAGAAGTCCAAGATCAAGGTGCCAGCAAATTTGGCTTCTGGTGAGGACTCTCTTCCTGGCTGCCTGGCCACCTTGTCACCGTGTCCTCTCATGGCCTCTCCTCAGTGAATGTGCAGAGAGCGAGAGAGTTCTCTGGTGTCTCTTCTAATAGGAACCCTAATTCTGTGGGATTAGAGCCCCACAGTTATGAACTCGTTAATTATTTCCTTCCAGGAACCATCTCCTGATACAGTCTCACTGGAGGTGATGGCTTCAATAAATGAATTTGGGTGGGGGAGAAAGAAGCCTTCGGTCCATAACAGCTAAGTTGGCAGAATCAGACACAAGGTTGTATTTTCACATCAAGCTGAGACTTGCGATGTGTCTCCACCTCTACCGCTCCCGGGACTTTGCAGGTACAAGTTGTTTTTCAAATTCCCCCAGTTTTACTCAGGGCCAAAAACCACTCAGAGGCAGAGCCAGACATCGACCTCATCACGGACGGGGGTGGTCTTGCTCCCAACATTTGACATTTTTTCTATATCATTCTTTTCCAGTACAACCCTAGTCCTCTTCCTGTCTCTAACCACAGACACACATTCCCAGGTGCCACCATATGTCAGCCTTGGTGAGGTTGAAGCCGACAGCTTCTTCCGGGAGGTTGAACTGATGGGAGACTCCCCAGCCTGGCACACAGCTTAGAAGATGCCTTCCAAGAGCAATAACACATATGGTTATTTTGCAATCGCCTACGGGTTCCCTGGATTATGACCTACTGGGTTTCAGGGAGCCATTTTCTTCTTCTCCCTTGGTCCTTTCAGGCTTAAACACTTGGTGCCCTCAGCAGGTTTGACCACCTGAAACTTGTCCCCTCTCTCAAGTCATCGGAGAATGCAATGATACTGCCTGTCGTGCTGACACCTGTAACCTGTCACTGTTAACTATGTGCTCTAGGAACTGGCCATCCAGTCAGACATGGTTTCTTCCTCACAGACCTGTTTAAAATAAACAGTTTTCTTGTCTATCACTATGTGGATTGCATCTTCCTTAGTCTCTTGTGAGGGAGTTCACAAAAATCTTTTAAATCTAGAAAATGGTGTGTTCCCAAAAACATTATGTCTCCTGAGCTTCCCTCAGCCACTACGTCAGCGTCAGAAGTTCAGTGATATATTAATTTTAGAAAACTCAGCATTCTCAATGTTTCCACTTTATTAAATCTGTGTTGGCTAAGATTTTACTTGGTTTTCTTTCTTGTTAGTTTTCTCTTGCTCCCCCTGGCATTAGAGGTCAAAACTAACCCATCCACTGGACTCACGCTCATTTCAGACTCTCTTTTCTTCCAGTGTTCCATTCCTCGCTGAATTGGCAATTCTCAAACAAACAGCAACACCTTTGGATGCCCGTTTTCGAGATTTGTAGAACAACTCCCAGGGCATGCATGTTGGTCTTTAGAGTTGTTCATCAAAGAACGTGTACACTAGATGGACATCTGGTCACCCAACATACACACAGCTGGTGTGTAACAACCCTGCTGTTAAGCTGAGTCATGGCCATAATGATGGGAACTTGTCCTGGAGTGAAGCTAAAGAAGTCCCTTTCGATTTCTTACCCAAGACATGACATTCCCATTTCACTCTGGAAGCTGAAGTATTAGAGGCTGTTAAATTGGGAAATATCCATAAGCAAAGCTCCAATTACTTTCTCTGTGGTCCATGTGTCTTGAAGATGTATCCAGTAGACCGGAATTCCCATGTGGAGCTGCCTTAGGACAGCTGTGGGATCATGCAGTACCATCCCCCACGGCGATGTCATTCTCTGTCACACTGTGCCAGCACAACTGGAGGAGACCGAGGACCATACATACAGCATGCTGGACTGCTCAAGAATGGGCTGCTGCCCACACCGCCTGAGCTGACAGCATTTGGACACAGGTCTCACAAGTTCTGAGGGGTAAAGGTGAATCCTCAGTCGGGCCCACTCCTCCCCTTCTCCCAGGTTGGATTTCGGCTTCTAACCTTGCCAACAAAAGCACTGGCACCAGGCCCCGAGTGACGGTCGCAGCTTAGGGCTGACCAGGAAAGCACATCGAGGAGAGACAGAAGGAAGCTGATCCGCTTGGAAGGTTTCTGAGGGAGGCCACCCCAGAGAGGACGAGGCCTAATTTAGACTGTATCTCATGACCCCGGCAAACTGGAGAACCTTCTGGTGAAGGTGGTGCCGCTTCACTGTCATCCCAGATCTTATGATTGATCATAACACAGCTCCCTGACTGAACCGACCTACTACAAGAACATTTGTTTATTTCAACGTGGGGGAATACAGAGGTGAGGGGGCAGGAAAGGGGAGGAAGCCAGAGGGGGAGGAGGGCGAGGATGGGGGACAAGAGAGGGAAGGACTGTGAGGTTTAAGGAGTGGACAATCCCTCAATGGTCACTGGGGAATCCTGAGGAGTGGCAATACACTCAGTGATATCTGGGAGCCTCAGTTCTGGGCATTCATCCAACATTTCTTTTATTCCTATCAGCTTATGCCTGTTGATAGGTCCTTCCCTGTGCAGCTCAGATATCTTGGCCCATCCCTTCCATTGCCTACCAGGATCAGCACTATCCTGCCTTAGTGCCCTTCCTTCTCAACTGATCAAAACTCCAAGGGAGATAAACAGCAAGCTTTCTTAAATTCTAAAGAACATAATATTCAATGGGGGGAAAAAAAAGAAAAAAACCAGGGTGCCTGGGTGGCTCAGTTGGTTAAAGGTCCGACTTCAGCTCAGGTCACAATCCTGCAGTTTGTGAGTTCAAGCCCGATGTCAAGCTCTGTGCTGACAGCTCAGAGTCTGGGACCTGCTTTGGATTCTGTGTCTCTGTCTCTCTCTCTGCCCCTCCCCCACTCGTGCTCTGTCTCTGTCTCTCAGAAATAAATAAACGTTAAAAAAATGTTTTTAAAGACTAGAAGGTATATAAATGACTTAGAACTACTGTTTATATAATGGGAAAAGACCAATATCTATTTTCACGTTTTTCTGGAACTGACAGACTAAATTTTTTTAGCAATTTTCTATGATGAATTGATGGTATTTGAAATGTTAGATAAAAATAGTGAATTGTGTTTCCCACAGTTTGATTTGATGACCAAAGTGGAAATCAAGATGAGAGGTACTTAGATTCTGAAGTATGGGCTGTGTTTTTGGACTTAGCTAATCAATTGGTGATAAATGTACAGCATCATCTAATTTCTGAATTCTGATTTTTTTTAACAAGTATGAAAATCAGCAGAGTTCATATCATCTTTATGATTTAGATATTTGTGCTCAGAGTCTTTAAACACAACAACCTCCTTTAAAAGCAAAATAACTACAGACCCTACAGAAATCCATCATGCCAGCCTGCACTGGATAGTACTTTATCTTGTTGTCAGCCGTTCGTGTATTTTGAGGAAAATAGACCTAAATAATCTCAACCTCCCCCCTTTTTTATTATCATTAAGGTGTAATAACTCAACACTTTAAAAACCTTTAGAAAAATTACCTAAAAGATGTAGAATTCTTACTTTGGGAACACAGGTACAATCTCCATTGTTCATTTCCATGTTTTGGTTTATAACTGAAACTGGTTACATTTGACTGGTTACAGTCAAATGGTTTGTACCATTGACATAAATTAGAAAAACAAAACAATTTATTGCTTTCTCGAAAAGCATTCAGAAGCAGGTATTACATTTTCCAGAAAGAAAAGCAGAGCAACTAAAAGTCTGTATGCACCGAATGAGATGAAAGAGTGATCCTTGGGCTGGTTTCTGTCCTTTGTTCGTTCCCTACCTGCCTACCTTAGGAGGAAAAACAAACAAAAGATTCACTTAGAATCTTCACAGTCACCTTTTCCAATTTTCTCCTCTACCCAGGTTACCTCCTTTCCGAGTATACCAGATGTTCCAGCAAAATATTTGTAATTTACCCTTACTTTTCAATCTTTGTTAAGTGTCTGATTTAATGACTATTTCCAAAGAATTATGGCTTAACTCGTTGCAGGTATGGGCAACAACACGCCTTACAAAAAGAGGAGAATGATAAGCCCAAACTGTATCACTTTTACACAAATCTTATTAGTTACTCAGCACAGTAATGTTCAGTTGTGGTGGGATGGTTCCCCATCAGCAGGCCAACCATTGCTAAAAAGAGGCTGTTTGGCTGTCTTCAAGCAGAATGAGCATTTTCCCTATTTATGGGACTCACTGGCTTAAAACACCAGGTCTCGTTTATCCAAACTCAGAAGGGATGGAACATGTGTCAATTAATTATGTTGTTGAATTATAACTGCCAAGATTTGTGGGAGGACACCTTCTTTTTCTTCTGAGAAAGGCCCACCAAGCCTGGACCTCATAATGTATTCTGGTCTCAGGAAAGGGACGAACCAGAAACAGATTGTTATTTCCTTGGGGGCAGGTTGAAGATCTAGGAAGCTGGGCGAGGAGAAGGAAGGTAGGAAGCAAAGCCTATATGCGTGTCTCCCCCTCCTCCATTTTCTAAGCAGATTTGGGGCCACCAAATCTTCAACACAAGGTGATGATGACCTCTTTGAAAGGGTGTATGTGCTGTGTCCTCCCTGACCTCGTGCATTTACCTCCTTATACTTCTGTCTCCACAGAAGACACAAGGCACTTGAGGGAACAGATCTTGACATGTACACCATCCGTCATTTCATCCCCCTCTTTGGGACCAATGGTGGAGCATCGTGTGATTTCCAATTGTGTGCAAACTTGCTAATGTCTTGTTCTGTCTTGTTTATCTTTAGATTATGTCTAGATTCTAGAATAAGAATGGGAAGGCCCCCTACATGCAGGATCAGGACACTGTTGAGCAGAGGGAGTTGGATAAATGTACACCATGAAACATTCTCTTAAAGAGCTCGTGGTTATTAAAGGTGATGACTGCGATTCTCAGCAGGAGTAAGAAATTCACTTAGTTTTTTTCCAGGTGAAGGGAAGTCTGAAGAGATTGAGGCTGGGGTGGAAAGCACTCCTGGTGGGGAGTTGCCAAGCCAGGTTTGAACCTGTGTCTCTGCTGCACCTGCTGGGGTCCTCAGGGCACCCTTTCCTCTCTGTCAAATGAGGGGACTTCACCACTTTCTCCTAAAGTTAACGTCACACTCAAAAACTCCACTTTTTCACAAAACTTAGATTCTTGGAACTTCTAGCGAGGAAAGAAACAGAGGAAGGGGGATAAAATTATCGAGGAAGTCACAAAGGAGAATGGTGTGTTTTGAGGTGCTGGGTGAAGGGGTCCTGTGAGCTGTAGGGTTGCCTTGAATCCACTTTCTGAAGGGCTGTTTGGGCATCGCTGCCTGGATACCTTCCTGACAGGATTTTCCTCGTGACTTGATGTGGCCGCCACCTTCCTTCTCTCAGGGAACGGCGAGGCATGTCGACCAGGGGACACATGATCTCAGAGGGCACACAGATCCTGTAAGGAGCATCTGTTAGCAGGAAACAGGGAGTGACAGCAATCGTGAGGTGAAGGCCTGGGAGGAAATTGAAGGGGAAGAGAACTGTGGTTGGGCATTTACTGTCCTCACCACTCCTAACTTTTCTGAGGAAAGATGGCTCCTGAAACCACTACCGTGATGAACAATTGACTCTTCCACAATCCCAAATTCAGCCCTTATCCATCACGATTGGAAAACAGTAATTCAGCAAAGCCTTCTCTGTCTCTACAGTGAGACTCATTTTCAAAACATTAATAGAAGCTTTTCAAACTAGAGATGACCACTATGTATTGTGTGAGGAACGATTTTACAAGGGTGACTTTTGGACTTTACTTATTCTGTTATGCCTTTGGTGGCTGGCCTTATGAACTCTGAACCAACCAAAACACACAATTGTTTATCAAATGCCGTCTTGTTTCGGTTCTGGCTCTGTGATTGCAGGGGTGAGGAGCGAGCTTCAAATGCTTCCTAAGAAAACTTATGCCAAGCTGATTAATGAGAGAATAGCCATGTTAGCTATTCATTTTATAAACAAAATCATACCTGCTGTAAAGATAAACCAAGTGTAATTCCAGGAAAATAATACTATTGTGGGTATTGTTTAAAAGATAATTTCCTTTTACATTAAATAGCTATAGTCGTGTAGTCAGGAAGTTCAATCATTTCTGCTTATTCTTGACAAGCTGGGTGCCAGGAGACACTTTAAATGGAAATTTACATTATATATTTCAAATGGATCCAAAACAGTACTTTAAATCGTGTTTCAATTTTATTTTGTTAAGAATGAAGTAGACCCGGGCGCCTGGGTGGCTCAGTCGGTTAAGCGTCCGACTTCAGCTCAGGTCACGATCTCGCGGTCCGTGAGTTCGAGCCCCGCGTCGGGCTCTGGGCTGATGGCCCAGAGCCTGGAGCCTGCTTCCGGTTCTGTGTCTCCTTCTCTCTCTGCCCCTCCCCAGCTCATGCTGTGTCTCTCTCTGCCTCAAAATTAAATAAACGTTAAAAAAATTAAAAAAAAAAAAAAAAAAAAGAATGAAGTAGACCCTAAAAAGAAAAGCTGGACACATAAGCACGTGTGAGATTGTGTAGAATGGATCTCTATAAACACGAAGATTCTAGAAAACAATCACAAGAAAGAAAATTGTGGCACAGCACTTGTTTATCTCCCTCGCTTTCTAAACTGACCGCCAAATGTAGGTTCTTTAAGGGATGCTTTAAAATTTTAATATTTCATAGAATAGAGATGCTTAGAATCCAACTGAATTGGTCGGGGATGGAGTCTGGGTAATATTTATTAAAACAAAAACAAAGCCCAAAACAAAAAAACTCCCCAGATAACGTGCAGCCAGAGCTGATAACCACTTTGTCAATGAGCTCAACGGGGGGGGAGAACAGACCTCCCAGAGAAGCTTTAAGAAATTCTTCTTCTGGGACTCTTTTAGCACTAACAGGCATCCAACCTTGCAATAGGAGCGAGGTCTTTTAAGCGTGCGGAGAGCCTGAGTGATCAGGGCAAATACAGATTTAAAAAACTTAGTAATTATTTCATTACCTGTGGTTAAGAACAGCTTAATCATTATAACATGCTTCACTATATATTTTTATTTTATTATGTTAATTTTGGCCTCCATACTAAATGGGCTTTTTCAGCGTTTTAGTCAATTAAAAATTATACATACATATGAAATTATACATACTTTGTCTATACGTGTGTTTATTATGTATGTGCATGCATATATATACACGCATACAAACAGTTGGCTGTTGAACAATGTATGCGTGATTTTTATTTTTATTAATATGGAAAAGGACTGTAAATGTAAATTTTCTCTTATGATTTTCTTAATAACACTTTCTTATCTCGAGCTTACTTTATTCTAAGAATAAAGTATATAATGCATACAACATAAAAAATACATGTGTTAGTCGACTTTCTGCTATTGGTAAGGTCAACAGTAAGCTATTAGTTGTTTTTTGCGGGGGGGGGAGGAGGGTCAAAAGTCATATGCGGACTTTCAACTGCTGACGTCAGTGTCCCTGACCCCTGTGTTGTTCAACTGTGTATTGAAAAGTTGAGAAAGAAAGAGGTAACAGGATCATGAATACTGAAATATGAAATGTGGCTTTCACTCAACAGAGTGGGCTTCCTGGGCCATGCATCTTCTGTGCTCATGCTAACTGACAGTCAGCAGTTCATTCTAGAAAAGTCTTGTTTTATGCAAGAAATAACGGAATATGGTGTGCTGGAGAGATGAATATAACTTAACAAATTAACCTTCCACAGGATCTGACACCAACTCCTAATAAATTAAAACCCTGATTGGCTTTCCTTGTCACATATGTCCCATTACCCATAGAAACATTGCTAACGCTTCTTGACTGTATCACAGAACCATCGTGAGGCTGGTGGGGCCAGTCTCGGCCACCACTCAAGACGCCTGAGGATCTGCAGAACAAACAGGAGCTTGATAGGGGATTTGTGCAGAAGGCTGTCCAGTCTCACTCTGATGGAACCCTCCAAGGAGCTGTCACGCCTTAGCACATCCGGGAGCACGGAGACTTTGCGGCTATGCGAAGAAGAATTGCACTAAACTGTTTCCTAAATGGTAGGATTTATTTCAATGCTCACATACAATTGCATGAGACAAACTATTTACATAAAACATAAGTACAAAAAATATAATACAATTTATACTGTACATAATCGGGATTCTCTTATTTCGTCCCCCAAAGTGTTGGCGGGTAGAGATGGGAGGGAGGGGATGCTATGGAAGGAAGATGACACTCTGAGCAACACCCAGGGTCATTCTTCCTGAATTTGTTTGAAAAAATAAAATGAATTGGTCTGGATGGTAGAAACTGGCAACTCACCGAGAGCAGTGAGTGAGCACGGCATTCTCCCTTCTGGAATAACAGCTCATTTTCTTATAAATATGTTTGCTTTCCTCAGCATTGGGACTTGGAGGAGGTGTGAGTTGGTTTCTACTGATTGGTGGGTAACACCTGCCCCCCCCCCCCCCGACTGTCCCTTCTCAACATTTTCCATAGTTGACCCAAATGCAGCAACGGATGAGCTCCTGGCCTGGGGTGCCACAATCGGTGTCTCAAACTGACTCTTGAACGCAATGCACCTGTCAGGTGTCATTAAACAACATTCTTGGATACAGTGCCGGACAGCTCTCTCTCCAGTGAGCATTTAAGACCAACAGACTGATGAACAGAAAACATAAAAGTGAAGACTATTGGAAATTTGTATTCCACATTTCTAACGACAAGGTTTCAAAAGAAACCTTGAAAAACCAAATGTAAGGACTAAAAAAAAGGGGGAGGTGGCACCCAAGAAACTGAAGACAGATCTGCAACCCATGAGGATTCCAACTGGGCAATCAAAACTCCGTTTTCTCATTCAAGGGAAGGGAAAGGCAACACTGTCTCATCTACAAAGCTCCATTATGATTCACACATATGGTCTTTTAAAAACTAAATTCAAGGTCAGTAACTATCTGTAAGTTTACCAAGGGCTGAAGTTGGCTTTGGTTGGAAAAGGTTCAGTGAAAAAAAACGAAACAATCCCAAGGAAGTTTATTTTGTATCACAAAACAGCAACAGCAAATTCACACAGAATGAGGCATTTAACATTTCATAACGTCTTCAAAAGTCACATCAAGGGCGTAACACGCAAGCTTCGTTACACGCTTTTGAAGAATCCTACAAGGGAGCAAGTTTGTGCATTTTCTTTGCAGATGATGTAGAGTTTCAGTGGTGACTGTAGGTGCCTGGGTTGAAGGTTCACACTGTGCTTTCCTTCAAAGTGCAGAAGTTAAAGTTTGATTTTGGCCAACAGTCATGGTATAAGAGAAAACACCTTCAGCAGAGAAAACACTGTTAACTTTCTTAACCCAAATTAAGGGTGACAACTTTGTGAACTTGTGAAGCAGTTTTGAAATTGCCTTAAAACACACACACACAATGTTCTAGGTGGTTCTCACTCCACTCACTGTATCTGTGCCAGCTGCCACGAGCCTGATTTTCCTGTACCTTGGACTTGCCTGAAAGGGGTCAGTAACAAAAACTCTAACTTCTATAGACACCACATCGGCATCCCCACTACAGACCAGACACTAAGGTATTTTCACAGAAGATGTAAAATTAAGGTGATGTCACTTTCTGGAAGGCTGAGACCAGATTAACCTGAACTCTGAGCACACTTCTGCCCCTGTTCCGGTGCTGCATGCCCTACCCAGTGGGGGCAGACATGACACCCGACTAGGATGTGCTCCTTGGTCGTTTTCTATTCCTGAGTTCAAAGAGACAGGTAAGAATGATTTTCTTCAGAGTGTAGCCAGTCAGTCCTCTGCTTTGAATTGGAACCAACAATATCCAGATGGGAGGACAAATCACCATCTTAAACAAGGCACTGGCAACTTTGTGTATAGAAAACGAAACTCTCTGCACTTAGGGAGGATGGCTAACAACGCTCTCTTCTTAGTGACATGACAGAAGGACTGTTTGGATTTTCCAGAATCCAGATTGGGCTCCCAGCCTGTATTTGTCTAGCATTTGAACCACCGTTCACCTAACATTTGGGCCACTTGGCCTTTCAACCAAAGCTAAAAAATAATAGGGTCGTGGTCAAACTACTGGCCTCAGATTTCTTACCAAATATGAAGCGATGGAGTGGGTGGTATTGCCAGCCCAACATGGTGGTTTAAGAAACGCCACAGCGTGGTTTTCTCCCTCTCCTTTATTCCTTTCAGGTTTTTAAATGCCCTTGACTAGTTATCCTCATCATGTCAATACAGTAAAACCTGTTTGCTTGAACAAAAATGGATTCTGACTCTGGTCATGGGTAATGAGCTTGATTGCTTTCTGTGGCAGAACTAATACGATCTTTTGCAAATACTATGAGACAGCTTCCGCTAGGAAATGAACATGCCGTCAGGCTCTGCTTTTGGTTTTGATGATGTTCTAAGTCCCTGTGCGGCATAAGCTATATTTTCAAGAGAAAACAATCCCTGTTCCTGATGCTTTCGTAATATAGACCAAATTTTTGATAATGTGACATATGGCATATGACATATGAAAAAACTTTGATTCATCTACTTCCCAAAACATGTATAACACACCCTTAATATAGTCCATAAAAAAGGAGTATAGAATAGTCATTACAGAAATTCCTGCCAATAATTCAACAATGCATCTTGTTCATTACTTGTCAGTTTCCAAAAGAGAAAAGCAAGGATTCCAACAAGGTATTTCCCTGTGTTTTATCAGGCTATCAAAACAGATAACATGAATACCTCGAGTCGGCATTTGTAGAGTTACAAAGCTCTTTAAATCAGTTCTTATTAATGACCTCAATAGGGGAGAGCGGCCGAAATAAATTCCATCATGGCTCCTGGCCTCCAAATCTTTTCTCTCACACGGGGATACACCATGCAATGACTGGCATTTCTTTTTGTGCATTTCTCAGGCCAAAGTGACTGTTACTTTATGTTCTTCCATTTCATTCCCATTGAGAGAAGCAAGGGCTCAGAATGGCTTTCTAGTTTCTGATAATCGTAGGTAATCAAACTTGCAATATTGTGTCAACGTATTATCAACAGGTCAACAAGAATTATCATGACATAATGGAGACATTAGAAGGGATGGATGTATGGGGTAAGCCAACGCGGTCTGAGAATTCCACTTTGCCCCATCCTATCCTGGAAAGCACAGCAGAGAGTTTGCATATGAGTTGATTCAAGGTAATCATTTTAGTCCCCGCCTTCATGAACATTGATTATTGGAGCTGGAGGCTTAGGGACAATCCTGTTCTGTGGAGCAGGGCTGCTTTGAGGCAGAAGCAGTTCACTGGATCCACCGCTGGTACCTGCTGCCCCTGGGGAGGTGCCCCAGAGCCCTCTTTTGAGACAGAAATGCGAAATTTGGAGTTGCCCCCAAATGCCACACAAGAAAACCCCACTGGAGTGTAAAAGACTTCCTGCCGGAGGTGGTGTGACAGTGCTGGGGAAATGTTCATGGTTTATTCGGAGAGCAAGTAATTATCATAGAGAAGCATAAAGATACGTGTGAATTCAAGGACTAGCAAGGAAAGCTGCACTTTGTGCATCAAACAGGTATTTGGACAACATGACTAGCTGAGTGCAGACTCCTACAGACTTCAAATAAAGTCTCTGATCTTCAGTTTCACCCACGTGTACCCCGGCAGGTGGCCCTGGGACGCGGCATCCCCCGTTGGGACTCTGTCACAGCTTGGAAGGCTCTGCCCAGCCAGTGCCACCGCAGCCTGGGGTGCAAATGCGCACCCTCCTGGGCCGGGGGCCCCCATGGCCTCACCCTTGTGCGGACAGAGCAGGACACGAGGGCGCCCGGGGCGGAACCCCCTGTCTGCGCAGTGGATCCCCCCAGGGTCCTGGCTTCAGACCCACAGAGCCGGCGGGTCCGGGCTCCCCACCCGGGACATCCCTCCCACTCGGCCCGGAGCTGCCGGGTCCCCATCTTCCCACACCCCCCTACTTCCCGCCCTTTCCCACCTCCTCTTCTCTTTGGCATTGGCCCGCGAGGCAGTGGGGCCAGACCCCGGTCCCCCCGGGCACGCGAGCGGCCCCTTCCCGGGGACCGGGCTCCCCCCAGAGCAGGGACACCCCAGTGCCCCCGCCAGCCCCTGCACCTGCCCTGCACACGAGGCACGCCGGGGGTGAGCAGGCTCGGGGCATCCCTGGAGGAGGGGGTTCAGGGGACCCCACGGAAACGGGTCCCCGGCAAGGGGGGCAAACGTGCGGGGCAGCGCCCAGTCTGGTGACCGCGGGGCCTCCGTGGGACAGAGCCCACCCGGCCCCAGACTCCTCCGAAGTCCCAGTCCTGTGGCTCAGGGTGACACGGCCCGGGGCTCCTCACCTACACCGCCCCCCCCCCCCAACAGGAGCGGCCTGGGAAGGGCCCTGCTGTGCATCCTTCCTGCGGGAGGATGCAGCCCCCTGGTGACAGTCCCCTCTGGAGAAAGGACCCTGAGCAGCACCGCCCCTGGGACTCCCTTCCAAAGAATTTGAATGTGAGACTAAAAGCCAGTGTCCTAACGAAAACCAGCCAAACTTCAACCGTATCCAGAAATAATCCTAGAGATTAAACTGGGATTAGTGTCATTTGAGGTTAGGTTCAGAGGGGGTGCAGCTTTAAAATATTAGTCTCTATCTGTGCTGCTTGGAAGGAAAGAAGGAAGGAAGGAAGGAAGGAAGGAAGGAAGGAAGGAGGGAGGGAGGAAGGAAAGAAGGAAAAAAACAGAAGAAAGGAAAAGAAGGAAAAGAAAAAGACAGAAGGAAACGGTCATTCAGAAACTTACAACAGGACCCACAGAGAGGGGAATCCCACACTCAGCCCCCAGGGAGGCTCCTTAGGGAGGAGGTCCCAGGGGAAGTGGTAAACACCACTGTAAAAACCCACCTGGGCTCACGCAACACAGGAGGTGTGAGGGGAGGCACAGACACATGAAAGCTAGAAAAGCAAGTTACTCCATAGCTGATGACAATACTTCGACTATATTTGAAATTATTCTAAACCAATTGAAACTCTGTGAAATAAGGAGAATGCGAGAGAGACAGAGGAGAGAGACAGAGAGAAAGAGAAGCCAGAATAATCTGTCTTTGAGGGGAGTGTCCGGGAACAAAAATGAGGGCCTTTCTTTGCAGTGATAAATCCAAGATGTAGGCAATCGCCAACATGACAGTTCGGTGTGGAAGGTGGATGCTGTCACGGGCCACAGCATGACACTGACTGAAGTCCAGCCTCGACAGCATTGAGAAAGCATTTCCAATCAGGTCCACTGATGCTTTCTTGAAATTAGTATCCTCTTTCCTTAGGGAAATAAAATGACCTTTTAAGCTTAGAAAACACTCGGGGGAGGGATTCAAAAAACAACTATAACATGCTTCATAGTGAAGGCGTTTTTCTTATAGAAAAGTGATAACACCAGTTGAAAATCTAGCTCTGGAACAAAGAGGAAACCATTGGACTGAATTTCACCTCCTGAGTATGGACTTTGGCTCTGTGCGTCCAGACAGAGTCGTCTCAAACAGCAGACAACAATGCAGGAGAGGCCACATGAACTCCCCACCAGAAAGACCCAGAATACCATTCACTTGCAATCTACCAGGCCTCTCTGAGACCACCTGCCATTTAAAATTGAATTTTAGTACAGTAGCTTCTGGAAGCCTGGGTACATGGGAGTATTTTCAATGCAACAATATTCATTAGTAAACATGGGATTTTTTCCCCCCAACACTTTCTGAGATTGTTTCTTTACATGGGGTAGGATAAAAACATGTGTGCTAATAAGTCTGTGTTCCTCGACGCCCGTGCTATACATCTTCGGAAACCGGAAGGTTCATTGAGCAAAAAGAACACATTTTACTGACCACTTAGGCATCAGATGAACAGTTTCAATCTTGTTCTTACTTTCGAAGACTAGTCAGTCAACTGCCATGTATTATTTATCAGTTGCTTATGAGTAATTTATCCCGCCTTTTTTTTTTCCTTTCTGGAGACCTCTATGAATAGTATTATAACACTCTGAAATGCTTAGCAGTGATCAATGCTCAGAACCACAGGGATCATTAAAAACCTCACACCCCTGCTTTCTCAAGGTACATCTTGAAATGCTGTTGCCTCCATGCAGGGAGAAGCGGGAGGGGGCAGGTAGGAAGGCAGCACTGAGACAGAAACCAAAGGCACCAGAACTGGACGTCTCCTCCTCACCTGACCCGGAGGCGGCAAATGACAGCTTGGGGGGCACTTTGCTATTTACAGCGCGGGGGTGAAGAAAGCCAGCTTTACACATCAGTAATGCTCTGGGAAGGGGATGACGGCCATACACTAGTTCTACCGGGAGATAGAAATTAGAAAGTTGCCTTTCATTAAAGGTCAGTTCTTTCAATCCTTTCCATAACATGGAAGATTAAAAAAAAAAAAAAAAAAAAAAGTCAGTTCCCATTACATTCCAGTATTTTTAATGCTTTCCCCCATTGGTGTCATGAATGTTTAAGATTTTTTCTTTGCGGGGACACAGAAAGTGTGGCGTCTATCCAAATGTTGAGCAAGTGCTGGTTTTACGGGTCGTCTCTTCAGGATGCTACTATGGACTGGACAGGGGCGGGGCTTCCAGACCAACCGCATGGCAAGGAGCTCCCTGGAATGCTGTGAAATCCAGGAGGGAGACTATGGCTAGCCTCGTAGCATCGCACGGAACGCTGGACCCTTCCTTGTGTCTGTGGCTCTGGTCTGTGAGTGCGCCTCCACCAGGGATAACACAGTAACTGCATTAAGACCAGGGGAAGCGTGTGTCATACCTCACACCATCACCTCCGCAGATACAAGCCGGGGTGAATCCCTGCCCTTCCCCCAGGCAAGAACCGTTCCAAGTCCAAACACGCAAGTCGCTTCCACGGATTCCACAGAATTATTCAGGTTGGGAAGACAGGGGATCCAGGGTGCAGAACTCTATGGCCACATTCATATTCTTCGTTTCATCAAATACTTACAGACCTAACACGCCTTATGGAGAATGGGGACTCTCGGCTGAAGTGTCTCTTTTGTTGGATTAAAACATCATAAAGATTTATGCCCCAGAGCAGGAAGACATTCCTATTTCTAAAGACTCCTTCCCATGTGGGTGGTACATTTAGTAAAAAACTCAAGAAATCAAGTGACTTGTTAGAAAAAAAATGGACTGAACACAGTAAAACAAAACAAAACAAAGCCTCACACCATGGCTCACTCAACAATGATCAAGCATTGAGACCAGATTTTCACGACATCATATTTAGATCTGTGTTGCTTTTAAGGATGTCTGTTTTTGGTAGCAATGGGAAACTCATGGCTTGAAATGCACTTGAAATGTATCCAAACTTCAACTCTGAAGTCTTGGAAACATGGGCAGTCATGGAGCACAGGCCTTGAGGAACTGGGGAATTACAAGAAGCCAAAAATATAACAACTATTAGTACTCATCGTAATTGTTGAGATCTGTAAAGTAGGCATTAGAATAGGTTTTCCCAGTGAGATGAGGGTTGAAGTATTTGTTTCTTTCCTCTAGGATCAAGTTGTTTTTGTTAAATGCCTGTAAAAAGGAAAATGATTAAGGAAAAGATTTAAGAATACTCCATGGGCAGTATTTCATAAAAATAAAAAAGAATATAATGAGGGCACGATTATGCTGAATATGAACTCCCTGCTAAGGTTCCATTGTCTTAAAGGTGTTTTCTCACTTATTTGCTTCCTCACGTTATTTGCCTTCCTGAAGACCTGCCTCGTAACTAGAATGAAGCTTGTGGTTTTTGATAAATAGATTTGGAGTATTCCAAACCTTCAAAAAACCTTAAACTCTAGTGACTTCAAATCAACACTTTGAATGTTGTGTAACTCTTTAAGCAGCATTCTAATTATCATGGATACGTAGGTGGAAAAGAGATTTCGAAGTAAATGCATGAAATTTCAAATGACTTCGTTGCTCATCATTCTCTACACTTGTTGAGCATGAGACGAGGAAACAGCCATTCTGAGTCACCCTCTGGGCATTTGCCAGCACGACAACCCTGCTCAGACCCAGCCAGGGTCTGCACGCCTACAAGAGGACCAGAGCTCCTGCCATAAGTTCCTGCTTTGAGCTGAGCCTGCAAAAAGTCAGTGACGTCTGCCCCAACCACCTTGTGAGTAACAGGTGCCTGCTACCCTCTCTCTGTCTCCTGCTCACTGCTGACCTGGGATGGGGGACTGCCCTTCCCCAGGCTCCTGGGATGTGTAAGTAATAAACCATGGGACTTGACTTCTTTTGGGCGAGTGTATTGAAACTGTGCCTTCAGTCAAAACAAGCCTGGGGTTTCCACTTCCCCAAAGTGGGAGCTCGGATGCAGAGGGAGCTGCCTGCCGATCCCATGGGGGTGGCCCGTGCCTCCTCACTCCACAGGTCAGAGTACGCATATTCTTAATTTGACACACCAGCTATGGGCCCCCTAACACAGGCTCCTGTAGCCACTTCTGACACAGATGCCCTTCCTTATTAAGTCATTAAAGGCACCTATACTTCCAAAATGCTAAACTATGCCAGGTGGAGTGCAAATATTGAAAAAAACTGAAATAAAGATGCAGGATGGTCGGCAGAGGCCAACTGTCCAGGACTGGTCTGGGCAAGGTATCAGAAGAAAGTTCCAGAAGGACCCTTAGCGCTACCCTGCTGCCCTCGCAGAAATGAAATTTCTTATTATCTCGAGTGGCTACTGGATCTTAAGTGAGAACAGAAGACCAGCTGAATTACCTTGAGACACTTGGAGTGACACACAAGTTGATAGGGTGGAATCACATTTAGAGGAGCCCCTCTCTGGGGTTCTGAAGGCTTGTTTGGAAGGTTCTGGCTCATAAAAGGAGCTCATGTTCCTTCTCATACCCCGGGATCTCCGCTCTGAGACATTGTGAGGGGCGTGTTAGGAGTGCCTGGTGCTTCATTCCCCAGCCCTAGCACGTGATTACTACAAGGTGCTGAAGGGTTCTGGATCCTGGGGGTAAGCAAGGCCCATGGGTAAAAGTCAGCTGGCTCTGTCTGTGTCCAAGTGCTAGAGAAGGGGGCCTCGTGGTAGGAGGGAAATAAGAGAGGGCACTGTGGATCCCAGGACACAAGCCCTTTCAATCACCTGAAGTTGTAAGTGCTGAAGATGTTCCATATTCCCACATGGGAAGGAAGTCAAAGGAATTTCAAAGGAAATCATAGCAGAGAAAGAGTCTCCACGTGCTCCCTAAAAACGCTCACGGGAACCACCAACTTAACAGGAATATCAAAATGAGAATTTCGTTCCTTCACATGGGTGGTAGGGCACATTGGGTGAAGTAGACAAGAGTCCTTGATGTCCTTCCGGTTATACCCCCGACCTCCTGTATGTTATCTCATTTAAACCGTGCAACAAAGATATGACAGTACATATCGCTATACCCATTTTAAAGACGAAGAAACTGAGGTTCAAAGAAGTAACTAACTTGTATTCCAAAACCTGATGCACGATGCCTCAAATAAAGACCACGTTTATTTTGTCAGGCACTAGTCAAGACATAGGAGAAAATGGAGGCTCGGTGACTGTGAATGACTAGCATTAAGTTTACTCAGTTGGTGACTCGTGAACTCAGCTCTTTCCGGTCCAAAGCGGATACCCTTTCCACTCTTTCTTCCTTCCTTAGAACTGGCCTCTATTTCTGGGTGGATCACTGAATTAATCACCCACTGGGAAAATCTAACAGAACACTTCACCCCACACCAGCCACATAGCACTTTTGCAGCATGCAAAGCTGAAGAGACTTCATTATGCATACAAATTATTTGAAGATAATTTTTATAATAATGTGACAGTTTTTCTCAGGATCCCATCGGGGTGATTCCAGCAATGAACCTGTATATCGGATTACCCAACCCCGGTCCTCATTACCACTGTCTGGCAAGTACAGGCCCTCGGCCTGGAGCTCTTCTCTTTGACAAGACCTCTCTTTGAACATGGAAGGCACAGTGGAGGCAGAACTGGACAGTGGCCAATGACTCAGTATTTTCCAGCATTTTATTTGTTGCCGCTTCTGTGTCCTGTTTCTAACCCACTTCCCCATATAAGATGCCACCTTTTCTTGCAGGCAAAGGAAAGCTGAAAAGGCAGCTCATCATAAAGCACACCTATTACCTTACCCTCCCCTCCTTCACTCAAGCCACCGCCCCCGGGGTGCTGCTTGGCCATCTGTCTGCCGATCCCTTACCTTGATGGCTTCCACTGAGTCGTACTTGTCCAGTTTGTTAATATGGTTAGTTATGCTGGTGTTGAGAGGGGCGGGAGCAACAGGGTGGATGACGGTGGCGTCGTGGGACTGCTGCTGGTACCGCTGGCAGTAGGTGTAGACGAGTAGCGTAAGGAGGCAGCCCAAGATGGAGCTGCTCAGCCCCACGGCAATCATGTGGAACATGTTGAACTCTGGGAAGACAGCATCAGAAGTGACGCTACTTTGGAAAAGAACACGCTACTCAACAGCTCAACGCACTCGGATGAGAACAGAAAAGCAAAATGAAAGGCCCCTGACCAATTCCAAACTTCAAGAAATCACAGGACCTTCCTTTGAAATGTCACGGCCACCAAGACACTTCCCCCCAGGAAGTACAGCTTATTTTGCGTTAATGCTCTTATGGATTACAATCGGGTTTTTGGACATCACCTGAATACACTAGCAGAAGCATTTTTTTTTTTAAAGGCTTGTACAAGTCTGCTTGTCTGTTTCAAGTGTGGCATGATTTCTGGTCTATGGGGTTACTTGAGAACATGTTTTCCATGCTCCTTAACCGGTGGAGGATCCCTGCCTACGGCCTGGCTGTGTCCCACGAACAAAGTGAGAAAGCATTTACTGCTTCCAATTACTGCTCAAAATTACTGTATTTTGGAGACCCTGTAAAGAAAATGGTTTACACCAAGGAAATAAAGGATTTGTGCCAAAGGAATAAAATATGATCTTTTGATGGTCATGAAATAGCCCTCTTTTACATATTTTTGTTTGTGTTAAGTAGCATCTTTGGGTTATTTTCCTTGAGTTATAAATATAAGATGTAGAAAAAATGAGTGGACGTGGATTTCTGTCTCTAATACGTGATTGGCTCTAGGGACATCAAGGTAACATAATTAAGACCTTCGTAATGTCTGAGAAACAACCAAAAGAAATTACAGATGTTCATCATGTCTTGGTAAAACGCGGTACAAAAAAAGTTTCAAGACTTTCAGGGAATAAAGACATTTGAGTAATGCTCATGAAGCTGGACTTAGTGAAAATCAGGTGAAGGACAACACAACCTTAGTTTTTCTATGCTGTGTTGGCTCTATGTGGCCAACCTGTTGCCTGTGGGTTATTGGTCTCTGTCACCTGCACAGGGCACATCCCTAGGACTGCCTTTCAGCCACGGTGTCCCCCCATCCACCACCAGGGGGCGCAGTGTCACCCACGCTCTTCCCAGATCTGTCCATCCTGCACCCAAATAGAACCATGAGAATGCCTGCTAGGCACACTGCAGACACCAGGTGAGTCCCAGGGTGATAGCAAGAGGCCCCCAGGCTCTCAGGGAGAGAAGACCTGCAAGTTTGTCCCCTGCACCCAGGCCCTGGGGTGTATGTCCCTCAACTACCCTGGCTCCTCCCTGAGGACTTTCAGAGTCACATTCACCTCAGCTGGGTCCACTCACTGAGGTGCCCTCACTGTCCCCACATCCTGACGTCTCCCTCTAGGCTGTGCCCTTTGCTGCTCCCGGATGCTGCGTTCTGGGGACCCCTGAGAGAGGGAGCTGCCTGCCCAAGTGAGCACAGAGCCTGGGTTCGCTGCGAGCCACAACCCACTCGCTCCTACCTGAATCCTAATGCAGGTGTCCAGTGTCTTGGGCACCAGGACCTGGATAATCCAGGCGGAAGTTACTAGAATATTCTACAAGTATCATCTACTCCCCAACACCCACCTGTTTTTCACTTTTTGATTCTTTGGTCAGTGGTTTAACAAAATGGAAGCAATTCATAAATCCCTGGCCTTTCCCGATTTTGTCTGGAGCCTCTAGAACTGGACACCCCCAAGCTGGGAAGGGTGGACAGAGCATCCGGGGAGCTTTCCACCACCAACCGCCCGAAAAGTCTACTATAACGTTGAGGCTGTGCTCAAGGTAAGCAAGAGCGGATCTCACATACGTTGCCATTGTTTTATGCTTTAGCCAATTGGACTCCCCAGGGTCAATGCCACCTACCGATAAAAGTACTGTCTGCTGCACTGATAAGAGTTTATTGTAACATATGAAAGATGTATGATGCTTTCCATATGCAGATGCTTTGTCATCAGTCCAATGAATCATGCTTGCAGGTGCCTGGGGAGGGCTGGGGCCAGCTGACATCTTTATGAGGATTATATAGTCTTTGTGTCTCGTGCAACTAAAAATAGCTAAATTGAAATTTTTCAATAGGCCTATGCTTTTCCGCATTGGGAAAAATAGTGCCTATTAAATCTCTTTTGAATTTGCTTAGCGTGGCTCTTTCCTTTGAATATGTTTTTTCCTGTTGTTTTTGGTCAGTAGTGTTGGAATAGAAACCCACTACCCAGTTGGCTCAACTGGCTGCTTTTCTGTACAAAATTTGATGGATCTTCCTTCAAATGGAAAAAAGACATCTATGTTGCCTCCTGAAACATCCCGAAACATTTTGCTAAGTAATTCCTTTTACCTCTCAGCCCTACACTCAGATCCATACGACCTCTTACTTGCCTAACCTGGTGGGTCAATGTTAGCAGCCTAAAGATCTAAAAACTCAGTTCTGAATATTATAAGATCTCTGTGACTTAATCAACCGCATGTCAAGGTTTGATCTTGGGTTGGGGAGCCGGTTCGCCCAGCTGACCCAGACACACAGAAGCAGCATTTTAGGATTGGGAGTGGGCTTTGCATCATGTTCTCCCAAGTGCTCAAGGCCCTTGAAGGTCTCCTGTATCCTAACCCAGAGAGGGCTGGCCAGGGAAAATGGTTTCTAAACCTGTGGCAGGCGTGGAGGGCCAGTCAACTCTGCAGAGGCAACTTCTGGTTGACTCCAGGTTCTGCCTTGGCCTTCCCAGAGGACAAGAATACTCCTCAAGAATTCTGGTTCACGGAATCTCGACCTACGCTGCCTCTGAGGGCAGCAGGCGCCCCCAGGCTCCGGGTCCAGAGTGTCCAAGAGTATTTGGAGCTGCTGTGGCTCCAGCCCCTGGACACAATCCTCCCAGACACTTACTGCCAGGGTACTCTTCCTGTGGCGCTCTGGCCTTAAAGCTCACACTCAGATCCCACTGCCTGGGTCCACACTCCGGCTCCGTTGCTGACTTCCTGGTGACCTTCACCCGTGGCCTCCTCTCTCTGACTCTCAGCAACCCTAATGCAGACGACAGTGCCTAGCTGCTATCCCTTTCCTAGAATTTGCAAAACCCAAATCTCTGGAACCTGATTTTTCCCCGCTCAGCTGGCAGCAAAGCATGACTTGACCTGACCCAGTCTGCTGCAGAACGGACTAGAGCTGCAGGGGGAGTGTTAGCATTTTCACTTTGCGCGCATCTCACAACAGCATCATTAAAGAGACTGGTTACAGAATGTGGCCCCGGGCACTGCAGCGTGTTATGTAATAGACATTGCGGGCCCTGTATTACCCATCTGAAATCTGGTGAAGGCCGGATTCCGAAACCCTTTCCTATCTGCGAAGGTTTACATTAAGGAACTGTGGGCTGTGGCACCTCCATGAACACTCTCTTTGAGGATCAAATGGGACGCTTCTTGCCACTTAATTCAGTGACATGTAGTGACTGATCTTACAGCTATGATTATTTTTATGGGAGCTGGTATGTATTTATCTTCCAGCTGGATCAGTCTGTGAACCCACTGAACTCGTGTAGGTCAGACACCAGACCCTGCATTTCTCAGGCACTGGGGTCTTTTATGATGCGACTGTTGGTTCCAGAAGGGCTGGGGCTATCTGTGTCTCCATGATAAACTCGATGTCCCTCACAAAACTCCAAGAGTGGGTGGTCAGCAAAGATTATTGAATGAACAGATTGACAGCTACCTAAACAGAAAAACTGCGATGGTGGACTCTTAATTAACGTAGCTAATCACAGTAAGCACATTCCTAAAACACACCCACGAAGCTCCTGATTCCATATGAGCACAGAGACGAAAGCCTGTGGCTGAGCTGTCTGGGAGTCCCCTGATGGAATGGATTCTGGAAGGAATGGGTATTTGTAGGTCGCCAGCCACATGTATGAATATGCCATCTCGGTGTGGATATCGGGTCGGTTTAGCAAAGGTGGACGGACAGAGGGTGGGCTTTGATCAATGGACCGTCAACCCATCCTGCTCAGACAAGATAAACATAGACAGTAAAGTCTAAATTTATCATGAACTGGAACAAGAGATTGTGATTTATATCATTTGGGTCTGCAGAAAGTTTAAAAAATACCTCTAGAGGTGTAGGTATAACCTTACACCCCATTATAATTTTGTCGCTCCAGCGGCCTGGAGGTTTGAAGCTGGCTGCCATGGATTTGTGATGATCCCAGTCTAGCTACTGCACCTGAGAACCACTGATCCAGATGTCAAATATTGACTATTTGTAGTTACACTACCAAAGTGGAAGGGGTTTGGATCAAGAGTTTCTCCCGTCTGTTTTTCTTGGCCCAAACATCATATGAAACGTATGGGAAGAGAAATGATTAGAAAATAACGGAAATCAACGAAACACTAGTTTAAAAAAAAAGTTAAAAAACATTAGTTAAAAAGAGGAACTTACCCCCACACCTTTTCTCTTCTACACTACTGGATCTCGCCACAGATACTTCTGGAAAAAATTAAATCATGACGTTGGGTGTTGGGAAGGAAGCAAATATCAATGGTTCATTTACAAAATATCTAATGATTTCGAGTTTTATGTGAGTCCAAGTTCCAAAAGCTTGACTAATTGTTAAAAAAAAAAAAACAAAACAAATCACATGTGTTTCTTTGTTCTAACCAACCTGAGCTGTACTTGGTCAAGGTCATCTAGATGGGGAACGAGTGAGATTCATTACCACAGAAAGAAAAGGCTATGGTCCTTTGGCTCGAAACCAAGGCACTAACTTCGAAATAAAGCCAAGTATGTGCTGGTTTTCCGCTACCATATATTCTGCCAGCTGTGAACCCCACAGCGTCTGCCTCGGTCTTCCCACCTCCGATCTCTGGTTGCATCAGAGCCAGTGTTGTCAAATTCCCTGCAGAGGGGGGGACTGATCCACTGGAGCTCGAAGAAAATTGCCATGACAAATAAAGTCCCCATTCAGAGCTCACTCATGCTCTTTGCCATGACACATACAAATACACAAATAAGATGCCAATGAGGGAACAGATCCCAAAAACATTTTAACCCACAAGGATCAAGGATCAAACACCATGTCAGAAGACCGGAGACGTGATTCTTTCCTGGAACGAGAATTTTTCTCTGCGTAACAAGAATTAGCAACGTGTCTCTGGTTAAGAAGGAAAATGACACAATGCTTTCAGTTCTATACCATACATGATGGAAGTGCCATACAAGACTAACATTACTAATTTTCTGTAACATATGATTACCTTTTTCCGTAGCTGGAAGAAAACAAGGTAGTTACCTATTATTATCTTGAAACAGGTTGCTCTCTGCTTTGGTCTACATCAGTCCTAAGGCCCACAGTGGACATGTACAAAATGACTTACAAGTATCTAACACCATGCTTACAGTGAACATGCGACAGATGATTTGTTACCATCGATAAGTAAACATCAATTTCACATGGAAAAGCCTACTGGCAAAGGGCCAGCTAATCTCTTCTCCAAGATGAGCCCCCTGGTACATTTCCATTTTCCCAACTATATCAAAGTTGCAAAAGAATTGTCCCCTTTTCTCTGTACAAACACCTGCACACAACATGACAGAAGCATTTAACCTGTTAAAATACCAAAATAATCTATTTTAATTTTTTTGAGCAGAATCTTCTCGCTGTGTTATAGTCAGTAAATTGTAAAAGACACTGTGCTAAAAAAAAAAAAACAAAAAAAAACCAAACTTAAAACTCATGGCCTAAATGCAACCCACCGTTATCTGTAAATCTATCGTCTAATTACCTTGAAAGGACAAGAATTGATAGGATCATCTCTGTTTCACCAAAAGCGACCTCCAAGGACAGCTAACACTCCCACCTATGACTCATCTCCTCTCTAAACAATGGAAATGATTTTGTTCACCCCGATAAGCATCTCTGCTCTTACCTGGGATGAAATTGGAATCAAACACACACGGCCGGCTCTCCGTGGTGTTTCCAGAACACTGGCTGCCCACAGGGAACAGAAGGATGCACTGGCGGGCACGGATCTGGACTCCAGACACGTCACACTCCGACCAGTCTGACCACTCCGACCAGCTCTCTGCAATGACCAGAAGGGGACGGGACAACACTGCCCACTGAGATCGATCGACCTGGAAGCACCACAGGTCACATACGTTACATTAAATTTTCATACTACAATTTTAACGGGTCTGGGTATAAATAAGATGGACAGGTAGCCTCTGGCCGCTCCAGTACATAAATTACACACGGGCACGGATAAAAGAGTTGGTATGCCTTTGATCAAAAATCAAATGTGCTTAAAACGCATTTTCTAGAACCCATGTTATTTTACTGCTTTCAACTCATTGTACTAGACACTCAGTAAGCTAATTCGTGAGGTCCAGCAGTGTAGACATGGGCAGTGGTCGGGGGAGAGAAATCAGCAGTGAGGACACCATTTTCCACCTGGCAATGCTCCCCAATGAAGGCCAGCCCTCAAAGGTTTTCCCGCAAAATTCCTACAGGCCTCAGAGCTCGAGCAAGAGAAATGACAATGTGTGAATGAGAAAGCCCTGGTTGCTGAAAGGGGTGTCGAATACTTTCGCTTCTGTTACAAAAACAACTGTGCAGAGTCAATATACCAAAGTCAGGCTGTACTTGAGGAAGAATTTATTTTATCCCGTGTTTACCGTTGCCTATGTGCGTAAGATCGGTGCACGAGTCTTGAGTTAAGGCCCCAAGCTGAGTGATAAAAGGTCACTTCACCCCGAAGTGGAAAATTTACTAGGATTTGTTAAATTCGCCCAGGCTTACGGATGTGTGAAAAGAGAGAGCAACCCTTATATTTTAAGTAAGGGGTTTAAAAATAAATAAATAAAAAAGGACTCTCCGTATTTTTTGAAACTATTAAACACATTAAAAAGACATGTTTCTATGCGGGTTGCTTTTTTCTTCTTTTTAGATTTAAGCATCATCTTTGCGTTACAGGGGAAGTTTGGAAATCAGACGTGTGCCTTGACTCACTGTAAAGACATGACATTTTTCCTCAAAAATGTGTCAAGCGCCAGGTTTGAGGATGACTGAGAATCTGGTTTCTAGGCACTGTTCTGTATAAATGGAACCTTCCAGAAAGATCTGGAGGAGCAAGTTAAAAACAAAAAAAGATGAGCATTTCAATGTCAAAGTTAGACTCAGAAGAGGGCGCCTCATTCATTCCTAGCGGGCCCTGTTGGGTGGGGAGGCTGTTACAGTGCACCCACTGGGCACCTGTGCTAGCCAGCCTCGGAGCTTGCCCACCCCTGCCCCCAGACCTGAGGCCGAGTCCTTCCAAGGGCTCTCCTTGCTCCCCACTCTGATTTTCAGATCCCACTACCAGGTTAAACCTTCTACTGAGACATTGTGATAACGAGTTTCTGTTACTCGTTGTGACACTCTTGACGTGGTGGCAGCTATTTTAATGCACAACAGTGGGATATAGTCAAGGATAACTGTGAGGGATGAGGTGCTCCTCTCTTTCAGGATTTGCTGTCGTGGGCTACCATCAATTTCACCGTTTCTACATCAATCAAGGGAAGAGGCGAGACTGCCCAGAATCGCGCAAGCCTCCTGGCTGCTCACCGGGGCAGGGCTGCGTGTTGCAGAGAGCTTCCTCTGTATGGAGCCCCAGGCAGATGTCTCCTCCGTAGGCTGGGGCCGGGTTTGTGCACGAGCGGGTCCTCATGTAGTGTCCACCGCCACAGGTCGCCGAGCATTTTGACCAGGGAGACCAGCAAGACCACACGCCATCCACTGGGAAGGGACACAAAGGCATATGACTTCTGAACTCCTAATGTGACCAGCCTGATGCGGCCGCAGATAGAACGTGCATCGTGGGAGGACACCTGCACACGCCCCTGACCGCTCCCAGGGCTGTCTGGCCTCTTCCTCCTGGTGGCGAAACCAGTTTTGTGTATTTCTCCCTCTGCTTTCTCGGTTCCTCTTACTTGCTCTTTCAGGAAATGTTTCCAAGCATATAACAAGCAAGCACGAAGATAGCCGAGGAATGCTATGTACACATAACAAAGTCCCAGTTCTGGGAAGGATCATTAACCACATTCCGTGGTCATTACTGGGAAGGCCAGGGAGCGCTCACCTTTGCTAACCACAGAGTGGAACTGCAGCCAAGGATCAGCAGTTGTGGACACAGGCTTCCTTACTAATTGCATTACGATGTGCTCCACGAGAGCGGGATAGAAAAGAGCTAACGGGTCCTGGCAGGAACTGTGAAGGATGCTTCTAGATGGGGGCATCAAACAACCCAACTAAGCATAAACCACGCTGCCTTGGAAGTGCACTGACAGGAGACCAAAGACAGGAATCCCCAAGATCTGCGGCCAGACTTCAGGATGCTAATGCAGGTGAGTTTTACACTAAGGGCGTGAGGCATAACTGGTTCCATGACTGCTGGTGACCCAGAGCATGACTCCCGTTCTCTCCAGGCCGGGCCCCTGATACCTGCCCACGGGCCTCCTGAACGCTGGGATCAGCGGCCCGCCTGGCTCTGGGACCTCAGGGCTTGCCTCGCGGTAGCTGAAGTTGCTAAAACAGACACCTCATCTGGCTTCGGTCTCTGCTACTGTCATATCTGACCCGAGACACAGAATCCGAAGGAGGCTCCAGGCTCTGAGCTGTCGGCACAGAGCCTGACATGGGCTCAAACTCATGAACTGTGAGATCATGACCTGAGTCAAAGTCGGACGCTTAACCGACTGAGCCACCCAGGCGCCCCTTGTGGCTAATGATAGACCTGCTGACCAATGGCCAACATCACTCATTATTGGGGAAATGCCAATTCAAAACCACCATAAGGCATCCCCCCACCCCTGCCAGGATGGAGATTATAAAAAGAATGACAGACAGATAATAACGTTGGTGAGGATGTGGCGAAACTGGAACCCTTGCACGCTGCCGGTGCAAATGAAACCTGGGGCGGCCGCTGGGGAAAGCACTACGGAGGTTCCTCAAAAAATGAAAACCAGAGCTACTGTGTGATCCAGCAGTCCCACTTCTGGGTATAGATATCCGAAAGAACTGAAATCAAGATTTCTAAAAGACACCTCCATTCCCATGTCCACTGCACCATCGTTCACAGACGCCAACACTATGTGCCTGTGTGGCACCGCGTCTGTAGTTAACGGTACCGTCTGGTGTTGTCCGAACAGTACCGTAGTAACAGTATTGTCTTTTAATAAAGGTTTGTTAAGTCTTTGTTATCTCACGTGGGTGGCTCTCACGTTAAATATTCTTACTCAAACACAAAAAAGGGTAAACACTTTAAAAAACAAACCAAACATCGAGTGCTTTCCTTCACAATTATTCTATGATCACGCAGGATCTAACGGTCACACACAGCAGGGAGCCAATAAGCTCCTATGTACAACCCACCTTGCGGTCTTTCAAACTGTTCGCTCCTATCCACATTTCAACCAGTACGCTAAGTATCATCTCATCTCGTCTAATAAAGGCTGCCCGCCCCCGCCCCCCACACCGACTGTCCGGTGGGGATAGTGAAAAACATCCCCCGGCCCAGGACTGTCGGTTGTTTGACAGAGAGAGTGTCATTCTCGCTCAAAATGTGAGCAGTTTGGGGGCACATTAGTAACCGAACCCAGTTGCGGAACGTTCCCACTTGTCAGTTTAAACCACAAGATCACATCGTACTTCTACCAATTGCCACGGCAATTGCTTTGCTCCAAGGGATATTGAAGAGTTGGGGAAATAGATGCTCCCTGTACAAAAGGAAATCAAAGGACAATTCCAGCCACTTCATTCCATCAGGTAGTCGCCCTGGTCTGTAATTGTCTGATGCCCCCAGACCGATTCTACCCTGCTCCTCGCCCCCCACCACGTCATCCTCGTGCTTACGTTTCAAATCTCAACCTTCCTCTGGGGGCAGTGACACTGCGGAGAAGGGGGATGGTGCTTTACACCGGGTGAAAAATGACATTGAGTATGGAAATGCCATTTCACATTCGGAAGGCTAACGTGTTTCCAAAACAGAAATAACAGCCTATTAAAAAGCTCCATGACGTAGCCTTCACTGCCAGGGAGCATGCAGAACCTGGTCGGAAAACAGGAACTTGGAAGCCAAGAAAACCATACAAATGTAGACTCCGTGCTGAGCTGGGCTGAGCACATGAAATCTTCCTTTTCCGCTACATAAACCAGGCTGGACTAACAAAATAACTACACGAGTGGAAATAATAACTCGCTCAGTATTGCCCCCCGTCCTCACCGCCAGCCTTGGTGGTGGGGGGGGGGGTTGTATTCTAGAAATGTGGGACTGAAATGCAGAAGGGTTAGGGCGCAGAGGGAACGCGTGGGGAGCAGGCCTGGCAGGCTGAGCCCAGGACTCGGCACAGTGTGGGGTTTCACGTAACTTCTGTCCCGTCGCTAAAACTCCTGCGGGAATCTCCTCCTGGCCAAGAAAGACCAGCTCGTAGGAAGATCGGACAAATATACGAAAGCTCAGATCCCAGGTTTTTTGCAAGGAGCAAAGCAATCAATTGTAGGGAATTATTTTTGAGCCAATGGAATGTACGCATTAGGTCAACTTCATAGAAGAAGATGCCAATTCGTGTTGGCATCTACCTACTACAGTAACAGAAGAATGGTGGCCACGGGAAGTACAGTTACTAGTGATCTAAAGAGCAAAGCAAAATGGAATGATTAACGTCTGAGTGTCAGGCATCCTATGTGCTGTCAGAGATACAAAGCCCGACATTTACAGTTCTCCAGGACGTGGGCGTGTTTGACGTGGATTCTCCAGCGTCTGGAGGCCTGGGCCACACAGGCCGTCACTGTAGGACAGCTGTGCTCTAGACTCCTCCAAGGTCCCCTGGGCAGAAGTTTCCTGCAACAGCTGCCCCTACTCCAATCCTCAGTGCTCCTTCTGGACAGAAGCTATGTCTCATGAGCCATTTTTGTTGCCTGTGGTTTACAGAACAAAGCGTGGACTCAAGGAATTCATGAAGAGAAAGGCAGAGTGTTCTAAGCTCATCACAGGTGTCTAACATGTTATCTATAGAACATACATCTGCCCCAACTCATCCCACTCAGGATCCTCCTCCCTCATACTTAAGGTTTTCATAAATATACACAGAATCTTATTTTAATTTGAATAGTACTTAGTAACAAGGAACTACCTGTTGATTCTACCTTTGTAGGTCAAGATCTGGAATCCTCAGTTCTGAAATAAACGTGGATTGACAAAGGGAGTGAAGAAAGACCAAGCTACCACTCAGTGTTGCAGGAAAATTACATAGGTGAAGTTACTACCAGACCAACCCACAGGAGGGGAGAAAGGATCATTTCAACACGATCACGACTTTACAACCTTATTGCAGTTTAGTATACAAATTGGAATTGGAGATCAAATTTTTCATTGACTGATTTAAAGGATTTTCCATTCATCTAGCCTTTGATTTTCAAATTTCATCATAATGAACAAACTTGTTTTTAAATAAGATACAGTGTCCATTTGTAGCTGTTCTTTATGGGCCCAATAGGACTAAGGATGAGTAAATTCACAGGGAGGAGAGTATCCTAAATGGGGTAAAAAATAGCCCTATTGCTGGATTTGCAGCTTGGCACCCACATCTCTGATCGCTTCCAATCCCCCCTTGCCAAGTTACATCCCGTCGTGTGTTCAGGAATTTTCTAGAAGGTGGGAGAGAGGATAGACATTTACCCAACTCAGTCGCCTGAACTTGCTCATTCCCAAGTGGAAAGTGACGGGGACCCGTCTGAATATTTCCACAACCCTCTGGAATGTTGGCTTTCAGAAAGAAAGTGAGGACGGAGCTATTTCAAGACATTAGGGTTATGTGCACATGATACTGGCTTGGCCATCAAATCAACTGAAATACAAATAGCCCCCGAGTCATGTTAAGGGATGTGTCTGAGATGGGCTTGAGCCTTACATGCAAGGACCAGAGCGGCATTCAAATATTTGGAGGAGACTTGAAGCTCGTTGACAGTGATGAGGACTCATGTCTGGATCCTGGGGAGGCGTGGGTGGATGGAGGGATCCTGACATTCCCCTGCCGCCCTCCCTGTTCAGTTTAAAACACGTATCCTAATCTGATGATGTCACCAACAAACTGTCTCCCAGCTCCAGGGAGGAATCTTACTCTCCGTGCTGGGGCTGTGGGAAAGAACTGGCTTTGTGACCTTTCCCACCCCCTCAACATCATTTGGTTGGGAGAACTGAGTGGCTGAAGGGAAAAGTCCCCTGAGGCTGGAGAAATACAGGAAGAGACAGCCTAAAAGGGGCTGAGCAGCCCTAGGAACAAGGGCATTATTGGGATTCTCAGCTACAAAGCTGAGAGCTATGTTATTTTCAGTTTAATGTACATTTATTCATCCAGCCATCCAGCCATCCAACTATTTATTCATCTACCAATCCACCCATCACCCATTCATCCCCCACCTATCCATCCATCCCTCATCTACCCATTATTCATCTGTCCATCCATCCACTTATCTATCCATCCACCAATTCACTCACCACCTATCCACCAATTCACCCAGCACCCATCCATCATCTATCCATCCATCTATTCGTCCACCACCCATCCATCTATTATCCATTCATCCATCTATTCATCTACCAATCCACCCATCACCCATTCATCCCCCACCTATCCATCCATCCCTCATCTACCCATTATTCATGTCCATCCATCCACTTATCCATCCATCCGCCAATTCACCCAGCACCCATCCATCTATTATCCACTCACCCATCTATTCATCTACCAATCCACCCATCATCCATTCATCCCCCACCTATCCATCCATCCATCAAATATCCAATTCATCTGTCCATCCATCCACCTATCTATCCATCCAATTCACCCAGCACCCATCCGTCATCTATCCATCCACCTTTTGTCCATTCACCCATCCAACAAATGTTCACTGAGGTCTGCTGCAAGAGAGTTCCTTGCTTAAGGAACTAAGAAACTTATTTGTACCCACTGAAAAAGATGCTATGCTTGCAGGCTTCTGTATCTTTAAAATCACTGTACCTGGTGTTTGGAATCACCCTCCCTCACTCACCATCCCTGCTTGTCTATTTGGTCAACTCCTGTCTGTCCCTCAGGACCCAGTTCAGGGGCCACCTGATCGGGGTAGCTGCCATAATTCCAGCTCAATGGGTCCTCGGCTGATATAGTCACTACATCTGGTCATCAGCCCAATAGCCAGTGACCATCCTGGGTTGACATCATTCCCAGGATGCACCTCCTCACCGAACTCTAGGTTCTTTTCTGCCCGGGACCATATCACCATGCCCACCTATTCCCTGTGAATGGTGCACAGTGGGCTATCCAGAAATGTTTGCTGACAGAATTGAAGCAAAGAAGGAAGGGAGGGAGGTCAAGTAACCACGGGCTTGTTTTCTCATCGTTCCGTGAACGATCACTGAGAGCTCTTTCGTGGGTGCCAGGCTGGTGCTGGGAGCCGGGGACACTGCAGGGAGTGGGTCCGTCACAGAGTTCCCGGCTGTCCTGGAGCCTTTACTTGACAGAGCCAAAGACAACACGCACAGCCATCAACAGGGTTCGGGTGGCCGTGTGGCATCGATGGCAGACTCTGACCACGGGAGCATCAGGTGGAAGCGAGTCAGGTGCCAGAGCCACATCCAGAGCTGTGGCAGTGGGGACACAGAGAGAATGGAGCGCTGACTAGGACAGACGGTGCACACAGCGTCCTGTCCTGGAGGAAGGAGGCTCTTCAGGCTCATTTATTAACCCTGTGATTTTCTGGGAGTTCGTGAAATGAGATGCCAGGTCTCAGGACACAGACAACACAGCTTCCGTCAGCCTCCAGGGGAGAAGAGTGTGTGTTTAGAGGACTGAACTCAGCACAGAGTGGAGGCCTGCTGACTGACTGATTTGGCTGGTTTGGCTGGCACCTGGTGGGTCATTCTCGATACCTGTCATTCTGGAAGAGGAGCCTGTGGTATGGGGGGGAGGGCGGTCCCGGGACGGCTGGGCCTATCAGTTTGGGAGGAGGTCAACCTCCCAGCTTCAAGGACACAACACATCTCTCCAGGCCATGACGGCAGGGCCGACTTCTCCATCAGGCATGATGCCTAGGGCCCAGGATTTTTATAGGGATTCACAAGAATGTTGTAGTTGCTTTTAAAATCAGGAGACATAGGGGCGCCTGGGTGGCTCAGTTAAGCATCCAACTTTTGGTTTCGGCTCAGGTCATGATCTCATGGTCAGCTCTGCACTGACAGCTCGGGGCCTGCTTAGGATTCCCTCTTCCTCTCTCTCTGCCCCTCCCACACTCATTCTTTCTCTCTCTCAAAATAAATAAACATTTATAAATATCAGAAGAAATAAATGAATATAATCCAGCCTAGGTTATATGTGTCTTTACACCAATGCAGTTAGAAAATATAGTCTGTGAGTCTTTACATACATATAATCTCAAGCCTAAGGCTGGGGAAGCTAAACGAGCCTCCCTAAATCAGAAGGTCTTCTAAGGCCCTTGATTTTTCAGAAGTTTTCCAGATTACTCAATCCACTCACCTGGGCAGGGCAGAATGTTGCATTCCTGGTATTCCAGGGAGGGGCCCAGGCAAGGCAAGCCCCCATACTTGGGCTCGGGGTTGTTGCAAACCCGCTTCCGGTTCCGGATGCCCCTGCTGCAGTCGCGGCTGCACTGTGACCACGACGTCCAGGCCGACCACGCCCCGTTGACGGTGTGGGCGGAGTATCTCCCGGCACGCAGGAAATCGCCAGAAAGGCCTGCCAAGGAAATGGCCCAAGTGTGATTCTATTAGAAGTCCTTAGAGGAAACACAGTGCAAACCTTCACTCTGCCTGGGCTGCCTGCTTCGTTTCTAGAACTACACTCTCAACATCGGTTGAATACTTCTGATGCTTCAAAAACCAAACAACTGGCGGCGAATGATAATCTCCAATCGCTGAAGCTTCTTTCTCTGCGTTTGCTATTGCATAGGATGCAGCTGAGAACTAGATTTGTAAATGTGGTAACTTCCTTGGGTTTGTAGGTCACTTATTTTCCTGAGAAACTTCTTACAAAGAAAACACAACTTTCTCCCTTCCCTTGGGAATCCTGCAACAAAACCGGGCTGTCCAGGACCAGGCCATGCTCACCATTGGGGACATCCGTCTGGACAAACGGAAGCATGATTCAGACATTTTTCTAAACCCGTTCCTCTATCCGTGAGCCTTTCCAAAGTGAATTAATGCTGGTGAAAGTCTCGGAAATAATTCAGAGTTAACTGCTTCGGAATCACAGGCCAGGGCGACAGGTGTCTGTCCAAGAACCGGGCAAGGGGTGGAGCGCCTGACCCGGAACTGAACACACCTGTGAATGAACTTGCCCAGTGGCACCCGCTCCCAAGCAGTTCACAGCACACTTACCAACAGGTGTGTTTTCCCAGGTACACATGCGGCGGTAAGGGCACAGCAGCGAGGAAATGTCTTGTTAAGAACAGGCTCTGCCTATGTACTGGGGTCCGGTCTGCTCTGAGCATTCTACACTTGGGAAGCCATTTAATTAGCCACAGTCAACATTCCTGCTTGCTTTGGTGAAAATGGCTGCTCGCTTACAATATTACAGATATTCAGTAATTCTCTCAAACGCTGGCGATGTGATGCGGGTTTTAACAAAAAACTCTGAGGATGCCACGCAGTTCCCGGGAGGTGTGACAAGGCAAATACACTCACAGCCCTGTTGCTAAGCTCCTCTGTTGTTAAAAACTCTGGCTCAGAAACCTAGGAAGGATGCTCTTTTGAGAAAATGGATTAGAAATGTCTTTCTGTAATGAACCGGTACTCTGTGCTTAATCAATACAGAAACAACAATGCACAGGCAAACCTCATTTTGGGCAATCAGAGGCAAAGAAGCCCGATTCTGTATTTTCAAGATGCCCATACCAAAACGTGTGGATGGTCATTAGAACCAGAAGCCCCTAAGACACAAGGCAGAGGAAGTACATTTTAAGGCTTGCTCAAGATATACTTTTGGAGGAAATATGGGATATTTTTTATAAATGTGTATCAAACTTGTTCTTAGTTTATATTACTATCATTGAAAACAAATATCAGCTATGGTTTTCTATGCATCTGAGAATGAAAGGGTTAAAAAAATGTATGTTCAGAAAAGACAATGACATTCCTGTAGGGACACACTGCTATTCACTGTCTCTTTTTTACTTAGATGAAATAAGAAATAAGAAAATTCACTGCCTGCTCTGAAATGAGAAAATAAGTGGATGACTCAGAGACAGCGTTGCCAGATTTTGCAAATAAAATAGAAGAACCCCTGTTAAATCCAAGTTTCAGATGAATTTGGATATTCAAATTTTAGCAATATTTTAGGGTAAGTATGTCCCAAATATTGCATGGGTCATACTTATCCGGAAAAGATTCATGGGGCATACTCATATTTTTAAAAATTCTGAAAAATATCTGAAATTCATCTTTAACTGGGGATTTTGTATTTTATGTCACAATGCCAACATGACATCACAGGATGATCCCTTGTGGAATGCAGATCTTTCAAATGGGTCCTCAGTTTTCTCTTGATATTCTATCATATATCTTTTCTTCTTACAGCAGGGTTTTACACAATTAATAAGAGTGAATATCATTTTGTTTGATTTTCTACATGTATGGGTGTTTGCTTTATGTAAATTGTAGACTTATTCACACAACATTTTTCACTAAAGCAGACTTTTTTTTTTTTTTTTTCAAGAAACAATGAACAGGCTTATATTTAGTTGGTGAACTACAGTGAGCAGGATGGTTTGAGGTCAGGAAATAGTTAATGTCAGAACGTACAATTAGGTGTGGCTCTCAATGGCAACTGCCAAGCCTCCAGTCATGAAGGCTGGCAGATCCAAGATGCCCCTGCTGTTCAGAGGCTCCTGGAGGAGACAGGGACATTTGTGGCCAGTGTGCCACCAGTGGTCCTCACGTGGAGCCACTCCGGAGCCATTTCCCTCTGGTCATGAAGGAGAGGAGGACGTTTATCACACCCCCATGAATTTATCCCATCCATGTCAGTCCAACATGGCGACTGCCTCAGTGGTTCATCAAGGCCACCCACCCTGGGTCTAAGGATCCTTCTCCAAAAGTGTCACTGACGGTGACTATGCTTTCTATGTTACATTCATGTTGGGAGAATGAGGTGGAATCATAAACACAAAAGTGCTGAGAAATGTTCCAGGTGCACGACATTACTATCACCGTCCTCATCACATCATGTTCTGAGAACCATCTGTGAACAACTATTTCCTTTCTAGAATTGGACAAATTTTGTGAAAGTAGATGAGAAAGACAGAAGTGATGAATAAGGAAGCGGAAATGAAGCTCTTTGGGAAGGCCAGGCTCACCCCCTTTCCTGCAGTGGAGACAGCTGAGCTCCAGGGGGAGCAAGTGAGTTGTCAGAGGAGAGTAGCCCACTGAGCAGCGGGGCCAGGCGGAGGGTGCATCTTGTGGTCTCTCTTAGAGCTTTCCCTTCTGCTATTAATATGCTATTGAAGGGATTAAAAGGGCAGAGCAATTTCAGAGACTATTAAAGGATCCCCACAGGCCGAACTTTTTCGCAGAAAGATCCTTCTATAGACAGAAACACAGAGATGGTCTTTCTTTGTCTTTGTCCAGTTTGGGGATAATCAAAGGAAAAGCTTATCTGCAGCTTACATTTTAGTGCCAGAAGATTCATGGAAGACGACTGAGGCTTCCTTGATATATTTTCTGATATTAAATAAATCCCCCCCCCCCCGAAACTCTTCTGGATGTATTAAGAAGGCAGTGTTATTTTGAGGGCTGAGTTCACAGGACCACCTCAGTATAGAACTCTTTCCCATCAGTTTGCTACAAAAGGCATTTGTGCACTTGTGGGATCACTGTCGTAGATTGCTAAGGGGAAAATAATCAAAAGGAAAAGAGCCCCTTGCTCGCCTGTGACCTGAGAGATGGGGTCGCACGCGGGTCTGTGCAAGTTGGGTCGGTCCTGGGGGGTTGGCTGCTCACCGTCTGTAGAGCAGCCGCTGGTTCCGTCACTAGAACAGTATCGCATCTCGATTCTCTGTCTTCCCACTTCCAGCAGATTTGGATCAGGCAGGCGGGCTTTGCACGTGTAGCGAAATCGCTGCTCATAGTGGCCCCCGTTGTCCGAGATGTTGACGGGCGTCCAGGGCGTCCAGGGTGTGGTCTTCTTCAGCTCGGGGCACGGGTTGATATTGCAAGGCTGGTACTCCTGGGAGAGAAAGGGTGCGGCAGGTGCTTATCGTAGGGCATAAACTGGGTCCAGGGCTTCCTTCCCTTACTGAGAGACAGGGCTCTCTAAAACGTCACATCCTGACACCCACCGGCTACTCTACAAAGTGGAAAACACATTTTTGTTAAATTGGACATTTAAGAGGATGATCAGTGTTCAGGTCAACCACAGAAGGAATCTGCACAGGGGCGCCTGGGTGGCTCAGTCGGTTAAGCGTCCTACTCTTGATCTCGGCTTAGGTCACAATCTCAGATTGCCTAATGGAGCACACCCGGCTCTGCGCTAACAGCACGGAGCCTTCTTGTGTTCTCTCTCTCTCTCTCTCTGCTCCTCCTCTGCTCATGTTCTCTCTCTCTCTCTCTCAAAATAAATAAACTTTAAAACAAGACAAGGAATCTGCACAGTTTATCCTGTGTCAACAAGGAGAATGAGACAGTAAGTGTAACCGTACGTGAATAAGAATGGTGACCCCATAAAAACCATCTTCCGTCTTTCATCTGATAAATAACCAAAACTGCTGACTATTCCAATGTTAAGCTTAGCTTTTTTTTTTAAATTTTTTTTTAACGTTTATTTATTTTTGAGACAGAGAGAGACAGAGCATGAATGGGGGAGGGTCAGAGAGAGGGAGACACAGAATCCGAAACAGGATCCAGGCTCTGAGCTGTCAGCACAGAGCCCGACGCGGGGCTCGAACTCACGGACCATGAGATCATGACCTGAGCGGAAGTCAGCCACTTAACTGACTGAGCCACCCAGGCACCCAGAGCTTAGCTTTTTTTTTAAAAAAAAAAGCTTGAAGTTCAAATGATGGAACCAAAACTTTTCGTTTTTGGACAACATAATGCTCAATGAGATTTAATGAGTATCTTAAGCTCTGGGATCACAGATTCTAAGCATAAGAGTAGTGGAGTATTTATTTATCCAAATAAAATACACAATACGTAATAACTTCTTTGCAAAAATATGTTATTTATTTATTTACTTACTTATTGAGAGAGAGCACAAGTGGCGGAGGGGCAGAGAGAGAGGGGGACAGAGGATCTTAAGCAGGCTCTGCAATGACAGCACAGAGCCCTACGTGGGGCTCCAACTCATGAACTGTGAGATCATGACCTGAGCAAAAGTTGGACGCTTAACCAACTGAGCCACCCAGGCGCCCCTGTAATAACTTCCACTGTGTAAGTTTCACAGCATTTCCCTCGTTGATACAACCATGGTATTTCTGCTTCTCCTCCCTTCCCTCACTACCAGACATCTCCCTTGTAAGCACAGGCGGGGCGTCCCAGTCATTGAGTAGGGTACAGATGAAGGTCTGGCAAACGGGGCATGGGGTGGGGTGGTGGGGGTGGAATTCAGGACTCCAATTATTAAAATTCTTAAAGATTTATTTGTCAAGAATTCTAAACAGAAGAAGCGCCACATAGGAGGGGTACAGGGTTTGACCTTGGACACAGCACTACCTCAATGTTCTTCCATTTCACGATAAAGCAAGTTTCATTTAACGATACTTAATGCACCCAGTTATGACCATACTTTAAAAATCATTTTTATCAATGTTAAACATATACATAAAGTAAGTGTTAAATAGCCCTCGAAGCTTTCTTATGAAAAAGAGAACCACTCTATCTTTTCCCTGTATCTTTTTTTTTAATGTTTGTTTATTTTTGAGAGAGAGAGAGTAGGGGTGGGGCAGAGAGAGAGGGAGACACAGAATCTGAAGCAGGCTCCGGGCTCTGAGATGTCAGCACGAGCCGACACAGGGTTCGAACTCATGAACCGAGAGATCGTGACCTGAGCCGAAGTCGGACACTTAACCAACTGAGCCACCCAGGTGCCCCTCCCCCATACCTTTTAGTTGAGTATTTCCATATTTATCCCACAGATCTGACAACTAGAATATTCCAGGATTAGGCATTATCCATTCACTGTGCGCTACTGAAAAAAGAGGCTCTGGCCCTTTACTCCCTACCCCACCCTGGTGTCTGGAACATCCCCGTCTCCTGTTATCTGAATGCAGCTAGGCTGTAATTTTGGTTAGATCAAAATCCAGTGTTTTCACTTCCAACTTGGCGAATACCACCCACAACCGAGGGGGGTGGTACACTGACGGGTTGTTGCTTCTCATCCAGGTCCCTCACACACCAAGTGTGTTGGGGGCGGTTGTTTAGCTTCTAGGAATCCACCATTAATTCATCCCCCCTCCAGTCAGGGATTCCGGCCCAGGAAGACCTGTCTTTGTTGCTTCAGGCTTTGAAAGAATACTCCTTTAATACGACATCAGAGAGTTTCCGACAGGAGAGAGACTGGCCACGTGTGTCCACAAGGCCAGCTCGCTCTGGAAGCCTATTAAAACACCTATTTCGTCATGACTCGAATTGTTCTCACTGCTTTTCTTTACTCATAACCCATTTTTTAAAGAAGTTTAGAAGGGATACTCAGGAGTTCTTCATGTCTGTGACATCATAGGCCTTCAGCAGAGAATCTGGAAAGTGCTTCTCTGATTTAATACCTTCTAGCCATCCCCCACCCCCCCCCCCCCCCCAATGCTGGTCCTTCTCATCTCCACACCAACACACCAGAAGATGGATGACTTCATTTCCCTTTGTTTATAGCATCTTTTATTACGGTATTATTTGGATGCTGCTCCAAAATGAAAAAATAGCCCCAAAGAATGCCATCAACCCAGTCATGTGAGAGACTAGACGGGACATGCGTGAGCCCTCCCGTTTTCTCTCGAAATGGAGGCCATAGGAGAGGAATACAATAAAGCCTTGTCTGGGGTCTTCCAGGCTGACAGTGTGACAGCACTGCCATCCCCAAATTGAAAATGCCACACGCCACTGTCGTCCCCTTCATCACTCTGTGCCAGCCTGGCTGGGCAAGTGTCCGGGGCTCCTTGCTGAAACGGACTCAGCACATATGTGGTTTATGGATCCCTGCTTAAAAAATGCGGGTCTTTAAGCCTTAGTAAGTTCGACGTCACCTATAAAACAGTAAGATCCCACATCTTAATAAACAAATATACAGGACGCTCCCAATAACTCTTAGCTTCTGTACACTAGATATTTTACATTTCCTATGGAGGTGAAGTTTCCTTTTTGAAATATATGACTAGCAAATATATTCAAAAGCTGGGCCAAGTAGCTGAGTTGGTCTCTGTGTGCTGGTGACATATTCAGCGGGGCAGGGGGTCACGTGCGCCAGGGGTGGCCCCAGCTCCAGAATAAAGATCGATTCAAGCTTCTTAGACCTGATCTCTGATAACCAAGTTTGTTCTTCTGTTCGCTGTCTCTTTATCGTACACAGTCTACCATGAGACTCAGAACTTCTCTTTCCACCTGCTTTTTGAGGTTTGATTATGATGCATTCATTTAACATATAAAATTACGATGTGCCAAGAAATAGTATGACCAGTCAGTTTTATATTAATGGCCAAAATTATAAAGTGATTGGATTCAAGGGGGAGTAGTTCTATGGTTCAGCTGAATATGCGCACTACGATTGGCTGAGGAACCCCGACAGTAACTACCCGACCCTGAATGGGATGTGAACAGTCTTACATTTGATGCTAAAAATAGAAATTGTTTTCCAAGACGTTTCAGGGAGCTAATGACTATTACTTGCCACATAGGATTCTTGATATTCTGGTGGAAATCATCAGGTAACAATGGTTACTAAAATCAATCCCGCTTCTGGGTATATATCCGAAGAAACTGAAATCAGGGTCTTAGAGTGATGTCTACACTCCCATGTCTATTGCAGCATTACTCAAAGTAGCTAAGATATGGAGACAAACTAAGTGTGCAGCAAAGATGGATGGATACGTAAGATGTGGTATGCTGGGTGAACAGAATATGTAATATACAATACAATGGGTAATACACAATATATACTATAATATATACTATTATGTAGACATAAAACGGAAGGGACTGTCCCCATATAGCCAGGCTTTTATGCCTCAGGTTAGATTATTTGGGTCTTATGAGGCTCTCAAGGCTTATGGCCAGTGATAAAAGTTATCACTGGATAGACTTCATCCTAGAACATTCTATGGCCTTCATTAAGAACAAAGGAGGAACACAGTTACTAGGTTGTCAGCCATCCTATATTTAAATCTAATTCTTCTATAGACATACACAGGCAGTGTCATGATACTCCAGGCAACATGTGAAGGAACATAGATCTGAAGCTTGAAGGTCTTCCCCACGTTCTCCCAGGACAAACCTTTCATGTGTATGTCACGAGGTGGTCATGAGGGTCAACTGAAACCATTAAGACGCAAATGCCCTGTAAACCATGGGAAGCTACACGAATGTAAGATATTGTTATTACTCTATGGGGAAGCCAAAGTCTAACATGGATATTCTGTCCCATTTCACTTTTCTTGACTCCAAGCCACTGAGAAAGTCCTCAAGCAAAGAACTGATCCAAAACCTGAGTGTTGCTTTCTCTTTATCTCACCAAATGGTTTGGCCCAATATTACCACTTAGAACGGAGATCTCTTATTTGGTCCCTGAAAACTCCCTGCAATAAGGCTAAAGAAAGAGCAAATGATATTTTCTGTACAAAGAGAAGAAAGAGCAGATGGGAATATTCAGAGGGGACTCTCTCTTGCCACAGTTTAGCTTAGGCCCTCAGAAAATATTTGTTGATGTAGCTCCTTCAATTCCACTACCATCGGCCAGTGTTCACAGCGATACCATAAACTTTAAGGGCGGTAATGTCAGCAAAGCCTCATCGAATAACAGCAAGTATGTTTGGGGAGAAAGTTGCTCTACCCAGCACCTAACTTTCGGCACCTCTGAGAGAAGAAGCCAGAGAGAGCAAGCTGGACCGCAGAACAAGCTGGACCACAGAAGCAAATGGTCGGTCGTGACTGAATCGATATTCTGAAGCCTCGTGGAGAAGGAAACAGTGCATAAGAGCCTTGTTTGGAGTCAAAACTCCTGTGCAACAATGATCTTCTGAAAACAAAATCCACCATTTTCTTTTTTCTTTTTTAATGTTTATTTATTTTTGAGACAGAGAGAGACAGAGCATGAACGGGGGAGAGTTAGAGAAAGAGGGAGACACAGAATCCAAAGCAGGCTCCAGGCTCTGAACTGTCGGCACAGAGCCCGTCGCAGGGTTTGAACTCATGGACTGTGAGATCATGACCTGAGCTGAAGTCAGACGCTTAACCGACTGAGCCACCCAGGCGCCCCAAAATCCACCATTTTCAACAACTTGGATGGACCTTGAGGACATTATACTCAGTGAAATGAGCTGTACAGAGAAAGACAAATTCCGCATGATATCACTTCTATGTTGAATCTAAAAAGTACAGACTCAGGGTGCCTGGGTGACTCAGACAGTTAAGTGTCGGACTCCTGATTTCGGCTCAGGTCAGGATCTCACAGTTTCGTGGGTTGGAGCCCCACATCGGGCTCTGCACTGACCCTGCAGAGTCTGCTTGGGATTCTCTCTCTCTCTCTCTCTCTCTCTCTCTCTCTCTCTGCCCCTCCCCTGTTCATGCTCTCTCTGCCTCTCTCAAAATAAATACATTATTTTTAAAAATTATTAAAAAAATACAAAAATACAAAAGAGCAACATAGATATTGTGGTGATTGGAGAGATGGGTAAAATGGGGAGATACGCAAGGGTGCCAACTTCCAGTTATGAGGTTAACAAGTCTGGGGATCTAATGGATAACATGGCGATTATAGCTAATCACATTGTATCACATAACTGAAGGTGGCTAAGAAAGTAGATCTTAGACGTTCTCACCTCAAGACAGAAGTGGTAGCTATGTGATGGGATGGAGGCGGTAGTTTAATAGTATTATTTTTCAATAATAAACGTATCACATCAACATGAGGTGCCTGTTAAACTTATACAAAGTTATGTTAGTTACTTCCGGAAAAAAAAAATAAAGCTGGAAAAACATAAAAATCAATAAAGGAAACAGTTGATGCAAGGAAAAAACGTAAATAAATGGTCAAGCACAACTAAGAAAAATAAATCAAGAATGCTTACTAAAGCAATATTACACAATTCTCTAGATATGTTCCCCCACGTACTCTCTATCCCAGTCAACACTGAAAGAACCATTCACTTAATGTCTAGGAGGCACCTACAGAAATGGGCCCTCCCACCTGAATCGGCTTTCTGGTCATTCAGGCCACCATCACTTCAGCCTTGGTTCAAAGAATCAAAGCATGAATGTCATGGAAGTTTGTCTATTTCTATGCCTGCTTCCACCAACACACGGGAAGTTTGTCGTGTTTACTTTATATTACCGATCTTATTTATTTATTTATTTATTTTTTGGTGAGTGGATACATCATTTTAATCAATTCACAAATAAGTCCATTCTGAGGGACTATGAATAAGTTTGGGGAATACCTTTTGGTGGTTAAGACAGGCTCTGTGTATTGCTGTTCATTTTTCCTTTGAAAAACACTACAATATCTATATTCCATAGGTTGAAAGTAAAATAGATGGTGAGAATTCAAGCAAAATTTTGATAGCATATGCTCAGCCCAAAGTAAGAAAATTACCCTTAAAGTCATTTTATGAATAGCTGAAGATATGAACTAAATTTATTCTCATCTGGAATACGCACGGTTTTCATATGCATTTATCAAGTTCTCTTCCAACAACGAAGGGTGTCTTGCTGAGACAGAAAGCCATTCTGCACAACACAAATAAGGAAGAAATGCAGTCTGGCCTGCAAAGGGCCAATGCACCCAAGTTTGTGCACAGCAGGAGGTCTGTGATCCCCGACACCTGGGGCAAAGAGAACATAGATTGACGGGAAGTCCTGGAAATGAGCTCTATGGTACCCAGTAAGGAAGAGAAGTAAAAACGAGATGATGGAGTCAAAAGTCTGTGGCCACAGGATGACTTCTGCTTCTAACCAAGATGGAGTAACAGAAGTGGGATTAACCTTCTCACCAAAAAATAACTGAAAAATGTATGAAACAACAGTGCTTAAAACACTGGACACCAGGTAGTGAAGGACAGTGATTGCCAAGTGATGGGAAACATGAGGGAAGCCCCCCTACTGGCCCAGCCTACAACCTTGATGAGGTCTCCAGGCCGTGGTGGAGGAAGGAGAAGCCCAGGCACACAGATGAGGGATTGAGGAGACAAAGCTGAGAGGTGGAGGAAGCCAAAAGGCTGGGGTTCTCAGAAGGAGAGAGATGCACAATGAAAACTCCAGTATTATGCAGAGGTCCCACCTCAAGTACTCAGGTGGGTACAAATCAGTGAACCCATGTGAGGAAACCACACGGGTGGGGAAAGACCCACCTGCAAGGATCGAAGGGAACAGAGTACATCACTCACACAGGGCCAGACATAGTGTTCGCTCCTCAGAGCAAGAGTGGACAACCTTACGATTCCCTGGGCATCCGTTAGAGTAGCAAGCAGGGTCTTGCCTCCACTGTGGGAAAAATCACCCCAAACTCTGTTCTGATCTCAACAAATGAAGCCAAGAAAAAGCCAAATGATCATATTGGTTTCAAGTAACTTGATCATGTCCTAGAGGAGAGCATAATTTCAGGAACACAGAAGTGCCCCATACACAACAAGGAAAAAAAAAATCACAATGCCTTGCACCTAATTTATAATGATCAGATACACAAGGAAGCTGCTGAAAAACACAAGCTATTATGAGGCGAAAGACCAGTCAATGGACATTGGCACAGAAATGACACAGATGACAGAATTTGTAGTCAAGAACATTAAAACAGTTATGATAACTGTATTTCATGTGTTCAAGAAGCTAGAAGCAAGACTGAACATGTGAAGCAGAGACACGGAATATAAAAAGAAGAAATAAACTCAACTACACACACCATTTCCAGGAACATGAAAAGGAGGGATCACATCTGAAGTCATTCTCAGGTTGACTTTAATCTGATATCAGAACCAGACAAAGACATTACAAGAAATGAAAACTACATGTGAATATGTCACATGAACTTAGATGCAAAAATTCTTGATGATATTTTAATAAAAAAAACTCTAAACTGCATAAAAGGGTTATTTCTCGGGATTAAGTGGTAATGATGTCAGGCGTGCAAGGTTGCATTAACATTTGACATGTGATCACTGTAATTCACCATTTATTAACAGTCTAGAAAGTAAACCTGTAAGATCATGTCAAAAGACGCAAATATATCACTTAATAAGATCCAACATTCATGCCATATAGGAACTCTCCAACAACTATGAAAATAAATAAATTTCCCACATCTGAGAAAGGACATGTATTAAAAATATACAAAACTGACACCTTACTTAATGGTTAAAGCCTGCATGCTTTCTTACTAAGATCAGAAACAAGGCAAGGATATTTGCCTCTACCACTTCTAGTCAATTTTATACTGACAATTCTACTTTGTACAGCTAGGAAACAAAAAGAATTACAATTCATCTATAACGGAAAAAAAGAAGTAACTTTCTCTTTGTACACAAACATTGTGATTGTGTATGTAAAAAATACTGCAGAATCTACCATGAAGCTACCAGAAGTAACATTAATTTATCAAGGCTTCAGAATACAGGATCAATATAAAATATTAATTTCATTCCTATGTACTAGCAATGGGCAATCAGAAATTAAAAGAACGCCATTTACAGGTGCACTGGGTGGTTCAGTTGGTTAAACGTCAGACTTCGACTCAGGTCACGATCTTACGGTTCGTGGGTTCCAGCCCCACGTCAGGCTCTGTGCTGACAGCTCAGAGCCTGGAACCTGCTTCAGATTCTGTGTCTCCTTTTCTCTCTGCTTCTCTCTCTCTCTCTCTCTCTCTCAAAAATAAACATTAAAGAAATTTTAAAAAAAGAATGCCATTTACAGTAGCATCAAAAACATGAAACACTTAGAATACAGCTCACAAATTATGTCCGTGACTTGTACACTAAAGGAAACCAAATCCCTTAAATGATGCACCGAATCAATGCAATCTTAATCACAATTCTAGAAGGCTTTGGTGGGGTGAGGTAAAAATTGACAAGCTGGTTCTAAAATTCATACAGAAATAAAAAGTATCAGAATATTGAAAACACTTTGGGAAGGAAGAACAAAGCTGGAGGACGTCAACTTGACTTGAAGCCTCATAGAACTACAATAATCAACATGCCATGGTGTAAGGATCAAGATAGAACACTAAGCAAAGGAATTCGGCACTGGAAAGTCCAGAAATAGACTTGCATGTGTATAAATTATTCAGTTTTTAATTTTTTTTTTCAACGTTTATTTATTTTTGGGACAGAGAGAGACAGAGCATGAACGGGGGAGGGACAGAGAGAGAGAGGGAGACACAGAATCGGAAACAGGCTCCAGGCTCTGAGCCATCAGCCCAGAGCCTGACGCGGGGCTCGAACTCACGGACCGTGAGATCGTGACCTGGCTGAAGTCGGATGCTTAACCGACTGCGCCACCCAGGTGCCCCTATTTATTCAGTTTTGATAAGGGAGCAAAAGCAATTAAACCTCCATATGTGATAAGAAGACCTTTAACCAATAACTTGCTCCCCCTTTGATAATAAAGTCCAATGGCTCATAGACCAATCATCTAAGACCATAAAACTTCTACAAGAAAACCTAGAAGAATCCCTCTGTGAGCTTCGGTTAAGCAAAGATTTCCTAGCTACAATGCCAAAAGCATCACTCCTGTAAGAAAAACAATGACAATTTGAATTATTCAAAATCAAGAACTTCTGTTCTGGAACAGACACCGTGAAGAGAAAGAGATGCGAGCCACACACTGAGAGAGAATATTTGCAAATCAAATCAAAGATTCATACCCATTACATATTTAAAAAGTGAAAATTCAACATTAAAAAAAAAGTTAATATAAAAATTGCCAAGTGATAGAAATAGACATCTCACAAGATTAGATAGATGACCAAAAGAGCATATATAAAGATGCTTGACACCATTTGTTGGAAAAAAGGAACATTAAAACCATAAGGAAACCACCACACACCATTAAAATGGCTAAATTAATCACAAACCCCAAACCTGACATGAACGCTGGTGAGCTCACAGAGCACCAGGACCCCCTCTCTTACCCGGCTGCTAGATATGTAAAATGGCACCCTCCCTTTGAAACCATCTGACGCCTTCCTAAAAAATTAAACATACACTTACCGTGTGACCTTGCCACCTTCTTCCCAGACATTTATCCAAGAGAAAAGAAAGTAGATGTCCACACAAATGCTGGTACACAAATATTCTTAAAAGCTTTCTTGGTGATAGCCCAAAAGAGAAACAACCCACATGTCTGTCAGCAGGTGACTATCGAAACAGATCGTCTTCTATCCAGACAATGGACTGTTCCTCAGCAGTAAGAAGAAACGGACTGTTGACATATATGGCATAGAGGGATCTGAAAATAGTGCCCAGTGACAGAAGCCAGCAGGATGAGTGACACTGTATAATTCTATTCATGTAAAATGATGGAAAATGAAAACTGTGGAGTCAGAAGGACCAGTGGTTACCTGGGATGGGTGACGTGTAGGAAGGCAGGGCTGCAGAAAGGGAAGGAGGAAACTTGGAGGTTGACAGACATGTTCATTATCTTGACGGTGTCAATGGTCTCACGGATGTGCACAGTTACCAAAACTTGTCAAATTTTATACTCAAACGTGCAGTGTATCATATGCCAACCGTGCCTCAAGAAAACAATTAAAAATGATATGTCCACGGAAAAACAAATCTCTTTCTAACAAATGGTGGTTACCTTGCCGGTGAGAAGAGATATTCAAAACCCATTGCGCTTAGACATACTTGCACACATTAAAATTACAGCTCTATTTTTTTCATAACATTCATGCTGGAGCACTGGCGACTGAAATGCTTTATAAATGCAGAATGTGCACTATTAAGCCCCAATTGCCCATCATATATGCCTGCGAAATGCTACTTTCTATCCATAGCCAATGTGGCCACTACCTGTTAAAGCCTATATATGCACACGTATCAACTGCATGTTATTATCACCTTATTTTCCTTATAATAAGTTTCTTTAACTGCAGTGCATTTTCATGCTGGTATGGACTTTTGAACATGAAGGAGTTCAAGTCATCCTCCATGGCATTGAGAGAAGTTTTTGAATCACAGGATGGCTTGGTGGAAGACGAACTCAGCCCCAAGGTCAGCTTCTTATTGTCCAACCTTCCGCAAATCTGTAAACACTTGGAAAATGTCTTAGTGCATTCGGGCTGCTATAACAAAACACCACAGACTGGTTCAACAGAAATGTATTTCCCCCAGTTCTGGAGCCCGGGAGCCTAATGTTAGAGGGTTAGCATGGTTGGGCGAGGGCCTTCTTCTGGGTCACAAACTTCTCTTTGTGTTCTCACATGGCGGAAGGGGTGAGCTCACTGGGTACAATTTTATAAGGACACTAATCCCATCCATGAGGGTTCCACCTTCATGACCTAATCACCCCCAATGGCCTCACCTCCTAATACCATCACTTGGGTATTAGGTTTTCAACGCACGAATTCGGAGGGAGGTGGGGGTGTGGGACCCAAACAGTCAACCTGTAAAACATATCCCAATGAGTACCAAATCAGGGGTTACGAAGATGATGTCAAAATCCTAAACACATTTTGGAATCCATCGTCTTGCTTTGGATTAGCTCACTGACCCAAAATAATATTCAGCACATACACCTAAATCTGTTTCACAGAAGGTGACAAGATTTGATACTCAAAGCTACATGTCTACACCAGCTGCTCTGAAAAGGCTGAGGAATTAGAGATGTGTATGAATATTCCTGATTTCTTTCCATTATCATTACTAGTCATTACAGGCTCATTGAAATGAAATGGAAACTTTTTTTTAAATGTGCAAGTGACATGATAATGTGAGTATTTTAAAGTAGGAAATTCCACTGTTCCAAGTACCTGCTTGCATGTCAGTGGGCTTCCTCTGAGTTAGCCACAGTTCTATAAACCTTTACTGTACCAGCTGCTGGCATGGGGTCTCCCCAGCCCGTACGTTTCTCAAGGGTAAAGCCTGGGGTCGATGTAACTTTCACCCTCACTGGGTGACTGGCGCCATCATTGGCTCTAACGGGGGAGAGGACTGGGCTGAACATCTCAGGGGCTTTCAAATGGGTGCATTCACTTTCAACAAATGGTCATCCCAAGTGTTTTTTTTCTTTTCTTCTCTTTTCTTTTTTTAAGCACGGAAAAGCAAGCAAATATTCCTCTGCTGTCTTACTAAAAAAGATAAGTGTTTGTGTACGTGTTAGATTATATATGTGTGTACATATATAAAAATGGAGCTGGCTTTCCCCCTTACTTATTATTTTAGGCATTCTTTTTTATAACACAGTAGAAAGCCCAAGAGAATAAGAAAACCAGCGCTGTCGTTGGAAATCTTTATTATAGAGGCTGTGATTTGTGGGCACTCTATAAACTTACATCTCAAATGAGAAGATCCATTTATTTATTTTATTCTCTCACTAGAATGCCTTTAAATTCGTAGTCTCTGAGAGTGAACATCAAAAATTCAGACAGCTTTTTTTTTTTTTTTTTTTTTGGCAAATACTGTGCAATGAGAGGAAAAACTACTTTTAGCTAGAAGTGAAAACCTATCATCGGGGGAAATGTTTCCTTCCCAACTCGACAACTGAAATGGGTGACCTTGAGCAAAGGAGCCCACCCTTTCCTTCCATCCCTCTGCTTTTTCTGTAACACCTGCTATCTGCTTATTCACTTGGCAAAAATTCCTAAAGATATCTTACAAAGATCCCGAGCACTCAGTTCTCCTGTGCATTTCATCAGACATGTAGGATTGTATCTTCGGGCCCCTGAGGAGAGTTGTCCTATTTGAAGGCTTAGGGACAGTTGGTCTGTTTTCCATTAGTCACCTGTACCCTGACACCTTGATTATGGTGCAGCTATGATCTTAAGAGTACTGTGACAGCAAGCACCCCAAATTTCCATCACCTGGGTGTCATGCCCTGTGCAATGCCCTCCCCATGAACGTGGCTGGGTCTTGGGAAGATGATAGCTTCGTGGCTCTCTTGATGAGATTCCTCCTAATCTAAGACTTCCTTGTAGGGGACAGTAGAGAGATTGTCCTGCTGGCTTTGAAGAAGGTAGCTGCCATGCTGTGAGGGGGAATGTGGCTGGGACTTAACAATGTCCTCCAGCCAAAAGCCAGAACGAAAATGAGGATCTCAGTCTCCAAACTGCAAGGAACTAAATTCTACAAACAACCAGAGAGTCTGAAAGAGGCCCCCGAGCCTTGAAAATGTTTGCAGCTCTTGATTTCAACCTGCAACTCTGAGCAGTGGAGCTGGTTAAACTGGGCCCAGACTTCCCTCCCAAGGAACTGTGGCATAATTAATTGTGCTGATTTAAGCCACTAAATTGGTGCTCATTTGTTATACAGCAACAGAAAACTAACACACACTTATGTAATTATACGTTTGTTATTTGTACATAAGAGGGAATCTATTCCATGACCTGCCTTTTTTCTAATATGCCAAGGATTCAATGTAATAGACAATTCAAATGAAGTTGACTTTTCTTATCTCCAGCCTCTTAATCTGGTCTCCCTTGGGCAAAAAGATGAAAGGATTGGATTCCTTCATGGAAAACTCATTATCTTCCTCCCATGATCTTCCAATTCTTTCTAATGAGAAAGTTTTGGCTAAAAATTTTAAAAAAGTGACCATTACTTATTATTAATAACACCTAGGAAAGTCAAGGTATTAATGAGAGACCTACAGATTATCTACTAAGGTTGAGGTTGGTTGTTACAATTCATGTCTTATTAAAGATGCCCAAGACCACCCAGAGTCAATTTTTAAAATTTAGTTTTACAGAATAGTGACAATATACACGTGTTGACAATCAAATTGTACTTCAACTTCACCAGTTTCACTAAAGCTGTAGATTTAATGGAAATCCACTATGCTTGACTGAAATATATTGGGTTAATGCCTTTTTCTTTAAGGACACAAGCAGAATTTAAAATGGCGCTGTATTCATTCCACAAACGAGCTTTCCCTCGAGTGTGTCTCAGTGGGATGCGGACAGGTGCCACCGAGACAGGCATCTGTTGCCAGGAAAGAGAGAAGCCATGGGTTCAACATAGTTAAATGGGGTTTCTTCAAACCAGGAGTGATCAGAGCTCGTTTTAGGGAACTGAACGAGACAGCACATTGGCAAACGCTGTCGGGGAGGAAGCTAGCTGGAACCACAAAAGTTCTCAAAGGTGAGAGCAATTTCATTGTTTATGACTGATTCTACAATCGACATCACTCATTCAAAACTGAAAACAGGGTGTATCATACGACTTATATGAGTCACCCCTCTCCTGCCAAACGTAACGAGGATTGGAAAGATTGCGGATGGAGTCTTATGTTCATTAAACCCTTAGCCCATTTGACTCCATGTTTGAGTAGGGAAAGCCGTCTAAAATATCCCCTTCCTTCAAGACTATTGGTGGGTGGCTTTCCAGTGAGCTCATGATGTAGAGGGAGCTGGCACGTCAGTAGTCATGCTTCTCAAGCAATTTCTTTTCTGAGTTTATTCATACGTGGGCTGGTCAGTTCTTACCGGGAAAGCCTCTTCACTCCCAAGTTTCCTGTGTGATAATCAGGAGAGGCCACCAGCTCCATCCAGCGGGCCTATTCCCTTCAGTCCCTTAAACTAGCACTTCAGCTAGAAACATATTGTCATGATTTGGGAATGTTAATGAGGTAATGTGTTTACAGCGGTTATCAGTGAGCCTGGCACGGGGGGCATCTTTAGTCTGCACAGAGGCCTGGGAATGAAGACGGAAAGCAGAACATGAAAATAGCAGGGGATCTCCAGGGGCGCCTGGGTGGCTCAGTTGGTTAAGCACCGGGCTCTTGATTTCGGGTCAGGTCACGATCTCACGGTATGTGAGATGGTGCCCGGCCTCAGGCTCCGTTGGTCAGAATACGGAACATGAAAATATTAGAGGAGCTCCAAAGTTGGTCACTAGCCATCTTGAGAAGTCGTCCTTTCTCAGAGCAGACGTGGCCACAATAACCCATAACTGTCCCAGCCAAGTCACGCTCAGGGGAATGGATTTCTCTAACTGGTAAAACAAGTTTAAATCTAACTTCCATCCAACTTTCCATGCATATGTATCATTTCACTCCCTCTGTAATGTGATCATCTAGTGGAAAAGTTTCTTCCAAATTTGCTCTTATCTGCGTTTACATAAAGCTGGCTTTTAATCAGTTTGTGTTCCTTAAATAATCAGCTAAGATTTCATGCTCTAAAAACTAGTAATAAGAACACTCGTTTAATCTAAAACCCTCACATCATGAATGATATATTTGGAACATTCACTGCTATGGCCAAAGCCCTTCTGTCATTTTATCTCACCAGTATGGGAACAGTTAGAACTCTCGGGTGTTGCGGCTTTCCAACCTGGGATCCCATCATTAATGGGTCCGGGAAACAGAAAACATGTTTTATCAGCATCTTTTGCTGATAATTTAAATCACAAGGGACTGCATTTTTTTTTCTCTTCTTTTGGCCAATTTACTGTGGGAGGATAATTAATTCCTCAAATAAAGATCCTTAAATGACTTTCATTTTATAATTCAGATGGTTTAATTAGATTCCTGTTACCTCCTGACTATTTCCTGCCAGAACTTATGGTTAATGACCTAAATTTCTTAAACCAAACATTTATAACATTTATATTTTTGAAATGAAGGGTCACAGTAATATTGCCCAAATGACATTTTCAACTAAGAACATAGTTATGAAAATAGAAGTATCATGTTATTCATCCATCCATCCATCCGCTCATCCATTCATCCATCTCTCAAAAATCACTGTCGGAGCAGTTAGTTACACCACATGCTAAGCTACGTCTTCAGGATTTCAGATGTTAGCAGTGAAAATGAACAGAGGAGGTCCAAAGGAGACATGTAGGATTATACTCCCACACCAACTACGGGTCACGGGAGTTTACATGCAGCAGAAACTAACCAGAAATCACACAAGCATCTAGTAACTAAAGGCAGTGTGGTCAGTCCCACGGGCCACTCAGCGTGAGATTCTGCGTGGGATTCCGCGTCGGACCGACTAGTCTCATCCTAAGGGTGCCGGCCTCGCAACCACAGCACCAGACGAGGGATGCACTCAACGCTCTAGTTGCCTTGAGCAACCAATTCTGGCTAAATTACCCATGCCTTCATGCTATAATGTCACTACTGATACAAAACAAAATGAAAACTCAAATGCAATCTTAGCTACTCGAAGAAAAGTTTCAAGTCTTGATCAGAGAAAATAAAAAGATCCACTAGTTGAAAAAGTTGTCAAAATATTGGGTATTTGTCCTTATTTTTTTTCTTAATACGGTTAAAAGTTTTTGTGCCCCAGTTTTATAAATGTTCAAAATATATGCACAGGGTCCCTACAGTAATCCTAATGAAAAGAGTAAAGTGCTAGGAGGGCCTGTCCAGGACATGTGGCCACAATTGATGGCCGCTTTCATACCAAGACCTGCTTCCATTCCAAGACCCAAGGCCTGGGTGGGTTCTCTGTCCTCCATCATTGTTCTATTGCTTTTCCTCTCAAAGCTGGGAGCGGTATTAACAAGAAGCCTGCCAGTGTCCCAGCGAAAGAGATGCATTTCCAATCTGAGGATAAAAGCCTTGTCCTTTCCTGCTAGAATCACCATCCTAGTTCAGTAATATAATTATACAGTGGCTTTAATATGATCTTTCCCAACTAAACTATCACAAAAGTGAATATTCTGTCTAAATGAAGCGACAACATCATAAGACAATCATTTGTCTATGGCCGCTGTTTGATAGATTCATTTCTAAGATTTATAACTTTGTCTCTCAGATCTTAATTTAATGACTTAGTGATTTCTTAGGGGCTATAATTAAATCTACTTATTACAGACAATACCACTGATGGAGTACATTCTCTCTCTCTCTCTCTCTTTCTTTTTAACCACAGCCAAAAAACATTTCTTGCATCTACTTTTTTGTTGGTGTTATTGTCTATAACCTAAGTTTTAGGCCACAATTCTGCTACTTTATGCCCCACTTCTCATGAGTTTCTCTCTAATTCCATCTCTGTGACAGTGTGGACAAGAGAAGATCAAGCCTATTTGAGCAGGGATCAAGAGAATATTAACACTTTGTTGGGGCGCCTGGGAGGCTCAGTCAATTAAGCGACCGACTCTTGGTTTCGGCTCAGGTCATGATCTCACAGCGTGTGACTTCGAGCCCCACATCGGGTTGTGTGCTGACAGTGTGGAGCCTGCTTCGGATTCTCTCTCTCTCCCTGCCCGTCCCCACTCACTCTCTCTGTCTCTTTCAAAATAAATAAATTGATTTAAAAAATTAAAAAAAAAAAAAGACATTCCAAGGACAGAGTCTTCGCCACAAGGCTGGACAGCAAAATCCCTGTGTTTCTCCTGCTTCCCAAACCTGGCCTTGATCTTGGCCACTAGGTCTAATGTGGCCTATTTTCCCACAAACGAGGACTTCAGTGGGATTAAATATTCAAGATGTTGAAACCAAACTTACAAGGTAAACTTAAACATTTCTAGACTCGAATATACTTAACACATGGCAATGATATAAAACTTTATTAATCTGGAAGTTTCCTATAAAAAATAGCTGTCCAAATCAGTGTTTGAAGACTAAACAGCACTGTGGATTTTCATCTACTTAAATATGATGAGAAAATTATTCTGCTGTAAATTCCTAAAATATAAAATGCTGATTGGATCGTGGAGTGGGTAGACTCCCAAATCCATATTTCTAACCACAAGTATTTCTAACCACAAGTATCCTAATGCATGCCGCATATCCATTTCCTAGTTTTTAGCCATACAAACCTTTCCCTTTTTTTGACACTATATAAAATATAAAGACTTTTACGGGGCATAAATATATTTTATATGAAAATATAAAAACTCATGATGGGAGGTCACTTATTTGGAAGCTACTTGAAAGTTATCTGAACCAACAAATGCAGTTACAACTGTCTCATTCTAGAAGGTTGCTTCTTTAATAACGAGTGTTTCTTATTCAAAGCCATCTTTCATGCCTATGGAGAATGCCCCAGTTAAAATATTTAGAATTCTGTACTGTGGATAACTTTAAAATTCATTTTTCTATTCTAGGAGACATTGCAAAATTTAAGCAAGAATATTGACTTCTCTGTGCTTCAATTTCTATTCATTTAGGCAAAAAATTCTATAGGTTGGCAGAATAGAAATGTCTGCTCTCCCTAAACATGACTAAAGTATCTCTAAGTTGCTGAATGTTCTTACAAATATAAGTATACAGAAAAAGAAAATAAGTGATCCGTTAGGGTAAATGTAGACATCTGAGTTTTCTTTTACTGTGACAGGAATAACTTTAGTTTTCTTCTTTTTTAACATTCCTCAGTATTAAAGGTTAGTTGGCTTTACTGCTTGATGAAATGTCCTGATCCATGTTTCGACAAAACATGTGAGGCAGGGGAGAGAGATGTGAGGCTTGTCCACACACATGGACAGGCAAGAATGACATCAGCAGGTGGAAGCCGAAATATTATTATAATTAAGATAGAGCTACAGATATAATATCTATAATTCCATAAAACTGCAACCAAATTTGTATGCAAGGGGATTCTAGTGTAAGAGATTTTATCCAGTGATTGGAACTGTCCACCCAGGACACGGAATCATCGGTGTTAATTGCATTTCTGTGGTTCCACGTTACCCAAAGTTAAAAGCCAAAGTCCCCAGCTTTCCAGGTACTCAGAAACTCAGGCCAACTGCCTTGTCCCAACCCCTCGGCCCTGTGATCTGTCTTGAGGACCCAGCAGCATACGCTGTGGCTTCAGGCCCCTACGCCTTTGCTGCTGCTGCCTTCCCTGTAAGATGCTATTCTCCTAAATTTACCTGAAAATACTACTCTCTCCTTGGTGCAACCACTACACCCTGCCTTGGAAAGTGACGGACGAAGGACGCAGAACACAATGACCTGTGTGTCAGCACAGGGGGCTCTCTAATAGACTGTGAGATTTGTGAAGAGGGGGCTACCTATTTCTCGTTTTCCCCTTCCTCGCCCCGCAAGGACACCTGTCATTTGTCACACAGCGGGTGCTCAGCCAGCATCGGACCTCCCAGCACCCCCTCAGTCACACATGGCACTAACGGGCTCTACACATCAGGAAACAGGACAGTACCTGGGATTCTTTTTGATAACTTTTCCTCACTGGTGTCCAAAATCTTTAGAAATACTGGTGAACCTTCCAACCAATCAATAACATACAGACAGGTAATGATCGAGTGGCTATGGTTCCAGTGAGACAGGGGCCAGGAGCCCACCCAGCCAAGCACCCCTACCCCATTGCCACCTGCTGGGGCTCAGTATGGTGCCATTTGCCAAACACAGCAATGAGTGAATGTCACCCTCCATCTAATGACCAGTCATTAACTCATAGTGTCTGACCTTCGAGACACAAGTAAGAGAGCCGGCAAGAATACTTGGGATTAATTATTTCTATCCCTGACCTTACAACTTTTAATCTTTTTGCCTTGTTACACCGAATCGCCTCTGATCTCCAGTAGAATAGTGAACGCTGGCAGGGCTGACAGGAGTTCTTAGCTTTTTCTTGACTTTAATGGAAAAGCTTCTAATCTCTCACCACAGAGTATGATGATATTTGCTATAACATTTTAATAGGTATTCTTCAGGTTATGGTTCTCCTGGAAGGTTAAAGCAGCTCTCATCCACGCTGTGTTGACTTTTATTTTAGCTATTATGAGTGAATGCTGGATTTCATCAAACATTTCTTCTGCATCTAGAGAAATGGTTGTAACATTGTCCGTTAATCTTCATAACATAAAATGTCTTATTTACTAGATTCCCCACTTGATCACTGTCATATCCTGAAGACGCACATATGCGTATAAGTGAAATGTAAATATTTACACAGGTATAATTTATATTTATACTTAAAGCCCAACGAACTGACATTGGACAAGAAGGTACAGTAGACAGGTCACACGCAGAGCCTGGCCGAGGGGGTGGGTGAGGGCTGAAATTCCACCCACATCCTCTCCTAAGCCATGAGCTTTGGCCCAGAGCCGTCTATACTTAGAGGAAGAGGCATGGTTCTTTCCATAAAAACGTACTGGCTGCCGGCCAAAACCTGGGCTGTGGCGCCGTGACCCCCAGAAGGGGAAACGTGCTCAGATTCACACAAAGGCACCTTCTAAGTGAGCGGCGATCCTGGCTCTCAACCATTTCATCCTTTTTTTCCCTTTTCTTAACATTTGTTCGTTTTTGAGACACAGAGAGACACAGAGCATGGGTGGGGGAAGGGCAGAGAGACAGGGAGACACAGGATCCGAAGCAGGCTCCAGGCTCCGAGATGCCAGCACACAGCCCGACGCGGGGCTCGAACTCAGGGACCGCGAGATCATGACCTGACCTGAGGTCGGATGCTTAACTGACTGAGCCACCCAGGCTCTCAACAATTTCCAATCCTCAGAGCCGACACCATTTACCAAGCAGCTCAACCACTGGACGGGTCAGCCTGAGAGAAGTCGGGACAGAAGTCCTTGCTTTGAAACGCCCATGCGTCTCTGTCTACGCTCAGACTCCCCGCTACATGCGAGCTGGCACCACTGGCTATGTAACCTCCAGTGCCTTTCCTCCTCTCGGGGGGGGGGGGGCTGAGAAAGGGTGCCCAAATGTTTAAGTGAGGGTGAGAGACACGGATAAGATATTGAAGAAATGACTCTTCTCTGCATGCACACCAACGAATATGAGGACAGTTTCGGGCCTCTTGAGAGATCGCATCGTCTCTGCTTACTGGTACAAAATGTAACGGCTCTCCCTTGACCTGAAGGCCGCCAATGCATTTCACATCATTCACTGAGCAGCTACTCTGCACCGGGCACTGAGAAGGTGCTGAGGATACAGCGGAGAGCCACAGAGACGGGCCATCTGCAAGCGGGAGCCTGGAATCTCGCAGCGCCCTCCACGATGCAGCCCCGTGTCAGCCGGTGGACAGACCCCAGTCAACAAGCATCAGTCTGCTCTTCTTTACCTGCAGGCTCACCAGTGATTTCATCCTGAGATCCTTACAGGACGTGACTTACAATTAAAAGCCATGCCCAGCCACCTGTTGGGATGAGCACTGGGTGCTCAATGTGACAATACATTTCATATATACATACATACATATATATATATATATATATATATATATACACACACACATATATATACACATATACAAACCATGCCAAGCAAATATCTCTCCTCCCCTGAAATGCAAATAAAATGCCAGCAAAGTGCCAGGATTATAAAACTTTCTTTTGTAACACTAGGTCTTGCTATAAATATGTATGCGGAAATCTTGTCTTTTTTAACGTGAGTACTTATGCTGGAGATTAATTCAGATTCCTTGCAAACAAATGAGGCAAATGCAGTACATTTACAGTAAACTCGCAGCTGTACTTGGTGGGGCCTCCCTATGCAAATGTCAGCATAAAAGCAACAAACGGGGGTTCCGTATTTTGCTAAGGAACAAGCAGAAATGTCTGCTGGGAAAAAAGTTATAACTTCCATTAGTTACCTTTTTTTTTTTTTTTTTGCAAAGACTCAGGGAATAGGTACAAGTAAAACGGCAGAATTTTAAAAAATTAACAATTTGTATCAAGATGAAATAGGTTTCACTTGACCAGGCTCCTCTCATTATGCAGTGGCTTATGGGGCACATCTAAGAACAAGGTGATCTATGAGTGCCCAGGGTGGCAAGAGAGTGGGAGCCCAGAAGCCTGAGAAGATAATATAAAATATGTGCACCCAAGTAAAAGCCTGCCAAACTCCTTCACGAAGGCACACACATGGAAGCAACATCTCCGGAACATCCTCAGAAACTGTGGTTTACAAAATATGAGATCAAGCCCCATGGGCCAGAAATATTTCCACTGGCAGCTTACTGGATGGCAGGCGAAATGAGTCATCTGTTTCCATGAGATTCAAGTGGCAAAGGTGTTGGGTCCACAGGCAAATCTCTATCCTGTAGTGTAAACCCTGAGGGCTCCTCAGTGGACATGGTGGGGGGCACTCTCCTAGTCCTCTGGACAAGAGGCAAGCCACCCTCCTATCACCCCCCAGAGCCCCATTCCCCCGAAAACACCAGATGCTCAGCCAATGCAGAGCCAGATTCTCTTGTTGGAGGAAACCGCTGGGGTCCCTATTTGTACTCAAAGTCCCCTTGAACCCTGGTCTTCCTAAGTCTTAGTAACACTCAAATGACTTCTGCTAAAACAGTGATGTGGGGCTTTTCCCAGAGAAAGCCATCCCATATACAGAGGACTTACCGGTTCCTTCCATTCTCTGGACACCTGTAGCTTGGATTCATCTCTGGCACTTTCTACCTGAAGTCAATGCCATTTGGTTGCTAGCCTCTTTCTCCTCCCAGGCTGAGAGCTCTTGGGTTCCAGGACAGCAACGTACCCAGATTCACACTTCACCCAGCCCGCATCCCAAGTGCTGGCTCAAACCCACAGTCACGCGAGACTTGTTTGTTAAGGGGACAGAGCTGGACCAGACTTGGGTTGGTGTGTATGAAGTGCACCGAGGGAAATCAGACAACATCCGATTAGCGGGAAGGTTGATGGTCTGGAAAGGACCTAGGGTCACTACTACATTGAATTCCTATTTACAGAAGGGAGCTCAAATATTGGAATCTGTGCCACTTTAGGAAATTCAGATTTTCTTTTCTAATTAGTTGCTCTGCATTAGTTATATGTACTCACGTCTTGCCTGTGGGGATCTGATAAGGTCTTGGAAGGTCACTGCCAAGTATAATCTAATATCAAAACCAATTTTAATGAACTTCATACACTATTACTGCAGGCAAACTGGTTTTCAGTGCTCAACTTGACTCATTTAGAGCAGCCTTGTAAAGCTAATTAGAAAGAATTTGAAATAATTTAAGAATAAGAACAAGAAGTAAAATGTTCATCAGCAAACATCATGGGAGGAAAAATTCAATGTGAAGTAAAGGCAGTCCCACTGAGCTGTGAAGAATCTCTACGAAAGAGAAGACCAGCCACGAAATATGTTCTGCTGTGAACGACCGAGGGGAAACCACAGAGCAGACAAGGGCGATCAGATCCACAAGAATAATCACTTCATTTGAAAAGACGCTGACAATATTTCCCCAAGTTGCCACCACCTTAAAAAAAATTAATACACGAATTTAATAACTAGCTTTATCTACCCCCTGATCCTACACTCTGCTAGATACTGAGGATACAATCATGAATAAAGCACATATCGTGCCTGACTTTAAAGTCTTAAAATATCCTCTTTTTTGGTATTAGTTAGTTCAAAAACAAATTAGTTCATCTCACATTAGTGGGATGGGACTTTCCTCTTCGAAATAAGACTAAACCCAAGTTTATATAACATATTTTGGGGCAATGCTGACCTTAAATTTAAACTTTTAGGCTGAGGAACAAGCATCTACTCAGGTTGAACCAATGGCCGTGGGACAAGAATGTACTTCAGGATAAGGACCACACACAAACGTGCCCTCACATATTTGCATCCATAACATTATGTATGCATTGCAATTAGCCAGCTTCTATCTTTCAGATAGTAAAACCAACACGACTTTCGTTTTCACTGCAAGGAAACATAACTGGAAACGTGATGTAGCTGAAAGGTCTGAAGTCACTGATGGAGTTGTGCTGTGGAAATACCAACCCACGAAAGTCAGTCCATCGCCAAGCTAAGCTCCCACTCCATGTCAGCCGGGCCAGATCCTGGCCACCCCTTGTGGGGCCCTCGAACCATCCTCTTGCCTCCTCTCGACCCTTTGGTTCTTCGTCATTGTTCCATTGGCATGTCTGACTTGGTCCTTATGTTCCAGCCATGGGATTTATAGTCTTCTTCCTGGGCTACGAAGTCAGCTCTTGGAGGTTAGGAATTTTATTGCACCTATCTGCGTATCTTCCCTAGTACCTAACGCGCTTCTTCACAGCCGGTAGATAATCTTTTTTGCCAGTCAGATCTACAGATGAAAAGCTCCGAAAGTTCTACAAAGGATGGGATGGAGGACATGAATCGGTGACTGAAGTCGCTGGGAGTTTTCTTTTCTGCCACGTGTGAAACTATTTAGAAATTAACAATATCACAGCAGATTACACCAAGCATTAGAGAAATTAATTATCAAAGGAGACTCACGGAACAGGCGCAGATGGCAAGGCCTTATCACTAAAAGCCATTAGCAGTTGCGAGATAAGAGAGAGAAATCAATTAAAGAAGCCTCATAACGGAAACTGCCTGGCAAACATCAGAGGGTTCCTCTTGATGTCTGGATCCCATCTGCTTGCCCTGCTATTTTTGTCTCTTCCTCTTTTGAGAGGCTATGGTTTCACAGACGCAGAGCTTGGATAATTTTAAAAGGTAGATCCCCCAGCTTCCTTCTCTCCGCCATTGCCATTTCGTCCTCCCATACCATGACCCTGGAGTTCCTTCGAAGACTACTTCCGAATAGTCTCAAACGGGGCCAATTTCCCGGGACCAGGATAGAGTGGGAACAGATGTGGGAAATGTTTCACATCATGACAGAAGCACGACGCCAAATGGCAGTGTGTGGGATGTTACTTTCTCACGCAGCACGGCTTAGAAAATAATGCAAGAATGCGACACGGTACAAGCCAGTTCTACCAGAGCAAAACATTTAAGCTTTTTTTCCCCCCCTGACAACTTAAAAACTTTTTTTTAAATTTTATTTTAGAGCAAGAGAGTGCACGAGTGGGGGAGGGAGGCAGAGGGAGGGAGAGAGAATCCCATGCAAGCTCCAGGCTGAGCCTGGAGCCTCACCTGCGGCTCGATCCCACGACCCCGGCATCATAACCTGAGCCAGCATCGAGAGTCAGACGCTCGGCTGACTGAGTCACCCAGGCGTCCCTTTCCTGACAACTTCTGAAGGCTCCCACACATGTCCTGGTATTTCTATTTAAAATTGTTCAAGAAAAAATTTAAATGTTCACAGGAGCCCCTGACAGTCTTCCTTGTAGTCACATACAAGGGTTCTGACATGGGATCTAGTCCTTCAACATTTTAGGATGGCCAAAGGGACAACACTTGGGGAGGAAGGATCCCATGGCATCTGTGACAAAGTCAATGCTTTCAAACCATTTTTTCATGTTCCAATGCCTGTTGCTTCCTTCCCTCACTTACTTAATTACAAGTCGCTTTGAAAATTATTATGTATGTGAATTGTTTTAACAGCCAAAATTATACATTTAATAATTCCATTGAGGGCGCTCAGATACAAGTGATACAAAAGTGGGAAATGCAAATCTGAGGCAAAACACAAATTAAAACATATTGTTGGTATAATTAAACATGTCCGTTACTTCTCCAAAAGGAAGGGCTGCCTGCTGTGAGCCAGACCAAACGACAAGGCCGGTGTGATCAAAACTCAGTTTAAAATCCTCTGGCTGCATTTGTGGGCCCGTGACTACTCCTGCAACACACCCCCTCCCTGCTAGTGGAAACTGGAATCAAAGTACACTGTGAACAGCTACGTCCACACACGAGAATAAGGCAACGAGCAAACTGGTACGGAGACCATTTGGGGTTAAGCTTCACAAGTGAAGCCTTATTCCTAAGCCTTGACCAGGGACTGTGATTCCCTTATTCACCCTGCTATCCCCAGAAGCCATCACTGGGTAGAAGTTTAATATTCATTAAATCACGGTGGAATGAAAATGGGTAGGGGCGTCTGGGTGGCTCAGTCAGTTAAGCATCTGACTCTTGATTTCAGCTCAGGCCATGATCTCACGGTTTCTGAGTTGGGGCCCCGTGTCAGGCTCTGTGCTGACAGCGTGGAGTCTGCTTGGGATTCTCTCCCTCTCTCTCTCCCCCGCCCCCTCAAAATAAATAAATAAACTGGAAAAAAAAAAAGAAAAGAAAATGGGTAAAAAACTCAAGCTGCTTACATTCTAATTACAACAGTGTGAGTTGGAGAAAACATCTATTAAGACCGTGACGTACGTGGGTCTTGCCAACGTGAGTAAACCCAAAGAAGAACGCACGGCAAGAGACGCAATCAATTAAGTAAATGGCGAAAGCCTTTGAGCAGAGGAATTTCTCCCCAGGTTTTTGTTAGCTTGTTCATGAACTTGAGTGTAGAGCCTTTTAGAAAGGAGTCAGCTGAGGCAGTATGTCCACCTGTAAAGTGGAACCTGCAATGGGCCGGATCCCTGCTTCTCTCCAGCTCTTCCGTAAGTCAGCTGAGTAGACCCACAGGCTCAGATTGGGATGGTGGGGTGGATAGAATGTTCTACTCGTGCAGCCACAGAAACACAGCCCCGGAAACACAGCCCCGGCCTGTGCAGTAAGGTCTGCACTGAAATACAAACTTTCCAAAGTGGAGGCAGACGGAAGTATCCAAAGATGCAAATAAATGCAAGAGTCCATCCCCAATGCTACCAAATCTGTACCCTCCCCGCCCCCCGCCCACACTGGCCAGGAAGCCCTCAGCTCCCAATCAGAGGGACAGCATCAGAGCACATCATTTAGAGGCCAACTTGGCTGGACAATGCAGTTAGTTGCTTTTTAAAAACCACGAACAAGCAATGCTTGCTCATATTCCAAGAGAACATTCTCTTCAATTGCAGGACAAACGCTTAATGCAAGTAGACGCAGACAAGGCGAGCTACAGAAATTGACCGCACGGAAGGACACCACACTGACTCATCGACCCCGGAAGCTTTCTCTCTGGATAATCCATGATTAGCCCGAAAGCATCAGCAGGGCTATAGTCAAAGACTGGAGATGCATTTGGATAGGATGCATCAAACAGCTCGCTGACTGTTTTAGAGGAACTTCTATTAAGACTTTATGTTATACAGTCACATCTAAATTTTTTTTAATGCTTATTTATTTTTGAGAGTGAGAGACAGAGAGAGAGAGAGACAGACAGAGCTCGAGTGGGGGAGGGCCAGAGACAGAGGGAGACACAGAATCCAAAGCAGGTTCCAGGCTCTGAGCTGTCAGCACAGACCCCGACACGGGGTTCCGACCCATGAACTGAGAGATCGTGACCTGAGCTGAAGTCAGACATTTAACCCACTGAGCGACCCAGGCGTCTCTACAGTCACATTTAATTACTCGTTTGGCAGCAGTTACAAATCTGGCATCATTTACAACGGAGACCTGGGTTTCCTATAGCTGAGGATTGCTACGCCTTTTAATGTCTGTTCTGGATGGAGTGAGTATTCACACAGACCTACAAAAGACCTTTGGACCCATGGCCATTTAATGGAAATTCTTAGGACTGGGACCAGGACGTTGTTTCCATATGTAAACTAAGTATCTTAATGTCAGGCATTGGAAAATCTTTATCACGGAATTCACTGGCAAACTCTAAAGAAAAAAAAATATGTATGTGCGTGTCTCCTTTATCTAAATCCCTTCTACAGCAGAAAATCTCTATTCCTAAAGCTTCTCCTTCCAATTAACTTTGCAATCACTGCATTTGAATTATTATAGGCGGAGACAAACCCGATTTTTTTGGAAAGTCAAAGAAATCTGTGCAACAGACTCTCCCAACACTATAAATAAAACATTTTTGTAAAATACTCCAGATCTCCATACCAATTGCCATTTCCAGAGGTTGTAGATGATAATTTATACGTCCTAGAAACAGACTTGATGGATTAATTCCTATAATCCATCATTTTTCTTTTCTCCCCATCTGCATCATGCACCATTCTTAAACTCGATCACTGAACTTCCAGCGCTAAATTTCAGAAAACTTACACTTCTGTGGCCACCCGCCAAACCACCTGATTTTGTGCACTGATACTAACTTCGTCAAAATGCTCAACTCTCTTGGAACAAAATATGGCATTTTTGCTCTGACAATCTTTCATATTTGCAAGCCTTTCACGGAGCTATCTCATAACAAAAGAAAGCAATTTTTGCATTCCCATGCTAATGAAGGTGTAATATCAAATTTCAGCTAGGGAGATCAATCATTTCTCTGGGGAAGGATGTTTGGAAATACAAGTGAATGCATTTTAGGAGCACAGCAAGATTTCATGCTGTGACCTTCTTCATGAAGAAGGTCAAGGTCCTTTGTTGAGCCTTTGTGGATCACATGAACATTTTAGATTTTTGAGAGAGAGAGAGAAAGAGAGAGAGAGAAAGAGGGAGAGCACGAGTGGGGGAGAGGCAGAGAGAGGGAGACACAGAATCAAAAGCAGGTTCCAGGTTCTGATGTGTCAGCACAGAGCCCGATGTGGGGCTTGAACTCACGAACTCTGAGATCATGACCTGAGCTGAAGTCGGACACTGAACTGACTGAGCCACCCAGGCACTCTGAGCATGCCTGTTAATATTGTGAAGTGGTCTTAAGAACAGGATAAGAAGGAGGAAGCCTCCCTCCCTCTCCATCCTTGAGGATCTGGGATTTGAGGGGCTTCCCAGGAGGAGGAGGAGGAGAGGCGGGAGCAGGCACACCAGTTAAAATGACTGTGACTCAAACCAGCTAAAGTCATAGGGCACTTGGATCTCACATATCAGACAGCCCCCAGCAAGGGGGTGGCGGTGGGGGTGGGGGCAAGGCAGACGGGCACATTGGTGCCCCCAGCTCTGCCTCTCTGCCACGCTACTGCAGTCCCTCTGCTCCGACCTGGTGACCCCCCTCTGGCTGCCAGCAACTGGGGAGAAACCTTCCACCTCCTCCCACACGAGTCTCCAGAGGAGGAAAGGAGCCTCCCTTCCTGCGTCTTGTATTGACGGAATATAGAGACCTTTCCCAGGACCCCCTAACAGCCTTCCCCAAGGGAAGAACTGGTCCACATGATGGGAACCACTGAGCTAGATAAAAAACACCTGCTGGAAAACAAAGTGGAATCTGCCTCATCAGTAGCATCCACAGCCATCTGAGGTCTGGAAAGTTCCAGAGTCCACAGGACCCTGGAAGGCAGGGCTGAACCCCAATTAGTGGGCAGCCACATCCGAATTCCCATGCCCGCTAGCCTGGTATGCTCAGGATTTGGTTTCGCAAAGTCAGCCGTAGCGGGTACTTTTGGGGCCCACATTGTAGCCCCCACTCCGTGATCCCAGCTGCAGGCATGGTGGCGGCATCCACCGAGGGCGTGGCCTCACTTCCCGTGACTTTCTTTCCCCATTAAGGTCTTCTCGGAGGTCTCCGGGGACTACCGGGCTTGGGGGTGTGCAGCCCGGATCATCTCTCTGCCAAGGGGAGCTCAGGAGCCCTGCCGCTTCTGAGAGCCATTGTGCAGTCTTCTCAGCCATCCTGGAGGGACTCCGCCCACTCTTCTCAGCAGCGACCTTGAAAACAAACCCTCGTACGGCTTTTCTCTTCTTCCCTCTAAGCCCCCCTCCTTCATCTCACCTGTTGCTGTAGATTCATCTCCAGAATAAACTATGTGATCGAGCTCTATTTTAAACAGAGCTCAGGCTTGCCCCCCTCAGCTCCCACCTCCATGGTGCGGAACACAAATCAAGGTGACGGGTGGCAGTCACCCCACGTATTTCAGAGGCTTTGAAGAACTTTGTAATTTTCATGCACTCAGGTCAGGGCTCGGGGTGCCCTGCAGTCCCACATTTGGCACCCAGGTTTGCACTGTCCTTCTACAGGGGCACTACTCACATTTTTAGATGATCTTTAACACCCCCTTAAAATTATGCAGTATACAACCTGCACAACTGTATACAGTGGTTTGGAGGATAGGTATTGGAGCGTGCACCTCCCCCAAGCATCTGGATATCTAGTCCTCCCCTAAGAATCTAGTCCCTCTGGACTATATGCACTCTCAAGAAGCCACCAAGGGTCATCTGTTGTTTTCAGTAAGTGATAGAGGAGGGCTTCTTTGAGCTTTAGCTTGAATGATTCACTTTATCAAATTCAGTCGGGCAAAACAGATTTCTATAAGCACATGGGTGTTTATGGTAACATCAGGAAAACTGCTTTTAAACTTTACCCTTCCAGATTATTTTTCAAATATCAGATAAGGCTACAGAATGCCACTGGGACACATGCGGGTCATTGATACGAAAGCCTGGCCGGGAATCTGGCCGCCCCTCGTAGGAGCTGGGCCTTCATGTCCCTTGGTGTCTGTCGTATCTCCATACCTATAAAATGGTTATTCTAACAATCATGCCACATCTCTGGTTCACTGGCAGGAGTAAATAATAAAACCCCTAAGAAGTTGTTCAAACAATGCCTGGCCTGTAGAAACGATCACGGTCATGACGAGGATGACGAGGATAGGAAATACCGTTTTTCTTTATGAAAGTTCTATATGCTTTCCGTTGAGCTGAAATCAACTATTTTACTTAATTTTATCGATTAAATTTTATATAAGAAAATTGTTTTTTTTTTTTAGAATTATAAAATGGCATGTTCATAAACAATGGGCAAAACTAGGTGTATGTGCACGAGTTGTATATAGTTGTATATAAAACCGGTTGATATAACTAGCTAAAACTCTTGGTATCCCTTAGACGGGCCAACGGGCTTGGGGAAGGAAGCAAAGATTCCAGACTCCTCGATAAGCAGCCCACGCAGGGAGCCCAGGCGCGAGGTTGTAGGATACGGTCAGCGTCAGCAAATAAATGTGCGGGAATGGATCTCGGCCCAAAGTGAAGGAACCCCTTAACACACATAACAGTGTAAACTGGCAACGTCCGAACACCTGCAGACTCGCCCACACGGGGCACACACAGCACAAAGGGGCCAAAACCAAGGAAAAATGACGGAACGAGGGGAAAACCTCTCATGCACCTCCTCATAGAAACGTGCCTGCCTTCCACGGCAGAATCCGCATAACCACCGTTCAGAAATGGGGACACACTAACCACGAGCCCAAAGGACACTAACAAGCACCAACCAACAAGGAGAAACTTAAAACTACTCGCACCCGTTCACAAGTTAGTTTCCTCTGCTTCACGTTTCTTGTCCGTTGTAGGCAGAGAGGACATGCGAGCTGTCCATTCGAACAGAAGCAGGTGCCCTTGCAAGGAGGTGCTGATTCTCGTGAAGATGTTCTAGTACTAAAAAATAAACAGGGCACTAGAGGGGATTTTATTCATTTAGGAGGAAAGGAGAGGAGTCTTTCCAATAAGTCTGTTTCAATCTACCTCGTTTTCCGGGTGGGGGGGGGGGGGTGAGATAAGCTTCTGCCAATTAATCTCACAGTTCTTGACCCAGGGTTTTCTGAGGAGGCCACAGCAACCGGACCTTTCCAGCACCTTAGTGCTGAGACGACCTGGACTGGGGTCTTTGCTTGGCCAAAGGCAGGGCTTCTGGTACGTAAATCGCTTTATCGGGGCCCGATGTTCTCATTTGGAAAATCGCCAAAGTGTGAGATGACAGTTTTCAAAACAGTTTCTTAACTCCTGTGCGCCACACAAAACTGAGGTATTACTGCCGTTATTTTCCTAGATCGCAACCTATTTAAACTTCCAATTGCCAGGTTTCACCTGCTCCTTAATTTATCTATAGTGCCATTATTTGACACAAACAATTTCCAGTATGTTCTATCAACTTTGATTAACCTTCACAGAATCCCTTTGACAGGGTGTATTGATCTTCATGCCTTTCTTCTTGACCTTCAGGGTCCTCCTTCGGCCGGCTCTTTTGTATCTAGGAAATACATGCTCTCCTCTGCTCCCTGCGGAGAGTATAAATCACAGCTTTTGGTCCATTGTTTTACACTTTCTATGATATTTCGGTAATAAATACAGCGCTGGCAGGCGCTAAGTCTGCTCCCGTCTTTGAATTATCTTTGTTGCACCTGACCCTGTCTTCAGCTCTAATCTTTCACACCTCTGCTAAAACCTTTGAGGAAATTTTGAGTTACATTAACTTGAGAAGCAATTCTATTCATAGGACATAACGTCGCATGTCTTTCTTCCTTCCGTGTGTTGTAATCTTCGGCCCCAGCATAGAATTAAGACGTGCGTTAGATGTTTAGCTTCAGGTAACATCCATGGTCATCGGAATCTCCTATGGATGCTCTCACGGTTGGGTGAGAGAACCTGATCACGGCTGATCAACAGAGACGGATACAACAGACACGTAAGGACAAAAGGTCCTCTTTCTTTGAAGATAGGCTCTGTACTAAAAGTAAAGAAAAACAAGGTCCTATCATTTATCGTCTAACATCCGGCAAAGAAATCAGGCACACGGAGTCCCGTCGTTCTGTGTGTGTCAGCGGGCCCGTTCTCAAATGCTGCTACAGGAACCCACCAGCCACGCGCTACTGGCCAAGTTCACTCATCTTTCTCAAGTTGAGTCACCCACCTCCAAGTGAGGTACTAACGAAAACTGCCCTGCAGGAATACAGGGAGAATACACACAATACATTTTCATCGCTCTTAGTGTCGTTTATGGCACGCAGTAGGCGTTCAACAAGAGTTCCTTATTTTATTATGTAACACAGGACGTCAGCTGATCACAACATACCTAAATAACAACTCCGCTATGCTCGCTCATACTGTCATTTCAGTACTTTATTTGACATGACGAAGTTAGCATTCGTTTTTAAATATTTACGTATTTATTTTAGAGAGAGCTGAAGCGGGGAGGGGCAGAGAGAGAGGTAGACACAGAATCCGAAGCAGGCTCCAGGCTCGGAGCTGTCGGCACAGAGACCGATGCGGGGCTCGAACCCATGAACCGTGAGATCATGACCCGAGCTGAAGTCGGACGCTTCACCGACTGAGCCACGCAGGCGCCCCTGAAATTAGGATTTATGAGGACTCGATCTAACAATTATTACAGTTCCTAGTTATGATCCAAAAAAAGGCAAAAAATGAAATGAAAATAGGCCAAAGATAATTAGCCCCAAAATGGGTACTCTAAAATGGTCTGGCTAACTATTTTCAATTAAATAATTACAACTCTGAATTGTCAGGGCACTGATGTGATGTAGGCTTAAATCCTGGTGGTATAACTGCCCAGACACTGTCACCCCTCAGCCTACTTCTCACAGGTGGGATGGGAGAAGCCACCATAAAGGTGACAATTTCTCCTGGGGTCCCCGCCTCTCTGTAGACAGGCTCAGTACCCTCGGGCAGGTCCCCTACCTATGTAGTCTCATGTCCCTCGCCCATAAACATGACTGTAGTAAAGTCACATCGGCAGGGCTATCGTAAAAGAACCAGAGACAAACAGAAAGCATCTGGCTGTCAGCGGGTATGCAATAAATATCACTGTTTCTCCTTTCTCTGCACCACCATCCAGGGTTCCTGCGAGCATTTTACAAGATTTCAGTCTACCATAACATGCCTAAATAATAACTCCAGTATGTTTAATTATAGCTTCCTGTCAATAATTCACTTGAAGTTAACTGGTAAGTTAAAATTTGTAAGACTTGATATAATAATTACCATTATGGTTCCGAGATAGTATCTAAACAGGTTAGAAATAAAAGATAGCCATACCAGATATAATTAGTATAAGATAATAACATTATAGGGGTTAAGTGTCTGACTCTTTAAAACATTTTTTTAATGTTTTTATTTATTTTTGATAGAGAGAGAGAAAGAGCAGGAGCATGGGAGGGGCAGAGAGAGAGGGAGACACAGAATCAATCTGAAGCAGGCTCCAGGCTCTGAGCTGTCAGCACAGAGCCCAATGCGGGGCTCGAACTCATGAAGTGTGAGATCATGACCTGAGCTGAAGTCGGAAGCTTAACCAACTAAGCCACCCAGGTGCCCCCCCTTTTTTAAATTCTTTTTTTAAAGCGTCTGACTCTTGATTTGGGCTCAAGTCATGATCTCACAGCTCGTGGGTTTGAGCCCTACCCCTGCTTGGGATACTCTCTCTCTCTCCCCCTATCCCTGCCCCTCCCCTGCGTGCTCGCTCTCTCTCTCTCTCTCTCTCTCTCTCTCTCTCTCAAAATACATAAATAAACTATAAAAAAGAAAATGATACCTGTGCTTAACTGCTTTTACTCTATGAAAGACCTCCATAAAAAATGAACATACTCTGTGGCTCAAGATTTATAAACTATACCAAGAATAAGATCAACATGTTACTTTCAGTGACAATCACTTTTAAATAAATTTCTTAGAGATCTCGCTGATGGGATGCATTTTCTAAGCAATCCAACAAAACCCAGCCCCTCCTCCATGCCGCCTGCTTCTCAGGTGGCCACGGACTGCCATTACTGCCTTCGAAGAGTCAAGAACAAGAATAAGTGGGAAAAGCCACATGAAAAGAAAAATAAATGGTGTGCTTCTATCATAAAGGGGCAGACTGAACCACTGTGCCACAATGACCCTCTCCTGGAAGGACATGCCAAGAAGAAAAAACAAACAGCAAAAAAACAACCCAAAACTCAAAATACATAAGAACTGACGTTAGGCTCACTGGAAACACGTATGGCATTTTTCTGGATTTGAAAACTGATGTTATATTTGCTTCATAAACCTTAATTCTGTAAATTTGGATGCATAGCAATAAACACATGAACACTCGAGGAAGACTTTCAGTTTTTACATTTATAATCAGACGTATCACAGACACACACACACACACACACACACACACACACACACTCCAGTGACTCCATAAGAAGTTTGCTACACTTTCCTTAATATAATTATTCCTTTCCTTAAACTCTTTATAATTTTTTCTTTAGTGTTTATTTATTTTTTGAGAGAGAGAGACAGAGCCTGAGAGGGGGAGGGGCAGAGAGAGACGGAGACACAGAATCCCAAGCAGGCTCCAGGCTCTGGGCTGTCAGCACGGAGCCCGATGCGGGGCTCGAACCCACGAACCCTGAGATCATGGCCTGAGCCGAAGTCGGATGCTCCACAGACTGAGCCACCCAGGCACCCTGCTTAAGCTCTTTATAAATGTGATTACTGAAGTCAATTTGCAATATGATAATGAATTGAAATGTTTACTGAGCTCATTATATTGAAAAGTTGTGGGATGTAAAGAGCAAGATGGACTCCAGGCCATCCCTCCCTGTGGTTTCCCAGCTGATAAGATAAACCCTGATTTGTGAGCAGAGATCCCGGCCTCAGAAACTGAGGCAGCAGAAACAGGAAATGATGTATTTCAGCAAAGAATAAAGCTACCTCATTTAAATTGTTTTCCTAAAATGAGGAAGTGTCCACAGATTTTCCTTTGACATTTTAACACATAATTTTTTAAGTTCCAGCGTTTGCAATATCAATAAATGCATCCTTTTCAACTGGCACTGAGATTCTTCCTGGCCAATATTTAGTTCAGGCCAACCTGGAAAGAAGTGCTTCTCTAATCAGTAACCGCTCCTATCAAAGTTACTGCAATATTTGCCAGTGTGAAGGGGAAGGCGTCTAACCGCAAATCCCAGTAATGGAAATCTCCCTGGGTTGGGCATATCTGAGAAGATGCTCATACCCTCTTCCTCTCCCTGAATTTTCCAAGGCTATCTGCAGGGTGTGGATTTTGCACGGCACAAAACAAGTTGTACCGCAGCACAATACAACATCCCTCAGCCTCATGAACCAAGGTTAGGAAAGCAATGCAAAGAACGACTGGAAAGATCAGCCAAACCGGACCTTCTGGGGCCGAACTTCTCCCCCAGAACATCCCCACCCACCACGTGCCCTCCGTGGTGCCAGCACCGGGGGAGGGCGAACGAGGTGGAAAACCAGCAGCCCTGAGCACTCAGTCATTCTTACACATGGCGCAAGAGAAAGCAATGATGGGTCTTTGGAAAGGTGCCCGCGCGAGTGGAATTTTATTAGAGAATGTAGAGTGCTAAAGGAAATATGACCTGCTAAGGCCGAAGAAAATCAAAACCATAGGTCGTCTTGTATTCCCTCTGAATCGGCACCATTGTGCTCTGACAACAGCTGCACAAAGTTTCCCAGCCCTCAGAGTGCCTCAGGTTGATCCTGCATCCTACACGTCGGTGTGGAGACCTTATGCCACTTTCCCCAACGAAATATCGTGGGCAGAGTCAAGCAGACGGAAGCTCTTGTCACAACTCAGAAATCAGAACTGAAAACACCCTAGGGCAGTTCATCCCATAAGTGAAGCTTTAATTCAAGAAGCCTCCCAGCTGCTACGACTTTCCAGTATTTCCGCCAAACATCAACCAGAGAAACTTAACACCATTCACGGCACCTAGTACGTGCAGAGTATCTAGTGCCTGAGCACGTCGTGTTCGCAGAGCGTTTCCTGCTTGCAGATCTTCTAGTGTCTGTTGAAAATCGACTGTTTGCAGACTATCTGGTACGTGAGAGCATGTTATACCTGTGGAACATGTAATGTGTGCAAGCCATCCAGTGCCTAGACATGAGGTGTACAGAGCATGTGGTTTGCAGAACACCTAATGTTTGCAGCGCTTCGAGTGTGTGCAGAGCACCTAGCGGGTGCTGGCTCTGGACTCCCAGCGCTACGTCAGGGGCTGGGAACGAGGGGGACCGTACTCACCACATTGCAGCCCGCGCAGTCAGGTCCGTTCTCGCAGGTCCTGCGGCGAGCCTGAATGCCGCCCCCGCACTGGGCTGTGCACCGTTCCCAAGGACCCCAGCCTGTCCAGAACATGTGTGGGGGGCACAGCAAATGCTCATTGCAGTATCTGTGGGGGGGAAACCAAGAGGAGAAGGAAACCGTTCAGCGCAACCTGAAGCCACGGGTCTCTCCGCTGTCCGTCCCTGCACCGGGGGGTCGGACACATGGGCATGCTCCGCGTGGGGGGGTTTCTGTGTGCGGAGTGGTCGCACGATAAAGGGGGCAGATGTGGGCTGGCCATGCTGTGTGCACACAGACGATGGGATGCACGGGAGACAATGAAGAAGATGCTAAACTCACAATGCAGGATGGATCTTCCTGTGCAGCCAATTAAAGGAAAAACAAACAAAACAAAACCCTTCAAATAGACACCCAAAAAATGAGAACACATAGAAAATATCTAGGTAGGGCATTTATCTTCTACGCACAAATACGGAAAGATAAAGGAGGCTACGGATACAAAGTCAGCAACACTGTGTTTGGAATTCAGTTCTCATTCTGGAATCGAATAAGGTTCCTAATCCTATTAATATAAGTAAAAGAAAAGTTAAAGCCTGATTTTAGTATGAAGCTTCATGCCCTCCATGCCTTAGGTCATTCTACTTTTAAATTTATTTGTAGACTCTCAAAATGATGCCAGACGACCTTACTTTAAAAAAAAACCACCAGTTATCCCAGGATACTTGAATTATTATTTACAAATCCTGTTTATATATTCCCTACTTCACATACACATTCATATTGTCAGTTATCAGCCAATTGTACAAGGCCTTCTTTAGCCTTAGATGAGTCAGATTTCTCCTAAATCCTCAATTCTGCAAGTGAAATGAAGCAAAGCGAGGGAAAGAAATGAACAAATGAAAAACAAGAAGGTAACGGCCTGGCATTCTACAGGTTACGGCCTCCAGGGTGGAAGGGATTGCTTTAAACATGGTCAAACTTGGTCAAACACACACATATCTGGCAATTTAAAAGACTATTTCAATTCAGTACTCCGTCTACGGAGCAGAAATTTAGCTTCTAGAGGACAGTAGCGTGCACGTCCTCTTCTGACCTCCCTCTCCCCACCCCATCTGGATTCAGACGCAAGGCAGACACTCCCACCTGCGAGGCTAAGTCAGTCACCTGTGATGCCATCGTTATGAATAAATGCTTAATCCTGCAGGACACCACGCAGAGGGCATTACAAAGAGCGTTTCCACATGACAGGTGTTTACAACCTAAGATGAATACAGGGAAATGGACACAAGGCCACAACAGAAAATACGGTCTTCGTGAGTAGGAAATAAGGACAAGTTGTAGCTGGTTTCCAGAAACCAGGAAGAGTCATTTGGGGAGTGTAGTTTCCTGACAGCAGATGCTGACGATATTCAACTGGTTTCCCACCAAACCAGGAGAACTCTATGGAGAATGTAAAGGCTTCAGAAGCAGGTACAGACGAAAGGTAAAAGCCAGGCCAAGCGGACGGGAGTCCACAGGATGAGGCAAAGTGAGCAATGGCTGACATCCTGGGAAAGAACGGAATATAGAAATGGGAAGAGTTAAGTAAGAAAGGTCACTGGGGAGAAGACAACAGAAGAAGGTGACAGGACGTAGCAGCACCTACCTTCATGGGTGGGGAGGAAGAACTTGAAAATTTACTTACAAGGAATCAAAAAAGTTCCACAGAGCTTGAGAGACAAAACAGCACCGTCAGAGTTAGAGGGTGAAGACTGGTCTCCAGGGGTCGGTGTCTCATCCCATTGGTGGCCTGGAGCTCCCTGAGATTTAAGGAGCTTTCCATGCGTGAGTGTGGGGTCTCATCTCCAAGGAGCCCACCAGCAGGAAGAGCAGTGGGAGCAAATGCCACCCAGGAGAGTCTGGATTGCAACAGCGCAAGGGAGACATGTTCCAAGCCGGACAAACAAGATGGTGGTGGAAACAGAAAGGGACGGGGCACACTTGGGCTTGGTATAGTGGGGTGAAGGTGTGGCAGCTGTGTGAGCACAGAGAGAAACAGACAAACAGCACGGTCACGTGTCAGCCTCTCATTTGTGGGAACATGGAGGCATGCTTACTTCCGGCCAGAGAGAGCTGGTAAGTCGTGGCAGGAGAAGCCTCTGGAGGCAAGAACCAATGAGGTACATGCTTTAGCTTCTCTAAAGAGAAACTCTTCACATAGAAGAGTAGTCAGTGGAACTAAACAGCCCTCACTCTTTCTCCTCTTCTCAATTTTCGTTAGGTTTCCCTCTTCCAAAGTCATGGACACTCTTATGTGCAGGGGAGAAAGGAAAGCAATCTTCTAAGTAAGAGAGTGGGACCTCTAGGTAGGAGCACCGAAACAAAATTGAGGGCGCAACAGATTAAAAGATACAACAGATGAGAAGAATCTGGCCTCAGGAGGCATGTGCAAACAAACACACAGCCTTGCAGTAAGTAAAGCATCACGGCTACTCAGTGATCATTACCATAAGTGTTGGTACCTGGAATGTTCCAAGAGTGGGGAGCCATTCCAGAACACGTCTGGAAGAAAAGAAAACTCACCACCTCAGAACCCTCAGCCCTGGATTCAAAACAGCCACGTGTACCTTCTCTCATTGTGCACAGATTGAGACGTAGAATTCCACCTCCCGTTTCCAAGCCAATTCATCAGCCTTTAAAAGGTATGGACTACCTGGGCTCCTTACCTTCTTTTTCGCTTTCAAACACAAAACGAGCAATAAACAGATAGGGAGAGCAAAGGAAAATCTTGCTAAATATGCTTATGAAACACTTGACTTTTCATAAGAAGAACAGCAAGGGAGTTACCATCTCCCCATGGCGAAATCCATCAGCGTGCACAAATACTTTCTCATATTTGCCTAGAGCGGGCCACCGCTGAAAACACTCAGCATGTTAGCAGAGCTGAAGATGTACCGCAGGAGAGCCTGAAAACTCCACGTAGCATAGAACTTCTGACCCGTGTCAACACGTGATGTATTTGGCTGCATTTTAAAGTGGTCTACCAGGAGCCTTCCTTTTTTCTCTCTCTTGTTACGGCAGTCCCGAGAAAATAGCTATACCGGGATAGGTGACCGTGTCACCCACTGCAAGGGAGGTCAGAAGGGAAATAGAGATTGCTAAGCTAGCCAGCTCTGTCCCTTTTTGTCTGGGTTTTCACTCACAGATCCACCCGAAGGGAGTCTGCTCAGAGGCAAAGCCCTTAGAAGCCCCAAGCACTGGATTCTCTGCAACATTAAAGAAGTAGGGTCCCTCTGACCCCAACTAAGATGTGCTCCGGACAGAAGTGACTCTTGTTAAACCACCCACTGGGTTTCCAGTGTCTTTCCTGCTCACAAACAGCAACGGGGATCAGAAGTTAGTTGCTTGGATGACTCTGCTTGTTCAAAAATTTTTATTAATTTATGGATAAAATATCTCACAACGGACCAGCCAGTGGTTCCTAATTTCTCTAGTCCCCTACACACAGTTAGCTTTTGCCAAATAATAGCTGAACATTTTTGAGGTTTTACTGGCTCCCTGGATCTCTAGTATCATAAAGCATTGAAAGTCACAGATGCATTTCATGATGCATTAAAAATTAAGACTTTAATTTTTCCCATGACTGCTCATTCTCATTTTGCATTTAAAACTAAATTAATAACCCGGCAATATTTCTCTATAAATGATCAATTTTTCCACAGACCTAAGTCTCTGTGAAAAGAACTGCCTTTCATAGCCCCACATAGACTAGATTCTCAACACTGTATTGGTTCTTGTCGTATCTTTTCATGGTACAAGTACATTCTGTTCTGGTTTGGTCTGTGGTAGTTTCTCCCTGCAACCTCTCACAGCCTGAACCAGTCAGAACCCTGTCCCAACCATGTTCTCCCTGCTTTGCTCTAAGTGACCGTCCCTTTGCTGGGCCATACTGGAACAATCAAATCTCTTGGCACAAGAAAAACTGCACATACACTGGGCCCCCGCCCCCATACTATTAACTTTTACTCCAGGAGAGAGCCAAGAGAACCCATTAGGGGAGGGGAATGACTTTTACAGGAGCACTACTTTGGCTCATCACAGGACTAAGCAAACACACCCACGGAGATGAAGACAAATGTGATAAATAAAAATCTTATGGTAAAAAAATAATAATAAAAGCCATATAATAAGCTCCCATTGGTTCCTGGGATTCTTAATTTTGATAATGCGGTGGGCAGAGTCTACTGTGGTCCCCATGGTCTCACCTCCTGGAAATCACAGCTTGTGTGATCCACTCCCACTCAGTGTGTGTGCGCGCGCGCGCGTGTGTGTGTGTGTGTGTGTGTGTGTGTGTGCATGCCTGTGCGTGTACGTCGGGGATGGGGGGATCTGTGACTTGCTCCTAACCAACAGAATATGGCAAAAATGACAGGATATGACTTCCATGATTGAGCAACATAAGCCTGCAATGTCCCTGTTTTCAAGAAAACTCCCCCATCCTGCTTTGAGGAATTAAGCGGTTGGGCCTGAATGGCTTAGATGGCGAGGGATTCAGGGAGCTTCTGGCTCATGGCCTCGGCTGACAGCATCCAAGGAACTGAATGCTGCCAACAACCATGGGATTTGGGAAGCACATCTTCTCCAGTCAAGCCTCAGATGAGACCACAGCCACGGTCCACAGCACATTGCAGCCTTGCGAGATCCTGAAGCGGAGGACCCATGTCAACGTTGTCCAGGCTACAAACCCAGAAACTGTGAGACAATAAACACAGAGTGCTTCGGGCACTGAGTGAGTGCTAACACTGCTACGTAATGACCCCTAAGCAGACGTTCATACCCAGACATGCAATGCTACTGTTGAAAACACCTGAAAAATATGAACATGGCTTTGGGACCAGGGAATGGGTAGAAGCAAGGAGAATTTTGAAGAGCATGGTAGAGAGACTTGGAGGATGCTACCAGTGAGGCTTTAGAAGGAAAACAGGACAGGGGCGCCTCGGTGGCTCAGTCAGTTAAGTGTCCGACTTTGGCTCAGGTCATGATCTCGCGGTCTGTGAGTTCGAGCCCTGTGTCGGGCTCTGTGCTGACAGCTCGGAGCCTGGAGCCTGTTTCAGATTCTGTGTCTCCCTCTCTCTGACCCTCCCCTGTTCATGCTCTGTCTCTCTCTGTCTCAAAAATAAATAAACGTTTAAAAAAATTTAAAAAAAAAAGAAGGAAAACAGGACAAAGCACTAAAACGCAGCAACAAAACCAACCCAATTAGCAAATGGACAAAAAACTTGAAGAGACATTTCCAAAAGAGTAGACAAATGGCCGATAAGCACAGGAGAAGATGGTCCACGTCATAGTCCTTAGGGAAATGCAAATCAAGAGCACAAGGAGGTAATAATTACTTCATACCTACCAGGATGGCCATCAGGAAAGAAAAAGAAAGAAAAAAGAAAGTAACAAGTGCTGACGATGATGTGGAGAACCTGGAACCCTCACACTCTGCTGGTGGGGATGTACGTGGTGAAGCCACTATGGAAAACAGCTCCTTAAAAAACTAGGCAGAAGTACCATATGACCCCAAAACTTCACTTCCAGGTTACACACAAAAGAACTGAAACAGAGATGTGAACAGATACCCACACGCCAGCGTTCACTGTAGCATTATTCACAGTAGCCAAAAGGTGGAAATAACCCACCTGGCAATTGATGGGTAAAGAGATAAACACATTAGGATACAGCCATACGGTCGGGCGTTACTCAGCTTGCCGAGGGGAACGAAGGTCTGACACACGGTCCAGCATGCCCGAACCTTGAAAACGTGATGCTAAGTGAAATCAGCCAGACACAAGGGTGCAAATAGGAGATGATTCTCCTTACGTGAGATATCTCAAAGAGGCAAATTCATAGCGAAAGAACATAGATTAGAGGTTACCGGGGGCTGAGAGGAGGGGAAAAGGGGGAGTCACTGCTTAAAGGTTCCAGTATTAGGATGACGAAAAAGTTTTGGAAATAGTGTTTTAGTTACACATTACAGTAAATGCAATTAATGCCACTGAATCGAACACTTTAAAAAGGGCTAAATGGCAAATTTCATGTTAACTATATTTCACCACAACCAAAGTTGGAAAGAAAATAGGAGCCCGTGGTTGCAAACTGGGGGGAGGGAGGACCTTGTGAGGCAAGGCAGAAAGCTACCCAGGCTGTCGCTGCGGTTTCTATGGAAAGCGGGACACGTCAGCGTGAAGCGAGTTACACAGCCAAAGAAATTTCCAGGCAAAGTGTTGGAGGTGCTGCCTGGTTTCTTCTTGTCGCTTATGGCAAAACGTATGAGGAATGAAAAAAAAAAAAAATGAGGGAAGGAATAACAAACAAGAAGGGCCAGGGCAGAATGACTTTGGAAATTCTGAGTCTCTCCCGATGACAACCAATGCTAAAATTAAGAAATAGCTTCTGAGCACTGTCAGGAATAGTTGGCAGAGAGGGAAAATCCGCACGTGTGACGGTACAACCTTCTGCTAAAACCTCAGAAAGGCCAAAGGATCAGAGTGGTTTCAGTTACACGGGGGATGCTCTGAGGCGGTCAGGAGCAAGGGTGTGCCTCACAGATGGTCTCGATCATCAGCAGGCCCCAGGGTGTGGTCCCTCAGCCATTAGGAGGATCCCCAGCTGGAGAAGGGCTATCTCAAAACGATCTGTGGGTGTAGATTTGTTTATGAGAGTAAACCTCAAAGAAATCCACAGAAGACCCATAAGGGATATTTCCGCAGAAATACCAGCTTGCACTGAAACGTACAGAGGAAAGTCCAAATGAAATGAATACTGGAATCCAGAATTCTACTGGCAGGAAACAGGTTGATAAAACTCCCCAGCCGCAAGCACATGCTAACCTTCATGAAAACGAAAAGATGATTCAGGAAGCGGCAACGAGAGCCCAGAAGGCAAAGCCAAGAACCGTGCAGAATTATGCACGGGCCTTGAAACTTAATCGAGCAACTCCCAACACATGTTTGGCTACATTTCAGAATTTCTATGGAGCAGTGATGCTCCTGCACTCTCATTCTCCCTCCCTTTTGAACAGAAATGTCTATAGCTGCTACCTTTCCCCTGTCCCCCCACCACACATTGGGTGGGCTGGTGGCGCAGCTATCTCGTCTCTGAGTTTAGAGGAACAACGGCCAGGGCGCCTCATTCATATTTGAGGCTGACTTAAACGATAAGGTTCTGGAATATTCGGAGATGATTTAATGGTATAAAACTTTTAGGGACCTTGGGAATTGGTGCAATGCATTTTGCATATGGAAGGGCCACGGATGACTGAGGGACATATAACTGACTGTGGCAGATACTCCTAGGTGACCCCAATGATCCTTGCCTCCTGGTATTCATGCCCCGTGTAATGTCCCCTCTTGAGTGTAGACAAGGTCTGTGACTGACTTCTAACCAACGGAATGTGGCAAGATGACGGCATGTCACTTTGCAATCGCACTGTGTAAGACCATCCTGATCATCCTGCCAGGAGACTTTCGTCCTTGCTGGATTTGAGGAAGACAGCGGCTGTGTTGGGAAAACTCGTTTGGCAAGGAACAGGGTCTCCATTTGACAGTCCACACAGGGCTAAATGCTGACAACCAAGCCCATGAGCGTACAAGTAGCTCTTTCCCCAGTCGGTGCCCAGATGAGACCACAGCTCTGGCTACGCAGAGAACCCAGCTAAGTTATACTGAAACTCCCGACCCAGTAAGACTGTGAAGGAATAAATGTGTGTTGTTTTAAGCCACGCTCGGTTTTTGGAACTATGGTTACCCAGGAAGAGGAAACCTATGCAGAAAGAGACACCTGCATTTTGATAGTATTTACGTAGAGGTCCACTGCTTCATCCTTGTTGGCGCTTTCCACTTGGTTCTTGGTACTCAAGAGCATCATTTTCCAGTAAATTTTAGAAAAGAGAAACCGTGTCCACGCCTTCCAAGGTACATGTAAAAGATAAGGTCGGTTATTTCCTTTACCCAGTACTTCAGAAAAAATGATGCGAATATTTCTGAGATTTATGTTGCCATAAAGCTGCCATCCACATCCTAGACATTCTGATCCAATGAAGTCATTAACTCTAATCCTGGCCTTAACTTAGGGACTTTTCTGGGGGAAGCAATATATTCACTCGAGGCCACTCAGGGGTTCTTTAGGGTCGATGGTGTTGAGAGCAGAAGGGTGCAACGGTATAACCCGGTACATGCCTAGTCATGTGTCTTTCATGGAGACCAGAGTCTCCCCAAGTTTTGAGTTTAGTTCTCAAATATGCGTAAGGGATGGTGTTCTCACAGGTGGAGAGGCCTCCCACCTAAGACAACAACCAGAAAATCTCAGCGCTGTTTGCCGGTGAAAACAAAGAAACTGACATCGTATGTACTCGTTTTTCTAGATTTCATTAGTCTCTTGATGGCTTGATTAGCCCCTAAGAAGGGCTGTTCAACAGGGAAGCTTCAATTTTACAGAGTCCCTGTTCTCACCATCCACACATTGACTAGGCAAATTCAAATAATCTTCCATTAACCAAATAGGTCTTTTGCCCAAATGAGCAGGTTATTTTTTTTTCCGTAAAAAGGGAACATTTTAAGCGGCAGTCCCCCAAACACAGTCTTCCCTGAAAACATCGCTTTACCAACAATCGCGAAACGCATACAGAACACGCATACATGTTAGCCACAGAGTTAAATGGCAGCTTCCTTCCTGTGCGCTCAGCCTAGGAAAGGTGCCAACGGGAATAAGATTTGCAGGGGTGCTACGACTGGGAGGCAGCTTCACACTGATAAAGGTGACATTGCCTGGAAGGGCTGTATTATGTGACGGTGTATGGCATTTTAAAACTTCCGACCAGTTTTAAATCTTGTGAGGTTAGAGATAGCAGGGAGACAACGCGCCCATAATCGGTCCTCCCGCTTATCAACTGGTGCTGGATGGGAAAAGGTAGGTTTGTATAAGACTATCTCGGGACTACTTCAGAAACAACCAACCTCACTTTGTGAAAATCATCTTTCCTTTTCCTCTGGGTCAAAAGGGATGAAAATTGGTGATTTCGGCACACAGCGACGAAAGAAAGGAACGATTCTCCCAGGTTGTTTTGAGGTGGTAATGAACGCCTCGCAGGGAACTATCTGTACAAGTAAACCTGTTGGTTTTGTCTACATAAATATTGATTGCGTAGCAAATAACCGCATGCAGTATTTTTATGAAAGGCTCACAGTGAACCCATATCGCCAGATACAGTCCTCACTGCATTTTCATTAAAAGGTATCGCAAGCCATTTTGTTTCACAGGGGTCAATGTAACACGCTTCTGTTAGTGTGACTGACGTGAAATTCACCTGCTTGGATTTTCCCCAACAATCATGAACTAGAACGTACATTAAATATGCAAGAAAGAGCCAACCATCACAACTGTAGATTATATGAAGCCAAAGCCAAATGTCTGTTGCTACGAAAAGCTCCCCGAGGAGCTGAAGGCTTAGAGTCCACCCTGGAAAAGGATGCCGCTCTGGGCTATAGAGCCGCCTCCCTGAGAGGATCGGTTAGTAGAGGGGCATGCGGTTATAAATGTACCCAGATCCTGAAGACGTCCTCACCCCGCTCCAGCTGCTTGACTTAGTTCTGATGCAAAACCCTACTGCATCTGACCACTGCCATCCGGACCTGGGGCCGTCTTAGGTCCTACCTGGAACCGCGGGTTTGGAGACTGGGTCTGGTTGGATTTTAACAAGAACGGATTTTCCCCAGCGGACTCTCTTTCTGAGTCCCCAGGGAGACCAGCACCGAGGTGCCCGCTGTCCCCACACCTCCGCTCCCTTGGGGACTGCTCAGCCAGTCAGCTGTGCAGGCACCAGGGTGGTAGTGAGGCGGTCGACACGGGGCTTTGATCAAAAGTGAACGATGTCGGGAAAGGAACAGGACGATCGGGCTCGACAGAAAGGGATGCCACATACAAGCTGAGCTCCGTCCCCGACTAAAGCCGCAGGGGGTTGGGCCACACTGGAATGGCAGGCAGCGTGAGGATGGCGGTGTGGGGGCAGAGCGGTGCCTACCTCTCCTCGCGGTTCTGTCCCACGCACACCCGGCCCCCGTGCCGGGGGGTGGGGTTGCTGCAGGATCGCTGGCGCACCTGGAAGCCGATCCCACAGGTGGTGCTGCAGGGAGACCACGAGGTCCAGGGGGTCCAGCCTCCGTTCCTGGGGAGAGGAAGCAGCAGCGGGGTCACGGGGTCGAACTGGCGCAGTCCATCCCTGCGTGCACCCACCTCCAACTGACTTCCCGTGTCCGCCCCCCCTCACCCCCACCGTGGACCGCTGGCTTGCGGCTGGGAAGGGAAAGGGAACGGGAGCCATAGGACCCAACCGGATGGGCTGGGTCCCGGGAAATCGGGGTCCCTGGGAGACCTTCTCCTTGGTATCTGATTTCAGGGTCAAGGTTCGTTTTGTTTTCTTTTTGAGAGTGAAGCTTAAAGTGTGCTGTAAATAATTTAAAACGGGCTGTATTAGAAACTACTAATAAGTTTTAGTTAGGAAGACGTTAAACTAATGAAAAATAAGTTTGTTTTATTGAAAAGCAATTAGAGATGAATTCCTGAACCTCTAGGTTTTATACTTCTTTGACTTATACTATATAATTTATAATCTACAACAAGTGCACATTTGAACAAAATATCATCTAAAACTACCTATCATGCTTACTTTTAAAATCTATTAATAATGAAAATCAGTAATTCTCTTGATAGCATTCGTATTGATAAAGAACCCTGTAATATCCAAAGCTTTAAAACAAACTATTAAAAATGAAGGAAGCCAGGAACATCTGGGTGGCTCGGTCGGTTAAGTGTCTGACTCTTGATTTTGGTTCAGGTCATGATCTCACGGTTCATGACATCGAGCCCCATGTCGAGTTCTGCACTGACAGTGCATGGAGCCCGCTTGGGATTCGCTCTCTCTCTCTCTCTCTCTCTCTCTCTCTCTCCCTCTCTCTTTGCCTCTCCCCTGCTTGCACACACACACGCTCTCTCCCTCAAAATAAATACATAAATATAATAATTTTTTTTTTAATCCTGAAGGAAGTATACTTTAAATTCAGATTCTTGGCTATTTTCTTACAATTTGACAAAGATACAGAGAGTAGAAACAAGGAGTGCAAATTGCACATAACTCTATTTATGTTATTACATATATAATATGATAGGCTTATAAAATATAAAATTAAAATAAAATAAACAGCTTGTATAAAAGTGGTTTATAAAGTTAATTGCCACTGACAGCTAGAGGGATTTTTCTCTTTTGTTTAATATTGTACTTTTCCTTTGAAATGCCTGTGCTCAGCATGTTTGTAATTTAGATATCTCCCTTAGTAGTTAGTTCCTATTATTAAAGAACAAATTGTAGGCATTTTTAAGGATTTATTAAAACATTTTTAAGGATTTATTAAATCCTTAAATATTTGTTAAAATATCTGTTAAATCCAGAATCCAAACTCCCATGTGAACAGTCTACTGCATGTGGAATATATTTCTCTAATGACATATGCTTTCTATAGATAGGTTATCCTCATCGGATTTTTATTTCCACTGAAAACAACTGACGTTAATTGTTATTCTTCTTTATACATTCTTTTAAAAACATGCGGGTCCACCCCTGTGCCACTGAAGCTCAAGATATAAACGATAATCTGAATATATAATTTCTAAAATAATTTCAAGTGACAATTCCTCTGAGAAAACTCTTGGTATATTTCATAGTTCTCTATTTTCTGCAACTTCTTCATGATATAAATAAAATAGTGATGCTTTACTGCATAATATTATAAGAAATTGGCTTTATGATAATGTAACCAAGTAATCACAAAAAAAGACAGATCCTTCCAAGTTGCTCATAAAGGTAATTAGAATCTTATACCCTGTTACCTACACAATGTTTTTTAAAAATCCAAATAATTCATTGGATTCTATACAAAAATGGCCATTTTAACATAAATAAAAGGATCTTTTCACTTCCAAAGTTTCTTCATATGTTAGCAAAATTGTCAGTGAAGGAAAACATTTCTTCCGAAATTGTTCGGAAATTCTCCATTTCCTAAACCTGTTAACAAACATGACATTTTGTGATATATTCTACTTACGATACAGGGGGCGCGTGGTATACAGAGAAGTGGGTAAATGGAAGTGGATATAAATAACAGAAATATAGCGAGTCAGGAAATACATGAGAGCAACCGTCTACGTGCACCCGGCTTTGCAGTCCTGGTCAATGTTGCTCTGAAGCACACGTTGTGGTACACACCCCCTAACCAGCACCAAGTAAGCATGGATCAGCTGATGAGCCATTTCGAGGGTGGAATCAGTCCAAAACGACCCACTCGTGCATTGAAAGCACCACTAAAATGGGTTCCATTCTTCAATTACTAAGCTGAAAATCACCGCTAATTACATTACAGGTCTGTTTAGAGGATGAGGGTCAACTGGAACCAATGCCAAAGAGATAGCCACAAACAAGCTGCGGTCATGCACTTGATGGTCCTTTCTTTCCCATTGAACAGTGTAAAAAAGAATATCCATCACTGATCATAATCTTCAAACAGTAACAGCTCTGTAACTTTTAGACAGCGTCTGCCATGCCTCGATGGAAACCACCTGAGTTTGGCGGAAAGAGCGCCCCGTGCAATGCCATGTGGACACGCCTCTGTTTTCCGTAACAACACAAATAGTCTAATCTGTGTAGCCCTGCGGTCTCCTACCAACCTCGTGGAGTGACCTGGGCTGGCCTGAGAAGGGGAGCGGAGGGCAGAACGCACCCTTGCACCTCTCCCTTCCTCCCCCAACAGCTTCTCCTCTTGGGCAGGAAGCGCCCTGGCGCTCTGGGCTCTCCTAGTGAGCGATCGCAGATCTACAGTGTCAGGGATGACATAGAGGACTTGCCCAGAGGTTTCCGCGTTCCAGATACCCTCGTGGAAACAACATGATACTTCTTAGAAATACTGTAAATCAACAAGCAAGTGAGGAGGGAGCTTGGAGACTGATTTGAGAGGCCTTCCTGATGTTTGTTTTAAAATATAAGATGCTGCTGTGGTCACGGCACTGAAGGTGCAGGGGAGGGGAGCAAACTGACTATAGTGAAATAAACAATCTGGCAACAACAAATTAATAGGCAGGGGAAACAGGAAATCAACCCAGTGAATCATTGATGAAATCGTTCTCCTGGTTATTCGGTACCGGGATGTTAACTGAGTTGGGGTGTTCTGGGCTCAGGTCGACTAGAGAGCAGAACAGAGCTGTCTGGCAAGGACTTGGCTTCTTCCATCCCCCAGCTACTGTCAAAGGCCCCCGGACTGCGGCCCTAGCCTCTCCAGCTGCTCAGGGTGCTAGGGGCTCAGAACTGCAGCTGAGAGGATCTAACCACCATCAAGGGCTGTCCCAGCTACGGGGCTCCCCGTGCATTCAGCTGAGTCCTTTTTCAGGGCTGCAGCCCACAGCAGTCCTCCCTTGGCCCTCTTTCCTTCCTGCCTGCCCTCACAGGTGTAGGCGCTTGGGACATTCCCCAGTCTCCATCCTGCACACAAGTCTCTGTGTCCTGACCAACCCAGGTCAGGCACAGGCTGTGTTTGCTCTTAGAGAAAAAGTTCCATAAAGGAAGGTATAGGTAAGAAAAATGGAAGGCTGTAGAAACCTATTTCATTTAGATGACAAACTCCTGTCAAGGATCCAGACCTTCCCTGGACCTTCTGCCTTCCTACTGGCTAGTTTTGTTTCTCTCTCTCTCCTCCCTCTCTCCATGGCTCCCTCTCTCCTTCCCTAAGAATTAGAATTCAGAAGTGACACGGTGTCATGAGGATGCACATTCAAACGTTTACTTTAATTGTAAAATGAAACCCTATTTTCCAGATCCATTGTCAGTCTGACTCGGCCCTGCTTTGAAAGTCTGGCTTAGCTAATTCCTTTATATCGTGGCTTTCATTTCATACATTGAATGACCTCAATCTGTAGCTCCAAGGTGTTAAGAAAAAAAAAATATTTAAATGATGTGATGTGATAACAGCGTGTAACCAAAGACATACTTGCAAAATGTATTGAACTAGCAATATTTTGAATTTCCCAACACTTCCACTGAGTGAAACAAGGTGCCTATAAAGAATAACAGGTTTAATTGGAAGCCTCTGATCAGCCTTCTTAAAGGCTTTCTGATGCACTCTGCACACACTGAGGAAGGACTGGACAGTAGTGAGTAAGCAAAAATGGGGGTCTGCAGGTTAGGTGCTTGGCTATGTTTCGCTTCGAACAAAATTGAAGGCCAACATAAACAGGTTATCAACTGATAAAGGGCAATAACAGCAATCTTTGGCATGAGATCACCATGCTTTCGGCAGGTAACTTTGAAAGAATCCAGAGAACTGCGTGGAAATGCTATGATCTTATATTTCCATCTACTTACAGGAGTCATACCTGTCAGTACTTGTAGACAGAAAAATAAAAATGTAAGAATGGAATCGATGCTAAGCCCTCCCCAAATCGGTCAAGAAATTGCACTCGTGCCTAAAGAGGAAAAGTAGGTGGGAGTTTTAAAAAAATTGCCTGAAGGTAAGAATTGCCAGTGAGACCTCACATTTTAAGTGTGAAAAAAATATTTGTCAAAATGTGTAATATTCATGTATTTGAGATTCATCGTATGGCAATTTTCAAAACATATATTCAAAATATTTCATCATAAAGCCTATGGTTATCAGAAATACAAATTTTGTTTTTGAATTCCATGCATGTAATTTGTTATTCTGGTAGTTGCAGAGAAGCATGATATGGTGACCAGTGTAAGACTTTTCAACATAAAAACGTAATATGTTAGGATACGATTCTATAAGGGAAAGAGAATAAAAATAGGAAATTTAAGAAGGAAAACCATAAATTCTCTGAATGTTAAATTAGAGCCTGTTCATCAATTTCTTAAAGGGGCAGGTGGCTATCAAATCACTAAAGCGTTTAGAGCCCATAACACATTTAAACAGGGACGTAACAGAAATCACATCTTTGCAACTACTAAAACTTTTTAAATATTTATGTATTTTGCGAGAGAAGGAGAGAGGAGCAGAGAGAGGGGAAGAATCCCAAGCAGACTCCACACTGTCAGCACAGAGCCAGATGCGGACGGGGCTCGATCTCACAAACGTGATCACGGACCTGAGCCGCAATCAAGAGTTGGATGCTCAACCCACTGAGCCACCCAAGCACCCCACGAGTACTAAAACTTTTGATGAAAAACAATTAGATGCCGATCTACGAGTATTTGAGGGGCAATCTAGTGTATCAACGTTATTTGAGGAGGGCTGATGAGCGGCTGCTCATGAAGACAGCTGCTTCAGGAAACTTGAACTGTCCAAAGACATACATACACGGTGAACGTGCCATGCACACGCGTGGGCACGTGAGCTCTGGCTGCGACCCCAGATCTTCCTTTCCAGCTCCAGGAATATCGACCCCACGGGCAGCCTCCGAAACTACCAGAACCGTCCCCCTCGTGCTCACGCCTCGGAGGAGGCTGCTGCAAAACAGCACATGTCGTTTCCCGCATCTGCACGAGGGGACGCTTAGGACGTGGGCTACTGGGGATAATTTGCGTTTGATGCGGGAAGTGAGGTCAGGATTGGGCGAGCTGACGCTGTGTATGCACCTCTGACCTCGCACAGCCTGGGAGCAAGGCCGGGGGCTCTCTTGCCTGTAGCTTCTGCCTTGATAGCAGAGGCTGCATTTCTCCGGCCCGACTAAACGTCGCCAGAAGCATCACATCTGCTTCATGAGCACCTCGGCGTGTGTCCATGTCAGCGTGCCTGAGGGACAGGGAGCTGCGACTCCATCATTTGCAAGGACTGGCTGTGTCACAGTTTTCTGGGTGTGGCCAAATCTGACTTCAGACTTGCTTTCATCCTCAGGAGGCACCTAATGGCCAGGGCAGGGTGGAGGGCCTATGGCACTCACGTGCCCCTAGCCACTGGGGTCCCTGATGCTGGCAAAGGAAATGGAGGCCCACGAACAGCCGCCTGGATTAGGCCAGTTCACAACGAATGTATCATGTTCTACCGGTAGGGGCTATTGGCCTATGTGTTCCAGAAAAGGACTTTGATTGCCATGGACGTTTCCCTCAAACAAGACAATAACATTGTGCACACTGCAAATACGTTTCCTAATCTCATGATGAACACATTAAACACGTTTAGATTTACAATCTCACTTATAATTTAAAATCTCCTCCCAGGGGCGCTCGGGTGGCTCAGTTAAGCGTTCAACATCGGCTCAGGTCACGATCTCACGGTTCCTGGGTTCGAGCCCCGCGTCGGGCTCTGTGCTGACAGCTCCGAGCCTGGAGCCTGCTTCCAATTCCGGGTCTTCCTTGCCCCTCCCCCATTCACCCTCCATCTCTCAAAAATAAACATTAAAAAAATAAAAATAAATAAATAAAATAAGTAAAAAACTAAAACCACACCTCCTTCAGTAGATCACGTAACTTTTGTAATTTTTTTTTTCAACGTTTTTTATTTATTTTGGGACAGAGAGAGACAGAGCATGAACGGGGGAGGGTCAGAGAGAGAGGGAGACACAGAATCGGAAACAGGCTCCAGGCTCCGAGCCATCAGCCCAGAGCCTGACGCGGGGCTCGAACTCACGGACCGCGAGATCGTGACCTGGCTGAAGTCGGACGCTTAACCGACTGCGCCACCCAGGCGCCCCAGATCACGTAACTTTTAAGTGGTAAGTGCACCTGTCCCTTGCCACCTCCCTCCCGAAAAAGGGAGATGCACACCGAAGACGACGTCCCCCCTGCTCTACGGTCCGCCCGCACACGGGGGAGGGCACCAGTGTCGGGAGGGACACACCTGGAGCAGTTGGCGATCTCCATGCGGGGGCCCTCGCACTCCCAGCCTCCGCACTGGGGGGCCGGGCTGTCGCAGGAGCGCGTGCGACACAGACAGGATCCCACGGCGCTGCCATCGGTGTGCGTGCAGGGCGTCCACGGAGACCATGCGCCGAAGTGCCCGTCCACGGTGAGATTCCTCGTCTAGGAAGCAGACACAAGAGAGGAGGTCAGGAAGGGTTAGGGCTGTAAACAGAGAGAAAAACTGAAAGGTCTCTCACAGTACAATCAGAGCACGTTGAGAATATTTTGATGTTAAAGTTCAAGAGGGATGAACAGGGAGGGATTTCAAAGTAAGGCGGCCGAGGTCATTGGTGAGGGCCGTGATGGAGAAGAAGGGAGGGGAGGAAGCGGGGGGGGGGGGGGGGGGGGGGGAGAGGGGGCGATGGGGGAGGGGAGTGAAGGATGCCAAGGGCTTGGCCATCAGCCGACCACAGAATTGTCCACTAATGCGAGAAACCCAAAGAACGAGCAGAACTGGAGTGAGAAATCACAGATGTGCAACTCTGTTGAATTTTTATGTCCCGTAGAAGAAAGATTGGCCAATTCGTTTCATTTAAGACCTGGCCCAGCTCAAATGTCAGCCAGCGCAAACTGCCAACATTGAATTTTTGGCCTATTAAAGCAGCCGGGACTGTAGTAGCCGGTAGGCATATCCCGGTCACAGCCACACCGTAACCTGCCGGCAAGGAAGGGCCTGGCAGGAACCCGCTCCCACGGGTCGGGGCAAGGAAGGGGCTCTGAGCACTGAGAGGGGTGTGCGGGCCTAGAAGGGGCCGTCCAACCAGCACGCCCGACCTGGGAAGGCCGCTGGGGACTGTGCCTGCTGCCACCTGGCTGGACGGGGCTCCCCATGGACATGGACGACTGGACGACATCAGGTCACCTCTGACAATAGAGCCCAGGGTGGTCCGTGAGTCCTGGGACCGAGTCCTCAGTCACCCTGCAGGAAAAAGCAGCCTGACCCTGAACAGCCAGAAGGAGGCCTACAGTCCAGACCTTCTAACTTTAATATGGCAACGTCGGTATTTCTTAGCACGACACACGAAGAAGACGGAACGTGGCTGCGTTCTTTCACTTCCCCTCTGCTGCTCCCAGCTGCTCCTTCCTGCCCTACCCTAGTCGTGACACGTTTGAAGCCTCATCATCCACGCAAGACAGGACTCCACGGACGAGGCAGGTCGTTCTTTCCAGGCCACGAACTGTCCCTGTACCTCCCCATTTCAGAAAAGTGCCAGTGCCGTATTTTGCGCGTGAAAAGCACAGGTGAGCTTTACTTTTGTTCCGTCACTTCTCCAAGTACAGTAGGACGGAGTCCACATGAAACGCGTCCGTGTGCGCTGACGTGGCTGGTGTGTCACCTCCAACTGCCACAGTTTCACTTTCTGCCTCCCGCTTTCTTGTCAGCACTCTAACCTTTTATATCCACTAGGTGGACGAAAATCCAGAATTCCCTACCATGCTGGGCTCTTTCCAGAAGAAGCAAAGAGGAGGGAATCGAGCTGGATTCGAGGTGACTCACTGGACCTGACCCAGAGTGACAGTGACAGTGAACACTCAAAGGCAGATTTTTCCCAAGAGGAAAAAGTCCCCATTTCCAAGGTCCATGACCAGCTTTGGTCAGGATAAAAATGCAGCTCGTACTCTGACCGTAAGTTTCCCTGGAGCCTTCAGTGTTTTCTCAGAGAACCGAGCCCCATATGACAAGCTGACTGAAGCCACTAATCACTCACACCAAAATGTTCTTAAAGCAGCAAAGGCCCTGCCACTGGGGAGTTCCCACGTCCCTCCACTACCACTGACCAGCTCACCCTCTTGCCTCGGCCCCAAAGGGCTCTCATGTAGGTAGGAAGGGATCAGTCATTGCCTTCACTTGATTTAACATGGAACCCAAGCTAACAAATCCCCTCACGGGCCATTAAATCCAAACAAATCCCCATGTGCCTTTTAATCCAAACCTGTAACTGTCCTCAGCCTTTCAGGGAGAGAGAGAAGAATGGGGTTATGGGGACTGGGTGAGGCAGAGCCTGGGGAAGGGCAGCCTGACAGGGCTGCAACCTAGGCTGGAAGACAGCAAGGAAGACATACCCCAGTGTCTCTGCTCCTGCCCAAGTCTCCCACTATCTAAACCCAAGCCTGGGTGGGGGGCAAGCTGGAAGTTGGGAAGGACAGGCCCATGGGGCAGAGAGTGGCTGGGGAAGGGGATGAAGGCCAGCACGGAGCACTGTCAGGAGACTTGACCCTCTGTGAGCCATCTGGTCCCTTCCTTTTGCCTCTCTTCTAAACGTCTATGTTTCTAAACCTCGTCTATGTTTCGCTGTCTAACATATGACGGAAATAGGCATGGAGACTGTTAGGGTCTCTCTAGCTACAGGAGGTTTGAGGAAACCTGGAACCCACAGAATATGGAGAAACTGAAGACTGGTGAGGCCAGGAGAAATCCACCGTGATCATGACAAAGGAATGATCCTGGAGACAGAAATCATCCAGAATGTTGAAAGAGGGCAGATTGTGATGGAAACATATTTAGACTTCACGGTCATGAGTCAAACCCACAACCAAGGTAAACGTCATGCGAGCTAAATTCATCAGTAGGGTGATTAGAAGTGACATCAATACAGGGCAGATACAAGTGAGACAGAAACAGGCAGGCAGACAGACAGACAGACACGGAGAGGAGGAGTCAGAGTCACTGCCTGTTTCCTGACAACTTTGAGGTTCCTGTCCAATTCATGCGCTCTCTTGAAATTAATTTCCAGTCCTGGAGGGAATCTGAGAATCTGTTTCTTCAGCCCAAAGGGCAAGAACACCAACCAGGGTGGAAGGTTTTTTATGAAAGAATCACTTTGAATAAAAGGGGTTTTGCATTCATCATGGGGATCATTCCTTACCATTCCGGGGAGACAGTAGGTAACTGTGGGAGGGCTGGGTTGGCATCACCAGCCGTGCCCTTAGCAGGAGGGTCTAAGGCTGTCATGGGAACCCCACTCACCTGGGCCAGTGTTGGGCCCACGAAAGAACATGTGACCAGATTCTGGTCAAGGAGACTCAAGAGGACAGTGAAAGAGGAGTCCAGAAATGACTTTCCTGCAGATAAAAGCAGAATATTCTCTCTCTTTCTCTGCTTCGGACACTGTTATGTGAGAATTCACTGCTTGGTGCCCCTGTGGAGAAGCAGGCCAGGAAATAAGAGGGCTGCTCACCCACAGCCCCCCCAAACTGGGCATCAGAATCACTCCTGAAACTGCTGCTTCCCCATTGCTGGAGGATAGAACTGGTCCTTTGTAAGACCCTGTTCACAAGGAATTTAATTCTGGTTAGGCCTACGAGTTTTACCGAAAAAGCAAACATAGATCTAAGAAAATTTTATAACATGCCAAAGATTGCCCGACTCACAATTTGGAGGGTATAATTGGAAATACTGGTCAGCATTTTCCTGTCCATGAGACCAGGGTTGTAAAACCTCAGCACTATTGACATTTGGGCTAGAGGATTCTTTGTCGTGGGGGCTGCCCTGTGCATTTGTGATCTCCCTTGTCCACCCACTATAGATGCTAGTGGCCCCCCAGCCCTGGTTGTGACAACCAAAGTTTCTACGGACTTTGCTGGATGTCCCTGGGGGCAAAATCTCCCCCAGTTAAGAACCACTATTTCTCAAGGAGCTAAAAGTGAACTACCACATGGTCCGGCAATTCTACTTCTGGGTTTAGAGCTGAAGGAAACCAAATCCCTAAGCTGAAGAGTTAGTGGCACCCCCACAGTCACTGTAGCATGACTTATGACAGCCAAGACACGGAAACGACCTATGTGTCCACTGAAGGATGAGTACGTAAAGAAAATGTGCTGTATATACCACTCTTTTATATAGTATATTTAAAAATATATAGGAGGTATCTCATATACCTCATATATGTATAATATATAATTCATATATATCTCATATATATATCTCACATGTATATATCACACATACACACACACACACACATATATATATATGATATATATATATATATATATCATATGTATATAAAATACATGAATACTATTCAGCCATCAAAGAGAAGGAAATCTTTCCATGTGGAAAAACATAAATGGACCTTGAGGGCATTATGTTAAATGCAATAAGACAGAGAGAGATAGGTACTCTACGATATCCGATACAAGTGAAATCTAAAAAGAACCCATATTCATAGAAAAAGAGGTAAGATTTGTGGCTGTCAGATGCGTCGAGTGGGGGAGAGAGGAACTAGGGGAAAGAAGGTCAAAAGGTACGAACTTTGGGGTGTCTGGGTGGCACAGTTAAGCATACAGCTCTTGGTTTAGGTGCAGGTCATGATCTCATGGTTTCTGAGTTTAAGCCTGGTATTGGGCTCCGTGTTACTGGTACAGAGCCTGCTTTGGATTCTCTCTCTCTCTCTCTCTCTCTCTCTCTCTCTCTCTCTCTCTCCCCCTCTCCACCTCTGCGTATCCTCTCTCTCCAAATAAATAAATAAACTTTTTTTTAAAAGGTACAAAGTTCCAGTTTTAAGATAAATATGTCTTGGACAGGTCATGTACGACATGATGGATAGAGTTCACACCGCTAGATGGGACATTTGAAAGTTGCTAAGGGAGGAGCTCCTCTTTTTCACAAGGGAAAAAAAAATTGGGGGGATATCTACATGAGATGATGGGTGTTAACTAAACTTTCTGTGGCGATCATTACACAATATATGCAAGCCAAGTCACTTTGTTGAACACTTTAACCTCACACGGTGCCGTGTAAAGCTGTATCAATTATATCTCAGTAAAACTCAAAGGGAAAGAAAGAACCCACCACACTAGACATCCTTTCGTTTCCCTGTTTGGGCGCTGGCATAAGATAACAGTCTTCAGGCAAAGAGGTGCCACACACATTCTCTTTCCAAATGTATGTGAGTAAAAGTTGAGCTAAGACGACAGAGAAAAAGAGGAAGAATTGGACACGAGTGACAGTAAATGAAAGAATGGAGTGGAATGAGGGAGAAAAAATTAGAAGAGTTATTGCAGTAAATATACACTGGAAAGCAAAAGGAACGGCCCTAGCCGGTCATTAGTAAGAGTAAATGGTGATGGCTTCGCAGGGGAAGAGTGGGGGTAGCTGCAGATGCTGAAGGGCAGATTTTCAATCCAGGACCCCTGCAGTTGGTTCCATTAACTTCTGGAGCAAGAAGAACTTGCAACACGCAGAAAAGCACGTGGGCAGTGGGTGGCTCTCTCACCCACTTCAACCACACACTCCTTTTGACGCTCAGTACATTCCTTTGAGGATCTGCCTAAGGAACAGATCCAGGAATAACGGGATGGGCTCTGCTGCTTCCCTTCTCCATACGAGCACGTCTTTTTGTATTTTGTTACTTTTCTTCAGAAATCAGAAATAAAGCTATCTAGAATATATTATCTGTGGTTGTGCTATCTCCAGGTTTCTGCCTAGCGACTTTCTCTTTGAAGTATGTGCTTCGTTTGATAAGATATTAATGACTAAACCATAGTAAAGCATATACCACACGTAGGTACTTCCGTGGATGCCAGGCATGTGACGAGTGATTTCTATGTGTTAACTCTGGAATCTTCACAAGGTCCTTTGTATCTACATCCCATTTTATAGACAGGGGAACTGAGGTTCAGTTTAGGCTCAATTTATTCAGAGTACTGGTTGTAAGCGACCCAAGAATCGGTGTAAACAAACTAATCAAGAGCCTGCGATCTTAGCCACTTCATTCTGTGATTCTAGATCCTTCCCTGATGAGAGTCTTGTGCAAACCAGCACTTACATTTTTATCCATAACTGTATAATAGCAAATTTCCCTTTACCTAGGAAATAATGGATTTCTAAGTGCTAGCTAAGTAAGATTCAATTTTTGCTAACAAGCATAACCTGTAATCCCACGTTTAAATCCCTCATGTTCAACTCATCCATTCCCAAGGAACCAAGCATGTAGATGCATTTGATGGGTACAGAAATCCATGGAGTATGCCTTTAAGTTCTTACTGTACTCCAACCATTATTCTCTTATAACTCAAGTGAACTCTCCTGTTTTCTACTGGGATGTTTTTTCAGAAGTCAAAAGATCTTCCTTCATGCATTTCCAAAGTTTCACGCACCTTTGGTCAGAGATGGTAACAAAACAGGATATTGGATCTGCCCCTTGGAACAGACTGTCTCCACGTTACATCAACTTAATTTCCCTAAGTCTCTCCCCATGAGTGAATTACACGAGGGAAGGAGAGCACCTTTGAAGAGGACTAAGCGGGAACGGCATGTGACCTCTTAGTCACATAGACAAATAGGGACAGTCTTTATTGCCTCGGAGCCACAGGTCTTCCACTCGTGAAACGGAAGCGGTGATGCTTACCCCTGGGGTGATCATGCATATCCAATGAGATAATCCACTGAAATGGCCTAACACACCACTTAGCACATGGTGTAGACACACAATTAACCTTAGCTCCCTTTTCCTTCTTTTACAGTAGATTTCACTACAAAATTCAGAAACAATGCCTTACCGGCTATCTGAGCATAAGATGCAAGGTGACCACCGGGTCACCTGTCATTGGGTGAACCCATCAGCCACTGCTCTGGGGAGACGTTGACAGCTGGGAATGTCATTGTCTTGTAGATTGAGGATAATGTCAGAAGCACCGGATTCGAGTCCTGGTTTCTTTCCCAATGTAGTTTTAGAATCTTCTATCAACCCCTTCGACTCTGGTCCACGGTGCTGCTATGTAAACGGAAGGCTCTGGGTTCAGTCCGTGCTAAAGGATCTTTTTGCTCTAAAGGTGCTATTTACACAGTGTCCTGGGAAGAAGCTAGCTATTGCAAGCCATCGAGGTGCTTATTTAGTATACGTATTTTGCTGGTTATTGCACGATGTATTTTGGAACGGGGACTCATCGTATGATGTATACCGGGAACGAGGTACCCACAAAGAATGTGGACGGTGTTCGGGCATAAATAAAGCTCAGGGCGATTCTTAAGACTACACTATCCTCATCAAGCAACACTGCAAGTTATGCAGGACATAAATAATATTCAAATGACTCCAGACCTGTAAATTTAGATCTTGCTCAAGCAGTTCAAATCTCTTAAACTGAGAATAATGTTTTCAATTGTAATTACGTAAGCCACCAGAAATTAATCGATATGTCAGTCACTATTGCCTTGTCTCCTATACCACAGAGATCCATAAATGTTTTAAAATAGGGAGCTTTCAATAGAAAATAGGTCTTTTCTGGCACTAAGTCCCTGGGGAAACCCTGGGAGGGTTTCCCGGGGTCCATCACCAAGTGGAACTCTCTAGAGAGCAGACGATCTGTCCGTGTTCTGAATGCAACACTGACTGGGGAACTCAGCTCTGCTACGTCATTGGTCTGAAATCTGTGAAGACTGACTGGGTAGTTTCCCACAGAGACTGGCATTACCCTCATTGTCGTCCACATTATGTGAGCTCCCCATAAAACCGTCTCCATTTTTAGTGTTCATTTTGGGTTTTTACATTGGATATAAGATGCTCTGGTCTCATTTGAAAACCACTCAGCTTATAGACCTTAATTTCTTTTGGATATAGACATGTAGATAAAAAAAGCTGTTTCACTGATTATAAGATTTTTTAGTATATGTGTGAGTATCTATCTATACACTATATATATATACTGCTGTATATGTATACATATATATGTATCTATCCATACACTATATATATACTGATATATATAAATATATAAATATCTATACAAATATTTATATATAGATATTTATATATCTATAAAGAGATATAAATATAAAGATATATAAATATATAAAATATAAAGATATCTAAATATCTCTGAAATCAGTTTGTATCTTACAGTCTATGGCAACATTTATTTTCTTAATAAAAACAACCAATGGTGTATCAGAAATGATGAAATACAGATTTAGCCAATAAAATTAAACCTTTCTTCTATTTTAGTCAAAAATTTACAAATAAAATAGGAGCAAAATTACATTTTAATAGCTTTTAAAAATACCTAAGACTTCTCTGTCATAATGCTAATACTTTTCATCTAGCTCATGTCTTTTTTTTTTTTTTTAATTTTTTAATGTTTGTTTATTTTTGAGAGAGACCGAGCACAAGTGAGGGATGGACAGAGAGAGAGGGAGACAGAATCCAAAGCAGGCTCCAGTCTCTGAGCTGTCAGCACAGTGCCTGACATGGGGCTCGAACCCACAAACCATGAGATCATGACCTGAGCCAAAGTCAGATGCTTTAACCGACTAAGCCACCCAGGATTCCCTAGTTCATTTCTTTCTAAGAGACAGGTTTTTAGAAAGAGATGTACGATGACTATAGTTGTTAAAAACCAAAACTATAGACCTAAAATGGAATTTCTTATGCTAAGCCCCATGTCACCAAACTGAGATTTGACCTAATTACATACAGTGCTGGCTCTCCCAGAAAAGGAATCTTCAACCAATCAGGAAATGCCTGTGCAGCACTAGCCAGCTCATCTGACTGATAGACCCATGCCATCTACTAAGGAAAAGTAACTTTGCAATAAGCAACCTGCTTTTTTGCCTAGAATAACTTCCTTGTTCCCACTTATTTCTGTCTGTAAAAGTCTTTTGTTCTGTACGACTCCTCAGAGTTCCTTTCTATCTGCTGGGTTGGATGCTGCCTGATTTGAATTGAGTTCTGTTCAACAAACTCTTAAAACTCATATGCCTCAGTTTATCTTTTGACAAGTAGTTGGGTGTACGGGAGTTCCCATTCTGTACGGCAGCCTATCTAAATCAGACAACTGCACAGCTTCCTGTCCTGCCTTTTGCTCCAGGGGACATAACTTGCTGTCTGTTGTTGGAGGCTTTGCATATTCTTATCAAAAGTGTATGTATTATATATTATATATAGACATATATGTATGTATATATAGAGAGAGACAGACAGACGGAGACAGAGAACAGGGATGGTTCTGTAAAGCGGAGACGTGAAGGGACAGCCCTCCCATCAGGGCAAGTCCGTATCACCCTGTGACCTTCTTTGAATTTGAAATAGAAACTGCGCTCTCAGCAGCAGTGACAACTTTCGTAACAACCCGCTGGCCACTTTTTAAATGTTAGGTCATCTCCATTTTTTTTTCCTGTAGAAATAGACAACGCATGTATTTGTTGTGAACCTAGTGGGTGACTGTGTCACGATTTTCCATTACATAATTAAGCATGTCTCAGATCTCCACGAAACCATGTGTTTTGGAGTGGAGGCCTTACCGCTTGAGCAGAACTGTTCTTGTAAGAACTGTTACTCCATTCTTCTGCCCTTTTTGCCATTAAAATGCTGGCTCATACATCTATGAGAAGATGCACCGATTCTTGGGGAGTACACGCCCATAATTGAGAACGACAGTTCAGATATTTCTGTTTTCTCCAGCTGCAAAGATTCAAGGTGAGCATCTCTGTGCTTTGAAAGTGTTATTCAGAAACGAGAAAGAACTCAGCACAAACACTGGCATTTTTGTAATTTCAAGAAACAGTGAGAAAATCTGAGGCTAAACAGCCCAAAGGACTAGCGGCGAATTGATCTGTCAAGCTCTGCTCAGAGCCTGGATGTGGTGATCACACCTTTGCAGTAAAAGGCTTCTATCTCGTGCCCACATTTGGGACAGGATGCTGGTTTTACTAATCCTACCTTCCCCATGTCACTGCCTGGTTTTCTTCTTCCCCTGGAAGGAGAGGCTGCATGAATATGTGGTTTAGGTGATGGAAAGGGTAGGTCCCTTCATAGGAAACAGCGTGTCCAGATGCGTCGGACATCTGCGTCGGAAAAACAGCATGGGCTTCCCGATACCAGAATGTGCCTCTTCTCTTCTCACCTCTGCCTTGCAGAGGTGCGCCCGAACTGACAGTCAGAGAGATCAGCAGCTATGTGACAGCACAGTGACTTCATCATTTTAAATATATGGAGGCTAACAGTTCCTGCTCATATTCTCTGAGGACAGAAAAAAGAATCTGAGATCACTGCATTTAGGGTTGTAAAGACAAAGGGAAAAAAAAATTAAGCTGGTTCTTACAAGTGAGGCCTCAAAGAGATAAATTGGCAAAGAAAAGTGTTTTCCTCCCTAGATTCAGAAAACCTAGCTCCAAATGGAAATGAGTTTCTCTTCCTTCTGTGGGTTCACAGCGGGAATGGCCATCGTGCTGTTTCTCCCAGACCTTCCCGGGACCCTGGGCAGGATCCAGAAGACTGTCCTGCCTGAAGTCCAATAGTAACATCCTTTACTTTATTTTTTCAAAAGCTCTACTTATCTCAGTTTCTAGAATTATAGCTCCCAAGGGAAATTGATGGGTGTGGAAGTCACTATTTTACTCATGCTAAAAAGGGCAAAATAGTCCACACCAATCTCTGGAGAGAAAATCCAAGAATGAGACAGAGATACTACATCCCATTTCCAAATCAACAGTGTTTTCTCTTCAAGTATTTCTCTGCAAAGCAGACAAAAAGCTTATGGCAACATCCCACGTGGCTCTGGTGGAAACTAAGAGCTGAATGAGTTGAGAGAGCACTGGGTGTGCGAGAAAGGTCCCAAATGCATGGCCACCACCGACGTGTGGGTTAGGATTTAAGACAGCTGAGTGCCCACGGGCAGGGCTTTCTGAGGCCGGGGAACACGCGCACTTACGGGACAGGTGGAGGTGCTCTGCTCCCATTGTGTCATGCTTAGGCTCTCCTCCAGGCTCGTGCATTTCTTCATCACCATGTCCCAGCCACAGTAAGGGTCCTGGGCCCCAATGCAGGCACTGCAAACACACACCCAAAGGTCAGCAGAGAGACAGCCTTACCCACTACAAGAGACATAAGCTTAGGCGAGTCTGGCCCTTAGGGATTGACATGGGAACTAGTTGCAAGAAACTAGATTTTAGCCTGCACACGAGAAAACAAGCCATCAACATACATCAGCAAGTATCTAATTAAATCAAGTGATTAATTTTGGTTGAAATATGTATACTTATCCTAAGATATAGGGGAAACAACTAAATGTGCCGCTGTGAGCTTTTTGGGGTCATGAATAAAGCTAGTCAGAATTTTGCAATGTTCAAAAGTACGAGATGTTGTTACCACTGTCACCATCATCACCACCATCACCATCATCGCCATTATCATCATGGTATGATGATATGGTATGATGGTATCACCACCACCATCACCATAATCACAATCATCACCACCACCACCACCATCATTATCATCATCACCATCATCACCACCACCATCACCATCATCAACACCACCATCATCACTACCATCACCATCATCATCATCATCATCATCACCATCACCACCACCATCACCACCACCACCATCATCATCATCACCATCATCACCACCATCACCATCACCATCATCATCACCATCATCACCATCACCATCATCATCACCATCACCAACTCATCACCATCACCACCACCATCATCACCACCACCATCACCATCATCACCACCATCATCATCATCATCATCACCATCACCAGCACCAGCACCAGCACCACCACCATCATGATCATCATCACCACCACCATCATCACTGTCATCATCCACCATCATCACCGTCATCGTCACCACCACCACCATCATCATCATCACCACCACCATCATCACCACCATCACCATCATCATCATCACCATCATCACCACCACCACCGTCACCATCATCATCACTACCACCATCACCATCATCAACACCACCATCATCATCATCACCATCACCACCACCACCATCACCATCACCACCACCATCACCAACACCACCATCATCATCACCATCACCAGCACCACCATCATCACCACCATCATCATCACTACCATCACCATCATCATCATCACCATCATCATCATCATCACCATCACCAGCACCAGCACCAGAACCACCACCATCATGATCATCATCACCACCACCATCATCACTGTCATCATCCACCATCATCACCGTCATTGTCACCACCACCATCATCATCATCACCACCACCATCATCACCACCATCATCATCATCATCATCATCACCATCATCACCACCATCACTAGCAGCACCATCACCATTAACACCACCATCATCATGACCACTATCATCACCACCACCACCATCACCATCATCAACATCACCATCATCATCATCACCATCACCACCACCACCATCACCACCACCATCACCAACATCATCCTCACCTTAGTTACAGATGTTATTTGTGGAACACTTACTATAAAATACCAAATTATATCATTTAGACATTTAACTCTAATGAGGGAGGTAGTATTATTTTTACCTACGGAGGAGAAAACTGAGGCACAGAAGATTTAAGAAATTGGCCCAAGTACAAGCAAATATACCTGAAACCCTTCAACATGGTTAGTTTGAATTTAATAAGTTAGGGAAGTCTTCCTTTTGGGTACCGTAGCTTAAAAATGAATTAAAAATTTTGTCAATCAATAGTTGTTTAATGTAGCTCCAACTACAATATTTAATAAGTTATATCAGAACTATTATATACATCGTGGATATTGTATTTTAGCTTTGTCTCGATGAGAGAGTTCATACAGTACCAGGTACTGGGGCATCATTAGATGAAGATTTTGGCCCATATGTTATAAATACAAGAGAGGGTGTTCAGGGGCGGAGGGAAGCAGAGCGACAGTGATAGAGCCAAAATTATACAAAAGATGACCCCAGAGGCAAGCAGGGCATCGAACACTGGAGAATCCTGTCTCTTAAGGGAACAACAGGTCAGGCGTGCAGGAAATGGAAGCAAAGAAAGGCAAGGTAGTGCAGCAGGGAAGTGTTAATGTCTTCTTAGAGGTAAGGGGCCCCTTACAGCAGGAAGAATCTGTTAGAGGATTACCAATTAATCAGGAGTAGGACCAGAAATCATAGCATAACTATCAAATGTGGGCCAAGGAGGTGCTGTAAGTAATAGTAAATTGCTAATACTAATGATACAAAAGAAGCGTGATTAACACATCAAATACGTTAACCACATATGAAGCACTGCTCCAAGAACGTGACCTCTATTAGCTCATTCCGACCTCAGAGGACCTTACAAATACAACACCTCAATTAGCTACCACATTTATTTTAAATGAAATAAATGTAATCACTTTAAAAGGAGGAAACCAAAGCAGAGAAAGATGAAGCATAAGTCCCGCAGCAGGGGAAGATATCTCTAAAGACAATAAATCAAACAATAATGGTATAAAGCTATTATTTATTGTTGCTATGTAATATATATTTACCAGCCAAAGAAATTCAGAGACAAGTGGTTAAAACTGGTCCTCCTCACAGCAGGACTAGGTCATGGAAACGGGGGTGAAACAAGTGCCTATCGCCATAGCCTCCTTGGAACATGATCCTAAGTGCCTGTGCCCGTGTTAAAAAGTAAACCAAGGGACGTCAAAATTGTGAATCTGACTGCACCAGGCTAGGAGGTTCCCCTGACAGGAGCTAGGGGAGAGAATCCTCTAGAGGAGACTCAGCAACAAACCAAGGAAATCATTTGATCGGCTATAGCTTAAGTGGTGGTCTTATTTGGAAAAGCCTGGTTGACTGAGATCGTTTGTTCCGAAGTCTCACTTTCTCAGATTCAAGTGCAGTTGACCCTGGCGTCGGTTTTGGTTTGCTTAGGTCAGCTGCCAAGGTTTTAAGGCGACTTCAGTCTAAGGGTCTTCTTATTTAATTACCTTAACAAGCACATAGTACTTTCATGTGAAAACTCCAACAGAACAGTTATCAAGGACAAAATATACGCTTTCCTTCCCCAGAAATAGGCACTATGCACACTTTCATATATTTGGGGGACATTTTCTCCGCACAAATACGTATTCACGTATGGATATGTCTACATATACATATATATTTTGTTGTTTTATATGTACAATTATATGTAACACACACAAAGGGGAGTATACACACAGCCTCCTGTCTGCTTTTTACACGTAAAAATACACTGTGACAGGGCGCCTGGATGTCTCAGTTAAGCAGCCGACTCTGGACTTTAGCTCAGGACATGATCCCAGGGCTGCAGGATCGAGCTCTGCGTCGGGCTCCGCTCTGAGATTCTCTCTCCCCTTCTCCTTCCACCCCTCTCCCCCCATCATACTCTCTCTCTCTCTAAAATAAAAAATAAAAAATTAAAAAATATACTTTGACATTTTCTTTTGTCAGTATATATAGCTCTACCTTATTCCTTATATGGCTGTGTAATATTCTGTTACCCAGAGGAACGAATATTTATTTAAATCCTTTAAAAGCAAGGCTGTAATGCACATCTTCATATGCATTTTTATAATATTTTTTTATGTTTATTTATTTTTTGAGAGAGAGACAGACAGACAGACAGAGTGCAAGCAGGGGAAGAGACGAGAGAGAAAGAGACGCAGAATCCGAAGCAGGCTCCAGGCTCTGAGCCATCAGCACAGAGCCCAACGTGGGGCTAGAAGCCATGAACCACGAGATCATGACCTGAGCCGAAGCCGGACGTTCAACGGACTGAGCCACCCAGGTGCCCCTGTATGTATTTTCTACATGATAAGCTTCTATACGTGGAGCTATGAGATAGAAGTTATGGGTATTAATAATTTTGTACCAGTCAGCAATTTGAAGGGTAACTCTTTACCCTCTCTCTATTTCATACTGGATGCTATTTTTTTTTAACTTAGCCCTTTCTGATAGATCAAAACACTTTTCTACTCATCTGTTCTATTTACTCAGTTGTGAGATTAAGATTATGTGTGTGTGTGTATGTGTGTGTGTGTGCGCGCACTTATGGATTATTGTATTTCTGTTCATGTAAATTTCCCATTTGTAACCAATTTCTCCTTTATGCTTCTTTTTGATTGACTAACTGGCTTCACTATTTTTATACAGTCATTGCAAGTGATAATTTCTGTATTAGAAAATTAACCCTCTGTCCATAATGCTTCACATACTTTTCCTACTTGTCATTAGTATTTTTTTTTCTCAAGATACAGATGTTTTAAAATTGTATGCAGTAAAGTTTATATGAGTCTTTTTCTTCACAGCATCTGGATTTTGTGCATACTTTCAAAGAACTTCCATGCTTAAAAATCGTAAAAACATTTATGCAGGATTCCTTCTGGTCCTTTCATATTTGATCAGTCATTTCATTTGACTCCCTATCTGTGATCCACCAGAAATGTATTTCTGGTAAATCTCCTTTTCTCCCTCCTAAAAATCAAAACGAGTAACAATGACAAAAAACCACATATTTTTTTAAGCTAAACTTCTCTATCTCATACCAACACAAACAGGCCCAGGGCTGAGAAGTAACAACAAGGAAGCTGGGGATGTTTTGTTTCGTTTTGTTTTCCTTTTTCTATCAAATTCAGACAACCTCTTTTTTAAACACAAGTTTACAACACTAAGTGTGAGCACCAGCTTTTCGAAATCTCTAGTTCTTGAGGTCCGGGAATATAATCTTTTAATAACTTACTTTTTAAAACTAAAAAGTCATTTCAATGATCAGTTCCATAGAGTAGAATTTGCCCTGTATATAAAGCATATCCCAAATTTCTCAATTTTAAGAATTTATTTTAAAGACACACAATTGATTTAATAACTTTTTTTTAGGGAATAAGAAAGATGAGAATAAACCAAAGACTGTGTAAAAGACAAAGTGCATTTTTGTATCTACAAGGTAAGATATTTCACATATTGTCACTAAGCTCAGTGTAAGCAAATCAGCCCTCAGTAACATTGCCTGGGCAGATGTTTTGTAGGAAGTTTCTGGAAATCTGAAGACCCCTCAACTGTGAGACAGACCTGGACACAGGTGAGAATTGAGAACCTTTCTGCTTCCTGCTGCGACCTCCTGGCTGTGAAGGCGTGTTCTGACCCACAGTGTCCTAGTCTTACTGAACCAGCCATTTTGCCAGAATGCCATAGTATATATCACATGTCAGAATTCTGTCTGGGCACGATCCCATTTTCACAGTGGTGAGCAAACAGGAGGGAGCTACACTTACACAATTATTCAAAGGGCCTGAATTCCCTTTCATGTTTCTTTTTTTTTTTTAATTTAATGTATATTTATTTTTGAGACGGAGAGAGACAGAGTGCAAGCAGGGGAGGGGTGGAGAGGGAGGCAGACACAGAATCTGAAACAGGCTCCAGGCTCTGAACTGTCAGCACAGAGCCCGACACGGGGCTCGAACCCACGGACCGCGAGATCATGACCTGAGCTGAAGTCGGACGCTCAACCGACTAAGGCACCCAGACACCCCTTTCATGTTTCTTACTAAAGCAACAGGACCATTAGACAAAATTCAAATTCTGAAAACAGGAAAATTCCACCAACTCCCTAACTTGGCCCTCTGGCCTCTCTTTGCAAATCTGCCTGCAGAAGTGAAACAAGGCCACAAGGTTACACGGGATATTTTAAGCTGTTTTAAATGAAAAGCCGCTTGTAAAAACATCTTTCTTCCGATAATGTTGACGGCTTGCCGCATTCTTAACATGCCACTTATCCTTTAAACTATTAAAACTTCTCTACAAGCACAAATGCCCCTTCATTAAAAATTCCATTTATATATAAATGTTTTCCTCAGTCAAAATATTTCATACCGTGGCAAAATTCTGATGAGCTCTACCTTTCCGCTAAAGTGTACTTCCAGAAAAACCAATCATCGTAACTTATTACTTTGGGAAGGTAGGTCTTTCAAAGACACCGCATGCAGGATCACAGATGTCTTATTAATGTGGCCATCTGAAGGTGGCTTTTCTTCACTTTGAAATGTTTTTTTTGTGTGGATGATGAGTCTTTTTAATAGCAAATTTTCCTTACTTGGTTAATAACCTTAGATTATCCTCATGTGATATATTTCCTTGGTGTTAGAAAGTCTCTGATTTCAGAAAATATGTTGGTCAGAATCTTAAGGTTTAATTTAAAAACACATTTATGGAAAAGTACGTATAGAGCTAAATGTATATTCACAGACAGGCTTTAGTTCTTGGAGAAGGATAAACTACTCTCTTTTCCAAGACAGTGATATTAATATTTAACTAAACTCTTCCTTTATTTATTGATTCATTCTATTATATAATTTTTTATCAAATTAGCTAACATATAGTATATACAGTGTGCTCTTAGCTTTGGGGGTAGATTCCCATGATTCATCACTTACATACAACACCCAGCGCTCATCCCAACAAGTGTCCTCCTCAATGCCCATCTCCCACGTTCCCCTTCCCTGCCCCTCCATCAACCCTCAGTTTGTTCTTTGTATTTAAGAGTCTCTTATGGTTTGCCTCCCTCCCTCTCTGTAACTATTTTTTCCCCTTCCCTTCCCCCATGGTCTTCTGTTAAGTTTCTCAAGTTCCACACATGAGTGAAAACATATGGTATCTGCCTTTCTCTGACTGACTCATTTCATTTAGCAAAATACCTTCCAGTTCTATTCACGTTGTTGCAAATGGCAAGATTTTGTTCTTTTTCATTGCTGAATCGTATTCCATTGTGTGTGTGTGTGTGTGTGTGTGTGTGTGTGTGTGTGTGTGTGTTTACACATCTTCTTTATCCATTCATCAGTTGATGGGCATTGGGGCTCTTTCCATAATTTGGCTACTGTTGATAACGCTGCTATAAACTTTGGGGTACATGTGCCCCTATGAATCAGCACTCTTGTATCCTCTGGATAAATTCCTAGTCGTGCAATTGCTGGGTCATAGGGTAATTCTATTTTTAAATTTCTGAGGAACCTCCACACTGTTTTCCAGAGGGGCTGCACCAGTTTGCATTCCCACCAACAGTGCAAGAGGGTTCCTCTTTCTCCACATCCTTGCCAACATCTGTTGTTTCCTCTAAACTCTTCCTTTAAATTTTAAAGTGTGCAGTTATGCTATTTGCTAATTTGAGTAATAGGGAAAAGAGGTGTATTCATTAAAATCTTCTCACTGTATTTCTAGAGAGTAGGAGCTACTTACTGAGTATCATCTCTTGCATGTTAGATTATCTAAGTATCAATGACTTTATCTGACTTGTTACTGTTACACTAATTGTCATTAGATCAGCTTATTTTTGATCTTAAGAATTTTGGCCATATTAACAAAGTGCATTCATAAAACATGGGCTTTTAAAAGTGTCCCAATCATTCCTTCATTTGGTACATACTTAGGAGCACCTAGCATGAGCCAGACTGAAAATGGTGGGGGTGCCAGGGTCAGCAAAGCAGACGCAGTCACTGTACCCACAGAATTTATCATTCGGCAAAGGCAATAAACACTAATCAACTATACTGACATAGCAAGAACCATCAGCAAAGTAAAATCCCAAAGGAGAAGTCCTGTTTGGATGGAGGGGTCTGGGGTCAGGAAATACTTGACCTCGGTGGCATTTAAACTGAGACGGATAGAAGTGATCCATTTCACATAGCTTTGGAAAAACAGGACATTTGACAGCGAGGTGGATGGACACTTTGGTGGGAGGGAATTGGAGAATCTAAAGGAAGATAAATGGAGGCTAGACTTTGATTGGAGCTTGAGGAGTGGAATGGGCAGAGCCCAGAGCCCCGTTCAAGACAGCATTTCCCAGTAAGTGCTGCAAACTTTAAAATACTGGGCAAAAACCATGTGTCAAATACCAGTACTTACTTCTATGATCATCATGATAGTAGTGGGATAGGTGGATTTCTCTGTTCATGAATGATCTTTACCTTAATTTCTAAAACAATCTGAAGTATCTTATTCCTAATGACCGATGTCATTATATACTTCAGAATCTGCTTTTAAGGTTGGCATGAAAAGTACTGTCTTACTAGAAATAAGACTGAAAAAAAATTCTAATTAGACAATAAACTGCTTGAGGAATGCATTGTAAGACACCGACACGTCCTTCAGTTGGTAAATCCAGCTGGAACACATCTTTTCTCCAATGAGTACCTTGGTGAAATTGGAATGATAATAATCACCTCACAGGAAATGTTTTGAGGATTAAGTTACATCACGTAGTAAATAACAGAAAGTTATTTTGGGGGTGGAATACATACAGTTATTCCAATTAATCCCTAGACATCATTGCATATTATATGATATCGACTTCTGGGGTGTTTGAAAACACTCTATCCCAAAAATACTAAACGTGTAAATGCCGTGGGCTCTTTATTTAACCAGGCAATGTGGCACACCACAGTGTATTGTAGTAAGTGGTACAAAGTATTATTTTATTTTATTTCATTTTATTTTATTTTTTAATGTTTATTTTTGAGAGAGACAGAAACAGAGTGTGAGCAGGGGAGGGGCACAGAGAAAGGGAGACAGAATCCGAAGCAGGCTCCAGGCTCGGAGCTGTCAGCACAGAGCCCAACGTGGGGCTCGAACCCATACACTACGAGATCATGACCTGAGCCGAAGTCGGATGCTCGACCAACTGGGCCACCCAGGCGGCCCGGTACAAAGTATTTTAAATACACATTTGGATAGATTCACAACGATTTTTTTGACTACCTGGCATAATGCCATGTGTCGAAGACCCAAAGACCAGGAAGGAACCTGGGGTCTCGTGAAGGAGGAAGAACCGGTTCACGAACGTTGCATAACAACATAAGGAGGGTTAACTATTAAGTCAGAAGCTCAGACGGTGGGCGCTATGGGAGTCAGAGGAGGGAGAGGTCGGCCAGGAGAGTTCCAGGGAGATGTCATGTGTAGGCTGGCTCTTGAATGGAGCTGGAATTTAGACGAGTGAGAACAGCCTCCCTGGTTATGATGGCCCCAGGAAGGATGACAGTCATGTGCATGTGGCATGATCGGGAAGATAAGCAGAGCAGCATGGCTGGGCCACGGTTTCCTTAAGGCTCCCAGAAAGTATACGGATGTGAATAAAGCGTTGGGGTTTTGCTTAGGCAAGAAAAATGTGGTTGTACTGTATAGCGTGTGTCAAGTACCAAAAAATCTACTAGAAGATTAATTTCTAATTCCCAAGAAGAACTAAGACGGAACCACACTGTAATGGCATTTTTAAATTTAGGACACATGCCAAGTAAACAAAGATATAATTACTAGTAAAAATACACGTTTATACTCATTATGTATCACTTACTAAAGGCATTTAATAGGAATTCATGTTGCATGTTATGATTTGTAAATGAAATTAGTGGCCTAGAATTTCAATTAGTTACAAACTTCTAATACATCGAAAACCATTCCCTATTGACTTATCACTAAATGACATTGATTCAACACAAAGATGATTTTTTACATTTAAATTTGCTTTTAATATGAAATTAGAGTAATCAATATGTATTGCCAGTAATACTAAGTGGATGGTTTTTAATTAAAGTATTAGATGCATAGAACACTCAGATTTTCCTGAAAAATCTGTTTTAAAACTGAACAAGATTGGGAGCGCCTGGGTGGCTCAATCAGTTAAGTGTCCAACTTCGGCTCAGGTCATGATCTCGCGGTTCATGAGTTAGAGCCCCATCACGGGCTCTGTGCTGACAGCTCAGAGCCTGGAACCTGCTTCAGATTCTGTATCTCCCTGTCTCTCTTCTCCTCCCCTGATTGCACTCTGTCTCTTTCTCTCTGAAAAATAAATAAACATTTTTTTAAAAATTTAAAAAAATTGAATAAGATTGATACACATTTTACAGTGAAGCATTTTGGGAAAATTGACAGTAAAAAAGAAATAGTTGCAAGAGTAGAGGGTATCTGAAATAAGCAAGCCGAAAGTGCTTCTGGAATCTAGCAGTTGTGATCAACTTGGGACATCAGCTGTTTAGAAACTGTGCTCCCCTGGGTTACAATAATACGATCACATTAAAATATTTGACCAAGAAAGAGAAGAAAAAAAATGTACTCATACTCTTATGGTTGTGGAGGCAGCCCACGGCCTCTGCAACCATAAGAGTATGAGTACATCTCTGCAAGACGGCGTTCACCTACGTTCTTTGCTTTTGTGGTGGACCTGAACCAAAATGTGTGTGTATATCATTGCCGAAGGCGGACCTGCCCTAAAGCTAAGGAAACTTAAACTTCTTCACTTCGTGAAATTCCCTAAGGACCTGAGATCGGTCTTAATCATTCTTCATAATTCGATATCCTTTTCCTTAGTGAGGACCACTACCAACCCATGTAAGCTTCAGACCTCACAAAACTACATTCCTCCTTGATTATTACAGAACAAACCGTAGTATGGTTTATGTTTTGTAAGTTACTAGTCAAGTTACCGTATGCTCTTGTTCTACGTAGCATATCTCGACTGTTCGTTTTCCAACCTGCCTTGGACCTGGGGGTGTTAACCTGTGATTTCACTTAAAAAAAAAAACAGTGTTTCGGCTCAAGCCCCTCTGATGGGGTGCTCTTCAGAATGATAATTAGATGTTGGCGAATGTACTTTGTCTTTTTCAACTATTTTTTCAAGCTATAACGAAGGCAGACACATACTGCTGTTTTCTTTCTTTCAGTTACTACCATATCACGCATAGGTCTTCACAGACATCATTTAATAGCTTCAGAATAACCCATAGCGTGAGGATTGAATAAGTAGATTATAATTTGGTGATTAATTCTGTTAGTATTAGAAAGTTAGGATTGGAACACTGGTTGTCATTCAAAAATAGCTTAAAAAATAATTGGACAGGGAGGGCAGGCTCAAAGATCAGGTCCTAATATAATACAGGATCAGACTTGAACGATAAACTGATCTGGGGACAAAGTCTCAGGTAACACTGAGGCCCTGTGGCTCAAAGCCACAACAGATCTTCGGGAGCTTTTATTTATGCCAGAGTTACTCTTTAGATTCTGAGCCCCATGAGGACAGGGTCAGGGATACTTCTTCATCTGTCATCCCACGCTCAGGGGCTTGCTTGGTGCTTGGCACCTACTGAGATCAATAAATAGACTCTGAACGAATTAATGAAGGAAAGTACAGTCTTTAGAAGCTAATCCGAAGTCAATGCAGACCAAAACTCAAGGCGTTGAGATTTGGAAGATACTAAATTCATTTTGAAGGGAGGATATTTACTTTGTACGATGAGCACATGTCAAAATTCCTCCCGCTTGCTTATGTGATTCACAACTGAACGGCTAAAGTTGTCGAGCTGGGAGCCCTGAGGGGAATCCTGAAATTTCTCTCTATACATTGTGTGTCTCTCACCAAGCAGACGCTGTCTGCAGAAATATTTAATTAATAAAGGTGCCAACATATTAACTCCATGTCTCGAAACTTTGCCCTTCCAAGCAATGAGTGTCCTGCAGTAACCTAATCTCCATACTAATTTTCTTAATGAGTGTTAATTTTTGTAACTAAATGACATTACTACAAACTAGATGAATTAAGAATGGCTGGATACCCATTCACAAATGGAGCCAATCTCTTTCCCAATGCTTCCATCTTTCCCTCCAGTTTTACAAAGCAAAACGTCAAAGGCACCTCTCTTCTGTTTTATATGCAGACTAGGATTCTCCCGGCTTCCACCTTTTCTTTGCTCCCCAGTAAGTTCTTACACTAAAGCAAAAGTGAAACAATAAACACCTAAGGCCCAAGGCTTTCCATCCTTTAGCTAATGTCTTGCGTCACTACACCTTCCCGTAAAAGGAGTTTTAGTGTTTCACAAGAATTTAGGTTTACTTTAGAGATGACGAAGTAAAAGAGGGAGGAGGGGGAGAGGCAGCGTCCATTTGTAAATCGGGTAAGTGTTTACCGAGCCTGTGTTGGGCTGGGCACCATGCTGGAAGCTGCACAGACCCGGAAAGACAATGCCCGGCTTTTGGCACCGGGTGCGATGGGCTGAATGAAGCCTGGACTGCCATGTGGTGCTCAGACGTCTGGTCTCTGTTCTAGCCTTGACGATTCTCACGCTTTTCTCTCTGTGATTCGGACCAGTCCTCATCTATAAAACGTTAACCCTACAACAGGTTGACAAACGTCAACCCTACTTGACAGGTTTGTCTTACCCCATAATTGTGGTGGGTGTCAAATAAAAAAATAAACAATACGTGTCTGAAGAGAAGAAAGTGCCATGTTATCCAGAAAATATTAAGGTATAGAGTTAATTCATGCAATAATTTAGTAAATTTTACAGGCAATTTTATAAACCACAGTATATAATGATTGAAGGTACGTTGATTCATTCAAAAGGCATATATGAGAAAATCCGAAACCAGGAGTCAGCAAGTGATAGCCCATGGGCCAAGTCCAGCCTGGCACCTACAGTTTTCATGAAACACAGTGCAGGGCAACGCTGTGCCCCGGCACCCTGAGGACCTAAGCACAGCTGACCTAACTTTGGCGGGACGCTGAGTGATCGCCCCCATCGTGGCACACGGGAGGATGGGGAGGAGCTGTTACAAGGCCACTTGCCTCTCACTGCCTTCTGTCAGGGAGGCTGTCACGAGACTGCTTCTCATTGTCTCCCAGGTTCTAGTGAGGGTGAAGGCCTCGTGCCCCCCACCCTCACCCCCACTGAGGTACAGGTACAGGTTCTGAAACCGCTAAGCTGTAGCACGGCTGGTTGCTCTGCAACATGGCGCCCCGCTTCGATGCTGCGTGCCGATCCGTCCCTCTGCTGCGGCACCATCCAGTGGGACAAGGGGCATGGGTAGCTAACACCTTTTCCGCTCTTATTTTCCTTGTAACAGACGGCACCAAAAAGCGAATCCTTCCTTTGCCTGACGAATCCGCTAGCCTTGCTGACACACGGCCACGCTCACGCCGTATGGTTGTGGCTGCTTCCGTGCTACCAGGGCAGGGTTGAGTAGCTGCAAGAGAGACTGTGCAGCCTGTGAAGCCTAAAGCATCTTCTCTCTGGTTCTTTACAGTTTGCTGCCCCACTGATCAAATGGCTGCACAATCCTTAAACTGACTTTCAAGTCTGAATCAAAGGCCTTCCCATCACAACTCGCCGTTCCTGAGGCTGAAGGGTGTCAATGAGCTGGGCCAAGTGGAAGGCCACAGTATTCCCTGGGGAAGGCTAACGGCCCAGGTCCTGTGATCACCCGTTCCTTCCTGAAGTACTGAGATGCGGACTCCCTCAGCTGTCCGCCACAGTCTGTCCCCCTTCAGGTGGCGGGTCATGACTTTACGCTCGTATTTACATGAGATTAAGGTAGTGCAGGTCTTGGCTGTTCCATCCTTTGTACCCTATAGAGACCTTTCCCGACTTCAAAGACCTCACGCTGCTTTGGGGGGACCTGACCTTGTGCCAAGTGCATAGGACGTGGCCCACGGGATGGCATCGGCTTACCTACCTTCCACTGTCACCCGCAGTACCCACATCCGGGCCCGTCAAGGTCCCCACATTCTTCAAAAGTCAGTCAGTGGTGATTCACTTTAGCAACCACATGCATATATATGGTAAATAAATCCTGGAGTACAAAAGGCTACACAAGAAAAGGAAAAATTTCTCTTGCACTTCACATGCGCAGAGGGAACCACCCTTTCTGATAAGTTGACTGTGTCATTCACATCATTTTCCCATGCTATTCACTAAATGGTTATGCAAAAAAAAAAAAAAAAAAAAAAAAAAAAGTTAAAATCAAACAAAATCTTTTCGGTCATTTTTTTGAGGTTGAACTTGACTAAAATGTATTTTTTAAATATTGTTCTACCGAAATAACCTTCCGAGGAAAACAGTGACATCTCGTTAAAAACACAGTGCTGTTTGTTCCAAGTCACAATGGGTGCAGAGCTGGGAACACACGGGCAAATGGGGTGCCTGCGTGGCTCAGTTGGTTGGGCGTTCGACTTTGGCTCCGGTCATGATCTCAACGGACCGTGAGTTCGAGCCCCGCATCGGGCTCTGTGCTAACAGCTCAGAGCCTAGAGCCTGCTTCAGATTCTGTGTCTCCCTCTTTCCCTGCCCTTCCCCTGCTCATGCTCTGTCTCTCTCAGAAATAAATAACTATTAAAAAAATTTTAAAAAAATGAAAAAGGAACACACAGGCAAGCTCTTTTTTCAGCCTCCGCTGAGGCTCTGGGGTCATCTCTAGAAGTGGAGGTGGAAATTCACTGTAGAAAAAGCAAGGGGGTATCAAACTTCTGGGATGCTGGGTGTTGCCTGGTAACAAGTATAATAGAGTAGAAAGAATGGGAAGGGGCCAGGGCTAAACTGTCATCAGCGGACACGTCTGAGTTCATGCCCTTCTCATTAGCTCCAGCGCTCAGAGACACATGTGATCGGTGCCATGGCGCAACTGGTTCCCACTGAAATCTGATCCTTGAGCTGAAGTCCTCATTGCCCCAGGGCAGCACAGTGAACCCAAGAGAAAGCCTGAGCCTTCGAGGTCAAGTCCCAGCCCTGAACCTGGGCTTCATATCACACGATGTACGTGGCCTTTGGGCAGGACCCAAAAATCGGAGCCACCGTTTCCTCCACTGAGAAATGGAGATGATGGGTGACTTAACTCTCGGGGTGTAATGGCTAAGAGAAATGATGAGGAGATCTAGGACAGTGCCAACGCGTGGAAGTGTATCAATATCAATTATAAACATTTTAGCAGACGTGAAACTGTGCACTGCCTTTGAAAAATAGACATTAAAAAATTTCTTAATGTGAATATGATTTGGAAGGAGACAGGTAATTTAGTTAAGCTCCGTTTCTCTTGCCAAACACTATAAAACTCATTTATGGAATTGATTTTTCTAATAACAAATGAAATTACTTATATTCTACTATGGAAAATATATTTAACAAAGAAATACTCAATCGTTACTCCATTGGTCGCCTGTTCCTACTCAATGTACTTCTTTGGGCATATGTCTAGAAAATTAAAATTGCTCGTCAAAAAACAAAACAAAACAAAACAAAACAAAAAAACCTTCCCCCTAATTCACCAAAAAAGAAACTAGTCACGTAGATACTAGTGTCTGAAAAGTGGACAAAAAATGGAGGTTTTCTTGTCTTTCTGTGGGAAGGGGGTGGCAAAGAACACACTGGAAAGAATCCACAGAAACGCTTGGGTTTAAGTCTTCAGATTTTCTTCTCTCAGATGGAATACTTAAGGGTCAATCACAGTCTAACCCATTCTGAGTGTGGGGACACAGAAAAGCACAATCTATCACTTTAGGATAAAGCTCTAATCTCTCGTGGCTCTTCTCTGAGAGGGTGGACAAGTACACAGCAGGAAGATTCTGCTCTGGATATAACTGTATAATCTTCTCCCAGGAACGTGATGAACACAGACGAGTGGCCTTGTCGAGGGAGCCGGGAACGCCCCCCGGGCTGCTGTGCGCAGTGGTGGCCAGCTCCTTTGGTTTCCTGATTGGGCTCCACAGGCAGCCACGCAGGAGACGAGGTGGGCATGATGAGGCCTCGCTTCCCTGACTTGATGCAGAACTTAGCTTCCGATGTCGCACTTATACGAGGAGCCGGGCTGTTGTAATCCCCACTCGATGAGGCAAAGCACCACGGAAAGGGTGCGGTGCCTCCTGCATCGCAAGCCATGAAGTCTCATTCTGGTCCCCCAAACACCCTACAGACAGCACAGGCCTGTGTCTTCCTGCGTGTTACCCTGTGTCACGCCCACGGAAGGCCGTTAGAGCTCAGGGCTTCCTGGTTGGAAGACTGGCACCCTTCCAGGGGCATCCCAAGTTGTGACGTGCCTGTTGGCAAGACGCCAACCCTTCCCGTCACCCACTGACCGTCGGCAACTGGGAAGAATCATTCCTGCGCCAGGTTAGTCTTGCAGGAAACACAAATCAACAAATTTCAAGCGGCCAGTGGTTAACATTATAAAAAGATAGCTGCTAATAAATATCACTATTTGTTATTATCGCTCACCATAGCATCGTTGTTGGGTAGAAAACCCTTTAATATTATTCCTCAACACTCTGATACCAAAAGAGGCACCATGTAATATACTTCGTTGTCTAGAATCTTCTAGAAAGGAATCTTGTGGTGACTTTTATTATAACACAAAAACTCTCTTTCTACAAGGGGATACCCACCGTGTATGTTTATTTGTTTAAATTTAAATCCAAGACAGTTAACATACAGTGTAGCAATGGTTTCAGGAACAGAATTTAGTGACTCATCGCTTCTATGGAACACCCAGTGCTCATCCCAACAAGTGCCCTCCTTAACGCCCATCACCCAGCTAGCCCATCTCCCCACCCGCCTCCCCTCCAGCAACCCTCAGTTTGTTCTCTGTATTTAAGAGTCTCTTATGGTTTGTCTCCTTCTGTTTTTATCTTATCCTTCCGTCCCTTCCCCTACGTTCATCTGTTTCGTTTCTCAAATTCCACATAGGAGTGAAACCATACGGTATTTGCCTTTCTCTGACTGACTTATTCCACCCAGAATAATACACTCCAGTTCCATCCATGTTGCCGCAAATGCAAGATTTCATTCTTTTCGATCGCCGAGTAATATCCCGTTGTAATACATATGCCCAATCTTCTTTGTCCATTTTGTAAAGGGCCCTGAATTTTAAATGGTATACATTATACCGTTTAAATCTATAGCAATTTGCCTGTGTTGAATGTGAAAGTGAGGCCCAAGATACTTCAGTGACCAGGTCAAGAAATAGCACAGGCAGCCTGCATTGTGACTCCCGGTCTCTGAGCTCCAAAGCTCATGCCACGGGTCACCTGTTGGGGAGAGAATGACCTGTGTGTGGTACCTGTGAGCGATATACGCAAACAGTCCATTTCTACGCCAGATCTGCCACTACGTGCTACGTTGGGGGACGGAGTTACTGAGATCGCGGATCCCTAAGAACGTATGAGATTGTGATTTCCCCAAGGGCGATCTTTTGTTGGGGGGCAGAGCAGTTACGCAACACTCCAACATTAAAGTGCTGGTCAAGCGTGTAGTGTGCACAGTACCTGACGGTCTCTTGAGCACTTTTCCAAACTGAGCGTCAAAGGCCACTGTGGTCCCCGTGGGCACCCCATGGCCAATGAGAGTTGAGTAGGAGCAAGGAAAGACGTGACGGCACTCGTGGTCCCCTGCGTCCGCAGGACTTCCTTCTCCTTCCCTCCTCCCAGCCTGTAGGGTCCTGGAGCCTCAGGAGAGAGCCGACACAGGGAGAACGGCCACCGGGGCGGGGTCCCACATCGCTCCTCCTCAGGGGATTAGCTCTGGGCCGACAGGACGCACTTGCTACCATGCGCTGCCCGCTCCGTACGTATATTACATTACGCGTATCCCGATCAAAGCAAACTTGCACCGGCCCGATGCAGGAACACCAAAGATCTGGGTTATCCCGGGGGAATTTCTCTTAACCCTGGCTGATGCCTACAGGTGTCACCAATCGGCTCTCCGTCCGGAGGCACCAGGGGGTCGTTCTCTGCCCACAAAGCGGTTTGCACCAGCACCCCGCGTCCTGGGACGGCGCGGGGCTCGCTAGGATGCCGAGGGCCGGGGCCCAGCCCGGGGCTGGCCTACCTGCGGGTTCGGTGGAACTGGCACCTCTTCAGCGGGATCTTGGCCACGTGCTCCTGCAGGCCCACGAACAGGGCGCTGCGGCTGTGGAGGAGCTGCAGGCTCCTGATGGGCTCCCCCCGCCGCTCGGGGAAGAGCTCGATCTCCTCCAGCAGGCAGCTGCCGGCAGCCGGGGCCAGGGGCGCCCGCACTTTCTTTATGGTGCCGTAATCTGTGAGGGCAACAGGGAAGGAGGCAAAGGGACAGAAGGTCAGCGGGCCTCGCCGGCCACCCAGCAGCGAAGCCGCCACGCATCTCCAGCCCGGCCGCTCGCACGGCGTTCGAAAGCGCTGACGGGCGCGCTCGGTCCGGCCCGCATCTGACTCCGGCTCAGGTCCTGATCTCCCAGTTCACGGGTTCGAGCCCCGGGCCGGGCGCTGTGCCGACAGCTCAGAGCCCGGAGCCCGCTGCGTGGATTCTGTGTCTCCCTCTCTCTCTGCCCCTCCCCTGCTCCTGCTCTGTCTCATTCTCTCTCTCTCTCTCTCTCTGTCAAAAGTAAATAAAACATTAAAAACTTTTTAAAACAATGCTGACACCCGAATCCCACCCCGGACCTCTTCAATCGCCAGTGCCGGGTGCGGGGCAGGCACGCCGTCTGTGCCCCGGCTCTCAGCTACCGGGCAGCCAGCGGTGACGACCGCTCAGCCCCCTCAGCCTCGTCCACGTCCAAGTCCAGACACCCAGCGTGCAGTACAGCTACCTGTGGCTCCCGGTCGCCAGCTCTGCTCCGTCCCGTGGAAACCGTCAGGTGAGAGGAATCCTCAGGAGACTATCTCGGATTCCTAGTGTCCGAAAGAGGTGCTGACCTGCACCCCCTCTGCGCCCCCCACCCCCACCCCTGCAGGGCAGACACAACACACCCAGGGCAACAGCAAAGGATACCTCCTCTCCTTCCTGCCTGGGAAGTGCATCCTTCTCTGTCTCTCTTCCTCCTCTACCCGGAACACCTGCTTCCTCTTTCCGTCTAAAGCGTGCCCTTTGGGATGCCCTTCTCTGTCTCGCAGTCCCGAATTCTCCTCTCCTGGACAGTGGAACGTCTGTTTCTGGCCCGGTCTCTTCCCCGCCCCAGGTTTTCCGGTCACTGCGTGTTTGTGCTCACCTACACCTAAGCTTGGCTGTAAGCACTGCCTGTGAATCAGGCATCTCCCCAGACCGGCTGCAAAGAGCACAGAGAGGAGGCCTCTTAGCCGGCGAGAGTCACAGCACGGTCAATAGCACGTATCAGGACACAGACCTGATATGTGTGCTAATGTCCCCGGCGTGCTTTGGCGAAGGCTCTGGTGCCAGCCTGCAAATCAGGGGGCGAGACAGCAAACCCACTAGAAGTACTCCCTAAAGCCATCATTAAGCTCCTCAAATCAACCCATCAGCATCCTGAGTCTCAAAACATTATAATTATCACCCTGAAAATACAGAAAATGAGGCTAAGAAGTTATTCCAAAACCAGGATTAAATCTTTGGCTTTGAGGCTTCCTATCAATCCATGAATCTCAAGAACAATTTGGACAGGAATATTTTCAGGTTTCCATTCCTATGGAAGTGCTCAGAGACTCAGAATATTTCTTTTAAAGAGAAAAGATATGCACAGACATATGTTACCCTGAATTTATTTTTAAAAGTCTATCTGAAACATCTCCAGTGAATACTTACTGATTACGAACTGACTTCATAATAACATATGCAGCCTTAGTAAACCAGGGCTTAATTTTATTTTGAGCTATCTGGATAAATGTGTTACTTCCGAAAAAGTTCAAGCATAAATGGAATTACGCTATACGTTGGGAAGATGAAAAACACAGTGCCTATTTTTGAGGGAAGAGAGAGAGGGCACAAGCCTACACAACAGGGCCACAGACATTCTAACGAAGGAACATCTCACAGACTTAAGTGTGCAAGAAAACTTGTATGTCTTTACTGCAAAAGTCAACCTAATTTGGACCCGGTGACCGCAGTCCCCAGCTGGTGGGAAATTCAACGTCCGTGACTCTGGGGTCTTCCTGCCCCACATAGAGAAAAGCGTCAACAACCATGCACAGCACCGAGGCACGGTGGGGACAAGATGGGAGCTTCAGGGAAGGTGACTTCAGTACAGAGATGTCTCAGCCACAATACCCTGAGAGGAAGTCCTCACCAGCAGATGGAAGTGCCAGCCTTCCCGTGGAGCAGTGACAGGCACGAGCCATCCTTTGGGACGTCATGACAACAGAAGATATCGTCCGAGCCAGAGGCCAGGAGGGGGTGCCAGGGACTGCCACCCCCCAGCGGGCAGCAAGGCGGGTAGGAGGGCTTAAGTGAGAGACCCTTGGGATGGAAAAAGAATAGTTTATAGCAATGGAGGGAGGGGGTGGGGGTGGGAAGGGGGCAAAGGAGATGGGAGTCCAGCAGAAAAATCACCATCTTTGGACCGTTGTCACAGTATAGTCACGGGAAATGTGGATTACAGAACAAAAATGCTATTCAACAGTTGAACAAAGGCTCCTGCTGTTTATTATTTCTGCTGTTGATAGATTGCTAGTCTGAGAAACCCACCCAAAAGAATAATAGTTCAAATGTCAACATGCTCACATGCATGCTGAGTTTTTTTTTTAATTTTTTAAATGTTTTTATTTAGAGAGAGAGAGAAAGAGAGAGAGTAGGGGAGGGACAGAGATAGAGAGGGACAGAGGGTCTGAAGCCAGCTCTGTGTTGACAGCAGACAGCCCGATGCGGGGATGCGGGGCTTGAACTCACAAACCGTGAGATCGTGACCTGAGCTGAAGCTGGACGCTTAACCCATGGAGCCACGCCGGCACCCCAGGAACCTCTGCTTCTGTGAAGCTCTTCCTTCCCTGGCCTGCGCCTTGTTCTCGCTCCGGGCTCACACACCTGTTACCTTGGTGCGGAACGCCTTCCTAACCCAGAACACTCACCGTCCTCTCCTACGTCTGGAGGGAGCATCAGGACGCGTGTGCGTGTGCCTTGGATGCTCTGCACAAGGGGCCACCAGGGCAGTGAGTCGCCGTGGGCCGTGCATGGCCTGAGCCCTCATCTCGGGCTCCCTCGCACCTCCACCTCTCCGCGCCCGAGTCACGGGGGGCACCTGGGGCTCTGGGGGCCCAGGAGCACCCCAGCCCCACACATACAGGTTCTCCGCTTAACATGGCTTCCCGGCCGGCTTCCTCTTTGTGTCTTTGCTCAGAAAGCTGGGAGTCTTTTCTCTCCCCTCCACACACAGCCAGGCAGACCCCTCCTCCTGGGGTGTCTAGGAGGCCCGGGTCAGGGCGTTCTGTCACCATTCGTCTTTCTGCCCATTTTTCTCTGCCCACCACCCCCCCCCCCAGGGGAAGCCCTCTCTTGGGGGCACGATCAGATCTCGTTCTTCCCCATCTTCAAGGCCACGTTCTTTTCTTTTCCTTTTTTAAATGAATGGCTGAATATCATCATTGTGTGCCAAAACATTTTTATGGGGACGGAGAACACACTGTGTAAGTCTAAGTTGTACACATGCTGATTTGAGGCACTTATATAATCATGTTATGGGGCAACATGATTACCCATAACACAGCGTCCGCTAACACCTCTATCATGACACGTGATGTCATCCCAAACAGATACGTTTCGAAATACGAAATGACCCTGGAATTCCGAGGAATCTGTCTCTCCTTCGAGCACATTAGAAGAAAGAAAAAGAAAACCTGGGTCATCCTGCATCCCAGAAAAGAGAAGGGACGGGCCGAAGGAGCGACGTCTCTAAATCCCACGACACTGATGTGACCCCGCTAGTTTCGGCAGATTTAATCAGGAGCTGCCACTGGAGTGGTAGGCGGCGAACAGACCCTCGACGCCGCCTCACGGTCCAGACGAATGTTCTCTCCCAGTTACTGGACACACTGGCCGAAGCACAGGTACAAGGATGTGGCAAAGCCATTGGTCTCTTTCCGAGGCAGAAAGGCAGAGCCTGGCCCATGAGAGAGACCACTGGGCAAACAACTATTTTGTTCAAAAAACAGGAAGACCCTGGTCGGTCCCAGAGAGCGCTTAATTTTTTGTTGCTGTTTCTGCTTTACAACATTTATTACGGTGTACTGACTCATCTCCTTGTTTTGTGGGTTTGTATGCTTGACCTTGAGCACCACGGGGAGAAGATACTATGTCAGTTCTGTCCTCTGACGTGTGCAAAGTGGCCATGGATATGGCCTGTGCAGAAGAATAAACACACACCGGGCGAGAGGCCCACTGATGGGTGAGGGACAGAATGGGAGAAAGAAGGGATGAGAATGTCATCATCCGTGCATCTGCTGGAAAAAATCCTGATTAATATTTTTTCCATTGTGGCCGTTAATGAGAGTTATGTTATCAGTCAGGGTGAAGGGCAAACAAGAAACATTATTTCCCCAATAGGCATAGATTTTAGCTGAAAGTGTCATAAACTAAATGGGAATGAAGAAAATCATTTTAATTGGTTTCATCTGATAAAATATTAACTCTGAAGATTTGCCATTAAAACTAAAACCATATATACCTTCGACACACTGAAAATTCAATACGCTACTCAAAGTGAGTTACGGGAGGGGGGGACAAAAACAAACAAACAAACAAACAAACAAACAAACAAACAAAACAGATGCCAGTGTCAAAAGTTCAGAAATAACAGAAGTAAAACCAATGACTCACCGAAGTAGAAATCAGTAAAAATTTACTGTGCACACACCAAAAGGACAGTGTGCAAACCAGGGCACTCAGACCATTACATGGTCTTGTTACAAAGCAGCTTATGTAGTGGGAAGGTAGTGACTTTCTTCTTCACAGTGATTGGTTATTACATTAGAATTTTCTTAAATAATAAGCCATTAGTTAGCAGTCACCTTATATCAACCTCGGGAAACAGTTCAAGTTTCCTTAGGATTTTCAGAGGCGTAAGCAAGAAGTGACCCAGGTCAAGTTAGCCTTGCAAAACAAGCAAATTAAGTTTTGTTTGTATGACTGAACTGGTTTTGTCTGCTTGGGGACTTTTCAAGATTAGTTTCCATTTGTCTTTTATTTTAACACAAGAAATACAACTTTCTCGATCATTCTTGGAAATTCGACAATCAGCAAGAAAAGAAAAATCTGGCACTTTCAGCCAGCTGTGGCTCAGGTCCCCAGGGAGCTAACAGCATATGCACACACACACACACACACACACACACACACACACACACACACGACTGGCACTGACTTGCCACAAACTCTCCTAATAGCTGCTTCTTCTGGCAAGTGTCAGCTACTCATTCTGTCATGGACCCCAATTTGAAAGTCACAGTTTTGTAGTTTACTCTCAAATGGAAAACTGTGCACACGGTGAGAGACAGAGCTCCTGCAGGATTTTGAAGGTCGGATCAAAGCTGATAGTATGGCTGTTATTTGCAAGACATGAATAGTCGTAATCACATGAAAATTTCATTAAACGTGGCACCAAGTAACTTACATTTGCCTCCTTTCAGCACAACAGACAGCATGCGTACACCCTAGGGGGTTACCAGATTAAATAAAGGATGCCCACTTAAATTTAAAGTTTAGATAAACCGTGAATAATTTTTTTTTTCGTATTAGTATGTCCTCTTCAATAGTATTCATACTTTACCTTAAATTGAAATTTAAGTGGGCATCCTGTGTTTTCATTTGCTAACTCTGGCAACCCTGTTACACCCACATTTCGTCTGATCATCTCAGCAAGATAGTTAAGACGTAGCTGATACACGTGACTCCTGAATAGCACAGGTTTGAACTGACTAGGTTTACTTGCGTGTGGATTTCTTCCAGTAAATAACAGTACGATGAATATAATAAATATTGTATTTTCTCTTCCTTATGATACTTTTTAAAGTTTATTTTGAGAGAGAGAGAGAGAGACAGAGAGAGAGAGGGAAAGCAATAGCAGGTGGGAGAAGCAGAGAAGGAGAGAGAGAGAATCCCAAGCAGGCTCCACACTGTCCACATGGAGCCCGATGCGGGGCTTAAACTCACAGACTGCGAGATCATGACCAGAGCCGAAATCAAGAGTTTGACACTTAGCCGACTGAGGCCCCTAGGGACCGCCCTTATGGTTTTTCATAGTAACATGTTCTTTCTTCTGGCTTCCCATATTGTAAGAATAAAACATACATTACATATAACATACAGAATATGTGTTAAGGACTGTTTATGTCATCGGTAAGGTTTCCAGTCAGTGGCAGGTCAGAAGTAGTTAACTTTTTGGGAAGTCAAAGTCACACTAGGCTTTTGAATGTGCAGGGTGTGGGCGCCCCCAGCCCCCTGTTATTCAAGGATCCAGCATATACGCGCGATTATTCTTACTTTCTAGATGAGAAAATGGGAGTTTCAGAGAGTAGAAGAATTAGTATGTATTTTTGATAAGCTGTATTTTCCAAGTCCTCTAAGGGATTCAGACATGAAGTAAGCTTTCACTTCAGTGCTGATGAATGAGATCAAAGATGGCAACAAATAATTCCAAAGTAAACATTAATTAAAAAGCTACTGCTAAAGAAGCAGTGTCATGCAGAAGAAGATGGCCATTGAGGAGGGCACTTGTTGGGATGAGCACTGGGTGTAGTATGTAAGCAATGAATCACAGGACTCTCCCCAAAACCAAGGGCATGCTGTATACGCTGTATGTGAGCCAACAATAAATCATATTAAAGGAAGAAGAAGAAGAAGAAGAAGAAGAAGAAGAAGAAGAAGAAGAAGAAGAAGGAGGAGGAGGAGGAAGAGGAGGAGAAGGTAGTTTTACGTAGATTGTCTGCCTTCTCTTTTTATTCCATGACCTTGTCTGCAAGTCATAGGATCCTGACCAGTTGGGAGGTAACAAGAAGAGAGGCAACATTCTGATCCCATGGGAGCTGCTGCCTGATGCCCACTGGGGGGACACGCACAGGTGGCAGCTGCTTCAGAAGGCACGTGTTCCCCTGGGCACCAGGACCACCACGCCAACCTCCCATATGCACATGCTGACGTGGGTGCAGGGGAGCAAAAACAATGACTGACATGCCCAACCCTTTACGCGCCATCTGTCTAGGGAGGCACGCGGAGCCAAATTCAAGTACATGCCTACAGATGAGCAGAAGCTGTAGATACACTTAAAAGGTGGTATTTCTGGCAACACGAGAAAGGGAAAACTACCCCAAGAAACAAGGACCACACAAGGTACTGTCACCAGACCAGACCTCGCACAAACAAAGGGCTTCACTGACATGCTTGCCAGGGGTAACGATAATGCTCCAGGGCATAAATCATCAGAATGTGCATCCAAACAATCCCTAATATTGATTCTTGCCGGTGACTAATGAAGCCACGGAAGACCAGAAGTGAGTCTGATGGCGGGTAGAAAATGCAGGGGTGAAATTGGATTACTGTAATAACAGGGATATTCATTTCGACCTCCATATTCTGGGCCATTAGGAAAATGACCAAAGGAAAAAGCAAAGATTGTAAATAAAATGGCTTAGTGAGGTAAAGTTGGAACATCATCACAGGAAGGAATAATAAATTCAATTTTAAAATGAACGAGGGATTGCTGGGAGAAAATATTTATGCAATACTTATCAAAAAACAGGAGTGTAACTTGAAAAAGATATAAAGAAATTGCCCCAAAGAATAACAGGCACAAGAGATGATCCATGAGGGGCATCTGGGTGGCTCTGTCGGTTAAGCGCCCGGCTCTGGATTTCGGCTCAGGTCATGATCTCATGGTTAGGGAGTTCGAGTCCCATGTCAGCCTCTGTGCTGAGAGCCCAGAGGCTGCTTGGGATTCTCTCTCCTTCTCTCTCTACCCCTGCCCCACTTTCATGCATGCGCTCTCTCTCTCTCTCTCTCTCTCTCTATCTCTCTCCCTCCTTATCTCTCTCAAACTAAATAAATAAACTTAAAAAAAAAAAAAAAGAAACGATCCATGAAAGCCTGAATCTCGCTCCCTCAGCCTTCACCCCACAGGAACTGGGGTGGGTGCTCTACAGCAAACCAGCTATGGAGCAGTCCACGGGAAAAGTAAATGAAACAAGAACAAAAACAAACAAAAATTAATGTGTGTGTGTGTGTGTGTGTGTGTGTGTGTGTGTGTGTGTGTGTGTGTTTTAAGCAGGAAATAAACAAGTATTTTGGTTTCAAAGAAAAAAATATATATCCTTAGAGTGGAGTGTGGCAGTAAAGGAAGTTTCCAGGACAAATTCCTAGCGCATTTCCTGGGGACAAGATGACCTATTCATGGGACCTGGGGAGGCAGCCGAAATGATTTCAATCCCCAAAACCTTCCAACACTGACGCCTGTGAGTGGGAGCTGACAGAGTTTGTCTGGACCAACGCCATCCAATGGCAATATATTACAGTCCACATAAGTACTTTGAAGTTTTTCTGGTATCTACCTAAAAAAAGGAAAACCGACAGGAAAACAGATGAATGAATTTTTATTACTTATTTGTATTTAACCCAATGTATCCAAATTATGATAGTATATAAAATTATAATATGTAATTAATATATTATTGAGATATTTTGCATTAAAACTTTTTTAGTGTTTATTTCTGAGAGAGAGAGAGAGAGAGAAAGAGAGCACGAGTGAGGCGGGTGGGGGGGGGGGTGCTGGTGCAGAGTGAGAGGGAGACACAGAATCCAAAGCAGGCTCCAGCCCCTGAGCTGTCAGCACAGAGCCCGATACGGGGCTCGAACTCGTGAACTGTGATTATCATGACCTGAGCTGAAGTCGGATGCCCGACCAACTGAGCCACTCCGGCGCCCTATTTTGCAATTTTTTATACTAAGTCTTCAAAATCCAAGTTCAACTGGGACCAGTCACCGTTCAGGTGCCCGGTAGCCATTTGGCACTGTAGCTATAGCCTTGGGCAGCCTGGGGATGCACAAGGCTCTCCTGGTGCTGTCCTGGAGAGCCAGGTGTCTGCCTGCCCCCCCCCAAGATAGTCAGTAAGTTCATGAGGGTTCACTTCATCCACAGTATGACAAGCTCTGTTGGGCTGCATTATACACTTTGAATCTTGCCATATGATTTCCCTTGAATAAAGGGCTCCCACCCACAGATATCTAAAAAAATCCCCGCACTGGAGCAATCGTTTCCTATTGTGGTAAGATAACCCAGGTCCCTAAAGGTTAACTAATGGCTCTGGGACTAAACCTGGCCCTTAACTCCTCATCTCCCCATTTGGCATCGCTCAGCTGACAACTTACCACAGGCAAGTGACAGTGTCCTGTGAGAGAGTATGCAATCACTGTCGGGTCAGGTCGGAAACCTATGGATTGCCACAAAGCAATCAAACCATTAGGGAAGGTTCTCCCTGCTCTTCGTTTGCTTGGTAGGGTTTTCCTTTCAACTAGGGGTCAAGCTCGTCCCTGTTCTTCTTTGGAGTGTAGTTTCTGTATCACTCTTCTGAGAAAATGAAGGACCCTGAGGACCTTCCAAACAGAAAGAGTATGGGTGACATCATCTGTTAGGATCCGCAGTTCGAATAATCAATGTTACAGCTAATGCACAGAGGAAAAAAAGAAACTAACCAAACTTAAACTAGCAAGGAATGAGAAGCACAAGTGTACAGCTTCATGTGTAAATAGGGAAACGCTGGCCACCTTCACTTTCCTAATTCGGTCCCTTTTCTGAATCCACATGGATTCAGACAAGTCCGTGTGGGAGAACGCGAGAGACCCCACTGATAGGGCCACCTCTCATTGCAATTGGCCTTCTACCATCATGTTTTCCGAATTAAAATTCCAAATGGTCACAGGATGTTAGAGATGGAAGGAACCTACCACAACACTGCGAATTTTGCAGGCGAGGAAATCAAAGCCCAGACAGGCTAAGTGAGTGCCAAAGTTCACTCTTGGGCCAGAGTTTAGAGCCTCTTCATACCAATCAAGTGCTGGTCAGTTTTGTCCTAAAAGTGTGGAAGGGATAATATGCAATGGCTGTAACGGTGCATCAGTATCAGCATGGCTGATGAGCTCCTAAAAGATCAGGGGGGCTGATAAGCGGTGTGTGTAGTGAGAGCAGTTAATCAAGACAAAGATTAAGCTATGATTTAGGGGTCTGTGCTTATCTTATCCTAGGATTCAGTCCACAGATAACTGATGTATAAGTGGTGCCAAGCCCGGAACTGATCTGACTTCTCCATCAGGCTTTGGGCTCTCACTTCCAAGAGCTCAGGACACAAACAAGAGAATAATCTGACGAAAAGGGTTATCTTCAAAAAAGGGGGGGCTTAAGGTGACAAGAGATATTTAAGCCAAAAAAATCTCACAGTAAAAATAAGACCCTGAAACCACTGTTTGCTGTAGGTCACGTTCACTCTGTGCAGTGTAAGCTCTACTACACATCACTCAGCTATGCTGGTTGAGAATTGGTCATATTTTTAACTTTGGGGGAAAATAACGGACGTTTTTGTAATTGTCAATGTTCACTTTTCTCACTAATAAGGACTGAATAGTTTTAATGAGATTCAATTTTGCGTCTTGATAGAGATGGAAAAGCCTAACCATCTCTCCTTTGCTATGAAAATGGGTCTTATAAGAAGATAGGGAGTATTGTGGGCTAAATTGTGTCCCCTCAATGTTCATGTTGAAGTCCTAATTCCTAACACCTCAGAACTTGACTATATTTGGAGACAGGGCCTTTAAAAAGGTAATTAACACACAACAGGTTGTATAGGGGGAGGTCCCTTCTCCAGGATGACTGGTGTTCTTGCAAGAAGAGAAAAATTAGGATGCAGACATGTGCATCCACATATGAGGATGAATCAGGAAGACGGCCGTCTGCATCCCAAGGAGAGGAGTCTCTGAATAAAACAACTTTGTCAACACCTTGACCTTGGACTTCCACCTCCAGAAATAAGTGGGCAGGGCTGGGGGGGGTGCACCTGGGTGGCTCAGTCAGTTAAGCATCTGACTTTGGCTCAGGACATGATCTCACGGTCCATGGGTTCGAGCCCCTCATCGGGCTCTGTGCTGACAGCTTGGAGCCTGAAGCCTGTTTCAGAATCTGTGTCTCCCTCTCTCTCTGCCCCTCCCCTGCTCACGCTCTCTCTCTCTCTCTTAAAGACAAAAATAAACATTAAGAAAGAAAGAAAGAAAGAAAGAAAGAAAGAAAGAAAGAGGAAAGAAGTTTCTGTTTGTTTAGTCCACCCAATCTGTGGAACTCGTTATCTTCGTTATGATGCAAGCTGGCACAGGGACTCCATGTCAAGAGTAGGATATACAAAAATAAAAAATAACAAAAAAAACCGGACTTTCGCCCTTCAGATAATTTGTTTAAAGCAATTTCAAAACTAGACCATGAGTTATTTTTCCACATTCCCTTAAGAGGTCATGATTGAAATTGAAATGCAAAGGCACTATAAATTATAGGTCTGACTTGTATGATCACAATGTAAGATTCATATTAGTTAGAGCCTAGTATTTTCAAATACTTCCATTTATTTCACTTAATCCCCTATACGTTTGATCCCGGGCTAGTAAAGCAGCAAGAGATGATATAGGACATGGAACATTGTGAAAAATGGATGCATTTTGATAAGCATTATAAAATAATTCACACAGACGGTGCTGTTACTCACGACCTTTACGCTAAAGGCTCTCCTGCTCTTTGGGGGAACATCAGAGAGAAGGGAATGAGCACTCAAGAATGAACTTTCAGGTACCTGAGGAAAAGGGCGCTGATTATAATGAATTTCTTTTTGAAGGATTTCTAGAACTTTAGTCTCACCAAAATTTCAAAAGTTTATGAAAATACACCTTTTTTTTTTTTTTTTTTTTTTTTTTTTTAAGGAAAGAAGGCAGGAAGGAAGAAGGGAGGGAGAGAGGGAAGGAAAAGAAAAACGTGGGCAGCTCAGAACAGTTACGACTGCTGTAAATAAAAATGATCATTTTTGAATTTTCATGCTTGCATACGATCAGACAACCTTCTGCAATTCACTAAAGCCTGAACAATGAAACAATTAAGCTTAAAGTAAAATGCCTTATGCTCTACGTGTAGAGCGGCTTTAATTCGATGAATTTGAGAACACTGAACACTGAAAAAAGTGTCAGAGAAATGGATTCTTCTTAAGAACAGCAGCCTGGAGGCACCAGCCAGGCTCAGTCAGTTAAGCGCCCGGTTCGGCTCAGGTCATGATCTCGAGGTTCGTGAGTTTGAGCCCCGCATTGGGCTCTGTGCTGACAGCTCGGATTCTGTGTCTCCCTCTCTCTCTGCCCCTCCCGACTCGTGTTCCACCTCTCTCTCTCTCTCTCTCTCTCTCTCTCTCTCTCTCTCTCTCTCAAAAACAAACATTCAAAAACAATTAAAAAAAAAAAAGAACAGCAGTCTGAAGCACTTCCAAAACACACAATAAATACATATTTCCTCTAAGGTACAAAAAAACTTAAAGGGTGGAGTTATACATAATTTTGTGTTTTGTAAAAAAAAAAAAAAAGTCATAAAAAGCAAAGAAAGGGCTGGTTCAGACAAATGTGGAATAAAGATGCAGAGATTATTTATTGCAAACCATTGGATGGTTAAATGTAAGCCTGACTCCATTCTCCTCTTGTGACATCTCAACGTGTTATCGTATTTTAAGGGAGTGTTCATTAGTGAGCTTGCTGTGTGCTGAATCCAGTACAGAAATGAAACCCACGGAACGGACACAGGGCACTTCTGACAATGGTTACCTGCGACTGGGCTGGAGATTCACTGTGGACACTAAGACCACGAACCTGGAAAGCTAAATTACTGTCTTTCCAATTGTGCATTTGACTCTATTTGATTCTCTGCCACTGTTTCCAAGAGACGTTTTATTGTTTTGTCTCATCGACCCAGAGTTGCCGTGGAGTAAAAGAAAACCTTTTGTATTTGCATCCGTTACTGTTCCAACCATTATCAGTGAAGTAATGATGAAATGCCCTCTTCCACTCACTGGGCAGCATGTTGCCATAGCAACAGATCATTACATAAAGTTCATCAATTCAGCTGCTCATTATCCCAAAGTAGCAGACAGCTAATATGTTATGAAAGTTCTTTCTTTTAACTTGTAATTGGGCAAATGAATTAAACTGGTTTTGGCAGTGGGAGCTCAGCATTGCATTTATATAGTACAAGGGAATTTAAAGAGGAAAACAGGGCTTCGTGGTTACTATACCCTTAAAATGGAGCTTTTGATTAACTCATTTTATCAGATTCAACTAATGCATTATTTTCTTTTTCCCAAGAATACGCTAGCCAGTTGAAGCCTCTTAGTCATAAATTGTATGCGACATTCTTCTACCCCTAAGTATTATTTTAAACCATATTCCCACATCTCGCCCTGGGTTGATAAGTTCCAGGGACAGTGGTCCTGGAGGACGTAGCTGGTCTTCGTCACTGTGATCTCGCTGGCATCTGCAACGGTGCCTGGCACACGGTAGGTGTTCGAGGAGAGCGCAGGGTTCAGAGTGTGGACCCTGGGGCCCCACGGCCCGGGTTAGACTCCCGACTCCAACACTTACAGGCCACCTGGCCAAGAGCAGGCCAGTCACCCTCTGCGTCTCCTTCACCCTGGGGTCCAGCTCACAGGCTGGGGACCACGCGGTGAGCTTCTCTGTGCAGAGGGCTTGAACGGTGCCTGGCACGCGGGGCACATTACGTAAGAATCCGCTAGAATTATTGTCTTGCCACTTCCAGCTCGTGGATTATAAGCCCTACTCAAGTGTCGTCTAAACTGAACAGGCTCCTGCCTCTGTCCGTCCTCACCACACCCAAAGCTGGAGGGGAGATCCTACCTCTGAGTCAACAGCGTCTACCGCCTTACAGAAAACCACACCAGACCACATCCTCCTTTAAAGTATGCAAAATCATAGGCCGATGCTTATAGGAAGTTTATCACTGGAGTTTCTCGTGAATAAAAACAGTATTACATTTAAAATGAGAGCGATCAATCCAGCCCTCTGGGTGTCCTCTCAAAACTCCCCTCTGACCACACCACTTAAATCTAACTCTCATCTTCCCGCTAAGGAGGCAATTCAAGTTTCCAGAAGGAAATTACTCGCCTTAGATTTATTGTATCTAAATTACAAAACAGCCACCCGGCTGGCAGTGTCGGCCGCCCTTCTCTGACAGTCACCAGGCAGGAACACAGAGTCTAAATCACCCTGTCACCCCAGTGGTGAAATTTACACTGCGTCTGGTCCCATTAGTGTGAGCCGGGATGGTTGAGAAAAATCTATGCTAAGCACTTTTGTACTTTTGCAACATTAATTTAAAAGGGGAAAAAAAGAGAGCTCGCTACTCAATGGAATAAAAATTGTCATTTTTCTGAATTGCTACATTATACTAATTACGAACTCGTAGCTGATGCGTCAAGCTATTTGGTAGCTACAATTTTCATGCACTTTCTTCAGGCATGACCTTATCCATTCCTATGGCTTCAGAGCTGAGCTGAGGTCTCTATTACTGACCCAAACTTTTCTCTTTCGCTTCAAAAAAAGGATTTCCAACTACCAGACCGCCCCCATGCAACTGGAACTCGCCATATTCGAAACCCCGTCATGTCTCTTCCCCTTTGGCTCTAATCTGTTCATGCATCTGAAATCCTGAATTCATTTGTTAGGATAAGAATTTCAATGTGGCACATCCTATCTTTCAGCTTTATCTCCTGTCTCTCCACCCACAACTCCAGCGAATTTAAATTTCTCACCTTTCAAAAGCCCCCATATCTTTCTATAGCTTTCAGTTTTCCATATTCTGTGCCTCCTCTTAGGACGACCCACCCATCCTTCCCCACCAGGCAGCCATCTTATCTTTCGAGATGCGCTGACAGCTCGAGAAACATATTCCACCTGAGCATAGATGGGACTCTGTGAATGGAAGAGCAGGGATTTCTTAACAGAAGTTATGGGGACAAGTGTGGACCTCCAAAAGCATGAAACAGGGATGTGAGATAAGGAACCAAATATCTGAGGGGCAGGAAAGCCCTAGCTGGATCCAACGGGCAGGTGTGGCATGTATTCTCAAATGTCCCCGCGTAGGGAAATGGGCTCTCCCCGTGACACTTCTGAGATCATAGACCCCACACTGATGGGCAGATTCCAGAGCCCTTCAGCTTTCTGGCTTCCACGCTGACTTTCCAGTGTGGCTCTCCGAATCTTCCATGGGTTTAGTTTGTGATCTACGTGGCATCCCAGCCCAGTTCTCAATCACGAAGAAGGCACATTATGAGTCCTAACAAAATACACTGTTTTTCCATAACTAAGACTTGACTATTTGAGAGACAGTCAAAGCCTAAAACCAGTTATACATTGAAGGCCATGGTGAGGGTCCCAATCAGACAGCAGGAAACACGGGACCGGGGGCGAGGGACAACAGGTTCTTGTCCGGAGATGGGGCAGGGCCAGCCTCAGGGTCCACGAGCAGCCCCCTGATTCCTGGAAGGGCCATGTGTCAGAGGACACAGGACAAAACCCAGACACTGGAGAAAAGACTGGATCACCGCTCGGGAGAGATGTCAAAGGCTCTGTCACTAAAACTAGGAGAGAGTCCAGAGCCAGGGTGAGATGAGCCGGCACTGAGCCTGCGTCTTCTTGCTCCCAGCATGCTCGGTGCCCAAGGCCCGGAAGGAATCTGAGGAACCCGGAGGTGAGGTGCGGGTTAAGGGCCCACCTTCAAAAGTTAGAGATTCCTGAAGACAAACTGCCAGGCGGATCACCACAGGACAGCAATTCAGGAAACACCAAGACAACTGGCTCTTATCCAGTCCACGCAGAAATAAACTAATGCTGAACACCAGTATTTAAAAAAATACCAACATTGTGCAATCTATAAAATTTCCAAAGGAAAGAAAAAAATTATTGTTTAACTCAAGGAGCAGCAATTCATTGTGAAGATGACCCAATTTATCAAGGACAAGTCAGGACCACTATTTTTCACATTGAACCAGTGATCTTTTGCTGAAGATCAGATTTTAAAAATTAATTAAGTGATGATATCAATGAGGACCATATCAATGAGGCTTCTACCTTGATAATTAATCTCTTTCAATACTGACGGTGAATTTTTAAATTATTTTTCCAAAATCCCATAAATGTATCTGAGTGTTCAGACAATTAATTAGTGGAATATTTACTTTTTGGTACAAATAGGTGGAAACTGAGGCCTCTAAAACCTCCTATCTGTTCTGAGAGTGTGCAAACCAACTTCTACTGGCCTTAGGTCAGGGTCATTCTAAGGGACTCTTACTGACTGTAGACAACTCTTCAGTATTTTAGCCTCACATGGTAACAATGCTTCTCGCATACTTTCTAGGTGAAGAAACAAATTTTCCTTGAGCAAATTCTCCTTTCCTTTTTTCCAACTCAAGTTTCTTTCCTCAAATAAAAAAGATCATATATTCAATCAGTTTCATTATACCCAATTGGGAGCACAATAGTTAGACTAAAAACATGGGGTGCCTGTGTGGCTCAGTTGGTTAAGTGTCTGACTCTTGATTTTGGCTCATGTCATGATCTCACGGTCCGTGGGATTGAGCCCCACACTGGGCTCTGTGCTGACAGTGTGGAGCCTGCTTGGGGTTCTCTCTCTCCCTCTCAGTCTGCCCCTCCCCTGCTCACTCTTCCTCTCAAAATAAATAAACATTTTTTTTAAAAACAGACTAAAAACAGATGACAAGAACCGCCCTCCTGGACATTGTTTTAATCTCAAAATGCTTTAAAAGTTTCAAACTGAAGGGGTGCCTGGGGGGCTCAGTTGGCTAAACATCTGACTTCGGCTTGGGTCAGGTCATGATCTCACAGTTTGTGGGTTTGAGCCCCATGTCAGCTCTGTGCTGACAGTTCAGAGCTGGGAGCCTGCTTCAGATTATGTGTGTGTGTCTCTCCCTGCCCCTCCCCTGCTTGCGCGTGCTCTCTGCTCTCTCTCAAAAATAAACATTAATTTTTCTTTTTTAATTTCACACTGAGTTAAGCTTCTGTAGTCTTTAGAAATCCACAAAGTGATCGGTCAGAAATTTAACTAATTTGCATTGAATGCTCTTAAAGAGTGACACAAAACCAAAAGAAGAGGTTGTTTTTTGTTTGTTTTTTTCATATTTGGGGTAAAGTAATGACAGTGCGGGGGAGGGCTGGGTGATGAGAAGGATGGCTGGATGGACAGATGGACAGACAGGTTCTCACTTTCCACCTACCTGCACATTTGGCAATTATTATCATTTCCTAAGGCCATCCAAGGCAAAACGAGGGAAGGAACTTTTATTCCACATTGATTTTTCTTTGGCCTAGATGTGTAACTGCCTATGTAATTATCATTTCAGGTTTTCTCGACTTAGGGTTGGGTCGGTTCAGCTGTCTCCATTCTTCCTACAAGGTTCCATTAGTAACAGTCACGTCCTCAGCTTCTCTGAGCAAATACTTATTTTTTTAAGTTTTATTTTTTTTATTTTTTATATTAAATATAATTTATTGTCAACTTAGTTTCCCTACAACACCCAGTGCTCATCCCAGCAGGTGCCCTCCTCAATGCCCATCACCCACTTTCCCCTCTCCCCCCATAAACCCTCAGTTCATTCTCAGTATTTAAGAGTCTCTTATGGTTTGCCTTCCTCCCTCTCTGTAACTTTTTCCCCCTTCCTCTCCCCCATACTTATTTATTGAACAGGTAAGTCAAGTCAGGGAAGCACTGGCCCCTAAGGACATCAGCTTGGAACACCACCCCCTCCTTAACACCATGAGAATTATATGGTTCCTTGATAAGAACGCTGCAACATCTTTTTGTACGGGCAATTCTATTTAAAGACCGTAAAATACCTTATTTAAAAAGCAACCGTGCGCCCATCTCTCGTGTTTCAAAAGGAAAGAGGGATGAAAATTCTATAAGCCAACCAACAAGTGACCAGATTTTTCATCTCACTGTGAAACTATGCTATTTCTTGGAGGACAAAAATTAAAAGAAATTCTTCTGTTGACATCTCTGCAAATGACAAATACTGTTTCCTTCCATCCACCACAGGTTTGTTTGCAGACACGTGCACTGTCAGTAATTGTGCCACCGTATCAGGCTGTTCACTCAAATCGCAGCTGGCTGCAGACTTCCTGGTGGAAGGGAGTAAGCTGCGTTAATCCGCCATGATGATCTGGGGACAGCCCACTTTTTCTAACGGCTTCCAGCGGGGACACTAATAGGTGTGCCTGGCTCCCTCTACCTGGGCGTTCTCTCACTCCTGGGTCCGTCAGATCCCTTTCACACCAAGGGATTCTTCTATCCACACTTCCTCTTCGGAAGGCTAACGTGCGAAGAAACGATGGGGTGTTTTTTCTTCCGGTCCCTCTGCTGTGTGACCGCTTCTGAACGAAAGCCTGTATATAATGTCCCTGTTAATGACATTTTCTCATGCAGTGGAGACTGTACCTAGTCCTTCCTAGTCCTTCTGAGGGCCTGCTATCTGCTTCTAGAATTTAATGACCTAGAGGCCAAGGCTTAAATCTGCTCAGCAGCGGCTGGCCATCGCTGCCGGGCAAACATTGTCTCTACAGGTTAGCAAGGAGATGCTTGCGCAAAGACTGAAAAAGGGAGATTTTTAAAACCAAGGCGTAGACAACCCTACAAGGAATCTGACGGCCTGATCAGATGGGCCTCCGCTGTGGCCCAATGACCTGCCGCCTCTGCAAAGCCCCCGTGACCACGGCCATTGTGTTAGATGAAATCATTACAGAAAGATTTACTCTGAAGACAACATTGCTTTCAAGGGACAAAAGACGACCGACGGCACCCTGGCCATCTGAGTGGAACCCGAGTTTTCCTAGCGCACAGATTCAATTTGCTAACGTAACAGAAGCCAACCATTCCAGATTTTATAGTACTGACGACAATTTATTTTTTTCTGATTGAACAGCGGAGACAATGGCCGTGTTAGGCCCGTTGACAGCAATTTCACATATCTCTCTAATGCCCGCCTGCAGCGTGGATGCGCACCGGCATTCTAAACTTCTGTCCCTTGCCTTCTCAAAGGAAACACAAAACCTCATCCCGATCCTCTGTGCTCAGAGGTCCGCGTCAATTGCTTCTGGAGGGATTCCTGAAGGCTCCCCAGTGGTCTGGAACAACTGAGTCGGAGGTGGCACCCCCTGGGGGAGAGACGCAGCCACCTCACCGCCTGTAGGGTGGCTGGAGGACTCTCCTGACATGTTGTGTGTTTGTCCCTCATGTCAGGAAAACAACACGCATCTAGGTCACGGTACAAAGAGAGGAAGGAGGAAAGAGCGAAGAGATACGGTACGTTGTTGATATCATTGCCTCGCAAAGTCTCCAGGGAGAAAGGGTTCCTCTGTTCCTGTGCAGCAGTGGAGACGTGGGGCATTGGGCAGACACCAGTAAAACCTCTTTGGGGTTTGACATCCTCTCCCACAGAAACGATCTAGGCATACTACCCAGATATCTGTAGAAACAGGAGGACAGTAGGTCTGGGAACGGGAGGCTATCGTACTTCAACTCTAGTAACGACCACGAAACCTTAACGAGATACGTCAAATGTGAGCATCAGTCGGGATTTATGTGAAGACATGGGGTGAGGAGAAATGGTGTGTATTTCTTCCGCCCACAGACCACAGCACTTTACTACTTGAGGCAACTTGCAATCAATGCTGATCATGTGCAACAAGCAAGAGGAAGAGTAGAAGACTCAGCAGGGTCTCTGACACGACAGGTGGGGGGAGAGAAGGCAGAGAAGAAAAGAGCAGGAAAATGGGCCACTCCTTAGACGCCGGGGCGGACTGCATCACATTTAGAGGAAACCGGGACAGCCACTAAGTGGTAGCATTGAACTTATTATTGTGTGGGTGGGGAGCTGGGCGTAAGCAACTAAAATTATTCGGAAAACATGTTTAAAAACAACACGTCTTAAAATACAAAAACGAACGCTCCTGTGTTTAGGAAAGCAAAACAATTAGTTGTTCTTAAGCCATTTTAAGTGGCTTGGTGTTTTTAAATTGTTTTCAACAGTACACTTTCCATTTTAATTGGGCTTCACATAAACTAATACAAAAATGCAAATTTTGTTCATTGAGTTCTGGTCATTGAGAAATGTCAGCGGAACAGGAGAAGGCCAGGCTACACACCTGACGTTTGGCTGCAAGGTCAGATGCAAAGTGGCCAAGTACCCTCAGGTGGATTAGTGTCCTGGGGCTGCTGAGATAGAATACCACATTCTGGATGGCTTAAGGTACAGAAACGTATTGACTCGCAGTCCTGAAGGCTGGAAGTCTGTACTCCCTGAGATTCTGGGCAAAATCCTTCCTTGTCTCTTCCCAGCTTCTGGTGGTGGCTGTCCATCATTGGTGCTCCTTGGCTTGTGGCTGTTCATTCCGGTCTCCGTCTGTGTGGTCACATCATTCTCCCTATGTGGGTCTTTCTCTTCCTCTTATAGGGATACCAGGCATATCTGATAAAGGGTCCACCTGACTCCTATGGGGCTTAATCTTAACTACTTGTACCTGCAAAGACCCTATCTCCCAGTAAGCTCACAGTCTGAGATAATGGTGAGTTGGGTGGGTTGGGACTTCACCGTGTCTTTTGGGAGGACACAATTTCACCCATAACGCCGGGTGGTTGGGATTTTCCTACACGGCTATTATTCCCTGCAGTTATTTTATCATTAAACTCAAAATTTGTTAAATTCTACCTGAGGAACACTCAAACTACAGAATGCTTCCTTCTAGCCTATGGGAACACCTTACACAAACAGACACACATAGAGCATGTTCAGATTAAGTTTGGATTTTTGATGTCCAGCGAGAAGGACAGAATTAGGGGTGACTGTTGCAAAATCTTCCCAACAAAAGATGTGCACAACTTCACGCTTGCTCGTGACACCGACTGTAAATCGTGAGGGAGACAGTGGGTGATAATGGCCACAGAAATGAATGACTTAATTTTTAGTGCCCACAGGGATCTCCCTAGAGCCTCTCAAGTCTTGTGTACTTCAGTCCTAGGGACTGTTGGGGCCTGTCCTTCACTCAGCAGCGTCATGTTCCTCTCTACAAAAGGGGAACTGCAGGGCTTAAGAGAAGGTACTGGAAGGAACTGCACCCAGGGAGATAACGTCTGGAATGGGATTTTTGCATTTGCTAATAAGCTAGTCCCCAATCGTTACTCTTACAGGAGAAATTTCTAGAGTACGCAGAACATTGTTTCTTTCTCTGTTTTTTCTACAAGCTCAATTGGGATTTTCCTACACTGCTATTATTCCCTGCAATTATTTTATCATTACTGATTTGTGAATTTTAATAATGGTTGGTAGCAAGTAACAAATACATATTCTATATTCTATTCTATATTGAAAATATATTTGAAAGAGAAGAAAGGGAGGGTAGGATACAGCCACTCACTGGCTATATTTTCTCCACGGTACTCATGGAAAAGCCACAGGAAGCATGAGTGCTGGGGTCCCATCTGCATTGAGGCGTCTCCTTTCTCCTCCCTGGGGTTATTATCTGACCCCAACCTCTGGTGGCCCTCAGAATGTCACCCATTCAGTGACCCTTTCTCCTGCACAGTGGGCCTTCTCAGTGAGACGATTCCCATCAATAGCTGCAAACTTTCTAAAGTCAGATTCATGGAGTCTAATCTCTACCAAAAAGACTCAAAATGGCACTTTCTAAAACATGAAAGTCCTTGGAAGTGGAATTCTAGCCTCTACCTCCTACTTCCTAAAAACCATTAAACACAATGGATCCCACTTGTTTCCCTTACAAATGACTTGTTAACGCTGAAATCTGGCCTCCCTCCTTCCTTCTTTGTGCTGTACTTTTCCCCCAACCGACATTTAACCTAACCGTTTTGTGGTTTGTACCTCTCTCTGAAATACGAGCTTCTTCCTGGCTGGGAGTCTACTGTGTTCACAGCTCAACCCTCTCCAGGGAATCGGGGCCCCACATTTCCAGTTCTTCCTTCTTAGAAAAGGTTGTCAGCAATCACTGTCCTGCCCACAGCAAACAAATCAGGAGTTACTAGTGATCTTATCCATTTCCTCATCCTTACATACTTCCAGAACATACACTAAATCTGTTATCTTTTCGCCACAAAAATCCCCAAGAACAGTGTTTCTCAAATGTTTTTTCCTTTATCTCTCTGACAAGGAGACTCTTCACAGTTTTGGGGTTTTTTTTTCTGTACTTGTCCTCCAGCACAGGAAATTTTAATACTAAAGACTATATATACACTATAGGTATTATATACAATATATATATATATATATATATATATATATATAGACTATATATACACCATATATATAAAGACTATATATACACTATATGTATATATATGCTACTGTATATATAAATATAAAATTATTATATAAATATAAAATTAATATAAATATAAAATTAATATAAATATAAATATATAAATAAAATAAATATATAAATATAACATATATAAATATAAATATATATAATATATTATATATAAGTATATAATATATTATATATAATTAATCTGTAATTAATTATATATAATATATAAAAAATAAATATAAAATAAAACATAAATATATAGTTATATATATATGTTTTTGCTTATGCAGTGCGTGTATATCTGTGCTTTGTGGATAAAGGTAAGATATTTTTGTCACTCAGGAATCAACGTCTGCCTCCTTAGGGGCAATATCGCCCCAGTTACAAGTGCATGCCTCAGTCTACCCCACTGCTGCCAGTCTGTTAGCCACTCCCGCCACACCCATCTCCTCCTGGACGTGGATTTTGAATTAAGTAGCCTTGAGCACAGACCAGTCTTCAATACACAACTGCAGTGAAATGACATGTCCCTATAACGATTGCTTTCGCATAACTGGCAAATCTTGCAGCAAAATTATACTGATGCTCTAGACCCAAATTCTCCCATTTCTATCCTCGGGGCTACCCTCCAATTCATTCTCCAGGAATTATGGACAGTGACAGCTGGAAATACTGATTGCTTCATGTTACTTCCTTTCTTTACAAAACGTTCAGTGTTAGGGGTGCCTGAATGGCTCAGTCGGTTAAGCGTCCGACTTCGGCTCAGGTCATGATCTCACGGTTCGTGAGTTCGAGCTCCGCGTCGGGCTCTGTGCTGACAGCTCGGAGCCTGGATCCTGCTTCGGATTCTGTGTCTCCCTCTCTCTCTGCCCCTCCCCTGCTCATACTCTGTCTCTCTCTCTCTTTCAAAAAATAAATAAACATTAAAAAAAATTAAACAACAAAAACAAAATGTTCAGTTTTATTATTCTTGAGTGATTATAGGTTGAAATCTGAGTAGCTCAACATGGTCTATAGAGCTCATCTCTTCTTCTATGTCTGCCTATGTTTGTAGCCATGCAGCTCTATGGGGTTGAGTGAAGTCTCCCTGACTCTGATTGCCTAGAAAACAGAGCGTGAAGCAGGCTTAAGAGCTAATGCATGATTAGGGGGACAACCCCAGGGCTGCGTGTGTGAAGGAAGAAAAGAAGAGTATATTGTACACCAGGAACTAATATTAAAAGAAAAAAAAAAAGGAAGGAGGAAGGAATGGGAAGGAATGCCCTGTGAGGTGTCACCCTGGGGCCACTCCCTTACGTCAAGCTACAAAGAGACATGTGCCTGGCTACTTGCCTCGGACAGCCCACCGGAGGGGAAAAGAGAAGCGAAACTCATCAGCTCGTTTCTTCCCATGCCCCGCATCTCACTGGGTGAAGCTCACCTCACAGGGAGTTGAGCTCCCTGCCTTTCTGAGGGCATCTCCCCGTCCCTTTTGCACCTGCGTGAGAAGCGGGATCCCATGCGAGTGGCACGATGTCTCATCCAGGTCCGGAGGTGGCAGGGGGCGCCTGGCCACCAAGTAGGCATCAGTTGGAAGAATCCCACGGTCCTGCCGGGAACCCATCAGCCATGGTGGTGGCTGAGACAGCGAATGGCTGAAGGCCCAGGATAAAGTAAGGCAAGAGAAGCTGAGCACACGCTCCGAGGGATGTCCAATTCACAGGCTTCTCTCAGCTGTCCCAGCATGCTGTGCTCCACCAACTCTCACAGCCCTTGCTTACCCTTACCGTCAGGTCCTATAGGGCATCTTCATTTCTCTTTATCCGAAATTAAAATGGATTCTCATCCCAACACCCATCCTTTCCCCATGACTTCTTTCCTGACGTTTCTCTTCTGATGTTTCTTCCTTTGGCTAGAAATCAAGGTTTTCTGTTTTTAAGGTAGGAATCACGGACACTGGATACCGTGAATCCTCCTTTACTTTTGAAGGAAAGATTATCCTAGAATAAAATCCTCGAGTCACATTTAATTTTCCTCCAGTTATTGTATACATTGCTGTGCTTGCAATCTGCTCTTAAGGCTTCCACTGCTCTGTTTTACTCTCCATTATTTCTCAAAGCTGCTCTATCAACTGTTTGGTGGAATCTAAGCAGGAACGGGTCTTGTCTGGGGCTTGTAAAAGAGACCCCTGGCATTATTTTTTCTCCTCAATAATTCTTTATCTTTGGGATTTAAAAATTAACCTGGCTCTATCCAGTGCTCATTTACTCTGAATCAATATTGCTGAAACTTGTTGTGCTTTGAAATTTTCAGACCCAATCTTCCTTTTTTTGTTTTTGGAGAAATCGTTCCTTGTAACTTTGCTGGCCCCTTGTCTAGACCACCAAGTTCTATTACAGATGATTTCTGACTTTTTTCTTTTTTTGCCTGATAATGTTAATCGTTCTGTACTAGCTGGCTGCATCTTCAACATTTTCTGTCAAAGCAAGTACCAGATGTTCTCAGACGAGTTAGCAAATCGTAACAGTAGCTATTGAAAGGAACAGTGAACATATCCGTTAGGCTCATGTTGGGTAACAGATTTTATATCTGCATCACAAACAATTAGACACCAGTCACAGTGATGTCAGTGCCTAACCACAGACAGAGGTGAGATACATCTGTTATAGAGAGATTCTAGGTCAAAATTATTATTTCATCCAGAACTGCACGGCTTGAATATGGTCCAGAAATGGACAGCGTTAAGTTCACCTGGGAGCCTGTTAGAAATCCCAGCTTTCTGCATAAGGTAGAAACTTGTGGAATCCCTATGTTGTATACCTGAAACTAATGTAATATTGTGTGTTAACTGTACTTGAATAAAATATAATAAAAATAAAATTTTAAAAGTGAAATAAAATTTGTAATTTGATGTTAGTTCTCTTATCGGTCCAAATAATCCCAGCTCGCTATACTGAATCAGAATCAAGGTCTTACCCATTCTCAAGTGGAACAAACGCTGATTTAAAATAGTACTCTAGGGGCATCTGGGTGGCTCAGTCGGTTAAGCAGCCAACTCTTGCTTTCGGCTCAGGTCATGATTTCACGGTTCATGGGTTCAAGCTCCACGTGAGGATTGTCTCTCTCTGCTCCCCCACCCCCAAAGTAAATAAACAACAACAAAAATACAGTACTCTAGAAATAACAAGGGTCTGAATTAAGGGAATAAGTTTTGGAAAAGTAAAACGGATGGTTCACAGAGGGGGCAGAGGGTTTGAAACTCCAGGATGTGCTGCCTGAACAAGAACGAGAGAGAATATACAGGAACAGAAGCAGATCTGGGCAATAAAGATACACATTCAACTACAGACACACTGGAACTGAGGCAAAGTCAAAATACAAGGAATGTACTTCGTCCAGGAAGGGATGGTAGAACCCCTGAAACTGAATGGTATTTGCAGGGAGGCAGCATAGACTAGAACCACCGTGACAATGGGCAGGGCCTGAGTCATAGCCACACATGAGGGGCAAGCAGGAAAGACGGAATCCAGCAAAGGAATGCCACAGAGGCAGAAGTGCCAGAAACGATGGCATTCGAGGATCAAGTAAGGAGGAGAGCCGAGGAACACATGAGTGGTCAACAGGGCTCTAATTTTATCTTTGCAGAGAGAAAGTGAGCAGCTGTGTGCACGTGAGACTCGGTCACTTAGCAAGTCCGGACGAACAACTTCTAAAGGAGTTGCCATATGCCAATTTGCCTCTTGCTCCGAGAAGCCCTTCAAAGAGGTAACTTATAAAACAGCAGCACAGTCATGGCCCAGATAATGCGCCTAGCCCTGCCTGGCTGGATCTTCAACAAGACAGAGACGCGAGCTGTAGCTAAGAGACCAGGGCTTGTCTGGAGAAGGCCGGTGGACTCAGGGGGGTGGCGGGCGGCAGGGATGAGACATTCAAGCTGCGAGAAGTACCAGGAACCACCGTATGGCCAAGGTCTATTTCGCGTCGATTTTTAGATAATGCTGACAAATAAAATAAACCAACTTTCAAGTGGCCATTGGCGGGTTGTCTCCAATGCCTGTTAATTCAGGTAAAATCAAGGAGGGGCAGGGGGAGAAAATACACTTAGCACCAGACCTGGATTCCCAAACCCAAGATACCAAGTTGACTTGAGTAGCAAGTTAGGAAGCACTCTGCTTCATGTTCGCTAGTTGTCAGTGCTACCCTCATCCTCTACCAGGTGAGCATTTAAAATTCCTGGGTAAAGATCCAGAAGGTGCTGCAATGGACCTGGAAGGGCCCCAGCCACGTGTGCTCAGTATTAGCTTTAATATCAAAAAGGAGGGATGTTCCTGGTTTGCCTTGATGGGACTCTACTGGGAAGACATAAATAAAAGACCACATCAACATCAGCCTTTAGAATTTTAAGTCAAAATCTCTAATCTTTATCATCCCTACCTTACTAAACCGGCTCTTAGCAGGTTTAGTATAAACAGACTGGCATTTTGGAATATTTTGTCTAATATTCCACTTATACATTTCAATTCCTTGGGAAAATAAAAGAAACCTGTATGTTGGATCATCAAAAATAATACCATTTAAAACTAAATTTTATTCTAAATTAAAACGTACAAAAGAAGGGATTAGTCAGTGCTATAAGAGATGCATGAAAAGATCCAGAACTTGCCTGAGACATGAAATTTGTAATTGATATTAGTCCTACGGTTAGAATTCTCAAGCTAGTCTAAACAAACTTAAATACCATCTATGCATCTAGCCACCACTGGAACTCTCCGAGCATCTGCTCCAAATCCCTGCACATGGTTTGAGGACTGCTCATGTTAGGACCCCACGTAGCCCTGGTTATTTCTCTGTTGGAGGGGACCTTCACCCCCTGGAAATTCCTCTTCTTTTGAGTTTAACAAAACCCGGACTAGTGAGACGTGGAGGCTGCAGGAGAGTTCTGTGGTGTGGCTTCTTCCCCCGTAACCTCAGCCTGTGGTTCCCGTTAGCGACATCTTGACGGATGCCATGACTGAATTTGTAAATTATAGATTAAAATCTGAATCAGGTGTGGAGAACAACAACAAAAAAAAGGAACCTCTGTAAGACACGTGCGCTGAATGGCACATGGTGCATTGTTAACGAGCCTCAGATTTGCAAACCTGGAGAGGGGACAACCCGGGTAGCTAGCAACTGAGTCCGGAGCTAATCCCCTAGCTGCCTTGTGGGAGGAGGTGGGAGGGGGTTCAGGGGAGAGCAGGAGCCCAATCAGGAGGTCACTCAAAACAGGCGCAAGCAAGTTTCTAGAAAGATATACTCTTTAAAAAGCCACGGACGTTGACCATAATTTCATCTTAAATTCACAATTTACCCAAATTGATCTGTTGTGATTGGATTTAGATTCTGCGCAAGCTTATTGTCTGCAATAAAGATCTTCAAGGAGCACCTGGGTGGCTCAGTCAGTCCAGCGTCCGGCCCTTGATTTCGGCTCAGGTCGTGATCTCAGGGTTTCGTAGGTTCACGCCCCACATCGGGCTCTGTGTGCTGATAGGGCTGAGCCTGCCTGGGATTCTCTTTCTCTCTCTCTCTCTCTCTCTCTCTCTCTGCGCCTCCTCCACTCACACTCTTCCATCTCTCTCTCAAAATAAATAAGTAAACTTACAAAAATTTAAAAAAGATCTTCAAGTATTTTATTCCTGTGGGCAAGTTTTAAAAAGTGGTAGAAAAAGTTGCTCACTGCTAACGACTGAATGTGTGCGTCCTCCCAAAATTCATACTGAAGCCCTGATCTTCAAAGCAATGCTATTTCGAGGCGGGGCTTTTGGGAGGTCATTAGGCCGTGAGGGTGGAGCCTCCATAAATGGGATTAGCGCTCTTTTAAAGAGACACAACAGAGATGATCTGTTTCCAGCGTGTGAGGACACAGCAAGGAGTTGGTCATCTATGGAGACTGAATGAGGATGAGGACTCTCACCAGAAAACAAATTGGCTAGCACCTTGATCTTGAACTTCCAGCCTCCAGAAGGGTGAGAAGTAGATTTGTGGTTTAAGCCCTCCACCCCCACCCCATCTATGGTATTTTGTCACGGCAGCCTGAACTAAGACACCAGACACAATTAAAGGACAACGAGAGTGCCATCAGAAACCCTCAGAAGCTCGCTACAAATCATTATAAACACAAGGAAGCAAATCCCACCTTGTTAGGGCCTTGGTTGTGGAAAGGTCAGAATGCTCAGGCTGAGGCCCCTGTTCTGTACCGACCAGCCTCATCTCCCTTCGCCACCCCCACCCCCAGGTACGGATGAGGGACTCAACAGCCGCCTGGAGTTCCAAGATGACTCTATTCTCCGTGGCACCAACCAGAACACTTATGAAGAAACACTAGGGAAACTTCTGGAAAGGTCCAGTTCACTCATTCCTCAACCGGCCACACATCCAGCCCTCTGTGGGGCATTAAGGATAAAAATGGCAGAAACCAAGACTTGATTTCTTCTTATGCTCTAACGAGCAAGACACACACTGCAATGGTAATTCTGTCTCCTCTTAAAAAACTCCACAAACTTGAACTCCCAATCCCTTAGGATACCATATCAATCCTCTCTCTTCCAAGCCTTATTCATCATGGGTGTTCCACCTAACTTCCTTCCTGCTCCTGACCATAGAGGCACTCATGGCCTCCTTTGTCAATCCCACAGTGACATCCCTGTCCTTACCTGACAACACAGGGGCACCGCCCCCAGCTGACCACTCCTGTACCTTCGCTGTTTCCCTCGTCCTGAAAGGCCAGGTCTTTCTCCTTAGTCAGCTATCAGCTTAAATGTCACCTCCTGGGAGAGACCAACCCTCAACAGCCAAGGATGGGAGCCCCCCGCCTCTTGCTAGCCCGTGGCTCTATTCATATTCACGGCATAAGCCAATCACTCTCTCGGTCCTTCCCCTCAGCGGCTGGCTGATGTTTGGTTGTCCCCAGGAGAGCAGGATGTTGCCAGTCTGTTCACCATCTGACTCATCAGTGCTCATACGAACCGCAAAATAGTAAAAATTCAATAAATGTTGGTGACTTCCCGAATAAAATCAACCAGTAGTGGGTATGAGATATTATAAACAACAAAGACAACAGAAACTGTGTTCTGTGAGAAAGGGGTCATTAGACAGGGCACTGGACAGAGGATGTAAGGATGGGGGCGGGCTCCGTGGTGAGGGGACTCTGCACGGGAGGACCTGAAGGCAAGGAAAAGCTGAACAGATGTGCAGACTGAGACACGGTCACTGAGGCTGGTCTCAAGCACCCTTTCTGTGCCAGACGCCTGCCTCCAGTACCCAGTTACCTTGGAAACTAGACATGTCTAGCTGTCATCTATAATTTGATAAATAGTGTTGCCGGTTTCTCTTCAAAGTATTTTGTTGTTTATGCCTCCAAACATATTCTTCAGAATTCTTCTATCTACATCCTACACCAGGAATATCTTGCGAGCACTGTTTGAATCCATTGAAAATCATTATGATAATCCCAGGATAATATTGCACCCAACAATGCCCTCCAATTGCATTGTCTTAAACTATACAAATGAAAATGGTCTTGCTAAGAAAAGCCTTATTTTATGAGCACTTAAGAAATGACAGTTAAGAAACCAGGCGCTGTCTTCCCAACTAAAATCATGGCCAATGTAATGTAAAAAGAGTGAAATTAAGTTTCCTACGAGAAACACAGAGGATGACGAAGACAAGGCTGGCTCGTGGGTTTTGTTGGGTGACAAAGAAGACCGACTTGCGGCTGGAGGTAGAAATCTCATGCTTAGGAAACTCTTCAGGGGAGGCGCCAACTCCTACCTGTGGCCAGATAGATGATGTGGACGAGCATGTCCCTGCCCTGCACCACGTCGACGGCCACGTGGGAAAAGCGGCTGTTGTCCTCCATGAAAGAGGGCACCGAGGTCACAGGCTGGACCACCTCGTGCATCAGGATGAACTTCTGAGCATCCTGCAGATTCCTTTCGGTCAGGTTCATGTGCAGGCCCTGGTCCACCGTGCCACACTGCAAGGGAAAACAGGCCGTTACGGGGACCGGCCACCTGGACACGCACAGCTGATCCTGGCCACCCTGGAGGTAGGGGGAATCGGAAGGTTAAGAACGTCAGTGTGCAAACATGTGTGCTTCTCTGCTCTCTCCAAGGTCCCCCCTCCCTCGGGTCCCTCCCATTCTAGATTTGAACCCATCACATCTGGGGAGTGTCTCGACTCCATTACAGAAACATATGATCAGATGTTAAAAATTAATCCGGTAGAAATCAGTGCTGACTTTAATCTGAACGCATGGGAATGAAAACTCCCCATCACGTGTTGAAGTTACATAGAAGCTGTCTGGCCAAGCGCACACTACTGTATCTGCCTGTGAATCAGGTGCCAAAATTGAAAACGCAGCGGTCGAGAACATCATATAGATCTATTACTATCCCTACTGGAACGGTGGGTCTATAAGCAAGATATGGATTCCACGGAGATAGAATTAGGCCATTTTAATCTGTCAATTAAGTAATATTATTCCAGTAAATTTCACATGGGTACAAGGTACTGGTGGCTTTATTGCCTTGTGCTCATTCTCTAAGCCAGAGGGAGGGAGGAAGGGAGAAGCGGAAAGAGGAGGGTAAAGGAAGAAACCAGGAAGAAGAAGGGAAGGAAAGAGATGTTGAGACAGAGAAGCCACCATGAACATGAATCTGGTATATAAAAGGGGGAAAAAATCAGGCCCGGCAATGCTGAGAAGGGAATCCAGAGCTGGGCTGTGGAGAGACGGGCAGGTACTGTGCAGCATGGTTTTGGGCAAGGATAAAGCAGACAGCGGGGGTGGGAAAGGGAGAAAAGCTTTCCTGGGGCAGAGCACACAATCAGAGAATCCCCACTGATCTTTCTCAACTCTTTCCGAAGCTTGAATCCTGGGACCAGCAAAGACTAACCCCCAGCAGAACTTCCCATAAGCAAGTTTGATAGAAACAGATTTCCCTGTCCATATCATCTGAGACTGCCGTTTATAACACGTCATTTCTAATACTTGGTTTTATCACAGGTTACAGGGGGAAAAGTGTAAGATGGAAACTGCTTTTTAAAAATAGATGAGGGGCGCCTGGGTGGCTCAGTCGGTTAAGTGTCCGACTTCAGCTCAGGTCATGATCTCCTGGTCCGTGGGTTCGCACCCCGCCTCGGGCTCTGCGCTGACAGCTCAGCGCCTGGAGCCTGCTTCCGATTCTGTGTCTCCCTCTCTCTGCTCCTCCCCCACCCATGCTCTGTCTTAAGAAAGAAAAAGAAAAAAGAAAATAAAAATAGGTGATAGTTTTTTGTAGCACTTGATAAAAATGCCCTACATGCTGTAAAATGATAAGCCGGTTGTAAAATTAGAGAGTGTCAGAGAGAAATGGATCTCGAGTCTTCTCCAATGTGCAATGTCCCATTTCCTTGCAGGGACAGCCCCTATGCCAGGCGATGGGTCCACAGGTGATGGGATCACGGCCAGGTGAAGGGCTCCGTGCTGCTGCCCCAGGAGCCATGCGGTCTCAAGTAAGACGCTGCTTCTCAGCCTCTGTCTCTACCTATAAAGTAGCTAGAAAAACACTCGCTCTATTCACTTCCCAGGGCAGTTGTGAGGCCAGCTGAGATCATCAGTGGAAGGCATTTGTAAATTAATTGAAAGTGCCTGTAGATGCCAAGGAACAAAACAGTGTGCCTGGCAGAGAAGCCATTCAACCAATGGCAAATCTGTCTTGTAGTAGGACAGCAATTCTATGGTGCACTGGGCTTCAGTGGCCAGAGGGAAATGCATGAATAAGTAAAGGAAGGAATCAATGGGTGAATACACAGGCAGCTGCTCATGGGACAGGGGGCTGTGCTAGGAGATTTCACATCGTCATCATATTTAACAGTAGCACTTAAGGGACAGGGACGTTGCCTGTTAACAAATGTGTTACAAAATGAAAGTCCTCTCCCAGACTCCGTCTGAGGTCTACCCAGGTGAGCTCTGGCTCTGAGAGTGACCTTGTGTTTGCCAGATTGCTCTTCCTGAAACCGATGACGGTGCTTAAGCATAGGTGGCGCTTAGTTACCTACTTGTTGGGTGAAGTTTAACACACAGGTTTTGTGTCTTAGACACAGTGTGTGGTTTTTGTTGTTGTTGTTGTTTTTTAACGCATCGCAGAAATCAGGAGTCATAACACAAAACTGAGGACGTTGTGCTGCCCTCGAGGAATCTGGGGGTATGCGAGAGCCTGGGGGCCTCCTTGGACTAGAGCTGGGTAGTAGGACCACTGACCTCCCCTTATCATTTTTTTTTTTTACCCTGGACCCCATATCTTAAGTCATCAACCTGAACTGCCATTGTGATATCGTGACTCGTAAGAAATACATATTTGGTTTTTGTCCTCTTTCTAACACACAGCTTCTAAAACCATGGGAATTTTTTAAGTGTCAAGAGCAGTAAAGATGCCTTTTGTCATGTTAATGAGGCACCTCTGGGCCAGTTGGCTAGAGACCCAATCACATAATTAGAAGATAGGGAACTTTCAGCCCACCCCTGACCTCCAGGGAGGGGAGAGGGGATGGAGACGGAGTTCAATCACCAATAACCAATGATTCAATCAATCTTGCCTATGTAACGAAGCCTCCATAAAACCCCAAAAGGGACAGGGTTCAGATGGTTTCTGGGTTGGTGAACATGTGGAGATTTAGGGCTCAGAGAGGGCACGGAGTAGCTCTGTGCCTTTCCCCAGACCTTGCCTGGTGTATCGCCTCCAGAGTTAGGTCATTTCATAACAAACCAGTAATCTAGTCGATAAAATGTTTCTCTGAGTTCTGTTGAGCCCCACTAGCAAAGTAATTGAGCCCAGGGCAGCGATCATTGGAACTTTCCATTGGTAACCAGAGGTTCCGAAGCACAGGTGAGGAACTGGACTTCAGATCAGAACCTGAAGTGGCAAGAGGTGGGGCAGAAGGCTTGTAGAGCTGACCCTTGCACTTGTGAGATCCGATGCTCTCTCCTGGTAAATAGTGTCCGAATTGAGTCGAATGGTAGGACACCCAGACGGTGCTGGGAAATTACTTCACAGTACGGGAAAAACTACCACACATCGGAACTGGGTAACAACATCGTTGGCCAGGAACTAATTTTGAACTCTGCTCTACGACGTCTTGGTTTATTTTTCCAGCCTATAATAAATATCTCACCCAAGGATTCTTTCTCATATTTTGAAAGCTATTTAGATTTACAGTATATATTTATTGGGTCGTAAGTAACCCATCTAGCTCTCTAATGCGCTGCAAATTCTCTAGCTGTGCCTCACACACTGGGTTCCCGCAGGTGTCTCTGTGACACCTTGGGGACTCCGTGCAAGAGGGTAACAAGACAAATGTCACGGTCCTCAAGTGGGTTACAAACCACAATGGTTGTCTTGCTAACACTTCTGAAAGTAATAAAGACAGTCATTCGACTCATTTTTTTAATGCTATAATACTCGCATTTTTGTTTGTTGCAGAGACAATAGATCCCATCCTCTTTCCAGTTTGCTGGAGTTTTGCACAGCTCCACAACCACCCGGCCTCGTGCTCAGAGTGCCCGATCTGATTGGCTCTCTTCTTCCCATCTTACTGCAAACGTGCGCTGTGTATCACAGGGTCCCGAGGACCTGGTCAACCCCTTCATTTGGCCCAAGAATGACCTCCTCATCTGTCTGACCACTTAAGGGTCTGTTTTCCATTTTAGCTCCATCATTTCTGATTGGTGGTTGTCAAAAACGCACAGAAAATTGCGGAGTCTGTTCACTGGGTCTGGATGGTGTTTCCTGTTACCGACCAATGCTGTTTTCCTAGTGAAGTTCAGGGCCAAGATGACTTGGACCACAGGCTCTAACGGGGTAGGCTTCCGTAGAACTACTTACGGTGGTTTCTAGATTGCAACTATAAAAACGCTATCTTTTGCTGTTTTGTTATTGTTCTCAATTGAGGTTTCTGTATTACATCTTGCAAAATGATGCACTGTCCTTCCCGACCCATTCTTCTTCCTGAACCTGAATCACATTTCTGTTCCTCCAACTAACTTGCTACTTCTTATTATAAATGCTGCATAAAATTCCAAATGTCACTAGGCAAACAAGAATGGAAAAAATTGAACCACTTCTCACTGTTGGTTACTGCAAACATAACGACTAGTGGAAGGATCCTTAATTCAAAATGTATTCCCACCCTGTGCCAGCTACATGGTCTCATGAATATCAGTAAGGATGCCAATGCTATCATGGTTATCAAATACGATAAACCAAAAGAAAACCATTGGTACATTTTTGTGCCAGAAAATATACAAGGAATTGTCATCATCTAAAATTTGAGTTCCCCTGGGGCGCCTGGGTGGCTCAGTCGGTTGAGCGTCTGACTTCGGCTCAGGTCACGATCTCGCGGTTGACGAGTTCGAGCCCCGCGTCGGGCTCTGTGATGACAGCTCGGAGCCTGGAGCCTGTTTCGGATTCTGTGTCTCCCTCTCTCTCTCTGACCCTCCCCCGTTCATGCTCTGTCTCTCTCTCTCTGTCTCAAAAATAAACATTAAAAAAAATTTAAATTTTAGTTCCCTGTAAATCTTAAATTCTACCCTAACAAGTTAAGCCCAGCTAAGCAAGCTTCCTGCCTGAAATGTATGTCACATTTGTGCAAGCTTCATCTGTTATGTGGCATGAACCTACTCCCATCTCATAAACGTGAGTAAGCCTCACCGTGTGACACTGGCATTATAAAACCAGAGGCCCGTGGCCTTAGGAAATGAGAGATTTTGCTGTGTGCTACAAATATGTTCAGACAAAAGGGCTAAAAGTTACCCACTGCCTGGAGGTGGTAAGGCATCAGGGGTTTATTAAGTCACGGTTCATTATGAAGACTTTTGCAATAGAAACATCAAGGCATTAAGAGTACACTGTAAATAAAGGGAGCATCTTCGTGAATTGTTTTTCACCTTCAGGACTTTACAAAGCACCTTCTTAAGAGGAATGATCTATTCCACCTTCAGGACTTTACGGAGGGCCTTCTTAAACAGTTACGCTGTACCCCATCATCTGAGGACAGGGAGAAATTCAGATGGAGACTCAACAAAGGGGCAAAGCATCAGTGTTCAGTTGATAATGACATAAACCGTCTATGCCATGAGGAGCCGTGGTCACTTCAGGTTTGGTTCCCACTAAGCTGTTAGCCGCTTCACCTGTGATATGAATCTCTTTGTACTGAACCGGTACTGAATTTTCTGAGTAGCGGGGCTAGGGTGATACATATAAATTGGTCACTCGGTTTCCTGACTTCTAAAGCGTGGATGACGAGGCCTACCTTACAGAGCTGGGGAGAGGAGACAGCAGGGCAGGTATATAAAGCATTGACACAATGTGGGACCCCAGAAGGCACCCAGTGAATGGTCCCTAAGAGTCACCTTCTCCAACTACATTCTACAGTCAGCAAGGCACATTAATCAATATTACCAAAGTTTATTCCTAAAATATTCCTGTGCCTTCGTATCCCACTTTCCTCATCTTATTGATGAGAATGAGAGACAGAAGATGCTAACAGAATGCCCCAGTAAAGCATCAAAATGGGAAAGAGGTTGTAAAAACCACCCATCTGTCCCCAATCCCATGCTCTTAAATTACCAAAAATTTAATTAAAAAAAATTCTTTCAAAACAGTTACAATTGAACGGCCCCTGCCAAAGTCCAAGGAAAGTATAAAATAATTGAACCCTTTCTATACTCCTAGTTTTCTCAAAAGCCAAAAGTTTTAGGTGGTGGGATGATCAACCAGAACGTGGACGCCTGGGTACAGAACCCAGTTCTAACTCGGATTAGTTACGGTAACTAATGGTCTTTTAGCCAGAAGAGGGTGGGGCTTTGCATCTGAGGACTGGCGTTGAGATCTCAGCTCAGCGACTGATCAGCCAGTGTCCTTGGCCTGACTGAATCTCTGCACGGAGGCTCGGCACCCCTCTCTGTCTGTGGGAGAATTTGTCACTGATCCCAACACCGTTGCCAGCGGGCAACATGACGAGCACAGAGTCTTGAACGCGGCGGTACTAAAAATTACACGCACGATGACGACAATGATCATATGAGCATCCGTGTCAGAAGGGGGGCCCTCGAGGGAAGCCTGCTGCTGCGGTCTGAATGTTTGTGTCTCCCCCAATTGCATATGTTGAACCCCCAACCCTCAAGGTGGCTGTCTTTGGAGATAGGGCCTGGAAGGGAGTAATTAAGGTTCAGTGGGTTCACAAGGGTGGGGCCTTGATCCCACAGGATTAGGGTCTCCCCCCAGTCACTGTAGAAAGGCTACGTGAGGACACAGTCAGACGGTGGCCATTTTTAAGAGAGGAAGCGATTCACCAGAAACTGAATCAGCCAGAACCTTGATCTTGGACTTCCAGCCTCCAGAACTGTGACGAAACATACGTCTGTCATTCACGCCGCCCAGTCTGTGGTATTTTGTGATGGCCGCGTGAGCAGACTAATACACCTGCTGATGGACCAGACATGAGGAAATCACATTTCTTTTGGTCCCAGCTTCTTCTGAACATCGGAAGATGAGAGAAAATGACGTAGAGCCCCTTATAGCTCAAACATCCTGCAATTTTGTGATTCGTGAGCTAATGGCCACCACCTGCTCTGCTTCCCCCCAGCTGCATCATCACGTCCCACTCACCCCGACAGGAAATCTCCCCACGTTCACCAATTAGTGCTCTAATTCTGTTTGTGCGTCTCCACTGCTCTGTGCCCTGGGCTCCATTCACTACGGCGTCATTCATTAGGGATCAGAGCTTCTGGGGACACAGGGTCTGCCATCATTAGCACTAATTGAAGCTTGGCTTCCCAGCCTGCTGCTTTATTCTGGCCTTTTTCAGCTCAGCCTCGGCGTCCCAGCTGACAAAAGGCCCCTTTTCGGCCCGGGGCACCTCAGCTGACAAAAGGCCTCGGCCATATTCCGTGAGCCAGGCTGAGCGTGGGCACGTCCGTGAGGGTCAGGGGAGACCCCAGCTGCGTTGTGCACGTACCCAGCTTTACACTGTCCCAGGCTGTCTACACAAGAGGAATGAGTGCCTTCCCCACCCCCCTGAAATTACCTGGAAGTTGGGGTTGGGGTTGGGATACGGCAGCCAGGCGGAGCGCGAGTTCTCCTGGTACTTGAAGGGCCCGTTGAAGGCCTGGGAGATGGCACTCAGGTTGAAGACACACACGGCCGAGGCAGCGATGCTGTTCCTGGGGGGAGGGGGAGGGGGAGGGAAGAGAGAGGAAGGGGGGCAGGTCAGAGTCCTGCGGGGACCCCTAGCGCAGGCACCTTCCGGAGAACCTCAGGATCACAGTGTCCTAGGTCCCCCCCCACACAGGGATGAAGCCGAAGCAGTGACTGATGTCACTCTGTGGTCTCCTTGTGGGAGAACAAACACTTGGGTGCAGAAACAAGACTATTTAGCGGTTATGACACTTCTAATCCTGCCGGATGGGATTAATTCACTCAGCCGCAACAAGAGGACAGAGGGTTGTAAAGAGCCGTATGTCAGGCCTTTTAAAAACAGGAGGAAAAAGACGTTCTCCTCCGGGGGCTGGAGCCACTCAACGGTCCGGGTGGCTCTTGTCCCAACTGTTCATCTGGTTCTTTCAGACGGCGGCGGGCAAACTGTGGCTGCTGCTTCTTTTTGTTAGATCCCCAGAGAGCGGTGTCTGTTTGCAAGCCTTTCAAAAATAATCAACCAAAAGCATTTTGCAAAAAGTCCCTGTCAGAGACCCTTCATTTATGTACATTTTTTTTAATTCGAAAAGCATTTTAAGTCCGAAGGGTCAGAGAGAAAAATTTGACATGGCACTGACATAGGAAATCTCGAAACCTTAAATCAGAGTTCAGGCTCTGCCGAGACAGCTGTAAATGAGAGGCTCTCAGGAGTCCGGCGCCCTTTTGCTAACTGTGGAAACAGCAAAATATGGTCTGGTTAAAGAAATCTGCTTTTTTCGAGCACAGCTCGGGTTTTTGCTGTCTGTGAGCCACCATTTTTAGACACCCGGGAACACGATGGTAAAACCTTCAGCGACTCCACGCGGTAGTAAGTAGGCCATTTCCTGCAGCCCAGCTCATGGCCAGGGGGTGAGAAGACCACCCAGTCCTAGGGCAGAATGAGCGAGGGGAGTGACCTTCATCCCCACTCCCCAGTGCTAAGAGACCTTGATGAATATACAGAGGCAAAGCAAACGATGAGCAGCAACACCAGAGAGCTGAGCCACAGCGTGATGTACTCATCCACTGCTGGCTGCCCCCCATCATCATTTTCTTTCGGTTTGGAGCAAGTCTTGTCAAGAATGTGGTCATCTGTCCAGAAGGTAAGATCAAGGCTGAGACATGAGAACGAAGAGAGGCGGGGCGTATGGTGGAACTAGAAATGGATGGATCCGAAAGTTCTTCCCAAGACCTGGTGAGAGTAAGTGTTTGAGACAGAAAGGAAAGATCTAGCGATTCTACCTCTAATATAGATAGATAAATGATAGATAGATAGATAGACACATAGATGATAGATAGATAGATAGATAGATAGATAGATAGATAGAAGATGATAGATAGATAGATAGATAGATAGATAGATAGATAGATAGATAGTAGATGATAGATGATAGATAGATAGATAGATAGATAGATAGATAGATAGATAGATATAGATAGATGCTATATACTGGGTGATGTCCAATATGATGGACACTTGCAACACTAAACAAATCGTCTGGAATAGTCTGAAACTTATTTTTGCGAGTGTCTAAATTGACCATTGAACAGTCCAGACGCAGTATTTCCATAACTTTTTAAATTGTCTTTGCCCAGAGCCAGGGGAATGAACAGCTAAGTAAGCCCAGCTCCCATTGTGTGTAAAATTGATGTCAAGTCAGCAACTGAACATTCATCTTGTGCAGCCGACGCGATTTCTTAAACCGGGTTTTGGAAAGCAAATCAGCTTCAGAAACTATAAATTGATTTTTTAAAAGAAACGTATCAAGGAGGGAAAATAAGCTCTGGGGTTGAAAACCAGATTTACAATGAAGGTGGTCATGGTGGGGTGGGGGTGGGTGGGGTGCCATCCATTTCAGCCTTCTTCTAACTTCATGGCAGAAAGAAGACTCTTCACGGAGTAAATGTTATTATCGAGTGACTGTTAACACTTAAGCCCAGCAGGGGAGAGGACAGAGGGATAGAGTAACATGGAAGAAAGGAGCAGATCAAGGGGTTCTACACCAATTCCTGGGTAGGCATCCTCGATTCTCCCAGGACCCCGGGGTTTCCCTGGGATGCAGGACTCATCTAGATGCTGAAGCTGGGACGATCCCAGACAAGCTGGAATGGCTGGTCATCCCACACTCTTTATCAGCACTTTCAAACTGCCTTGATTCCATTTTTTCTGCATTAAGTTGCCAGAATGGAGACTCAAAGATAGTCCAAAGCAGAGTCCACACTGCGGACCACCGTTACCACTGAAAGGGGGCCCAGGGTCTGAGTATGAAAAGGGGATCTGTCACCCCCGGGGGCGGGATGTGATCCTGTTGAATCTTTCACCGCACACCAGCAAAGAATGGGAAATAGATGTGGGTCACGCTACAACTCCACCAGAGTAAGAGTGAACGAAAGATCAGGAAACTTCACATGCTTTCCCTTATCCAAAATTTATCAGTTCTGGAGCTAGGAGTATCACCTCCCACAAGGAAAACAAAAAGATGTTATCGTTTTTTTCAAGGATATTTTTAAAGTACAGTCATCATTTTAGAAAAGCCTGCCCAGGTTAGCCGTCTCCTAGAACAACGGTTGAAAATGCAGCTACGGGAAAGTGACAATGTGCGTTTCACTTACGACCGGAGGTGTGGGCACGAAATATACTACTCAAAGATCAGACTCAGAAAACACTGCCTTCATTGTGCCCAAGTGCGTAACTGCATGTGGAAAAAAAATGCGTCTAATATGTACCAGCATTTCAGACAGTGCCCAGAACACATCGGTGAATCAGGAAGGAGAAAATTACAGTCGGGTAACTTGATGCTACAATTACCTAAGGACAGACTGAAACTTTTTTTGCTTCACTTTATTTCCCGAATACCAAGTCTCAGAAATCACACTGTATTTGCATAATATTTAATTCATACTCAAACATTTATTTGGCCGTTGGCCCAGTAAAATAAGAAAGATTTCCTTTAAAGCAACTTTCCAACTTCTCAAAGGTCAAAGAACAGCAGACGCATGCACAATGGACAGAGGAGCAGGGAAAGAATTTTCTTCCAGTTACTTACACGTTGGTCGTAAAGATGCCATAGATCAGATCCAGCTCGGGCAGGAAGAAAGTGCTCTGCAGTTCGTTGTAGTAAAAGGGGACCTCCCCGGGCCGGGAGCAGTTCAGGCGAGCCTTCATGAACGTGGTCCAGGTGTCCTCCAGTAGGAACCGCCCCCCGATGTCATTCTTGCAGACCCGGGCAGCTCTGGAGAACACGGTTTTCCCACAGTCGTGCTCCACGGCATTTTCTCGGAAAAAGAAGTAGGTGAAATTTCCGATGTCATAAGATGACACGAAGTTTGGTTCTGGAGACAAGAGGGAAGAAGAAAAGTGTGAACATTCATATGGTATCTCTGTATGTCTTACCTCCTCAGTGTTTTTTCCAAGGACACGTGCTTTTGTGCAGACAATGCCTGGCTCCTAAGGGACGAACGAGAGCCCCATGAGCAGCTCGGTGACCTGTGCTAAGGACAGAACACTGTACGCAAGTCCTAAATGACAAGGAATCGCCCGCACGATTCCACACATAAGCATCCTGAGTTAACACAGCACCCAGTCACAGGACACTAATGCCATCAAAACTGGGCAGCAACTTTTGCAACAGACTTTTAAAGCAACATATACTAGTTTATTTGTATATCCTGACATGCTCTTCAGAAAGAGTGGGACGGGGTGCCTGGGTGGCTCTGTAGGTTGAGCGTCTGTCTGACTTTGGCTCAGGTTATGATCTCACAGTTCCTGGGTTTGAGTCCTATGTCGGGCTCTGCGTTGACAACCTCAAAGGTCAAAGAACAGTAGACTCAGAGCCTGGAGCCTGCTTTGGACTCTGTGTCTCCCTCTGTCTCTCTGCCCCTCCCCTGCTTGTGCGCTTTCTCTCTTTCTCTCAAAAATAAATAAATAAATGTACAAAAAAAGAAAGAGTGGGAGAAAATGAGATGAAAAATATGCAATGCGATTCAGAACATAGGAGCACCATGGTACCCTGTTTGTGTACAAGACAACAAAATTCTTTGATCTTACTTGTACACGGGAGTATGACCGACATAATTTATGTGCTTTTTTAGTGAGAACTTTAAGATGGTTTTCATTTGTGAAAACTGAAATAAAAACTGAAACTATCAGCTTAGTGTCCTGAATTAGCTTTAGCAATTCCAGTTACTATGGTGACCATGTAACTGTGAGAATCGACTCTGATTTTCTCATTTCTGGGTTGCTGGAGAATCCATATAGAAGAGCAGAGTGTGTTGAGATGGGGTCACTGCCTTCCAGCTTCCTGGTCTCATAATTAGCTTAAAAATAGGGATTCAGAAAGGACAAAATTATGGCAGAACCTTTACTCAATCGCCAAGCTCATGAAGAGTTTAAGAATCCTATAGTTTGTCAACTGAATTTCATATTTACCATTCATAGTGTTATGTTCATAGCTTCTTGTTTGAGCCCATTGATGATAGAAATGATACCCTTTCAGACACGGACACACCTTAACATTTATCTTTATACAAATTCTAATAATCAAGTTTGATTCTTACTCTTTTTTTTTTCAATATATGAAATTTATTGTCAAATTGGTTCCCATACAACACCCAGGGCTCATCCCAAAAGGTGTCCTCCTCGGTTCTTACTCTTTCCTCTATTGCTAGGAGCTTACTATTCAATCAGCCAGTGTCTCAATTTTATAGGGCCATTAAGATAATATGGCGATAAACCTTTGTGTTCAGAATAAATGGAAAGATACACACAACAACTGTATCCACAGGGACATATTTCAGGGACAATTAGTTTGGGGAGGGGGCAATTCAACTGGCCTTGGACTTTGCCAGATCCAATTAGATTGTTCCAGCAGACATGTTACTGGCACGACGACTAAAGTATGTTTGGCCACAAGACAACCCATTACTAGTAACGGTAAGACACACAGCAGGCCCACCTCCAATGTGAAATGAGGATACTGATTGAGAGGTGGCATTGACAACACTATCATCCTGTCCAGAAAGCTGTCACCAGTTTTCAAGTAACACATATATTGGATATCACCCCCGAATGTCTCACTTTAATTCAACTTTCCATTGTAGAGCTGTAACAATATTCTTTAAGTTGTGTAAGTTGTACATGCAACGTGTCCTCCTCCCCAGTCCATGATATTGTTAAGTCATTTAAGCACATGAAGTAACAGAGAACTCAAAAAGAACTGATTTTCATTTATAAACTGCCAAACATGCTATTATGTTACAGCTGCTTTAACCTGAAATGGATAGAAAGAAAACTGGACTGCATTACAATGTGGGAGATGGAACTCAGTTATATTGTCTGTACGGTATGCTTTAATACCGGAGAGAGATGCTCACAAAGCAGGAGGATACACATCTCTGACCGGTGTTCTGGGAACACACAGCAAAATATTGGGGAGCTTTTTGAATCTGTGTTCACCGAGCCTCCAAAAGAGAATTACTCATTGAAGGAGACCCCAAAAGCAAAGATATGGAACAAGTGCCAAACCGTATTTGGTTTCTGAAGAAAACATTCACCTATATGTTTAATTCGAAAGGGAAGACTAAATCGTTTCAGAACGCGCCCCGCACCCAGGCACTCCAACCAGGTGGTACAGTTTGATCGTTGTACTAAAAACAAACATAAAAAAACAACATCGTCCCGATCATCATCATCAACAACAAGGACCACAAAGCTTATCTAAAATGGAGAAAACAGGGGCGCCTCGGTGGCTCAGTCAGTTAAGCGTCTGACTCTTGGTTTCGGCTCAGGTCATGATCTCACGGCTCATGAGTTCAAGCCCTGCCTCGGGCTTTGCGCTGACGGTACGGAGCCTGCTTGGGATTCTCTCTCTCCCTCTCTCTCTGCCTCTTCCCTGCTCGTGCTTCCCCTCTCTCTCTCTCTCTCTCTTTCTCAAAATCAATAAATAAATAAACTTCAAAGATAAATAAAATGGAGAAAACAAAGAAAGAAGGTGGAGGACTGGATGTGTCCAGTCTAGGGCCACAGTTACTAACACAGGTGGATGAGGTTGGGCAAAGTCCACAGGATTTATGAGAACACCCTCACAGAGACCTACTCCTGCTACTGGGGAAAACAGAATGGAAACCAGAGTAAATGTCCCTAGGAAGACTTGAGCAAGAAAATGAGAAGAGACAAAGGTAAAAGTGATCTTTCATGGTTTCCTCCAGTCAAGGTTGAGTCTGTTAATTTTAAAAACAGCTACAGAATGCTAAGGCTCCCGTGCCAGGCTCTATGCTCGGTTCTTCACACTCCTCTGCTCATTCAACTCACAAAAACCATAGAGGTAGGTGCTGTGTTATTACTCATTGGTAATCTGTCCAAGCTCACACAACTAGCGATGGGCATGGGGTGGGGGGTTATGTCCTGGATCTGGACAGTCTGACCACAGAGCGTAGGCACTTACCATTATACTACACTGAAACAAACAAACAAACAAAAACAATGGGCTACGAGGGAATAATTGACTCTGCGTGAACCGTATTCAAGAATAAAAGTTAGCGTTCTGGAAAATGCTTTAGAAACCAAAGCAGGGAGCAGGTTTTCTCAGAAAGACAAATGCCCAGATGAAACTTACCCTGCAGCTATCAGGGACATCAGGAATGACACAGGGAAGGAAAAGCAGGAGGAAGGAGCCAACAATCCAAGGGCTTGTTAAGCAAGAATCCTGCTGGGAAGCGTTTGTCCGGCTCCAGAGAAGCTATTTCAGATGGCGCCACCACCGCCCCAGAGAGCCCGCGAGTGCCTGTTGGGGCATCGAGGCCACGTTCATAGTCTGCCCCACGGGACCACCTCACTCAGATTTCTGATCGAAGGGGAAGACTAGGTAACACCATGCAGACTGGCCCACAGCCTCCTCTTTCCACAGAGAACCTCCACCATCTCTCCAAACCACCCTGAAACAATTCTGCAATAGGATGACAGAGCGCACTTTAGACAGAAACGCTCGAACGCGTTATTTCCCGCCGAGAAACTGGGGAAGAGCTTGTGTTCAATGTGTAGCAGACGCTGTTCTCTAACCCAGCACAGGCTGCGGGTCAATTTAGTCAGGGAGCTAAGCCACCCTCGGAGACGCATCCTGCCGTCCTGCAGTGGTCCTTCAGGACGGGGATGGGTCCCTGACTGTGTGAACTGCCGTCAGATCAGGAAGCCCCGTCTCCTGGAAAGCAGAGCCCTTTGAAACTCGGCCAGCATCCTGCTCCTTCTCCAAAGACAGTACAAAAGCAGGAATCGTTGTTAGACAGACAGCCACATCTCTCTCCCATTTGCAGATATCAATCTGGAGGCAGGGGATGTTTGAATCTCACCAGGCGCTGCAACAAGATGCACATTGTTTCCCTCCCATTATTTAAGTTCTGTCTCTTGTTAAAATGCAATTCACCACAAACCAGTGATCTGTCGCTCCTGAGTGAACTGAACAAGTCATAAATCAGGCTCTGCCTTCCTGTCTACAATGAGTGTGAGTGCGTGAAAGAGAGATCTGAGCGGTCCTTTATTCTTTACTGTCATTAGAGCTCTACACGAATAGTAGGTGTGCTGCTAATTCAGAAAAAAACCGACATGAGTATATGTCAGCTTACCATAAATCTATGCATGGAGAAGCTGGTTTTTTTCTCATGCTCAGAAAACATAGTGAGTTACGGATTACAGAGCACGTTACAAAATCTGTCACGTCGCAAGAGGAGATATGGATCGTGATAGCAGGACGTTTATTTTCTACATTTACTTATTAGTGGCCATGCAGATACGGGTAAGAGAAGAGATTCATAATAGAATAAACATGAGTAATGAGAAGAACAAAAGCTTCAACATTTTCGAGACGATCTGGACCATGTAAAATCAGATGCTGAACGTCAATATGGATCCTTCCCTTCTATATTCTTTCTATTGCAACACCTACTGCATCAGGCTGGAGGTGCCTCATGTTCAGGAGTGACCAGATCATTAGCAGTTTCTTCATACAGAAATATTTCTTGGGGCACCTGGGTGGCTCATTCAGTTAAGCGTCCGACTTCGGCTCAGGTCAAGATCTTGTGTTTCGTGAGTTCAAGCCCCGTGTCAAGCTCTGTGCCGACAGCTGAGCCTGGAACCTGCTTCAGATTCTGTGTCTCCTTCTCTCTCTGCCTCTCCCCCCACTCATGCCCTATCTCTGTCTCTCAAAAAAAAAGAAAAAAAGAAAAGAAATATTTGTCCACATTGACGAGAATGGATGTGGAAGACAGGAATTCTGATTTTCCAACTCTACAAAAATGTTACTAGAATCACAATCTATCATAAATCCTTTCTCAATCAAAGGCCATCTTGCAATACACTTGCCCAAGGCAGACTAGAAAATGCCTGGGCATGGGGCCCATGTGGGTAGTGGCTCTACCCATCCCAGATTGAAACCCTGGGCTGGATCAAAGACATCTGGAATGCTCTTTCATCCTAGATGACAATTCAGGGCCCAAAAGACCTACTTCGCCATAAGGATTAAAGAGACTGGTATGTGGTAAGATCCCAATAAACGATGCCTACATCATTTCATCATTTACTTTTGATGTCCCTCTTAATAACTTATATTTAGTAGAACCTCACATAATGATAATGAATTATCAAATATGCAAATGCTAAGCTTACAGGTGATCAAAATGTAGGAAACGTAAAGCCATGTCGAGTTTTTAAAATAGCAAGCTATTCCACAAAAAGAAAAGGAGTTAGTGGAAACAATCTTTAGACGTGACATAGTGAGCCAGATATTTTTAATTCCCTGATTTTGGGGGGGTCAGTCACGACCCAAACCATTCTCATATATATATTCCTAAATTCCATACACTCTCTTACTAGGCACCTCTCCCTTTGTTACAGCTACATGAAAATGTGCTTCAGGGTGTTCCAGAGTAAACTAATTTCATCTAGGTATTTAGTAAGCATGGATAACTATTTAATTTTAATAACTAAAATTAAATTAAATTAAGCACAGTGTGGTTTAAAAGCCACTGAGGTGCTAAAGCTTTCCCTAAGATTTCCAGTAAAAGACAGACAGATGGGCAGATAATACATGTCTGTCTGTGTATGTATGTGTGTATGTGTATCATGTACATGTATATACATATAGTATTGAGGCATATGTATATATGGCTCAACACTTCCACCTACTGGCTGTGTGAACTTAGCCAAGTTCTTTAACAGCACCCTGTTCCCTCCCTTTTAGAAAGGTGGTTAACGATGCCCAATATGTATCACTGGGGGAACCAAAGGCAATGCACATCCACTGCTTAGCGCCTAATGGCTAATCATCAAAATACAGATCACCATTTGCATCTGTAAATAAAAAATATAATAAATATATATGTACATACAAAATACATAAATTAATATTAACACACATATTGGTAAACATATCGCCAGTATTTATTGAACAAGCTCAATCACAAGCTTTGCATTCTGTATATCAAATCAGGGTCTTTGTTCCCACCAGCAGATTTGGCACGAAACGCCGAGGTGCTATAGACAGAGCCTTGAATGCCAGCACTCCTCCATCACCAGGCACGTACCACCTACTGGGGGGACCGTGCCGGGCACTGGGTGCGAAGACGTGGTAAAGTGACAGATACAGCCCATGCCCTGGAGGACAGAGTGAAGAAACAAACAACACAGACCGACAAGTCATCACAAGGACGACAAGAACAATGGGGGTGAATTCAAGGGTCAGAAAGGAGAGGACCAGGGAAAAGGCAGAAGTCAGGCTGGGAGGGGACACCAGGCCAAGAGCTGGAGAGACAGCCACTGAGAGAAGACCCTCAGAGCGGCCAGGAACGGGATGGACCAGTGTTGGGATGAAGGAATCAGGAGACAGGAGAAGGGCCAGGACAGCAACCCCGCCAACCCAAACCCAGTTTGCATTTCAACTGCCACTGGAGAGGCACCGAGGGGTTTGAAAGAGAAGTTCATGACCCACTTTCCCGTGTGTGTCCCGTGGTGGCAGCGGGTCCTTGGTGGTCACTGGGAGCAAAGTGAGCCCCGGATCCCCAGCTCCTTCAGTCACTGAGCACCTGGCAGGAGGAAAAGCATTGCCTAAAACTAGAAACGTGGTTCCAGCAAACCTGATTCCTTCTTTCTTCCAGGGGAATATGACCTGCTGCAAATGTGTTATTTCTGTGGGTTTGTGGAGTCACACGAGAGCAGCTAATAGCACGGGGACCTGGGCCGTCTGTCCCCAAAGATCTGCTCCCTCCCCGTGAGCACGCACCCCACCAGCCCAGGACTCTGGAGGAACTCTCCCCGGACAGCTGCACCCAGGATGCTCTTGGAACCCTCCCCGGACAGCTGCACCCAGGACTCTCCCGGAACTCTCCCTGGACATCTGCAGGGGCTTCCTTAACTGGCTCTGGTCTCCATGCTCTCGCTCCAAGGGACACAGACACCCTTGAGTGTTCTTTGCTCCGTTCCAAGCACCGAGCCCCCGCAGCCCTTCTCCTCGAAGCATCTGCCACATCACACGCTCCTAGGCTTGATTCGTTCAGACTGACTGTGCGAATATGGATTTCTGAACACTTTCCAAGCAGCAAGTTTCAATCTACCATGTTCATTTTCTCCTGATTATAGTCAAAGCGGCGGTTCGCTTCCCTTAGGAATGGATCCTTTCACCTGAAGAATCGGGAATGAAAACTTCGGAATTTTTAAAAACTGGAATATTAACTTGAATTTAAAGATCTTTGGGGCTCCTGGGTGGCTCAGTCGGTTAAGTGCCCGACTTCGGCTCAGGTCAAGATCTCACGGTTCGTGAGTTCGAGCCCCGCGTCGGGCTCTGTGCGGACAGCTGGGAGCCTGGAGCCTGCTTCGGATTCTGTGTCTCCCTCTGTCTCTGCCCTTCCCCCATTCACACTGTCTCGCTCTCTCTGCCCCTCCCCAGCTCTCTCTCTCTCTCTCTCTCAAAAATAAACATTAAATAAAAAACAAAGATCTTAGAAATATTTTAATGCTTAATTGTAATGCTTAATAAAATAGTTTTAAAGAGAAAAACCGGTGAGAGCTCCCCGGAGGAAGACACCGGGCTGTAAGAGCGTGCAGTGAGAACGCGTATACTTGAATGACGGCGTGGTCTTTGTCTCCTGAGCTGACACGGGCCAGGGCAGGGCAGAAACCCAGAGCACAGAGTCAACCATCCAATACGTAGCAGTGGATTATAAAAAGGTGAGAAGCCACTGAGTGCATACAAAGAGTTTAACAGAACAATATGGAGGCAGATTTGCCGAAATACACAGACCTGGGGATCTTATAAACAGGATGACAATATGACTTATGAGCCAAACGGGAGCACTTTTGAGAGGGACAGGGAGTGATGTTATAATCACGCCAGGAGTGATCCACGACTGTTGCAAGGAAACTGCTCGTGATCTGTAGACAATACAGTGAACCACCTTCCCGCCTGGTTACGTAAGCACTAGCATTTTCTGTACAATACATTGTATTCTCTGTAATGGGACGGAATTGCTCTGTGTGGATTTGTGTTTCGTTTAATGCAGGTCTCCATATGACTTAGCGTATACAGTTGGTGCCTTTGGCCAAAACGTACCTTGGCAGGGGAGAGAAGGGTTCGTTCATCCATTCTCTTCTGAAATGTGTACATTGGAAAGTCCAAATGACTGACTGACAAATACAGAGCTGTCCCCACAAGATGGAAGGGATCCAGTGTTCCCCTACTTTCTGGCATTCAGCGCAGAGACCCATCAGAGCACGACACTGCTTTCAAAGAGCCGCAGAAGAACAGATTCCTTCATGTCACTTAAACTTTTGTGCCCATAAAAGACTGTCTGAAAATACGTCACAGACTCTTCTGCTTGAGTTTAATAATCCCCATTCACCTCATCTCCTTTCTTAAGTTTTTAGCAATCAGGAACCCCTCCCAACCTTCCTTGGGTCCTCCTATCCCTCTTGTGTGCATAAAAATGTGGACATCAGGAGAGACGCGGAGGCAGGTTTTGACGTTGGTGTTTCCTAGGGTGTAGACTAAATGTGGAGGGCAGAGGATGCCAGCTCTGGTGCGGGTCTGTTTTCAAATCCTGGCTCGTGGACACATCAACAGCGTGGCTCTGGTTCGGGGGGCTGGTCCCTCTGACCCCCACTTGTTCCTCTGTAAAATACCAACAACGTCGTCTCCCTTCTACCTGACAAGTTACAGCCGCCGTAACCCCGTGAAGATAATCAACCCTTTGTGTTCACCACACTATTTCCAATATACCCGCACCCCACACGAGATGGACAATCGACCTGACGTCTCACCAGTTAGAAAAGGTGGCTCATCGCGCTGGGTCACATGTCACCTCACAGCTTGCGTGCTCTAATTGCACTGGCTCACACGTCACCCTACTGCCCGTGTGCTCTAAGCCCACTACTCATCGTCCTCTAGCAGCTGCAACGTCACACGTTAGGTGACAGGCTTTAGCCAGATGCTTGCATAATATGAGGGTAGACTCTTGACTATACAATCGTGATTTCTGTTCTGGCTTTACTAAGCTTCTTTTCCTTGATAAAGACTTTACTGGGGCACCCGGGGGGCTCAGTTGGTTAAGCGTCCAACTTGGGCTCGGGTCATGATCTCACGGTTCGTGAGTTCGAGCCCCGCGTCGGGGTCTGTGCTGACAGCTCGGAGCCTGGAGCCTGCCTCTGATTCTGTGTCTCCTTCTCTCTGCCCCTCCCCCGCTCGCGCTCTGTCTCCGTCTCTCAAAGATGAATAAACATTAAAAAAATAATTTAAAAAAAGACTTTACTTTTCCTACACAACTGTATTTCATCCCTAGGCTCCACTTGTCTTTTTTGGGCTTGTTCTGTGAACGCTGCTTCCATTTATGAATTTCCTGCTCAAGCAAATGTCGTCCATCCAGGGAGCCCCTAGAGCAGATGATTCACACCCTCAGGGACTCTGCTGTGGAGACGCTGCCAAAAGCAAACTCACTGTCCCCAGGACGAGCCCAAAAGAGTCACTCTGACCTGGCCATGCCTGGCTCTCGGAGACGCGGCATCTGGTCCCAGAATAAAGTGCTGAGGTCCTCTACAGGCACCTGTCTTCACGGTTAGGAGAAACAATTTCTCCTTGAGTTCGGCACAGAGGGGATTTTTCTCCCTCCAAGTAGATTATCCTTAATCATTAGGAGGTTAATCATTGTATTTTAAGGACCTCAAACAGTCTATTTAATGGGTGGAGAACATCATTAAAGGACAGTATTTCAAACCAGGAAAAGTTAAAGCTGTTACAAAAAGTGTTTTGTTGGCTAGAAACATAAAAGCTCCTATGAAATGACATTGTTAAGATGGGAAGTCCTGTGAGGTCAGGCCCGTCTGCTTCCACATGAGGTCATGGTTGGAATCCACAGAAACAGAAGGAGCTGCGGATCTCATCCGGGCAACCCCACAGACAGGCAAGCACCTCCCCCCAGAGAAGGACAACGCGAGGGTCACCGAGTGCTAATAAGATATGTCCCCGTAGGTGTCCATGCTGAGTTATTGAGGCTTATTTATTTGTTTGTTTGCTTTTGTGAGAGAGCGGGGGGGAGGGGCAGAGAGAGAGGGAGAGAGAGAAAATTCCAAGCAGGGTCCCCACTGTTCGTGCGGAGCCCAACTTGGGGCTTGATCCCAATACCCTGTGATCATGACTTGAGACGAACTCAAGAGTCTGATGTTCAGCCTACTGAGTCACCCAGGTGCTCCAAGGCTCATTTATGAATTAGTTTTTCCAAGTTCTTACCAAGGTTTTTTTTTTTTCTGTATGAAAGCATATAGTTCCCTTGGAACCCACAAACTCAATTTGCATGCTATTAATTTCAAAATTTCATTTTCCCCCTTTTCATACGTTTACTGTTTCCCCAATTTCATTGCCAATTTCTTAAAGGCAAGTTTTACAGCTTCTCTATTTTAGTCATTGACCATTAAACATTTACCATCCTTCCTTACAGTAATCATTTAATAAGCGTTATTAACGATTAGTATTTTAATGCATCGAAGCTATTAAGGTCTTTTTCTAAACACATAAATTTGTTCTAAGAGAGATTTGGGCACGAGGGGATAAATCTGATGTTGAAACTTACATTCATTACCACACACATAACTCAATGCTTCAAATTCCTCCAGAACACCATCCAATCGATCGCATTGCCTCTGACAACTGACTGAATAAATAATGGTTGAAAATGAGTGTCTAAATGAGAGACAAAGGAAGAGGTTTTTTCAAATGTTTGGGACTGAATCAGTTTCAAACATACAAATCTATTTTTTTTTTTTAAATTCTGGGTTACAAGTCGTACGGCATGTTCCCATGGGGTAACAACATCATTCCTATTTCTACTATTTTGAAACGCGCTTCTCTCCCAATCATTCAACAAATACTAACAGGGCATCAACTGTGTTTCCAGCACAAAGTGAGATACCCAGGGCACAAAGATGGCACACATATCATTCCTGCGCTTGAGCAATTCAGAAACTTGGGGGTGAGGGGTGGACGCAGAAGCCAACGACTCATCCAGTAATTCATTCATTTAAAAGATATTTATGGGTGTCAGGGCACCCAGGTGGCTCAGTCAGTTGAGGCTCTTGATTTTGGCTCAGGTCACGATCTCACAGTCGTGGGTCGTGAGATCAAGCCCGCATCAGGCTCTGTGCTGAAGCCTGCTTAAGATTCTCTTTCCCCCTCTGCCCCTTCCTTGCTCTCTCGCTCTCAAATAAGAAAAAAAATTTACGGTGTTTACTATGTGCCAAGCACTGTTGAAAGCATGCAGGACACATCAGTGAACAAAACACATCAGCCCAGCCATTGGGGAACCTCCATTCTAGGGGAGGAAGGAGACAAGCACTAAACGGCATAAGAGTTAAGGATAAAAGCTGAGCATGATAAGGGGGACAAAGCGGGCAAGATGCGAGAGACCATCACTTCAAATAAAGTGATCGGGGGACGTCCCATAGAGAACCCCATCTGAGCAAAGACTGGAAGGAGCTAAGCCAGTTGGCCAGCTGGATCTTGGGGGGTAAAGAGCTTTCTAGATAGAACAGGAGCCAGCAAACTAGTCTTCCGGCCAATCCTACCCACTAACTATAAATAAAGTATTATGAGCACGCAGCCACCTGTGATCAGGTAAGCACTGGCAATGGCTGCGATGAGGACAGAACTGAAAAGCTCCAATGGGGACAAAGTTGACTGCAAAGCTTGAGATGCTTATTCTCTGGCTCTTCGCGGATCTCTGGGAAAGAGCAGAGAGCCAGCGGCACGTTGCAACATTTAAGAGGCCAAAACAGAGGGAGCAAGGGGTGGGAAGGAGTGAGGACACAGGAAACAGGAGGCCACGGGTCGGGCTTCGGCCTTCTCTGCAGGTGGAATGGGACCCTGTGGGTTTCCGGCAAGAGAATGTCCGAGAGCTTCAACACAGTCCTGCGTAATGCCAAGAAGGGATGGGAGGTCCAACCGAAACTCTAACTAGAGCTAAGAGGGGCCAGGATCTGGGAGGAGGCAAGGGAAGTGAGGAATGCATGGGTAGCGTGTGCAAAGGAACGTGGTGAGGAAGGCACGCCCTTCACACTTGCCCCTCAAGGACACCAACCGTGCACATGGAGGCAGTAGGAGGAGTCGGGGCAGAAAGAGCAGGTGCAGCCGGACCGCACAGGCTGCGAAAGAGAGAAGAGGCAAACCGGGTGAAAGTGTCCGTAGCCAGCCAGCTCCCCTGCTCCACGCCAGCCCTTGCTGAGAGAACGTCTCACCAGCCGGGACTTGTTGCAGAGGTGCAGGGGTACAGCTAAGACACCCCTTCATTGGGGTACACTCACAGTGTTGGGGGTGTAATAAGAAACTGTATCTGGAACTCTGGTATTTGATCCAAGGGGCTTAACTTGCTCAAGGAAAATTGCTGCAACTGTGGCAGGTGCTTGTGCTAGGTCCCTGGGGACATTCGAGGCTTGGTGGGTCCTTACTCAGGGCTCCTTGTATCCTGGCAGGAAGTGAGCCTGGACAGCCCAATGTCACCATCTGGCTGAAGATAAACCCTGAAGCACAGAGGTTCCTGAGGGGCCGGGTGGCCAAACGTCCCTGGCCTGTTGCGCTCTGTCTACATGTCGTGAAATCCTAAAGAACATCCTTCGTGCCCGTGTGCTTAGACCGGAGCGTCAGTGCACTTGTTTCTGTTAAGGCTTCGCTACAGTCCTTAGAGGGAATAGTTCCGACTCAGGATAAGCGAGATCCAATCCATTTCAGTATGCTGCCTAGGAGGGGGCACTCCTGCCCCAGAGATCATGGGATGGAGGAGAGAGGCACCGTGGACAGAGAAGGTGTAAGTGGACGCAAGGAAGAAACAGATGACAAACAGCTGTGCCTTCGGTAAAGCGAAGACAGCACTGTGTGCTTAGTCAAGGAGACTAAGGAGTGGGCAGAGGATGTACCCACCCCTAGCACAGACGGAGAGGTAGGACTCCCATCAGAAATAAGGTGCAGGAGCTTAAGATGTCAACATTCGAGCATTTCCTGATCAGGGCACCGTTAGAGCTTGAATAGGATCCGCCCTTCCCCCCAAAAAAGAAATGTTGGAAGTCTTCACCTTCAGTACCTGTAAATGCGATCTTACTTGGAAACGGGGTCATGATAGATAGGATTAGTTGAGATGAGGTCACACTGGAGTATGGGGGGCCCCCTAATCCAGTACGCCCGGTTCTTACATGAAGGTGGCCAAGTGAAGACGCAAAGATACACAGAGACAAGACCATGTGAACACAGAGGCAAAGACTGGAGTGATGTGATCCTAAGCCAGGGGATACCTGGGGCCACCAGAGCTGGAAGAGGCAAGGAAGGGTCCCCTCCCAGAGTCTTCGAAGACCACCAAGTTTTCCCAATATAAAGTAACTAGCTGAACTATGGAAAGGGCCCCGTCTGTGTGTGGGCAAGTGGTCCTGGGCACAAATTGATCCCCAGCACCGAATCTGAACACAAAAATTGTGCCGATCGTAGTTAATAGGTACTATCTATCTTCCACACCTCGCCTGCTGAGACCCTCCTCTCTCTCCAAGCAAAAATGTTGGCCCAAACCGAAGAATCTCTAAAACAAAGAAACGAGCTCTGGTTATCATCATATGTGAGTAGCTGTTAGTGGAGTGACCGTCTGAGATGTGTAAGTCATAAGCCCTGTTGCTTTACTTCTGTGAGTGACCATCACGAAACCGCATCTTCAGTCAAAAGGCCCCGGGATTCCCACGCCCCAAAGTGGGAGCTCGGATGTGGAGGGAGCTGCCTGCCGACCCCGCGTGAGAGGCTTGTGCCTCCTCAGCGGGCAGGTCGTGGTCTGTACATTCTCCACCAAGCACACCAGCTCTGGGTTTCCCAGCACACCCACTCACCACTCGTGCAAGTAAATCCAAACCTCTGATCTCCATTTGTCCCCTCCGTGCCTTGATTCTCAATCAGCTGAAAACTCTGGAGAGGAATGTAAGAGCCTCACTGAACGGGTCCCTAAAATCACAACCGGAAATAGGACCCCTTCTTGATATGGCAGCACTAACTCTGTTTTCAGCTTGTTTGATAAAACGATGGAAGTCCTCCCTCGAGAGGAAGAAATCTAAGGCCACAGCAAAAACAAAAAACAAGAAAACAACAACGAAAAAAGGAAGGGGTAACAGGTACAGCAACGATCTCAAATGAAGAAGGAAAATCACTCTGGAACACAGCGGAAAAGAACTGAGACAAGGGTGTCTGGTCAAGAAGGAAGGAAAAGACAGGATGTAAAGTATGGATTCCAGGCAGGCCAGTGAGGACAGATGTCCCTGCATCCAGGCAGGCCAGTGAGGACAGATGTCCCTATATCCAGGCTCAGTGTGGGGACAGACGCAGAACTGTGTGCGGTTAAGGGCCAGAATCTATCCTGGATGAAAGGTCAGTCGGAGCAGAAAACCAGGGTCAACCAGGAGTAGAAACAATATCTTGGGGTTCAGTAGAAGGCGGCAGTGCCCCAACAGGACACAGGAGATGGAAGCAACACTCAACACGCAGGAACTCTCTGCTCTCCGCCCCGAGAGGGGGGGCCTTCCTTGGCGGGTGGGTGGGGGTGGGTGGAGCTGAGGGCAGCAGACCATTCGGTGTCCCGGGGACGAAGATGAGAAGGTGGGCCGAGGGACAGTTCCACCATGTTTACCTCGGACTTATTTTCCATCGCTGCAGTTGATGGATTATATCACATATAAACAGCAGCACATTGGAGGAACCCAAAACATTACTCAGTATGCTCGACAAATAATGACGGCATGCCCACAGTGACTATGGTAAGCAGTTAGGTCCCCCACTGCCCTTCTCAGGTCACCTGACGATCAGACAGAAAGAGTTCCGCACAGACATTGACAGAATCTGACCATCTGATCAGCCAGTGGGTATCTGAGTCACGTGCAAAGGAACAGCCAATGTTTGTAACTCATGCCGTGACCTGAATTATGTTTCCAGGATACTCTTCAGGGGGTCGCTTTTGGGGGGAAGAAAAGAGAGACGGTAGATGGTATTCCTGATTACTTTTTGCTTTGTTTTGAACAAACTCTAATTACAGTGCCTTTGGTTGGGGGCAGGTAATTTTGATTTTTCACTGGAAACTTTGCTTGGCCAGAAAAATCAACAAATGACTAGAAAGAGGAACTTTAAGCTCCACAGATGAAAGCTTCAGGGCCTGAAGGGGACTGAAACCAGTTCAACAAAAATAATGTTAATGAAGAAAAGCTAGTTACGGCTTCAGTTTAGGAAAACAACTCATGTTGCCCTCCGGAAGCACATTACTGGAAACGCATTCAACTTACTGGAGAAAGTTGATGAGGACGTTCTCTTTTCTACAAGGGAGTTCTTCAAAGGCAAATTGATGGTTGGTTTGACTACATTATTTGGCAAAATGCTCGCGTCCTGTTTGTGTACACATATACACATAAATACACATCAACAATGAGCCTGAGCCGGTGATTCTCAACCACAGGCACCACCCCGCCAAGAGAGATTTGGAAAGTTCTGAAACTTTCTTTATTGGCACAATGAGGTGGGGGGAGGGAATGCTATTGCATCTAGCGGGTATCAGCCAGAGATACTGAGAACCACCTTCTGATAACGAGGAAAGCCTCCCGCCACACACACATCAAAGAATTATCTGTTCCAAAACGTCAATAGTGCGGAGGTTGGGAAATTCTGGTCCCCATAATTTGCTTGTACTTGGCAAAAGGCCAGTAAATCTTCATAGAACTCGAAAGCTCAAAATAAGAAAAAGTATAATGGTAAGCTCAAGACTTCGTCTTCGTACAAACTGTCAGAGGGATGACAGGTGGTACATGGACCTATCCATTTAACACTGTGTGTGTGTGTGTGTGTGTGTGTGTGTGTGTGTGTGGTCACATTGACACATGAACATACACACATACAGAGGGATGAATTTCAGCTGGCACACATGAGGACATTGTACGAGGTCAACCTCTATTCAGATGGTTGGTAGCACCTTCTCTCTGCTTAGTGAGGAGGTGACCAACTTCTAGTCCAGGATTGAAAGGACATCTTCTAGGGTCTTCTAGGGGTTTCTGGTTTTGCAGAAAAGAAAAGAAAAGAAAAGAAAAGAAAAGAAAAGAAAAGAAAAGAAAAGACACGACACAAGGAATACGGCCTCTTCTCCTACTGGATATCGTCATATCTGGATGCAGTGCCTGAAAATGGAGCACTGACTACCCATCCACCCCCAGCGGAGCCAGCCCGAGGACCACACGGAACACCGGACGGCAGAGACACATCAGTGACGAGGCTGGGGTGCTTACTGACTCTCGAGCCACTGAGGGAAGGAACTCTGAAGACACCTACCCCAAAGTTCTATTTGTGTGACTTGACAGCCTTTTTTCTGACACTGATCAAGCTCTTTGGAGCCACCTGTGGCCAAACGCATTCTCTTACACGGTGTCTGAAAATTCCATAAAATGCTTGTAACTCCCCCTTTTTACATTTATGATAAGTTAAGAAAGAATGTATATGGATGTACAGATATCTCTGATACAACATCAAATTTCCTGAATTTCAAACAATAGCCTAAAAAGCAGCCTAAGGGCCATGAATAGTCATGTCAACATTAGCCCCATTATTCTGGTCCACAGTGTTGACTGTATTTCTTCCCTCCTCCTACTACAGAGCCACATACAATGCCCTTCCACACAGATGTACAAAACAAGTTATATTTGGTTTCTTTAGAAAATGAAGAAACTGGCGCCTGGGTGACAGCTGAGCAACTGACTCCTGATTTTGGCTCCGGTCACGATCTCACAGTTCATGAGATCGAGCCTCACGTCGCGCTCTGTGCTGACAGTGCATGGAGGCTGTCGGGATTCATTCTCCCTCTCCCTCGCTCTCTGACGCTCTCGCTTTCTCTCTCTCAAAATAAATAAACGTTTAAAAAAGAAAATGAAGAAATGGTTTGTCTTCAGAAGCTGTGAGTTTGCTTTCAAAGCACGAAATAACCAGGCATTACAGACGAAGGAGGTGGGGAATCAGCCGTGCCGGTAACACTCACCATTAAGCCATTTGGAGTTGTACTGTGCCGTGCGGAGAGGAGGTAAGATGCCCAGACTTCGGTAAATGGCAGGGTCCCGTCCGGGAAAATCCATGGCTGTTGCAGCGTAGAGCTCCCCGCCGGCCGTGAGAAGAGCCGTGGAATTGTGCTGGGGACTGTAGGGACAGCGGGCCATGCCACTGATCTGATCATGGATTTCGGTCAGGTTGCTCAACTACGGGCAAGGGCAAGACAGAGGAAACCAATTATCGCTCGTGAAAGCCCTTTAATGGTGTTAATGGATTAGGTCCTCCTGAACTGCAAATAAGGCATGGTGCAACAAACTCTCTGGGGCTCAGGGTAAGACACGACAAACGTTCACACTCCCGTGCTGATGGCAACATCCGGCGAAGGACATGGACAGAGAATCCACCCGTCATCTCCCTCACTGTCCCCTCAGAGTGGCTGGACAGGGTGCCACTGAATTCACAAATACCAAGTTAAGACTTCTGTGTGTGGGTTCTGTTTATAATGCACGGGCACTGCAGATCTTTCCACTTTAATGAAGCAAATTTCAGTATTTATATAAATAGAAACCACAATAAAGATTAAGCACAAATGTATCACTGTAAGTGAATTCAAACGTTATGAATAGCCCCAAACTGTGCTCACAGGTAAGGGTGCGTGCTATTTTGTACCCCATAGCCCCAATTTCCGAGACTATGTCAGTTTTCAGACAGACAACTCTGTGTCTTGCAGGCCATCGGCTGTGAACCCGGCTTCCCAGATGCTGGATTCCCAACCAATCACTGAACGAGAAAAGTTCCTAGGACAACAGGGACCAAAGGACAACCACCACATGGGGTAGATGTCAGGGTTACATAACCGAGTAGGTGCAAAGCGTTTAGAACGGGGTGTGATCCTCCTTGTCGTCCTCCCTATATTTCCAATAACTGAATGTTAGCTTGGAAATATTGCAGATGAATAAATTCAGGCTTTGAGAGGAGTCATGTGACCAGGAAATTAACATCATGGTAATTCTTCATTATGCTCCCTGTGGAACACCAGACCAATATCTCGAACTAGGAAGACTGCCCATGTGCTCTGACCTACAGGTGTAAGACACGGGTGCCGGAAATTCCTCTGTCACAGGACAGGTTGAAAGAAAAAGGAAAAGGACAGGTTGGAACTTCACTTTGCCTAGGGCTTCATTCGTTTGTTTGCTTGTTTTAATTTTTTTTGACGTTGCTCTCATCCAACTTGTAAATTCTATTTTCTTCCTTTGGATTATGGTTTTTAGGCCCTTTTATATACTTAGCAGTATCTCTATAATAAATCAAGATAAATGAAGAGCATGTTGAGGATTTGTGTTCAGGATCACTGGTGGGGACAGAGCTGATAGAAGCAGTTTAGAAACATATTTAAATTTAATTAAACAAGTTATAGTTATGTTCAGCTCTTTATATAATAGATGATGTGATTAGTAATCAATCAATACATTGAACATTGAGTTCGAAAAATATATTTTTTAATTAAAAAATGACTCCTTAGGGAATAGACATACATGTAAAACTACAGTTTTAATAGAATGTTTGGATTTTCCCAGTATTAAATTCTGTCAACGCTCAAAATGAACACCTACCGAGCGGTTGGTGCAGACAGGCGTGAAAGCATTGGTCCCACAGGTAAATAAACGGTCGCCACCCACCAAAAGCACCCGGATGTAGTTCTGACATTCCTCCTGAGAAGGAAAAAAAAAAAAAAAAATCACAAGAAACATGTTACCAAGTCCTGAACACGAAAGGAATGGTTAATCTGAATATATTCTGATCGGCTAACAAATTAAATGATAATTAACCACTAAAGAGAAAAAGAAAACAAACAAAAAAAAAACCTTTTAGATATTGACCAAAAAAAACTGTTAAATAATCTGACCTTCGTTACCTGCATACTACTTGTTCAATAGAAGACATTTATGAAGATAAATATACATTCAATTGAAAGCTCAAAGCATGTGTCTTCTGATGAATGTGGTTTCATTTCGAATTGTACCTGTTAACACTGCAAACCTTAAATCACCTTTGACATGTGTTAGGAGAATAAATAAAAGGAAGCTATGAGATACTGCTCATGAAACAGTGTCTTAGAAAACTTCTCCAGAACTTTGGGAAAAAAAAATGTTACAAATGCTTCTCCAAAGGGGTGGGTCACATGTGAAACTCTGGATACAAATTGCAACAAGTTTTACATCAAGTTTTCAAACCGTTGTTACATACGTGGTGAGAATCTATAAATATTTTTGATTCTTTATGCAAAAGTAAAAATGTAACTAATAAGGAAAGGATGCCCAGCAGAAACCCCACACTGGGTGTTGACCGGGAGTTGAATATGTTTCGTGCTTGCAAAACATGCATAGAAAATCTGGGGCATGGTCATAATAGTGCATGGACTTCTGAGCTACAAAGCCCTTCATTCATTCAGCAAGCATTTACCGATTAGATATCCTCTGGCAGACATGTGCCAGAGGTCACAATCTAAGCACTTAGCAGAAAATGAAAATACAGGGCCATAACAACTAATATAGAGCTATCCATAGAACAATGTTACTACCTGCGGAGGGGAGGGGAAGGGAAGAAATGTAGGAAGCCTTCCCAAGGGAGGTGACATCTAATGTAAGTTTTAAAGGAAGAATAGAATTCAGCGAGGCTTCCTGGAGGAAGCGCCATCTGACATTTGGAGGATTTTGCTGACCTAAGGGGGAAAAAAAGACACTCCAGGCAGTGGGAGGGGACCGTGGCAAGGCGCCGTGGCTAGACAAAGTGTGGCACTTTCATTGCAGATGGAAGAGGTAACACATAATCTGGGGAGCCAGACACGGGCCAGTTGTGCCTCATGAATGTGAATTTTACCCGGAAGGTGAAGGGACGCCTCGTGAGCTTGCACTGCTTGCAGTCTGACCTTGACCCAATGTTTGCGGTTGAAGGGCCACTCAGGAATCAATGTGGAAGCTGAACGTGAGATAGGGAGACTACCGTTTGGGAGGCAGGCCAGGAGGAAACAGCTTCCTTAATTGGGTCCCCGGTCATTCAGTGCCTGGACCGGGCGGAAGTGTGAAGGTGCAAAGCCAGGAGGCAGTGAGCCAACAGGACGTGGTGAGGAACCAACCGGGTGGACAGAACAGACGCTGCGCGATCCCAGGACGGTTTGAATCACGCGCTGCCCCACGTAAGAAGCCCTGCGTTTGTTGGCACAGCAATGCCCTCTCCGATCAAATGGAACCCCAATCTCCACGGGGTGTTGATTTGCCGTAACTCAGTCTGCTTGTTGGCCTGGTCACCATGACATTGAAAAGAGCTAAGTTTTGGGATCTCCTCTCTAAATGTAAAGTGAAATGTCAAGGGTAGGTAACTCTCCTAAGACCATTACTAGCAGTGGTAGCAAATGATCACCAGCTGCTAATCTGGACACCCCTTGAGGGGAAAAAAAAATAGTGAAAGACCTAAGTTGAGTATCAGAAGAATTAAGGAGTATAAACAGGAGGCAGTAAATTGGGTAACTGAGAAAGGTATGTCAGACGGGGAAGAGGCTCGTTCTGTTCTGTTTTGTTTTTATGACTAAGGAAAGAGCAGAGAGTTCTAAAGGGAAAGAACAAAACAAGACTCCAAGGAGTCACGTGGTTATCCATTCCTAGGCTCAGGGACCACATGGAAGAGGCAGAGGAGGGGTGCAGGGGACCGCCCACATCAGACAGCACAGGGGCACGGGAGTGTGCAAAGACAAGCGTGAAAAACTGAAGCCTAAGCATGTCTGAGGGAGACTCCAAAAAACCAAACAAAAACAAAAACAAACAAACAGACAAAAATAACTTTGGAGGACATGGGCTGAGAGGGTCTGATGCCCTCGCAGGTGAAACAGACGTAAAACTGACACTGTAATCAGTATGAGATGGAAAATTACAAACAATGGAGACAGGTGAGGATTTTATTTGTTCTTTGCTGTGCTTTTAGAATTCTTTCAAGAAGGAGTCTGTGGCCGTTTAAAGCAAGAGACTGACACAAGGTAGAATGTGCCAGAAGCAGTCCTACAGCCGTGAACACAGCCAAGGGTACGTTATTCCAAGATCCCGACTGAGAGATGATGCCTACAGACAGGGTGGAGAGAAAGCAACTGCCTCTAATCAATTATGGGAAGGGAAACAATCATGATAATAAATGGATGTTTATCTTTATCTTCCAAAAGAGAGACAAAGTGAAGAAAGGACTGGAGGTCATTATCATTCATGAAGGCCCATCACAGCCTTGATGAAGCAGGTTAGGGAATGGGATGACCAGCCTGCAGAAGTATGCCAGAGAGGCAGGACAAATCCAACTCCTACTTTTTGTAAATCTTAGAAAAAAGCAAATGGTGGGGGTGGCGCCATATTACTTCAACTGGAACAGAGAATCGTAACAAGCCTGTTCCCGTAAGAATGTGAGAGGGTGCTTGGGGGCTCTACTGTCTCAGAATGGTCACGTGCCCGTGGGCTCCCCTGCTCAGTGAGGATGCAAGGCAGGAGGGAGAAAGATGTCAAGGACCAGGACGATCGGACACGGATGTCTGCACGGTCTTTTTCTCAAGGATGGAGGACAGACCCAGCCTTGCACTGTAAATGGGACCCGACGAGGGTAATGTTCTAGATGAGCTCAGGATCACGCTGGGATGCACCAGATGGAGGAGGAGAGGCGGAGGGAGGAGGAGGTTTGCATTATCACCAGCGAGGCTAGGACAAGGTCGTTTGCCCATTGTGTCCCATAAGAGGAATTTTTGGAGGCATGTGTACTTCTGTGTTTCTTCTTATGTGTCAAGAGCTGAACTCATTTGCCCAAAGTCTGGCTCAGCTCAGCTCAGCTCACAGCCTCCCTGCTTGAACTCCCTTAAAAGTCACCTCATGTTTAATTCACAGACTGATTCAGCTGATTCTAGGAGCAGGTTGGATGTGACCCTAAACAAATAATGCATTCAAGACAATTTTTTTAAGAGAAACTGGCATAAGTTCAGACAAAAGAGAAATGTAGAAAATACAGGAATGGAAGAAAGTAAAGGTACTTAGCCTTCTGAGCAGCAGATAAATTTAGGAATCAGAAAGTCAGAATTACCAAGGAAAGGAAATGGCCCGAGTGCCGGGCTCTCCGTAATCAATGTCCTGCTGCAGCCGAGCCTAAGACTCAAATTCTCCTGCGGAAAATCTCCTTCCCAGTGGATCGCCTCGTGGGTCACAGGTACACGCCTGGCCATTTCGTGGGTTATTTAAATGTTCTAGAAATACCGTTTGTTTTAAAGTGCAGGCTTGATGTAGAAGTCCTGTTAGGAGATCCTGTTACAGGTTTGTCTTGTAAATCGACTCATCTAAATTTCTTCGAGTTTCCTTTTCTCATCTAAGAATTGTTTCTTTTTATCCCATTTCTGTATTGCGAACGTGGTTTAAGGGAATTAAATGAATTCTGCTTTTCCAAGAAGCCACAGTGCTGATTTCCAAGGATGCTCGCAGCCTGCCACATGGCTTCTGTTGTTGATAAGGAGGGTCATCAATCTACACTTTGATAATAACACTTGAACATTAAGCAACCCATGTGTGCCTGTGATCCCACAGGCGGGTCAACCTGTCCTTTACTTCAAAGCAATTCTTATTTGAATTGAGAGCTGGGATGCATAGTTGCTGACCCACTGGAAGAGCTTTCAAGATGGCGGCAGGCCAATGCCCACTTGGTCTCAAGGACCTACAGCCCCGACCCCAGGACAGCAAACACACGGTTTAGGACCATTTTCTCAATGAATTAACTGGTTTTGCCTTACAGAGTTCATCATTTTTTCCCCAAGGGGTATGTTCTGCTTGAAGAAAGAACGTAACCGTGTAGAAAGATGACCTATAAACAGGGTGGATGTCTCAGCAATCCCCAGCCCACGGCAGGCCCATCGATACTAGGGGTGGAGGGTGAGGACTGGAGCCTGGCAGCATTTATGCTAATCACAGCGCTCCCACTGAAAGCAGAATGTCTCTCTTAGTGATGCATCACCTTTGCAAGCATCCAGAGTGCCAAAGAGTAATTGATAGTAACTGCACGTGCCTCTCATGTTCAATGTACATTTATTGAAAGTCACGATGACCAGTTGGATCTTGAGAAATTGCATCATCCAATCAGATGTGTGTGTGTGTGTGTGTGTGTGTGTGTGTGTGTGTGTGTATACACACACACACACACACACACATACATGTGGGTATGAGACATATATGTAAAACATATGTGTATAAGATACACATTTATTATATATGTATATAGCTGCATACAGATTACAGAAGTTTAAAAGCTTATTTATTTTGAGAGAGAGAGAGAGAGAGAGCATGAGCAGGGGAGGGGCAGAGAGAAAGGGAGAGAGTCCCAAGCAGGCTCTGCACTGTGAGCACAGAGCCTGATGTGGAGCTTGATCTCACAAGCCATGAGATCACAACCTGAGCTGAAATCAAGAGTCGGGTGCTCAACCGAATGAGCCACCCAGGTGCCCAGAGAAATTTAAATAAATATATGGATGCCAACATATCTATATTTTTAAATCGAGATGTACATACCTATAAGCATATAAACAGACACATTTGTATATGGATATATATTAACATATCTATTGTATGCTACACAATACATAAGGTATTGGCAAATGAAAGTGTATTTATTATGCATATATTTACATAATGTGACTGTTTGCAACTGAACTAACTCCACACAAAACTTGTTGGGGACACCTCAATTTAAAAAAACCCAAACTTGCTGCACAGGATCTATACAGGTTGTTAGCATCTCACCCAAAGAATCCTCAATTTTTGCAGCAATTATATGGAATAAATTCAGGTCTGTAGTGTGCTGCACGCTTTAGGTCAAGAATTCCAAATGCAGGTGCTTTGGGTGAAAAGGTCCAAGCGACCCCCACATGCCACCAGGCTCCTGAGCACGATGGTGTCATGTTTTCTTTCCTGTCCTTGCACAGCTGGAGAACGTGGCTAATAGAACCACAGGGGAACCACAGGAAGAACCATACACAGAGCCCTGGACTCCAATCAAAACTCTCCCACTAAGTAATCCTAGGAACTTGGTGTTCAAAGTACTGCGATGAGATCACGAGCAAGAAAACTGAGAATTATAAACTCCGGCTTGTACACCAAGCAGCTCCTGGCGCCCTCGACAAGCCCGTGCATTTCCTACAGGGCACGGCAGAAAGGGCTGCGGAGTGACCCCAGACAGACGAGGAACCCGTGTTAGGGCACGGGAGAACTGCCTGTCTGCGTTTAAAATAATATTTGTTTGATAGACATTTAAATAATTCTCGAAGCCAGTTTCTATACTGGCATTTGAGAAAGAAAGTAATACGACAGACTTTATTCTAAAAAATTTTAGAATACAGAAAAACGGGTTTTTCTTCCTTTTACTGCGTGAACACGTTTGAGTCGTTGTAGGTAACATCATGCTCTTTCCCCAAAGTGAGCTGAAAAAATCTTTAAGTTTATTTGAGAGAGAGAGAGAGAGCACAAGCAGGGGAGGGGCAGAGGGAGAGAGGGGGAGAAAGAGAGAATCCCAAGAAGGCTCTGTGCTGTCAGCTCAGAGCCAGATGAGGGGCTCGAACTTATGGAACCGTGAGATCATAACCTGAGCAGAAGTCAGATGCCTACCTGACGGAGCCACCCAGGCTCCCTGAAAATTTTCCAAGTACAACTGGACTCAAACCTCACAGAGAACTGGCGGCCTCAGTGCCTGCTTTCTCTTCTAAATGGGCCTGAATCAAAGATTTGGTGACATTTTCTTGACCTCCGTCCATGAACGGTCAGTTGAACGGACTACACGTGAAATGGTGCCCGTGTGGGTCCCAGCAATACCGGGAGGCGGGGAAATGTGTCACCTTTCTTCTCCCCTGCCCTGTAGCCAGCTGAGGAATGTTCCCTGCAGGGCGGGGAGCGGGCCGGGGGAACACCGCCCCGCAGCTCAGCCCCCCTCCTCCGCGCCTGGCATGCCGGCTGTGTATACACCACGCTGCACAGACCACTGTTCTTAGGGGAGAGAGAAAACAAACATGCATTCACTCCAAATGGCTGGCATTTTTCTCATTTTCTAGATGTCACATTTTGCATTATTCTTTTCATTTTGGGGAGAAGGGAAACTTTGTAATTCTGTGTGAGTTGTCATAACACCGTGCACAAACAAAAAATACGAAATCGCTGAATTCTCATTTCTAAACTCAGGGCTATTGAGAAAAGCCTGAATTCCACTCCTCCAAATAGATGTTACAACAGGCCTCCTTCATCCATGAGGACACTTTCCAAGACCCCCAGTGGATGCCTGAAATCACGGTTAGTACCAAGCCCTGTCCATATATAGTATGAGTTTTCCTATACGGTCACAGCTGTGATAGAGTTTCATCTGGAAGCTAGGCACGGTGAGAGGTTACAGCAACAAATAGCAAAACACAACAATCATAATAATACACCGTAGTACAAGTTTTGTGAATGTGGGCTCTCGCTCTCTCTCCCTCAAAATATCTTACTGTGTTACAATCTCCCTTCTTCTGTGGATGGTGAGATGCCCACGTGATGAAAAGAAGGGAGGGGAGGGGCGCCTGGGTGGCTCAGCCGGTTCAGCGTCCAACTTCAACTCAGGTCACGATCTCACGGTTCGTGGGTTCAAGCCCCTCGTCGGGCTCTGTGCTGACAGCTCGGAGCCTGGAGCCTGCTTCCTATTCTCTGTCTCCCTCTCTCTCTGCCCCTCCCCCACTCTCTGTCTCTCTCAAAAATAATAAACGTTAAAAAACCTTAAACAGAAAAAGAAGAAGGGAGGTGAATGCCATAGGTGCTGTGACGGGGCGTGAGGCCACTACTGACCTTCTGATATATCACAAGGAGGACCCTTTGCTTCGGGACAACTGGCTGTGGGAGACAGAAACTGCCAGAAGCAAAACCGTGGACAAGGGGAAAGCTGTGGCTGAAGTGACTCTGTGAAAATGTTTTCTGATCTGGCCTCTTGAACTGTCAGAACAGGAACGGAAGTTTCGAGATGCCTGGGTGGCCCAGTTAGTTGAGCTGCCGACTCTCGATTTCAGCTCAGGTTGTGATCTCACGGTTCATGGGTTCCAGCCCTGTAGCTGGAACAGCTCGGAGCCTGCCTGGGATTCTCTTTCTCCCTCTCTCTGCCCTTCTCCCACTTGTGCATGCTCTAAATAAATAAATAAATAAATAAATAAATAAATAAATAAATATTTTCAAAAAAGAGGCAGTCTCTCTTGGAAAAAAAAAAAAAGAACAGAGAAATTTGAGTTGTCTGAGTCGTGAATTCAGGGACGAGCCTGGCTGCTCCTTTGCATAGGAAGTGTCCTACTTCCTTCTCTCCTGTGTCCAGCAGCTGGGCTCCAGGCTCTCACCCGATGGCTGCTGTGTCAGGTGCCACTTTAAGAAAGTACCAGAGGGCTCCTGTGCGGCCCAGTTTGGTTACCAGAGGGGCGCCCGGGTGGCTCCGCCAGTTAAGTGTCTGACTTTGACTCAGATCTCAGGATCTCACAGTTGGTGGGTTCGAGCCCTGGGTCGGGCTCTGTGCGGACAGCTCAGAACCCGGAGCCTGCTTCCGATTGTGTCCCCCTCCCTCTCTGCCCCTCCCCCGCTCTCTCTCTCTTTCTCAGAAATAAACATTAAAAAAAAAAAGTACAAGTACTGCTAAATGAGAAAAATGAGCAAGTAAAGGAGGACGGAAAGGCTGGATGTCCCTCCTTCTGCTCTCCCCATCCAAAGATCCCCCCTCCAGGGCTGCTTTGGCTGGTGCCTCGACGCGCCCATCACGTTATTTTTCGCACGTGAACTTTTACTGCACACGGGTCGGCTACACAACCGAATTCCATCCCAGCTGAGCACAGGTTGTGCACAAGTGTGTTCGGGCCCATTAATACACTTAGTACAACGCACGAGAGCGTGCGATCTCCCCTCGAGTCCTGGCAGGTGAAACTCATCTTCATCTGTGTTAAGACAGTCTTAAAAAATGCCATCCACAAATGCCGTTTCAATCAATTTACAACTACTGAGAGGTGCCATTGTTTTTAACCTATTAAAACCAGAAACATACGGAGCTTGAAGGTCTGGTTTTATTTGACAATGTTCCCTTCACTCACTTGTCTTCTGTGTTTCAGAAAACTCAGCCGAGGGTAGGAATGATTGATCCCTCATGTCAATCAAGTGCCCATCACCCAATGGAAGGAAAGATGGCCTTTCCCCTCTGTTTCTGATTGTCGCTTGCCTCATTTCCAACCTCATGAGCAAACAACCAAGTGGTCATAGCTTAAGGCAAAACATGGGTCAGTTTTGACTCAGCAGAAGCAGTTTTTCACTCTGAGTAGTAATGACCTGCTAGGAAAAGGCTACCACATTGATTCTTATAAAATTATTGACACATAGACTACAAGCAGGAAGAAACGTTGGCTGCATTAATAATCCTTAAACACATAAGGAACACAAGGAGACTTATGGCCAAAGAAGGGAAGGACACTTGTTTTTTTTTTTAATTTTTTAATGTTTATTTATTTTTCAGACAGAAAAAGACAGAGCATGAGCAGGGGAGGAGCAGAGACAGACAGACAGACAGACAGACAGACAGAATCCAAAGCAGACTCCAGGCTCTGAGCTGTCAGCACAGAGCCTGATGCAGGGCTTGAATCCATGGACCGTGGGATCATGACCTGAGTGGAAGTCGGATGCATAACTTAGTGAGCCACCCAGGTGCCCCTGGAAATTTCTGCCTTCTTTCTCTTTCTTCGTCTCCAAGCATTTCCCTGGCTAATATTGCATTGTCTTCCTTCCCCTCTTCCTTCTTCCTGGTTATTCAAGTTTTGGAAAACCCAGTGATTAAGTTCGCTGAGACTGCCCTCCATGTCTGACTCTCAAAACCGTTAACTTGAAAGACAGAGAAATGGGCAATGCAAATGGGTAAAATAAAGTGCATAACAGTCTTATCCAAGTACAGACAGTGTGACGATCTTTTACCAGTGCTCACTCCATTCGCCACATTTTCTCCAAGCTCTTGGCTCTGCGATCACATTGGCACAGGGAACCTTTCTTGCTGTTCTTTGTATATCTGTTCTTCTCTCTAACACAGAGTGTGATTCACATTGGAAAGGACCGTACTCCCATAAAGTAAGACCATCACTGTCAGAACGAGACATAATGAGCCCATGTACCAGCTGCAAGAGAATTTCCTCGAGATGATGCGGTGTAACTTTCTCAGAAACAGATTTCCTTGGAGGAAGGAACTCTGCTTTTATTGAGCCCGCCAACTGTGTGGAAGGAGGTCTACCCTGTGCACAGTTGCTCAGGAAACGCATTTCCAACCTTGGCTATAGACTGCTCTTTCCAGGGGCACCTGGGTGGCTTAGTCAGGTAAGCATCGGACTCCTGATTTTGGCTCAGGTCATGATCTCCCGGTTCATGGGTTTGAGCCCTGCACTGGGGCTCCGCACTAACAGCGGGGAGCCTGCTTGGGATTCTCTCTCTGCCCCTCCCCTGCTTGTGTTCTCTCTCAAAATAAATAAATAAATAAATAAATAAATAAATAAATAAACAAACAAACAAACAAACAAAAAAACAAGCATTGTGTGTGTGTGTGTGTGTGTGTGTGATATTCAACTGCTCTTTCCTTAGAAACTTGGGGATGCAAATTTTCATATGGAAAGAGAAGGAGGGGTGGGTAGCAGACAGAGAGAGAGAAGGAGTTTATTTTATACATAGGTTAAGATGAATTTATAAAGAAACCTCACAATTTCTGATGTAATAATTTTATTTATCAAATGGTCACTTTATGGAATTAGCTCTAAGATATGATGGGGGGGGAATCGAAATGTTACTTCAAACGTTCAGGCCCATATTTTTCTGAATGATATTGTGGCCAATTGATTTTATGTCACAGCCTAATGATTAATTGTGCAAATCCGATCGGATCTTATAGTCCAAATCCTTTTTGGAAACCGTGGTTAATCTTGATTTAAATATTAAAGCTTTGAGAATCCACTGTACCTATATTTTGCATCTTGCTTGTTTCCAATTTCCATGGCACTATCATCAGGAATGGCCTTCATATTAAAATGCCCCACATATATTCCTTCCAACAGGTGGCCACACCCTTCCTTATGCACAGGCTCCTTACCTTTGATTTGCCCTTACTGTAACAGGCCTTCTTGGTGACTTCGTCACAGCCCCACTCCACAGCCTGTAGGAAACACCAAAACGACAGCACTTGTTACGGTTTTGACTGAATAAACGGGAAAAAATAATAAGCCACCGGTACTCAGATAAGGAAATGTGGGCATACCGTGGAGCCAGGAAGAATTCACACTAAATCCACGAAATTCACTCGTAGGGGCTTATACCTAGCTTTGAAATCAAAGCCTTTGAAAGGACTGGTCCCCTAAGCATTGGCATGTAAGCAGTAACAGTGTGATAGTTAGACCCATCACTGTAAGCAGGCAAGGAGTGGGTGTCACTTGAGTGAAACTGTCACTTGAGTGAAATCACAGGATAGATCCGCAGCATGCGGAAAAGCCAAGCCTCGAAACAAAATGATCTGAATACTCATTTGGACATTTGTGTTTTCTCTTAATAGTATGTCATTTATCAATATTCAAAGATAATGGGGCAAGGATGATTTTGCATATCCTTAGTCCCAAGATCCATATATAAATGATGAATAGTCAATAAAGCAAACAGCGCAGGCAAAGAACTACTTCACCTGATGCCAGTCATTTTCATACTGTTATCAGCTCTAACTAAACACTTAGAGCTGCAGCCCGTGGGCATTTTTCCCCAAACTTTCCAAATCGAACTCACAGTGATCAAATTGATACGCCTACTTTCACACGGCTGCCGACTCACAAAGGGAACCTGTGATTAGTTGAGATAGTATACAGTGTTGATTTCAGCGGAAGAAATGATGCCTGCACACGTTAACCATCTACATGCTGAGACTGTGAATCATTTCTTTGAACAGACTGAAGCATCTGAGTTGTTTATCTTTTGCCTTCCTGTCGGTTTGTGTTTCATCCTACTACGAGAGCTGGAATTTCCAGAGAATTTAGGATTTCTGAAGAACCAGTTAAATCATTACAGGGAAAAAAATTTACGCAAGGGACAATTTTTTGTTAGTGTGAGCCAATGTGAGACAATATAGTAAACAAAGCCAAAAATAAGCTACTGTCCAATATTAGGAAGGAGAATAACGGCTTCAGTCTTTCTTCTAGAAAGGAGACATTTTTCAATTCTCCTAAACCTAGGAGAATAACAGAGTAATGGTAGCAGCATAATCTAGTATCGACTGTCCTCCAAAGAATGTTACATAACAGAGACTAAAGCACAAAACACTGCAACTTGTATAATTTATCTTTCTTGGCAAATATGAGTCCATAAGAAAAGTATTCTAAAGAGAACCCCCTCAGTGTCTTTCAAACAGAAACAATACTATAACTGTTTCCTCTTGTGTGGACTTAGAGATTTTTGTGGGTGTCAACATCTGATAAGAGAATTCGTTAATTCTTTCCGTGATTTCTTCCTGTTCATAATGTTTAAAGGCAGCAATAAAGTCACAGCTAGTCAGCATCTGATGCGAACAAATGACTTGAATTCCCTGCTAGGATGACAAATACTTCCGTGAAAAGAGAGGACACCTCCCGAGAAGAGAGAAGGGTTTCCTGAGCACTTGCAGATCTAGTGTTCCCATGAGGCTCACCTAACATAAGTGATTGCTATTACTCTGAGTGGACCTTTCTCAGATCTCTTTACAAAACTGACTGTGTTGTTTGCATTTAAATAAAGATATCCATATTTCTGCCCTTTGGTCAACTCAAAACAGAATCAACACACTACAACATGCTCTTCAGCAAAGCTGACCTTACTGCCACTTTGACTTCTTATCACCAAGGGGATTTAGTTATACAGTTACCAGGACAACCACACAATAAAAAGCTTTAGATAAAGAGGCCCTCCTAGGGGCTCTTGTTATCTAGTGATTTTGTTGAAAGTTAAATAGTCATTTCCTTTTCAGTAAACCTAAGACCTATGAGGAGCATGGTTAGTCCGAGGGTTGCAAGGATATTTATCAAATGCCATCAAAATTGTTCCAATCCTTCTGCCGGAATGGCAAACAAATAGTTTCCCCAGTCTGCCTAGTGCCCGAGTAGCCTTCGCGTTTTCAAGATAAATACTGGCCAAGGACTGGAAGGGGAAAGTAATAGAAAAAAGAGTGAGAGTTTTCAAAAATATGTCATGATTTTATCCAGTTTAGCCAGAAAGCATACCTGCACCCACAAGCTGATTAGACCACTAGAAAATAGGATGAGTCTTACAGATTTTTCTGAAGACAGTTATTAAAAGTAGCAAAGTTACTTCCAAGGCATTTTCATTACAGTATAACCAGTTTTCCAATAATATTCAAATCCAGAATTAATTGAAGACCATGACTGTATAGCTTTTCTGTTGATTCGCTCCCTACCTGAACAGAGGACAGGAGAGACAGGATTTATGTTAGGAATGGACTGAGCTACCTCTTGTGAAGCTGGATAAGTATTGCCGGATGTCACAGGACTTATCAAAGAATACAGTGGGAAAACACGTCTTTTCCGGATTGGTCTAAAATCGAATGTTCCCGATTAATCCCAAGTGTCTTTCTATCCCCTCAGTGAACTAGAGGTTACCCATTTGACCACTTCACGGCTGGGGATGGTCGGGGGTGGGGGGGTGGGGGGGGCAGGCAACAAAAACAAACAACCAAAAAAACCCACCACTTTAATTACAAAGAAATACAAGTATCAGTAGAATCCTCCCGGACCAGAGTGTACTTCTCGGAGTTACTCATTCTGTTTGAAATTAAATCATGTTTGGGGGCGCCTGGGTGGCTCAGTCGGTTAAGCGGCCGACTTCAGCTCAGGTTATGATCTCGCGGTCCATGAGTTCAAGCCCCGCGTCGGGCTCTGTGCTGACAGCTCAGAGCCTGGAGCCTGTTTCAGATTCTGTGTCTCCCTCTCTCTGACCCTCCCCCGTTCATGCTCTGTCTCTCTCTGTCTCAAAAATAAATAAACATTAAAAAAAAAAATTGAAATTAAATCATGTTTGAACCAAGTCATAACTTTCTTTCGTCCACAAGACTTATTCTAATCAATTAAATTCCTTTTAATCAAGCCTTCTCACTCTATCCTCAAAGAAGATTCTTTGTGATTCTTTCACGCATCATCATTTTGGAACAAACCCCACTGCTGATTTGCGAAGCCATCTTTCCAGCTGACTTCCTTTTAAGACACTTTCCCCATCCACACGAACCTATCCTTATGGCAGTCAAAACAACTGGGAAGGCATTTAACATCCTATGTTTCAGATCTCTGTATAACACTCATGATCTTCTTTCTTGAGTCTGGGTTTTTTTTTTCTTCTTAAATCTAATTTTTATCATCTCTTGTCTTTTTCTATTGCACAATAGCCTCATAGAGAAAAAAACGTTAATTCTCTTTTCTGTTCTGCATTTAATCTTCATTATATTTTCTGGCAGCAGACAAGTAGCAGTAATATTGTGGTTACATGGATATCCACAAGCTATAGAGACTAGGCAAAGAGTGTGAGACATCTACTTCTTAAAAGACACGAAGCTTCCTGTTTATGGAATGTTTTTTTGTTTTGTGTTGTTTTGTCTGTAAATACACGCCGATAACATCTGTGCCATTCAGCCACTTACAGATTTGCTTTATGTGCACACGTTCAATGTCTCTTTCATGTGATACGTGGTTAGTGAGCTCCGATGGAAGAGAAACAGACATATACAGGATATTTGCACACACCAGGTATTAGTTTATGATAAAATATAAGTGTCTATCATCATCCGGACAGCACTTGCCAAACGTGGGAACTCCACAGTGGTCATTTCCATTGTAACAACAGCCATGTTCATCTCAGGCCCAGGGATACCCTGGAGCTCACAATATCATCAACTTTCAGGAAAGCCACAGTGCTACAGGCAGATGGAAAAGGAAATAGAATAGGTTTACAGAAAATCATTTAATATCTGCAGAAATCCTGGGGATGTAAGGAAACGCGACACGGCACATACCTCACCATGATGCACATACACACGCTCAAGCTATGATAAACGGAGCTAGGATCTCAGGAGTAGATCCGATGTGGGAAAGAAAAAAGATTGGCTCTATGTACGTGTTACATACATATAAGTCCACAGTTCTCAGAAGTATATAAACAAAGCTGTGTATTATCACATTCCGCAGCGAGAGAAGTTAATTAGACAGGGACCAGCAAAGGCAGATACTTTTCATAAAAATGAAGAGAACAACATTCTAGGCAGATGGGCCACTACTCTTTCAGCAGATGGCTTTGCTAATTAGATACTGGCAAAAGATAACATTGAAAAAAACTAATTTAATTACACAGTGCCAAAAATTAACAACCACCTGAGGGCTTTACATATATATATATATATATATATGTACATATACACAATTGCATTCATATTCTTATGTCATGGATTTCTGTGAAATGCTGGAGAATGTTAAATCGTGGTGGCAGCTATAAACACATTGCCAGGGAATGTGAGACCATATCCTTGTTCAAAACAGAAGCGAAACACAAATGAGTTGGAACTTGAAATAACTGTGACTTTTACGTAACTCGAATAAAGTGTTATAATCCAGTTATCCTTAAGCGCAGACATGCTCACTAATTACCTTTAGTGGCCACACACGACAGGTTTACAAGTGGCACTAGAGATCGAATGGTGTGCCTCGAAAGACACGAGGGGCACATAGTTTTAGTCGCTCTGGAAGGATCTGCTCAACATCCCTCTGTCTTTACTTCTTAGTGTCTATCGTATGTACGTTTGCTTTTAATGCTAATTTCGGGTGCACTTGCATTTACGTCCACAGCAAGTATAAGCGAGTCTATTTCATTCTTCCTGCTGACCTCCACATCAGAGAACTCTAAGGGGACATTAGTCCTATTATCCAACTGCTGGGTTTCCATCCTCGTTACACTGACATCATCCAAAATTAGAGAAACACGTTACTTTAGAAATCCCATAAAAACGTGTTAGTACTATTTTTAAAAACCTTATATCGAAGCCCAAGATTTTCTTCCACATAAGAATACCAAATCAAACTTACTGTGGTAATTGCACAGCGGAGTTCCCAACTTGTTAAATGCTCGCTGGGCCTTCTGATTTTCGCTGGATCTTTCTAAACTGAGGGCTGTTTTGTAATTGAGTAGACAGTATATTAGATTCCTAGGGCTTTTATAACAAAGCACCGTGGCCTGGGTGGCTTAGCAACAGAAACTCACTCCCTCACGGTCCCCGAGGCTAGAAGTCTAAAATCAAAGTGACAGGAAGGGTCCTCCTTCTGGAGTCGCCAGGGGCCAGTCGGCTCCCTGCCCCTCTCACAGTCTCTGTCGGTGCCCGGTAGCCCTGGTGTTCCAGGCCTTGTGGAACCATCACGCCAGCTTCTGCCTCTGGTTGTCCAAATGCCCTCTTCCTATAAGGTGACTGTTCTTTGATTAAGGCCCACCCCCACTCTAAGAAAACCTCATTTTAGCTAATTACATCTTGCAAAGACTCTACCTCCAAATAAGGTCACCTTCTGAGAATCTGGGTGGACATGAATTCTGGAAGGATACTATTCAACCCGGCGCACAGAGGGTGACATGAAAGTAAGAGTCTGAGATTGACAACAGTACACAAATAAGGGTCATTGATTTTCTGGAAATTAGCTGCCAAATCCTAGGCAAAATATTGATAATAATTTACAAAACTCTTGCATTGCGCTAACTATATAGATCTGGGTGTTTTTATACATTTTCTAAGTCTCTACAATTTTATGTGAGAGATAACATTACTAAATGTTCTGGATGAGGATGTCAGCTATATAACTTTCCAAGGCCACAAAAATGGTTAGTGGGACATCAAGATTTGAACTTGGTAACTTGGATTGAAGTCTGTGCTCTCCCATCATTGAAGTTGTTAGAGTAAGTGACCCTCATTACTGATTGTCACGGTTCCTGTGTCCCACAATGTAGAGAAACGCACGTCTCAATCACAGAAATTTGCGCACATCTAAGTTCAGAGCTGTTGCCATTCAGTAAATATTAACTAATCATAAAAGATATTGATTCCTTTGTCATGAGGCTATGGATTTTTAAAGCTTCTGGACCTATTGATGGTCCTAGTATTGATCTTAAGTGGGCCATGATTCACTAATGAAACTCTAAGGTCAACAACTGCATGGCCAAAATAAGACATAAAAATCTTAGGCTGGTTTTGTAAAATTAAACATCTTGAATATGAGAACACAGTCTATTCTTGACGACAACAGCAATGTTGTACTTTTGAAAATGAATACTGAGGAGTGCATGGGTGGCTCAGTCAGTTGAGCATCTGACTTTGGCTCAGGTCATGATCTCACGGTTCCTGAGTTCAAGCCCCACCTTGGGCTCTCCTCTGTCTCCCTCTCTCTATGCCCCTCCCCTACTTGTGCTCTCTCAAAAATAAAAATAAAACATTAGAAACAAATATTGAAATACTATCCTTCCTCTGCGATAGCCCTGCAAGGGTCCTTCATTCACCTAGAGTAAAAGTCAAAGCCATCTGGAACGTTCTGCCATATCCAATCACTTATTTTCTACCTCATTTCCTAGTGCCCTCTACCCCACACTCTGCTATGGGAGACATGGGTTCCTTGGTGTGGTCCTCAGACAATGCACACATGTTCCACTTTCTGGAACATTCTTCTTCTAGATACCTACCTAGCTAATGCCTGTGACTCCTGCATATATTTGTTCAAGTACTATCATCCTACTGGGGCCTTTCTAACAATGTATTTAGTAAAACTGCAATCTGCCTCATGAATCCCCACTAGAAGGCAAGCCACATTTGGGCAAACATCTTGCCCTCTTGGTTTTGTGACCTAGCACCTACAACAATGCCTCACATATGACAAGAACTCAATAGACACTTGCTGAATAAATCAATGCATATAGAATTCCCTGTGCCCACAGCCTTGGAAGTGGCTCTAGGGAACCTTCATAGGGCCCCCCATGTGGAATGGGCACGTGAGGCTTTGGAGTCCTTGAGTTGGTTGGGCGAGCCCACAATGCACTGCACTTCTGCCGCTAAAGCCTCCCAAGGATTCCCCACCTAAGCACTTCACTTTGCCCTGACAGCAGGAAGAGGGCTATGAAGGAGGCCGCTCTGTAATGAAAAGCAGGAAGGACCAGAGCAGGATTTCTACACTTCTTCAGCAGGAGACTCATTTCTTTAAGTAAATCCGTAACGATAATCTTACTTTAAGTAAATTCTTACGCATGATCTCATATCAAAGACAGTAAAAGTGGCCTTTACCAAATTCATGTTATAAATGCCAGGATTACAGCATGAAATCATTAGTAAAATGTAAGAACAAATGACCACTGAGAGTCACAGCACTCGATACCCAATTATGTCCGTATTTTGTTTTGGTTTTCTCTTTTGAAATAATACTGATTTAGACACATTAAATAGTGATAAACAGGGCCACCTTTCAATGTCAGTTAACGTGGAGTATAACAAAAATAACAACTGTCACTTTATTCTATGTTCCCCAATAAACCAGGCAATCCAGGTAACATTATAATAAAAGTTAATTCATGGAGGGTTTCCAAAACCTTAACATTTTGTATATTATGTACACTGGTGTAAATGATTTTTAAACAATGGATTTAAAGCATAAGTAATGTATAAAATCCCTGAGCACCTCTAGAATCCTGGGGTTCCAGGAAGCATATCTGACATATTTGCTTTTAAGGCACCAGGTGCCTCTGATACCCAATTTAAATGCTGGGAATGGCCCAAGGAGGGAGAAAAACAAAGTAATAGAGGACAAGCTCTAATAATCCTACCCCTGAACTTGGATGAGCCCCACTGAGATGATTTTGTGAAAAAAAGTGATTAGGAATGAGTCCAATATCAAAGGACATTATAATACGTGGCATAATATTTTAAATTACGATAGTCAGACACTGAAGCATCAAACAATTATTATACTTCAAAAATGGTCCTATTAAAGTAGTACCGGAAGGTAAAACTGGCACAAGAAGTTGCTCTGGGTTTCAAGAAAATTATTTTCACGGATCCAAGTGGGACTGGTTTGAGAAAGGGCATATTGTGCAATTTGTTAGCCTAACCATAGTGGGGAAAAAATCCAATTACCAGAGGAAGGACTATTTTTATATACAAATTTCCTAAAGTATTAGTATATAAGAAACTCAATTCAAAGTCAATCAAGCATGGGATAAGAATTGCCATTAGAGTAGACCGACTTCCCAAGGACTTGCCTAATTCAACAGCTCCCAATGTTTGTTGGGAAAAAAAACTGTTGCTTCTAATGCTGTATTTTCTCTCCGTATTTTTTTTAAACATACATGATGTAGATGATGCCATTCAAGCATCACAGTATCTGTAATGTTCAACAGAAATCCTAATGTTCACTAGAAATTAGATACATCACACTCAAATTAAAATTAGATGTTATATCTGAAGTAACATTGATTCTGTGCCTGCAAAGAGGTGCCCCAAATGGAATGAGTTGATTATAGAAAGTCATGAAAACCATCAGACCAAGCTAAGTTTGTTCAGACTAGTTGAACACTTCTATGACAATGACATGAGGTGTTGCAAAATACAAATTAAAAATAAAATAAAATAAAAATAGAGAACGAGCAGTATATTGGCATGGGTACTTTGTAAGATAAGGACCAACTTTAGGGACAAACAACTTGCTATAACGAAGGTTGTCCTGGAAATGTCTTTGCAAGGCTAACTTTGTAGCATGGCTTTGACCAAAGCATGCTTACACAGGGTACTTGACGATTGGCAATCATATTCTAGAGCCATTGGGAAAAGTGAAGAGAGACAATTCTAGCCCAAATACAGGAATGAGTGCCCCGGCCATGTAATGAGATTTCGTTTGGAAATATAGTCAAAGGGTTCAAAGGGTTCAAAGGGAATGAATCTCACAAGCAATGTGAAATAGATGTAGAAAAAGACTCCAGCAATCACAGCATGAACACAAATGAAGATGCAGAGACACGATAATTCTTATACACCTTAAATACCGTTTGTGACTTTTGCGTATTAGATTTCTCTTGCTAGAACTGTAAGGTCACCAACATCTGGGTCAGCAGCTTTGGTCCCATTATTGTATATTCTGGCTGAAACCTAATGAAGACATTCTACATAAACTATCAGCTTAACAGCCAATATAGATTTAAATAGATGAGTGTTTGTTTTTAGTTTTCTATCAATTTGTTGTCTTTTTCTTCTGAAACTGGCTTCATGAAAGCAAACAACACTTCATACCTGATTACTGTCCTCTGCCGTTCTGAGTTAGATTGTGTGCACGAGATTCACTGGAGTACACAGGAGGCCCAGGTTATACATGCTTCCTGGGGAATTATTTTAGAGCCACTGATATAAACCACTCAGAATTTATTTATTATTCACATCGTAAATGCTCGTTTCCTGAGATGCAGCCCTACCACTACCAAGATTGACGTTATTTCCAGGTTCACAACATATTGATCTATTCACCAAATCTCAGGGTATATTGAGAACCCTTTTTATGAGCCTTACTCAGCATTTCCATAAATTTTTGTTTGCAGCTGAAAAAAATGAACATTAAAATTTGTTTTCCGGTGTGCATTTGGGCAGTTGCTTCTCTTTCTTGTTTTTTTTTTTTAAACATTTTATTTATTTTTGAGACAGGGAGAGACAGAGCATGAACAGGGGAGGGTCAGAGAGAGGGAGGCACAGAATCTGAAACAGGCTCCAGGCTCTGAGCTGTCAGCACAGAGCCCGACGCGAGGCTCGAACTCACGGACCGCGAGATCATGACCTGAGCCGAAGTCGGCCGCTTAACCGACTGAGCCACCCAGGCGCCCCTCTCTTTCTTATTTTAAATAAAACGTGATACAGGACAATATACTTCTGTTCACGAAACATTATTTATAATGTGACCGCAATGTTAAAGGATACTTTGATGAGCATTATTGATATATTCATTTCCTAGTTCCTATTTAACATTCTCATAATTTTATGAATATCTGCAGGAGTGTATGAAATCGAACAATTTAGAGTTAAACTGCACTTTGTGAGTTTGCCATTTGCTTCCTCAAACATTTGTCTCTCTTCTCTAGTATCATCAGTTTCCTTACCAGTGGAAAGTTCTAAAATGTTATCATAACTATTACTAAAATCTTAGATGAGACGGAGCTCCATCCAGTAAACGAGTCCCGAAATGTTTCAAGTATGAGAATAAGAGCATGTGGTTTTGGGGTTTTTTTGGTTTTTTTGTTTTTTGTTTTTTGGTTTTTTTGATATATGTAATGTCTCCGATATTTTATTTAAGAATGAAAATTTGGGGGTACAACTTTACAACAGATTGTGGTGAGCATCACTTATGCTCCTCCCTCCATTTGGTCCCTTCTCAGTAGGGTTTTTGCTATCCTACTAGGCAGAGCAGGTAATTAATTGCCACATGTTGTAACTTTACCCAACTTCCTGTGAAGGAATTGAGCTTTATGGCTCCAGGAGCATCCAGAAACACACATTTGCATGCGTTAGGAGGCGACATTGTGGTGCGCTGAATGGTGGCCCCACAAAAGACAGCCACATCCTATTCCCTAGAACCTGTGAATATTGCCTTATATGGGGAAAAAAAGGACTTTGCAGTGGGATTGCATTAAGAATCTCGAGATGGGGAAATTATCCTGGATTATTCGAAGGGCTCCTAAATGCAACAAAGTGTGCCCTGCCGAAGGAGGCAGAGGAGGACCTGACGTGCCCAGAGAAGGCAATGTGACCCCGAGGCAGATTGCAGTGACACAGCCACAAGTCAAGGAAGGCCAGCAGCCACCAGAATCTAGAAGAGGCAAAGAAGAGATTCTCCCCTAGAAGCGCAGCCTACGAGACACCTTGATCTTCCAGAATAATCATTTTGGACTCCCGGCCTCTAGGACTATGACAGAATAAATTTCTGTTGCTTTAAGTCACCAAGTTTGTGTTCATTTGTCCCAGCAGTGATACAAAATTAATATAGGCATACGTATACATGAACCATACATATGCACACATATGCACACACACCCCTCCAGACAAATGATTTTAATGTCATCATATGGATAAATTCCCCTCCATGTTTCTGCCCAATATTGGAGCCGGTCCCTGTAAATATGAAAGATGTAGTTCCTGATATCAAGGAGCTGTTGAGGGGTGCATGCTGTCGTTTGGGGAACAGTGAAGGGGAACACCTGGCCCAGATATGGGGAGGGATGAATCAAGGGAAGTTCCCAAGGCAGCAGAGCTTGAGCTGGATTGTGAAGGGACTGACCCCTGAGTGAGTAGATGGAAGAGGGGGTGTTCGGGAAAAACAGGTGAAGCAGCCAGTTCAGAGCCTGGAATGATAAGAAAGTGTATGTGTGGGAGGAACTAAAAGTCACTAAGGTAGGGACTGGAGAGGGATGTGGGTTTACAGGCTGGCACGCAGCTCAAGATGGGACTCCCGATCCATGCCGAGTTCAGAGATTTTCACGAGCCAAGAAAAGTCATGGGTAAGTTGGTAAGATGCCAGCATGGTGAGATGAGTAACTGACAAAGACTTCTGGGGTGTGCTAAGGCCTGGGATGGAGAGCAGTGGGTGAACAGGAGATTGGTTTAGAGGCTGCTGCAGGCAACCGGCAGGCAGATGGTGACAGGCTGAGATAAGTAGGGACAACCAGATGACCACAGATGGAACGGGTAACCCGCTACTCAGCGGGAAGAACTCTCCTGCTGCAAAAGTAGATGCTGCGATGAGGGAGATGCCACATACCTGACTTGACAGCTGGGTGGACATCAGTGGCCCAAGTTTGTCTAATTTCTAATGGGAAACTCATTCCCACCCTTTGGGAATGGACTTTGTTGGACAGAGCACCATGCGTGATTCTGGAAGGCCTTCTTTCCAACCCATAAGTAGCTCTAATCTTACAAAAATAAAACTACCTTTACAACGCTGGTTGAAGAAAAACATAACAGGATAATAAACCTATTTCCAAAATAGCAAAGTAGTTGACAAAAAAAAAATCGTGGAATATTTAGACCACCACATTTCTGAACCAAATACACTTTTAGTTCATTGGTAATATCTTCTGGTTTTTCAAAAGTAACTGAAAAAAAAAAAAAAAACAATCAACCAAGCAAACCATATTCATTACAGGAAAGATACTGCTAACAGTATAGGAATTCATACTAGTCTCGCACAGGAACTTCGCTTTTAAAGTCGTATGAGCATGACTTATTTGCTTGGGATTCTGTGTCCTAAATCAAACAAATATCTTCTATCTTAAGTAGAAGATATATGGTACAAACGGAAATGAAAAATGACGGGAAACTTATAACCCTTGACTTACATGACATTTAGCAAAGCTAAAGAAGTTGAAATTTGTAACTGGAAGAATACTAGAAAACACAAGAAAACAAGAAAAATTAAGCTTTCATATCGGTTAGGCTTAGATTTTCACCTACGTGAAAAATTCAGGAAGAAGTACGCTATTAAAAAGCTAATATTTATTCTGCCTCCAAACCAACCAAGTTCCAGAATTAATGCTTGAGTTTCAGGTATACTTGGGTCTCAATTATAATTCTCAATATCCACAGAGGAAATTTAATGCCATTTTTAGGGAACACTTTGGGTCTATGATATGTCAAGTGTTGACTTTGAATGAATTCACCACTGCCCACCTCTTGGATCAACATAGCGAGTTCAAGGAGACTGAACAGATAAACCTGTAATGCAGAAAGCTCTCACTCAATCTGGAGTTGACACAATGGTCCAAGCATAACTGATACATAGAGGAGAAAGGGAACAGCAGAAACCAGAAATCAGAAAATGTGAGACAGTAAATACCCTAAAAGAATACCAGAAGGATACATTAGGGAAAATATCCCAGAGTTCCTGATGGGGATGATGCCCAATGCTTTTCTGCCCAACACTACATCCATTACCTTCCCAATAACTACAAGAAACAGGCACTTGTATCAGGCTGACCCATACAGCAGGTGGCAGAGAAAAATGACTCACCAAACGTCACCAACCTATTAAATGGATGACACGGGATTTGAACTGGGGTCGTCTGGTTTCAGCATCCATGTGCTTTGACCCCATCTCTCAGTGAGTGGGGTGCCAGGACCTCCCAGACTCCTAATTCCTTCCTACCTCACCAGGGTCCTACTGAAAGAGTGAGTTGGCTTGCTTTGAACTTGTCAGAGGAAATAAAATACGTTGTTTTTCTTTCCAATAAATGGGAAAAGATCTTTGGTGGGGAAACGAGAAATAAAATGGTTTGTTTGGACAGATGATGTCTCTTCACTTGGTCACTACTGAGATTGTGACAAAACCATTAAGGTTTCAATGTGAATTCCATATGTACTCATTCGCTTGGATGTGTTGGTTGGCGAACTTCCTCCACAAGCCCGAGTTCTGAAAGGGCACAGAAAACACAAAAGTAGATGTACCTGAGAATAGCCCAGGACTCTGCAAGTCTGTGTAATTACCTAAACCCATGTGAAATTATATCAAAGGCAAGACAGGTGCACCCGGGTGGCTTAGTCAGTTAAGCGTCTGACTTTTGATTGCAGCTCAGGTCATGATCTCATGGTTCATGGGTTCCAGCCCCACATTGGGCTCCATGCTAACAGTGTGGAGCCTGCTTGGGATTCTCTCTCTCTCCCTTACTCTCTGCCCCTCCCCTGTTCATGTGTGTTCTCTCTTTCTCTCTCTCAAAATAAATGAATAAACTTAAAAAAAAAAAAAAAGGCAAGACTAAGAGCATGTATGAGTGGACAAGTGTGGATACAGTCCCATCTTCCAGCACATTACATTGGGGTAAAGATTATTAAACTACATACAGGTAGTTTATTAACACACTGGGTTATATTCCCAAAGTGAGTTTACATGTTGGATTTGGGAAAATGAAAAAAAACACTATCCCGCGGAGATACCATAGAAGTTGATAAGCACCGAGGTCAACAGAGCCCAGTGTCCTGGATATGAGACAAAGGACCCAAGCATTATGCAGGCACAGCTAGGAAAACACACTGGAATTTCCAATCTGAGATTCTAAGACTCTATGTCCCTCCCATTCAAGTGAAAGGCTAATCCTTACCTCCCCATGGGCAACATGGAGGCCAACCCCTTCCTCTCATAGCACAGAGCAGGAGAACTCTAAGAAGGTTTGACAGACCATTGAAGGGACACTACCAGGGCCAGGGAAGACAAGGACAGGAATGGTGGCACCTAGAACACTCCTGAGTTCATACCCTTGTGGGGAACTAGCCCATCTTTTCTCCCAGTCTCAATTTCTCAACCCCAAACAATGTAAGGATTCCCATCGCTGTTGTCTTACTGGAGGATCCAGCCTTTGGGAGTCTCCCTAAATGGTCTCAAGGCTGAGATTATTTAGTAGTTCACTATTAAAGGGTGAAACCTAACATTCCTCCCAAAGTCATCACATAGGCCGTACAGAAGCACTGTGCTTTCACTGTAGTATTTTCTAGGACAGTCATACCCTAAGACCTCTAATACCTCTGAAATAAATCATGCTAACAGAGTTATCCTCCCTTCCTAAGGCCTAGAGGTCTGATTATGCTGAATATTAAGAGAAGTAGATTTTTCTTCTTTGTTTCTCCAAATAAGATAACTTCCCCCCATGTACATCTAGATGTGCTCTCAAGGGCAACTGATTTAATGGACTATGATGATGGATAATTAGTCTCTTAATTATTTTCTTAGGATTGTTGTAGCTGTGAAAATCAAGCCACATACACATACATCCAAATAGCAATGAAACAATATTTAATTGCTTTTTAATTTAGAAATGATTTCTGGTTTTGAGAACTATCTCTGTTCCAGTGTCTTCAATCATTTTCTTTGTATACTCAAAGACCTTATCAGTCTATTTATAACTACGTTGATTGGCTTACCTTCTATGGTATTTTGACAAATGTCATTCATAATTAGTTAGGTTTGTGTTCATGCTAATACACAATCTGGGTGATTCGACCAACACATGATGCTTAATTACCCAATTTTAATTGAATCTTAAAAAATGGATGCAGCAAGTTCAAATGTGATCTACAAAATCTCAGAATCTCACCTTTTTTAGGCACCAGACTCTGGGCATTTCCAAAAGATTTCATCCCTAGGCCATCTCTGCCAATCTTTGTTTTTCCTTTAAATAAGGAGGAGTCTCAGGGAAAAGAAACTCTTAGCTTACAGAGTAACTTCTATATTCCCTTCACACCAGTGATCAACAAAAGTGTTATTGCATAATAATCCTAAGAGGACAAAGTAAAGTTTCTCCTCTGATGCCTGAAAACACGAAGGACAGTCATTGAAGCCTGTGTTTAATACTAATAAACTCACAATATATGAAATATGGGTAGAAACCCTACGTCATCCATATGTAATGATTTTTATCGGTTCCATGCCAAGGAAACACCCAAACCCAGGCGATGTTCATTATCTAGTTGATTTCTTTGTAATCCATCTTAACTGGTAAGTATACTCAACTAATCTTTACTGAGCACCTATTATAGGACAGAATTGGAGTTACAGTACGATCCTTTCTAAAGCCTCCTGCACTTTAGAAATTCTCAGCCTGACAAAAGTGAGAGAAAAGGGAGTAACTGGAACACAACTCGGGAAGTAAACGTACATGGTGTGAGAACACCGAGAAGGGAACACACCGGGTGACGAAGATGGGGAGCCACAGAAGGACACAGCCAAGCTGCCACGTGAGCAAAGGGGCACAGAGACTGGAGACTGTCCTGGCAGCTGCAAGGGGCACGTGCTTGCTAGACACAGGTAACCGCACGTGCAAGGTCTGTTAGGAGTGAAAAGCCACCTCGTGTTCACGGATCTGAGAGAGATGTGTGTGCGGAAGCCGGCGAGGAGCGGTGGGGGTCAGAGGGCTTCGAAGCTGGAAAGGGGGACAGGGACAGACCATGAAGCCTCTTATATGATGTCGTTTGAAAATAGGATGTTTTGCATTTAAGCCTTTTAAGCCCTAAGATGACATAGTACATTAAGACACAGCCACAGTTAGGAGCAGGGGAAACTGAGGCACGGGGCATTACAAACGACGGCCCGAGGTCGGCAAGCAGGTGCAGGATCGAAGACTGAACCATGATCAGATACACAGTTTCAAACAACACGTGAGGAAAACGGATGGCACAAATGAGGAAATAAACAATTAATGAAAGAAGGCGAGCTCGCCTGCTCCCAGGGAGGAGAAACCAAAAGGCCAAAATCAAGATGTCCAGATAAGGCAGCATCAGTGGCAGAAACGGGCGGACCCTACCAGCGGAGGTACAGGAACCGCCGGCGGACACGGGAACCACCAAAGGCAGCACGCACTCTGGACAGAAGGTCGTGAGCTGGTCCCATGAGGTCAGTTTGAGACGCTCCATTCAGACGGTGCTGGTGCGATGGAGAAGTATTCCACCGTCCAGGAAAGGAGCTGGGTTGGGGGTAAAGACAACGCACGCTTTCTCGTGACACTCATACTCATCTTTGCTTGGAAACAAAGGGCGTGCAGTGACCTAAGCGTGGCTCACGTGTGTCATTCTGGCTTTTGTTTTGCGCTTTTGAGGGAAGGGAATCAAACCAGAAGTCACAATAGCTCAATGATAAGCCTGCATTCCCCAAAGCTGGTTAACAGGCAGGGGCTGTGCCCAGGTGCCGGCTGTATTACAAGTCTCACGAAGGGTACCCCAAAACCCTTCGGTGAAACGCCCTTGTTCAGGGGGAGGCATGATCTGCTCTAACACACAGACACGTGGCTTGAGCCCCGTGACACTGAGGTCAAGGAAATTCAGCAGTGAACCGCAAAGTGCCACGTCCATCGTGACCCTAGAGTCAACACCTGGCCTCAAAGAGGTTTCAATATGGCAGCAAAGCCAGAGAAGGACTCCTTCACCCGGTAAGAAACAGAAAAAACCCTGCATCACCTCCTCACTGCAGCCTGTACTGAATACCTTCAAACTGCCCTATGGATGAAAGTCAGAACGCCTTTTCCTTCCAACAGGATACACGAAGCACGTACTAGCACACTGGAGAAACAGCCACAAAACTATTCTAAGGGGGCAAAGTAAAGCCCAGCACGCCCGGCAAACAGACTATATATTTCATAGACACATATGTATATATAATTTCATATACACACTCGTATATGTAATCTTTTCTCAGAGCAAATGAAATTTCACTGACAGCCCATCAAATGAAGTAACAGGTTCTGTGTTATACCTGAAAATGTCCATCAACACGGTCAGCTCCAAAACAAAACATGTGGTTTATATTAGAGACCGGGACTCCGCATGGCTCTAAAAAATTAATTATAATTTCTCCTTGAGGCACAGGAGGCCAGTGAATAGTGTTTAGGATAAATGAAGCTCTCTAGCCCTTCCTTCCGCCACGTTACTTGTAAGGCATTCAAGCACGAGAACCATCGGCATTGCATCCTGTGGCTGGCCATCACTTCCAGATGGTTCCCAGCGGCAACTTCAAGGGCCACGAATGGGATGTGTCAGCAAGGTTCACAAGCAGGGAATACACAAGGGTGAGCAGAGGGGGGGGGGCCCTCTGGACAGCTCTGCACACAGCGGCAGAGGCCCCCAGGAGGCAGACAGGTAGAGCCAATGGGCAGGGTGGTCACGGAGCCATCTCTGAGCCCAATGACCAGCTGCTGGCATTCGGAGCAAAACCGAGAGGCCTGCATTTATCGGATGCTCATTCAGGCTGAATACCGAAACATGGTTGAGGAGGAACACTGGGCAGAAGAGTTGTCAGATGTCAGGTCGCTAAAATAAAATAGAAATATTCACGCTCCTTTGGAAGGAATCTCCACAGAAGTTACAAGTCTCACCCCCTTCTCTTCAACTGGGTTCTCGAGTGCTAGTTCCAGGCAGAACTCTACACATTCATATCCGTTCTTCAATTAGAAGGCTCGGCGAAGCGAAATTCTACTCTGCGATAAAAATCTTGGCTATTGGATTAAAAACGTACTGATCAAATGTACTGAGTCTCGGGGACGGTGCCTGGTTACCTAATGAAGACAGATAGGCAGGAAGGTAGGCTGCTGATCAAGGAGATGGGGAGACAGCGGGTCTGGCTGTCCGTCGGTCTTCTCCCCTCGCAGGCTCAAAGGCAACGTCGCAGGGTCCCTCTCTCCCGGTTCGTAAAGACTTTGCAAGTCCTGCTCCGGCCACCCTTGCGTTTACCTGGGGGCTCAGAGACCTGGGCAGAATCCTGGCTACACGGTTTCATTGAGTCTCTCTATTTCTCTCTCCCCCATCATTCCTCATTGCTTAATGGGTATAATAAACAGCAACCGCCCCAAGGGCTGTGTGAGCAACAAGGAGAATTTGTAAATGGCACCAAATATACAGTCTGCACACAGTAAGCCTGCAGAATTGTTAACCGTTTATTGATTTTAATTATTTTTTAAAACTCCCTTGTTAATCCCATCCTCGTCCTCCAGGTATGTGTGTTTAGCTTGGAAATAGGGCTACAATGGAAGGGAGACAGGCAAACAGCTACTGGGCAAAAGGTTCATAATAACAAATGTTTCCACATGTGTTGGCAGGATTTTTTTTTTTTTTTGCTCTAAGGGAGATTTGAAAATAAAATTTCATATAAATGTCTAAGGAATTCCAAATGTTTAGAAAAGCTGAATCCATTCATTCAGGAAAAAGAAAGATACAGATGTCTGCCAAAAAAAAAAAAAAAAAAAAAAAAGAAAAGAAAGGAAAGGAAAAAAAAACCTAAAAACAAAACCTACAAAATCTGTTCAGAATGTTAAGTTGCTGATTGCGATATTTGGAAAAAGCTGGAGCAAAGAGTTCTGTGCATGAAGAAATTGTTGAGAATTTGTTATCAATGTGTGATTTCCTGAGAAAACATACTTGGTCTTTGTTCCCTCCCTCACTCCCAGTTCTGGACACAGAGCCCTGAAAACTCTTGGAATTTCGGGAGTGATAGGAACACACTTCTGATAGGAACGTGCTTGGTTATTCGTAACGAGGTCCTTTCAACCACACCTAAGTTTATGCTCATGACGTGACTGCTGGCAGGGGCCCAAGGATAGCTTCAGGATGGCGGCTGTCTCTCCAGAAAAGCAATCGCCAATGGGGATCAGGGGGTTGGAACTGACAACCCCACCCGTGAACTTCCAGGAGGGGGAAGAACGCTGAAAATGGAGTTCACTCATCAATAACCATGATCGGATTAATCGTGGTGATGTAATGAAACCCCCATCAATGTATTCCATGATGAGGGTCAGATAGCTTCTGGGTTGATAAACACATCGAGGTGCCAGGAGGGTAACCGGACCTACCACGCACCACCACCCGCATTACTTTGTCCCATGCATCTCTTTCACTTGGATGTCCCTGACTCACATCTTTTATAATACACGGGCGAATTTAAGTAAAGTGTTCTCCTGAGTTATATGAGCCATTTCTAGCAAATTATCGAGCCCAAGGAGGGGGTGGAGGGCAGCCGTGATTTAGAGCAGGTTGGTCAGAAGTGTAGGTGACAGTCTGGACTTGTGCCTGGCATCTGAAGCGAAGATCAGGCTTGGGGGACTGAGTTCTTAATCTGTGGGGTTTGAGGAATTCCGGGAAGCTAATGTCAGAATAAACTGAATTTTAGGACACGCAGCTGGTGTCCAGGGAGGTGGAGAATTAGTTGGTGTGGGGAAAACCCCCACGGATGTCAGAAGTGTTATAAGTAGAAACAGATCTGATGATAAAGGAATAAAACACTCCCTCCTCTTCCTATCTGTCCTGCCAGGGCCCCCGGAGCCATCAGGACATTTGAATACAGCCATTAACCTTTTTCTAGGACTTGAATTTAAGTTCTTGCAAAACAAAAGAAAACATGGTCTTTAATGGCTGTGACCCATACTAGTTCTTCATCATGGGATCACCTGGTAGAAATCCAACTATTTTCATTGATCACACGGGGATTGATAACCACCTGAGCTGCTCTAAAAGATGTCCGTCCAGGCCCACGTTGCCCCACTCACTTGGGTGTTTCTCTACATGCCTCCTTGCAGAAAGGGGCCGCAAGTGCTAGGACTTCTCTTCTCTCACACACACCCTCGCCTCATCTCTCCCCACCTCCCCTGCACAGACTGGTGAGAAGAATTTAGCTTGCGAATCTACTTTGGTTGTTGCCTTTAAACTGATCGGAAGATTAGAAACTCTCAAATGGTGGCTAGGTGCCGAGCATCTTTTTAGGAAATATGGACTCATCATGCAAGATGCAAACACACACAAGCCCAAGTCTGTTTGGGGGAATTATGTCAGAAGAATGGACAAAAACAAAACACATACCATCAAAACCGATCATTTCGGTTTCCATTTACGTCTATTAGTTCCTATGTAAAAGTATCTCTTATTTGCCCACACGTCTATAAGCCAAGAGGGATATGGCTTGTACAGCGTGAAGACAGATGACAGATAGAAATGGGGGCAGGGAAGGAGGGGAGGAAGAAAGGGAACAAAGGCCAGGAAGGAGAGAGCAGATGGGCACACTGAAGGCAGGAGGGGAGGCAGTGATGAACAGAAGTCAGAAAACCAACCACCCAGCCTCCAAGTGAAGGACACGTTGTGTTCTAATAATGCTCCAAGCAAATCCCAGAGCAGCCAAGCATCTGAAGTTAAAATATGGCCAAACATTCAGGGAACCACTTTCCAGGAAAAGGAATTCAATTTGGGGTCAAATGAATCGGTGGAAAAGAGCACAGCCTATCGTTCTCAGCTTTGAGAGTCTAGGCTGGTCTGAAGCGTGACACCCTCGTGCCCACACTCCCTCTGAGCTCACCTGCGGGTATTGGCCGGCTGTTCCCCCAGTGGACCCTGGAGACCAAGGATGGGAAACACAACAGGAAGCAGAGCTCTAGGTTTATCACTTTGTATATCCCTGGTGGAGGACAAAGAAAGCTATCTTCCGCTTAATAATGCGGATAGCTTGTTAACGACAGTGACAGCAAAGAACAGCTCCTCGAGGAGATGTCATGTGTGACCGGTTAGGTGGGGGGAGCTGGAGGAAGGGACGGTGGCAGGTGGCCAAGAATCAAGTATCTCCACCTACCCAGTAACTTATCCCTTATGTTGAGCCCCCCAAAAGGTGAACGAAGATGGTCTTTGATCTGAACTCCCTTCTATCTTACTCTCGGGATTTTTTGCTGCAATGTATATGCACTTTAATATTTAGGAGTAGAAACGTGGGGAAAGTATTAATATGGGAGCTGAGTGACTGAAACAATAAGCAACTGGCCCACTGGGATTACAAATGAGTGTATGTGTTCTTTCTCTCTCTCTTTCCTCTTTTTTTTTTTTTTTTCTTTTTTCCTTTTCAGGCATGGCGGTGTAAGGTCTAAAATTAAAGCCTACGATTTTATGCTGCCTGGATACCTGGGGACCTGGGAGGGTCTCAAATGGTCCAACTGCTGGTTCCCCCCCTGATGTGTTACCAAGGCTAAGGCCCCCTAGACAAACGACCCTCCTTGTCACAAGACAAGGCACTGTCCCTGCTCCCCCAGCGCTGTCAGCCCCTGCAATTATTCAAGCGAGCCCAGTATGTCATGCTGCGGGGATCAGGGCACCCCAACCTCTTGATACTAGAAAAGCCGCACCCTCTGCCCAGTTCTTTGCTCTGAACCCCGTGTGGCCCTGCACGGCACGCAGTGTCCCCCTACACTGGGCTTTGAGACAAATGAACGGCTGTCATCCTGACTGTCCAGTGCCCGGTGCCCTGTGTCCCCACAATCCCGAGGCAGTGAGGCAGAGGACTTCCTCCCTTACCACGTAGGTGGACAGAAGGCAATTAAAACAGTCATCACCTCCTGGGTTACGTTAAACCAAATTCAAGTAAGCTGCCCCCTCCGCTTCCTTCCAGGCCCTCCCGGGACTGGTGTCTACCCACACTGAACGTCTGGGCTCCAGACACAGGAGCAGTACACGCTAGCCAGCTCCGCACCCCGCACCCTCTGGGAATGTCCGGCACTCAGCTGGCATGCCATGTTCTCGTGTCGAGGTCCCGGCATCTGAAAAATGCCGTTGGGGAGAAAGGCGGTGTTTTGCGGAGGAAGACCAAAGAGGAATTGCTAAGTGTTAACATTCCTGGCCCCACAACACCCTCTCCTTCCAAGCCTCTCCCACACCTTCGCCCACCACCACACAAAACAAAATCCATTTATCTCACACTTCCCAACCTGCTCTGGAACAAAGAACGTCAGTGCTCCTTCCACACTGCGTGCCTTCCAAATGCTGCTGACTCTGTGTCTGCCCAGAGGGCGTTTTAGGATCACAGGGATGGCATAAGTCTCCGAATACAGGTTGATGTTTCCAAGGAGAAAACATTCTTGTCCACGGTTTTGTGTTTCGTTTTGATGTTTCAGATAACATGACACGTCGGTGAGCCAGGGCACGTTCAAAGCACAAGAGTGTTTCTGTACTTTCCAGGTATCCTAGAAATAGAATCCACTGGCAAACTTCCACTCGTAAATACTATTAATAAAGGAGATGAAGAGAAACCTGATTTGGGGGGACATCCTGTTACTTGTGACAACCTCTAGAAGGCTACGATTCCCTAAACGACTATTACACATTTACGGTCTCTGTCAATATAATGACGTAATGCTTGGTTAAATAAGCCGTTGTTGTTTAGTGTAATTTTTGGCTGCAGTGGAAACTTTTATCAGGTCCCTTGAGGTTACACTAGAAAAAGCATATTTTATCTTTAAAACAACCTCTCCCTGTCCCTATGAGAAAGAATGGGGGAAGATTATAGCAATCGGATGATTGGAACCATTCTCTTTGGACGGGAGGACACAAGCATGATGAAATTAAGAATATCCTGATTTCTCCACAGTAATGAAGAGAATTTGACCTCGCCCAGAATGTCCACCAAATTCTAGCCTCCTCTGGAAAGATCATGTACATCTCATCATCATACCCCCAGTAATACAGCTGAACAAATTAATACAAATACAACCATATCAATACAATATTCACATGGACGTTTGGGAAGCTCTGGACATTGGAACAGTAAATTCAAACACTCCCAAGCATCAAAAGACTACAGAATAAAGAAAAGAGACTTCAATTATGGCCCCTTATGTAATTCTCAGAAAACTTCTTAAAAACCCCATTTTACAGGTTAGGAGCTTCGGGTGCAGAACAGAAAGTGAATGCCTCATTGAGTTCTACCCAGCTAGAAAGTGGCAGAATCAGGATGGATTCCCAAGTTGCTGGCTCAAAACACTGGGATCTGTCCCTGGACCTACATGTTTCAACTACAAATAGTGGATGAAGCTCTGATCTGGCTTTCATACTCAGAAAAGATTCGATTCTTATTTCATACAAACAAAGGGTGAACTGAGAATCCAACCACACCTCACAGGGGTCTTTGGTTTGGAGAGACCCACGTGACACCAAATCTCACCTAAACACCCTCTATCTGCCAGAACTGTGGCTCTGTCTGCTTGATAAACCTGGTTGGTGGAAAACACCAATTTTGGGCGCCATCCATTGAGTCTTTGGCCCGCCTGAGTGCAGGAAGTTCTTTCTTAAACTGAGCTAACATCTATCATCCCACAGCTTTTACCCGTGAGTTCTGGTTCTATGCCTTGGAGACACCAAGATAAATCCTTTGCCTTCTTCCACATTGTTGTACCTCTCTTGGTTATGAACCCCTAAATTGTCTCCCTGGGTCTTCTCCTCTCTAGACCAATGTATCCAAGTTCTTAATCTTGTGTCTCAGACAATATGGCATCTGACTGTTCCGACTATTCTGGCCTCTTTCCTCTTCTTTATGATTGCCTATAACTCAAAACTATAGAATTCAACTTAAATACTGAAAGAGGATACAGGACCTGTTTTCTGAGATCTCCTTCATTATCATCTGGGGCTGGGACAGGCATGGGGGAAGTGGATAAGGGAACAGAAACAACATTTGCAAAAAGATTGGCACCTTTTTTAACCGACTGCTGAATACGTAGAGTTTCGTAAAATTTTCTTTACCCTTGTCTATATCTGCAATGTTCCACAATAAAAATTTATTTTAAAGTGTAGTTTCCAAAAACACGTATAATACTTGGGACATGATAGGGTTGATTAGAAAAAGGCTAAAGCATCACATTCGGTACCATGATATTGCACACTTATCTAATGAAAAATGATTACTTTTTTTAGAGCCACTGAAATCTCTTGCCTTGTGTTTTCTGAAACATCTCTATTTCCCATTCTTGATTACCATAGTTGGCTTTTGTTGGTTTTTATTGCTGGTGGATTTCGCTTCAATTGTAGAGCTTATTGTTTTGCCCTTGGAAATATTGTATTGGTAGATTTCATCTGTATAGAACCAATAGACGCTAAAACTGTCAATCAACTTATTCACTTGGGACTACCCACAAATATTTTTTAGCATATCCTCTACATCCTACCCTGAATCATCGACAAAAAAATACTGAGACAGGCTGAGACTCAAAACCTAGAGAATGAACTTGCAAAACATTTCCTGTGTGTGGAGGATGTTCACGGTCAGCAATTCAGTCTGGAAGGATGACCCACAACAAACAGTGATGAGATCACCCACCTGTTCATTGAGAAAAACCCAGAAAACGGGGCTGTGGAAGCTGCTCTCAGAGGAGGAAACATAAAGTTTATTTTTGCATGCTTTTTTTTTTTTCTTGCAATCAAGTTTGGAATTTGCTGGTAATGTGATGACATTGATACGGATGTAAAAGAAAAAAAACTGAATGATAATGGCATTAAAAATGCCACCTTAATAAATACTATTGTCCTGGAGCAGTGCGAGTTGATGTAGAGGTAAAACATATTGAATCCAGAAGTGAGAGAAAGAGATAATTGGATGTTAATAAAGAATTTATTTTCCTTCCGCTGTGACAAATTTCATTTACGTCGCACTTTATAAATAATCACCTTCAACACTTTAACAGATTGCTGCAATTTATCATGAATTTTTAAAACGCTACCTTGCATAGAGATAATTAATCAGCACCAACTGTTTGATTTGTAATTGCTTCATAATTTGGGGATAAATTATATTTATCTCTGTTTTAAACATCCTAATTTATTTTTGAAAGAGGTGTATTTCAATTTGTTTTAGAAATGATGACAGTTTCATGAAAAATAAGGCTAGAAGGAATACGACACTTGCATCATACCGTTATCTTCCGAGACTAAGTAAAAACACATTCCCCACCCGCCCCCCCCCCGGGTTGTAAGATCAGGTCTTTAGACTATAGAAACTACCAGAAGTGCATCCCTTGGAGTCATCACAGAAGGCCATATGGGGAGAAGACTGTACTGTACTGACAGAGTAACTGTTGGTTGGAAAGCCGAGAGCCTCGTGCCTCTAATCTGTTATTGCACTGAGTCACCCAAAGTCCCCACCTGCAACAAATTACTCAGACTAGAATCCCAGCCTCAATCAGAGACAGCATGGTGGCAGATGGAGGACAGGGGGCTAGCCAAGTAGATAACATATAAACGAGGGTTTAATCCAGGGCACCCGGGTGGCTTAGTCGGTTAAACGTCCGACTTGGGCTCAGGTCACGATCTCACTGTTCGTGGGTTCGAGCCCCGCATCGGGCTCTGGGCTGACAGCTCAGAGCCTGGAGCCTGTTTCGGATTCTTTGTCTCCCTCTCTCTCTCTCTGCCCCTCCCCTGCTCACGCTCTGTCTCTGTCTCAAAAATGAATAAACATTAAAAAAGTTAAAAAAAAAAACAAACCACGAGAGTTTAATACTATCTGTTGTAGGCATGGAAGCAATAAAAATAGATACAAATGCCAGTAACAACCTCTTGTGTCAGAGCTGTGACTCTTACCCGACTCAGTAACAAGACACTCGAGATGACTGTGGAATCCATAAAAGAACACAAATACAGTATTTGTGTTCTGGCTTTGCTGTTATTCGTTATGCAACCCTCAGCCAATCACCTAACCTGACTTAGTTTGCTCTTCTGGAAATATGGAAAAAAAATAATGCCCTAATTACCAAAAACTGGTGACATAAAGTTCCAAAGAGATGATACCGATGAAAATACTCTTGTTGGCACTAAAATAGAATAGAAACATTTCCATTATAATTATCTGTGAAATGGTGGCAAAAAAGAAAGCATAAAATATAGAATGTAAGATTTTGTATGATAAGCACTCATCTTAAGGTTTCTGTTAAAAGTGTATAGGATTTCTCAGTTACACCACTGACTTCTACTTATACGCTATAAAATTATAATGGTTTAAAAAGTAAGTATTAGTTCTAGGGGTCTTTTCTGACCCAGAAAACCAGTGTTATTAAGCCCCATCTGATAATGAGCCCCCTTTAGTGACCGCACAGAAAAGAGTCCCCATAGCAGGCCTGGGACTTAAAAGGGCCTGCTTGCAAAGTTGGCCTTGAGTTGGTATTGGGAGCTCGGATTTCAGGAGGGTTTCTACCATTCTCCATTATGAACGGCTCGCCATGCCTAAACTACTTATGTAACAAGGAGCTTTATGCTGAAACTTGCTTTGCTTCAAGAAGTCTGGAATTTTAGAAGGTTCCAGGCAGAGGGCACCGATGTGACCTGCCCTCTCTAAAAACCACGGGCGCTGAGTCCAATGAATTTCCCTGGTAGAGAGCACCACACACGTGTCGTCATGATTTGTTGCTGGAGGAATGAAGTTCATCCTCTGTGACTCCCCTGTGACAAGACTCTTGGAAATTTATACCTGCCTCTGGATGTCCCCTCAGGTGCCTTTTCGTTCTGCGGATGTGGCTTCATAGGCTTCACCATAAGAAAACACAGCCACGAGCACAACCATTTGTGGAGTCTTATGAATCCCTCTGGAGACGTATGGAACCCGGGTAGTCTTGAAGGCCACCCCCTACCAACTCCAACACGGTAACTTCACAAATGTATACGGAAGGGAAAATCTTGAGAAATCAATGGCCAGACACCTGAGTAAGATTTTACAAGTTGATCTGAAGTAATAATATGTCTCTGGACTCTGGCCAGAACAGAGAGTGTGAGAGGTGGCAATGACAAGGTGGCAGCCGTGGCTGGTCAGATGCACAGGATTCCCTTCGGGAACACCTTCTCAGTGTGGCCCAAGGGCTGCCTGCCGTGGATCTCAGTGAGTACCTAGAGAACATCAGCCCGGACTCATTCTAGTCTGATAGAAAGGAGATTTCTCCAAGCCACCATTAGGCAACGTTGGTCTTATCTGGAACTTCTGGTTAGAAAGAAGATACTAGGAAAAGTGAAGTTGTCTATAAATAAATAAATGAATGAAGAGCATGCGTGTCTGTGTTTATATCATTTAAAATCTCCTCGTCAACCTAACCCAGGTCCTTGCTGTTAGCTAACATGAACTGAGAGCTTCTAGAGACAATAAAAGCCACTTTGTATGGCTCATAGAAGCCTCACCATAACCTGCGAGACAGGTACCACGGTCATCCCCATTTTATAGATGAGGAAACTAAGAAACTAATACGACTGGAAAAAGATGGATTCTCAAATTTTAATTTCTAACGTGTAATGATTTTGGTAGACCGGTAAAATCAACAAAACTCAAAAGAAACAGACAATTATTGTACTGAACAGATTCTGTCCAAAAAAGATTTTCCCTACCATTCTCAATATATGTTTACACTCGTGACTCCAACTGGGGATGAAATGTCCTCCACCAAGGGACATTTGGCAATGCCCACAGAAAATTTTTGGTTTCCACACTGCCGAGGGGTGGCGGGGGTAGGGGGTACTGCTGGCATCTGATGGGCGGAGGCTGGGGATGCTGCCCAACATCTTAGAATGAATGTACAGACCAGTCCCACAATGGAGAATTATCCAGCCCCCAATGTCTACTACAGCAAACTTGAAAAACCCTCCTTTATATGAAAAGCTAATCTTACATCCATCTTATTTTATTGACTTTATCGATTTACTGATTGACAGAGTGGAGGGATACTGAGAACTATCCGGATTCTTACAGATCACAGACTTCCAGATCACCAAACGGATAAGGTAAATAGAGCCATGAAACCTGCCTGAAAGAGACCAAGAAATACCGCTGTCCCCAACAGGACAGAGACAGCTGTTTGACATCTGTCAGGTCATGACATGTCCCAGGAATACAGGGGACTGTCAAGGAAAAGGGGAGTTGGTTGGCTCATGTCTCATCTCCTTCCCACCGCAACACAAGAGCATCACTGAAATTCAGGTCAAACAAGGTTCACTCTCTGGAGCGGACTGATTAATGTCGAACACATATTTCAAAAATAATGACTACAAATAAAATGATGAAGACCCAACAAATAGCGAAAAGAAAAAAAAAAAGGAAAGAAAAGAAGAAAAATGAGTAAGAAAAATGAAGCAAAGAGGAAGTAAAAACTGGAAAAATGAGCAGCCAGGATAGACACAAGCAGTGGGGACTCTGGACATGCTGTCAGGGGGCCTCGAATCTGTCCCTCAGGTTTTCAGTAATGGAGGGGAGGAGGCCCCAGGACCTCGTGAAGGCAGCAGCTGGACAGGCAGTGACGGCTTTGTCCCAAAAGTTTCCATCAAATACACGTGCACAAAATGATACTCTCCTCCTCCCTGTGAAATGGATACTAAGGAAAATGAACAGGACACAGGACTTATTTATACTGAAATCCACTGAATTCGTTTAATGCCAGAAGTAGAATATAAGAAAAGGAACAGTGGAATCTTAAGTGGCATAGGTACACTGAGGCATTATCCACTTCCTGGAGGTCATATCTGACCACATAGAGAAAGGGATTTCTAACCAGACCAACTGCCATGTCACCAGAATGGCCTTGCTGAAATATACATCCCTTTGGGGTGCCTGGGTGGCTCAGTCTTTGGGCAGCCAACTCTTGACTTAGGCTCAGACCATGATATCACGGTCGTGGGATCGAGCCCCGCACCAGGCTCTGCGCAGAGTGTGGAACTTGCTTGAGATTCTCTCCCTCTGCTTCTCTCCCCCACTTATGCTCTCTGTCTCTCTCTCTCTCTCCAAAATAAAATAATTAAAATTAAAGTTAAAAAATAAAATACACATTCTATCATGCCACCCATGTGCCTTCCCATTCCAAAGCATAAAACCTGAAATCCTAGCGGGAGGCAGAATAGAGGCATCCGTGTCCTAACCCGTGGATCCAGTGACCGCATTATGTTACCTGGCACAGGAGGAATTTAGGTTGCAGACGAAATTAAGGTTGCTAATCAGTTGACCTTGAGATGGGGAGATTACCCTGGGTTACCCCGTGAGTCCGATGTCATCTCAAGGGTCCTTATAAGTGAAAGGGGAAGGCAGGAGAGTCTGAGAAAGAAAAGGAGGTGTGATGAGGAGAGCAGAGGTCAGATGGATGAGTGATGAAATTGCTATCTTTGAAGATGGAAGGGGGCCAGGAGCCATGCAGTGCAGGTGGCCTCATGAAGCTGAAAATGGCAAGGAGACAGACTTTCCCCTAGAACCTCCAAAAGGAACACAGCCTTGCCAATACCTTCATTTTAGCCCAGTCAGACCCATTTTGAACTTGTGATATCCAGAAGGGTAAGGTAACAAATTTACATTGTTTTAAGCCAGTAAGTACACAGCAATTTGTTACAGCAGCAACAGAAAACTAACGTGTTCCCCCTTCGGTTTTCTACTGCATTCTAACAAGTCGCTATGAACTTGAAGGCTTACAGCAATACCTACGTGTTAGCTCACAATTCTCTTGGGTCAGGAGTCCAGTTGTACATTGGCTGGGTCCTCTCTTAAGGAGCTCACCAGCCTGAAGTCAAGGTGTTGGCTAAGATGGAGATCTCTTTTGAGGCTCAGAACCCTCTTCCCAACTCACTGGTTGTGGCAAAATTCAGCTCTTGGTGGCTTTGGGACTGGGGCGCTCTGCTCCTAGGAGCTGCTCATCAGTCTCCGCCATGTGGCCCTCTCCACAACTTGGAAATTCGCTTCTCCAAAATCAACAGCACGGCATCTTTGCCTGCCGAGGGTCTCTTCTAAGCATCCATACGATTAGGTCAAGTCCCCTAGAATAATCTCGGGCTTTGGTGAACTTATACTCCACGCATTAGTGTTCTTAATTACACCTGCAAAGTCCCTTTACTTCTGCCCCCTAAGGTAACCTCATCGCGGAAGTGAATCCCATCTTATCACCAGTTCTGCCCACACTCAACAACAGAGGATTAGACAGGGCGTGTCCACCAGGAGGCAGCGTCCTGGGGACCATGTTGGTATTCTGTCTCCCACACTCCCTGGTTGGGAAAGCTAAGTGATTTTTCAGCTTGCCCCTGCTAATTTATCCTTAACCAAATCCCCCAACGCAGGCCAGTTAGGGAGCTGTAGGCGCTGCCCTAAGCATGTTCATTGTCCCACAGAGCACACGTTACCTCAGCCATGCCCCCCTCTCTGCAGTGACTGCCCCCGTGTGGTTCCCCCAGCTCCTTCTTACTTGTCTAAAAGAATGCTCAAACTTCACTTCATCTTCACGGTCATAGTACCTAACACAGAACATGGGGCACATGGAATTAATCACTACACACCTCAGTGCACATGATCCATGGTTTTACTAAAAATACATGTATAATCAATTTGCCTGTATCAAATATGTTTTCCTGATTGAATGCTCCAATTCCAAATGAAAGCACATTGTAATGAATATCCAGCAATGCAATAATTTTCAGAGGACTATAAAACAGTAGCTAATATAGAATTCTGAAAGGAACGAATAGTGACATGGGGAAAGCAAAAGATCTTCATTTTCATAATATAAACTCAAACCTAGGTTTGCTTGCCTGAAAAGTATCAACATAGACACATCCGGAATGAATTATGTAGAGAAACCGGCCATGTGGGAGTTAACAATGAGCCAGCGAATAAGGAAAAGACGAGAATATAATTACTTCCATTCCGTTTTTATGACAGATTGGGCTGATTCAAATCCAACGCAATTTATCAATTATTTTTAACAATCACCAGCGATGGAATTTTTTTCTTCTTTATTTTCTCACTCAAGAACTCTTTCATAGGGTAAAATTTTGAGGGACCCGCAAATGGAAATCATGAGCTAGTGTGTGCCTAGAGTGTTTTTGCGTAAAATGAGCAACAGCTTTCTTATTTGTTCTTGCAGTTTTCAGCTGGAAGAAGCCTACCCAGCATAAGACGGATACGCTTTAATAAATAGCTCTCCTTGTGCCAACCGGCGGCACATTGCTTCAATTACAGTTCTACCCTGGCCCTGGGGGAGGGTAGGAGAGTCTTCACAGCCAGACCCCAGCCCTGGGAAAAGTGACAGTAGCACCAGAGGCAGGCACCCCCTTGACCAGCCAGATAAACCCTGCCAGTCTGGGGCAGTGGGCCCAGCAGGACAACCCCCAAAGCCTCCTGTTCTAATAATAACACCAAAGTAGAGGAAATGAGAGAGAACATCTGTAGCGCGTGCTAAATCCCTCACGCCTCCGACACGTTTCCCGTCCCCTCTCTCCGACTGGAACCACATACACATCACTGCGGGTACTGCTTCCTTCCATCCACTGTCTAGGATACCTTCTACTCTAGCAAGGATATTGGACATTTCTTGTTAGAAAGCGGTCCCGCCCACGAAATGCTTGCATTTCAGGAAACTGACCTAACTCCGCGGTGTGGCGTTTCCTTCTGCAAACCTGCTTGCAGGCAACTCTGAGCATCAGCCTCTGCTCTGGGAACCAGCCAAGACTGTGTCTCTGTGAGTCAGCCTGAAAGGCCAGAAAGGGCCCGGAGCCCTTCCTCCCCAAAGGAGCCCGGGATTAACAAGGAACTCTTGACTTAGTCTCTCGACGTACTAACATCCAAATTAAACACATCGTTTAATTCAAACTGTAGTTGCCCTGGTTAAAGTCATGAGTCATGAGACCCCAAAGCAACCGGGCTTGGTTCTTCTCTAAGTGAAACTTCCACATCAGCTCACAAGTCTCCACGACAGCTGTTTCCGGAGGCTGATCCGTCCCTCTGCCAAACAGCGGTTCAGGAGAGCAGAAGTTGGGGAAGAGCACATTCCCAGGGGGGTTCCAGAGCAACCTTCTCCCCCATGGAGGTGGCATGCTACAATGAGCCTTGACCCCAGCGCTCTGCTGGAAGCTGCTTCGTGGGGAACAGAAGAAATACCGTCAAAAAATATGGAGGCTTCCAAGAAATTGAGGCAAGAATTGAGGTACCTCGTCAATGGAGCTGCACGAAAAGTACCGATCGCTTTGCATAAAGCTTTCAGGAACACTAGGGTTTTGTTCCACCACTTCGACCAAATACAAATGATAAATTAAAGCCCTACAATTCCATCTGTAATGTTATAATAAAAATAAATCGCAAGATTTCTTACGAGGCTGTATATGAAGACCTGTGAGTTACATGCAGGTGGGTCGCCGTCACCTGAGTGGGCCAACAGAGTCAAATTTTCAAATCGTTACAACGTTTAAAGCACTGATTTACCAAATACACGCGCTATACAAAATGGGTTTTCCTATCATTTTATTGATAACTATATTTCCCGCAGAATCTGGCGCTCACCCTGCCCTTCCATCCCTCCATCCAATATGTTAATAATCTCAGCAATCCTTCTGTGCTGCCTGATTCTGAATTCTTGCCAACTGCCTTCGGCGACACAGCAGACATCTGTGATCCTCTCCTCGGCTCAACATGCTCACTGCCTGAAAAGCACCCCTCCAAGGAGTGGCCCCAAAAGACATAGTCTTTTGTGGTCTGCCTCCTAGTCATAGCCAATTGGATGGACAGCGAACCCATTCCAGTCTGTTTTCATATAATCATTTATTTGTTTTTATAAAGGATTCTCCATTCTTAATTTCAAAATAATTTTTTTTTACATTTACTTATCTTTGAGAGACAGAGTGAGACAGAGCACAAACAGGGGAGTGGCAGGGAGAGGAGACCAGAATCTGAAGCAGGCTCCAGGCTCTGAGCAAGTGTTCAGCACAGAGCCCGATGTGGGACTTGAACCCACGAACCACGAGATCATGACCTGAGCTGAAGTCAGTCACCTAACCGACTGAGCCACCCAAGCGCCCCTTAAAGAATTTTTTAATGCAAGCTCTGTGCCCAACATGGGGCTTGAACTCACAACTCCAAGATCAAGAGTTGAGTGCTCTATCCACTGAGCCACCCAGGATCACCCATATAATCACTTCTTTTATAATCACTTATTTTATTTACATTACATATTTTATCTCTTCCTCTCTTTACACACACACACACACACACACACACACACACACACACACAAACGAAAAGCAGTACATTGACCTCTGCAATATCTGAAGTCGGCACAGAAAGAAACAATACGTGATAAGACACAGGAGTCCCCTAAGGTCTGTCTCTGGCCAGGGCCCTCCTTCCTCGTGGCACCAGCTGACCTTGGACACGCCCCTCTTTGAACACATTCTCCTTTTTCAGCCGCACTCAAAACACTCACAACCAGATTCAGCCCTTTGCTTTTGCTCTTCATGAACCGCATACGTGCAAGGAGACCACACGTGCCCTGGCCCAGCCAGCAGGTGCAGAAGATAAGGAACTTAGGGACGGATTGATCCATGTTCCTGTTCCCTCACTCACCTTGACTGCACACGAAGACAAGCAAATAGGCACACATGCACAAACACACAGGCACACATGTATACAACAACTAAGGGCATTCATTTTGGTATTAACGTAGACATCAGCATGATTTGGAAAATACCATCTGTAGCAAGAGTCGTTAGGGTCAATCAGATACCTGTTAAGTGATCCCAACATCAGAAAAAGTATCAAATACTATTCTTAGGTTTCACACAACACACTAAATATTATTGGATTCAAAAAAACTAGACACTTAATTCTTTCGTACATACATACTTCTTACAGCTGAGTATTTCTCTGTACACTGTCACTATTTTTTTTTAATTTTTAAACATTTATTATTAATTTTTGAGAGAGGGAGAGAGAAAGAGCACATGCATGGGAGGAGCAGAGAGACAGGAAGACACAGAATCCGAAGCAGGCTCCAGGCTCCAACCTGTCAGCACAGAGCCTGAAGTAGGGTTCGAACTCATGAACCATGAGATCGTGACCTCCGTCAAAGTCGGATACTTAACCAACTGAGCCACCCCAGGGCCCCTGTAGACGGTAACTATTTTTAGACGACTAAAACTAGAAGGTTTCTCTAAAGATAATTTAAAAGATGATGTACGTGTCGAAGATTTTATCATATCATCCATTGTAAGGATATATAATCCATCCACCTTTAAAAATTCTATACTTTTAAAAGAAATTACACCCATTTTCTTACATTGTGTTACTATCCTATGGGAATTGGCAGAGGACAACCAGCAGGCCAACCTGGCCCACCACCTATTATTATAAATGAGTTTTATTGGAACACAGCCACCTCTATTCATTTACATATTGTCTGTGGCTGGTCTGGCCCCACAAATGTCAGAGCCGAGTATTGGCATCAGAGATCACATGCCTGCAAAGCTTCAAAATTTCCTATCTGGTCCTTTGCTGATAAAAATTTGCTAACTCTTCCTCTAGTTAAATACAGCAAAGCAGTTTGAAAATCCTTTCCCTCAAACACCAACTTAAAAAAATTAAAATGCCATCATACTCAACCAAACTCAATTAAAAGATACAGATTCTGAAAATCTCTCTCTTCGAAACCATTGATGGGTAAAGAGCCTAAGAAGCAATATAAGACAAATTTAAAAGAAATACACGACACATTTATGGTGTTCTAAAATAGAATGAAAGGGGCATCTGGGTGGCTCAGTCAGTTGAGTGTCCGACTCTTGATTTTGGCTCAGGTCATGAGCTCACGGATGTGAGATTGAGCTCCATGCTGGGCGTGGAACCGGCTTGAGATTGTCTCTCTCCTTCTCTCTCCGCCTCTCTCCCCCACTTGCTCTCTCTCTCAAATAAATAAATAAATAAATAAATAAATAGAATTAAAGATACTTCCAAAGCCTAGGAAAGTAAAAAAAATAAATTTATACGATGCTTTATTAAACAATGATCCTACAGGAAATAGTGTGTAATATCATCGTACAATATAATTTGAGGAAGGCTTAATAAAAGGACTATGAACAAAGATGTGGGTGGGTGGAGGGAAACACAAGGGCCCCCAGTGCTACCTTGGGAAGTCTAGATGGACAATGGGAGAAGACTGAGACCAGAGGGAGTCAGGTCACAAGCATCTCTGTAATCTCAGTCTTTGGGTGGAGCTGACCTTTGACCAAGGGCCATGACCAATCTGAGGTTACCTTATGATTTCAAGTGAAGGGAATCATAATGCTGGTCCCTCTCTCTTCTCTCCTTCCTTCCTATGTGCCTTCTCCACTGGTCCCTTCCAACAGGACTCTTGAAGGCACAGGAACATGAAGCTGGGCCACGGGAGAAGGGGTAATTATATTAGAAGGCACAAGAGAGGATACCCAGCACAGGTACATGTTCTTTCAAGGGTAATGAAACAGGAGAAGATAAATGTGAATCTGTTCCCAATGCAGTTTATGTTTCTAGCAAGTACGGTCTCATGAATGAAATTCATTTTCTGAAAATCAAGGTTAAGACTGAGGGGGATTCTTTTTCCCAACATTAAACTAAATAACCAGTTTTACTGAAAACTGGTTGCATGATGAAGTGGCTAGAATTAAAAGGTAGGCTTGGTAAGAAAACAGTTAACCTAGCAGTAGCTAAATGCACAACGACATCTAATTCTTATGGTGTGATATTGAAAACAGTAGAAATGACAAACAAAACAAGTGAAAAGCAGCAAAACATTTAATCATGTTCTCCAAATGAAGGCTTGTTCTCAAAAATTTTTTAAATTCAATGCCTTTTTGCTAGAAATAGAATCTTAACTGCAGTAATATTTTATTCAATTGTTTAAGCTGACGGGAAACCAATATCGTGGTATTCACAGAACACCTTCAATATGACTCTACCAGGATTTCTCAAAATGCTTTGCTTATATACACTTAATTGGTAAGACTTGGCATTTACTCCTATCAATGCATATTTCCTCATTTATATCTCATACACACATATAGCTGTGCATGTAGATACGTATATTTTTTATAAACTTTTTAATGTTTATTTTTGAGAGAGAGAGAGAGAGAGGAAGAGAGGGAGAGACAGAGCACAAGTGGATGATGGGCAGAGAGAGAGCGAGACAGAGAATCTGAAGCAGGCTCCAGGCTCTGAGCTGTCAGCACAGAGCCCAACGCAGGGCTCGAACCCACGAACTGCGAGATCATGACCTGAGCCAAAGTCGGACGCCCAACCGACTGAGTCACCCAGGTGCCCCAGATATGTATATTTTAATTACAGTTTTTAAAATAATGGCAGAAAAATGAGATGAAAGATATTGTAGAATAAATGTTTTATATTCTAATTGAACAAAAGGGGTTTTTTAATCCTAGCTTAATAATTTATGACATAGTGATAGAGTGATTTATGATACAGTGATCTGATACAGTGATACAGTGATTAGAGATTCTGTTTGTATATTCAGTTTATTTTGATTTTTAGTTTAAAAGTGTTACAACTAAAGTAGGCATCACGGATACATAAATCCAATTGCATCATTGATCGCTCTACTAAATTTTGATCTATTTTTTTTTCAAACCTATCTTCCAATTATGATGGTTTTTGTTGCTGTTGTTGTTGTTGCTGTTGAAATTTGCCTAGCATATTTCCATAGTCACTGGTATAAAAATCTCATGCTTCAAAAATTCTAGGAGTTTTAAAATGAACACAAAACATGCTGAAATCCTCCAGTTGGAAGTTTTATAACCAAGTTAAAAGTGCATGTAAAAATATCATTTAAAAATTTCAAATCTGAAGTTTAGATAAGGCATTATTACAGAGACATCTGTATTATTTTGAACAGCAAATTCATGTAAGGATGGAGATATTTTGAAGTGTCTGATTAAAAAAATTACTTTTCCACTGCAGGAGTTTTTTTTGAAACACATATTCTGGGGCACCCGGGTGGCTCAGTCGGTTGAGTGTCCGACTTTGGCTCAGGTCACGATCTCGTGGTCTGTGAGTTCGAGCCCCGCCTCAGGCTCTGTGCTGACAGCTCGGAGCCTGGAGCCTGCTTCTGATTCTGTGACTCCCTCTCTCTCTGCTCCTCCCTGACTCATGCTCTGTCTCTCTCTGTCTCAGAAATAAATAAACATTAAAAAAAAAAGAAAGAAACACACATTCTATCTTACTCCTTCGTGAAATGAAATGAAATGGTTACTTTTTTCCAAAAAATACCTACCATTTATCATACCTTAAAAATTACAGAAAGTTCAGCAAATGTAGATCACTCCTCAAAAATTAAAAAAAAAGGATGCGAGACAGACACACATTCATACGTATGTGTGTATATACATATATATACACACAGCCATGTATTAAGTTTGATGAGTCCTTAATATTAAATAGGACGATTTTTAAAATATGTTGCCACTAGATACCTAGAGAATCTCTATGAAACACAAAGTGATAGTCCCTCCCCACTCCATTACAAAACACTATGAAGATCCTACCATATTAAATAACACAATGCAAAAATCCGACGTACTGGCACTTATATACCAAAATCTTTCCCCTTTTGTCCATGACTCCCTCAAGATACCCCAGAAACTGACTCTGACATGTGTCAGCAACTTGACATATTGAAAAAGTGAGGGCACCGGCATCGACTGCATATTAACACTAGTAAACTTTGTACTACGTTTTATATAAAAATAATAGACACGGAAATTCTAGTATTTCTTCCCACCCATTTTTGCAATCACCGAAGATTCCCAGCATCAGACTCACCTCCAGGTGTGTGTTACAAACGAAGATTCTTCATCAAGGAGGTCAGAATCTACAGGAGGTGGAGTCACAGGACATGGGGCTTAAGCAGGGTCGGGGGAAGAGCCGACTACGCCCCTCAGATGGCACCCGTGGTACCCACCCTCCTTCTGTCAGGTGACCTGCCTGTCCCCTGTCCAGAGCTGGAGTCTAGTTCATCACCCCGAACCCTTACAGGCCTGGGACCATTCTGACCGATGCAATATGCAGAAGTGACCCTGTCCCTGCTAGTTCCATGCTCAGCCCCAACTGGACTGTCAGCCCGGCCTCCTAAACTTGAAGCCAGCCGCTGTGTAAGAAGGATAGCCCCGGAGGATAAAATGACAAGTGCAGAGACCAAGAGTTATATGGGAAGGGAAGGGGGGGGTGAGGGGGAGACAGAGAGGTCTGTAAAGATTTGTAAGGCTCGCAACTATAGCAATAAAATAATAATAGTGACATTCACGCAGTGTTTAACGATACACCAGGCTGCATTCACAGAGCGTTATCTGCATGAACTCATTTACTCATCAGGAAAACCTGAAGGGAGACATCATGATTATTCCCAAGAGGAAACGGAGACACAGTCTGTTTAAGGACCTCGTCCAAGGCCACACACATAGGAAACGGAGGCAGTGGGAACTGGAGAGCGTTTTCCAAAACTCTAATTCACTGCCTCTAGTTACCAATACACAAGTTGTAGACAGAATGCCAAATAACTAAATTGTGCCGAATGTACGGGAAGATGAACCATTCTAGAATTCCTCGTAAGTTTAAACAATCAGTTTTCCTGGTGCCTTGTTAAACAAAAACTAGCACGGGAAATAATATTTCCCCGATACCCCTAGAGAATAGAACGGGTTTTCAACTGTTTGTAGCGTCACGATTCATTCCGAACGAAAGCTAAAGTTGCTGCTGGTGTAGACGCGTGGTTGCCAGGTTGTCAGGTTCTCCTTCCGGGGCACACATGGAAATGTGGGGGGACATCTTTGTTGTCATCACTGAGGGGTGGGGACACTGAATTCTAGTGGGTAGAAGCCAAGGATACTGCTAAATATCCTACAACGCACAGGCAGCGCCCTTCAAAAAAAAAAAAAAAAGATTATATGGCCCAAAATCAGGACGGTGTGAGAAACCCGGGTTAGGAAACGGTCAGAGCTGTGCCCTGTCTCCTCGATGGTCCCTGTCCGCGAGCATCTTCTCTCCGGGCCCTGAGCTCCTCCAGAGCCAGTTTATGTCCCACACCGGCAATTAATCACAGAGTGCCTGGGACAGCACTCTACTATCACCATGAATTTTCCAGGAGCATAAATCTTATCTTGTCAACCAGGACAGAAGCTTCCAGTGAGTTCTGAGGTCCCTTTCTTTCCTGGCAGAACGCATTGCAAATGGTACCAGATATCTATTTGTCAATATGATTTACCTTATAATTTCCATTTCTTGAAAAATTTGAAATGAAAGACTCAAAGCGATCCAGGTAATTGCTTCCTCCTGAGACAACGTCTTCCTTAAATGTCTTTTATCTCTTAAGGGTTTACGACGCCGTCTTTTTCACCACCCCTTCCACAGGCCTATGAAAAACAAACTTCCTCTAATTTTAAGTTGCAGGAGAAAGTTATCACAAGAGAAACACAAAATCCAATTCGTGAACACTCAGTGCCAGCATTCTAGCTGCTTTTTACCTCACCGCATGGATGATCAGTGGTTGTGGCTTTTTTGTTGCAATAATAGCAAATTTAACACACGTCATCAAATTCTACACTGTTCTTGACCTTAGGTGGCCACCGTATGCATTTATATAATTTTTCTCTCATGTCTTCCTCTCTTGTACTATTCATTCATCTAATGTCTTTTCACTTTTCTTTCTCCTCCTTCTCTAGAATTCGGGTTTATTTAGACCAGTTAGCAATCTGCCGTATGCCTAGGTTAGCGCTATGACACGCAGTGTTGGGAATTGAGAAACTGATAACCCAAATTAGTAATTAATCTTCAGGTGCAGGTGGAGAGGATATTAGTATTTTTTGCAAAAATCAATAAAGAAGTAAATAGAAAGATTAATGCTGTTGGCGTCTTATGTTAGCTCTATTCTGTTCTCTAAAGAGAAAACAAATGAAGAGCAATCAGTTCGTTTATTTGCAATTACACAATTACATCCTACATATTTCAGCCTCTCTGTCTTATCACCTGGTAGTACCTTTGCCAACAGAGATATAAGTGGTTTGAAAACATGTTGGCTTTTAATTAATCATATAATAGAAGGGAGAGGAGACACAAGAAAACGAAATGGGCAACAGAAGCTCAGATCACAGACAACAGTGGATAATCCCCAAATCTCGCCCATTTGTCTTTGAAATGTGGCCAGACAGAACCTGGGCTTCCTGCCACACATGGGTAATGAGGGACCCTCTGGCACATGATCGCCGCCCGGCTCATTTCCACGGCAGACACTCAGGGTTTGAGACTTGTAAGTGTCACGACTCTTTGGAGGTGCCTCACCAGGGGTACAAGCCTGACCACGTGCACCCTGCATCCCTTTGGAAACCTGCACATACCCAGGAACTTTCTCCCTCGACATCAGCACCTTTGCCCCAGACCGTGGCAATGGACTTGGCCTCAAAAGCCACAGTTCTGCCAGACATCAGGAGGTGAACACAAACTCACTTCCTTCCACTCTCTCCTGGATGCCTCCTGAGTTCCTCGCACAAGAGTTGGCATTATGCCTCCTTCACATCAATACCTGTATTGGTGTCAGACTCCCTGCTTGGAATATCTGAACACCCCGTACTGTCCCCACACCTTGACAAAAAGTGCTCCAGAGATCCCCAACCAGCCTACCCGCTTAACCTCTTGGAACTACAAACCCCGCACCCGACATTGGCTTCATCCAAGGACGCTGGACTCCTAAACACTTCACCCACAGAGCAGACAACCCACTCTTCCTTTACACTGAGAGGCCGAAATGCAGGAGTGGCTTCCCAGTGAGCCCATAGTCTACCCTGTTCCCAAACCTTACTGGTTCCACATTCACTCATTCATTCATTCATTCTCTCCATCACTCTCCCACTGGCTGTCTTCCTCCTGCCCGTCTGTCCTTTTCTACCCCCACCAAAAATTTAAACTGCCTTTTCAAATACCTACTGGACAGCCAACTGGATGCCTCACCATTAATCAAGGTCACCAGAGTCAGAGCAGAACTTCTTGTCTTCAATCTCCTCAACCCACCTAAACATCCACTCCTCAAAAAACCCCTCCCCCTGTTGCTCTCAACACATCTGTGATTAGATGCACTGATTTCACAGTCCGTGCTTGGATCCTTCCCCACACAATATGACGTGTGCTCTCATCTCCCAGGGTTCATATTCAAAGCAGAGATCCCCTCACTCAGTAAGCATAGAAAGAATCTGGGGATTTCCATCTGTAAAAGCCTATTCAAGTGAACCTGATGATCTCTCAGATTCTAGAACCACTGTGTTTAAAAGTCAGTAAGCCTCTGGTCCAAACTCACATTTGTAATATTCATTCTACTGGAAAAGCCGTACAGAGAAATAACTTCGCTTTGTTAGTTAAAACCAGATATCTGGTTTTTCAGAATTACATGAACACAGCCAGAAATAAGAAACCAAGTCATTCATGGTGAATGTTTGGACTTTGTAATAAATTTTATGGTGGTCCAGATGGTGTATACAAGTTCCGAGGGTGAGCGATGGGGAAGGGAATGAGGAGGAGTTGCTGTCCTCTCCCACCTGCTCTTCAGTATCTACAGTAGAAGGTTAACAGCAGGAAGGCTGCAGCCAGCGAGTCTGAGGTCCATTCTGGAGTCCACCACAGTTAGAGATGTGTAACACGGACAAAGGATAAAGAAGGTGCCTATCAGCCAGGAGCCCTCATAAGATTCAATACGTGCCCTGCGTGCTCTTTGTATACAGATACATTTATATATAATAATGTCACAATGTTGACTACGGTCACCATTACATCTCAGATTCGGGAAGATTCAACCTCCTTCCACTGATAAATATCTCCAGAAAATTACATTGCACGCATCTGAAACATCTGGCTGGAAATCAATGCACTCGTTCAAATAACACTCACTGCTTCCTTTGAATCTAAGTAGAATGAGCAGAAAATATAGTTTCTATTTGCCAAATACCAACTCTGATCAACCAGAGGAGCAAACAGATTACTAACTATCATCTAATGGATATTTTAATGTGATGAATGATAATGAAGGACTTGAAAACCTGAAATGCTACCATGTTAATTTAAAAAGGCATGTGTAATTGGGGCAAGAAAAGAGAACTGACTCCCACATGCAGTGAGGAGTGCAGTCTAAAAACATCAGTTATTTTAGAAGGTCAGGAAAAAAAGGTAGTAGTGCATAAAATGTAGAGTTAATATACTATCTATACATCCATTTATAGGCTTATCATGCCTTCAAGGTTGATCTATGAATCTTCAAATACATTGGCTATTCTTATTTTTATTTATTTTTGAGAGGCAGAGACAGAGGGCAAGCGGGGAGAGGCAGAGAGAGAGGGAAACACACAGAATCTGAAGCAGGCTCCAGGCTACACGCTGTCAGCCCTGATTAGCACAGAGCCCGACGTCGGGCTTGAACCCACGAACCGTGAGATCATGACCGGAGCTGAAGTCAGATGCTTAACCGACTGAGCCACCCAGGAGCCCCAAATATCGCCTAGCTTTAAGCAACAGTGACAAAGTGAAGTTTGTCAAAAGCTGGTAAAATAGTTTTCTTTTTAAAATGGCTAATTGTGGTATATTTACACAGAGCTCTCCTAGCCTCAGGTGCATGTACATCCCGTGACACACCCTGTAACTACAAAATATGCATTTTGCATGAAAATAGAAGTCTCTGTGTTCTATTGGGAAAAAAATGTCCTTTCCCCAAATGCATTTCTTAAGAATTCATGTGTCTTTCTGGGAAAAATTCACTCCCACTCTGAACGGTATAGAGAAAAGCTAAAAATTTGGGCCCTGGATTTGACTTATGACCCACTAAAAGAATAAAAACAATTTAACTGGAATTTATAGAAAGACAACAGTGCTGCAGTAAAACGTTAAATAATTTCACCAACCATTCGCTTACAGCATACCTGCCATGTATGTGAGAGAGTTTTGTTCAAACTGAATCACCTTCTCCCCTCCTTCCCAATTTGCTTCAAGTACATACTATCTCTCCAAGTTTACTCATCTTCGGTTCATATAAACCCTTCCTGTGTCCTTGACCATGAGCAATGAGTTTGAGATTATATATTTGCTTCAGTCATGCTTCAAAATGATAAGCCCACTTTAATTATCATTCCCTTGGAGGGAAAAATCACCCATTATTAGAACTATACTTTTATCTATACATGCAAATCTAATAAAAAAAAAAGCCATCAATGTGAAACCTCTATTTACTAGGGTAAATAAATTATAAGTTCTTTTCTGACTCAGGGAACACATCTACATTTATGGTTATGTGTATTTCCAATTTACACTCAGTTGCCAAAAGGCATCATATTATTATGTGCTTGGTCAGATCTTTATGATGCCTATTTGTTTAACTTTGTATTTTATAACTTTTATGCCCAAGGTGAATTTAGCTACCTGTTTTTCTCTAATTACAAAAGGAAACGTGCCTTTTAGAAAGTCTTGGACCAAATATAAACGTAAAACATTATACAGAGAGTAACCTGGTCCAATGGTGCTATCTCATGATTTTTAAACTGCAAGATCAGCTTATGAAATAACACTTTCTGTGATACTTTATAATGTTTAAGTTTCAGGATTATTATGGACAGTGACAACACTGGGCAGGAAGAGAGATAGAGGGAGGGAAAGGCAGAGTATTTTCTATGTGTAAGACGTGCTCCAAACTGCGTGGGCTAAAACAAAACAAAACAAAACAAAACAAAACAAAACAAAACAAAACAAAAAAACATAAAAGCAGTCTTCTCTCCTCAGGGACTTTACATCGAGTTATGGCAGAAGCTTCAGGATCTCCCTCTGGAAGACAACGCGCCCGAAGCGACACATGATAGGAAAGAACAACGTGCAGTTAAAGTCTGGAGAAGACAACCAGTTGTCACTGATGGTCCATCAGGAGAAAAAGGAGAGTGTGGAAGAAAAAGATCACGAACAAGGTGGCACGATGGTCACCTTAGAAGATCGAACAACACCTGAATGTTGAAAAGTGACGAATGCAACTCAAAAATTTTTTTTAAAAAAAAACCACACATACTTCTTTCTAAGTTCCAGGTCATCTACTAAAATGTTCCACAAAGAGAGGAAATACGCTTCCTTGCGGGGAAGCATACTCACACACATATAGAAGTGAAGAATCTATAGTTATGAACTTAAGTGACCAAGATGTCACCTATCATTAAAAATTATATTGATGGCAGGTGCCTGGGTGGCTCACTCGGTTGAGCGTCCGACCCTTGGTTTCTGCTCAGGTCATGATCCCAGGGTTGTGGCATGGAGCCCCACATTGGGCACTGTGCTGAGTGTGGAGCCTGCTTGGGATTCTCTCTCTCTCTCTCTCTCTCTCTCTCTCTCTCTCTCTCTCTCTCTCTCTCTTTCTCTCCCCACCCCATGCTCACATACACTCTCTCTCTCTAAAAAAAAAAAAAAAAAAAAAGATATTGATGGTGTTAAAAGCCGAATAGTATCCCCCCAAAAAGATATGTTGAAATCCTAACCCGCAGTACATCAAAATATGATCATACTTGGAAATAAGGTGTTTACAGAGATAAAATAAGATGAAGTCCTTACGCTGGGTCCTAATCCAATAGGACAGGTGTCCTTATAAAAAAGAAAAAATTGGAAACTGAGACAGATGAGCACGGAGACAGCCAGGTGGCCGGAGTGACCTATCGCTGAGTTAGGGGACACCAAGGACCACTGGCCAGCACCGGAGGCTGGAAGGGCGGGAAGGACCCTCCCCCAGTGACTTCAGTGAGCGCAGGCCTCTGCCCACCTGAATTTCTGATTCCTGGCCTCCAGGCCTGGGAGATAATACGTTTCTGCTGCTTAAAACCACTCCGTTTTTGCTCCTCTGTCACAGCAGCCTGGTTAGAATAAAAATGTCACAGCCTCATCTTTTTCTGAAGAGTTGTTCAACAGTCTTTCCTAAACAAACATGAATGTATAAATAATGAAAATGTTTACATAGTTTAATTTTCGAGTGCTGCCCTGATTCCATTTTATAAAGAATATTAAATGTGAGATCTGTTGTCTGTTTGGAATAGAATTTTGAACAAGGGGCCTAAAGGAAAATATCTGTGATTAAGGTTATTTTTCAAGACTAGGATAGTAGCTGACAATTTGAAGTCTCAAGACTAGAGAGGGACACCTTTGGTAAAGAAGGGAGGTAATACTCAAACACTTAAAATGGCCCCACTGTTTCCAAACTATTATCATAATATTTTAGTAATGAGCTCTCCCAGCCCTCACTGCTGCCCACTGTGGAATGAAGGCCATTAGCCTAAGTAAATGCTTCTCTTATGGAGCTATTAGGAGTGTGGGATCAACCAGTTAGCCATTTGGACGGGCTTGACAAGCCAAGCCCACAGTCAACTGGCCACTAAAGGCACACAGTGAGCGAGATTTGCTGCGCCCTCAATATTAATTAAACACCGAGAGCGAGCTTAACTGTTCAGAAGACGGGAGACTCCATAGCCATTGGACGTGCAAACCTTAGACTCTTAGAGCTGAAAGGGCCCTTGGAGATCATCTGTCCATCTGGTCTAATCCTGTTGGGATGGAAGAAAGCCAATGAGAAGAGCGGCAGGGGAGTGCGGAAGAAACGGCCTGGCAGGGAGGGGGACTATTAAAATAAAAGTGCCAGCATCTGATTTGGGGGAGTTTAGACAGACAGCAGAAGAATGAGAGCAGAAGAGACAGCAAGTGAGGACACAGGGCTCCAACGGGAGGAGCTCAAGCACGTTGGGGAACGATGAGTTAATGGCCAGCACGTCCCAGGGGCTTTCTCGGAGCTGGCCTCGTGTTTGCATCAACTTCCCGACCCTGCCTGGGTATGGACTGGTAGAGCAGCGGGGGAGGGCAGTGAGCGGGCAGGCTGGGCAGAAGAGTGCCACCGGTGACCCTCGTCACCTTGGCAGGGTTAGGCTCAGATGCCACCACCTGTAACCACCCCTACAGGCACACCCTTAGGCAGAACCTCCTCATTTGTAAACAACTGTCACTCGAACAGGTTTGGGGAAGCAGGCCATAAATATGCAACGTCTTTCTCCGCCTTCCTAGCTGAAACCACAAAAAGAGAAAGAATATTCACAAGAAAAACTTGGCAGGGACGATTAGGAATGGACAAGAGCAACACTTCCTATTTTCTTTTTCCCTTACGGGGCAGGACCACGGGCGTCCTCGTGCAGCTGAAATACAACGGGGAGCTTCTGAAGCCCTTCGTCAGGGGCCTGGCTCCCAGGAGAACTGGAAGTTCCCCACGCTGTCATAGCCCCGAGTCACTACTGACGACATCCGAAATGGGAACAGAAAGAAAACTGCAGTCGCGCCCTCTCACTTCCCCCTACTTCCAAAGGCGCCTGTGCTCACCTGCCCCCGGGGTTTGGGGACACGGGTGGCGCCTGCTGGCACAGCAGGGCGAGTCAGGCTGCGACCGCCTTGCGTGCCCCCCCCTCCCCGGAGGTGTGTTCCAGGATAGCACCGAGGCAGCGTGAGGACAAATTAAGCTCTCTGACATCATTAACCTCCTCGCCCATCTAAGGTCGCGTGCACTCACGAAAGGGGCACATGGGCAGATTACATGCGCCACAGCCCATTTGTTTTGTCAGAGGAAACCATTCCTTACGTTTCAGATTTGTGAAAGGCAGAGTTGATACTTGTCTCTGTTTTCTCTGATCTGTTCTCTTACCTCTTTGCCTTTTTGTCAGAAAACATTCATCACCGTCATTGTGTGATGTGGGCTTAGAGCCACGCTTCTCAACTAGGGGTGATTTTGCAACCCCCCAGAGGGCGTTTGGCAATGTCTGTAGACGTCTGTGGTGTCACGACCGGGGAGCAGGGTACTACCGGCACCCAGAGAATAGAAGCCAGGGCTGCTGCCTCGGTCCCACACTTTAGAATGCACGGGACAGCCCCACACCTTCGCCCCAAAAAAGAATTATCTGACCTAAGTGTCAGTAGTGTTATGGTTAAGAAACCCTCAGGCAAAGAAAAAGAGAAATAGTCTTCTCTTTTTTTTTTTTAAATCATGCAGTCATAACACAAAGAAAACCCTCATGGCACCACAAATAGGTAGAACCTCTTTGAAACAATGATGCAAAGGAAACAATCAACAAACCTAAAAGGCAACCAACGGAATGGGCAAAGATATTTGCAAATGACATATCGGACAAAGGGCTAGTCTCCGAAATCCACAAAGAACTCACCAAACTCCACACCCAAAAAACAAATAATCCAGTGGAGAAATGAGAAGACATGAATAGACACTTCTCTAAAGAAGACATCCAGATGGCCAACAGGCACATGAAAAGAGGCTCAACATCACTCCTCATGAGGGAAATACAAATCAAAACCACACTCAGATATCACCTCACGCCAGTCAGAGTGGCCAAAATGAACAAATCAGGAGACTACAGATGCTGGAGAGGATGTGGAGAAATGGGAACCCTCTTGCACTGTTGGTGGGAATGCAAACTGGTGCAGCCGCTCTGGAAGACAGTGTGGAGGTTCCTCAAAAAATTAAAAATAGATCTACCCTATGACCCAGCAATAAGCACTGCCAGGAATATACCCAAGGATACAGGAGTGCTGATGTGTAGGGGCACCTGTACCCCAATGTTTATAGCAGCACTTTCAACAATAGCCAAATGATGGAAAGAGCCTAAATGTCTATCAACTGATGAATGGATAAAGAAACTGTGGTTTATATACACAATGGAATACTACGTGGCAATGAGAAAGAATGAAATCTGGCTTTTTGTAGCAATGCGGATGGAACTGGAGAGTGTTATGCTAAGTGAAATAAGTCATCCAGAGAAAGACAGATACCATATGTTTTCACTCTTATGTGGCTCCTGAGAAACTTAACAGAAACCCATGGGGGAGGGGAAGGAAAAAAAAAGTTAGAGAGGGAGGGAGCCAAACCATAAGAGACTCTTAAAAACTGAGAATAAACTGAGGGTTGATGAGGGATGGGAGGGGGGCAGGGAGGGTGATGGGCATTGAGGAGGGTACCTGTTGGGACGAGTACTGGGTGTTGTATGGAAACCAATTTGACAATAAATTTCATATTAAATAAAATAAAATAAAATAAAACAATGATGCATCCACTTGAGAAGATTTTCTTCTCAAGAGTCCCCACATACCACCTGCACTGAGTTGAATGGTGGCCTTCCAAAAGATATATCCACCCAGAACCTGTGAACGTGACCTTACTTGGAGAAAGGATCTTTGCAAATCTAATTAAGGATCCCAAGTCAAGATCATCATAGATTACCCAGTGGGTCCTCAATCCAATGACAAGTATCCTTATAAGAAACAGGCAAGGGATATTTGAGACACTCTGACAGAGAGAAGGCTATACGAGGTTGCAGCACAGACTAGACCAAAAAGACAAGAACTCCTGAAGCTACCAGAAGCTGGAAGAGACAAAGACATATTCTCCCCTAGAAACTCTGACAAGAGTGTAGTCCTGCTGATACTTCGATTTTAGACCACTGGCCTCCAGAACTATAGGAGGATAAATTTTTATTTTTTAAGCCACCAAATTTGTAATAATAGTCATAGCAGACCCTAGGAAAACTAACACACTACTGAAAAGATAATTATGTCAGACTTGACTCGTATCCTTTCTAATGGACAAAGATACCTAGTTTAAATGTGACTTCCAAATATATTTTGTGAGATCTGTATTTACAAGCCAAACGTGTGTCTCATGACCTAAATGACTCCCTCAACCAATGATAACATTCATTTTTTAAACAGAAGAAAATCCCACTTGGGGTATGCATCAGACCCAACACTCAGGACAGCCTCTTCACCCAAAGGGTAGACAAATTTTAAGCAGCAAATTCATAAGCATCAGGAATCTCAAAATCAACATACACTGGCCTTCAAATCTGGCTTGAGAAGGTTTAATGTGAGCAGCAGACAGAAGCAAATTTATTGTAACCAAGCCCTTAGGACTGTCTTTGCAACAAATGATAAGAACTCAACTCCAATCAGTTTAAGCTAAAATTTTCAAATAGTTTATAACCGGAAAGCACAAGATGAGAAAACCAGATTGAAGCACAGGCTAGCCCAGAGGTTCAGAGCATGCCATAAGAATTCAACGGTGTCCATTCCTAGTTATCAGGGGCTCTGTTGGGCCTTTTTCTTGGGCTGGTACCACACACTGACAAGAAGGACATAAGTAGCCTATGGTTAACATCATCCTTCAAGCTCATGACTGCAAAGAAAAGAGATCATCCCCACTTCTCTCAGGGCATGTTTCAAAGTCCCCTAAAGGCCACTAGTGAGCTGCACGTGGGTTGCTTTCAGAACCCTGGGCCACGGAGATGGGACACTCTTACTAGGCTTCCGGGGTCAGCAGCCCACAGGTGAGATCAGGGAAATGGAGGCCATTGTGTATTAATCCCCCGTGGCTGCTCTGATGACTTACCATCAACCCGGTAGCTTAAATCAATAGAACTTGAATCTCTCACAGTCTTGGAGGCCAGAAGTTAGAAACCAGTATTACTGGACCAAAATCAAGGTATCGGCAGAGCCACGCTCCCTGCAGAGGCGCTAGGAAAGAATCTTCCGCATCTCTTCCAGCTTCTGGTGGCTGCAGCATGCCTTAGCTTGTGGACACATCACTCCCACCTTCAAGGCCAGCCTCTTAAGTCTCTCTCTGCTCCATGTTCATATGGGTTTCTCCTCCGCGGGCATGTATAAAATATCACTCTACCTCCCTCCCAAAATAACACTTGAGAATACATTTAGGACTTGCTCACATAATCCAAGATAACTTCTCCATCCCAAGATTCTTAACCACAGTTTTGCCATATAAGGCAGCATTCCCAGGTTCCGGGGATTAGGACGGACATCTCTGGGGGAGCCAATTTTTAAACTACCACACCGTGTCACCAGCAATACTGCCAGAATCGTAGAGAGTCGGGCCCTAAGAATCCCAGAAGGAAAAGAGAGAAGCGAGCAGTGACAGAAGCCCCTCGCAGGTTAAAGCACGTCCTTGCTCTATTAACCCTGTTGCCGATTCTGTAGATACAAGAAAGCCGTCGCGTGTTTGAACCAACACGAAAGCCAAACTGAACCTCGTACCTGCTTTATCTTCACGGTGAGGCTATGCGGCGGACAGTGATGAAAACAGCATGTTTCATTTCAGGCTCATGTTCATTCATGCTCATGAACCTGGCTCATTCATGGCTGTTTCTCAGAGTAGAAGTGCAGTGATCACCAAGGCACGATCCTCGGCATCAAAGAGGCATCGACATTCCCATGATATGAATATTAGCCAATCTAGACAAAGTCAGTGCGCTTTAGATACTGAGACAGCTGCTCTAAAGCTCAGAAATCTTAAGTGCACCTGCTAGCATAGCAGGGAACTTCATGTATGAAAAAGAAGATATACACCCATTCTTTCAGCGTTTCTTTCTCCTCCTTGACTCAGACAAGGCTTAAGCAAAGAGAATGGAATGGGAATCCCTAACATACACTAATTATAATACAGAAAGAAGTTTTGAAACCAGGTTTAAATTTTTTTGGCTTTTGTTGTTTGTTTTTTTCATGAGTCTATTTAATTGATTAGCTTATGCTGTTACAAAAAAAAAAAAGAAGAAGAAGAAGCGTATAAGCATATATACAGCAAACAATCTGGAAAATTATGATAAAGCACAAAAAGAAAAATCCAAACCACCCACTACAAGGATATCACCACCGCTAACTTACGTATTTCAAATAATAAATTTAATTTATATGCTAAGAAGAAAAACAAGTTGAGATCAAGCTGAAGGAATGTCTGAACTTCCTATTTCTTTACTGAACTTATAAGCTCCAAAAAACATTCCTAAAGGTACCATTAAAAAAAAGTTTTAAGCATGTAGATGATGAGGTCATCAGTGTAGCTGCTTAATTTCCAACCATGTTTCTTTAAAGAGAACATACCCATGTCCATGTAGGAAAACTCAGATTAGCAATTTAAGAAGAATCAGAAGAAAGAAAGAAAGAAAGAAAGAAAGAAAGAAAGAAAGAAAGAAAGAAAGAAAGAAAGAAAGAAAAAGAAACAATCATTTTCATGTGTCTGTTGGCCATCTGGATGTCTTCTTTGGAAAAGTATCTATTCATGTCTTCTGCCCATTACTTAACTGGATTATTCATTTGGGGGGTGTTGAGTTGTATCAGTTCTTTGTATAGTTTGGATACTAACCCTTTACCCCATATGTTATTTGCAAATATCTTCTCCCCTTCCATAGGTTGCCTTTCACTTTTGTTGACTGTTTCCTTCTTGTGCAGAAGCTTTTTATTTTGATGAAGTCCCAATAGTTTATTTTTGCTTTTGTTTCCCTTGCCTCAGGAGACCTATCTAGAAAGAAGTTGCTACGGCTGATATCAAACAGGTTATTGCCTGTGTTCTCTGCTAGAATTTTGATGGTTTCAGGTCCCACAGAGGAGGTGGGGGGCAGGGGCAGATGAGTAAAGCAAGTAACGGGGATAAAGCAGTGCATGTGTGGTGATGAGCCCTGGGTGCTGTATGGAATTGTGAAATCAATATATTGTACTCCTGAAACTAATATTACACTGCATGTTAGTTAACCGGAATTTAAATAAGAACTTACCTCTCCCCACCCCCCCAAAAACCTTGAAAATTACGAAGTTTAACAAGTCCTATATAAAATATTCTGGCGAGGAACAAATTTTGAACTATAAGCTTATTTTTATCATGATACTCAAAGAAACACAGAAGGGAGAAGATGAACATTTACCCAGCAAAATACCCCATTCATGAGACAAATAACTTGTTAGGGAAAAATAAAACAAACACCATTGAAAATTGATTATATTGTGAACTATAAATAAATCCTAAGAAATTACACACGAATAAAGACCGGGGCTCTTATGTTCCACCCATATTTGTTGCTTTTGCTTTTTTATATTCAAAATCATCCGGTTTGTTTTATATTTGGAGCACCATTTGCTTGTATACTTATTATTTATCTTGGTTTCCCCATAGAATTTCTAATTGCATTTCTACTTTTCCTTTTGATAAAAATAATCTTCATGTAATTAACCACTTCTCAGTTGTTAACCTTGTGATTTGAATAAAAATATCTACTTTGTTCTTAAAGGCATTTTTATGGAACCCTCTAATTTCATTTTGCATAATTTGTGATGAGTTGTATATGTGAGACATCATATTTTTATTTCTATGAATTCTTTCTTGAACTGTTTTTTCCTTCCCATGGAAGTCTTCTCACACTTTATGAATACAATATCATATTTATACTATTTTTTAACTAAAGTTGAACATGCACTTAATTTATAAAGATATCCACAGAAGCTAAAACAAAAGACTCAAGTAAGCCCTCTATGTTGTGTCCATATTCTGTTCAAAGTAAGAATATTCAACTCTTTCACGGTCTATTTTGACATTTGTCTCCAAATCTCTAAATAAAATTATTTTACTGCTGTTTCTTGATTTTTTTTTCAGCTGAAAAATATCATTTACTGGCTCCTTCTTCAACCGATCCTCCTCGCATCAATACACATACCTTCTCTTGTCCCTGTTTTCTCAATACTGTTTTATCGTAATTCTGCTTGGATATTCAGCATTTACATATTTATGACTATGTCGATACTATTCACAGATGTGCCATAAAGTAAGAAATGTTTCTGAAAACAATTTTGTTTTTCTTGGAGTTAATAACAGTCTTGTCTTAGTTTGTTCAGGCTGCTATAACAAAATACCATAAACTGGGTCGTTTATAAAGCCCAGAAACTTATTCCTCACAGTTCTGGAGGCTAGCAAGTCCAAGATCAAGGTGCTGGCAGATTCGGTGTCTGGTGGGGATCTGCTCCCTGGCTCAGACAGTGCTTTTCTCTATAAGCTCACAGGGTAGAAGAGAGGTCTCTGGGGTCTCTTTTTTAAGGGCACTAATCTCGCTCATGAGGGCTCTCTCCACGTGACCTGTTCATCTCCCAAAGACCTCAAGTTCAAACCAATCCCTTTGGAGGTTAAGTTCTTATATCTGAATTTGGAGGTGGGGGGGGGGGGCACAAACATTGTCTATAGCAGGGCCCTGGTTTCTTTTTCCACGTACTTACTACTGATTTGTTCCCAACGCCCAACTGTAAGTTTACATTTTCTCCAAACACATACTAACACCTCAGGTATTTATTCCATGATGGTTATTTTCCTGGAAAGACACCTTCTGACACTCTTCGACCTACTCCAACCTGCTCCTACAGCCTACGGCACAACCTTTCCACAATTGCCTCTCTTTGCCCTCATCAGATTTTTCTCCCTCTCTATGTCCTGTGGGAGCCTCTAGTGCAGGCCTGGCATATGAATGAGACACTGTTCAGATGGGTTCCTTCACGTCCCATCTCTCAGGCCCTGTTCACCTTTCTGGGAGATTTCATCAAATTTATTTTCTCGCTAACTGTTGACATCATTCTTTAATCATGTAGTAAAGACAATCTGTGAAAGGCCATTTTAATAGACCGAATATTTTATTGTCTTTGTTTAACGGATGCAGTATCTTCCCTGACTTCAGCAAACATTAGTGGTAACTTCCTGTCTCTATTTCCTCCAAGTTTCTCATCCAATTGGTTTTATCGCCTATTTTTCATCATGAGAAACGTAAAACAAAACAAAACAAAAAGAGCTGGGTACATGAATTGCTTTGTAGGCCAGGAGTTACTGGTGCCTATTTTTCCTGAGCATGAACACCACCCACAGGGGAAAGGAGCCGGGACTACACTACAGAGCCTTACACTTCGTGTCCTTTTTTTTTTTTAATTGAAGATCTAAGCTATTTCTAGGTACCCCAGTCCGATACATTTCTAGGTTTGTCATGTTCCAAACTCAAGCCTCTGTCTTCTTTCAGGGTGACACAGGCGCTGTCGTGCTGAGGTACAAAGTGAGGGAAGATCTGGAAATCTAACCCCTCCCTCCACTGCCTCCTACTATTTGCACTTTCCATTGAAAAATCAGCTGTAAATCTTACTTCTACTCCACTGAGCATTATATGTCCTTTTCTCCCCACTATGGTTCATTTTTAAGGTGTTTCTCTTTGTCATTGGTTTTCAGGCTTTCAACCATTATGTGTCTAGATGTGGCTTTCTATTATTTATCATTCTTGGTGCTTGCTGAATGTCTAAATCTGGTGAATGATGTCTTCAATCATTTCTGTAAAGTGTCAGCAATAATTGCTAAGAATATAGTTACTACTTTGTTTTCTCTCTTTTCCTTTTGAGACTCAAATTATAGGGGAGATCGAATTTTGAACGCAACATGTGTCTCTCACTTTTAACATTTTTTCTGCTAATTCCTCTCCACGCCTCAGGCTAGATATTTTCCAGCAACTAAATTCCAGTTTACTATGCTAACTGGATCATCTGTGGGTTTCATTCTATTGCCTGAGTTTACCTAACTTTTCTGTCACAGGGTTTTTGCCTTTTCACATTTCTGGAATATTTTGCTGCAAGCCAATTGCAGAGACTCTAAATGATGCTACTTCCACCAAGAAATATTCCTTCAGAGACGGTTGCTTTTTTCCTCTGTAAAGCAGATCTGGAGGGAAAGGGGGGTGAAGGTAGGGACTAAGCAGAGTCAGGGCTGAGGTGCAATCTGGAGAGATCCAATAAACTTCTGATTCATCTTTGTTTCTAGAGTGTGGACTCTCCAAGTTTTTAGGCAGTAACCTATCGGGTATTTAGTTCCTTGGTCCTTTAAACAAGTGGGAGATTCCTTCTACTCTGTTGTAGCTTAGATCTTCAGCCATAGGACTACCACATTTCGGCAAACATCTTCAGGGGAAGATTGGCCATGTGTTTGAGGCCCATCACATCTTTAATTTGTAGCTATGCTTCTGTGTGCGAGTGAACGTCTGCTGGTTTCTCTCCTTCTGACCAGCAATCTACTGCAGGTTCAACCTTTAGCTGAACCCACACTAGATTTACCTCCTTTCCCACTTTTCTTGCTCTTGCGAACTTGTAACATTTAAATATTGTCTCTGTTCTCAAAATAATGTGTCAGGAAAGAGCTGAGGTGATCATATTTACTGTATAGCTGTAATATTTTCCTGAATCCCACTGAATATGATATTTGGAATCTCTTTAACGTCATATTGTATTCCTTGGACAATTACCATTTCATCCGAAGTAATTAGTTTTGGTTGTTTTATCTGGCTTTTACCACCATATTTTGGATTGTGGTATCCTCTGTTCTTAGATACTTCCAAATTTCCAAATAAAGGGTGCTTTGTATCCTTTAAAAAATGTCTTCAAATAGTTTGGTATATATAGATATCTATATATAGATACAGACATAGATATAGATATAGATGATAGAGATATAGATATGATTCCATTCCTAGTATTCACAGACTTTTAACTTTTACATATCTTTATCGTCATTTAAATGCTGTTTTAATGGGTGTAGTATCAGTATCACTGTGTCTCCACCTTCCTGAACCAGAAACTGATGGCTGTACTTTTCAGACTACTTTTGATTTCAATGCTCCTTTATCCAAATGATGATTAAAAATTTCCAGAAAAAAAATGTACGTATTTGGACTTCACTTCATACATACCCATACTTAATTTGTTATTAAGTAGAATGCATCTAATAGTGAATATCTGAGTGGGCAAATTACCTCGGTGCCTTCCAGAAAGCACGGAAACGATAACTGAGTATCCTCCAAAATTGAGAAACAGGGTTGAAAGTCAAGAATTAAACTGTACATTAGAGTGGGAGAGAGCCAAAGCATAAGATACTCTTAAAAACTGAGAACAAACTGAGGGTGGATGGGGGGTGGCAGGGAGGGGAGGGTGGGTGATGGGTATTGAGGAGGGCACCTTTTGGGATGAGCACTGGGTGTTGTATGGAAACCAATTTGACAATAAATTTCATGTATTGAAAAAAAAAGAATTAAACTGTACAATCAGCCCATTTCAAGTGATAACAGAGACCATATTTTGTCAGTTGAAAGAGGCAAGCCCCTAGGCCAGTAAAAACTGATGCAAACTGGTGAAACATCGTGACCTAATAAAAAGGTTACATATAAACTCTAAAAGGTTGGCCATTATGGGGCACCTGGGTAGCTCAGTTGGTTGAGAATCAGATTCTTACTTTCAGCTCAGGTCATGATCCCAGGGTAGTGGGATCAAGTCCCACATCAGGCTCTGCACTGAGCATAGAACCTGCTTGGGACTCTGTCTCTCTCTGTCTCTCTCTGTCTCTCTCTCTCTCTCAATCTCCTTCTGCCTCTCCCCACCTTCTCTCAAATAAAAATAATAAAATAAAATAAAATAAAATAAAATAAAATAAAATAAAATAAAATAAAATAAAATGTTAGCTATTCAAGAACAACAAACAGAGAGTTTGATAAACAGGGCAGTGTCTATCACAGCTCTACCTACATCACTCTACTGAACTGAATCACAGTTACCGAATAAATTCAGGATGCCAAATAGTTCATATGCTAAATAATCACCAAATCAGGGGATACCTGGGTGGTTTCAGTCGGTCAAGCGTCCAACTCTTGATTTCAGCTCAGGTCATGATCTCACAGTTCGTGAGTTGATCTCCACGTCAGGCTCTGTCCTAACTGTGGAGCCTGCTTGGGATTCTCTCTCCCCCCCTCTCTCTCTGTCCCTCCCCTGCTCGCTCACTCGCTCTCTCTCTCAAAAAGAAATAAATAAATTTAATAAAAAACCTGTAAATTAAAAAAAAAAAAAAAAAAAAAGAATGACCAAATCAGGATTTTCAGTCCAGTCACTGTAGAGAATGGTAGGCCAATGTAACTCATGTGTTTTTCATTTGTATTTCTCCCTTGCCATTCATTCTCAGTAAGCCCCTAGGTCACTGGGAGATTCTGCTTCCAGAATACATAATTTCTTACACAAACAAGAAATCCTTTACTTATCTCTGAAACAAAGGGTTCTTCTGGGATGGTGGCTTATCTATTTGTGTCAGCATCTGGGGAGAGGCGCACAAATAAGGAAAATGAAAGCAGGGCAGAGAATCTAAGCATGACCATCATTCAGCAGTCCTGTCAGGTGCTGGGGCCACTTCTGAAATAGAGGTAGAAATGCATTTTAGATAAATGAAAAGGACCCCTCCGTTTATCTAGCAGCCTACGATTGTCAGGCAGTATTTGCTGTTGGCTCACAGAAACTTCCTGACTTCATTTCGAGAAACTAAAGGATGCATACTCCTAAGAAAAATATTCATGCATCTTCAATTTCGCTTTTGAGGCTGAGAGTGGAGCAGAAATTCAGAAACGCATAGGGAAAGTCGTTAAGGACAAAGCCATGCACGATACAACAGAACGCATTCAACAATCAAGCAGACATACAAACATTTCACTTCGGTGGCAGGGGCAGGTCTTGGCAGGCCAGGTCTAGAGCATCAAGACAAGCCCAAGTAAAATACGCAAACACGCTGAGTGGCACACACACCGTAGTGGGCGCTCTCGGGGCCTCACCCGGCTCTCCTTGCACAACAGTGCACCTGTCACTGGCTGCCGTCAGCTTTGGCTGGTACTGGCTCGCGGATGCCCCCCTCTCTGCAAACCGCTCTTGGCTGATGAGCGCAACCTCGTTAGAAGACCCATGTGACCGGGGAGCCTGGGTGGCTCAGTCTGTTGAGATTCCGACTTCGGCTCAGGCCGTGATCTCACGGTTCATGAGTTCGAGCCCTACATCGGGCTCTCCGCTGACAGCTCAGAGCCTGCTTCAGATCCTCTGCTCCCTCCCTCTCTGCCTGCTCATGTGCTCGCGCGCGCTCTCTCGCCCTCTCAAAAATACATAAACATTTACAAAGATTTTTTTGAAAAAAAGACGACTGTGTGACCACCTTCCCCCAGATGCAAAAATCGGTAGCTAATGATGGAAGGACAAGGGGGGAACTGAGTATAAATCATCCCCCTTGCCTCAAAGGGGACCAACTGAGATCCTATCTAGTCTCCAGAATTCCCTTGGGATCAAGTTGACACTAGACTCCAGCTGAGAGCAAATTCCTGCCTAATTCTGTTCTCTGCTATCTTCCTCACTCCCCACCTGCCGAGAACACGCCCTCCATACAGCACAAGCCTATGAATCCCCGTCTCCGACTTCCAGGAAACCCAGTCTAACGTCCAGATATAAGTTCTAATGGTAAATTAACAGTTACACTCCCTGTCTGCCAGCTGTCTATACGCAGTATAGTAAGCAGTAGCAATGAGCAAAGTGAGGCAGCCTGTCGGCTGGGGATTAAGAGACTGCCCTCTGGACCCAGACCCAGATCCAAATCTCAGCTCGGCTACGTACCAGCTGGGCGGTGTTGGTTAAATCGCAGAAACTCTCCAAACACCAACGCCTCCTCCATAAAATATTAAAAACATTACATAACTTCGGGGTGCCCGGGCGGCTCAGTTGGTGAAGCGTCTGACTCTTGATTTCAGCTCAGGTCACGATCTCACAGCCGTGAGACCGGCCCTGTTTCCGGCTCCGTGCCGGGTGTGGAGCCCTGCTTAAGATTCTCTCTCTCCCTTTCTCTCTGACCCTCTCCCACTCTCTCGCTCTTTCTCAAGAAAAAAAAAGGAAAAGAAAAAATCATGTAACTTCAACCTTAGTGACGTTGAGAGGCTCCCGTTGAGACAATGCATGCGGAGGGCTGAGCACAGAGTGAGAGTGAGGGCCTGCTTTTGCCACAATGACAGAAGAGAAAGCAAGTCGAAGGCTGGTGCACGTTAGGATTTTCATGCTGAACGGGCCTGCAGGGACCGTCCGGTCCACTCCTCCTCCAGCTCTCCTCTCCACAAGGCACCATGGAGAAGCTGAGGTCTGAGGAAGTTATGTGGTTTATTCAAAGTATCCTTGCTTTGTTTTCTACAGAGACGTTAGAAGCGTGAACAAATCCGTGTGCGTGAGAGAGAAAATGAGAATGACGTGGGTTGGGGGGGGGGTGGTGGACGGAGAACAGGGAACAGTAGGGGCACCCCCAGCGGCTAGGCCCGTGTTTCCCAGCACCCTCTGGGTGAAAATGCCAACACCTGCCAAGGTCTGAACGCCCCAGTTCTCTGCCTCTTCCTGGGCATGCGAACCACACGTTCTGCCCCCTTGCAGTTGACTGAGGCCAGGTGACCGAGTGACGGCCGCTGGCATCTGGGCAGAGGGGAGGTGTGCCACTTCCGGGCATGGCCCATAGGATCTCCTTTGCGGGATTTTCCATTCTCCGTTCCACGCCGCCCCTGGAAATGTGGGTCGGAGATGGGGGCACATAAGGCAGAAATCCTGGGTTCAGGGCTCCCGCCGCCCCTACGGTGCACTGTAGTGCAAGTAATGAGGCTCCGTGTGTGCGTCCAGCCCCTAAGGACACGGGGCTGTTTGTCGACAGCAGTCAGCTCACCTTCACCAATACTCTGAAACTAGAACGCCTAAATCATCCTTATGAAATATGCATAAACGACTATAAATCTTCCGGGAAGTTATGAGAAAGGGAAAGTAAACGGGTAGATAAAACAGCACTCGACAGGGAGCGTTCACCAAGAGGGTGGCTGCGGGAGTTCAGAATTTAAGGACAAAGGTGACCAAATTCTTCGGTTTCCGACCGGGAAGACCTAGACTGGCAGACCGACTTAGGTCGAGGTCTGCTGGGACCATGAGACATTGCACGTGGACTCAAATTAGAACACATCCACCAGATACTGTCTGAAAAACTCGAAACACAAAACAGAAACAAAAATTTTCACTGCCTCAGATTGCGTTCACTCATTCATTCAGGAAATGACACATCGAAAACTTCGTATGTACGAGGTGACAGAACAAACCCTTTCTAAAAGGGTCACTTAATAAATATTTTAGGCTTTTCAGGCAGGGCAGTCTCTGTGACAACCGGTCAACCCTGCTATGCAGCAGAAATAGACCGCATCTAAGAGACACTGGTGTGTGCGTGTTCCAATAAACTCTGTGAAGTAGAATCCCGGGTTGGCGGTATGCACGTGAACGGGCGTGGCCATGTTCCAAGGAAACTTTAACTATGAGCCACAAGGGCTGGTTTGCACACCCCTGAAAGGTTTTAGTAACGCTGATCTCTATGAGTCCTTCCACTTCTACAGTAGGATGATTTTAGGAACATGTTTGATAAAGAAAGGAAAACTAAAGTTTAGAAACCTGATTTCTGACGACTGCAGTAGGGACTGGTTTCTAACTGTCCAATATAAATATAAAATTTGATTGAAAAAAATCAGTCAATATGAATATCTCCTTTGAATAGTTATTCTGAATTATTAAGTAATACGTCATTCTTACACAGAATCCGAAACAGGCTCCAGGCTCTGACCCGTCAGCACGGAGCCCGACGTGGGGCTTGAACCCACAAAGTGTGAGATGATGACCTGAGCTGAAGTCAGATGCTTAAGCAACTGAGCCACCCAGGAGCCCCAGTTGACTGAATTTATTTTTAAATTTAATCGCGTATTGACAAAAGGAAACAATTTAAACTCCAGAATTCCAGCAGCTTCTCTTAGAAATGGCCACCAAGTTTTCATACATGTGTTTGGTTCAATATATGAAGAACTCTAAAGAGAAAACTTCCTTCAGCACATCAGAGATCTTACAGATTCAATCAAGTGATCTTAACATCACAGACTAGAAAAGCAGCTTCTTCAAAGTATATGGGAGTGAGACAGCAGTTACCCAACACAGGGTTTCAACCTTGGTGCCATTAGAACTCAGAGCCACCGTGGTCTTTGTGGAGTGGGGACAACCGACCCTACGCATTACGGGATGTTGAGCAGAATTCCTGGTTTCCACCCCACAGATGTGTCTCACCGTTCCCATCAGAGGTGAAAGCCAGAAGTTCTCAGCAGGTTCAGCAGCCCCCAGTTGAGAAACACTGGTTAAGATAATGTCAGGTTGAAAGTCAGTTCCCCAAACTTAAAGATCCAGGAAACAAAGTTAACATCTATGCTAACTTCCAACAGAAATCTCTACCGATATTGACCAGGTAGTCACACACTTAATGGTTTTTAACCAACAACTCATGGAGAGGCAGGTGGCAAATTGGAGCACAGATTTCGATTTTTCTGCTTATTCCAGCAGTTGTGAGTGAAAAACGGGCTGTGAATTCCTTTCCCTCGGTAACAAAACAATATGAAAATGGATTTGGAGCAATTCCCTCAAAGAATATTAGAAAGATGGGGAGCCTAAATGAGCTGCAGTCCCTTGTGCTCTTGGGATGCTGTTCAAGGAGCGTCTACCTCGGGCCATCCCAGGCATCACCCCAGAGGGGCAAATGTTGTCAATTAGTCTTGAGGCCAGCTGCGTTTCTGAATTTCTCAAAAACCTTCTTTGTTCTTAAAAAATAACTGCGGTGATCAAAGCAAGAAGGAAGGTGATCTGAAGAGTTGAATCTGGCTATCGTGACAAGACGTGCGAAACACTCACAACGGTGAGCAGCCACGTCTTCGATCGCCAAGCCTGACTGGCTTTCAAGATGTCATGGCTAAATTGCAGCACTCAGTGGCCACAGGGAAACTGATCACAGCCTCTGAGTGGAAAGATGCTTTCTAAATGATATCACATCGACGTCTGGTTCTCTCGACATTGATGAAAACCAGGTTTTCTTTCCTTAAATTAAAAGCAACTCTCGGTCTTGCACTTTAATACAGAAGGTATGCCTGTTTGAAAACGGTAACAAATATTCTGAGTACAGGCATTTTACCTCGTGGTACACCTATATGTGCATATTTCTGTGGTGATGCCAAGGCATTTTCCTCAAGCAGATAATGTTCATCCAGGGTAACAGAGAAAATGTGTCCGACCCAATCCTGGATCAAACCTTTACTGCTTTAGAAACCCCACCAGTGATGTCTCGCCCTAACTAGAGAGGCAAAGGGAAAGACTGCTTTGAATCCGGGTTCTGTCCAGCCTCCAGACTGCTTTCAGCATCTGGCTTATCAGGCAATCTGACCTGGCTGTGAGTTTTCCCATTCTGAGGCCACCCAACCGAACTCCATTTTCCTCACCAGCGGATCTCGGCACAGTTTCACGAGCCGAGTCACAAGGCATGGCCACGTCCGGATGGACGGTGTGCTGACTCCTGTGTGTAATGCCAGCAGCCTGTGTCTGGTCCTCCCTTCGCTGCTCAGGGGGAAACAAGACCTGCCTCCACTTCTCCTCTCACCAAACACCATAAATGGGGATCACCAGTCTGGGGACCATCTTGATCTGAGGAAGCGGGGACGGGAAGGGTGCACGGAGAGGTGTTCACTGTGCCCCTGTTATGGCCGGGGGTTGGGCTGGCTCCTCTCTGTACAGCAGGACGTTGAATTCAGGGATCATTCGTGGGAGACGGTCTCTAGAATTCTGTAACAACCAGCCAACAGAAGGAGAAAAAGGAATATCATCCAGCATCTTCTGTCGTGTTACTGATCCTAAAACACGATCGAGGCAAGGAGACGAATTCGGGGCAGAGGAAGAGTACAGAGCATTACTGAGCAGACAGGTGGCTGGCGGGTCAGAAAGGAGTGGATCGGAGTCGGCAGTCACCTGTATTGTCCTAGAAGTATGCTTTGGGGTGAGAGGGCACACACGTGTGTTTCTGGATGCCTCCTTCCGCAAGCGCCTCTCATGGCTCTAGTTTCTGGGTTGTGTTCCTTTCCTTCTCTTGAATTGAGGGATGAAAATATGAAGCTTACCTCCACCCCCTAATTCAGAGTTCAAAAAAGTTAAAGAGTGAACATATTACTCGAGACCAAGGCATTAAAACAGACATTTGTCTCGCATCTACCACCTGCGGGTAATCTAATCTGATGACCCAACACCAAGGAGACAGAAATAGAACGTTCCTCATGACACACAGAGTGAATTTGCATGTGAATCAATGGGTGCTCGTCAGAAACCGAGGCTGTGAGGCTACGAAATGAATCAGAGGGTCACCTGCCCAAAGTGGCTCAGGATGAGTCACAAAGACAGTGTGTCTACCGGGGGGACTCAGGACCGGCAATCTTTTTCTAGATTAAGAAGAGCATGGGGCGAAAGTGTTTACCAGAGAGGACGGCAAAACTAAATGTTTGCTCAATGCTAGGAAAGAACCTCCAGGTGACAGGTTAGAAAGCTATAAGCAGCGTGACACTGACAGACAAGGTGGAGGCACCCCACGGCGATGGAGAGAGACAGGATCAACGCAGGCAGCCACCAGAGGTGGACCCTGCCGTCATGCAGAGAGGGGCAAGATCAAATGAAGCCTTGTCCGGTGTGAAACAAGGACTCTCGATGATTCTCAATACCGATGATCTCCACTCTGTGGCAAACTGTTTTCCCCCTCGCCTCAGCTTCCCCACCTTCCATGTTGAAACAATCACTTGTTATCTTTAGTGAGAGATGGAAGGAGGCAATTATTAGCCTGAAATGTTCAAATTAATCCAGCTGATCCTAGTAGAAACTAATATTTCTACGACACAACTGAAGGCTTCCGAGTCATAAATGCCTCTGTACACATTCTCTACAACTGGAACATCCAACGGGGTAGCACTTGCCCTGGTGCTGTCTTGAACTGGTGCTCTCTATGTAAAACACGCATGAGATTTTACGGATTTAATCTTAAAAATGTAATATCTCACTGATTTCTTGAAATGAGTACGTATTGAAATAATATTTTTGATATGAGTCAAGACAAACGTATTATTAAAAATGATTCCCATTTCTTTGTACTTGTTTCAAAATGACCGAGCACCAGTTTCAACAAACTACCCGTGAGGCTCACATTATGTTTCTACTGGACGGTGCTGATTACACCACCAATATAGCCCTTTCTTTAGCTGTACACCTCTCTTTTTGGTCACCCTGGGAAATAGTCATTGAAATTACAAGAAATTAGTCATAGAAATCAAGAAGACAACTTTACTGAAGACATGTAAGAAAGAACAGTTTGCCAGCTTCATCACTCTCCATACGGAGTACACAGGAGGCTACCGAGCAGCACAACCACCGCAAAATGTGCATCTTGGACTGTTTTGCACCAATGGCAGAGTGATGTCTGACAGCTGGCACCAGGGCTATGTCATCAAAGCCACCATTCAGAAAGTCACTGACTTCTTGCCGGGTCCCATGTCAGTAAACTGTGCGCTCTCTCACCAAGGGGTCATGCTGATGGGTTTTCAACCAACAACCTCAACTTGAGTTCCACCACAAGGCCATCGCAATGACAGGAAACCATGATGGGAAAAGCAACTTGGTTCCCTCGCCCCCACAGCAACGTCATACACAGTGTCAATGGCAAATGCGTCTGTTTGTTCCGAAATAGCTACATTTGCAAGAAAAACACACTGGGCTCTGATAAACCTTTCACCAAAATTCCTGGGTTTGCCCATTAATTATTTTATCACATTTGCTTTATCACTCTTTCTGCATGTGTGTATTGTAATTTTTAAATGATTTCAGAAGTTAGGAAAATGATACCCTTTACTCCTCCTTATCTCAGGTTTGTCCAGAGAACAAGGTCATTCTCCTACACAATCACATTACAGTTATCAAAATCAGAAAATTACTATCAATACATTTCTGCTGTCTATTCTGAAGACGTTAAAATGTTGCCAGTTGTCCCAACGGTGCCCTTTATAGAAGCAAGAAAAAACATTTTCTTCTCTTCCAAGATAGAAGTTGGATTGAGTGTTTCGTTTGACTGCCATGCCATTTTTTCTCCTTGATGATGGACTAGCCCTTTATTCTTTATGTGCCCTTCATGACCTGGTGATTTTTGAAGAGTAGAGGCCAGTTTTTATAGAATGCCCCTCAGTTTTGGTTTGTGTTCTGGTTCCTCCTGATAAAACTGGTTGGAATAACAAGCATACCTTGCTGTGTCCTTCTCCATGCACTGAATCAGGACACGTTGACTAAGTTCTCTGTCCCATTACTTGGTTATGGTGAGAATGGCTGGGTTTCTTCACCATCAAGTCATAATTTTCCTCTTGTAATTAATAAATATCACATAGGTAACTACTTGGAGACTTTATAAATATCTTGGCCATCATCAAAGTCTCAGCCATAAATTTTAGCAGCCGTTGATCATTTTTGCCTGAATCAATTTTTAGTGTGATGGTAACCAAATGATGTCTTAATTAAATCATGCCTTGAATATCTGGCAGTTGGCATTTGACAGTAAGGAAGAATGGCCCCTCCTTCTGCCTCATTTGTTTATTCATTCATTTCTTTTCTGATGTTGGTATATTCTCATTGATTCTTATTCACCGTGTTATAATCTGATGCCATCATTATTTAACAATCCATTGTCCCAGATTTCTTCAGTGAGCCCAACGTTGAGTTGGCACCTAGGTCCTTTGGACCTGCCCTCATCATTCTCTGAATATGTCCTGAATTCTGGAAACAACAAGACCTTCTAGGCCTCTCTGAGACTTTTGCCGCCCAGACCCTGGAACCGGCTACTTCTCCAAGAAACTTTAGTTCATTTTAGTGTGTGGTTAAATTTAGAAACCAAGAACTGTATATTAAATGTGCTCATTGCTACTACGATGACACTCCTTCCAGAACCTTCCAGCCAACAAAACTAGGAAACAAGGAAATGAGAGAGCACGTACATGTAAACAAATATGTGCACACACATCTACACGCACCACTTTTTCCCACACACACATACACAATGCGGCAGACCGTCTATTACACCATGAGAGTCAAAATGGCATAATATATAGTTCCCACCTATTGAAAGATCTATATTTTTATAAAAGATTCTTCAAAATCAGAGTTTTAAAATGGTATTTTAGTTACACTGCTGATCATTCTGATTTCTTCTTAATACATTCACGATTTTCCCAACAAATCAACTCATACAAGGACTTATACACTAAAGAAAACCAAAACAAAACAAAGATGTATATGCTAAACTACAGTGGCAAGATCACTCATTGTCTGGTGTGATGAAATGATTACAATACTAAGTCATTATTTAGCATCATCACTTTTAAAAACAAACACAATTAACATTTGTTGACAAATTGCTATGGCTTCTTCCTTCTGCACATTTTACTCTATTTAATTTTGGCAGTGACAGCGTGGGGAGATAGTGCCTTGTGGCCGTTTCACAGATGAGGAAACCCACAGCTGCTGGGAGGAAGGGAGCTATATCACAAACCCAGGTCTATCGTCTTCAAAGCCCTTGCGTTTTTACCAAAATTAGCTTTGCTTGTGGGATTGGCTTATTTTGAAGCCCTGGTGAATGAAAGATAGGTCGAATATTAAACCCTAGCTGGGGTGCCTGGCTGGCTAGGTCAGTAGAGCATGCAGCTTCCGATGTTGGGGTTGTGAGTTTGAGCCCCACATTGGGCGCAGAGCTTACTTAAAAAAAAAACACCCTAGCTCCAAAGTTTCCTGGATGTTCACAAATCTCAGCATTACATGCAGAAGAAATTAACACAAACTCCTCTCCAACTACTTCTTAGGGCTCTAGTACAGGAGGGTGACATTACAATTGAAGACCTTTTCCCAAGTTACACACGGCCCAGGAGTAGTTCTAGCATGTTCCATGGGGAGTTCCAGATAGTCGGTGAGAGAGATAGCCATGTCCTAACTCTCCCCTTGTCCAAGGAGACCATGGTTACCAGACCCTTCTAAAAGCCTGGAGGGCAACAGTGGGCCTTCGTGATTCACATCTGCCTCTAAAATAAACACTCTACTCAGGCAGAAGGATCTGTGTCCTTCTTCAAACTGTAAAAACAGAAGTACGTAAAGTGCATTTGTATCTATGGCCACTTACTCTTTTCTATACGTGGTTTTTTACCCCTATACTCATATTTATTTAATTATTAAAGGTATAGAGGAAACAAAGATGTTTTCCTAAGGGAACTGACTTTTCCAAAACTATGATGGCTGAATGCAGCAAAATAAATAATCAATGGCCATTCTAACTGCGGGTGGGGGCGGAGTGGGTAAGGGCTCTCCCAGACATTGAGGGGATGTCCTCTGAATTATCTATCATGTGGTGAAGACTAAATCAGGACGATGCCCATGATAGGAAGGGAGGATGCACAGTAGGAAAAAAGGGCCAATCGGGAATTAAGGCAGGTGACGACTCATATCAGATAGGGTCCGCCAGCCTGACTCGCTGAGGAAGCGAATCTCTGCTCTGGCGTGATTAATACCTTTACACACATCTGTCTTCATTCTCTCAAACGGTAAGCTCATCGGGATGGAAAATGAAAGCTTGAGAAAGATAAATCGCACCTACCTGGATCAGAGACAAATCCTCAAGCTGTAACCTGAAGAGGTAGTTTCTACAAAACACAAAAGGAGGGGAGTTTTAATTTTAATAGATTCAAAAGATTACAGTTCATCAAAATTATGAGAACAAGGCAAAACAAAGCCATGATTTGGGGCTTTCCAAGAATGCGTGTAGCACAGTTGTCCTCACACCTCAGAATTCAGAGAGGCATTCAGTATGTCAGCACATTTGAGACTGGCAAGAGGGTTAAGGAATAAGGTGCATGCGTGTGTGTGTGTGTGTGTGTGTGTGTGTGTGACTACAGTGAATCTCAGTTATCAATGGACTCTCTTGATCCATGTGGAATGGACCAAAGGACACAGGCAGTCGATTCTGAAATGGAGTTTAAGTAAGAGAATACAAACCCATTCTATGAGTCTTCATTCTTATGGATCACCTACATTCACCATGATTTATAGTTACAACACATCCTGCTTTGGAATTCAACCACAGTCTGAGTATTACAGTGTTCTGTCTTGCTGGATGCATTTGGTGTGTACAAGTTTAGAAGCATCAACTCGTCGGCCCACAATCAAGGGTGTGAAAGAGTCCCCTCTGGCTGCCCAAGAGTGAGGCAAGAAATCAGAGAAAAGGAAAGGATCTGTCTTGACAATGAAGGGGAAGAACGATGAAATATGCAGTGGCGATCAGCACAGCGGGGGGGGGGGGGGGGGGGGGCAGAACACAAACATCAGCCACATTAGGCTTTGGACTCTACTGCTGTAGGTTTAGAAACAAATTGGCCTCCTCCTGCGAGTTGCTTTGGCCTCTGACTCAAATCATGAATGCCCCCTTAATGAGGAGCTGGTGCAGGGAGAGCCACGCTCCAGGGACTATGGAGGAGAAAGTTAGCCCAGGTGTAAACAGTAATGGCAGGAGACCTGGCACCCAACAGACAGACCCTACGAAGGCACGAGTGCGGGACGGGTCTCTAAGAAGCTATTGTTTTGGGGAGCCTGAGTGGCTCGGTCCGTTGAGCCTCTGACTTGATTTCAGCTCAGGTCATGATCCCAGGGTCCTGGGATGGAGCCCCATGTCCGGCTCGATGCTGAGCATGGCGCCTGCTTAAGATCTCCCTCTCTCTCCCTCTTCCCCTCTCCCCTGCTCTCACTCTCTCATATAATTTTAAAAAGAAGCTATCATTTTACATAATGGGCTGGCCCGACCAAGGTTATTTCCATGGAACTAAGCGATTAACAAGTTTCTCAACACCAGCAAGAAACTCAAGTAGATTATTTTCACTATTTGGAGAGATGGGTAGATGTCTGAACTGGACACATGCTGTCCTAGTGGAAGTGGTAAGTGACGGCCAAGTCAGGACAATGGGCATGACCTCGAGAGGACCAAGAAGCATCCCTACTGAGCGGCCAGACATGGGAAGACAAAGCCAATAGAGAGGCTGAGGGCTAGTAGCCTGTGCGCGCACACCGTTTGGAACAAGCAAAAGGATGAGCTCACTGGTAGAGCTGTCTCCGGCGTCCCCGGCATCGCCCCTTGGTCACTCTCTCGTCTTAGAGTCTGCCCCCCACCGCGGAGCCACCGCCATCTTGCACGGCGTGGAAGTTGCCTCCTCCAAACCACTTAAGTGGCCTCTTCACCACACCCTTTCCAACGTCCAATTTAACCTATGAAATAATGCCAGAGAAGCTCCCAGAAAACACTGCGTGGCCCAGGCCACCTCCGCCACAAGGCCATTTGGGGAACACTTGCCCTCTCTTTTATGGCAGATGGATCAGAGCCCTCCGCGCAGACCCAGATTAAGGATGACTTTGACAAGGCAGTGCGACAGCAGGTCTATTTTTATTTAGTCGGGCAGCATGCGGAGGCCAGGTTTCCACCAGAAACATCTCCCTGCAGGGGGAGGAACGGGAGCCCAGCGCGCGCGGAAGAGGGTAGTTGAGCTGCCGAGGAAACACCACTGGAGGCTGCTAGCATTTGAAGATTTGCCAGCCTTCACCCGATGTGCCACAGAGGCCGGCGTGACTCCTCCCAGGGAAGTTAGCAATCTAGACACACGCACAGGTCAGTTTTCCAGATGAGAGGCTTACAGGTGGCACCACCGGCAATTACTGGCCACTCATCGCCTTCATGAGCACGATGGCTCCCTACCCTCACCCCCGCCTCCTAATTGGCTTCCTGCCTGCAGGATGCTGCCGGCCATCACCGCGCAGTGACCACGGGAGCCAGAAGGATACTTGTGCGAAAGCCAAAGCTGTGCCAGGACACAACCTTGTGAGGGAAGCTTAAGCACCCCATGCCTGGGTGCTCTCATCTGTAAAATGGGGCCCATACTCCTACCTCCGCCCTGCGGCTGTGGCGAGGGTTACCTCCAAGGAAAGCACTGATGGCTCCTGATTCATTGCAAGCAGTCGATCAATCGTGGCCACACGCAGACAGTTTATGGAAAATACTGAAATTTCCAGCCACATTGCAATTCTCAGCAGATTCCCCATTGCACGGGAAAGGAACGAGAGCCGCTCTCCAGCCATTTCCAGTTTCCGGCGGAAGCCGGCCTGACTGTGTGTTCAGGTGCGTGGGGGCATTGTCTGCAGGGACAGTACAGCGCTATTGGGTTTTCAGATTTATAGCCTCATGGTTCTGGGACCCAGTCACCACATTCTTCCACTCACTAGCTCTTTTAAGAAAGACTTTTTCTGTAAATATTTCCAGTAAAAGAAATTGTTCATATTTTTAGTCAATTAATTACCTAAGGGGTCTGATGAGGTTGAAAGGCCACCTCTCTCTCAAGCCTCTCATACACCCACCCCCATCTCTCTCTATCTCTCTCTCTCACACACACCCACACACACACACACACACCCACATCTAAATCTGGGAACTTTCTAGAAAGGCACTTCTCATACACAAAGAGCTGGAAGTGCCTTCACAACACTGAGGAAAGAAGATGGTGGTGTCCACCATGCTCCATAGAGCTCCGGGCAGGACAACTGGAGAGAAAAGTTCAAAGTCCTCCATTTTGGGTCGGAGGACATACAGAGAATATTCTCGGAAACCCCTCAGTGCCCTTTTCAGGTGCCGTCCACGAGGGAAGGGTTATAGAATGAATGTTTGGATCTCCCCCAGATTCTTATGTTGAAACCCTAACCCCCAAAGGGGATGGTGTTAGGAGGCAAAGCTTTGGGGAGGTGATTAGGTCATGAGGGTGGCCGCCCTCGTACAAGAAGCTCCAGAAATGCTTCACCTCTTCGACCATGTGAGGACACAGGGAGACAGTGGCCAATCTGTAACCCAGAACCCAGCCATGCTCCCTGACCTTGGACTTCCATCCTCTAGAACCAGGAGATAGAAATCTCTGCTGTTTATAAGCCACCCAAGTCTGTAGAGTTCTGTTCTAGCGGCCCCAACAGACCAAGACAGGAAGACACGGGCTTATGATAAGAAACATGCCACGTTCTGGGGCCACATCTCCCCAAGCAAAAACTAACTCTGCTGAGGATCCTTTTTCTGCCTGGCACGTCCCAGTATGCAAAGGTGCCCCTCCCCGCCTCACCATTGCTGGTGAATTTCAACCTTGTACTTCTACTCCCCTGAATACCTGAGAGCTGTGGTGCCCTCACAACCATTTCATCAGCGATAAATCAGGGTGGTGGAGACATTCAACAGGTGAACAGAGAGGAAGGGGACAGAGAAAGAGCCACAGTGCTCAGGCTACCCATGCCAGCACCCCAGGGAAGAGAAGCATCAAAGGAGACTGAAACGTTTCCTTTGGTATGTTCTAGGTTACAAGATGCAAACTGGTGATTTTTAAAACCATCCTCTGTTTTTTTTTTAACCTAAAAAAAAACCCCAAAGAACAGAGGATTCAAGAATTTTAAAGCTGAGCCATTCTTAGAGTGTTATCTACCTTCAATCTGTCCATGAGGAAACTTCTGCAAATAAAGAGGTGCAGGGTGATTTATTCAAGACTATTAGGATCAGATAAAGTCCCAACATTAGAATCAGAACCTCTCAGACCATGCTGTCCCTTGGCCCCTGTGCCACACGGCTTCACCAATCAGTCATCCCATGTCACTTTCCGAGTTTCATGGGCACACCCCCCCCAACACACGCACATACACAGAAACACACAGTAATAGTTCTTACAGCACAATTATTTTCTGTCTTCATTGTTCATTCGCAGGCACATTTACGTACCATTTTGAGACCATTCTGGTCTTAACACTACTAATGGCTGTCTTTTGATTCTAGGTAATTGATTCTCACCCCTGGGACTCATTTCTGACTGTGACATATGTCTCCCCATTAAGCGAACATGTTAACCCTACTGGTCTGGCTCATTAAATGGTGTCTCCTTTCTCCCTCCTTATTTCTCACAGTTTTTTTCCTGAAACTGCCTGCCCATACTTATTTTTTTTTAACTTTTTAAATGTTTATTCATTTTTGAGAGACAGAGCATGAGTAGGAGAGGGGCAGAGAGGGAGGGAGACACAGCATCCAAAGCAGGCTCTCAGTCTCCGAGCTGTCAGCCCAGAGCCCGATGCGGGGCTCAAACCCACGAGCCATGAGATCGTGACCTGAGCTGAAATTGGGTGCTTAACCAACTGAGCCACCCAGGCACCCCTGCCCATACTTAAGAGTGCCCATGTTTCTTCATTTATAACATGAGAGAGCTAAACTATACCATCTGTCAGTATTTTTAAGTAACACAAATCCCTAAAAGACTGTAACCCTTTTTAGATAGGAAATGGCCAAGGGAGTTGAATGAATTTGTGACCAATCTAATAAAAGACTTGTCGCCCTGACGTATTTCAACAAATTCCTGAGAAATACTTTTTTGAGTGTTTTTTATTTTTTTGCAACCAAGTACCATATTGCAAAATAATTTTAAATAAAAACTCAGCATGTAAAAGAGGAAGGATAGTTCTTCATTAATGAAAATTCATCCAACAAAGTACTCACACATAATATTTGTTCATCAAGTTGATTAAAGTGACTTAAAATTTTTGAAACTAGAATTACGGGAAATATGTATTGATAACCTTGTACAACCTTTGTGGTGGTTGGTTGGTTACATTTTTGTTGTTACTTTTTGTTTGATTTCAGAGACAAAGAATTGGTAAGGGCTTACAAATATTTGTTGAATACATGACTGTGATCTACACAAAATCCAGGTAGACAACTTAATGCCTTCTTGGACCTTTCCATATTAGAAATATATAATATGACACATCCCAGTATTCACTTTCTCTATCATGATTTTCAACGATTTTAAAAATGTTTTTAAGAAATGAAATATAAATGAAACATTTGTGGAATTCCCCAATCACCTCCCTGGAACTTGAGAATCTGACAAAACACAGTGTGGATTCTACTATTCTCAAATGCCTTTCCTCAAACTATTCGGTTCCAAGTATAGCTTGAAGTCCATTTTTGCTACTGGACAAATTCCAACACAGCTAGCAACAAGAGGGACCCGAAATCTCCCAAGACAGCTTGATCCATCACAGTTTGGGTCAGCGACCTATGAAGCTAAAGATTACAAAAGGAAAGAAAATCTTCTAAAGGGAATAAAAAATTGATATTCCCAGATGTTGGGCCACTCACACACTAAAGCAAGATCTATGGTCCTCTGTAAGTGGCTGTTCTCCGGGGCATTCCAGAAGGGGCAACCACTTTATCTTGCACTCGTGAGCACACCGAGGAGGGAAAACAATATATGTGAGGTTCACGAGAAAGGCTACCAACCTTTCCAACATGAAGGGGTAATGATTCTGGCTTCCAGCCAACAGGGAATGCTAACCAAATGTTTCATATCGGGTCAGTTTCTCTAGGAGGGCAAAGCTCTGAGCAACCCAAAGCATTTAAGTGGTCTCATTCATCATCATAACACCCTGGGAGATGTAAATAGGTAGTAATAAGGAATATCACCATTCTACAGGGACAAAGGCAGTGATGCAACAGGTTAAGGGATTAGAATTTTTTAGAATGCATCAGTGGTACAGCTTAGGAGAACTAGTCTGTATTTCCATTCCCCGCCCCCCCCCCCCCATTCCAGAAGTACCAAGCAAGAGTTTACCACGCTGGAAAGGTTCAGTTTTACGATGATAGTAAATGAAAGTATGCGTTTTTCTTCCCTTGGTATGGATCTCCTTTTTTTTTTTTTTCCAAATGTCTTGGAATAAAATTTGACATTGCTCATTCACATGTAATAACCGTATTACTTTTAGGAGTAATAATGTATGAGGGATACATAGATCCAACAGACTGAATAATTCAAATCACAAAGCCATTAAATTTGGCAGACAGAACTTGACAGTTTCCCCACTAGACATCTGAACGCGTTTTCTCCCTCCTCACTGGAGTTGATTTCTTATTGATTGTAGGATTGCATAACCCATTCCTGCGTCCTATCATATCCCCCAGTGGCCTATTAGCAACAAATCACTAAGCACAACAACATATCCTCTGAGGGAGCAGTGCGGGCCGTAATAGACGAAGTTCATTTGTGTCTTCATGTAAAGTAATAAAATTCAGCCAGCATTAAAGAAAAGGTTGAGCCATCATGAGCATATTAACTAAATGACTCATTTTATCTAGAGACACTATAAAACTTAACTCTGACCTCCATTAATTATGAAAGACACAGGTGTTTTAAAATGACATTCTCTTAGAATAACTCAATTGGTCTCTGATGAATATAGCTATAAAATCAAAGAAGAAAACTCCAGGTTCTTATTGAACACGGAAGTTAGAGGCTTGCTCATAACGGAGGAGGAGAAGGCCAAATAATTAAGACAGGCAGAGACGCATTTGGCACGAAAAGAAAATGGAGACAGAACGGCAAGCTAATCTATCAAGTGTGTTGTGAACAATGGGGGTAGTGACTTCTCTTTCTGTTTAATAGAAGTTCAGACCGTGGTCGATCATGAAACCATATGAACACAAAACACACACTGTGGAGCAGCTATCACCATTTGAGTAAATCTGAGAGCTGACGTCAACTGAAAGGCCCGTCTCACCTGTACCTGGGTCAGCTTCTTCCCACCCGATTTCTCTTTGCTGCAGGCCTCCCCCGTCATCAACAGGCGACTGCGCAGAGCTTGAAATAGCCACGCCCTCCATCACACCCACATTTTCCACTGCACTGACAGATCGGAATATTAAAACGTAAGTGTCTGATTTTGAAACTAAGGAAAAGTAACACCTGTATCCTTTAAGGCACAAGGTGTTTCTATAAAAAATTATTTTAATTATCTGAATGTCAATATTTAATGTATCAATCACATCAGTAACGTCAAAGCATCTGAAGATTTAATTTCATCCTGGAACCAATTCTGTAATTGCTGTTCCAGAGATTTTCATGATGCTGGTTGACTCCAAACGGATTCTAGGAGCCTTTATTTTTTCTGCGGTTATAACCATTCCAACCATATCTCTTTCATATGTTTTATCCACAAGTTTTGGGGCATTGAATTAATTTTTTGAATTACCAAGCTATTGCAAATATATAACAACTATTTAGTTGGATCACATTTAGATCACAGTTTGCGAATAATACAGTCATGCTTATAAGCTACCTCTTCAGTCAAAATCTTTGCTACCCTCCTCTAAAATCATGACTATATGTACTCTGGGCTATGAAAATTTTAAGATAATTTTGACTTTATTATTGTTGATATTACCATATGTGTCCAGTACAAACTCCCCCAAAATTGTATTGGCTTCTATTATCCCATTCCTTATCCCCAAAAAGTTGTTTCAAACCTTTCGAAAGTCTTGGTTATTAAAAATGTTCCAAAAGAACACATCAGAACCAGGAATAAATCATTTTAATAGCACTCTTGTATGTTTAGACACCAAGATTGAAAGGCACAGAAATAGATGGAGAGCTTCTTGTTTTTTGCGAGTAAAATAAAATCACAAAGATGGATTCTGAGTGGGGTGCAATAATTAAGACCAACGCTGTTAGCAAACTGCAGCGATATAAAACCAGAAAAACCTTTTCCCATAAGCACATCTAGGGTCATAGTTATTAGTCAATATTGTTAATAATCACACCGATAATTTAAATTTTATTATGCTCTAAATATTACTTGCTTTGAGGATTACAGACGATGACTTTTACTGCTCCAGATTTAATTCGCAACTCCTGCTTTTGTGGGTCCGCTGGGTATTTGACTTGTTCCCTCCTATTTTTCAGTTAATAGAGATCATATTTCATTTGAAAAAATACCAAGTGACCTATCTTAGGATTCCTTTAACCCTGTTTTCTTAGGAATGTCCACTCCTCAAGTGATCTCCATATACAATTCTTTTTCTGGGTTAGCTTCAGAGTTAGCAAAAGCCGAGCTGTTTTGTGTTTCAGTTTTGTTTTCATGTATCTTCAAATAATCCAAGAATTGCAGCTCAGTCCCCACATGCTCAGGGCTAGTTACGGCCATCACGGCAAGCCACGCTCCCGAGTCTTGCTCCAAATCTCCCCTTTGACTCTTGCCCTCTACCTTTCCATCTGGGGTCACCATCAATCACTGTCAAACTCAGCTCTGAAATATGTCTCAAATCTCTCCTCCCCATTTCCACCATCACTGCCTAAGTGTAAGTTCTTTCTACTGTCACCTGATCCACAGCCCCCAAGAGGTGTTCCTATCTCCAAATTGTTCAAATTCGAGCAGACTCTGCACACAATATGGAAGAAATATCTTCTTCAATGCAAATCTGAGCGTATAAATAGGCAGACTGAAAAATCTCCCAAGCTCCTAATGTCTTTAGCAGAAGCTCTCAAATTTGCCAGGCCAGGAGATCATCAGAAACTTGATTAAAGCAAAGATTCCAACGTTACTTCCAGAAAGTCTAACGCTGATGAGCTGGAGAGGCCTGGGCATCTGTGCTCTTGTGATGCCTCTTAGGCAACTCTCATGACGGCCAGAATTGGAATCACTGGTCTGGAAGATTAAGTCCACTCTGTTCCACAATCTGACCCCACCTAAAGCTCCTGCTTCACCTGCAATAACTCCCCCTCTCAGCCAACTGGTCACCAACTGGTCCAGTCAAGCTTAGCTCTTCTCAGCCTCATCGGGATCTCGGACTTTCCCCGAGGTATGGTCTTTCTGGCAAGAAGACTCTTCCATCTGCCAGACTCGTAATGCGTCTCCAAGGCTCACTTGAAAAAGCACCTTCTCCGTGCACCATGTTCACCCCCCAAAACCGTCATGTTTCTTTTTTCTTGGGGTCTTTCTAGGGCCCTTTACCCAGGCTTCCCTGGGAGAATTTAATTGCTTGTGTTCCCCCCACAACCATTAGGTCAAGAGTCAGCAAACTTGTCTTTAAGGGCCAGACAGCAAATGCTTTGCCTTCATGGATGGTCTCAGTTGATACAACTCATCTCTGTAGGTAAAGTTCAAAAGCAGCCCTAGGAAATATCCAACTGAATGGGTGTGGCTGTGCCCCAGGAAAACTTTATTTACAAAAACAGGAGACCAACGACGGAGCCTCAGCTTGCCAACCGGGCACTAGGTTTGTGCCAGGCTACGAAGTCTTCGTCAGGTAGAGACTAGGCTTCGTCTTTGTTTCCCCAGTGCCTTAGATACTTCCTGGCATAAAGTAGGTTCCATAAATATTTGATGAATGAAGAGTCATGAAAGGTAACTAAGTGAACTAATAAACTCTGATGGACCCTATGTGGGACTGGCTGGGAGCAAAGCTCTCAACGCTCCAACACCGTATAGCACACATATACACCCAAAGTAAAGAGGCTGATTAATTTTTATTACACTGCTTTGTTGACTCATTCATGCATTTTGGGAAAAAAAGGACTTTATGACTAAATAAATAACTATGCCGCTAGACTTATCTGCTCACCAGTTCCAGCAGAGAAGGAAAGTGTAGAGATTATTCTGTTTTTTACAACAGCAAAAGGAACACAGTGTGCAGAAGTCTTTCCCCCAAGAGTTTCTGTAGACCACCTGTTTGTTAAAAGCTCACACTCCTGGACCCTTTCCAGCTCACTGAATCAGCAGAGCTGGGAACAGGGGACAGAAGAAACTTCACTTTGAATGAACACACCCCCGCCCCCGGGGTACTTAGGTACGCTGATGTCTGGCAAATACTGGACAAAAGGTAACAAAGCCAGCAGAAAAGGAGTGGGACTTTTTAGCACAGATCAGGTTAATTAACCAAATGGACCCTATTGGAAGATTAATAGGTATGAGAAGGAGGAAGATAGGCAAAGAGAATCCTAAGAGAAACGCACATCTATAAATCGAGTGCCAACACTGAGAAGGAAAATGATAGAGAAGAGAAAATATTTAAACGATAAACTAACAGCTGAATAAAAAATTCCAGACCACGAGCAGGAATGAAAAGCACCATCCTTTCTTTTTTTTTTTTTTTTCATCACCAGCTGTTTTTCCTAAATCATAATTAATATAAATACAATGTAAACATCATTGCTACCCTGGGATTCTTTGCACTATGGGGGTCTATTCCTTTTGGATTCACTCCTAACTGCTGACTTGATTCCACTCACAGAAGTTACCTTCAATTGTGTATACTTGACTACAATGTATCCTTTGGAAAACAGAAGTTGTGGCTACTGGAAGCAGAATTGCCCATCTTATAAAAAATCTCCATTTTTCCTTTTAATCATACATTGCTTCCAAGAGATTAATTCTAAGGTAAAACTTTAAAATAAAAATAGCAATTATGAATAACCACCACCAAAAAAAAAAAGAGTGAATAATATTGGTTCAATTAAAAAAAAATGATTTTATGTGAATCTAAAATGCAGCTCTTTGTTCAGATCCAGCGACAAAATCATTTTGAAAGGAGGAACTTCTTCTAATTAAATAGAAGTCTTCCCGTGCATTCAATTGTGATCTTATGGGAACATATGCTTTGAATACTTAAAGCAAATTCCGCGCCACCATAACAAAAGCAAGTTCATCTTTCCTTTTTATCTTTATTTTTGCAGATTCAAACGAGGGGCAAAACAATGCTTGAAAATAACACACTAGGATTTTTCAAGACTAGTTTTTGTGACTGTGATCAATGAAGGTCAAGCTATGCCTTGGAAGCCCTAAGGTCTTAGTTTTAGTTTTTGTTTTCGGTAATAAACATGCTAATTAGAAATCTATAGTACCCGTTATAGAAACATGCATACGGAAATATCTTCCCCTCTGTGGAGACGGTTCACTGACTGTAATGGCAAAGCAAAGGGCTCCGTGCAAGGCACAAGACTCGGGGCTGGTCCTCAAGTCCGGGGCAAGAAGGCTCGTGCATTCCCATTTACCCTTCCTCTTGATATCTCCATAACGTTCCCATTTTGTAATGTAACTGCAATAGAATTAAAATTTGAAATTTCCAAGGTCATGAACTGCTGTGTTTGTCATCAAATTTGATTGCTACCTGACCCAAGCGTTGAGCCTATGGGCTTCAGTCCCACCAACCTTAATCACCAGCAGAGGGCTGGGCCTCCCTCACTCAAAGGTGCTCATGTGAAATTTTACGGGTGAGTGTTTTTACTAAAACATCATAGGTTATAGACTCTGCCTTTCAATTTATATACTTCTATTACACTGAAGCTGGTTAGAGAACAGTAAGGTGATCAGACATCCACTGAAAGACCAAGAAACACACAAAAAGAATGGAAGGAAACTCACATTCTCTTTGGTGAGAGACTCTTTCCGTTATGATTCTATGGCTTTATGCTTCATAAGAATATGGCTAATTTGCAGATGCCCTGATTATTATTTGTTTATAATCAAACACTGCGTTGTATGCGAACCAAGTTAGCTGCCATTGGGAATAACATTTGAATTTAGCACAGAATCACCTGTAGTCCTTCCAGTGAACCCGAAACACTAAAGACAGACAGATTCATTTGGAGAATAAAAGTATAATCATCTTCTTACATCTAGTTTTACAATCCTATCTGCCACAAAACTTACACTTACATCAACTTTGTGAACTGTTACTAGTATCAATAAAGTACCAATATTTTATACTTTATCTATACAAAATCTACACCAGGACATATTTCTTCACTTTGGAATTTTTCTTCTTATATATAAAATATCATGAGAATGGCTTTTTGTAGGTTTTTAGACAAAGATGTATATAAACCATTCATAAAATATTACCCCAATCGTATAAGGAAATAGAAATCAAATAGCATGGGGAAATAATTGAAAAGTTTAACTGTGATTATTTCTGAAATTGTGTTTCTTTCTTTATGCTTTAACTGCATTTTCCACATCTTCTGAAATGCAAATGCCTCAGCCTCATCTTTGAAAACACAAATATTATTTTAATTTTTAAAGAGCCTTGGGTAAAACAGGATACGAATGCCAATGCTTTCAAAATAGCATAAAAGATAACGTGCATCTTGGAAATAATAAATTCACGGATCTTTCCAGAAGTTCCACGAATTCAAGAATGCAGGCACCTTCTGGCACCACATAACCACAAATCGCTTAAAGAGAGGTTTTCTCTTTGCAGCACAATGAACTTCCTTTTTGTGATGAGCAACAAAGAATCTTTAACTGAATTCAATTTCAGGAACATAAAGCATCACTGACATAAAGTGAAACCACCCAGTAAATGGCTTTACAATGCTGAGTGCTAACTCTAAGAAAACAGAAAGCCTATCACTGTATTTTTTTTCCACCACTCATATTTAAACCATTACAAATGTCCTAAATATGCACCTGCTCTCTAAACTTTTGCTCTGTCAAGCCCTCCCAAGCAGGAAGCTGAGGGCTGGGTTATTTTTAAAATGTTATAGCTGGCTCACACTCCCTCTCAAGCTTTCTGAGCCTAATCCCACCACCCAAGTTTCCTAGTAAAATTCCTATTCTCCTCGCTCAGCGATGTCTGCCTGAAGCGCACACGCGCACATATGCCGAAACCCGGAGACTTCCGCAGAGTCACCGTCCCGCTGCATGCTTACTGCGTGCCTGGTGCTGTGACAATCACTTTTCATGGATTATTTTATTTAATCCTCGCAACAGCTGACAGGGGTAGGAATAATTATATCGATTCTAAACATGAGAAAATTAGATGTCTAACGCTGGCTCAAGAGCACGCAGCTGAGCAAGTCCATTCTATGTCTTTCCTTCTTTCTTGACTTGTTTATCGAAGGTCTCTGGCACCCAGGGTGCTGCTCTAGAACGGAAAATACAGCCCGTGTTCCTGGGGTCGCTTATCTGAAATTCAAATTCAACTGTGCCTCCTGGACTTGGATGTGCTGAAGTCTACTGGTCCTTTTGCTCCTGGTGACCACGACGTACCGTGCACCAGGTTGACTCAGTGGCTAGTCTGATCCCGGCGTGGCTGGGCTGGGATGTGGTGACAGGAGATGGCAGCAGACTTTGAGGGACCCCGGGAAGGCCACCTCTAGGGACAGGCATCCCTGGGGACGATTCCCAGGCGCTATCTCCCACCAGGGCAGGACCACAAGCTAGTTCTTCCCAATGCCAATTTGCTCGGTGGCTCCTCACATCCAGGAGGAGAACCCGTGTCATTGGCCAAAAGCCAAACGCCTGCGATGCGTGTGCCCGTGTGCCGTGCCGTCCCACTCATGCGGCACCAGAAACGGCGGAGACTCTTCCCCGTCTCCTTTGCCAAAGTTCTTCAGGGTCAAATGGAGCATCCGAGACCCAGTGATACCGACGGAGGTATTTGTACCTGGCCGCCTGGCAGGCATCGCCTTCCCCTCTGGCTAAGGGCGAGAGCTCACTTCCCCTAAGGGTTAGCTTTGCCACTCTCTTATGTCCTTGGAATAAATCTGCTGTAAACCCAACCCATCTTTCCCGGAGGGTCCTCCCGGATGCAGAGGAGGACATTTACGAACCAAATCCTCGGAGCAGATATGTTCCATCCACACATGTGTTTGAGCTTCTGCCAAAGGAGAAACTGTGCCACATTCTAGGGAAGGAAAGAGAAGACAGGCACATCCTCCACCATCCGGTAAGTCAGTATTTGGTCATGTGCGGGGGGGGGGGGGGGGGTGACACCTGACAAAAAGTCACGCGGTAAGGGAAGAAATGAAGGCAGATGACAGGTGTGCTAACAGGACCATGCAGCGCAGGGGCTGGAGGAGCTCGGGCCCAGGGGAGGACCCTGGAGCCAGATCTCCTCACGACGCATCTTGAGTTCACCAAGTAAAGTTGGGGTGGGTGGGTAGCTGATGTTCCAGAAAAGCAAAGGAGTTTGTCACCAACTCCCCGGGGCAGGAAAGAGAACATTTGACAGTTGTGGGCAATTTAAATAACTCCACATGCCTGGACCACGAGAGAATGAAAAAGAGCGGAGTCCATGAGGGATGTGGGACCACAAGGCAGGGGGTGTATTGGGCAACACCCAAGGTGCCAGCATTTACCCAACGGGGACTACCGAAGGGGGGCCTTTTAAAAAGATGATGTTGGCCAGGGTATGAAGAAAGAGGACAAAACCTGGAGGCCAGAGGACCAATTAAAAACCCTTGCAACATACGATCCAGGCTCCCAGTGAATACGCTTGATGGAAATCGGCATCTGAAGTCCCCCATGGATTCCCAATGTGCTGAAGGAACTAAAAGTAGACCAAATAAGCCCAAACAATCCGTATTCACTGTCCGCTCAAAAATATCAAAAGGCATGCCGGTGACATGTTCAGTGCTAGGAGCTAAGCCAATCTCCGTGTCCCCATGTAAAGTTATGCCCGCACATCTCAATGTCTTCAAGGGCTGGGTGGTGCACAAGGTTTCCTTGAGATCTGAGAGCAAAAGGAACAGTTCTAGAAACGGTTCAGTGTTTATCTAGAGTATAAACCGGATTTAGCTTCACTCACGTATACACGGAAACTGCACATCCTCTCTCTTGCTATGAAAGGTATGTTTTATAATCTAGTAAATCTGATACATCACTCCAGTGCCCAAAGTGGTTTCCTTGAGTTCCAGAGAGAGTCCAAATCTACCAATGGCTTCTTTCTTCAAAGTTAATATTTTTCCTAAGAGACAGGTATGCATAGGTATGTTTTAGAAATTCCCCTCAAAATACGTTGGCAGGATAAATTATTTGAACAGAAGGATTCTGTCTGTTCTCTAAAGAAGCACCGGTAAATTTGAGGGAAACGACTCAAGATCTGTTCTGATTGTGTTCTGGTAGCCTCGTCATCAGACCGCAACGTCAAATATTGACCTGGATCCAGGAGTTTGTGTGCCTGAAGAGGGGAAATGTAACGGTTTCCTTGAATTCTCAATTGACTAGAAAATGGTCTAGTCAAGGTCACATTGGAATGGACATCCAAATCTCGACTCCAGAATTTTACTGAAGAGTGTACCGACAAGTTACGAACATGGTTTCTGGAGTCAAAACGCCTGGGTCTGACATCGGGGTCCAGCTTTTATTAGACATCATAAACATGACCAGACTCAATCCCCTCATCTCTAACACAGGGACGTTGACAATACCTACCTCTCAGCTTTCACAGGAAAAAAAGTAGATGAATTCATGTGAGAACAGTTCCTGGCACACGGGGAGCACCCAATAAATGCTGCCATGCAAAGCAGTCATCACCTTATTATTAGTAGCATAGTCAACAGCCCCTTATGCCGTATTTCCTTCTTAGAAGAAGCGTTACTTAGCACTCGTGAGCTACAGCAGAGAAGCTCACGTGTAACTGCACAGATGGAAAACGAAATCCAAAATTATCTGCGGTGGCAAAACGGAAGATCTCTCACCTTGCTCCTACAACAAGTTCTTTCTGTCCTGGGTCAAATGTTAACTGCGAGAAATCCACAGCATTCTTCGCTCTGAACTCCCGTAACCAGGGGCCAATTTCTAAACAGGAAAAATAAATAAATAAAAAGATACACATGAATGATCTTTCCTCCGGGGACCACAAAAGGTGCACATCAGGTAGAAAACATGACATTGCAGAGAAGCTTGGAGGGCCCCCTGACGCGACCGTTCAGGGGCCACTGGCGGTTCCCATCAGAACGTGACACAGTCCACACCGAGCTTGTGTAAAACAGAGACGGCAGCCACCCAATAAAGAGCGAGCATCAGCGCTCGGGTGTGATTTATAAGCCAGATGTGCATTTCCCTTTGGGCGCTGGGCTGGGCGGAAAACCACCCAGCATTCACGCGCTTCACCCAGGGAAAACTGAACGCAAACAAAAGCACTTCCTGGGTGTCCTCCCTGGCAAGAACTGAAGACTTGAGGAAATCGCAAAGCCCTCCTTCGGACCCAGGACAAACCCAGGCGCACCATCTGCCTTCCTTCAAAGTGGACGCTTCGTGTCCCTGCACTTTGGGTTTCCATCCTGGCCCCACGACCGGGCATGTTAAATACATTCAGCACTTTCTAGATGTGAAATCTAGTTACTTCTAGTTCTCATTGGCATTTTTTTTTCCCCTAAGGGAAATCAGGAAATAGCCACTCTTTAGAGACAGGTTTTTCACAAGACTGTTAAGTCCTATGACATGGCCTCCAGCCTAGAGTCTGATTATTGTAACACGACAGCTCTGAAGAGGGACAGAATGCTGCTTCACGAGCCATTTTTGCAACTTTTATGGGCACATTTCTGACACCAAAAAAAAAAAAAAAATGCTCAGTGAGTTGCCCTCTAGTTGTGCCTCACCTTAGCATTATTCCTGACACTTAGCCACGTTATCTGTCATTTTTTCTTGGATTTACTATTCTGAGTGATATCACACTGACTAAACAGGCACATGACAGATGCCACATCAACAAAGTTACAAAACAGATATAATATGGAAATATGCCCACATCCCATAATATGTCCCATACACAGGTCTTTGTTGATGTGATTGGGACGGATTATTTTCAAGAAATGGCTCCGCCTGATAAATACAGCAATTTTCTACTATCAGTTATTGGGGAAAAGGCCATAAACCAGAAGTTCTCCACCGCATAAAGGAAACCAGGGTTGACTTCTAGAGAGACCTGTCTTTGGGTTTTGAAATTTTAATGTGCATCTTGATCCTTTTTAGAAGTTTATTTCAATGTGTTCATTTTACAGCCAAATCATTAAAAAAAAAAAAAATTATAGCAAAGTATGTACAAGGCCCTGGAGCTATAAAAACTTGTTAATGAACGGTCTGTTCCAGAAGCTCACAATCCAGGTAGGGGGCAAACACTAGTATCTTCTTTAAGCAGAGTATCTATGAACGCAAGGACTTTACAGGCATTTGTAATGTTACAAGAAGTACTCACACATAGAAAGGAGTGGAGACTGGGATTCTCGGTAAAAGAAAGGCGAGATCTGACCACATATTGACAGTGCAGACGCGTTCTAGAGGAGCAGAGCTACGTGGGATGCCACGGTGCCCCCAGGGCCAGAATCGGTGCTGCCCACCTGCTTGCCCATCAGTTCTCCGCTCCTGGGAGACAGGGCCGAAGGCTCTTACGTCTGCAAAGCTCACCTGGGTGCCTGCGGCACAGGGCGCAGGGCTCTGAATGCGTGAGGCAATGATCACCATGTGGAATGGACGAGCAAGAATCGGCAAGTGATTTCAAGAGGAAAAGAGTTAAAAATGAAAGGGAAGAGGGGACAAAAGAGAAGAGGGAAAGGAAAAAGCAATGGTAATTCAAGAAACTACTGGGATGGTTAACTGAGAGGCATATTTAAATATAGCTCACAGGTCAACAAGTTCGGACACGGCTTCATGGGTGATAGAGAGGCTTTGAAAAGTCCTCAGGCAAGTACTTGACACATCAAAGCAGGCATCTTAGGAATGTGAATGGGCCGCTGGTGGGCAGGAAAGAGTAGAGAATGGGGGCAGGAATGTTAGCTTTTTAAAAGTACCACCAGGCACTTTAGGTAGTGGTTGTATGAATGCTGGTTGTCAAAATGCAGGAGGAACAATGGTGGGGGTGTCCTAGGGGCCTGATACCTAGCTGGAAGGCAACCAGCTGAAGATAACAAAATCCTTCCGACACAGAATTAAGCAGAAAACAATGGAGAGTAGCACACAGGCCTCAAGGGGTAAGGCCGGGTCTTGGAGAAAGATGATAGGTTCAGGTGAACTATGGAGAATGTCCTCTATGAAGAATGACCCCAGAGACATGGCGGAGCATGGCTACGAGCCGGAAGTGCACGTAGAGCTGTTTTAATACAACAGCTTCATCACAGAGAGGAACCTGATGAGGAGACCTGCCAGGACTGGAGTTCCAGGCTCTTGAGTGCCCCTCCCAGGCTCTACGGATCAAAGCTCACAGCTGCCAGAGCTGAGCACACGTGTTGTACTCAAGGTGGTGACAACGAGTAGGTCACATGAGTCAAGAAGAGAGGGCCACGGGCTGACCTTTCTGTTAGAGTAGAAATGTGAGCCACATGTGGGGAGAGAGGACATGAAAAGACATCAGAAGAAAATCACCTCCCATGCATTAATCTCACCTCCCGTGAGCTCCCAAGAGCTCACCTCCCATTCATTAATCTCTCTTTTCAGTTAGACAAACAGGAAGGGTGTGGCCAACAGGGACCAGGGTGAAGAGACATACTTCAGGTTTTGGCTCCTATGCTGGGCAACAGGAAGGGCTACACTACTTCCTGAAAGGGTGTGGCCAACAGGGACCAGGGTGAAGAGACATACTTCAGGTTTTGGCTCCTATGCTGGGCAACAGGAAGGGCTACACTACTTCCTGAAATGTCCTCCAATAATTGAAGGAGGGATGCAGATATGGAAAAGCAAGCTAACGACATAAAGTTCCATCAAAATTGTTCCCTTTCCTTTATTTCAATTTCCAAAGAGCTGCCCCCTTGAAACAGTACATTTTTATGGTTAACATTAGATAAAAGTTGGATAATCTGCACATTCTCTTCTTTTTTGATTTTCCTGGGCATCCCTCCAGGTCTGGCTCTCTCAACTTTGCATGTCACCTGACTTCTATCTGACACAACACCATGAACTCCTGGGGAGAAAGCTAATGCATCAACCCGTCTCTAACTGAGAATGCGCCTGTCTCAGACACCTCTCCTCCCCGCTTTGCCGTAAGATCAGAGGCTGGTGCCCTCTCCCCTGTGCCAAGATCAGTACCCCTTCCTCTGCTCATGCCAACTCTTCCCTCCTCTTTGGTCCCTTCTCTAAATCACCTCTTTTCTCCTCTAATATCTCCCGTGTTATCAGGCCCCTTCCCTTTGTCTGCAAGTACATGCAAAGTCCCTCATTTTGAAAAATCTTTTAAGGGGCACCTGGGTGGTTCAATAGGTTGAGCATCTGAGTCTTCATTTTGGCTCAGGTCATGGTGGGATCGAGCCCCACATTGGGATCCACACTGAGAGTGGAGACTACTTGGGTTTTTCCATATCTCTCCCTCTGCCCCTCTCCCCTGCTTGCTCTCTCTCTCTTAAATTAAAAATAACAATAACATTTACAAAAATATTTTTAAAAATTGTTATTATATTCTTTTATTATGACAGTGTCGAACACTCTGACAAAACGCATAGTAAACTCCCACATATAATTTGTCAGAAAAGGCAGTAGGCTTAGTTTCACATGTAAGTTTCAACAACCCCTTAAGGAACATGGAATCTCAACTTTATTGAACTTACTTCAGAGATTAGACAAAGAGGTAAAGCTTCCTAACATAGTTCCGAGGTGATTAGGATCCTGATAATCTTGCTAGTAAGGCTTCACAAAGACATGATGAGAAAGGAAAATCATGGGCCACCCTCGTTTAAAAGTATGGCTGAAAACACTGCTAAGGAAAGACATGTATTAGCAAATCACACACACGTGTATGCACGTGTGTGTGTGTGTGTGCACGCACACACACACACACCCACACCCACACACACACTGCTTCACATGGGACGGGGTCTACTCCAGAAACCCAAAGATGGATCGACAAGTTTAATGTCAGAAGTTCTATCAGTAGAATTTGCCACCACAGTAACAGAATTCAATACCAGCATCAAGAAATGATCAGTGCTGCTTTCTAAAGAATCAGAAAAGGAACAGTTACAGACACAGAAGTCTAAAAGAGCACAGTGTCAAGTAAGGCAGGTGAGGGCAGAGTCTGAACACGGGGCAAGTGGAGGCCAACGAGCTCAGCAGATGCCAAAGAAAGATGAGGGCAAGGGAAGCGAGCAGCGAACAGCACACAGCACGTGCTAGGTTGAGAGATAGCGTTGTTAACAACATCAACTTTAATATACGCTCACTTCTCCCAAATAATGGGTTCACCTTTTCCCTCCTATTTCTCTCTCCTGATTTTGCTGAAAAGAACACATAGGAACATCAGGATGAAAGGGAACTTAAATATAGCAGCCAACAGGACCACTGTTTGGAAGTTAAAAACACAAAACCTGTAACTTCAAATTTAATACTTTGTAGATAATTTTTAATATTTGATGGTAATCATTCAAGCTAATCCTTTGATTACACAAATGTGGCTATTAAAAAATGGCCCATCAATGACCTTCTACTGCAAAATTAGCTGCAGTGACACATATTTGCCTTCTCTTACCATTGCATAAGCACCCATATGATTGTTTTATAAATATTCTAATAAAACATATGATGATTTGATTTTAAAAAGAACCCAATATTACAATCTCAAGAACTAACTTTCATGAACATATGTCAGCATTAATCAATTTAGCCCAAATGATGACATATATAAACTAGAGACTAGCTTACAAATTCAAGCTAGTCACCAACCCCCACCCCCCACAACCAACACTAGAAAATAGAAAACTTTGGAAACAAAATAAAAGTTACTATTAACACTCTAGAAGATATTGAAGGAAATCATGGTCATAAGCCAAGAAAACCTTTTAGAGCCTGATAAGTAAGAATCACAGGAGATTTTGGTGTTCAAGACTAGTCCTGGTCTGAAATCTGAAAACCAAACTGATGTCTCCTCCAGGGGCTAAAGCCTGCAGCACTCAATTTCCAGGGACCATGCTGACTAGCAGGCAAACACTGAGCAGTGAAACCTCCCAGGTCAAATAAAAGTGGCTCTGGGTGGCCTGTTCCATTCATCACTCTAAACTTCAGTCGATTAAGAAGCCCGGTAAGCAGGATTGAGAATCTTTTGGGAGGAACTTGAAACCCACATTGGAAAAACCCTAACATGTAGCTTCCTATGCAACATTTTTGTAAAGTAACAAGAAGGAAAAAATCAACATCCTCTTCACTTTGAAAATGAATTGATTCCCACTGTTATATACTCTTAAATAGAAACTGCCACCCACTCAGTTTAATAAATAATACATTTATTGTTTCTGCTATTGTTATGAATAACCATGATCCACATGTCAGTTAAGATCTACAGAAAAAACCATTCCCATGGTCACCAGTTAGGTTTTATGATCCAAGGGTCTTGGTGTAACAAAGGGAGGAGAAAATGTCAATAACCATGCACTGATCTGCTTTACTGGTGCAAAGAATGGGGGTGCATGGGCGGCTCAGTCAGTTATTAAGCGTCTGACTCGACTTCACCTCAGGCCATGATCCCAGAGTTCGTGCACTGCCAGCACAGAGCCTGCTTGGTATTCTCTGTCTCTCACTCTCTCTCTGTCCCTCCTCCACTTGCTCACATGTGCACATGCTCTCTCTCTCTCAAAAATAAATAAATTAACATTAAGAAAAAAAGAATTACTTTATTGGAGCAAAGAACATTCTGGAATGACAAGGCAGGGATGATGCGAACAGAGTAGAATGGCAGGATTTCTCAGCAGTGTAAGCCACTCAGCTCTGGTGTGGGGGGACAGGACACTGTCCTGAAAACGCAAGGGCTGGGTCCTCCCCTCCCCCAGTAGGGCACTCCTGCCAGCTGGGCACCAGGAAAAGAAGGGCAGATGGTCCTATTGGCTGAGCATTCCGGAAGTTCTCCTTGCCGGACCTTCCCCACGTTGTGAAAGAAACCATCCTGCATCAGAGATGCCTATTACTCTTTAAAGGTGGCATGCATCCCCCTTCCAGGGACGTCGTTTTCAGCTTCCGCCATTACACGCACCATTCTCAGCAACGTGATCTGAGCTGAAATATGATTGGAAAACAAAGGAGGAGAATTTTTAAGAAGCCCTGAGAACGGCAAGGCAGGTCAGTGCTCTGGACCGCTACCACTGTTCTTCTTTTTCCTTTTCCTGCTTTCCCAGGCATGTGCTTCCAACAACAGCCCGTCAGAGCAAGGTGAGCCTGCTTGACTCAGCAGCTCTCAGCACCTGGTGCTGGTTTTCAGCTACATGAGTCCTGCCTGAAATTCTTTAAGGGATCACAACAGATTTCAGTTCCAAAGCCTCATGTGTTTGTCGAATGGCAGGCTAAGGCAAAACACTTCACCAGGAAGAAAAGACCCAAATTCACAAATTCACAAACATTTATGCTTGTGGGGAAAAAATTACTATATTATATATATATATACACACACACACACACACACACACACACACACACATATATATACACACACATATATATACACATGTATATATATATATATATACACGTGAGGTCAGGTGCTATATACACGTGTATATATATGTATACACACACACACACACACACACACACATCTATATATATCTCAGAACAACCAATGTCTCTTAGTAATGCTTTTTTTTGTTGTTACTATATATTATCAGTATTTACTTAATTTCTGGAATTATATTAGATACTTTTTCACACGTTAACAACTTCTTATTATATTTAATGTTTACAATCCTGTGAAGCCAGAGCTATACTCTTTCTTACAGAAATAAAACATGTAAAAATTACAAACTCTGAGTGTTTGAAAAGTCAAACAACTTGCCAAATGTAACATAAGTGGTAAGCGGCTAAGCTAAACCCAGGATGGGACTAAGGCCGTATTTCCATAAGGTCTGAATTAAAAATCAATTTTCCCAGGAATGTCTAAAGTGCATTAATCCTTAGCACCTAGTAATATATCAGCATGGATTAAATTAGCAGAAACAGTAGTTGACGCCCACCAAAAGAGAGCAAAATTCGACAGAAAGGAAGAGATGGTAATTTTCATTTGAGGACAGGAATGTTCCAACCCAAGCTGCCCATTGGGCAGGGCACAGCTGGAAGAAGGAAGGTCCCAGAGAAAAGCAGAAAGAAACCAGGGTCCACCGCAGACAATAAGGCTACCGAAGGGAGAAGATCCCAACAGTAGACATCTATCTCCATCATTTCTTTCCAAGACAGGTCCTGGTTACATCAGCTAATGTGGAAATAGGCCAATACTCTCTGCCTTACTTTGGCTTTCTAGAAAAATTGAAAAGTATCAGGCCAATTTTGTTTCTCCAAATGTATAGACCTCAATTATTCTCACTAGAACTTCTATGTAGGACTCTGTAGAATCAACATGGTGTTGGCTATCCTGCAGTCCACCCCCTCCCCTTCCTTTAGTGGATAAAACTAAGGGCAAAGAGGTTGTATCACTGCACAAAGTTATACGCCAATGAAGGCAAAGTGAAAATCTGAAGCCCTGTGATTTCTTTGCCCATCTATTTTCTTCTCCATCACAGCACTAGAATATCCATCCAAGTGGGAATAATGGTAACATTTTAAGGGACTAAAATATCTATATCTAGATTTAGATCTCAATATATTCACCCATATATTAGGATGTGTATATATAAATACATGTGTTTATTCACACACACACACACACACACACATATATACAGATACATAAATATGTATATTAAGTATATATTTACATGTATATTTATACCTAGATACAGACATACACAGTTCCACATATTTATATCCAGATATAGCCATCAATATGTTCATTCATATATATACATATATGTATACATACATATTTGCATAAAAGTATGTAAGAAATATAAATATATATATACATATATATATATATATATAATGTATATAACATATACACTTAAAGATTATCTTAGAGGGAAAAATATCTCAAAAGCTTGCTATAGGAAATTATCAAAAGGTTCAACTGATGTGACTTTTTAAAAATAAAACAAAAATATTCAATAATAACCAATTAGGAAAAGTAAAATGCTTTTAGACCAGTGTTTAGACCAGCAGAAAGTATCCAATACACCAAGAAGACATAAGGCTTCTATTATTTACATTTTTATTGATAAACGTGATACATAAAACACAGTCTTTTAAATACAAAGAGGGGTTTTTCCCATCATTTCTGTGTTTAGTTGCATATCTGCTCAACAGAGGTCAGGTGCTACATCAAGTCTCTTCATATGTTTCCTTCCCAATGACATTTTAAACACCTCATCTTTTTTTTCCCCACACGTTCACCATTGGAAAAATCCACTAACTGCAAGTTTTGCAAAATGTCTGTGCTCTGGAATTGGGTTCTTCTGAAATTCAGTGCTTCATCTTGGACAGCCTGTCTGGTAGATGTCTTAAGAATCCAAAAAGGTGGGGCGCCTGGGTGGCTCGGTCGGTTAAGCATCCGACTTCGGCTCAGGTCATGATCTCACGGTCTGTGAGTTCGAGCCCCGTGTCGGGCTCTGTGCTGACAGCTCGGAGCCTGGAGCCTGTTTCGGATTCTGTGTCTCCCTCTCTCTGCCCCTCCCCTGTTCATGCTCTGCCTCTCTCTGTCTCAAAAATAAATAAACGTTAAAAAAACATTTTTTTTTAAATGAATAAAAAAAAAAGAATCCAAAAAGCGGTGATAGTGCACTTTTTACTTGAAGCATTCGCTGATGTGGGTCTTCTTAACTCAAACATAATTTGAAGCCACAGGTGGCATTTAAGCTATGTTTTACAGCCTGGAATCCACTGCATAATATATATGCACGATTTAAACAAGCATTAAATAATAGTCACAAATCTGTTAAATTACAGGAAGGAACACACATACTATTCCAGAAAAGGCAAGAGCAAACAGCCTGCCTCGGGAAGGTGGCTTTTAGATAAAGACTGGCAGCTGGCAGGCTGAGAGCATGCTCAGCACCTCAAAGAGATTCCTGTGGGACTTTCGGACATATTGTTTCTCAAAGTTAGATTACTGCAGAGTAATATACACCTAACAAAGTTTTCGTTTGTTTGTTTCGTTAAATGTTTATTTATTTTTGAGACAGAGCGCAAGCAGGGGAGGGACAGAGAGAGAGGGAGACACAGAATCCAAAGCAAGCTCCAGGCTCTGAGCTGTCAGCACAGAGCTCGACGTGGGGCTCGAACTCATGAACTGTGAGATCATGACCCGAGCCGAAGTCACTTGCTTATTAACCAGCTGAGCCACGCAGGCGCCCCTAACAAAGTTTTTTTTTTTATGTTTTTCCTGGATAGGTATCTTAAGAGAAATCTTTCGAGACACAATTTCAGTAGAATCAACTACCACCTCATAACCAATTGAAATGTACTCGCTTTCGGAATCAAGGGTGGGATTTGTGATTTCCACTGTTTCCCCAGGTTTTCATTTGTTTGTGTGGTTGCCTGGCTGTCTTAGGATCTTATTCAATCTCAGGATCTAAATGCCAGGGTTACGTGGGGCCCATGAAATTCTCAGTCATCCGAGGGTTACCTGAGACACACTTAGCAAGGTGTAAAGAGAAGGTTCTGGAATGTTGTCAGCAAACGGGTTTCCAAATCCGCCTGGCAGGCTGGCATTGCCTTCCCTTTTGTTTATAACTTTTAAGATCGTGGAAACCTAATTATTCCTGGGGGCTGCGGGTAAGAACCAAACCAATAAGAGACAGGTTTTTATTGCTGGATAACTCACACAAGAAGCAATTTCTATTCATCCATCCATCAAGGCAGATTTTTTTTTTCTAATTTAAAAGTTTATGCAAATGCATACGTAAACCAGGCAAGACCTTCAAACCCCCAGACTGTGACCAGCTTTGTCCTCCAGGCTGTGAAGTGTGTTTTGGGGCTGCCCTGCCCCTAAACGCGGTGTGGCTTTTCCTACAGGAAACTTTCCTGGTGCAGAAGGGTCTTAATTTTGCTTTGTGACCTGCAGCATATGACTACGGGCTATAAAATCTAATTGCAAAATCTTAATGTTGTGCCAGAGGACATTAAAAAGTAATTTCCTTCAGATTTATAACTTGAGAATTACAAATGATGTTAATGTGACTAAAAATATAAAAAATGAACTGTTTCTATTCAACGAGCACTTAGATGACTCCAGAAGTGGCCACATGCTTGCTGTGTAAGTAGTGATGACCAGAAGTCCGAAGGGTACAAAAAAAGCCATTTGTGCAAGCAAGTCTCCTTGCTTGAAGACATTCTAGTAAGTCCCCAGGGGGTCTCTTTGCCAAAGTACTGATTCTACCTACAGGTACTACAGGTAGAACGCGTTCCAAGACTGACCCAGATTTTACCAGGAACTTTAGGGTGAAGCATTAAGGACATATGCATCTAGACTATTGGGGCAACACAACTATTGATTTACGTAGTCAACGAATATTTCTTGAGTGCCTACTACATGGAAGAACCCACTTAGTACTGGCTCCGATACAAAGTTATGTAAGACAGACCTCTGCCTTCAAGACACTGATAATTTTGCTAAAAAGGGGAGATATACGCACAAGAGAGCTAAACTGAAGAAAAGAAACACTAGCTGGTCCCAAATAAATTGTGATGAGTGTTCTAAGGCAGTGCTATCCAATGAAAATAAGAATGTGACCTACACATACGATGTTGAATTTTCCAGTCGCTACATTTAAAAATGCTAAAGAAGTAGGTAAAATTAGTTTTTGACAATATAGCTTATTTAACCCAGGATATCATTCCAATGTTATCAAAATAAAATTTATTGAAATATTTTGATTTCATGTGTACATTCTCAAACTTTGAAAACCAGTGCGAATTATAACTGATGCCCTTTTCCGCTTGGACTAGCCACAATTCAAGCACTCAACAGCCGGACATGGCCCGTGGCTTCGCTGCTGGACAGTGTGTATCTAATTTATTAAGAACGGGGTTTCCTTGGTCATACAGAGGCGTAGTTCTATTACTATTGAAAGACAAATTGATCCTGGGTTTCCTCAGAACCTACTGCCATTAACACTGTAACTGAATCAGGACTGAGCCTAATCGCTAATGAAAGTGACACAGTCCTTGGAATTAAGCTGATTTGGATTTGAACCCAGATGCAAAGCTTTTACTGGTGGGGGCTGTGAGGCTACCACCAACTGCCTCACCTGTCTGAACAAACTATGAAACAGAAGGAGAACATGAAAACGAGAGTTTGTGCCGAAAAGAATGCATCAGCCAATTCCCATGAGGCATTTAGCAAAGCCTGAAGTCACGGGAGGGTCTCCAGAACCCTAGGTCCCCACCCTCACCACGATGGCAACATAGGGTGGTTTACACCTGCCTCACAAGACCACCGTGAAGAAGGCCCTACTACATCTTTGACAACATCCTGCTACGAGGCAGAATATCTGTCGTTCATTTTAGCTTCCTCTAGAATGACGTTCAATTTCATGTAAATCACAGTCTACCTGCGAAGGGTGTAAGGGTCCTGCAACATTTAGGAAGGCTGTTCATCACTGTTCAAAACCAACTGAACAGGTAACAAGCGAGAGATTATTCAGTAACCAGTTGACTCAGCAGGTCTGGAGTGTTCAAACCCTGCCTATTCCAAAGAAAAGCCTGACCCTCGACTGACTCCTGGAGATAATCTCGAAGACCTTGGAACATCATGCCTGATAAGATAAGAGTGCCTCTGTATATCTGGGGGCCTTGGGCCATGCCAGATAGTCCCTGCTAGCAATGTGTTCGATGGCAGGGACCTTTGACCGTGCTCTTGTGTGTGATACACCCGCACAATGATTTTCTCGGTCGGCAAGTTGCCATGGTCACAGCAAACTGCCATCGCCTGGCCGTCGGCCCCTCTCAAACTTACCTGCTCGTCACTTCTCTTCTGCTTCTCCCCCAACATAGACGCCTCAACTTTTCCTCAACCGGCTCCTCACCGAACTCGTTCTCACACCCCCACTTTGCTAACATGAGTCCATCCTTTCAAAATGATCCATCCTGCCCTCTAACAACTGTAAACAGGCTGGGAGCCACTAAAGAGAAGGGGGCAAGTTCCTTAGTATCTGTGCTCTACTATGTGTTACCATAGGCCTCAAATGAATCCGCACTGGTTATAACGTTGAACGTTCCAAGGCACAACGCGGTCCCAGAATCTACCTGCACCCTCCCTTAACTACCCGAGTGCTCTCCATCCCTCTGGCCCACCCATACTACCTGGATAATACCGACTGCTTGCCGATTGTGTTTATGTAGCAGTCACGAACCGTATTCTACTATTCTTGTAATTGTTTTACATGTGAATGAGGTTATATCCAAATATGGTTGTAAATTTATTAAAGAAAGAGAACTTTCAGATTTATGGAGTATAATTTTCAGTGTCTAGGCGCTAGAGCAGGGATTGACGAATGATGATCCATGGGCAAAATCAGGCCCATGGCCCTTGTCCATAAATAAATTCTTATGGAGCACGGCATTGCCCGGGTGTTTACCTATATTCTAGAGTTGTGTTTGTACAACATTGGCAGAGTTGAATCCAGATTGTCTGACTCCCAAGGTCTAAAATATCACTATCTTGCCCTGACCTCTGCTCTAGGGCATAGGGTAAGGGCTCAATAAACATGTATTACAGATAATTAAACACACTAAGCATAATTCTTTAGTAATAGAAAAAAATAATAACACACAGTCTCAAAGTGAGAAAGGACCTCAGGTCACACCTACTCAAATGCCTCATTTCAATAACGTGGAATCTGGAGTCCAGGAGAGCAAAGGGACCTACTGAAATTCACTCAGCCAGACATCACTGCAAATTAATCTAGAAAGACTCCCTGGTCACTCACCCTACATGATTGACCCTATATCACATGGCATCACCAAGCGTCAGCATTTCCGGGATGTTCTATTCCATTAGTGTTATATGGCTTTTAATACCTTTCAACTAAAACAAAAAAGGCATACAGAAAACCATTACCCAACTCGTAGGCAAAAGCTGAGTGTTCCACGTAGAGCCACACAGAATCATTTGGAACCCCAGTTAATTACTATCTATCCATTTCCTCCAAGAGAAAAAGCAAACCTGGAAATCCAGCAGGACCTATTACCTATTAGCCGGTGCTAACTCCGATTCTATGAAACGTACAGCCCTCCCTCGCAGGCTCCTTTAGGTACCAATAGCCCCAAGTCACTCAAGATGATAGACCGGGAAAAAAAAGCAGGTTATAAACATGAAACCAAAACCGACATTTAGGGCCTAAAGTTTCTGTTTCCAGCCGAAATGGATTTCTTCTGCCTTGGCCCAACCTCTGCAGGAGACCTCTGCCCTCCACAGCGACCTCGACAAAGACAGGCTCACAGGGGTAGACGGTCAAGAGAGACAGAAAAATAAAGGCTGGTTTTCCTTTTGTTTCACCCATCGGGGTGCACTTTGAAAACCTGTGGTGGTTGTCATTTCCAGGTACTAACCTGGTCCCGATGCGACCGGGTGGTCAAACAGCTGCTCTGTTTCTCAGCCTTCAGCAAAGCCGCCACGAGGACTAGCTGAGAGCGGCCTTTGTGAATTCCCTGAAGTGAATTCAACGTCACTGCCCCGTTTCTAATCCTGTTTTCAATTTTTCTTGACAAGTTTATACACTCACTTCCTGAGGTATCCTACACAACTTCAGAGATTCTTCCTGCCCTGAGCCCAGTTTCCACGGCCAACGCTAATCACTTGCTTGACGCCATTATGTTTCTTCGCTGGACCATCTGCCACCAGGCTCATGATGGCCCTCCTTGTGCAGACGCTTATCGACTCTGTGCCTGGCCCTGTTCTCAGAACTAAAGACACGCAGGAAAATAAACGGAGAAGCTTCTCGCCCTCATTAGATGTATATTCTAGTGAGGAGGACGGGATCCATGAAGAAGAAATAAAAGTAGTAAGTTATTGCCGTGAGGTAAATAAAACAGGTGGATGTTTGAAGTATCGCTTGGAGTGACATTCTAGCGTTTCCAGAGACGACCACTCCGCTGAGGTGACGCTGAAGCTGAGACTTGAATGACAGCACAAAGCCACACAGATGTGGGAGAAGTGCACTGCAGGACAGAGCCCTGTCTGGAAGAGGCCTGATGGCGGGCGGCGGGGGGGAGTGAACCAGAGTCATCGAGCAGCAGAAACAAGGCAGGTGTGTAGGGAGAGACAAGGTGAGGGGAGAGCTGAGAGGGAGGTAGGGAAAGTTCAGGTAGAGAGTCTGGCAGGTGAAGGTGAAAAAGTTTCGATTCTGTTCTATGGGAGAAATTGGAAAGCTCTTGCTGTAAAGGGCCACATAGTATTTTAGGCTCTGCAGGCCATACGGTGTCTGTCACAGCTACTCCGCTCTGGTGCTGTTGTTCCAGACAAATATAAACTCATGGGCGTGGCTGGTTCCAACAAGACGATATTCACATTACGTGGACACGGGCCAGATGTGGCTGTGGGCTGCCACTGTCACCAGCCTCTCTTCCGTGGCACTAAGAAGCCAAGGTGTGTGGGGGGAAGGGGGAGGACATGAGCTACTTTGCACGTTTAAAAGCTCCTCTGGCTATTCTGTGGAGGAAGTGAATATGCCTCCTCAGCCTGAAGACACTGAGGGGCAAACGTAGTGTCTGCAACACATTGGGGCTCATGGAAATGTGAGGAGTTAAGGAGGACACCCATTTTTTCCACTAGAGTCACTCAATCGATGGGGCCGTTTCTGAGATAGGAGAGACGGGAGGAAGAATAGGCTTGGGGTCTGGAGAACAATCCAGCAGTCCTTTGATGAACGCCTCAGTGGAGATCCCCAACGGAAGTCCCAGTGGAGATGGGAATAGGTGGTGGCAGAGGAGCTCTGAGGTCAAACTCAAGATACAAATTTGACAGACATCAACACATTGATCGCATTTGCTACACGTCTAATTGGGATATTAAAGGAAGCAGGTTAGAGCAAGAAGAGAATGGTCCCCACAAGGAAAATCAGCAAAGAAGACTTGTAGGATGTTGCACAAAGGAACAAACAGATGCACGCAACAAGCAATGAAAAATTCCATTTTCTTCATCCCGAGGGCCATGCTATCCCTCTCCAATCATCTACAGCCCCTACAGTTCACCGCAGAATTTCACAGCTAACAGTCATGATGGTCCCGGTCTGACAGCAAATTTGCCTATTTAGTCCCATCCCTGAGCCCAATGAGCCATTCATCTGCGTGTGTGCTTTGAAGTGTCCCCCCACTGGATAGTGTTTCTAGTCCCATAAATATAAATTCCAGTCCGCCCCTCTGCCTCCATTCTTTCTCTGGAAGAGACAGCCTTATAGCCCTCGTCAGGTCCCAGCCTCACTGAAGGTACCCTTCCTCTCCGTGGGCTCCCAGGAAAGACGGGGGCTCTGTTGGTGGGAATTAAACGGGTGGGTAACATCCTTTGCTAACCAGTTACTAGACAGCTGTTCTGATGTGCTTCCGCCTTCTGGTCAACCCACTGTAGGCGCAGGAGCAGGAAAAGAGGCCAGCGCACGTGTGTGTGGAGAAGCTTTAGCTTTGCCTGTCTGTGCCTCGGGGTGTGGAATGTAACAGATGTTACAGTAACTACAAGTTTATGCTGTACCAAAGGATGAAGGAGGCGGAGCGGGCTGGCTCTCTGGATTCCAAATCAGACAAAAAAGAAAAAAAGGCGCAGGGCGGGGGGAAGTGGGGGACTTTGCACACAGTTACAAGAAAGTGCTAGCGGAAAAGAACCCCCACGGAGTTCAAAGGGACCTGTGTTTAATCAGACACAAAACAATTTTTATAACCCACTTGATGTGCGAGGGAGCTGTACAGTTGGACGGTATTAGGCATTGCAGTCAGCATACATTTGTATTATCCTCTTTTCATCTGCAACTAGTGTTCAAGGAAATTCGCTGGGTAAAACCGATACCGAAGTGAATCAGCCCCATGAATTAACACCGCGATGAAAAGCAGATTCCTGTTATGAGCAAGATAACCAGGGGCCTATCAAACACAGGAGTCACCTGTTGATAGAGCAACTATCAAACTTCGTCCAGGGGTTCGAACGTGTGGCTTTTGCTTCGTCTCCTCTGATAAAGCTCTCACGTACCTGATGTGCCCCCCAAGCGGCCTCCTGAACACATCAATGAGCTCGACTTCAAGAAAAAGCCCTGAAACACGAGGCGATGATGGCTGGCAGGAAGCAGCATTCTGTCCTTCTGAAAAATCATCCTCCTTCCCGGGCCCACAGATTCGGGGTTCTGTCGATTCCCCACCTGAAGGTCACACGCGTGGCCAGATCTCCATCTCATTAATTATGACTGTTGGCAAGCCATTAAAAATCTCATTTCATTTTACCATTCACCCTCCTTTTAACTGACTTTTCATAATTATAATTCTATTTTTGATATACTAGACCTATTAAATTTAATGCCACACAGAGATTTGAGAACTCTGGAAGAAAAGACTAATGCTGGACGGTGTCCAGGAAAGGATGTGCAGTCCTTGCTTGGGAACGCGTAGGGGAAAATGGCAGCGTGCTCTATTTTCATGCGTAGAGAAAGGAAAGTCAAGTTAATTGCATATGGTCAGTATAATAATGCTGTCCTTCTGGAAGGGCTACAATTAGCGAGAATTGTTTTCACAAACAGGACGACCAAGCTGATGACTCCAGCCTGAGTTGGATCTTTTTTTGCTTCAACACTTATAAACATGTCTATTTTTGTTCTTCCCAAAACATAAACACGACTGTATTAGATGCCCAGGGAGAGGAGAGCCTGACAGTATCTTCATAAACTCTAAGAACGAATAGAGAACTCTTTTCAAAGAGCAAGTCTGTTAACAGGGCTGGGACGCCCAGGGAGGGCGGGAGGAACCGGTACCCCAGAAACGCATGCTTAGTTGGTGATGTCAAGAGACAAAGCATCTCTATTGACTGTCGGTAGCTTGTGCTGAAGGGACACACACAGAGGAGTAATCAACTGTCCGTTGTAGAGACGAGGTGATCGTTTGGACCCCTCATGCCTTAAAATATATAAGGCAATTATTATTGATGAATATTTAGGGGTAAATTTCTAATCTCACTTCTTTTACTAAAGTTGTTTAATTAATGTTGTTTGGACAAGAATTATAAGAATGCCTTTGCCAGTGCCGAAATTCAGTTATAGGAGGAACTATCAGGTTTTAATCCAACTGGATTGAAGACAGTGGATCATCCTGGAATATACTGCAGTCATACCTCCGCCCCAACCCCCGCCACACACACACACACACACACACACACACACACACACACCCGTTCATGGAATCCTGTGACTTCTACTTCTTTACTGCACTTCCCTCTTTCCCCTCTGCCATGACTTTGGTGGAAACCACCACTGTCTCTCACTGGCACCACTGCTTGCCTGGCTGAGCCAACAGTACTGCGCTCAGTGCCTCAGCCCTCCGCCGTCCCTTCCCCGTGACTCCGATCAGTATCCTTACATAAAACCTCAGCAAGACCATACCAAACTGTCTCCTCATCTCCGACTCCATCACCCTCTCTGCCATCCATCGTGCACGCACTTTGGACTCTGACTGTATCAGGGACTTTGAGCCAGTAACCATCCAGAGCTCCCTTTACCACCCCCCCGCCCCTTTCCTCACCTGGCACTCTGTTGCCTGCCCTTTGGTTACCAGCTACAGTACCTCCCCAGAAAGCTTCCATGAGCCTCCACAGACAAGATGAAGGACCCAAGCCATCAGGGGCATACAACGCACAAGCTTTACCCGATCAGAATCCATGATGCCACGTTCAGTTCGCCTATTCACACATCATCCTGCTTCCTGTATTCCCAATGCCTAGTATGAAGGCTAACACAAAGCAGCTACTGCCTCAATGAAAATGTATTTAAGGAAGGAGCAGATGCTGGTTGAAGGAATAACTGAAGGAATCAATGTTGGACACAAACATGAATGAATGAACATTAGTCTGTAGGTGCCAACTCCACAATGAAAGCAATGAAACTGGAATGCAATCCGAAGCTATGGATGTTAAACGAAAGTTCTTTCAACTACATTCCGGGCACCCTGCTCCTCTGCAGGATAATAAATACCCTTGGAATCTAGAAAAGGAGCCTCTTATTTGAGGCACTGAGGTACACCATGAGATTTGTTGCCTTAAAACTTTCGGATTCAAAGAGCAAAACATTGGCTCAGAGCCCTCTTGAAAATATGGCAGACAGCAGGGCTATGGGAAACTTCTGTTAACCTAGAAGGGGGAGCATAGACGTGTTGACTAGGGTACAACATGCTTCCCTTACCACTCAGTCCCCCGGATCCGCAGCTCAGCACCCAAACCACATACGCACGCACCCCCACATGCACACGTGCACGCACACACTGAGACACGCACATGTAGCAGAAGCAGCAAGTTATGGGATGCCTGGGTGGCTCAGTCAGTTATGCGTCCAACTTCGGCTCAGTTCATGATCTCATGGCTCGTGAGTTCGAGCCCCACATCGGGCTCTGTGCTGACAGCTCAGAGCCTGGAGCCTGCTACAGACTCTGTGTCTCCCTCTCTCTCTCTCTGCCCCTTCCCCGCTCACACTCGGTCTGTCTCTCAAAAATAAAAATAAACATTAAAAAAAAGTCACAGCTATGGGCTGTAACATTTTAGAACCTGGCCTTTGCAGCCTGACATGCCAGAAGTCTCGTCCCCACTCTGTTCCTTACTCACTATGGGCTTGCAGGTGAGATATCTCACTTCATTGGGTCTATTTCCTGGGCTATATAAAAAGGCACAGACATAGCCACTTTACAGAACTTCTATAAAAAGGCAGAGACAGAGCCACTTTGCAGAACTTCTATAAAAAGGCAGAGACATAGCCACTTTACAGAACTTCTATAAAAACTAAAAAACATGCTGTTTGTAAGGTACTCAGTAAATACTTGCTAGTTGTGAGGCATTATTGGAATTGAAGACTGCTCTATTTTGCTTTTCTCATAGCCTATCATGATTATCAGTGTTGCTTTCCTCCAACAGACTCCCTCTGAAACACAGTGGCCAGAGTGGGGTACTTCCCAACACATTCAGATAGAAGCTGAACTGGTGATAAGTTGACATCCATGGAATCTAAAAGGATTCCTTTCTCTCACAGAGGACATGACATAACTTTTATGCCTACAGTAATTATTCTCTACACCCAATTCTGTCCCTCCCTTTGAAAAATTCAAAATTGTATCAATTCCAACTTAGTCTTTGTATTTGGCTTGCTCAGCAAGGAGGGATCCACGTCAGCATAACTCAACCATTTTCTTGAGGACAAGGGAAAAAAAGCAAACAAGAAAAGCATGGTAAAAGGTACCCTTTGAGAGCAAAATGGCCACCCAGTTTCATTAGAACCACTGGGGTAGGGGAGGCAGAATGATCCGGAATCCAAGACTGTAATGATCTAAAAATTACTCCGTTGACAACATGTCATGATGGATTCTCCTAAGGCCATGCTAATAGATTGTAGGATTTTTGTTGTTCTCATTACATAGAAGGATAATTAGAGACTTTTTTTCATTTAGCGTTTAAATTCAAGACAAACAAGAATTTCAACTGTGCTACTATCTTCCAGCAATGGCCTGTGAGCTCTTCGGGCAGCGCAAAGAACGACTCGTCAAACGAACCGTCAATCAGCTTTGTAGTGGGTCATCCTATCTCACCTGTAGTTTGGACATTAATCAGAAGTTAGCATCAAGTATGGGTACACACGCTGGGAGATAATGCGTAGGGTATTTATTATCCATCAGGATGGGATTTTGATTCTGTTAGCAACCCTGATAGAGTCCAGCAAGCAAGATCTTAAGAAGCTTGACAGATTGAATATATTTCAAAAGCGACAACATTTTAATAATCTAAATATCAGTAAAGGTGTTTCTCAAAATACATCTATTAATAAAATAAAGGCGACTACAACGAGAGGCTAGATTAAGTGCTAGAGACCCAATAAGGAACTCTCTCAATAGTATTCCTCCAAACAAAATTTTTATTATGTCCCATACCAAGCTTTTTATAACAAGACCACAACTACAAAAAAAAAAAAAAAAAAAAAAAAAGGAAGCTTTAGCAGATGCTCTTGAGGAATTTTATCTCACATGGTAATACAAATAATAAAACTGCAATGAAAATGATAACACTGTTGATGCTCTATGTATCGACTGCACACAATATTCGAAGTACTAAGCTAGGCAACAAGGCGGTTATTTTATATATACATTCCTGGATCTCTGAAAAAGCCCTGAAGGCACCTATTTTTATCCATGTATTCATGCAGGAAAACTAGAACTCTAGGAGCCAAAAGGCAATGGAGAGAAAAAGCACAAGTGATGAACACTCTTTATTTTTCAATTTTCTCTCTCAATCTATGATTTATCTTTATTTTTTTTTAACGTTTATTTATTTTTGGGACAGAGAGAGACAGAGCATGAATGGGGGAGGGGCAGAGAGAGAGGGAGACACAGAATCGGAAGCAGGCTCCAGGCTCTGAGCCATCAGCCCAGAGCCCGACGCGGGGCTTGAACTCACGAACCGCGAGATCGTGACCTGAGCTGAAGTCGGACGCTTAACCGACTGAGCCACCCAGGCACCCCCTATGATTTACCTTTAAATGCTTAATTTCTGTCATCTTCATTCCTATTGGGGATCGTAAGTTCTTTGAAAGTAGTGGATTCAATAGGAAGACATTCTCTCTGCCGACGTCTCTAAAGCCCATGTTTTGGGTACAACAAGGAATAAAACAGAAAGCTCACCCTCTAGAAACACAAGGCCATGCAGGATCATATACTTGGCTCCTTCAAAATAAAAGGATATATGGTTCTTCTAACAGAGAAAGGAGGGAAAACTATCAACCTCCGTTTTTTTCTGTGCTATAAGCCTGAACCATTTATTTCTCACACGTTATGAATGCTAGATAAATACTTAAATTAATTTCTTACTCCGAATTCAAATAGGAATTAATCTAGTCTTCTCTATACACTACTTTCACACGGATTTCTTCAGATTTTTTTTTCCCAACTCATAATACTCTTTTCGCGACACGTGTTCTCCGTCTCATCTATCCTATGGCTTCTTGCTTTGGTGATATCAATTTTACTTGTGTATCTCCTATACACTTTCAAATCTGCTGAGGGCGAGGGGGGATGGGGCATCTGGGTGGCTCAGACAGTGAATCGTCTGACTCTTGGTTTTGGCTCAGGTCATGATCCCAAAGCTCCATGGGTTTGAGCTCCACATGGGGCTCTGTATTGACCGTGCAGAGCCTGCTTGGGATTCTCTCTCAGCCTCTCTCTCTTTCCCTCCCACGCTCTCTCTTTCTCTCTCTCAAAATAAATAAATAAACTTAAAAAAAATTAAAAAAACAAAATCTGTTGGGGGTTGGCCTATTATATGGATATAGGGGCTTGAATTACGCTTTCATTTCGTCTGTGGACTCCTAGGGCCACCCATCATCTCATCGGTATGTATCTTTGACTCTGAACTCATCTTCGGCAAAAGTTATTCCTGCAAGAACCCATGACCTAGGAACCATGAGGCACTGCAAGACGGTAGGACCCGGAGGCCCTCTCAGAGTTAGAGGTTTGGCGTTTAGGAGCCCATCGTCAATTTCTTTGTTTGGGGCTCCTCTCTTGGAAGAACAGTACCCATTTCGATCCCTTATGAGAGCCCATAGAGCAGGCTCGGTGTTCCAATCTCTCCTCCAAGAGTCTGTTTCCACCCGTGGCCAGCCTTCCCTCTTCCGAGGGAGCTGATAAGTACTTCCCTGGGACTTCGTTCCACAGGTAGGACAGCTCACTGTGACTTTATGCAGGAAGCTGAGCTTTGGCTCTCCCGGCTCATCGGTTCCCAACACTCACGTCTCCCAACCTCAGGCATTTCCACTTGGATTCCAGACCTGGCTCCTCTTTTTGATACCTGTCCCCCTGGGCCTTTTCCTTTCTCGCTTTTGGGGCAGCTTTGTATTTTTAATGCCATTATACGATGGCGGGGGGTTTCTCCCATCAACTCAGTCCACTCTTTTGCTGAAAATCTTTGATAAGAACTGTCTTTTTTGTTTTCGTATCACTTCCTCGGTAACTAGGAATACTACCCCCAATGAACACACACAATTAGTCCGAATGCTATCCCAACATTTTCGTGTTGATAAATAGTAACACTTTAAATCTTCAGGGGAGAGATATATAATTTTTAAGTCCTACTTTCTACTTAACATCTGACGTTTTAAAATAGAATTTAAACGACTAAGGTCGTTTAACCATTAATTAGGTCCAAAGAGAAAGAACATAAAAGCCCAAGTGAACACACAGTTGTTCTACGCGCCCCATAGCTTTGGGGCCCAGCCCACACACTACCTAATCTCGTTACTAAGGCTCCATGCTAGCAGAATACCAAATGAGAGGCAATCTCGGTGGTTTTGAGCTGAGGTTGAAACAGAAACTCTTTAGTCTCCAACTCTCATCTTAATTTTTATGTGCAAAACCATCTGTAAATGCTTACAGGAGAGATGATGAGCTGTCCAGAAAGCATTCTTCACCTCACCTGGCTCACTGGGGAGGGCTCGGCAGCTTTCTCCGTGACGCCTGGTCATCTAGGCATGGTATTTGTGAATGCATCTCATCTTTTTATTTTGCACTTGTATTGATTTTAACATGGTTAGGAAACCCCACTAATGAAAGATTTGGGGACTCCATAGTACACTTCATTAGAGAAGGACTTTCCGTGAGATCTTATAATCACATTAGGTTCTTCAGGCAGCGTTTTGCGTGGTTATGTGGCCAAAGGAGTTTGGTCTCAGACTACAAAAGGCGTAAGTCCTTCCGATCTACACATGAACAAATATAGCACACAGGAAATCATTGCAAAGTGCTGATACAATCTCTTCTGTCTTACCCCTTCTGGAAACGGTTGCTGTCCCATCCATGCACAGTGGTCCGTTCATGTGCCACAGATGAAAAAAACAAACAGAGCAGTAAGGACAGATGTGGTTGCGTGCTGAATCTGCACTTAAAAATAGGGTTGCTACCCTCACCTACCACAGTAGGAGAGGGAGGTCACAATTACATGGTAGGGCAGGAAAAGGTCAAGAGCAAATTGCTGGGATGAGAGAAGTTCTAGAAGGTCACGTGGCTGGACTCGCTGGAGAGTAGCTCCAGCACCAGCAAATATTTTTGCTTGGCTTGAAGTCAGAGAAAGAGCTATTGCTCCATAATAGAATTACACATCCTTTGGGAGATATTCTTCTCTCACTTGGAGTGCGAAATTCTTGGCAACATCAACTGAAGTTTCACACAGGTAGGGAGGCAGAGGAAACCCAGAGCATTTGAGAAGTATAAAACATAGCACCGACGGAATATCACCCAGCTATCATACCCCCGTCTCCCACCCCCACGCCAAGAGGGGTTACCTGGTTCTGGCCAAGAGATGTAGACCTACAAAGGGTCGCCGTTTGCTTGCAACAAACACAATCATTAGTTCATGCAGGGGGATGACTGAATCAAAAAATAACATAGAATCAAAAGGCATCTCAGGAGCCAGGAAAACTGGGGTATATAGAGGTAGTCAGGAGGTGAGGCAGAACACGGCGAGGAGAAACAGTATCTCATTGGTTGCTTAAAAAAAAAAAGTTGCTTAAAAATACTGGGTGCTTGGGGCGCCTGGGTGGCTCAGTCGGTTAAGCGTCTGACTTCAGCTTAGGTCACGATCTCACGGTTTGTGAGTTCGAGCCCCACATTGGGCTCCATGCTGACAGCTCGGAGCCTGGAGCCTGCTTCCGATTCTGTGTCTCCCCCTCTCTCTGCCCCTCCCTGGCTCATGTTCTCTCTCTGTCTCAAAAATACATAAACATTAAAATTTAAAAAAAAAAATACTGGGTGCTCAGGTTTGGCTCAGGGGTAAGGGAAAGTCTTAAATAAGAACAGTAATGATAAACACGTGCAAAGTTCAGTATAACCTTCTCACTTTTTCTATCACTGCTGTGCACGTTAAATTTGCTCATAGCAGGCATCTTTAACAACCAACTATGTAAATTTATTATTTCCATATGTTCTTCCCTTTTTATCCCCTAAATTCCAAACATTGCTCTCAAGAGCTTTCAAAAGCTGAATTAAATCAGACAAGACATTGAACAATTCTGTGCAGACACTTTTGAGATTGAAGAATTTATATCTTATAAATGGTGTGAATAATACATTTGGCCCTTAATACAAACTTATTTTATAGCCTTGCATGAAATTCCTACTACATATCTATATCAGTCAGGCTTCACAGGTCTAGATGAATTTTTTTCATAAGAAATGTTCACTGCAGGAGAATTACTTATATTCACAAGAACAGCCTGATAGAATTTTAAAGCATTCCCAGTGAGAGTTGGCTTGTTTTTAATCATGCCCCTTAGGAAAAAAGGCTTAAGAGGTTTCAAATAAACAGCTTCTCAACATCAACTAGCAGTTAATCAGACCAAAGATAGAGATTAAAATTAAAGGAAGGATGAGTTCTTTTGTACCAGTTTTCATATTACATAATGATAATTTCCACAATATTACATGAGTCCTTTGACAACATGCTTAGTCATTCTCGAAGAGTCAAATTCCCATTGTCCATTTCAAGAGACACGAGAAAACACCCAGAGATCTTTCTACTCTCCCAGCCTCTCATGAATCATGTTTACATTTCAAGCTATTCAACAATGTTTTTTTTTTTTAATATGAGAAAATACAAAAATGAGAAATGCTTGCTCTTCTCCATGGTATCTCAGATTTGGTTGGGCACAATCTGCTCGGGGTAAGTTTTCTGTTTCTTATCAATAGACTACCGAGTTAGTTATTTAATCAAAAACGTAAGGAGTCCTCATTATTCAGAAAGATGCCCTGTGTGAATGAAGCACGAGATAGAGTATACGCTCTGTTTATCAAGCAGGGCTTTAAAATATAAAAAGAGAGACATATTCCACGAAGCATATATAAGAACATACATTTATGAATATTCATGGGGCAGTCACAGCAGAACCAATTACACAGCTGTGCAGACAAGGTTAGCTGCTTTTTATTTCTTCCTTGCTAACAGAACCCAATTGGGTTAAACAGGAAGGGCTGGGACGCAGTGAGGTCTCACATACAGCGTAAAATTTAAGAGGGCAGCAAAAAAAAGTTCAGTGATATAATATTTTAATCCAGTATTTTTGGCAGTCTAAAGGAATGCAAAAAAATCCGTGATGAACAAACTATCCACATTTGAAATTATGACAGTGGAGCCCCAATAGGGTTCAGGAGGAAAGTAGGAAACCCGTTTTAATTTATAGTCTGGAGAGTTTGTTCATCCTAGATATTTTTTGTCATTAATGTGTATTCTTTTTAAATATTGCATTATATACATATACATAGCGTATATATACATACATGCATACTGGATTGCGAGTAACTTGTTCTGCGAGTGTTCCAGAAGACGGGCAAACGTTTCTAATAAATTTTAACTTGATAAATGAGCCATGCCTTGCAATACAAGTAGTACATGATGCCAAACGTCACACGGTCACAACTGAGCCAATGGTTCTCTCTCTCTCTCGCTCTCGCTCTCGCTCTCTCACTCTATCATTGTGGGATTGTGGGTGATCATCTCTCATCCTTGGATGCTCGGTCTCAGGCCATGGTGTTTGGCAGAAATCAGTGATTAAGAACACTGGAAGGTGCCCACAACTGGCACTGGTGTCCTTTTTGTCACTTCAAAGCACCTACGGACAGTCCTTTGCTTTTCGATCCAAGAGTAAGCTTAGGAATGTTTTGCTTCATTCTAGGTCAGGATGCCTGCGGATGTAGACCCTTTCCTCTGCTGCCTTAATTCCAGTTATATTAAATACAGCATATAATGAGTTTTTTTAAATTGTTTTAATGTTTATTTATTTTTGAGAGAGAGAGAGAGAGAGACAGAACACGAACAGGGGAGGGGCAGAGAGAGATGAAGACACAAATCGAAACAGGCTCCAGGCTCCGAGCTGTCAGCACAGAGCCTGACGCGGGGCTCGAACTCAGATGCTGTGAGATCTTGACCTGAGCTGAAGTTGGAAACTTAACTGACCGAGCCACCCAGGTGCACCAACAAGGGTTTTTTAATACTCCACTGCAGTCAACAGCCATGCGAGTGTATACAACGGCCCCCACGCAGAAAAAAATTCCATTGAGCCAATAGATAGCAGTGATTCTGTTAGTGAGAGTGAAAGTCGTCCTACACAATAACCCTCCTCTCTCTTGTCCCCCTCACATGAGCCATGAAAATTTTCAAAAGTGAGTTCAGGTAATTTATTTTTCTTTATATTTTGTATTTTCTTTATTATTCTGTATTATATTCCAGTATTGTAACCATTTTCATACGAATATTTTTGGGTTGTAGAACGAATCATCTGAGTTTCCATTATTTTTTGTGGGGAAATTCGCTCTGACATGCGAGTGCTTTGGATTACAAGCATAGTTCTGAATGAAAAGCATGTTTGCAAACCAAGGTTTTACTGCGTGTGTATATATACTCACACACACACACACACACCCCTACCTCTTATTTTTTATCTTCATTACTGACTTTTTGTACCTCTTAAAATTGCATCCAAGGTGAGTTCCTCGCCTCACCCCTGTTACCACACCTAATGGACTCAGGGATTATATCATGATTTTTCCCATTGTCATTTGCAGGACACTTCCTTTCCCCTTGTGCCTGGGGGAGGCATGTGACACAGCTCTGACCACTTACATGTAAACAATTCTGCACAAGGTTTCCAGGGGAGATCTTGCTTTGGTAGTTGATTTCGGACATGAAACACATGAGCAAAGAGGTTGGCTCTCCTGCCTGACTCCCACTGCTGCCTAATTTTTTTAAAATATTTATTTATTTATTTACTTATTGAGAGAGAGAGAGAGAGAGAGCGAGAGAGAGAGAGAGAGCATGCAGGAGCGAGTGGAGGAGGAGCAGAGAGGGAGGGAGAGCCAGAATCCCAAGCAGGCTCCACACTGTCAGCGCAGAGCCCAACGTGAGGCTTGATCTCATGAACCGTGAGACCATGACCTGAGCCAAAATCTAGTCAGACGCTTAAACAACTGAGCCACCCAGGTGCCCGTGCTGCCTGACTCTGAGTGCTTCCAGCTGCATAAAAACAATGGGGCACCTGGGTGGCTCAGTAGGTTGAGCCACCGGCTTCGGCCCAGGTCACGATCTCACGGCTAGTGAGTCTGAGCCCCGCGTCGGGCTCTGTGCTGACCGCTCAGAGCCTGGAGCCCGCTTCGGATTCTGTGTCTCCCTCTCTCTCTGCCCCTCCCCGGCTCATGCTCTGTCTCTCTCTGTCTCAGAAATAAATAAACATGAAAAAAAAAAAAAAAAAAAAAAGCAAAAGCCAACTCCAGGAGATTGACGGAGAAAAATGATGGAGCCCAGGTCTTTGCTGACACTGGGGAGCTTCTGAGCCAGTCTGGACTGCCTGCTTCTGTACTTCTTGTCGGGCAACAATAAACAGCCTTGCAGTTTAAACCACTATTAGGTCGGTTATCTGTTGCTTGCAGCCAAGATGTTTCTAATTGATGTCATAAGCTTAATACACAGCTTTCAGAGTAAGAGTTTCTAAACTTCACTGCATTGATGACTTAAAATGTATATTAACATTTCACCTCTGAATTATTTGCTTCTAGGTAGCAAAAACACCTGCTAAATCTAGTGGAATATGAATCTAACCTTTTTATGTATCAATTAATTGTGGAAATGTATGAAAATGAAAGGTCAAACCATTCCTCACATAAAATTTATTAATGTTTCCCGCTACACGTTCGTGATAAAAATGCTCTCAACGTCAACAATGCCAATAGAAATCTCAATTTCTATTTAGTTCTTGCAATACAGAATTCTACTGTGTTATGGTTTGAGGATTAAGACAGGAGGGAGTTTTCTTGAAGAGATAAACCATGTCCCAAAGGCCCCTTGGTCTCCCCTGTTATCCTAGTTTAAAGAGTTATGAGTGTGGCAATGTCTTTGACGTAATAGCCCAATACACTCATTTTTCACTTAAAGAAATGGAGACCAAAAATGAAAGACACCAGGAGATTCCTTTTACATCAGAGGAGTAGCTGATAGCAGAAGTATAACAACTATACAGTTTTCCTCTTCTCGGTCCAGTTTTCTTAAAACATGAACCATGACCCTTTCCAAAAAACCGACTCAGATAGGATGTCAAGACACAAGAGCCTTTGAATAAACACAGGATCAACAGCCTACACCTACAGTTATTATACAGTACTAAAGGCCAAAGGTCCAAACATCACTATCTGACGTGGTAGTCACCACCAACAGATGACTATTTGTGTTTTAATTTTAACTCATTAAGTAAATTTAAATTTAAATTGGGTGAAATTAAAAACCCATCACTTCAGTTACACTAGTAACATTTCAGTCCTCAACAGCTCCACAGATGGCTAACGGCTACCATATTTGCCAGCCCAGAATAGAAGCATTTCTGTCATCACAGAAAATTCTATTGCACAGAGCTGCTTTATATTAGTGGGTCCTCTTATTACCCATTTCTTATTGTAGAAGTGGGAAAAAGCAATGACCGCGTATAGAAAATCAGCCTTCGAAAGGAAAATGAAGAGCTGCATGCTTGTATTACAACCCAAAGTACTAAATGTATGCCTCTCTTGTTTCTTCTCTATGGTTTTAATGGCTGCCAATCCCAAGAAGTGTTCTATCTCTTAAATTAAGACGTTACCTACAAATCAACAATTTCCAGATACGATGGCATCTTCTCAAAGCACACACGAGTCAAAAATATTTTCCTCCAAAGATTACCATTGAGCGAAATACTATTTGAAAAAGAAGCTTTCTATGTGTATTACTCGTCTTCTATCAGGTTGACCTGGACTGTAGGGCTCTTATCTCTTAATATAACTTTGGTGAAACAAACTTTACTGGTTAAACAGTTTATGTAGCCAGTTTTTCATTAAAGACATGAATACCTTGGCTTGAATTTTAAGTACCTTTGCTGATGCATAGACACATATACATACATACATTTTATTAAATCTTGCATAATATATCATTCATAATTATCTTTCTCATTGTAAAGTTGTCACATAAAGTTTGGCCTTCGTGCTAAGCACCGTTTTGACAAACTCAAGCTATTTCTTAAGCAGTTGGATTACGAAACCCTACATTCTTGACCCGTCTGTGCTTCTCCATTAGAGTTGGAACTTATTTTTTTTTTAAATCAGCTTCACTGAGGTATAATTGAGACACAATAAATTTACTCATTCAAACTCAATGACTTTAAACAAATGTATGAACTCTGTCGCCATCATAGAAAATACCTGCACCAGCTCACAGGTTTTCTCAGAAACGCTTGCAGTGAATTCTTTCGCCTGCCTTGTGCCAGGCACCCATTAGTAAATATTCTGTTAATTTAGTTTTATCTTCCATAGAATGTCATACACTGAGCTAACACAGAATATGTAGTTTTTGGATCTGGCATCTTTCACTTAGCATAATACTTCCGAGATTCATCCATGGTCTCCACCAGTATTTTGTTTCTTTTTATTGCCCAGTAGTATCTATGTCACATAACCATTTTGTCCACTCCCACAGATAGACTTTTGGGTGGTTTTCAAGTCATGGCTAGTAAGAATGGAGCAGTTACGAAGCTTTGCGTCCAAATCTTTCTGTAGACATTATTCAGCTCTTCATTACCTTTGGGCAAATACCTACAGGCAGGTTTGCTGGGATTCGTGGTAAGTGTATGTTGAACTTTTGAAGAAACTCTGTTTTCCAAAGTGGCTTCACCCTCTTGTATTATCGACAGCCAAGTATAAGAGGTCAGGCTCTACCAAATCTTCGCCAATGCTTGGCACTATCAGTCTTTGAGTTGCAGCCACTCTGTTGCGTGCGTAGAGGTACCACACCGTGGCTGTCGTTAGTATTTTTCGAATTGTCTAAATCTCTAGGCCGTTTTTTAAATTTCGGATTATTTTCCTATTAGATTGGAAGTTTCCTTATATGTGCTGGACACAAGACCATTACTGGATACACGTTTGGTAAGTATTTCCACATGACATCTGGCTTGCTTTACCGTATTCTCAAGCGTATCTCTGAAGAGCAAGTATTTTTAAATTTGATGTGGTCTAATTTATTTTTTTTAAACATACGTGCTTTTTGTCCTTTTTCTATCCTAATAAACCCTTGCCTAATTCAAGGTCTTAGAATTTTTTTTTCTTTAGAAAAAAAATCCCCTATATCCCTTTAGAGGGATATAGAGAACGTGTGTGCACATGCATGTGACAGAGGGGAAGGGGCTGAGTGTGTGTGAGGAGAGAGACAGAGAGAGAGAGAGAGAGAGAGACAGAGAGAGAGAATGTTAAGCAGGCAGGCTCCACACTCAGCTTGGAGCCCAACGCAGCGCTTGATCCCATGACCCTGGGATCATGACCCGAGCCAAAATCAACAGTGGGACATTCAACCAACTAAGCCACCCAGGTGTCCCTCAGAAATTTTTCTTCATAAATTTCCTTCTAGAAATTTTATAATTATAGCTCTGAATTTTAGGTCAATGATCCATTTCAGCTAATCTTTGCATATGAGATATCTAATTTTTTCCAGCAACGTTTGTTGAAAGAACTATCATTTCAGCATTAAATTACCATAGCTACTTTGTTGAAAATTAACTGACAATATATATGTATATCTATTTCTGGTCTTTGCTTTCTGTTACATTGATGTATATGTTTATCCTTGTGCAAACACCACACTGTCTTGAATTTAGGTATTGTCAGCCTTCCAACATTGTTATTTTTTTTCTCAAAACTGTTTCAGCTTCTCTAAATTCTTTGTTTCCATCTAAGTTTTAAACTATTTTTTGATTTACACAATAAAAGAACAATTAAGATTTTGATTAAATTTGCATGAACTTATAGATTGCAATGCATATAGCATAGCTGAATTGATATCTTAACAACACTGAATTTCTGAATGATGAATATTTATCTCCATTTGTTTAGGCCTTTTTAATTTTCTCATTAATGTTCTGTAGCTTTCAATTTTGCCTCCTGCATATATTTAGTTAAATGCATCCTTATTTCATATTTAAGATGCTACTATAAATGACAAAACTTAATTTCAATTTCTAATTATTAGTTGATAGTGTATCACAATGCAATTGAAAAATTTTTAAATCACTATATATCTTAAAATCATGAGTTCACTTATTTGTTCTAATAGTTCTTTTTAACATTTTAATTAGGATGTTCCACATAGATAATCTAATTTGCAAAAAAGAAAAAGAAGAAAAGAAATCAACTTAAATTCTTCCTTTCTAATCTGTATGTCATTTGTTTACATTACTTTTATTGTAATATGGTATTTATCTATTATTACCTTCCACAGTGGTTAGTACAGTGGTAACTAAAAGCACTAAAACGGAAAAGAGTAAACATCCTTGTGGAGAAAGGATTCAGCCTTTTCCCGTTAAGTATCATGTTATATTTACATATTTTTTAAGCTGCCTTTTGTCAGGTTATAGCAATACCTTCTACTCTGAGTTTTTACCATGAACACGTGTTAAACTTTATCAAATGATTCTTCTACATCTATTGAGATAGTTTTTTTTTTTTAACTTAGTCAATATATTGATTTACACTGATTTTCAAGTGTTAAACCTTAGAAATCCCACTTAATCTTGCATTTAGGGGATAAAACCCACTTGGATATGCTATATTATCCTTTTTACAAACTACCAGATTCAACTGCTAAAATGTTATTAAGGATTTTTGCACCTACATTTGTGAGAGATATTAATCTGTAGTTTTATATTTTGTAATGTCTTGTCTGGTTTTGGTAAAAGAGTAATGATGACTTCTTTAAAAAGCTGAAAAGCATACCATCCTGTGAGTGTCTTTTCTTCTTTCCCTTAAATATTTGTCAAAATTCACTACTGAAGCCACCTGGGTTTGAAGTTTTCTTTGTTGTAAGATTTTTAACTATAAATTTAATTCCTTTAATGGATATTGAATTATTCAGGTTATCTGTTTCTTCTAGAGTGAACTTGGAAAGACTGAATCTTCAAAGTATTTGCCCATTTCATCTAAGTTATCAAGTTTACTGGCATAAACTTGTTCACTGTTTTCTATTACTATCCTCTTTTATTTCTGTAGGCTCTGTAGAGCTGTCTCCTTATTCATTCCTAACACTGACAAATATGTCTTCTCTCTTGTTCCTAACCAATCTGGTTAGAGATTTATTGATTTTGTTGATCTTTCAAAGTATTAGCTTTTAGTTTAACTGATCTTCATTATAATTTTCCACTTAACTGATTTACACTCTTATCTTCATTTTCTTCTTCCTCCTGTTTACCATAGATTTATATTTGTACTTCCCTAAGATCTCAAAATCATTGATAACAGATCTTCCTCTATCTCTAATATAAGCAAACAATGTATAAATCCCCCCTAAGCTCTGTTTTAGCTGCACCCCACAAATTTAGATAAGGTGTGCTTTTGTCATCACTCAGATGAAAATATTTTAGAATTTCCCTCTTGATTTATTCTTTGATCTTTGAGTCAAAGACTTGGAGACTTAGAATTATATTGCTTAAATCCAACATAATTTTCCACATATCATTCTGTTTGATTTTTAGTTTGATTCTTATGTGCTCAAAATCACATAGGCATGATTTCAATTGTTTTAAATGTACTGAGACACGATTTATGCTGATCTATATTTTGATTCCCCACCACAGCACTTTGCCTTGGAAACTACTTACAGTAAGCTGAGGCTATCACGGGACTCATCTGTTTCCTTTGTCTAAGTAATTACAATCTTGCTCTGCCCTCTGCCTATTGTCCATTGTCTGAAAAAATGTAGTTTCTAATATTTTGTCTGGTTTTCTTGTTGAAAGCAAGAGGGTAAATCAAATCCCATGTTTCCATCATGGCTAATTGATAAAATCCTAAATATCATTTTTCATCTAAAAATAAAAATTGTCTGTTTATCAAATCTTGGTCAAACAAGAAATATATATTACAGAAGCTCTCTGACAATCTGTGTACAATTTCTAAAGTTAGTATTAGATGTTATGGTTAAATACTCTAACATGAAAGAAGAAGTCACACATTCATATATTTTGCTCTGGTTTGCATTTTTAGTCCCCAAACTAATTAATCTGGATTTCAGATTTATACATTGATTCATGAGTTTATCATCTAGTCTTTTGTTTCCCCACTATGAAATGGAGGGCTTATGCCATGCTGGGGCTTTGTCTTTGTAGATACACTTTTTAAAAGTAGGGCTGACCCTTTGAAATTAAGAAATAAAAGCATGCAAATAAGTTCTAAATTTTACTGAATTGTACTTATATTATTCTAGTCCATTTTTTAGAAACTCAGAATATGTTTAAATCTGACTTGAACCATTCATGTAATGATTTGAAATGTTCCCTTTGACTCCCAAATGAGAAGCTGTCAGCATACCTTTGCATTATCCAGTGAATAACATTAAAACCCAGAAAAAAAAATCACAAAGACCAAATATTCAGATTTCTTGTTCACTTCATCATTGCTAGTTCCTCAAATTCCTGTGCCTCAGAGTTTTCAAACTTGCTCATAGTTAGGAGTGCTAAATGACTCCATTTAAGCTCAAAGACAGGTAATTTTAATGTCAGATATAATGACAGCTGACATCACAGGTCTTTGTAATTTCATATGCACCCAAACACACACAAACTCTCATTTCCCCTGCTCAATAATCCTACAAAGGTAGCATTATCGCCCCCATATTTTCAAGTGCTAATGGAGGCACAGAATTACTAACTTACCCAAAATCATACCATTACTAAGTTGCAGGACACAAACCCCAAATCCGGTCTCCTGACAATACTGTTCTTTCTACTCAACAGCTGGCTAATACTGACCTCAACTAAGAGGGCCAGACTGACTTCTGAGATTTCTCCTTTTATATGTAGCAATACTGTCTCTTAAATGTCACTAGGGCAATTCTTTCTTTGGCCACTATTCAAGGGATATTCGTATTCAAATTATGTGGCTTGCCCCACAGTCATCTGGAGTATTTGCCAGATACCCATCTGCCAAGTAATTCTGCTTAGGTAGACCCCAGTCTAGGCTTAGATTCTGGGGCCCTTCGGCACCTGAGGATTCCCCTCCTGACAATGTTAATATTGGCTTCCTGCTTTCTGACGTTCAGAGCCAAATCTCTAGTTTTTAGCCTGCTAGGCCACTGTGAAAGGAACTTTATGTTCACTTGACTCCTAGGGCATTTCTGAATGTTCCTTCTCCATCCTATTTGTTGTCTCATCTCTCCAAACTCTGTGTATTGAAGTACTCCACGGCTCACCCATTACACCTGTCCTTTTCTATGTATACTCTTTCCCTTACAGACCTCAGCCAGACTTACAGATTTAAATATATCTATATGTTAATAACTCCCAAATGTCTACCTCCAGTCAAGACTGCTCCCCAGGACCCCAGACCTGTGGACGCAACTATTTGACATTTCCACCTGAATGCCAAAGAAGCATCTCAAACTTAGCGTGCCCCAAACTGAGCTGCATTACTACTTCCAAAGGTGACTGTCTTATACTTTTTCTCATCTCCCTCACTCTTCCACCCTTTCAGTTGCTCAAGTCAAAACGCTTAGAGTCCCTCTTGCCTTTCACTTTCTCTTAACAGCACGTACACAATCTGAAAGGAACTACTTGGACTTGACTTCCAAAATAAGCTGTATCCAGAACACAACCACTGCTCCTTGTGTCTGCTGCTACCACCCTTGTCCAAGCCACCATGACCTCCAGCCTAGATTATTCGCCAGCCCCAAAACCGGTCTCCCAATCCTACATCCCACCCATCCACCTGCAGTGGCAGCCAGCATGATTCTTCAAAGCCCTGTTAGATCACATCAATCCTCTACAACAAATCTCCCAGTGGCTTCCCATCTTACTCGAAACAAAAGCCAAGATTCTTAAAGGCCCTACAGGATCTGGTCCCTGTTATCCTTCTGACCTCACCTCCATTACTCTCCTCCAAGATTCACTCCGTGGGTCATTCTAGCCTCCCTGCTGTTACTCAAACCTGCCAAGCACGATCCCACCTCAGGGCCTTTGCACTTGTTCTTGTCTCTACTTAGAACACTCTTTCCTCAGTTATCCCCATGGTTTGCCCCCCACCTCCTTTAAGCCTAGACTCAGTGCTTTTTTTCATATGCAATCATAATCCTTCCAGGAAAACAGAAACCACTCTAGGTAGCTCAAATACAGAAAATTCAACACAGGCGAATTATTATAAAGATAATGTGAGACCTGGGCAATCTGGGTGGTTCAGTCAGTTGAGTATCTGACTCTTGATTTCGGCTCAGTCACGATCCCAGGGTCACAGGATCAAGCCCCGCATCAGGCTCTGAGCTGAGCTGAGCCTGGCGTCTGCTTACGATTCTCACTCTCTCGCCCTCTGCCCTCTCCCCAACTCTCACTCTCTCTCAAATAAAACAATAAATTTAAAAATCATTTTAAGAAAAGATAGTGAGAGACCTGAAAAAGCCCAAGGATGAAGGATCGGGCCCTGGGAAAGACAAAGGGAAGAACACGGGACCCACAGAGATGAGCAGCTCTAATGAGTCGGGCCGGAGCCCATAAGCCTGTATCTGCTGCAGCATCCTTGTCCAGCAGCTCTGACTCAAGTGGAAATTGCCAAAAAGCACTTCCTGCTACCAGGGTGGACTCACCTGACCCCTCAGCTGCATTCGGCTGCTGGGGGCATGAACGTGACCTTCCCCGTTGGCTCTCCAGCCTCTGCTGCCTCCTCCCATTCACACATCCCAACAGAAGCCCAGCTGGCATGGGAGCCCGAGAGAGGTTTCTGACTCCCTGACCAGTCACACAGAGCAGAATATAAAGGGGGCAAGGGTGTATCTGAGAGATGACAGGTGACCGTCAGGCACACCTGGTTACCTTGATGAAATGGCAAGACCCCTCCCATATTTAGCTCACCCCGTATTTTTCCTCAGCCCTTATCATTACGTAACTCACTCCACGTTCTATCATCTTATTCCTGTCTGTCTCCCCTAAGAAAATGTAAACTCAGTGCCCACCAAGATTCCTACCTGTTGTGTTTCTTGGGGTAACCCCCATGACTGAAACCAGCCCATAAGAGGTACTCAGTAAATACAGATTAAATTATTGACGGGCTGGACCCCCGCTTTTATCTTCAAACAAACAGAAGCGAAAATACTGTGTGCTAACGCCAGGGAATTGAGGGGCAGAAAAATCAAAAATACAAAGGAGAATGACAATCATTGATCGTTAGTCTGGGAGCTACCATGAGCACCCACTGCCAGCCCAACGTCGGGGTCCCACCTCATTGATTTTACTTAATAGGGTTTGTGGTCTTTCTGACGTGCAGCCAGAGGTGCCTTCAAGGGGGCAATGATCAAACAGCTTTACCACAACTTTGCTGCACAGCAGATTAGAGGAGTGTCTTCATTTCGACACGCACACAACGTCGCTACGCTCTTGATTGTGAGGGAGACTGAGTCCTGCCTGGTGCAACACAGGTGACGAGGCTGAGTCCACCCCTGAATCACAGGTCGGGGATGGGAAAGGAAAGGAGAAATGAAGGAATAACTCTTCCTAAAGCTAGGGTCTATTCATGGACCTTCTTTATTCAACACGAAGAAAGCTCCAGGAAATAGAAGGTTAATGTGATGTTTTAAATGAGTAAACAAACTAAATCTAGAAACCTGGATGTTGTCTTTTCCTTGTCATGTGGGCAACAGAAAAATTCAACACTGCTGTCTGCTGGCGTAGGCATAATGCTTCGTCTCTCCAGTGCGACCATGGTTGCTGACCCGGCCTTGATGTCAGAGTAAGACAGGAGAACCAATCCAAGAAAACTTCCACCTAATCCAAACTGTATCCACTCCACATTTACTCTTCAACTCCTCCTTCACACTTAAAATAAGGATAAGATTTTGGGGCACCTGGGTGGCTCAGTCTATTCAGCATCAGACTCTTGATTTCAGCTCAGGTCATGATCTCATGGTTCATGAGTTCAAGCTCATGTGTCTGCCCCTCTCCACCACTCTCAGAAATAAACATTAAAAAATAAAATAAAATAAAATAAAATAAAATAAAATAAAATAAAATAAAATAAAATAGAGGCGCCTGGGTGGCTCAGTCAGTTGAGCATCTGACTTCGGCTCAGGTCATGATCTCACGGTTCATGAGTTCAAGTCCCGCCTCGGGCTCTGTGCTGACAGCTTGGAGCCTGGAGCCTGCCTCAGATTCTATGTCTCCCTCTCTCTCTGCCCCTCCCCTGCTCATGCTCTGTCTCTGTCTCTTTCTGTCTCAAAAATAAACATCGAAAAAAAAATTTTTAATAAAATTAAAATAAAATAAAATAATGATTAGATTTTTATCTACCTTCAGTGTGAGAACACATGAATTGTCCATTTAATGCTTAAAAAGACTAGAATATGCTTACAGATCAATAAAATACAGTAGCATACCATTTGAGGCCAAATAAAATGACTGCTTGAAATCAGAATCCTGACTATGCCTTTACAAAATCTTATTCCCAGTTTTAATGCTATCACATTGACCTACTCCACTTATAGAGTATTCCATCCGAAGCTTTAAAATAATAAAAAACTATTTCCCCACCTAGACAAATCAATCCAAAAGCTTGAAATCTTTTCTTGAGATACAATATAAATGTCCCGTTTTATAGATTATTTCATTAGTGGCCCTAGAACACAAAAATAATATGGAAATTATTAGCAATTCTGAAAACTCAATACATCATTTGCATGAGAGTCTAATCATTCTTTTTAAAAATAATACATACAACAGGGACCATCTCCAGTCTCGTCAGTCAAAGCTGAATAATAATGACATAAAAGTATGATGTAGGCATTGGAACAAATTCACCCACTGAGTGACGCATAGTGGTTTTACCCAGCGTTTTCTTCTAACACGTATGTGCGCTCATGAACGATCGTGATATACCTACATTAGAGAGTTGGCAAGTTGTGCATTTTTTAAATATTCCATCTTTCAGATGGCACAACCGGCAACAGAGTTTCAAATAAAAAGTGTATTCCCAAATGCAGCTTTTAATGCACAAAACAAGCAATGCGCCTGTACCACTGCTGTTTCACTTGCAAATGGGTTGGAATATTTTGCCCGTGTGATTGTGACAGTACATTATATGAACCATTCAGTCACACGCATGAGAACAAAAGTCAAATTATTTATGGAACAAAGAACGTTTAAGGATCCGTAACAACACTTTTCCTCCCCAAATAAACCCACAGGAGGATCACTCATATCCTGTTTGGAAACCAAAAAGAATCACACTTGGTTTACGTAAATTTTACATTTTACAAAGAGGATTGAATTCGAGGCAGATTTCAACAGTTAGCAGAGACTAGCTGTACCTAAGCTTTAATCAGATATTCATATGAAAATATTAAAAGGAAATATTAAAATGAATTTCACACAACCTATTTTTCAGGAAAATGAATTCTCCTAATTCTTCCTCGGAGAAAGTAGGCCACTGTCATACAATCACACACACTGATGATTTATAAAGGTCCAATGGCAGATCTGAGACTAGATGAACAGGGAGAAATACTAGAGGCAGCTTCAATCAAGATTTATATACTCAAAGACTGTGAAATCTCTAAAATCTTCTGGGAAACAGAAATCACCCACTATAGCCCTTCTGGTGGTGATGAGGGTCCTAAGTCCTAGAGAAGAGGTGCAATCCAGCCAGGGCCGTAACAACCACACGACTGTCCAGGGTTCAGACCCCAGAATGTCAAAACCCAGGGAAAAAAAATGGAGCACCGCGGGACAACGAGGAGTGAGGGGACATGTACGGAGCCATTGGATGTGCTTGGGGCCATAGGATACATGGAGCCATGGCACATAAATGATCCTTTGGCTCCCTTCTGGCATCCCCATCCTTGTGCCTTGGAGGGTAACTGAGGCTGCCCAGGTTATGCCATCCCCAGCCCCAAGGGAGCATGTGGCACACCAAGCAATGCAGAGGTCTCAGGAAATGTGAGGAAGCCACGGAGAGGGAAGTAACTGGCAGGACAACAGGCAGGAATGGCGGCTAATGGGGCAACATGAAATGTGTACATGGCCACCTTACAGACTGGCAGAAAGACAGCCTCTCAGAGGTAGGAAGTGGCCGGGATTCTCAGTACGTTAAACATGAAGAAGAAGACAGTTACAAAGCACGTCTTATATTTTTATTGCCAGCCACAAGTCAATGCTTCTAACACACACACAAATTCAATGACATGCGTTTATACGATTCAAAAGAACAACACAGGATAGGTGAAAAGTATTCATTCTGTGGTATGAGAACAGAACCCAAGTTCAAAATCCTATGTTGTACCCTTTCAATCATGGTCCCTTCAATCACCTAAGACTACATGTGGAGATAAAGACAGTTGTTTAAACTCAAAGGCCAACGCCACACCCAGTCCTGTCCCGGGGTTGGCCAAAGCTGGAACCCCCATTTCGATTTCCTCAGATGCCCTTCCAAAGACCTGGGGCCAAACATTGCTAATCCAGTATCAAGCATTCATACAATGCTTTCGTAAGTTCCAAAACAAATCTCCAGCCAATCGGTGAATCCGTAAGTAGGAGGACACTCAACGGGAACACCAAGGAGTCAGAGATGAAGATCTGAGGGGCCCAAGAGTGCAATTAACAATGCCTTGCCTGATTCGGCAGGCAGCAAGAATCTTAGTAATCACTAACACTGAGCCCTACCAGCTAAGGCACTGAAGAAAGACTTCCAGATTAGTCATGATATTAAGGCTCCGAGGCAAAGAAAGCCTAAGTGCGGCATGACTCGCCCCACTGGTGGTCTTCCTCCGTGCATACTGTGAAATCGCTCCCCATAAACCAATTCCTATAAATGGAGCACACTCTAAATAGCAAGCGTGCTGGGTAAACTTTAATCAATAAACAAACAAAGGCAGAATATGGCACTATTGCCTTAAGTGGACATTAAACATTTAAAACTCATTTCAGAGATGGTTATGAGGCTCAGTAAGCATGCTGAGAAACATGCTGTCTTGAAGGGTCACTATTTTTTCCCTCTTTATTGGAACAGACATTTAAGCAAATGACAAGGACATAAGTGTAAATGGTGTGTCTGCGAGGGGTCAGAGTGTTTTAGCAGCTCCTGAACAATCAAGGATAAATATTCCAGAACATGCAGTCAAGGGAGTAACCTTGCAAACACAGCAAGCTGTTAGAGCGTGTTGAGCAATGAACTCTGCTAGACAAGGGAAGCCCATGGTGGCAAATATTTCACCTAGGATGGGGAAAAACGAGATCCTGCCAGCATCTTCTGCCTACCCAGGTAAATCGAATCAAGGCTTCAATAAAACTTGCTTAGTTGTATTAAGACGTTACTGTAGCATCTGGTCTACTTCATGAGTAGCCTCTTGTGCAGAGCGCCTCCAAAGTAGAAGAACATCAAATCATGAAATTTTAAGTGTACGCAGAAATCAAGATTTTCAAAGCCCGCATTATCCAGTCCTTCATGTATTTCTGCGGTATCAATGCTGCATCCGCTTTCTTAAATGATCTAGCAGAGTCGCACCTTACACAAGAGTGTTCATGCAGCCCAGCAGTGGCCACCTGCTAGGCTGTAACATGAGCCATTTCAAGGACTAGCGGGGCTCCTAACATCCCCCAGGGAATCTCTGGTGTATGTTTTGGTCAACAGTCTTGCCCCTTCTTCAGAGAAGCACTTCCTTCCTGAGGCTCCCGTGCTCTTGGCACATGGCCTGCTCACTCCTTCTCAGCCGAGACGGAGGCCCTCAGACACCCCCTCCCCTCCACCCCCCGACTTTCCTGCATCCTGGGTGCCCTAGACTCCCTCCCTCCAGACTCACTAGAGGTAGGGTCGGCTTCCTGTAAGCTGATCCCCCACCTGTGCCCAGTATCCTATCTCCTCCCACAGCCCTGGGGACTCTGTCTAATCAATTCTCCCCCCTCTCTCTTCAGCCTCTTCCTTCACCTGGCTTTTCCCCATCAGCACTTAAGGATGATTAAGCAATGCTCTCTTAAAAGCTGTCCCCTGCTCTCACGTCCCTGGCGGCTGAGTCAATAACTGTCTCCTTTTATATCTACTTCTTCACCTCACATTTGTTTCTCTGCCCATCACCATTTAGTCTACTCCCCCAGCACAGTCCTGAAACCGCTCTGATAAATGCCATTTATTACAGGTTGAATTGCGCTCCCCAAAAAGATACGTGGAAGTCCTAACCTTAGTACCTGCGAACGTGACCTTATTTGGACATAGGGTCTTTTCAGATATAACTTAGAAAGATGAGATCATGCTGGGTGAGGGTAAGCCCTAAATCCCATGTGACTAGTGTCTTGGTAAAAAGAGCAGCAGGCGAAATGACAGAGCCCCATGAAGAGAAGGCCACGGGGGTAGAGACTCAGAGACTCGAGTGATGCGTCCACAGGCCTAGGAACACCAAGGATCGTGGACAACTCCCAGAAGCTGAGAAGAGGCAAAGAAGGATTCTTGCCTAGAGCCCTCAGAGAAAGCATGGTCTACGGACACCTTAGGATTTTTTACTTCTAGCCTCCAGAACTGTAAGAGAAGGTATTTCTGTTGTTTGAAGCGACCCGGCTTATGGTATTTTGTTACAGGAGCCCTGGGAAGCCGAGACATAGATCATACTTTCAGTGCTACACCCAGGAAGGTTCTGGGCAAACAAGGAGGACTTCGTCACTCTGCCCTCTGGCCCACATCTGCCTTGAACTCTTCATCATCAGATACTCGGATGGCCTCCTCCCTCTTGAAAAGCTCTCCTTTCTTGGATCCATTGAGGCCCTGCTCTCAACTAGACAACCCATTTGACGGCAGTAGGAACTCAGTTTTCTCAATCTAAAATCATCATTTTAGGGGCACCGGGGCTCAGTCAGTTAAGTGTCAGACTCTGGCTCAGGTCATGATCTCATGGTTCGTGGGTTTGAGCCCTGCTTCAGGCTCTGTGCTGACAGTGTGGAGCATGCCTGGGATCCACTCCCTCTCTCTCTCTCTCTGCCCTCCCCCACCACTGCTCACTCTCTCTCTCTCTCTCTCTCTCTCCCTCCCTCCAAATACATAAACCCTAAGTAAGTAAGTAAATAAATAAATAAATAAAAATAAAATCATCATTTTAAATTCCTGTTCTTCGTTACATATGGAATCAACAGCCAAGAACTTGTAAATCATACTCAGTACCTCCTTCTCCTTCCTGTCCCACATCCATTAAATCATCAACACATTGTTCACATTTCTAGAATTCACCTAATTCTTCTTTTTTTTAACGTCTTATTTATTCTTGAGAGGCACAGAGAGACAAAGCGCAAGTGGGGTAGAGGCAGAGAGAGAGGGAGACACAGAATGTGAAGCAGGCTCCAGGCTCTGAGCTGTCAGCACAGAGACCGACACAGGGCTCGAACTCACGAACCACGATATCGTGACCTGAGCCAAAGTCGGATGCTTAACCAACTGAGCCACCCAGGTGCCCCTGGAATTCACCTAATTCTCTACATTTCTGCTACCACTCCCTGAGCTTACGTCCTCATGACCGCTCCCTCTGATCACGGCCGCAGCCTCAGGATGGGCTCTCCCTGCCGCGTTTTGCCATCCTGAACAGGGAGCCGATCCAGATAAGGGGAATTTCTTAAGGGGCCTTCAGATGCCCGACAATATGGAAACCCTCCAACTACTTAGCCTCATCTCCCTCCACCTCCTTTCCATAACCTCAACTGAGATTTCATGGCTTCCTGTACAGAACGCCGGCCAGGACCCGCTAGGTTTCCCTTCCTCACTTGAGGGCTTCTGCACCTGCTGTTTTCCTCTTCCTGAGACACCTCTCCATTCATCAGATTCATAAACACCTTCTAACAATCATTTGGGACTCAGCTCTGCTGTTGACTCAACCCGGAAATCTTTAAGCACTCTCCCAAAGCCCGGGCTATCTGGTTCAGATGCCCCTCTCCTGGGCTCCCACAGCACCCACCAAAGATACCCATTAAGACCCTTAACAGATTATAATGCAATGTTCCTTTTGCTTTATACTCTTAGAGATATTCTCAACCCTTGAAGGGAACTGTATTTTTTGCTCTATATCCTCAACATATAGCACAGACAATGCCTCGTAACAGGCACCTGTTAAATGTTTATTGAATATTTGCTCCAAATTAAAAAATTTTGCACAGAAATTAAAATTAGGTTGAGATGTCACTTAAGAACTATGGGATTAGTCTTAATCCCAAAGCCTGACGGTGCGCTCCACTGGAAAGGCTGGTGGGAAATAGATCCTCGTATCCAGGGCAATGAGAACACAATATGGCGTGATATTCATGAAAGGGAGTTGGGAAATATCTAGCAAAAACACAGGTGCATTCACCCTTTAACCTAGCAATGTCAATGCTAGGAATCTCTTCCAATGATACCCTTGCAAGGGATTAAGAGATGTTAGCAGGAGGCGTTACTCATTGTAACACCATCCACGACCACAGAGGACAGAAAATAACCTACACATCTCTCAGTAGGGAGTTGTTGAATACACTATGGTTCATCACACAGTGGACAGCTATGTGCCTGTGAAAATGAAAGACATAAAGTGCACGACTAAGGAAGGGACCCCAGGATACACCGCTATGTCAAAAAATGCTAGGCAGAGAACAGAAGCATGGACCATAAAGCAAAAGGTGAGCTAAATGCAGAGAGAGGGAACAGGGCGGAGAAAAGAAGTGAAGCCAGTTTCTCTAAATACTCACTGCCTCATTAATGAAACTTTGAAATACTACCTAATAATGTAAATTCTTCAAATTTCCAAAACTCAAAAGAGAAATTAAACACAGGACATCAACTGGGTGTTGAGTTGGGAACACAACCAAGCAAGAGCAAATTATTTCAAGTGATCTCCCAGTAGCCACATTGCTTTAATTTCCCAACGAAACCTGTAGCCCGAGAACTACAAGAAGAGAGGCGGATGATCTCACAGCATTTTCAGTGGTCAGACACGACTAGCACTGCTTGAAAGTTGCTCTGAAAGGATGCAGTGTGTGTCTCAGGAAGAGGCAAGGGAACAATCACGTGGGCTGCAGAGACTCGGGATTCCGTGCATTGGAGCGAAAGACACAGACATAAGGTAGAAGGGGTTCAGAAAAAAGCCCTCTAGTCCTGTAGATGGGCTGGAGGTATCCGGAGGAAATTACGGTGCATTCTCAAAAAGTTTTCCTTAGCTCTGTACATAGGAAAGACCTAACGCTAGGGACGGCCATGCTTAAAGGAGCCCAAAATGGCCGGTGCACAGGTCTACAGAAGGAAATGGCAGAGGGGGGGAAGCAACATCTCCTTGTCCCAGAGTCAGCAAGCTCTCAAAAGTGACCTTGGGTTGTGTCAGAGGAGCTCAGGAGCCAACTTTAAGAGGTTTCCATGGGCTTCAAATGAGATGATTTCACCACCCATAAGCATAAAAACTACAATTGCTTGAAATATTTCAAATGTTAAAATCCATGTATTAACAATGATTCTATATTTCCTATATGAATGTGTCCTCAGGATATTCAAGCAGTTGATAAGGGAAGTTACTTTATACAGAAGTATTCTTGCTGTTAAATGAAGACAGAATCATAAAATTAGGAAATCCCAGCTTCACACCCATGAACGAATTGGTAGATTTAGGCCGTGATCATCAGTGACTACTAATTTCACATTACCTGCCTCCCAAGAGAAGGACACCGCAGCATCCGTGACACGGGACAGACAGAAAGAGTCGACCCTGAATCTAAGCCGCCTCTGGATCCTACTCTGAATTTACACAAATATTCGGGACAGAAGAACATTTCAACACCAATGGGATGTACTTGGCCAAATCCAGACTGTGGGAAACTCTGCAGGATAAAGAGCTCCGATTTCTTTTGTAATTAATTTGCACGGGAAGCAAAACCACCACCGCAAAACAGTGCACAATTAGAAGAGTCTTAAGAGCCATACCAACCAATCGCTATGGATCGACTCCATTTAAACCCTGAGTCAATCCAACTGTTAACAAAAAAATGCATCAGCATTCATGAGACCATCAGGGATCTGGATCTCACGATACTCACTGGATATCAGATGACTTTATGGAATTGAGGTTTTTTTGCATTTTTTTTTTCTCAGATGGGATAATGGTGCTGAGAACTCCCTTTGTTTGACAGTTAAGAACTAAAATATTATAGATACAATTATACGATTTCTTGGATTTGCTTCAAAATAATTTGGCGGGTGTGAGGTAGAACACGTGTGGGGATTGGGAGAAAAATGGTGGGCCCGGAATTAATAAATGTTGGGTTACGGGGCACCTGGGTAGCTCAGTCAGATAAGCGTATGACTTCAGCTTAGGTCATGATCTTGCGGTCCGTGAGTTTGAGCCCCATGGTGGGCTGTGTGCTGACAGCTCGGAGACTGAAGCTTACTTCGAATTCTGTGTCTCCCTCTCTCTTTGTCCCTCCCCCACTCATACTCTGTCTCTCTCTCTCTGTCTCTCAAAAATGAATAAACATTAAAAACATTTTTTTAAATAAATAAAAATAAATGTTGGGTTGGTGTTCCTTAGACTATTCTTTCTATTTTTGCATATATTTGACATTTTTCATGATATAAAGTTTAAAACATAACAAACATAAAACTATTTATTGCATGAATTATTAAAATACAATGTCTCATTAATTAGAGTTGGCTTCATGATAGGACTGTAAGTTCCTTGAGGACAGGGACAAACACTAACCTACTTTTCATCCTGACTGTTTAGAGTGCCCAGAGTATAGAGAGCCTTAAATAAATTTTGATAAATAAAAGAACAAATGACTGAATTTTCACACTAATTAATCAATCCCACAGACCCATGGAGATACTTGAGACATGAAATCAATTCTGTCTGCCATGCGATGCCAGATAGAGACCACGGTGTAAGTTTTGTGTTAAGACTCAGGTTTTGTAGGGAGATGCTGAAGCGAAGAATTCTTTGCTTCAGATCACATTTTTATCCCCCGGTTTAAATGCCTAGGAGGCTCACAGCACCGTTAAGAAACGGTGGCCTCAACCATGGCCGTGATAACTCCAATGCTGAATTCTTCCTGAAAGAGATAGTAGTGATCAGTTTCGGGACAGGAAATTCCTGCAGTGGGAGACTTTGTATTTTCGTTCGTATTTTAAACAATGTCTGGAACAAGAGTCACGGAGCGACAGAGCAAGACCCGCTGCTATTCCCGATCACTGAACACGGGATGTGCATTTAAGGGGCGCCCTTGCAGTCCGAGCGTGCCTGTCCCTCACCTTTATAGGAAATGACCGGGTGTTCCGCTCGCTGGCACTGAGATGCGTCCGTTTCTGGCTGGACGAGTCTCCACCACCCCAGGCTTGAGAACAGCCATGCAATGACACAGGTCCCCTTCATGGTGGGCAGAGGCGTGGGCTCCAGGTAGTTGTCTCCTAACCAGAAGTTCGTCCTCCTGTCATGTGGGGGAGGTGCCTAAAACACACAAAAGAGAACAATCCGATGAACGTGAGTTCGGGTTTTCTGGTGCGGGGGTCTTGTAGGAAAGCCTCATCACTACTTTTAAAAAAGGAGAGACTGTGTGGCTCAGTCTGTTAAGCGGTGGACTCTTGATTTCAGTTCAGGTAATGATCTCACGGTTCATGGGATCAAGCCCCACGTTGGGCTCCACACTGACAGTGTTTGGAGCCTGCTTGGGATTCTCTCTCTCTCTCTCCCTCTCTCTCTCTGATCCTTCCCCACTCTTGCTGGCTCTCTCTCAAAATAAATAAAATTAAAAAGAATTTTTAAAAAAGGGGAGAGCCTTCGAGTGCTTGGACAAACTTCCCTTTTCAGCTCATGAGTTCGAGCTCTGTGCTGACAGCTCGGAACCTGGAGCCTGGAGCCTGCTTCAGATTCTGTGTCTCCCTCTCTCTCTGCCCTTAACCCCCTGGCATCCTGTCTCTGTCTCTCTCAAAAATAAATAAGCATTAAAAATTATTTTTTTTTTAAATGCAGCTTAATGTTTGTGATCGCTGACGGTTTTGCCCTTCCTCATCCCCTCGCGCTAGCAGGGATCTATGCGGGGAAACCCTAAGGAACTCTACCTTTCCCTTTTTGACATCCAAAGCCCTTGTTTCATAAGGCCACGACCACTGTCTTTTACCAACAACCCGACTAATATTATGCCACCCAACTCTTACAAACTGCCCATATTTGGTGAATTTATCCTTTGAAATTTATACACAACCTGCCTGCAGAGTTTCTGGCTGGAAATCAAGCGTGAATCAAATAAAAAAATCCATAGTGAGCACCTACTGGGTGAAATGCAATTGCTATGCTGGGAGCGACGAGACTTTAAAGAATAGGCATAATTTTAAAGATTAATAAGCTTTAAAACAAGATAGGCTTGCAAAAATAACTGTAAGCTAAGCTGTTAGAAAACCGTCGAAAGGAGCAGGGGTGCCATGGGACCTTGGAGGGAATGCCACAGCCATTTAGAGGACCCAAGGGTGGGTCCCGTGAGGAGTTTGTGTTTGAGCTTAATACTAAAGGATATGGAGGATTTCAACACATGCAGGTTTCTGGAAGTGCATTCCACGCCAAGGGAACAGGCGTGCAGGGGTGCCCTCGAGGGGCAAGAGGAAGGAGGAGGTAATAACAGTTTGGGGAATGGTTTCCTGTACTTGAGCCAGACCCTGGGAGATCTAAAGGAGACTAGCGGGAAGCAGTTTAGACAGAAGGAGGTTGAGTTAAGATTTGGAAGGCACACTATACCAAGGTCTGAGGTCTCTATTTTTACTCAACAAGCTACCACGAGATAACAGCACAAGAAATACTTAAAACATTGTTCTTACAATAGTGTATGCAGGAAATTGGATAAAGAAGACCATGGAGGTAGAGAAGTTCATTTGAAACTATGGCAACTATTCGGAAGAGAAATAAATGAAGCTGTGACTTTGCGTGTTATGAGTGTGAGCAAACGCTCAGTGTGATGGGTAAGGGAAGTATGGCAAATTAAACATGGCCACGGCCCCTCCAACCTTCCTCCCATGAAAGCTACGTTTTTCCCGTTCTCTTGAATCTGGATCGGCTCCGTGACTGTTTTGTTCACAAATTTAACTGAAGTGATGGCTTGCTCATTTCCAAGCCCAGACCCGAAGAGACTGGCAATTTCCACTTCCTGTCTCTTAGAACACCTTCTCTGGGGTACTAAGAAAACAGATCAGAAGCCCATCTATCGGGAGACAGCCAGATTACAGAGACCACTTATAGGGACTCCTAGTGACATTTCCCACTGAGGCCAGCTTCCCAGCCATCCCCACCTGATATGTGAGTACAGCTGAAACTGAGTAACTTCAGTATCACAAGAGCAAAAGAATCACCCAACTGAGCCCTACCCAAATTCCTAACCCCCAAAGTACAGAATATAACAAAATGGCGGATGTTCTAATCTGCTACACTTGAGGGAAAAGAAAGCAAAGAGACACAAACAGGCGCCCCTCAGAGTGGTAATGCCCCTCATTTCAATAATAACCACTAGAGAACTAACTTTGTTCAGATGAGAATATGATCATTTAGTTTTGTATGTGTTGGGTATAGGATGCTGAGAGAATATTTCAGGCAATGGAGAAGATGGCTGAAAATCCAGGTCGGGTGCTCAGAAAGCAAAACAGGGATTCAGAGATAGCATACAATGTATGGAATGCTTTCTCTGACTGACATTATGGGAATGGCTAAGATTCACCAGGGGAAAGCATGGAAGGAAAAGAAAAGGCTACAGAGAACTGTCTGCTGAGAATCGGTAATTTAACAAGTGACCCCACAAAGATACAAGAAGGAAAATAAAGATGGAGTACTGAGGGCACAGGGCCACATGGAAGTCCAGTTAGACTGGCGTATAGAAATTACACATTTTAAAAGGGGCTTGGTCAACTGTAACCTGAGGAGGCAGAGCAAAGACCATTAGCTTTATTTTTTCATCAAGTTTTTATTTAAATTCTAGGTAGTTAACATACAGTGTAATAATAGTCCCAGGAGTAGAATTAGGAATTCATCACTTACAAAGAACACCCAGTGCTCATCACAATATGTGCCCTCCTTAGTACCCATCACCCATTTAGCCCATCCCCCACCCATCTCCCTCCATTGATTCTCAGTTTGTTCTCTATCATTAAGAGTTTCTTACAGTTTGTTTCCTCTCTTCTATTACCCCCCCTTCCCTTATGTTCATCTGTTTCATTCCTTACGTTCCACATATGAGTGAAAGCATGTGATATTTGTCTTCCTCTGACTGACTTATTTCACTTCACAGAGTACACTCTAGCTCTATCCACATCATTGCAAATGGCAAGATTTCATTCTTTTTGATGGCTGAGTCGTAAAGACCATTCATCAGCTTTAGGAATGGATGCAGCAAAAATGGGACAGAACATACATGGCCACCTCGAAGGCCAGGTACCAAAAAAAAAAAAAAAAAAAAAAAGAATCAATGAAATCACTAAGCACTGAAAGATCAAAGTTAGGAGAAGTCCAAGGTCAAGAAGACAGCCAAATATGGCTTCTTTTCCGGTAAGTGGTAGTAGAGAAGAAATTGTAGGTTTAAGAGGGAGTGGAGCTCTTAGGATAGAAGAAGATCCAGAAAATACTAAGGCGGCAAACTATTAGAATCCTAGTAAAGAAACTGGTTTTGAATGGAAAAAAAGGACCCTGGTCCTAAAAACGTGCACATGAATATAGGGTGTGATGCCAAGAGAGAAAACATAAAGTTGATGGCACATGAAATTCACAGTCTCTTATCTTGAGTCCCATTCATTCAATGCTCCCACTGACAAAAATAGTCAAGCTGGGCAGAGAAAACAAGAGCTGGGACTCCAAATCATGATGAGGCAAGAGGATGCCTTCTTCAGGAGGGAGAAACCCTGAGCGTGAAGGCTCAGGAAGGAGTGGAGAAGTAAACGAGGAGCCAAGGGCACACCTGTCCGATGGGTCCATCGTCCCTGCCCAGGCACAGCACATGGTAATGGACAATGAGTCACAGGTGTTATTTTTTCCCTGGGTTATAAAATCAAAAGTACGATTAATTGCATTCTTGGCAAAGGGGCATGGTCCACACAGTTGGAGGCTGCTGTAGAACTTCAGTCTAGACGTAAACACATGGCCCAGTCCATCGTTTCTTACCCTTTGGACCTGAGACTAGGAAGGAAATTTCACCAAATGAAGTATGTTAACACAGAAGAACACCCATCAGAGGTGTGTTTTAGACCTAATTTTGTTCTCTTCAGAACAAGGAGATCCGAAGCACTGGCACCAGCCCACTCAGGGAAGGCTACAGGTCCATTATCACTGCTCCGTGTCAGAGCAAATTGGCAACCGAGGTGCTCGAGCGGCTCAGTCGGTGAAGCAACCAACTCTTGATTGCGACTCAGGTCATGATCTCTCAGTTCGTGAGTTTGAGGCCCGAGTCAGGCTCTGTGCTGACAGTGTGGGGCCTGCTTGGGATTCTCTCTCTCTTTCTCCCTCTCTCTCTGCCCCTCCCTGCCCCCCCCCAAAATACATAAACTTAAAAAAAACCGGCAATGATAAAAATACCATGGGAAGGACAATGAACTTGCATGAGGTGCTAGCTCTGGGGCAGGTATGATGTTAAGCTCTTACACCCATGCCTGGTGCCCAACAGGCACCGGAAGTGGTAGCTGTGACCCCTGTTCTCCCTCAGCAACACTCCATCACAGAGAGGGATTAGGGCACCGCCCTGCCTCGACCTCCGAGACCAAGCTCAGGCCAGCTAGGAGCTAAGAGCAAATGCTTCCCTGGCACATAGTTTTTCAGTGTGTCAGGCCCAAGCCAACACACAATCCCTTTCTGTTGACTGTGAAACACGTCCAGCAGACCCATGGCCAACCGGAACCGGCCTACGTCGAAGGCAGTCATCCCTCGCATCGCCAGGCTAACACGGTCCCCTCCTGAAGGAAAGGCAGAGAGAAATAACACAGTGCCTGGCACGTGTCTTCCCGGGGACTTGGAAAGTGACAATTAGGGAAGAGGGACACGTCCTTCCAAGCGCGAGAGCAGCTAAAAGGGGACGCGCAGCTCCACGGTAATGAGATGAAATTATATGTTTGCCACGGTAACCTAAGGAAAGCACATTTAATGAGAACGAGGTGATTTTTAGAAGTTTGTAATTTTCAGACTATAACATGTTACCTTTTTTCTCAAAATAAAGATACAGCCGTCCCGGTAAGACGCCAGGGAAGGGCATTCACAGTCTGTACTAAGACGGGGCTTCTCTGAGCAGGTCACCCTGCGAGGCTAATTCCTTGAATAGTCTTTTGCTCCAAACAGGCTTAGATCTCAACAGCAGGTCCCTCCATCCTGGATTCTGCAATTTTAACTTCTTCTGAATATAATAACGCTGTTGCCTCTTGGGGGGGGGGGGGAGGGCAGCATATTTATATCAGGGATTTTAGTGTTGCATCTCAGCACGACTGACAGTTATAGGCAGATAGTTATTTGTTCTGGTGGCTGCTCTGTGCACTTAGCAGCATCCCTGGCCTCCACTCACTCGATGTCGGCAGCGCCCCCCGACTCCACGTGTGCTGACTGAAATTGTCTCCGTTGCCAAATTGCCCCCGGTTGAGAACTTCTGGTTTATGTGGATCATGATCCCTCTCCTCTTTAGAAATTAAGCAAGCTGTCATCACCTGAAAGTTTATTTTAAAAATACACTTACATAAATCACCCAACTGACTTTGTATTGACTCCTTTCAGCAAAACTCCAAGAAAAATGAAAGCCATGTTAGTTACACCTAGTTGCTACGTTGGGGAAATGCATTAGGAAGGAATTTGCAGAGGATCAATTTCAATAAAAGTTGTTCTGATTTCATCCTAGCACCTCTGGAAAATTAAAAATATATTAGGTGATTGAATGCTAAACAAATGATTTTGCTAACCGGAAGAAGATTTAGCACAACAGGCTGATTTGGGCTTCAAAATAAAAACATTTTTGTCGCTTCTGCTTCCAAAGTCCCTGAAGCCTTCCTTTCAGTTTCCTGATGTGGGCGGAACTCTCTATAAGCTCGATCTAAATAAGCAAAACTCTGTATATAAGTGTTTGGGCAATAAATAACATTTCCCATTCACACCCACACTGCAAATGAAAAGGCTCCAGCGAACAAAAAACTAACTGTTCCTTTTAGTTTAAAAAAAAAAAAAATGCTGTCAGATAAAAAAGAAATCAAAAGAATGAAAGCTTACACAAAAAGTTTTGCTTAGGGAACAAAGTCTAACCAGTTATTAATAAAAACAGACCCAAAATAAGCTTAATGTACTTCTGTGCAGGGGAAACTGGGTTTCTTCTGGGTTTCAGACCTGCTGGAATATTTAGAAGGGGCCAGATCCACCGGCGCAATTCAGAATCCACAGAAACTCTCTGGCTTGGCTCCTTCCTGATGGCTTTCAGGACTTCCTTCGGAGACAGGACGAAGGAGGCAGGTAGGAACAAAGCCGGGGAGCTGATGGGGAGACTCAGGTAGCCAGGCCCACGCCTGCCTGCCTACAGCGCAATAGTCCGTATCAGAGGGCTGAGGTCGGTGTCAAGCATGTGCCTCTTAATTGTAAGAAGTCAGTCTACTGTGACATCTAAAACAGGGGCGCCTGAGTAGCTCACTCGGTTAAGTGCCGACTTTCAGCTCAGGTCATGTTCTGGCAGTTTGTGAGTTTGAGCTCCATGTGGGACTCTGCTGACAGCTCGGAGCCTGGAGCCTGCTTTGGATTCTATGTCTCCCCCTTTCTCTGCCTCTCTCTCTCTCTCTCTCTCAAAAATAATTAAAAAAAAAAAAACTTAAAAAAAAAACAACACAAACAGCACAACTGTAGGAGGGGATGGACAGACATCTCTTCTGCAAGGTCTGTGTGCATCGATCTTTCCACCTCTTGGCCCAATTCCACCGCATCAGATGAACTGCTCCCCCAGAGACTAAAGGCCCAGCCCAAACTGAAGGCAACATCCCACCATCCCGCACACTTCGGCACCACCAAACACGGCGTCCTTTGCACAATTGTCAGCTGCTGCTGGGTAAACAGCCCTGCCCTGTTCAAAACCCCTGGTCTCGAACCACCCCCTGGAACATAGTTTTGTCTCTGGCAAAGCACAAGGGATGAACCGTTGGCGTGGAAATGGCCAGGGTCTTAGGGGGTGTCATCATTAACCCAGCCAGCCACACTGAAGGATGTCACCTGTGGTCAAGAGACGCCCCCTCCCCCCCCCCCCCCCCAGCACAGGAGGGCCAAGATGATGAGGACAAGGTCCAGGACTCCTTCAATGCTTTCGAGAGAAAGTAGGGTGCCCTTTCACCAACAGGCTGTCGGCTAAATCCACGTCCACTCCTCCCACTGCGGAGGCTTCCCGTGGGCCTCTCTGGTCTAACCTGCATCCTCAGAGTACTAGTACTAGTACCTTTGCTGATGCCATGGGCCCCATGCCTGCTACCACACGGTTCTTCCGCTACCAAGGTTCAGGCTGGCTTTCCCTTTCCGCAGGCACACATGGGGGCCGCCCACACCAGCCCACGTGGCGGCCCCTTTCGGGGAACCGCGGGGTGCCAGTTACAGGACAGGCATCCTCATCACATGCTGCGTGTATGCCCACACAGCCTGCCCTCGTTCCGAGTTTGATCTATTCTGTTATAAGCAAGCTACGGTCACGGTCCCAAGTTCATGCGTTCCAACATGCCAAATCAGCTGTCCGCGTCAATCAGGAATCACACAGCCAACGTACTCTTTGGCATTTAGAATTCACCCATCCCTTGCCCTGAGCAAACAACACTGTGAGGTGGTTTGTGCAGTCCCTTGGCACAAGAGACAGGAAATGAGTCAAGAACCCACTGAATTTGAGGAGGAAGGGGTGGGGAGGGGTGAAATCACTGCAGCTGAGAAGGCCAAGGCTCACCCGGGGTCAAGGATCCCACAAGCGAATGTTAAGACCAGCTGAGTGAGTGGGGGCCTGGCTCCTACAGGGCGCACTCGGTCTTCCTGCTCACACTGGTTTTACACTTGGGGCCACAAGTCCAAACAGCCTGGGCCACCCCCAGGAACATAGTTTTGCTTCCAGCAAGTCACAAAGGATGAACCATGAGCGGGGAAACGGCCAGGGTCTTAGGAGGTATCATCGTTAACCCAGCCCGCCCCACTGAAGGATGTCACCTGTGGTCAACAGACGGCCCTCCAACACAGCAGGGCAAAGAGGACGATGACACAGTCCAGGCACTTCCAGGTCATAGGTAAGAATGAGTTAAGCAAGTGAAGGTCTATCTCTAGATAATTCTCAAACGGGAGGAAGAGCAAAGTCTTAGGAAACACAGGAGGAGGACATCCCTCTGAATGGAGGGAGAAGACAGAAGCTACGGCTTCCGCAGGGGCTCAAATTACAGTGTTCAGAAAAGCAGGAATGAACGATCCAGGAATTCGAAGTGCGGGCCGCGTTCAGGGCTGGAAGGAGCGTATCTTGAATGAATCTGTGGTATCTCTTTACCATAGTATCAGATGTTCAAGGCACTGAACAGGAAATGGGATTAAACGAAGAATCAATAAAACAATAACCTTACGTTAATGCACAGTGTTCGAGTAAATAGATGCTCCTGACCTTTTTCAAAACCAGTAACTGAACATTTTATTCTTTGGGAAATGAAGTGAAATTAAAGCTTTCTTGTTATTGTGTTGAGTCTATAAGGAGAATCAGGATGTTCCCCAAACATAACGCATCTTCAATTGTTACATTTTTTGTAAAAGTTGGATCCTTTTTATATTATTTTAACCCACGTAACTTTGCCAACTCTCATTCAAAAAAAGATTTAACATAAATGAATTAGAGAAACATTTTGGGAACGTGTTAATGAAAACACTGACTGCCCTTACATACAGAGGGACCACTGGCTGCCACCTTCAGGTAACTGAATATGAAGTTGGCTCTGTTACTCATAGATTTTTATCATATCTGAACTAAGATGGAATTTTATGACTATACAAAATGACCTCATGATATACACTGGGAAAAACCAAACATTAAATGATTTTATACATTTCAGTAATGGTTCGGCTCCAGTGACCTTGTTTCATATCTGTCTTCAAAGGGAATTGTTATTACAGTTTTGCCTTTTCCCCCTTGTTTAGCTCCAGATCGCCTGGAGGAACCATAAAAATAAATGAAGTCCATTAGATAAAATTATTATTTACACAAAGGCAATATTAATTTGATCTGTCAGCAGGTTTTAAAACTAAGTGAAAGTTCACTCAATCTACTTCTGTGCTAGGTAAAGCAACCAGAGGCAAGAACGAAAGGAAAGGGAAAGGAAAGGAGAGGGGAGGGGAGGGGAGGGGAGGGGGAGGGGGAGGGAAGGGAAGGGAAGGGAAGGGAAGGAAGGAAGGAAGGAAGGAAGGAAGGAAGGAAGGAAGGGAGGGAGGAGAGAGAGAGAAAGGGAGAAAGAAAGGAAAGAAGGAAGGAAGGGGGAGGGAGGAAGGGAGGGAAAGAAAGAAAAGTAAAAGAAGGAAGGAAGGGAGAAAGAAGGAAAGAGAAAGAAAGAAAGAAAGAAAGAAAGAAAGAAAGAAAGAAAGAAAGAAAGAAAGAGGGAGGGAGGGAGGGAGGCAAGGGGGTAAAGAAGAAAAAATAATGGGCCCTTCAAGGCAGCACAACTACATCAACAATTTCTAAAAGATTTATCCAGAGATATTTCCTCAAGGCAGGAAATTCATATGGACACAATAAGAAATCAAGTGAAAAATGACCCACAGTGGATCAACTATTCTTCACAGCTCCCATTGGTTTTTAGTTCAGCTAAGCAGGACTCGGGGCACCACTTTCTTCCTTGTTAACCAGAAGGCGCAACAGCTAAGGCAACATGCGACAGTACAACATAGTACACAACACACACACACAACATGCAGTAGTACACAACCGTAGCAGGAGAGAAGGATCCGCCCTTGTGTTTTCATGACTGATCTTCACTCATCACCTCCTGACTGCCACCCTGGTGAATTCATGCAGCTGGGTATCTCCAGGGCATTCGTGCCCACTGACTTTTCCCTTCAAGATCTCCCCAAACCCCCACTTCCTTGGTTGCCTTAACACTCCAATCTCCCTATGTCCTTGTACATCCACAGTTCTGACTTCTCGGTCTTCCCTTTAAATGAAGGTGCATCCCAATCTCTGCCGAACGTTCATTTCTTCTCACCCTGCACATTCTCAGTGGCCTGTGTTGTCAAACCCACACAACTTTACACACCTTCTATAACCTGGGGACTTCCAAATCTAAAACTCTCTTTGAGACCTCTGTACATAATAAGGACACAAATCAAAATATATGCCTTCACATTGATAGGGCAGAGGTATCTCATCGAAAGGTGACCTGATTATCTGTCTTTACCAACTGTCTCCTTCATGTCTATTTCCTCTCACGGTTAACTACACCATTCACTCAGATACCCAGCCCATCATGAGGACTCACCTGCCATTTCTCCCTCCGTCATCTTCCCAAAGCCCCCTGACATTTTGTCACCGCATCCTGACAACCCTTCCCCATCCAGAGTCATGCCCCTCCACCCCACCGTAACCAACCCCCTCTATTTCTCACCTCTGAGACGTCAGATGTATCTTGACGGGTTCCCCTTCCTCCTGCTTCATCTTCAAGTTCACATTCCCCACCTGGCCCCACTGTACATCAACACTCATTTCTCTTATAGCCTTTATCACTGGAAGCCTCCGTTATCTGTGTCTCTGCCTCGTTCGAAACCAGGCTGTAGAAAATCTCAACCTCTGGACAATACAGGACAGAGTATGGATGAACAATCACTGCCTGAGAAATGACTTAATGGGAAGAAACGATGCGAATCCACACACACCCCTCTACCTTCCTTACAATATTTATGCCCCTATCAACATGCTGTTCACGTTCTCTTTTTGTCTGTGACTCCGCTCTTCGTTGTCACAGATGTTTTATTCCTCTATTAAAATTCTCTTAACATCTGGTCCAAATACAAGGATTCCCATGGTTTTGAGAAATGTCCTTTCTAAATGTCATAATTTTCCAATTAATGGTCAAAGGGATGAAGGGATTACTAGAGGCAGACCAGCTGAGAGAGGAAGTCTCCTGGGCCTAAAAGCACGAAAGCACATGGAAGATATAACCAAAGCGTGTGAGCCCTGAGGGGTTCGACTGAATTCCTCTGGAACGCCAGAATTCCTTGGAAGCACTTGAAAAGTCAAAGGACAGGAAAAGGAGGATATTATCATTTATAGAAGAAATGAATTCATCAAATTCATTTTCCTAGGGTGAAAAACCAACTGCTTTGAAATATTATCAGATACATTTACAGATAACGGGCTGCTGGTACACTTGGAAAAAATGAGCATTATTTAATGCAAAGGCTCCTGATTTGTTGCTTTCAGATTTTAGCTGGGAACGACCCTTGTGTATGATATCCACCAACAACTATTGGGCCCAATCGATCAGACATGTCATAGTTGATACATCTGAGTTTATTCAAAGCTGTCACCGTCTTCAGTATTAAAAAAAAACAAAAGCAAAAACGAACACACAGAAACAGCAGAACTTGAGAGCTCTGCAATAATACCTCCCCTTATCCATGGTTCCACTTTCCACAATTCCAGCTACCCATGGTCAGAAGCAAATGATCTTCCTTCTGACGTGTCGTCAGAAGGTCAAGAGCAGCCTACACTACATCACTGTGCCTATGGCATTCACATCACTGCATCTCATCACGTGGGCATTTCACCACCTCACATTATCACAAGAAGAAGGCTGAGTAACAGTACAAGGGATTTTGAGAGAGACCACATTCACATAACTTTTATTACAGTACGTTATTAGAATCATTCTTACTATTAGCTACTGTTGTTAATCTCTTACTATGCCTAATTTATAAACTGAATTTGCCATAGAAGTGGATTATAAAAACACAGGATATATGGAGTTCACTACTGTTTGTGGTTTCAGGCATTGACTGGGGGCCTTAGAACGTATCTGCAGAAGGAAGGGGGCACTACTCTAATTGCCATTTTGAGGGTCAGTTGATTAAACACAAGAAAAAGAAATCATCGCTAAAAGTAAAAAATACTGAGACATATATCAAAATCAAGGATTCCAGCGGCGCCTGGATGGCTCAGCTAAGTGTCTGACACTTGGTTTCGGCTCAGCTCATGATCTCATGGGTTTGTGAGTTCAAGCCCCGAGTCAGGCTTCATGCTGTCAGCACAAAGCCTGCCTGGGATTCTCTCTCTCTGTCTCTCTCTCTCTCTCTCTCAAAAAAAAATAATAAATAATAATAATAAAAAAGATTCCACCAATCAGGGGAGCCGGGTGGCTCAGTCAGTTAAGCATCCGACTCCTGATCTCAGTTCAGGTCATGATCTCAAGGTTTGTGACGTCCAGCCCTAAGTCAAGCTCTTTGCTGACAGTGTAGAGCCTGCTTAGGATTCTCTCCCTCTCTCTCTGCCCCTACCCCCACTCGTCCATACACTCTCTCTCCTCTCTCTCAAGATAAATAAACATTTAAATATATATTTATATAAATACATACATATATATGAAAATATATATATATATATATATATATATATATATATATATATGGAGAGAGAGAGAGAGAGAGAGAGAGAGAGAGGGAGAGGCACCTGGATGACTCAGTCAGCTAAGCATACTACCTCAGCTTAGGTCATGATCTCACCGTTCATGAGTTCAAGCCCAGCATCAGGCTCTGTGCTGACAGCTCAGAGCCTGAAGCCTGTTTCAGATTCTGTGTCTCTCTCTCTCTCTGCCCCTCCCCACTCACATTCTGTCTCTGTCTCTCAAAAATGAATAAATGTTAAAAAAATTTTTAAATATATATACATGCAAAGATTGTACCAATCAGAGAATAATAAAATTTAAGAGAAAGTTCTATGTTTATGTAGAGTTTAGTCTTTTTTCCCTGAAATAAACCTGTAAAATACGTATTATCAGTCTTTCCTATTCCACAGAGATGGAGACTCAAGGCGGCCCCACCGACAAATGGGAGAGCTAAAACTTTTCACAGGTGAGTCCTTGGCCTCAAAGCCCAGGGTCATCTTGCTATGCCAAAGATACCATCCCTGTCTTTCCCGTATTTCTGCACTGACTGCTTATTGACTAGGGATTGGGAGCCGTGGGAAACTTGGCTGAAGAAATCAGCCAGCTGACTTGGTGTGGGGCGTTGAGTATGCGTTTCCTTGGGGACAAAAATTGCACGAAATAACTGGCAGCAACATCGTTCACTGATCCTAGAGTCACGGACCTCACTGAGCAAGATTTAGCCCAGCCAACGATGAAAGCACTAGCCTCTGGACAACCTTCCCGGGGTCTTGTGTCATCCTCTGGCCGCCACCCTGCCCCCTCCTGGGGGGCTCACCCACCAGCTGGCGAGTCTCCGAGGTTCCTCCACCTGTCCCCCAAACTGCGACCTCCGTCTGCTTTGCACTTCTACTTGAGTGACAGAGAATTACCTGCAACCAAACGTGGACCAAAAGGAACACTGATTCTCGCCTTCCCCACATCTGCTTCCTGAATTCCCCGTCACTGCCAGAGGCATTTTGTTTTCTGTGATTTCCCCATAGAAGGCTGTGAGCCATCAGTGAACCCCGCGAATGGACCACACACCTGTCTTCCTCTCTCGCCTCCACGGCTGAAGTCCCAGGTTAAGCGACTTCATCTCTCACCTGGACTCAGCGGGAGCCTTCTCTAGTCGGTCTTGGGGCTTTTCACTCTTGCCCGCTCGAAAGTCCATACTCTATGTTGTAACCGGAGTGATCTTTGTAAAGAATCCAAAAACGGCTTAGAAGCAGAGAGCACAATGGTGGTAGCCAGGGACCAGGGGTGGCGGGAGAAATAGGGAGATGTTGACCAAGGGGTACAAAGTTTCAGGCGTGCCTCGTGGCTCAGTGGGCTGAGCATCTGACTCTTGATTTCAGCTCAGGTCATAATCCCAGGGTCATGGGATCGAGCCCCACGTTGGGCTCTGCGCTGAGCCGGGGGCCTCCTCAATATTCTCTCTTTCTCCCTCTGCCCCCTCCCCTGTTCTCTTTCTCTCTCTCCCTCACTAAAAAATTAAATTAAATTAAATTAAATTAAATTAAATTAAATTAAATAATTTTTAAAAAGGGGTACAAAGTTTCAGTTAGGCAAAATGAATGCGCTGGGAGATCTCATGTACAAATGGTGGTTGTGTTAACAATACAGTATTGTATACTTGAAATTTGCTAGTAGAATAGATCTTAAATGTCCTCACCACACACACACACACACACACACTAAGGTAGCTATGTAAGGTGATGTATGTGTCACTTAGCTTGATTGTGACAATCACTTCACAATATGTATATATATATATATATCTAAACATCACATTGAACATCACAAAAATATACAATTTCTGTCATTATATCTCAAAAAAGCTGGAAATAACAACTATAACAAAATATTTATGTATTCTTAAAGGAAAGTATGTAGCTGCCATAAAACTACATAAAAAGGAAAAAGAGTTAATCCGATTAGGTATTTTTTCCGTTTACAGCCCTGAAATACCTCCCTTCACAACCTCTCGAAAACGCGCACCCTGGACACTAACCAAAAAGCAGCCATTTATGGTCGGCCCCACCCACTCCCCCCCACTCCAGCACCTTCCCCACACTCCTGTGCCCCGTGCTCAGGCCACACACGTGTATACACACACACACACACACACACACACACACACTCACACGCACGACCTCCTCCTTTTACGCACCAAGCTCATGGCCTTTCGGACAACATCTGCTGGCATGTGAGCCCCGAGGCCCTTTCTCTAGGTCCTTCCCAACTGCCTCCTTCTCACTCAGATGTCACCCACTCAGAAAGGAGTCCCCCACCAGGCCAGCCAGAGCATCTGTGTCTTACTCTCCACCAGATTCTGGGATTTTTCTCTCCATGTCACCTAAAACTACCTGAAATCACTCCACCGACATATTTGTTTATGGCCTATTTAACCCACAAGGATATAAGCCTTGAGCCAAGCCTTAGTCTTGCTCATCTGATGTCCCCAGGGCCTAGAAGAGAGTATGACATAGAATATTACTGACTGACTGACTAGGTACTAGAGGGGATACAGACTAAGACAGTCTTTGTCCAAGTGATGGAAGACGTTGTTGTTTAGACCCAACTACTCTCTGCCAGTGCCACTGAATGGCGCTTACAGCAAGTTTCAGGAGAATTTCTGCGGAAAACTACAAGTTCACCGGCAGGAAATCAGCCTATTAGGGGAGATTTCACAATCACAAGTCAATAAAGACCCTGAATCCGCTGCCACAAAAGCATCGAATGATTAGCACATAATGTGACACTATGAAATTCAGACATGCTGGGAACATATGGTTATTTTATTCTTCAGTTCATTAGCCTGAAATGCGGAAAGGTCCTTCGGGACGTGACAGGAAAGGTCTCCATGGTTGAAAAATAATCCCTAATTGTTTTGAATTCCTGTATTTCAAAATATCAAAAGCCAGGCGATGGTGGATAGATGTTCAGGAAAACACAAAAGGAACAATTTGGAAGCGTGAGTCCAGAAAAAGGACCGTCAGACTGCATCAGTTTGGCAAATCCCTCCCCAACAGGGAGGGGGGTTGGACAGGACTGCAGGAGATCTGGCTGCCGGCTTCTGCCCTGCAAAAGGTTAAGGACTCTTCCTGCAGCGCTCCTCTGCCTAACATACCCCAGCCCTGCCCTACGCACCCGCGTAGGGAGGCACATTGCGGAGAGCTTGGCACAAACCCAGATCCCCTGGGTCCCAACTAGCTCCAACGTGAGCCTCAAGTTCCATCATCTGTAACACGGAGATAAAAACCATGGCTTAAGATTACATGAGTTAATTTGAAATGATGTAGAGTTGTCCCTAGCTATTAGGAAACACTAAAAAACACCAAAAAAGTCTTAATAAATATGAACAAATAAGAACTATTAAAAAAAAGAAAAAGAAAAATGGGGGCCTGGGTGGCTTGGTCAGTGGAGTATCGGACTCCTGATTTCGGCTCAGGTCATGATCCCAGAGGCCAAGCTCAGGGTGGAGATTCTCTCTCTCTCTCTCCCGCTGCCCTCTCCCCTGCTCATGCTCTCTCTATATTTAAAAAATTAAAAATTAATTTAAAAAAAGATGAAAGTTCTTTAAGTCTTGTAAAAGCGGAAGAGTGGGCTCAGTCAGAAGAGCAGGTGACTGTGGCTGTCGGGGTCATGAGTTCGAGCCCCACGTTGAGTAGAGAGATTACTCAAACAAGTTTAAGATAAAACCTTTAAAAAGTAAAACAGAATAAAATAATAATAAAAGAAAATAAAATGTACAATAAATAAAATCGCATGATTTCTGTTTACATGTTTGCAGGGACAAAGAAACCAGCAGTCGTTCCGAAACAGTGGAGGTATTTTATACGTAGCTTGAAAATCCAACAAGCATTTATTTATTTATTTATTTATTTATTTATTTATTTTTATTTATTTACTTATTTTATATAATTTAAAGTCAGTAAAAATATCCAGGTTTAAAATAAATGAGCAAGGTGAGATTAGCTTCATGGATTGACTCACGAGACTGGAGCCCTGAGGTGCATCCTTGGATTCTGACTGGCTGGATGCAGGGGGAGGACACCACGGGGAGAAGGGTAGCTGCAGGGCAGGGGCAGGGCAGGTTTAAAGGAGGGAGGGTTAGAAGGTAGAAACGGTGGCGGTGGCGGGGCAGGGGCCGACTTCCCAGAAGTATTCTCCACGCAGCCAGGAAACTCCCAGTGTCATTTCAAGCCCAGTGAGGAAGAGCCAGGCACGCGGGCATGAACCGTGAGTCAGTGACAGACATTTCTAAGACGCGGACCGCCCACTCCTCCCCTTTTGAGATTCCTCTCGGCCGGGGACAAAACCAAATTCACCCCTGCCTAAGGAAATGAAATCGGTTTTATCAGCCTTCCACCGATAAACCGTATTATGCCAAGCTCTCCGCTCACACTGCAGAGAAGCGCTCGGGAACGCGGGCCCTGACCAGTGCTCTCCGACCCCACACGGCCAGCCTGGCCTCCAGCCTCCGAGCTGCCACTTTAGCCTGGTGAATAACACGCCCCCGGCAATTCATCAGAGCACGGTTAACACGCCCGTTTGTTTCCTCGATAAGCGATGGATCGTGTTTCCGGTCGAGCGCGTAGAGGAAAGTGAAGTGCTTTCTCTAACATCCCAGGTGGGAGGCAAATCCGATGCTTAATCTCGCTGTCCCGGAAAATTCCTGCGGTTCTCTCTGGTTACGACCACAGCCCCACAAAGAGCGGTTAGCGGCGGAGAGGAGGCTGCAGGTGGCGGGGCTGTGCTTTTATGCACAAACACTTCATTCTGGAAAATCAGACGTTCCGGGGCACAGAACTCCCGGTCTGAGGAAACCTTGTCGCCGAGGAGCACGGACAGATCTACCTAGGTTGGTAACTAATCTCACAGATCACGACGACTGGCAAGTTGTGGAACAAAGCTGCTTACTTGAGAAGTCCGAAAAGAGTTGGTTCCTACCTGGTGGAATCCAGGGTTGCTTTGACTGCCATTTTTAAAACACAAGCAGGAGGCAGTTGGTGGGAAATTTTAAGGGGCCTAAAAGTATTCATACACGGGCGCCTGGGTGGCTCAGTCGGTTAAGCACCGGCTTCGGCTCAGGTCATGATCTCACGGTTCGTGAGTTCGAGTCCCGTGTCGAGCTCTGTGCTGACAGCTCAGAGCCTGGAGCCTGCTTCGAATCTGTGTCTCCCTCTCTCTCTGCTCCTTCCCCACTCGTGTTCTGTCCCTGTCTTGCAAAAATAAATACACATTAAAAAAACTTTTCTCTTTAAAAAAAGCATTCATATGCTTTACCAGACATTCTCCAAAGGAATTCATCTTTTATGTCAACGAAGATTTACATTGAAATATGCTCCTCCTAGTCTGAGTGTTATGTGTTACAATCATGATTTGGAAGCTTAGAGAGAAGGAAATGGTTCTATACAAATTAACTATATCAGGAAGACAGGATATTATTTTTCAAAATTTTCTTAACATTTACTTATTTTTGAGAGAGAAAGAAGGAGACACAGAATCCCAAGCAAGCTCCAGGCTCCGAGCTGTCAGCAAAGAACCTGATGCGGGGCTCGAACCCATAAACCCTGAGACTGTGACCTGAGCCCAAGTCGGACGCTTCACTGACAGAGCCACTCAGGTGCCCCAGACAGGGTATTAATTTTAAGAGAAAATTTAAGGCCATGAGAAATACTCAAGGTATATAATATTAAGTGTATTGGCAGAAAAATCAACTCTTGGGTATGGCATGTAAATAAATGCACACACCCGGAGGAAGGGTGCACCCACAATGCACGCTCACATGCTTGCACACACACACAAACATACTCTCAGAGTGAAACCAAAACATAGAGACACTAAAAGCCTGGTCTCCGTGTCTGACTGTACATTGGACACAAATCCCAACTCTGCCTCTCGCTGGCTGTGTGTCCTCTATTTCCATCTTCGGGTGGGCATAACCTTTGTGCCTTTCTCATAAGGTTTGTGAAGATGTACTGTTCTCATCGATGTGAAACACTTTGAACAATGCCAGGCCCACAGTCAGCGCTCAATAATTATGAGATATGACAATGTGGATCTTCATTGTTACGATCAGCCTCTGGAAGAAAATACACCCAATCGTTAGAACGTTCCGAGGTATGCGGCTCTGCGTGATTGCTTAATACTTTGGGGGATTGTTTCTGCAAGTTTGCTGCAAAGGGGAACGTGTGATTATTATCACCAGCAGAAAATTATACGTATTATTTGCTAAGAAAATGCTACAGAGAAGAGTCAAGAGGAATCGAGGATGTGAGCCCCCTCGCTGATTCATTTCCATCCCCCCAGGGCAGAAGAAGCTCTCTACCTATTAAGACCAGTCTTGACACTCTTGTTACACATAGTCATGCTTGAAAACACCAGCAAGAACAGGAGAGATGGGGTCAAAGACAGCCTCTAATTACTTTTAAAAGGCCCAGAATTCTTTTATCTGATCAGAGCTCGGGGGCCCTCAGGTTCAGGAACACCCTGTGGGATACGGGTGGTCCTATTCTAAGGGGAGAGCTGATCAGTGCTATAATCCCCAGAGAAAAATCAAATAGAACAAGATGCTATGCCCAGCTTCTCTAGAGCTAACTCCACATAGCCGATGACTTCACTCACAACAGGAAACCAGAATTTAAATTTCAATTTTTCACCTAAGCTACACACTGACTGAAGACGCTTTGACCAAAGCAAGCACAGAACCAAACAAATCAAGAAAAACAAAATGATGCTCCGAAACTTAGAAAAAAATATGACATCAAAGGCCAGATCAAATGATGGGTGTCGGTGGGGGTCATCCATAACTTTCTTTTTATTTTTAATTTTTTTTAATGTTTATATATTTTTGAGAGAGAGACAGCACGAGCGGGCGGGGGAGGAGCAGAGAGAGAGAGGGAGACACAGAACCTGAAGCAGGTTCCAGGCTCTGAGCTGACAGCACAGAGACCGACGCGGGGCCCGAACTCACAGACCGTGAGATCATGACCTGAGCCAAAGACGGACACTTAGCCGGCTTAGCCACCCAGGCGCCCCTATAACTTTCTAAGTGGAACTCAGAGCTAAGGTGTGCAGAAGTGACATCGCCAGACTCTTCATTAATCTCGTGAGTTTCCTCTACATGCCATAGTCAACATAAAACACGATGAGCTCATGACCCTTCCAAAGCTTAGTTTATCGTCCGACATTTTTCTCTGGTCGTTAATGGTGATTCTCACAGACCAGAACAGGAGAGGTTATGGAAAGAGGCCAGAGTGCAGACACATTGAGGAAACCATATCCTCACAGATGAGAGTCATGGTAGAGCAGAATCCAGCATGGCCTAGAATACCAAAGAACTCCAACTTAGGTGTGCCAGAGACCAACCCCTTAGCCTCCAGGAGAGAAGTCTCCCCAGTTTACCAAATTACCCACACAAATGTTACCGTTTTTGCATGCAGCGACACGAAAACCTTTTGAAAAACTATGACAGCTTGAGAATCACAGACGTGGGTTCAATCCAGACAAGAAATGATGATTCAGAGAACTTAACCTTCTAGCCCACAGTTACTGTCAGTCTAGAAATCACTGCCAGAACTTGAATTCACTTGGGTTTGACTCAAAAACCACTGTGCAATCCCATGTCCCCAGTGCTTTAGGTTGAATGACAATTTTGTAACTATATTATACCAACACCAACAGAGAAAGCCCTACATTTTTTTTTAATGTTTATTTTTGAGAGAGAGAAAGAGAGGAGGGGAGGGGCAGAGAGAGAAGGAGACACAGAATCTGAAGCAGGATCCAGGCTCTGAGCCGTCAGCACAGAGCCCGGCGCGGGGCTCGAACTCACGGACTGTGAGATCACGACCTGAGCCGAAGACGGACGCTTCATTGACTGAGCCACCCAGGCGCCCCAGAAAGCACCACAGTTTTAAACTTCATAAAGTGTAAGCTACATTTCAAACGTATGCTGCTACCAAAGATTTGTCTCTCTGTAAAAATTCCAGTGACACAGCAGTTCCAGTCCTAGGTATAAACCGAAGAAAAATAAAAATAGATGTCCACGTAAAACCTTGTACACAAATGGTAATAACAACACTATTCGTGATGGTCAAAAAAATCCGAAATGATCCAAATGCCCATCAATTAACAAGCGGTGAGTGAATCAAGAAGTGTGCTATACCCTACAATGTAATATTATTGAGCTAGAAAAAGGAACAAAGTGCTGCCACAGGTCACAACATGGATGAACCCTGAAAACATGAGGCTGAGGGAAAGAAACCAGCCACCAAAGGCCACATATCGGGCAACTGCATTTGTACGAAATGTTTCCAAGAGGCAAATCCATAGAGATGGAATCTAGATCAGTGGTTGCGTGGGGGTTAAGGAGAGAAGGGATGGGGAGTTTTGCTGACAGGTAGGCGTTTTATTTGGGGGGTGATGAAAATATTCTAAAATTAGATGGTGGCAGCTACACAACTCTGAGAATATGTGAAAAGCGCAGTAAACCTTAAAAGGGTGAATTTTATTGTATGTGAATTATATATCAAGTAAAGCTGCTATAAAAAGCTAATTCCAAATCCCAACTCAGGCTACCAGGTTCTTGGGATGATCGTTCCAGCAGCAGAAGCCAGAGGTCAAGAAGAAAGTTGGAATGCAGCCCATTCTGAAAGGGGACTTGGGTGGATCTTTTCAAGGAAAAAGGGTGTCAGCAGGGGCATTTGGTGATAGCAGCGACTGGGGGAGCCAGTGAGGAGAGAGCTCTTCGTATACCAAGGTTTTCATTGGACAGGTTACCATTGGCCTGATATGGATGAAGGAGCAGGTGTGGATGAGCTACGGGTGTATGTAAAAAGTAAAAGGGCCATCAAGAAACCAATGTGAAACTGACGTTCTTATTCAATGGCAGAGCTCAAAGCTAATTTTGGATTAAGTTTGTATTTTAATTCCAGTGTACTTAACATACGGTCTTATGTTAGTTTCAGGTGTACGATATAATGATTCAACAACTCATCCATCACTTAGTGCTCATCACATGTGCCGTCCTTCATCCCCATCACCTATGTCACCCACCCCTCCCCTCACCTCCCCTCTGGTAACCATCAGTGTGTTCTCTGAAAAGAGTCTGTTTCTTGGTTTGTCTCTCTCTCTCTTTTTTTTCCTCGTTTTATTTTTTAAATTCCATACGTGAGTGAAATCATATGGTAATTGTCTTTCCCTGACTGATTTATTTTGCTTACTATTCTACTCTCTAGCTCCATCCATATTATTGCAAATGGCAAGATTTCATTCTTTATGGCTGAATAATATTCCATTGTATATATATACCACATTTTCTTTATCCAGTCAACACGATCAAGTGGGATTTATTCCCAGGACACATGGTGTTTCAATATTCACAAATAGATCAATGTTCAATAAGAGAAAGGTCATGGTAATAGATGGCAGAAAAAGCATCTGACAAAGTACAACATTCACTCATGATAAAAACCCTCAACAAACTAGGTTTAGAGGGAACTTACGTCAGCATAACAAAGGCCTTATATGAAAAACACACAGCAAACATCATACATAATGGGGGAAAATTGAGAGCTTTTCCTCTGCTTTTCCCCTACGGTCAGGAACACCACAGGGATGTCCACTCTCACCACTGGAAGAGTGGTAGCGGAAGTCTGAGCCACACAAGTCAGACAACAAAATGAAATAAAAGGCATCCAGGTTGGTAAGGAAGAAGTAAAACTTTCACTACACACAGAAAACCCCAAAAGACTCATTTAAAAACTACTAGAGCTGATAAATGAATTCAGTAAAGTCTCAGAATGCAAAATCAACATATAGAAATCTGTTGCATCTTTATACGCTAATAATGAAGCAGCAGAAAGAGAAATTAAGAAAACAATCCCATTTCCAATTGCACCAAAAGTAATAATGTACCTAAGAATAAACTTCACCGAAGAGGTCAAAGACCTGTACTCTGAAAACGATAAAACACTGATGAAAGAAATTGAAGATGATATAAAGAAACAGAAAGATATTTTATGCTCATGGATGGGAAGAAAAAATATTGTTAAAGTGTCTACACTACCCAAAGCAATCCACAAGTTTAATGCAATCCCTGTCAAAATACCAACAGCATGTGTGACAGAACTAGAAAAACCAATCCTAAAATTTGTATGGAGTCACAAAAAAGTCCCAAATAACCCAAAGCAATTTTGTAAAAGAAAAACAAAACTGGGGGCACCACAATTCAAGACTTCAAGTTATATTACAAAGATGTAGCAAGCGAAACAGTATGGTTCTGGCCAAAATTAGACACATGGATCAATAGAACAAAATAGAAAACCCAGAAATGAGTCTAAAGCAATTTCTGTTTTAAATGGACTAGTTACCCACATAGCTTGTTGCCACGTATATATTCATGAAGTATCTGACTCCATAATAACTTTAAATATCTTACACTATTTATAACGATTAATTACTATATAATTTATATGAGTTGTCATTATAAATTGCCTCAGAGTCTAAAGTATCTATAAAGTACCTAATAATTTAAAATTTAAAAAATTTGGGGGCACCTGAATGGCTCAGTCAGTTAAGTGTCCAACTCTTGATTTTGGCTCAGGTCATGATCTCGTGGTTCGTGGGTTCGAGCTCTGCGTCGGGCTCTACGCCAATAACACGGAGCCTTCTTGGGATTCTCTCTCTCTCGCTGTCTCTCTGCCCCTTCCCCACTCGCAGTCTCTCTCTCTCTCCAAATAAATAAATAAACATTTTTTTTTAATTTAAAATAATTTTAAAACTCACATTCACTTAAGAACTGTGTTGGTGGAGGTCTCCCCAAGCCCAAGAGCTCACTGTCATCTCCAACATACACTCCGTGCGTCAACCCTTCAACAGTCCCTAGGGACTCTGCACCTGCTTCTTCATTTAAACATATTGGGTAGAAATTTCCATTCCTTCCCGGTGTTTTTCCAGCGACAAGGCAATTAAATCAGAGAGCTAAAGGAAAGTCTTTCTAGTATTGGTCGTTCTCCAAAAGAAGAACAAGATAGAGGAGCCAGCGGGCAAGAGTTGGATGGATGAGAATCCATCAAAGCTGTGCCCAAATGCTTGGACACAGCGCTTCAATTACGTATAAATGACAAATGCTCTGATATGTTTGTTTGTTTGTTTGTTTGTTTGTTTGTTTGTTTGTTTGCGTGAAGCACTAAGTTCCATTCAAGACCCAGGATCTAGTGCCATGCGTCAGCCAAAGCGAATATTTTCCACCATGTCCACCCTCGATTATTTCTGGAATCTCAGAACTCTCCCAGGGGTCACAGGTCCACCTCCTGACGAAGCCTCGGTTGCACACCACCTGTGTAATGACCCGACGTCAGGGGTCCCTCAGGGTCCTCTGCCCTAACCCACACAGGAGGACCCCCAAAACACTCACATATTCATACAATTAATAAATGAGGTGATTTTGCGCATGGCCAAGGACTAGTTAGTTCCACTGCAAACATATAACCACGGAGCCAAAAACCACTGACAGCTAATCCCCTCCATCAACATTTCTCCCTAGGCTTTCTAGAAGTGGCACACCTCAACCTCACCCTCAATTTCAGAAGAGACGCTATGACTTTATCTCCAATTCCACCACGCGAAAAGGGGGTCATTCCACAGGTCCTTGGAGAGATTTCTGGAATCAGACAAAGGCGAGTTTGAATTCTGTCCTATTTTCTAGCTCGGTGACTCTGTAGAAGTATACTAACCTTTGCCAACTCTCTTTCCTCACCTACAAATAGTAGTACCAGCTACCTGTCCTTGTGAGGTCCTTATGAGGACCACATAAGCTCATTCTTTTCATGTCCCCAACACAGGCATGTATTAAGAGGCCACAAAATGGTACCTGTCGAATGCCTTTCTCTCCCTGCCCTGACCCGTGTCCTAGTTGAATATCCCTCGCTCGGTTCTCTCTTTTTTCCACCTATCTTCAACATGGCTTAACTGCTTCTGTCTGGACCCTCTGAACTTGATGCTGTGCACAGTCCCTGAGCATGGCCTGCAAGATGCAACACAATCTCAGGCATGATTTGGCATTTTGGCATCTATACACCCTTTTGCTCTTTATGCTCAGAATGCCTTGTCCAAAGCACAACTTTCCATCTATCCCTCCTGTCCTGTGAAGGTCCACCTCAAATGTACCTACAAAAGCTTTGTTATTTACCCATTCTCATCCCTCAGGAGAACTAACTCTGCCTTCAGCCTTGTACTCAAAACTCATGGTCTATAGCCTTCAGCATTCCATTCACAATGTGATAGAATTACTTACGCACTTAATTCCCTCAACACCACGCAAACCCGTGGGCAGAGACACTCTTACTGGCACACCTTTTCATCACAATATAGAGCGTAGATCTTAAACATTACGAAGACCCAGCCAATGTTTGAGGACTAAAGAGGAGATGCAGGAGGGGTGAAGAAACCCAGCTCCTCCGTCAGGCTTTCTGAATTTAAGTCTCCGCATTAGCCCCTGCTGGCTGGGTGACTTTGGGAGAGTTGCTGGACTGCTCTACAGCTCAGCTGCCTCATTACAAAACCAAGATATTAATTGCACTTTCCCTGTGGGTTGCTGTGAATTTTAGAATATTGAATCCTTTACGTGCATCATCTCACTGACTAGCATGCAATGATTAACACATACCTGCTGTCACATTGTAATGAAAATTGGAACCTTTAATTTTAAGCCATCTCACACTCTGTTGAAAAATGGGCCAATCTCATTTGCCGAGTATTCCTTGTCAGTGTTCACAGGTTTAAGCCTTGGACACAAACAACTTAATAAAATAAAAAAAGAGAACGAGAGAAAAGAGAAACAGAAACTGTATACACATAGTTCTCCTCTTCTGCCACTGGATCTGCTCAGAAGCACAGCAAAGGGATGGTTATAAAACTCCATGGCGTCTGTATCCAAGTTCTAAGCCAGGCTCAGTGTCCTACCGGGAATCATTTTTAGAAGACATCCATGTGATTCCTATGTTAGTTTCCCCATCTGCGAAACCACAACTGTCTATTTCCCCAAACACTGGTGACGCATGCTTTTATTAGCCTGTCTGTCATGAGGTTAAGAAGAACATATTAATGATTTGTTTCTAATCAAAGTCATAGAGCCATAGGTTTCAACACAGAGTCTCCACTATGGTGTGTGTGTGTGCGTGTGTCTGTGTGTGTGTGTGTGCGTGTGTGTGTGTTTATCTGTATTTACATAAATATGGAAAGAGAAAAACAAGACTCAAATTACTGCTTGCGTGCCATAACTTTTTTAATGTTTATTTATTTATTTTGGGAAAGAGAGAGAGAGAGAGGAGTCTGCACAGTGGGAGAGATGCAAAGAGAGAGGGAGAGAGAGACAGAATCCCAAGCAGGCTCTGAACTGTCAGCGCAGAGCCCAAACCAGGCTCAGTCTCACAAACCATTCAGATCGTGACCTGAGCCAAAACCAAGAGTTGGACGCTTAACCAAACTGAGCCACACAGGGACATAAATCTTTAGGCCAAGTCTAAACCATTTATAAGACATGCTACCAGCTCCAAGTCTCTAAGGCTATATCACTACATTCGTATTTTACCAAATTATTTTGAAATATATTTGCAATGAGGGACGATTAGAAGGATCATTCCAGTGTCCCAGTGACACATAGTCTGAAGACAAATAATTTCCCCTTGTTGGGTAAGAAATCCTGATTTGACCACCCTCTGATAGCCAGTTCTTGAGGTCAGAGGAAGTAGCCAGGAATGAATGAACAAACACGAGGATCTTTCCAGGCGGACTGTCTCAGACAACCGCCAGAGGTTAAGTCATAAAGGCGCATCCTGGAATTGTGACCAGAAGCCAACAAGCAATGAGCCGTTTTGCTGTCTCTTTCTTTGTGAACAGGTGCTAGATTCCAAAACAGCTTCTCCAGCTGCCCAAAGAAAGGGTGAAGATAAGATACCCAGCTCTCTGAGCGTGTTCTCGCCCAGTTTAATGAGAAACCGCACGGTTTGAAAGCAACTTCAGAGTTACAGAATGCTAAGCAAGATATTCAGTATTTTCTCCCGCATGAAACAACAGGCCCAAACAGCCAACTCTGGGAACGTCCCCTGAGACTGTGTTTGCACATGTCAGGAAGCAAAACAGGGTGTTCAAAACGCCCTGCTCGTTACAGTATTTCTATCCCTTCTGAGAATCCGAGTAACACAGAAATAATTTCACTGAAAAATGGGCCCACCCCACCTGCCCCCCTCCCAGGAGATCCAAAATTCCACAGGAATCCCACAGTTGGGGACCCGCCCTACATGCTCTCATGAAAGTCTCCCCTGCCATCCAGTAGCCACGAATTCTAATTCAGAGCCTGCCAAACTTAAGGCGGCACGTTTCTCCGTTTTAAGGAATAGCTAAAGTCAAGTTTTCAGAAGGCCCAGGAGAGTGATCCTGACGGGCCTGGGTCACCTTCATTCGCCCACACTGAACCGGAGGACTTCTTTTTAAATTCTTTTTTTTTTTAACGTTTATTTATTTTTGAGACAGAGAGAGACAGAGCATGAATGGGGGAGGGGCAGAGAGAGAGGGAGACACAGAATCGGAAGCAGGCTCCAGGCTCTGAGCCATCAGCCCAGAGCCTGACGCGGGGCTCGGACTCACGGACCGCGAGATCGTGACCTGAGCCGAAGTCGGACGCTTAACCGACTGAGCCACCCAGGCACCCCTGAACCGGAGGACTTCTAATAAAAGCCAGGGGGACGCTGGCAGAGAAATGGGAGCTGGGGAGACCTCAGGCCACTGTGGAAATGAAAACTTTGGCCAAGTTACTTGAGCTCGGTGAGGTGCCGTTTCTCTGTGGGTGAAATTAGGATATTCGCCACCCCCTCACCCCTTGCTGGGTGATTTCAAGGAGAGAAAGAGCGGATACCTGCAGAAGGTCATCCAGGCGCCCAGTGCACAGCAGACGGCCAATATTCATGAGTTCGTTTGTGCGGCATTTTAAAGGGGGGCCTTCAACTGCACTAGGTTCCCTCCCATATCCCTGTGACTCCTATCACTGAACTGACCACACGAAAGGCGCGTGTCCCAGAAGAGAGGACACCAACTCAGCCGCCATCGGCACAGCACCACCTGTATGTCCCGCACTCCCATGAAAGGCCGGCCAGAGAAATGACCAAAAAATGGTGAAGAGCTGGGACTTGTCTTTACCTACAAAAAAAAAAAAAGAAAAAAAAAAAAAAAGAACTCTGGGTTTCAATTCCCCATAATGATGCTAACACACGTCTCCTGCCTTACCTAGTCAAAGACATGGACACGGGACAACCTGATGGACAGACATCAAATAAACAGAACACGTTTCAAATGACACCACCAAATGACCTGTCTCCAAGGGCCCCACATGCCTGACGGCAAAATTTGTCCAAATGGAAATATTTTCCTAACGGCAGTTGTTTAGGCACCATTAAGTTTACCAAAGTCGTAAATATCTATTTATAATAGCATTAAGGGGTGCCTGGGTGGCTCAGTTGGTTAAGTGTCCTATTTGAGCTCAGGTCATGATCTCACAGTTCGTGGGTTCAAGCCCCACGTCGGGCTCTGTGCCGACAGCTGGGAGCCCGGAGCCTGCTTCGGATGCTGCATCTCCCTCTCTCTCTGCCCCTCCCCTGCTCACTCTCTGTCTCTCTCTCTCTCTCTCTCTCTCAAATATAAAATAAGACATTAAAAAAAATACCATAAGCTTAGAAAAATAAAAAGCTAGAAATAGTTTCTCAGACAAGAAACAAACTGTTTTGAGGTCAGTATTCAAAACCAGTGAGATTTAAATATGTTTCTGCTTTAGGAAAATAAAAGAGGAAACACTGCCTTTTCCCTTCAGTGAAAGGAATGATGAATATCAAGAAAATAATGTTTTGATTTATACAAATGCATCGAGTATCAAATTTGAACGTTCAGTATTTACTGCATGTTTCAAGCGTGGATAGCACTAAACTACATTTTTAACATAATTCAAAGCAATTTCACACAGCATTAAGGAGCTTAAAGCCAAATTTGGAGAAGAAACATACATAGAAGTTGCTGTGCAAGAAGTAATAAAAATACCATGTTGAGAAACACAGGATGTCTTGAGGGTTAAACCGGAAATATTTGCATCAGGAGAATGCACAGAAAAGATGCAAAAAGGAATTCACCCGATGCAAGTAGGTTTCTCGTAGTGCGCAGATTTCAAACAGGTCTTTGAGTCAATGCTCAATGGTGTGGTCATGGAACTCGGGAAACGGAAAGGAAGATTCCAGAATGAGGAGCATATATTCGATAAAGGTTCTCATGGAACAAACACTGTACACCCAGAGTTCCTCACTCTCACCATTACTGGCGTTAGGACGCCCATTCGTCCAAGTAACGAACAAGTGATCTGTTGTTCTGGGAGCTGTCTGAGCACCAGAGGGTCCGAGCAGTACTGCTTACCTCTACTTAGGAGATCCCAGGAACACAAGACAATAAGTTTGCCAAAGAAATGTCTCTAGATGTTTTTTCAGTTTATTTATTTATTTTGAGACAGAGAGAGTGCAAGCAGTTAAGGGGCAGAGAGAGACGGAAGAATCCCAAGCAGGCTCCACCCTGTCAGCGCAGAGCCCAACGCGGGGCTCGATCCCACGAACCGTGAAATCACGACCTGAGCTGAAATCAAGAGTCAGGCACTTAACTGACTGAGCCACCCAGGCGCCCCCATGAAAATGCCTCTAGATATCGACAAATGTCCTGGGGTGGGGGAAGGGGGGAGCAGGTCACCCTCCCTCATATTGAGAATGACTGCTACATACAAAGTTACATGTCAAAGAAATATTGAGATACGACATAACAGAAGGACTGCGTGTAAAAAGGGAATGTCTGATTTCTTCTTCCATACTTTAGTGCTCTTGTCCACTTACTAAGTCAATATGATCCTATAAACTGGGGTGCCCGGGGGGCTCAGTCGGTCAAGCGTCCGACTTTGGCTCAGGTCATGATCTCGTGGTTCATGAGTTTGAGCCCCGCGTCGGGCTCTGTGCTGATGGCTCGGAGCCTGGAGCCTGCTTTGGATTCTGTGTCTCCAATCTCTCCGCCCCTCCCCCGCTCGCACTTGGTCTCTCTCAAAAATAAATAAAAACGTTAAAAAAAAAATTTAAAAATACGATCCTACAGATAGAAAGTGCTACACGTACCCATCAAAACCATATCCCGAATCACCACCACACACAATTTCACCACAATGAAATGTGGGTTTTACAAATCACGTACATCGTGGACACCAGATTAGGTGTGCCGCCATTACCGCAGTAACAAGGACAGCACGGTTTGGTAAATGAAATGAGCGCTGCCAACGTTTGTAGGCAGAACCTTCAAAGACCTGAACAGGAACCCCAAATGTCTCATGAAAGTACACTTCGATCCCCTAGCGATCGGCGGCTTTTGTTCTGCCTGGAGAGGATGATGGACTGCCACGCCAGGTATGCACCTGCGGGTGAGGTTGTCTGACCTTCACGGGAGACGGCCACGAAGGATAGAGGGAAAGAAGGCTTCTTCAGTCCCTGCCTGCCTCCCGCTCCTCTTCCCGCCTTGCTGCTACATGGCTTCCTTTTCTTCAATTCCAAGAATGAACTGAGCCGCCTCTTACCAATCAGCAAAGCAGTCTATCAGATACCCTTGAGCTCCGGGTAAGGAATCTCCAGCACAAAATTCAACAAGGGGAGAAGGGAGAGTCTCCTGTCCTGCCCGCCATCACCACCACCCATCTCCACCATCAACCACCTCCTCCACCATCATCACCACCATTAACTGGAAGTCTCAATCCCACAGGGATGAGGGAATCCCCCCAACCCTGCAGTGGGCTCCAGCATAATCTAACCCCTGCTCGGACAACTTTCTCAGCACCCAATTCCTCCCTACGCTGGAATTCTCTACTTCCAGAACGTCTACATTTCTCAAATTTGCTCAAATTGTTCTCTTGGCCTGAAACACCCACTGTACACAAATGTTTGGGTTACCATCTTATTAAGGCAAGCTGGAAACACATTGGACGTGAAGAAAACGAATACTGAAATTGCTTCCAAATTGCAGAGATGGCTGCATGTTGCAAAACAAGTTTTCCAATGGATAAGCATCCACTTAGTACTTAAGTCTTTTTAAATGTGCTTAATAGGTGCCAAGTGGGTGTTCTAAATATTTTACGATTATGAACTATCTTGCCTTTATAACAACCCAGTGAAACAGTTACTATTATTATTATCCTGGGTTTTTTTTTTTTTTTGTACCAATAGACTTTATTTTCAAAGCAGCTTCGTGTTTTCGTCAAAATCGAGGGGAAGGTACAGAAATTTCCTACAATGCCATCTGCCCACACACAAATGTATAATCTCCCTGTCACCAACTTCCCCACCAGAGTGGCACGTTTGTTACAATCAATAAACCTACACCGACAACCATTATTACTCAAAGTTATTGTCCTCTTTTCACAGATAAGGAAACTGAGGCACAGGGACGTGAAGAAACGTGCCCAAGTACCCAGCATCACGTACGTGGCAGAGCGGAGACTCGACCCTGGCAGCCATGTCTCTGGGTCTTTGAACCCTTCCTTCTACTTTGCAGCCGCTCCACACTGAAAACGGTTCCAAGGCAAATTTTACCTTTCAGTTGCATTTTTTTAAACAAATGTCAGAGTCAAACAGAGCTCCAGGAACATCCGGTTGCAGATTTTCAACCTTTTTCTAACAACAGACCACAGTTTTCAAAAGCCTTGATTCCAGCCCCCGCTTCTCTCTCAGAGAACTCTTGGGAAAACCCAGGGCCATCTTAAACACTGTTTTGAACACCACCCATTTTTTTTTTTGTTTACATTTATTTATTTTTGAGAAACAGAGTGAGACAAAGCGTGAGCGGGGGAGGGGCAGAGAGAGAAGGAGACACAGAATCCGAAGTAGGCTCCGGGCTCCGAGCTGTCAGCCCAGAGCCCGATGCGGGACTCGAACCCACGAACTGTGAGCTCATGACCTGAGCCGAAGTCGGATGCTCCACCGACTGAGCCCCCCGAGGCGCCCCATCAACACCACCCATGTTACTTCCACCTTCTCTTTTCACAGACTTAAAAGCTGAGGCCCCAGGAGGAAAAGTGGTCTGCCCCAGACCCCCGGAGCTGAAACCAGGATTCAAGAGTCTCGATACCAAACCAGCCACTCTTCAGTTAGACCTCAACACCTGGCTAATCACCAAATAAGCATTCTACACAAAAGTGCGGTTTAATGCCTACCAGTTTAGAAACGTGGCTGAAAACACAGGAAACTAATTCCCCAGGAAAGCCAAATGCTAATCATTCACCGAGACGTGCCTGTCTCTCAACCTGCATCCTTAGTGTGGAATCTGGGATCTGGGCTGCAGATCTGTGGCTTTCAAAGCCCTTTTCGGGCAAACCTGGGCAGCCAAGTTACTGGCCCAAATGGCAAAGGACAGAACAGCGTAACAAAAACACTGGTGGTCTGAGTTCATGGCCCGGCAAGAAGGAAACCCCCACGTCCCTCTGTCCAGCTGTCCAGCAGTCCAGCTGTGGCCTGTGCATGCACCCGGACCCTCCTTCTAGGCCCACAGCTGGGAAGGGACCTTTACCTGCGCGCAGAGACACAGAGACTCTTCAGCAGCAGCTCCGGAAGTGATTTATGGGTTGACCTTCAGATCTTCACATCATAAGCCTTTCCGTGACTAAGTTTCTCCCTGTGGAAAAGTGCACTTCCCTCCCCGAAGAGGTGCTGAGAAATTACTAAACACCCCTGGCCACGTGGGGAAAGTGCCAGGGAAGACAGGACAGGGGGCGGCTGGGTCATTACCAGATGGCTGCTGCTGACAGTTCGGGTAGCTGCTTGAGCCCAAGTCTCCAGGAAGAGACAAACTCAAGGAAAAACTGGTTTCAACATAGGAGTAAGGACCCCCCCTCCCTGATTTCATATTGAGATAAAGTAGGACACTATAGCCTTTACTTAGGGTTTTTTTTTCTTTCTTATATCCAGGCATCATGTAATCCTCATAAAAAATTTTATGAATCTCCCTATGAAAATAATAATTCAATAGGAAAAAGCTCTTCTGGCTTTTGTTTTATCATGAGAATTTTTTAGCAACCATTAATTAAAAGCTAATGCTAGAAGTTGTATTTTCCAGTATCTTTCATTTGTTTTTATTAAATTGAAAATTGTGTAAATAACAGATAAGCACCCACATCTATAATAGGACAAGAGAAATCATACGATGTTGTAAGTCTATCATTAAGTAAAATAATAATAATAATAATAATAATAATAAGGAAAGCCAGAGAGACACTAATACCTTATTTAAAATATCGTTAAGTATAACTAATACATTTTATTTGACATGACGTGAGCTCCAAAGAGACAGGACTTTTCTTTATTCACTTTTTCAGAGCGTTTTGTTCCATTTTCCTAGCGTTGTTTTAATGTCTGATTTCCCTGAGAAGTCGGCCGTCAATCTCCCCGGGATTGGGATTTCCATTTCATTGGTCTTCAATTTTGCAAAGCATCCAGGCTATTCTTTTGAAAGATTATGAATAAGGAAACAAAACAGGCTACCAGTAAAGAAGAAACACATACAAGCTGCCTACATTTCCACAACAGAGCGTTCTGTACCTACCCACTATATTTATTCCTGAATTATAGCAAATGACAATTTCCATCTGGACTTTTTATTTCTTCATAGAGGCATTTCTCATTTCATCCTGTGATAATGTAAAAAATGACGTACACTGTGTAACCATAAATAAAATAGCTTACAGCACCACTCCAAACATTATTCTCAGCCTTCGTGCATACTAAGCTGCTCGCTCCAGTCCAGGCCAGAGAAACCGGGTCAGACAGCTGCACAACAGAACAGAAGGAATAACACGGGCGTGTCTCTCGCATGTTCCCTGTTATGCTGCTGATTATCTTGCGGGGCTCCAGAGTTTCATAAATCTTCTTAATTGGAGACGTCACTTAGCCTTGGGCTACGGCAGACAAATGAAAGACGAGTCTTTGTTGTGGACGTGGACTCTGTGCCTTATCTATTCCGTGGGTGTCCTCTGAGTGCAGCCACTTCGGGAGGGATGCACCTCCAGCCCACATCCAAGCAACATCAAGTGGAAACCACAGTGCGTCCCCCGCGGCACACCGATAAAAGCGCACCTGAGTCACACGCGTATCATTTCCAGCTAGAACAGGTCTGGGGCACTTCTCTTATGCTTCCCACGGACTGACGGTCAAGTCATGTCGCCGCACCTTCCCCCACTGCTAGAAGGAAAGCTCATCCCCAGCCCAAAGAATTAAACTGTGCTGATGAATTACCCACAAGGAAGGAACAGAAGAAGGGAGAAATAAAATTAATCTTCTGCCCACCCAACAGAAAAACTTGATGTTAAATACGTGATCGTGATTAGAAAATATTGTAACTTAGAGGAGGATAAGCAGAGGTTAATTGAGGCCAAATAATACTGTGACAATCGGTACTAGAGCTTTCTTTTAGAATGAAATAGAAGATCTTAGCTAAACCCGCATAAGGTGTTCTCTAAAATGAAAGATTCCGTCTCCTTCAAGAAGAAAGGGGCTTGTCCCAGTAAACGATGGGCGGAAAATCAATCCTGTCCTGGGGGCGCCCAGGTGGCTCAGTCGGTTGAGCATCTGACTTCGGCTCAGGTCATGATCTCATGGCTCATGTGTTCAAGCCCCACATCGGGCTCTGTGCTGATAGCTCGGAGCCTGGAGCCTGCTTCGGATTCTCTGTCTCCCTCTCTCTCTGCCCCTCCCCTGCTCATGCTCTGTCTCTCTCCCTCTCAAATATGAATAAATGTTAAAAAAAATTTTTTTTAAAAATCAATCCTGTCCTGCATTCCAGGTGCCCTTTCCTTTACTCATCCCTTCTGCTTGTTCTAATTAAGCCCCACACAGAATTCATTATATGAAAAGAAAATGCAGTCTACCACTTCCCAGATTACTCTACATTTAAATGACTTACCTTTGGAATAGCTACCTTTACTGACTAGTAATATTCTTTACACTTTATACCAAGAATGTCATATAAAAAAAAACCACTATGCACTGCTTTTATTGTAATCCCTCCATCATTTTACCATTGTTTCCTACACCGAAGAGTCCTCCTTGTTACTATTTTCTTGTATTCAAAAACATCGTGTCTGAAACACAGCATGTATACATCCATCCATCAGCAATCTCTGGTGTTTCACCAACAACGTCCACCATTCCATACAACCCACCACATAAAATGGATGTAGAATGATTGTTGGCAGGAGGCAAAACAGAATCTGCATTCCCGGCCAGCCACCACAAGGTCAGGCAGTTAGGTCCTAGGTTCCTGGGAGTCAGCGTGAAGGGGACTTTGGGAATGATGGGCATGTCCCCAGGATAACGGGAAATAAATTATCCAGAGACAGAAGAATGGGCAAAGCTCTTCCCAAACCATCAGGGGAGTACTCTGGAGAAAGAGAAAGGGCATTACTCAAACATATATCATCTATGAATCTACGAAAGCAAGTGTGAAAGTATACACTAGACCTAGATGGGACTAACCAGACATAAGGAAGTTGGCTTAAGAAGAGGAAGAAGGAGTTCAACTGGCTTCTGAAACCTCAGACAGGACTTGGGGGGTTCAGGCAAAGAATATCCAAGATTTAAATGGCGTGCCTATAGTAGCGGGCAGAGTGGAGCTAGGACTCATACAAACGGGCTGGTACATGTTGATCTATTGGTGAAAAACCTTCCAGCACATTCAGTGGGACTTCATAATGAAAGAAGCATAAGCCTTAAAGCATTAAGAACTGGAAAGAGTGACAAGACATGTTGCAGTGTGTGGCTGAAGGGGACAGAAAAGGGAAGTTAGAACCGAGGGCAAACATGAATTCACAAAATCACCGCATACACTGGAGAAACTAAATTGCTACGTATTGTCAGCCTGTTCAGTTTACGTAGTGACCTGGGAAGGGAAATGATAGCAGATGACCATTCCACAACGTTTTTGTTCTATGTGGACAGAAGCTGCACATGCTTAATAAAAGTCAAATGACACAACTATGTTTCTGAAACATTCCTGTACTCAGTTTCCCCAACAGTCTAGCATTGACAGAGTTTATCAATCTTTCTTTAAATGAATTTCCCCGCATGCAAGCATGATGCGTACTGAAATAAGGATGTAAAATCTCTAAAGTAAAACTCATCTGAAAAAAGTAGGAGAGAACATTTCCTAACTTTTTTTCTTTTTTGTAAATAAATTTTTTTAAGTTTATTTATTCATTTTGAGAGAGGCAGAAACAGCGTGAATGTGGGAGGGGCACAGAGAGAGGGAGAGAGAGAGAATCACAAGCAGGCTCCCAGCACTGTCAGCACAGGGCCCAACACGGGGCTCGAACTCACGAAACCTTAAGATCATGACCTGAGCCAAAACCAAGAGTTAGACCCTTAACTGACTGAGCCACCCAGGCATCCCCTAACATTTTTTTTTTCATCTAGTAGGACCCGATTCAAAATTATCACCTACTGTCTTTCTTTTTTAACTGTGTGAGAGCTAAAAGGATACCCAACTCTCTTGTCACAGTGAAATGAAAATTTATTATGTAATTAGTTTAGGAAAACACATATTACATGCATAAATAGACATCATTATAATCATCATATTTCACTGTAATAATATTTGAGACTTTAAGGGATATCATCAAATAAAATTAATTTCATTTACAATAAATGAAGCATAAGATACGGAAAACTTTACTCAGCTGCATTCAAGATCTAGCAATTCACTGTGAGTAAAAAAAAAATTACTTTCATCAAAGATAATAGTTTTTCTCTAGCTCTTTTGCTGATGCCTACCCAATATATTCTCTCTAAATGGGCATAAAATTTTAAAATGTCCCTCTGATTCGATTTTATAACACAGATCTCCATTCAGTGTTTGAAATATCATGGATCTTGCATAAATATTAAGATGGAAATATGTCCATTTTCAAATGTTTATAAGTCATTGGCTTCATAAATGCTTTTGCCATCTACTAACCATAACATAAGACCTTGGTAACATTCTTTACTAGAAATCTACACGCAAATGCACCAAGAAACTCATCCAAAAACCTCAGCAAAACCAATGATCTGTTCATTAGAAAAATTTATATATATATATAAATATATATATTTATATATGTATAAATATATATACATATATAATTACATATATGTATGTGTATACATATATGTATATATACATGTGTGTGTGTGTGTATATATATATATATATACACATACACACCAGCCACAGGTAATCATTCACAACCAAGAGAAGAATTTTCATATGAATCAGGGAAGGGTTTTGAGTTAGCAGATCCTGAAATTAATCCCAGCTTTGTGATTGTACCTTGGGAAAGTTACATGACTTCTGTTTCTCAATTCTATCTGTTAAATGGGACTAAAACCTTGCAGGGTCTCCATCATGACCAACACAAGATTCAAAAACCACCTAGTACAGTGCCTGACACAAAGAAAGACTACTCTAAATAGTACACCACTTCACAGATGGCTGTTCGATAAATATGACACTGCTTCATAGATGAGTCTCAATCTTGTGTAACTCTTTACCACCCAAAGCTCAGTCAACTTGATAAAAACAGAGGAGAGCTGATCACCACGAGACAGGATGGATCTTTAAGCAGGTAGACATTGGACCCAAATGAATCTGTGACTTCTATTTTTCAAATGAGAAATGAACCACCACTTGATTTATCCAATAAGTGCTTCCCATAAGTGATTACTTTTAAGAAGCAGCTTTCAGAAAATGCCTTCTTTACACAGGATTTCATTACTGAATAACAAAAACCTTTGACCAGTACAGAGGAAGCTGTACCAACCATAAGAACTGGATTTCTCAGTGTCTAGGGTTCCTCACTTACTAGATGGGAGTGCTACATAATCCAGCGACGATGGTCACTGAACACAGACACCTTGCAGCTTCAGGGATGTCAAACGATGGAAGGAAAGGAATCCACACACTTTGTGACACACACAGAAAACAAATAAGGATCAAAAAAGTAATAATAAACCTAGAAGAGCTTAATTTCATGCACTGCATGTGTTGGAAGATGAAAAAACAGCATCTCGTTAACATTAATTGCATTAAATTCAGCATTTTTATAATACTTTTGGCTTCTTTTTTTCTTCCAGTTGGCAAGGTGTCAAAAGGGAATAAAAAGTCCTTCCAGATGGTTGGTCTAAGCAAATTGGGTGGAATTTCCCTTTAAGTAAAAAGGGAAATACATGCATTAGAAGCCCTGCAGAGCACCTATCGAATCAAAACGACTACTGTCTGCATCGTTCTAATTCACTCACTGGTTTATGGCCTCGCTCTATTTCAGGGAGTTTCTCAAATACACATTACATTCTGCAGTGCTAGAGCTGGGATCAGATCTCCAAGTTAGTTCAGAGATATACACTGTGAAATCTTCCCCCGCTAGGCAACTGTCTTCTTTGGATCACAGCTGAGAAAGTACAGCAGCAAAAATAATAGTAATAATAATAATAATGATTTTTTAATTGCATTCTTTCAAGGGCAACTCTAAGGTATGCTTACTCAGCTCAATAAACAATGTGGGTTGGGCGCCTGGGTGGCTCCATCGGTGGAGCGTCCGACTTGGGCTCAGGTCATGATCTCACAGTTCGTGGGTCCGAGCCCTGCGTTGGGCTCTGTGCTGACAGCTCGGAGCCTGGAGCCTGCTTCGGATTCTGTGCCTCCTTCTCTCTCTGCCCCTCCCCCACTCCCACTCTCACTCTGTCTCTCAAAAATAAATAAATGTAAAAAAAAAATTTTTTTTAATCAATGTGGGTTTCAGGGATAACACCATAAAGATTCACACTTTGTCCTTCCAAGCGTACATTTTACTCTAATCCTTGTGTTGTTTGGGAGAGCTACCAGTAAAAATTACGGAGACAGATGTGATGGTCGAGGGTCATCTTATCGTAAATCAATTCTCAAAGCTCTTCTCTTGCCTGTAGTTGGGGGATTGGATTTTATTTGTCCCAGTCTTTCACTCTAAAATCCAGGAGCACATATGGAGCACCCGGATGGTTCGGTCGGTTGAGTCTCCAACTCTTGATCTTGGCTCCGGTCAGGATCTCACAGTTCATGAGTTTGAGCCCCGCAGTGGGCTGTTCACTGATGGCACAGAGTCTGCTTGGGATTCTCTCTTCTTCTCTCTCTCTCTGATCCTACCCCACCTGCGTGCTCTCTCTCTCTCTCTCTCTCTCTCTCAAAATAAATAAACATTTAAAAAATAAAAATAAAATCCAGGAGCACATAAATGAGGGGTAAAAGCTTGAATTGGAAATACAGGGGGTCAGGGAAGACAGAGATGGCGGCCGTGGCCATCCACTCCAACCCTTTTCTGATTACTGCTAACTACAGGATAAACCTCAAAGCCATTACTCATCAAAGGCAGGCCCCACGCTTCCCGGCACTTAGATCCAGGTGGAGGCGAGCCTCCAGCAGCCTCCACGAAAGAGACAGCAAACGCCACTGTGGCATCCTGCTTGCCAGCCTCCACTCAGGGCTATCTCCCTGGATGGAAGCTACTGGCATGAGGTCAGGAATCCTGTCAAAGGCAACATGGAAATAGCACTGCATCAGGTCCAAGGCCTGGCGTTCACAGGTATGTGCTAACACAAGTACACACAGTGTTTTCGAGACTTGTATTTGTCCTGTTTCTAATTTAGTAGAGTGTGTTTCGACCAATAGTTCAAAATCAACGGCGCTGTTATGCCCTCTGCCTGGGAACATTTAGCAACGTCTGGAGACAATTTTGGCTGTCACAACTGGGGGACACTACTGACATCTAGCGAGTAGAGATTGGGGATCCTGATAAACATCCTGTAACACACAGGAAAGCCCCCCCACCCATCCCGCTAAAAAGAAAGAAACTATCCAACCCAAAACGTCAGTAGTGCTGAGAATGAGAAACTCCGCTTTAGACGGATTTTTTTTTTAAGATGCAATTAAGGGGCGCCTGGGTGGCTCAGTCGGTTAAGCGGCCGACTTCGGCTCAGGTCATGATCTCTCGGTCTGTGAGTTCGAGCCCCGCGTCGGGCTCTGGCTGACCACTCAGAGCCTGGAGCCTGTTTCAGATTCTTTGTCCCCCTCTCGCTGACCCTCCCCTGTTCATGCTCTGCCTCTCCCTGTCTCAAAAATAAATAAAAATGTTAAAAAAAAAAAAAGATGCAATTAAATAGCTTATGCATTGTAAAGAGGAAAAGAATTGCTAAGACCATTGCCGGATGTAATCATCAGCCCCCTCTCGAGATTCCAATCAAAGTCCCGCCACTTACTGGAAATTCCCGCTATGCAATAGGAAATGTCCTTTATCATCCACAGGTGACATCTGCTCTCCCTCGTCCACAAATACTGAGAGCGCACTAAACGGTAAGCCGCTAACCACTGAAACTTTTCTTAGCTCCTAAAACAGGAAGCCTGGTATAGTCATTGCACAACTTCCTAATTACTTTGTATACACTGTGCAGATTCACTCTTTCTTCTGCCACGTGAAATACAAGGGAGGCAATTTACATACCGCGTTTCAACTCTCCGCTGTATTATTTTAAGATGCTGCTGCTTTTATTCTTTACCCGTAAGAAGTCACACTAGAATAAATAAAAACAGTTGGACACGATTCACAGACAAGTTTTTCAAAGAGCGCATTCTTAACATCATACGACTTCTAATTAAATATGCTATCCTACTGGATTGTGTATGCAGAACGTGTTTCCCACTTCCACTTATGCATATCATCTGCTTTGTTAAAACTTTTTTTTTTTTAATTTCGCACATAAATCTGTATTGATTCAAGTCTTAAGTGGGATCCCATTTTGTACATTGTTCTCCACTGATTCTGGTTATTCTTCAGCACTACCTGTAATTTGCAAAATAGCAATGGACCCTCGCTTCTTGTACCTTTCAAACGTAAGGGGAGTAAGGATGACCAGTGAAGGTTCAGTTCACCTGATTCCGTAACTGCATCCCTCCCTCTTGAGGCATCTTCCTTCACTCTCACACTATTTCTTAATCACCACCGATCCTGGGATCCACACATCCTGTGCCTACTAGCCATTCTGATTGATAATCTCATTTTTAAATTTATTAAATTTCTCCTATCTTGGCTCGGGCTTATGTCATAAGTTATCATTGACTGGGGGGGCTTAAACAACAAACATTTATTCTCACAGTTCTGGAGGCTAGGAAGTCCAAGATCAAGGTGTGAGCACATTTGGTGTCTGGTGAGGGTCTGTTTCTTGGTTCCCAGACTGCTGTCTTCACTCTGGGTTGTCCCACGGCAGACAGGGAAGAGAGGTGGTGAAGGAGAAAGCCATCTGTCTTGTGTTTCTTTTATAAGAACACTAATTCCATTTATGAGGGCTTGGCCATCATCTCCCCAAATCGCCTCCTCCCAACACCATCACATTGGGGGTTAGAAATTCAACATACGAACTTCACAAGGACACAAACGTTCAGTCCATTACACCTCCCATATGCAAGATAGAGAAAATAAGGGCACACTTTCCATCGTCCATGTTCCTTGCCTCTGTAACAATGTTATTTGGTTCCAGTGGGTAATTACCAGAACCCTTCCTATGACTGCAATCAATTTGCTTGCCATTTGCTAATAATTCCTGCCACCCAACAGGGGTGTTCTTTCTCCTTATCACACAACAACTGCCCCTATAGATGACATACACTGAGGCACACTAAGCTGTAATCTCCCTAGGAATGGGAACCCTTATATCTATGTCTTTATACACCAAAGAATACTAAACTAGCAGTAAACACAACTCCCGAAGTCAATGAGAACATGTAATGGGGTAGAAAGTCCCAGAGACTACCATTGGTGCTAAGAGGGACTCAGAGAGGTAACAAGCATCTTAACCATTCAGGATAAAGTAAGGACAAAGAGAATATTTAGCCTGGACGGCTCAGTCAGTTAAGCATCTGACTCTTGATTTCGGCTCAGGTCCCGATCTCAAGACTCATGAGTTCGAGACCCATGTCGGGCTCTGCACTGCCTGCTTGAGATTCCCTCTCTCCCCCTCTCCCTTTGCCCCTCCCCCTCTCGTGCTCTCTCTCTCTCTCTCTCTCAAAATAAACAAACTTAAAAAATAAAAAGGAACGTCTAGGGGCGCCTGGGTGGCGCAGTCGGTTAAGCGTCCGACTTCAGCCAGGTCACGATCTCGCGGTCCGTGAGTTCGAGCCCCGCGTCAGGCTCTGGGCTGATGGCTCGGAGCCTGGAGCCTGTTTCCGATTCTGTGTCTCCCTCTCTCTCTGCCCCTCCCCCATTCATGCTCTGTCTCTCTCTGTCCCAAAAATAAATAAAAAACGTTGAAAAAAAAAAAAAGGAACGTCTAGCCAGACTCTGTCTCACCTGGGAAGTAAGGACAGAGGCAGAGAAAGGACGGTGCAAAGTCCTCTGCACAGTTGTGCTAAGAGAGGAAAAAATACACCTCTGAGCTGAGGATCAAAGGGGCCAAGACAATGCCAGTCTTCAGATGATGACCCTCCAGCTGCCCCGATCCCTAAGCAACCTCGCCCGTCACTATGCCGACCCACGGGGTCACAGCAGACCACACGCCAGCCTGCCGGTGCCCTGACAGCAAGGATCCCTGTTCCCGGGGCCCACACGCACGCGACACGCATGGGAGATTTACATGTCCATAAGCGACACCCAAATGACTTCTGTTTGTTCACCTCGGGAGCCTTCCACGTCCTCAAGAATCCGCGTACGACAAGATATGGAAAAGCTCAACGAGACCTATACAGAACTGGCCAAATCAAATCAAGCTTTCAGAAGACAAAATCAGGAACAACTTTTGTGAGTCTGTAGTGTCACAGGGCGAAAAGCCAAGACTAGAATAGGTGCTTTCTGATGTGCCTCCCCAAAGCCCTATTCATACACCCGCAGCCAAACCACTGGCCCAGGATGTGCTCCGTGGGGGCCCCGGACACCACCCTGATTCCAGATGAGTTCTAATAAAGGAGGGCGTTCGTTCCGGGCAACACGATCCCCTTTCTCCTCGGTGCTATGTGCTGGTGCACACGCACGTGTTCCCTCGGGAACCACAGGCAAAGCACAGGAGCCCTTCGGATGGCGGAACTCATGGAAACTCATGGAAATGCTCACCTTTGCCACTGGTTCATGGGTATGACCCCATGCAAGTTATTCCTGCTCCGTTCAGCACCCCACCAATTTTCCTCCTTAGAGGTAACAGCGGTGGCCTTCGCCAGCACAGGGGTGCTGGGAGGCCGTATTATACTCAGTCCCTCTGTTTATACAACACCTCTTAAATCAAAACGTAGGCATTTATCAGTATAATTTACCTTAATTATAGTATTTGCCATCACCCATAATGCACAAGACAACTATGGAATTTGCACACATGGAAAAGGAAACTGGAACGGAGGCAGCATTTTTTTTTTCACTTGTCCAGGGTTACTCCCATGCTGGAGAGAAGGGGAAATATTAAATATATCAACTACCGAAGGGCAGACTTAAGGATTTCTAATCCACTGCTAGTGAATGTTTATCTCCTAAGCAGAAGAAATTTAAAAGGAGAATGAATGTTATCAGAAGACAGTCAGAAAGGATTCCTCACATCAGGAAGCAATGGTCGGGGGAGTAGAGGGGTCTATATCCCTTGCATGAGTTACTTTAAGCCCTTGAAAGAAGTTCAAAGGCTCTCTGAGACTCTTACTTGTAACCAGACCTCTGCTAAGTCCAGAACAGTCAGGTTGGAATTCATGCCCCCAAATACCCACACCTTCATACTTTTGCAAGCTCAGTGCCAATCAGGACCATTTTTTTTTAACTTATTTGTTTATTTTGAGAAAGACAGAGAGAGCGTGAGCAGGAGCAGAGAGAGAAGGAGAGAATCCCAAACAGGCTCTGCAGTGTCAGCACCGAGCCTGACTTGGGGCTTGAACTCACAAATTGCCAGATCATGCCCCGAGCCAAAACCGAGAGTCGAAACCAAGAATCGGTTGCTCAACCAACTTAGCCACCCAGGCGCCCCTCACAGGACCATTTTCTAGAAGCTGCTTCTCTTCTGCCTACATAACCATTGTTAACAATCTAATAGACACGCTTCTAGATCTTTCTCCATTGTTCATCTCATCACGAACACATGTATATAGACTTGGAAGAGGGTCTTCCTGCTTTATAAAATAGGGCCTACTTTTCTCACTGAATATTATAAAAATCTCTTCAACTTAACCAGATTTAAATGAATCTTTACATGGATGCACCATATCTGAGGCATTCTTATAATCTAATCGATACACAGCCTTTAATTCTTGATATGTACTCAACATGCAAGTTGTTTTTTGAGTGTGTTTTGCGTTTTGGTTTTGATTTTGGGGGTTTTTTTGTTGGTTTTTTTTTTTGTTTTTTTGTTTTTTTACAGGGGTCACTGAAAGCAATGCTACTATATAAACCCCCAATACACAGACCCTTCTCTATGTGTGCTGGCGTTTTTACTTTTGTAATGTGTATTCCCAGAAGTGGTACTACTGGGTCAAAGGGTTTGTATATTTATCGTAGGAACTGTCAGACTGCTTTCCCCAAAAATGTAAGCAATTCACATTTCTGTCAGGAATGGGTGTGAGTCCCCTTTATCAGCATCTCTACGAGTAGTGTTTTTATTTTTCCTTTCTCTCTCTCTCTCTTTTTTTTTTTTTTTTTTTGCCTGTCAGAAAAATGGCATTTCACTATCCTAACAGTCACGGATGGATCATCATTTCATGTACTTACTGGACATCAGAATTCACTCATATTTGGGCGCCTGTGTGGCTCAGTCAGTTAGGCATCTGACTTCAGCTCAAGTCATGATCACCTGGTCTGTGAGTTCAAGGCTCAGGCTGGGCTCTGTGCAGACAGCTCTGAGTCTGGAGCCTACTTCAGATTCTGCTTCTCCCTCTCTCTCTGCCCCTCCCCTACTCATGCTCTCCCTCTCAAATAAATAAACTTAAAATTTTTTTTTTTAAATTGACTCATATTCGATTCCCTATTCATATCTTTGCCCATTCATTTGAAGGTTGTTCGAACCTGTATAGATTAGAGATCTATCACATGTGTTGCAAAATACTGTCTCTAGGTAATATTTGACTTGTTAGATTGTTTCTATTATCTTTTGGCATAGATTTTTCTTAATGACAACCAAATCACATTCTAGCTTTTCTGTTGCCAAAGAAGAGGAAGAAATAAGCAGAAAATTCCCAGTCTGCGGCTGCTAAAATTAATACTAGAGATCCAGTGAAATGTAAACTTGAAAAGAATCCAGTATAAATAAAATGACATGTCCAGAAATGCCTTCCTTCTTCACCATCAGCACAAAGGCTGTCCCTACCCTTCCCTGGCCGACAGGAACTCCATGGCACAGAAAGTCACTAGCGTGGCTGGTCTGATGCCACGCGGTGGATGCCACGAATGGGCCACTCTGTAATTCCAAAATCTGGGCAAGGCATTGCCCAGAGAGCTTTCAGCTTCCAGTCCTACTCTGCGCTGACCGAAGGAGGGCTCCTCGAACAGAACACACAGGGATCCCACAGGATACGTTTCGCCCAGAACCCGTCTCCAGCGTGGGGAGAATCCGGCACCCTGAGAGGGGAGCAGTGTGCTTGTGCCTATGAGACGGGGTGAATCTGGAGGGAGGACGGACTCTCTGTTCCTTTAAAAATGGTACATGGAATCTTTTTCTCCACCTTAGGGATAAAGCAAAAAGAAAGCTAACAATGGGTGTGCCCACCAAAGAACGCGGTTCTTTCATTTTCGTTAAGAGTTTTTGTTACCCGGTTCTGCCATCTCCCAGCATTTTGCGAGTGATCATGTCATGAGCTTTTCTGCTAGGTGGTAACGATCATTCCACCTGGCCCTCCCCAGCATCTTTCAGGGTCGCTGGCTTTTTGTATCCTGTTGAATTTTTATCAGACTAGGATGGCTATCGACAATAACAGGAGATGTTTTATGGTGTTTCTAATCCCAAAAGTGGCGGAATAAAATTAGTCTTAAAACCGACAAGGGAACCCCCTTTCACCTCCCTGACCCCATCCCAAAGCCTGGGTCAGCTATAAACCTTGTTATAACCTCAGGTGAGGTGTTCTCGGGCCTCACAGACAGCTGTGAGCAGTCATCAAAAGCCCTGATCAGTTGCGGTAAGTTCCACCTTGATCTTCTGCTGCCCTCCGTGAGCTCTGCCTCCCCCGTTTGAGAAGAGGCATCAGCACGACGCGTACACCTGAGATCTGGACACCACGGTGCAGCGGAGAAGGGAAACCACACATGAGAATTCAGGCTGACCGTGACGTAAGGTGCTGCGGGTTTGCTTCCGACCCCCAACCGACCTGTTCCAAATGGCACTCCTGAGAGGCGACTCTCCATCTCCAAATATAGCACTCATTTTAAAACTCGGATCTAGTATAGACCACAGTGCCTACAGCTGAAATGGCAATGCTGTACTGTAGACTTCGATTGGCTATGAGGGTAGATCCTAGGTTAAATATTCGGAAAAAAATTCAACAATAATAATAAAGGGGCCAGGGGGGTATTCGGGGAGGTCATGGGTATGTTGACGTCCCTAACGCTCGCAATGGCTTCACAAAGTCATCAACGTAGGTACATATACATTAGATACAGTCTTTTTATTGGCTTTTTGTCAGTCCATCGCACCTCAACAAACTGAGATCTTGGGACACCCGGGTGGCTCAGTCGGTTGAGCGTCCGACTTCAGCTCCGGTCATGATCTCACGGTTCACGAGTTCAAGCCCCTCATCGGGCTCGCTGCTGTCAGCGCAGAGCCCGCTTCGGATCCTCTGTCCCCCTCTCTCTCTGCCCCTGTCCCACTTGTGCTCTCTCTCTCTCAAAAATAAACACTGAAAAACAAATGAACTTAAAAATGAGATCTCTTAGGTTATGTATGTGCTACTTTCTATACGTTGGCATTTGACCCGCGAAATGATCCACTGGCAAAAATAACTTACTCTTCAGTTGAGCTTATCTATTTTAACCATGGCTGGGTCACCATGCCTTACAAGTTCGGTGTGTCCTTTCCACAGAGCTCTCAGTGCAGATGCTGGATGCTGACACCCATTCCTTCTCAGCGTCCAGCCCTGTATCCTGGTTTACGGGAGAAGACAGCTGCCTGAGGGAATCTTAATGGCCAGTGTCAATCTTATTTTCACTAACCACGAGAAGGGGGAGCTTTCAACTGTGCATTAATAAGCCAGATGCATTTCTCTCTGATAGAAAATCAAAGTTCTAAGCCACTGATAAAACTCTGATGACACCCTGGGCTTCACTGCTTTGATCCTCTAACAAAAGGTGTGAACGATGCGAGCGGGGTTCACTAAACTCCTCACCTGAAATCCAACACTGAGTGGCTCTCTGGCCTGCATCACTATTCCCTGTGTTGTTACTAAGACCACGTCTGGTCTCCTACCCAGCACATTGTGAATGTTCACAGAGATTGATTCAGTCAACAGGTGTGCTGCCCGGAGCCAGAACTGAGGCCAAGAACACGAAATATGGCAGCGAAAATACTCGAAGGGCCTCTTAAATACTGACCTTTCACTAACCCAAGGTCCCCAGGAAAAAAAGATATAATAATTAAAAGAGCAGGAGGAGAAAACAGTAGGGCAGATTTTTATGTCAGAAGGTAGCATTTTGGTAACAAGGAAAACTGGCTAGATCGTGAAAACCCGTGTCTTGCCTGGCCCCGAGCCTCCCAAGACTCAACTGGGGAAGAGACCGCATTTACGAAAAACAGCCTGAACTGCTGCTAATTGGAAGAAAAAGGCAAACTAAAAGCTGACAAGAACTCCCATGGCAGACTTCACTGTAAGAACCCGACCTTATATTCTCTAGAACCAAAATGGCATTTGATGTTACAACCGTGGAGAATTCTGCTGCTAAGATGTGAAAAGAAATCTCTCTCAAGGGGAGAACTACCTTTGGGACTTTTTGTCACTTTTAAGATCACCCCCGAATTATCAAAGCACTACACTATCCAGTGAAATACTATGAAGGGCTCTCCAAAGATGCTAGGACCCTCCCCACGGTCCTGTCTGCGGCGCCCTCCGGGGTCCTAGGGGACAGCCCTGGACTTTAATACTGTGGGTATGCCAATGATTCCCAACTATTATCTCTTGTTCCAATCATTCCCAGATAGTCCGGACTCACATAGCTATCTGCCCATTCTCTCCAACTGGATGACCAATGACACCTGTCAACCTAAAATTAACATGGCCCTAGGAGAATTCTTGTTTTTCCCTCTAAAACCTGTGCCTGCCCCCACCCCAGGACTTCTGTCTCAGTAAATGGCCCACCATCCACTGAATTTCTCATGTCCAAAATCCACATTCATTCTTAATTGTTCTTCCTCTCTCCCCCAATGCCCAAGCCATCAGAGTACCATTGACTCTGCTTCTAAAAACATGCCAAACCCATCTAGCGTTCTCCGTCTCCACCAATAACCCCCTGATCTGTGCCACCATCACGCCTTACTCAGTCACGTACAGTGACCTTCTAGCTGGTCTTCCAATGGTAACTGTAACAATTTTGAATGACAATTTAAAAACGCAAACAAGGGGTGCCTGGGTGCCTCAGTCAGTTCAGCGTCCGTCTCTTGATCTCAGCATGGGTCATGATCTCACGGTTCACGAGTTCAAGCACCTCGTTGGGCTCTGCACTGCAGTGTGGAGCCTGCTTGGGAGTCTCTCTCTCTCCCCCTCTCTCTCCGCCCCTCCCCTGCTCTCTCTTTCTCAAAAATAAATAAATACACTTGACAACAAATGTTTAAAAAAATGCAAACAAAATCATGACCCTCCAAGGTTTCTACCAAGGCCTCTCAATGCCCATAATGAACATCCATTTTGTGTCCTGCCCTATAAAGCCCTACACGCTCTAACTTTTGCCCACTGCTGCGATCAACCACAACACTCTCGCCTTCTCACTACACACAGGCCAATCCAAAGCTGTCCCCTACTCACTATCACATGAACCCATCCGAGTTCTCTGCACAGCACTTACCACTGCATGCCAGCCTTCTTACTTATTGTGATATAATTTTTGGTTATCGTCGAACTGTCCCACCTAAAATGTATATGCTCCATGACAACTGGGAGCCTGTCTTCTTTACTGGTGTATTTCCAATGCCTGAAACAGTCTTATCCACTGTATGTGCTCAGTAAATGTCTGTTTGGTGATGAAGAGGTGGGACGGATACAGGTTATTTCACCTTGCCGCTTTCCTTGCCATTTTCAAGAAAAGGGGCTGGTGTTTTACGTCAATAATAGAAACATAATTTCCAATCAGACATTAATTGGGATGCCCGTGAGTCCTTGATGACCCCCACATTCAGGAAAAGATGCTTCAGGGACATTTGTTTATACAGATGTTTATCCATGAGGGATCTGTGTTTGAGATTAACCACCAATCATGTGTTTTCCGCAAGAAAATTACACAGTGAGAGTGGGTTCCAACCCTCAAAATATCCACTAGCTCAGTGAAATAAAACCAAGACACTATTTGCAGAAACCTATGGTAGCTTTAGTTTGCACTATTGAAAACAGGCGGGTTCTACTGCTTTACAATTCTTTTCCACAATATTCTGCAACGGGAGCTACCTCGGTGACCTTCACAAAATAAAGGGGGTGAAACTCACACTGAATGAAGAAGTGATATGTTATCCACTGGCTCTGCCATCCGGGTAACCTTGGCATGACCTAGGCAAGTTTCTTAACCTCTCTATGCCTCAGTTTTCTCATCTCTAAACCGGGGATAACATTAGAACCGGTTTTTGTATGGCTGTTAAGAAGATGAAATGATGTAAGTAGGGCAGTTATGCCAGTGTCTGGGATACAGGGAACACTCTAGTGATTGGAGCCGTATTATGAATTATTACCAGTGGTTCATATAATGTTTCATATTATGAAATGTTGGAGAAGCTTAGTTCAACTTGTATTGTCTTTGCTGCATTATGAAGGACTGTTGAATGGCTGCACTTGTGAACTCGTCCAAGCCTTCCTTCAGACCCAAACATGGCTGAGTACCAATGGCAGGGAGAGGTGTTCTAGGAATATTTACATTGTGCACTTTCTACATGCAGGGAACTGGCCTGGGCTCAGGCAAAGGAGAAGAAGCTACTCTAAACCAATCAAGTCTCCACAAACCATGCACTTGTGGGTAATGTTACTTGCACGTGTATCTATCCGACCAGGTACGATTTAAGAAAACAAAAATCACTTTGCAAATGCTCTGCCATGAGACAGTCTGTGAATAAGAAAACAAGAGGCGCTTGGGTGGCTCAGCCAGCTAAGCGTTCGACGCTTGGTTTCAGCTCAGGTCATGATATCATGGTTCATGGGTTCAAGTCCCACATCAGGCTCCATGCTGAGAGCAGGAGCCTGCTTGGGATTCTCTCTCTCCCTCTCTCTCTCTGTCCTTCCCTGTCTCATTCTCATTCTCTCTCTCTCTCTTTCAAAATAAATACAGAGTCAAAGCTAGAATATATATAAGACACTGATGCGCGGTTCACTGAAGATACTTTAGAATGAGCACTAATCAAGGAAGTATGTGGTCATTCACAAGCTTCACTCGTTCCTTCTTGTTTGGCGCCTACTGTATGCCTGGCCTGTGGATACATCCTATCTGATGCTCCCGGCTGTAAACACAATGGCAGCATGTTCAGGGATGGCTGATAAAAAAAAAGGTCGGTGACTGTCCACACTGTCCAGTGAAAATGTGTGTGTGTGTGTGTGTCTGTGTGTGTGTGTGTGTACACGTGTGCGCCCACATCCACATGTGCTTGTAGGACCGAATTAGTGAAAGATCATTTATTCAAAAGAAGCTGAGTAGCCATGGTTTTCCTCTATTTGGTGGATACTTCAGTAGCTCTCAATTACTTTACCAAAAATTCATAACTAAGCCATAAGGTTAGGCTACGGCACTCTGTTTTAGACATTTATTTCATGGATTGCAACCGTGACTTAGTGGCCTTTGTAAGTCGTAATAATAGTGTGATCTCTGTCTACATCTATATCTATAAACCTATATACCTATACATCTACATGTATACATCCGTGTCTATATCTGTATCTATGCCCGTCTATATCTATACCTCTATGTCCATACACTTACCTCTGTCTACGTACATCTTTCTAGATCTATGGCTTTATCTACATCTATCTATAAATACAATTATATACACACACATACATACATTCAGCTAACGCAGATTTGTGCTCCCAGCATGGCAGGGGCTCCATAAAAGACACATCAATGTTGTTTTTTGAACATGCACATTTCGATAACTAATTTACAGGAAACACGACTTCGGGGTTCTAAGCTTGGCTCAGCTCCATGACCTTCCAGTCATGCCATGCTGTGCTATTTTTACATTTAAGAATATGTACTCCTTGAAGATGATACTGATGAAATTCTCTGTGATACTGACAGGAGGCCCAAATGCTGAGTTTAAGAAATGTAAATGCCAGGAAGGAACTGACATCCGATCCTACCACGCGGGGGTGGGGAGCCACTGGTCTCGGTGTTATTTAACTACAGTCACCTTCTTTTTACGACATCTTCACACGTTATAGACAGCCATTAGGGAGAAGGAGACTTTGGAGAAGGATACAGTGTGAATAATGTTCACCTATATTGGAAGATGGCAAAGACTACTCCGAAGGCAGTAGACCGGACTATTCAGGCTGGACAATTTTGGGACAGGCTAGAATGGCTTCAGCAAATCTAATTATTTAATTATTGTAAATTCATGAAACAAAACATCTTCAATGTAGCACATTTTTATTGCACTCTTAAGGACCATTAGAGTTAAGTTATGTTTTACAAAAACATTCAGTCTGAAATCACTTCATTAAATACCACATACGTAACGAGTGGTTATTGCGTGCCACAGTGTTAACTCCCGGGAAGATAGACACAATCAAGCCAATAAACACAATCAGCTTCACAGCCTGGAGAGAAGACTATACATATACAAAAATAACACAGTGAATCCGACTTTAAACTGCCATTGTGGGGACATGCCCAAAAGTGCACGGACACAGAGGAAGTGCAACCTAATTCATTTGATCGTGGAGAGGCGACAGAGGTTCTAGAGAGGTAACAGGCGAACGGAGAAATAGTGAACTCGCAAATATTGATCCACCTGATGATACTGGGAAAATTATACCAAACATAGCAAACTCTATTTGCAAGTAGAGGGGAAATAATCCCATCCCTTCGTTGTGCACACAAGCTCACAGACTTCCACGTCTGTGCCCAAATTAAAAAGAGAGTTTTTCTCACCCAGTTTGGAAAATCCCAAGAGATCTATCCATCTATCCACCCATCACCCATCCTCACCTCTACAAATCCATCCATTCAACAAATAATTACTGACAGGTTTTTACTTCCGGGGCTTTTCTCCATGCCTGGAGATGGACCAGTGATCAAGATAAGCAAAAATCAGGGGTGCCTGGGTGGCTCAGTCGGTTAAGCATCCAACTTCGGCTCAGGTCACGATCTCGCGGTCCGTGAGTCCGAGCCCTGCATCGGGCTCTGTGCTGACAGCTCAGAGCCTGAAGCCTGCTTCAGAATCTGACCCCCTCTCTCTCTGTCCCCTCCCCAGCTCATGCTCTGTCTCTCAAAAAATAAACGTTAAATTTTTTTTTTAAATAAGCAAATATCTCTGCCCTCATGGAGCTTACACTGGGGGGAGGGCAGGGGAGGGCAGAAATTATGCAAACGGGAAGGATGGTGAGAAAGAGGTGAGGCCAAAGCACTGAGCCCAGGACTCCTGTGGTTGGAGGGCAAGGGGATGAGAGTGGAGGAAAGAGGAAATGGCCAGACATGTTTAGGGATCGCACCAGAGAAACATGGTACCCGGAAACCAGATGAGCAAAATGCTTCAAGGAGGTGGGAGGGAATGCAGCTGACTGGCTGACTGCCAAGTGTGATGCTGTGCAAGTCTTGACTCTTAGGGTCAGCAACATGGCTGTAACTGGTGACCTGAAGAGGCAGTAGTGATGGAAGACTGAGCAGTCAACGTGGGTTCAAGAGGAACTGCAAACACAGGAATTAAGGACAAGAAATACAGGCAAGTGCTTTTAAGGGTTTTTCTGTTAAAACAAAGAAAGGAAAAGGAAAAGGAGAGAGAAAAAAGACAAGAGGAAAGAAAAGAAAAGAAAAGAAAAGAAAAGAAAAGAAAAGAAAAGAGAAAAGAAAAGAGAAAAGAAAAGAAAAGAAAAGAAAAGAAAAGAAAAGAAAAGAAAAAAGAAAAGAAAAGAAAGGAAAAAAAGAAAAGGAAAAAAAAGAAAAGAAAAAAGAAAAGAAAAGAAAAAGAAAAAAAAGAAGAGAAAAGAAAAGAAAAGAAAAGAAAAGAAAAGAAAAGAAAAGAAAAAAGAAAAAAGAAAAGAGACGTGGGTTGTAGCTGAGGAGAAATTAAGGTCACGGGTCATTTTTTTTTAAGGTGGTAGATGTGCCCATTCTTACTGGAAAGATCCAGCAGAAAGGGGAAAATAAACACTTATGATGCCGGAAAGAAAGGGAAGAATAATTTAAGTGTTATCCTGGAGTGGGAGAGAAGGAATGGGGTATTGGCGCCCCAGCTGGGGGCATGGCCTCAACTAGAATTAAGTCAGGGTGGCCACCAGGTGAGACGGGTGGTTGGCCAGCTTGAGAAGGTACCTTTCTTTCAGGCAGGAGGTGGCTTTCTATGGAGGAAGGAGGAGCATTTCTCAAAAGGAGCCTCTGAGCTATGAGCAAAGCAGTCATGTCCCACAAAAAAAAAAAAATAATTTTTCTAAGCTTGATAAAAACTTAGCTGTACCCACCTAATTTGTGAATGCTGGAAATATAAAATTGGATGACTATTCTTAGATCCTGTCATATAAAAATACAGTGGTATTTACTTCCCAGAATCTCCTGACCATCTTTCCAACCTTTGCTTTTGCTGCTTCGGTTTAACCAATAATGGGTACTGTCCAAACTTTAAGCAAAAGCAAATGAAGCAAAATGACTCTGATCCCTTTGTGGCCTGGAAGGCTAAAAAAGACACAAACACACATGAAAACCACATGAAAAGCTCCAGTGGATAAAACATGAACTGATTAGGTTTGCAGCCCCGAAGCTATAGAAGCCTCTCCAGTACGCTGATCTGGAGGCTGCAACGCAGGAAAACCCCAAGTCCCATGAAATTTAAAAATCCAAACACAGGGTCATATTTAGACCCTTAGGAAAGTTCCGCCAAAAAAGATCTTACGCACAGTTTAATCAAGGGGGCAGTATCCTTACATGCACATGTAAATCTTCAAATCCAAGCAATTAACCCCACACACATCTGCCCCTCTACTGGGTGTGTGAGAATGAACAGCACACGCAGGCCATCCCCATCCTGCCTCAAACACGAAGCAAAGGGAAAAAAATGGATCCTGAACTTGACCACACATCTGTGATTCACAAATATTTATAGTGGTCATAAAACCAGAACAAAACATACTTGGCAGGCACTCACCTACACAAACCAGGAAAAGGGCCAAAATCCCATACGAGAGAGAAAGCAAGGTTTCCCCTGCACCATAATGGGCATTCTGACGCATTCTAATGTGGAGAGTGGAGGCAGACAATTGACCCATCAGTGAACTTGGGACACTGCATGTGACCAAGCAAATCAGACCTGCACAAGCCTCTCCACATCACCTCCTGGAGATTTCTCCATCAGGCTGACAAGGCAACAGGACAGGAATAATAAGGAATGGAGTCCACAGCTTTAATATTTCTGATATTATTAAGAATGACAGGCTTAATCTCTCTCCTAAAATACAACCACTCAGCAGGTCTAAGCAAGTGATGCACCTGTGTAGGTGCATAGAAATGCACCACAAATAACACAAAATAAAATCCCAGTCAGCATGATGGCCCCAACTGAAACACTGAGAGCAGCTCAGTGAGCACGTTTGTTTTCCTATTCAGTCTTTTTCTCTCCTAGAACTCAGTCCAGTGTCTCACTGCCTGTTCCCACTCTCAAAGGCTGTCCTTTCACTTTCCTTATTTTACAGCCAAGAAATCTAGAACACCAGGAAAAGGAAAGCTAGAGACCTGAGTTGTCTCTGGATCCGTCTTTGGATCTGTCCAAAGCCAGGTTAGTCTCCATCACAAAAAGAGAAACCTAGCTAATCCTCTATCTTCTGGAACATACAAACCATGAAACCACTGTTGCAGGCACATGGAATTCACAATTAAGTTAATATTTTAGGTGAGTGCTCTAAACTCAACAAGTGAGGACACCATCCAATACGTACGTGATTCGACCAGCGCTGTCTGTCTTGCACTCAAAACACACAACATTTAATGCAAACCCCAGAAGTTAGGCACAAACAAGAAACAAGAGGAAAAGCACTGTGATGATGTCTTAATCATATCCAGCCTAATGCGTTAAGTTCTATTATATAAAAAGTACTGATACGGAGTTATTAAAAATATAGGTAAAAGCTGTATAACATCTCAAAATGCAAAACTAAGCCTTTCCCTAACCAAAAGAGGATTAATAAAAGAAAGTATTTCACACGTCTGACTGTAAACCTGATTTCTATTTGCAGGATGAAGCAATGTACAGCTGAGACCCCCTCCTTCATACAAAGATTTTAATTGAACATTTTCATTAGAGTAAAATTGGAGGTTGATTTTTGTCAGTGAAGAAAAAGAAAGGCAGGCTATAACTATGAGATAAATTACAAAGTGCAGGATCTATTTTTAAATAACTGAACTGTTCTATGAATTCCAGGGATGAATATTTGTAGTAATAGCATGAGAAAGGAAAGGAAAAACCTTACTAAATCCCTAAGCACTGGATGGTGTCATTATGAAAAAATATATATATTTGACAATACTGAAATAAACTTCTTTAAATTTAAAACGATAAAGTCAACAAGCTAATGAAGTGGAGAAAAACTAATGACAAAGAGTTAGTGTTCTTAAAAACAAATTCTGTTAAAATCTATAAGAAAAGTGCTGAATTTCAATAGCTAAACAAGCATAAAGACAAACAGTTCTCTCACATATGTATGTTCCCTCTCTCCTTCTTTCTCAAAGTAATGGCTAATTATCACACAATTAAAAAATAATCAGCCAAATAACATAATCAGTAAATAATGAATCATAGAAAAAGAAAGGAATACTATCGAATCGACACAAAAAAACTGATGATGACGCTCAGTGATAGAGAGGTTTTAGCAAAACAAACTCTCTCACATATTACTGGGGAAGTATTAATATCTACAACACTTTGCAAAGCCAATTGGCGATCTTATTAAAACTGCTTGGTTTTGAAATAGCCAACAGCAGCTATTCTGACCTAATGAATGATTGAACCTGCAGTTAAAAGAAAGCTTGACAAGAGTGGCTACTATTATTCATGAAGCATATACTTTATGTGCCCAACGTCTCGTCTTCACAATGTAGCTCATAGTGTGAGCTACACGCAGCTGGAAAGCAGGGTTAGAATCCTGGTGTATGAGTGTGTACTACCCCCCCTTGGCATGATTGTCTCGGCACTGTCCGTGGGTTTGTTAACCTAAAGTAATATATATGTCCAGCAAGAAAAGAAGCAGTAAATTGCATTACAGTGTCTTTACATGATAGAATATTATAATGCATTAAAATGAGATTTATTAACAATTTTTGGTAATAATGATACATCATCATATGCATATGATAGGAAAAGTGTATAACAAGTGAAAAAGCAATCATGAAAAATTTTATGTTTACTGTTATTTCAACTCTGTACATTCTTTATCAAAAACATACTGGGGCGCCTGGGTGGCTCAGTTGGTTAAGCATCTGACTTCAGCTCAGTTCATGATCTCGCAGCAGAGTCCCATGTCGGGCTCTGGGCTGACAGCTCAGATCCTGGAGCCTGCTTCAGATTCTGTATCTCCTTCTCTCTCTGCCCCTCCCCCTGTCGTGCTCACTCTGTCTCTCTCTCTCTCAAAAATAAATATAAAAACTTTTATAGTATATATATATAAAGACTGCATGAAACGACAACGGTGTTTGTCTTTGTCAAAGTCATTATGGGTGAAAATTTCCCTTTCTTTTACATAATTTCTTTTTTTTAATGTGTATTTATTTTTGAGAGAGAGACAGAGCGCAAGTGGAAAAGGAACAGAGAGAGAGGGAGACACAGAAACCGAAGCAGGCTCCAGGCTGCGAGCTGTCAGCACAGAGCCCAAAGCGAGGCTCAAACCCACAAAGTGTGAGATCATGACCTGAGCCAAAGTCGGACACTGAAGAGCCGCCCAGACGCCCCCCTTTTTACATAATTTTTATGATGAGCATTCACTTCTTCCTTTCTTTTTCATTCTTTATTTTTTTAGATTGTGAAAGTATAATACTCCTGAATAATTTTGAGAGTGAATGTGTGACTCAAAAAAAGGCAAGCATCCTCAAACCTAGAGATAATCCATTTAGAGTTTGATACATATTGATACATGTTCTAGTAGACTCTATAACACACATGTATTTATGTGCACAGATTGTGTGTGTGTGTGTAAGAGGAATGGAATTTTATTAAATATATTATTTTGCAACCTGATTTTTTCCAGTTAATAAGGCACCATTATATAGCTTTCTGTTATTATAATCTAAATGTACCTTTTTATATTATTGCTATTAAACTATTTGGTTCTCCCTTGCCCATGTTTTTTGATGATAACCAGTCCAATCGTCAGATAGGCCTTCAGGTGTCAGAAGTATCCTTCTGTAAGAAAAAGTTAGGTACGCAAAACACAGAACCATCTCGTGTGATGCGTGTGGCAAAGGAGATCGCCATGTTACCCCACGATTTAACTATGTCAACTTTGTTCAAACTTGACTCTTACTAACATCTGGTTTTGCTCATAATAAAAGAGAAAGATTTGGTACCGGAGCACTTTTGAGCAACACAATTATCAGACAGCCCAAAATCATTGCATGTTTGCCCTAATAAGTATAAGCAAGAGTATGTTTAAGGATACAAAATAAAAATGTCACATTGAGAAACAGTACAGACACCAAAAGAGGAAATGCTATCTGAACCTATTTCGTAAAAGAGCTATACGTTCTAGACTAACAAAATACACTGAAGGAACAATGTTTGTCAAGCCTGCTTTGAGCAAAGCTGTCGTCTAGGGGCTGGAATCACATTAATACACTTGGGTGGAGCACTGGACACTAAATGCACTTACTCTAAGGGGTAGGTTTTGCAGTTACAGTAGACTTCATTAAAAGTCACTTATTAAATCTGAGCATCCAAGCTAAATTCTGTTAAAGAACTCATACCTACTGGCCACTGAAACACACTCGTTCTCCCCAGTGGTGTGAGGTCTTTGAGCGTTGTAAGTGTGCAGATCAGGGCTCAGGAAGCTACAGCCTGAGGGCCAAATCCAGCTCAGTGGTCTTTGTAAATAAGGTTTTACTAGAACATAGCCACACAGCCACATTTGCTCATTTATGTCTCGTCCGCAAATCCTAAAATATTCACTATGCCACCCTTTTAAGAAAAAGTTTGCCCTCTCCTGATTTAGATTGCTGTTTGAAAAACAAACTTCTTAATACTTATTGTGAGCTTTTCTTTTTTTTTTTTTTTTTTATGATTGTGGCCTTCTCCTTAAGGACAGGAGTATTTCTAGTAAGGGAAAAAATTAAAAAGCCTGTCTGCCTTATTCTCAGAAGGCATTGCCAGTTCTGTGAGGTAGTACTCTGTTAGGGTTAAGAACATGGGTTCAGGGGCGCCTGGGTGGCTCATTTGGTTAAGCCTCTAACTTCAGCTCAGGTCATGATCTCATGGTTTGTGGGTTCAAGTCATGTTGGGTTCTGCACTGACAGCACAGGGCCTGCTTGGGATTCTCTCTCTCCCTCTCTCTCTCTCTCTCTCTGCCCCGCCTTCTCTCTCTCTCTCTCTCTCTCTCTCTCTCTCTCAAAAATAAATAAATAAACATTTTTTAAAAAGAAAAAAAAAAGAACATGGGCTCCAATTCCATCTCTACCTCTGACTACCTGTGAAATCTTGAGCAGATTACTTAACCTCTCCATGTCTCGGTTCCTTTCTGAAAGTCTGCTCATTCACTGCCATTTTTTTTTTAATTTTTTTTTCAACGTTTTTTATTGATTTTTGGGACAGAAAGAGACAAAGCATGAACGGGGGGGGGGGGGGGGCAGAGAGAGAGGGAGACACAGAATCGGAAACAGGCTCCAGGCTCCGAGCCATCAGCCCAGAGCCCGACGCGGGGCTCGAACTCACGGACCGCGAGATCGTGACCTGGCTGAAGTCGGACGCTTAACCGACTGCGCCACCCAGGCGCCCCCACTGCCATTTTTAACAGCAGAGGCAAGTGTTGCTACGTCATAAGCTATCACACTCTCCATCTATACAACCATCGGTTTCCTCGTTTCCCATTGAGGTGTCTGACTTACCAAGGAGGGAAGGGGGGGAGCGTTTCCTCGATCATGTATCACACTAGGGATCCACAGCACCTGCACTCACACACCAGCACTGCAAAAAAGAAGAGAAAAAAAAATAGATCCTATGAGTCCATGTTACAGGAGGCTGTGGTCACTGTTTACCAATTCTAGAAAGTTCCATCAACGCCTTGCACAACCAGCGCAAGCTGCTTTAGCAGTGAAGACTGAAAGCAAAGCGACCCAGGACAGCTTGGAAATCACAACACCATGATCCTAGTCTAATATCCCACGCACCAATGGGTCTCTCTCTTCAGAAAATTAGAAATAAAAATTCAAATGCGGTCAACATATGCAAACAAGTCCCATGAAACGACCAAAAGGACCATCATTTCAAACCCGTGTGAATTACGTTAAGCATTGTGAACATCAGATTCAGATTGGTTGTGTGAATTTTACCCACTTTACGGTGGCTCTTTCATCCCATTTTGGAGACTATATTGTACTTAAGTAATGCATTTGAAAAATAAGAGATAAAGGCAGAAGGTATAGAATAAACTATACCAAAAATCTGAGCTTCTATTTTTATTTACACGTTAATATATATGACGCACAATGTGAGACTTTATAAGGAAAAGAACTGTAAACCATAAAATCCAGTAATCTCATTCGACCAAGTAATCTCTACCCAAGCTCCTCGGTTTCATATTAAAATCCTAAAAACTTGAACTACGATGTGACAGACTAATGCAAGACACTAGCCTCCCTAGAACAATGTATGCCAGAAGTCGAAGAAATAGGTTACTTTCAATTTCTGATTCATAAAGAAATATGTCCGTTTGTACCAAAGGATGCCTGTTACTTCAAATACTGCCCCTCATGGCCCCACGCTTACTCTGTTGTCCTAGTTCATGTGGTTTCTTTCTACTCTCCCAGCTCGTCAGCTCCTGGCTGCCATAAGCCTGGAACACACTGATGTTGCCTATCCCAATACATACCCTTGGGTAGCAGCTGAGAATAATTATGAGAAAAGGCAAGAACTTCCTGGAACATTCTGGAACATTCTGGCTATTCCTCTATGCAACGATTCCCACACTGTCTACTTCAGTAATTACCTAAAGACCATCTGCCTGCAGAAAATCAAATGAATTACAGCATCTGGAAGTTTGTAAAATTTTATATCTGGTGAAATCAGCCTTTTGGAAGTCCTGAGGTTCAGAGGCCAGAGGGTAGCCGGTGGCTAAGTGACACTGTCTCTCCATGAGGCTCCTTGCCTCCATGAGGTGCTTTCGGTTCGCTCACAGGAAGCAAAGGGGGCACATCCTAGGCGACACATTCAGAATTGCCCAGAAATGCGCGCACAGCACAGGTGCGCTCCCACACTGCAGCACAGCCAAGCCCAGTGTGGTCCCGGCTGAGTGCTTGAAAGCCCATGACATCATCCTTTGGAAAAGAGGAGGTACAGATGCGAATCCTTGAGGCCAAAAGAGGAGTAAGGGAGCTCTCCCCAAGGTGAGAAGGCATGCTCAGCCCAGGAAAAATTCCTAGGACTGGCCAATTCCTTTCTCCCACCCCAATAACATCTCCTTTGGGTGTGGCAACAGACACGTTAGTTGGAACTTCTTTATAAAATGGCATGTTTCAATACACCAACCTCTCCTCCGGCGCCCTAAAATCTGCTTTAAAATGAGCACCAACGTTTCTTTGTTTACGTCTTAATCAAGATTTAAGTGACAGGGTTGGACACAGCCACCCATTAATGCCAGGAATTCCTGGCAATTTCTATAGACCCGCGTGTGTCAGAATTAAACTTGCAACAGGGCTGGTAATTAGGTCTGGAGGCTGAGTTCTCCTATCCTCCCTCAGTGAGATCACAAATTAGCTGATGTGGTCCCTCAGCTAGGACATCCAAGGGCCACGCCTGCGGAGGATGGCCAGCCTCTTAAGTGGCAAAAGACACGAAGGCCAAAAAGGACAGACACCGTAAGAATTCAGAATCGACGCCACCAGATAAACAGTGCAGGGAGAGGACGTCCCTGCTCAATCCAGGCAGGGACAGCCACAGCATGGACGGCCGGAGACTCCAGCTCCAACTTTCTGGCTTCAAAATCCAGTCCCTTCCTTGTGAAAAGGCAACACTCAAGTGGCAAAACCCTCCACCGAGTTCACAGGGCTTGGTGTAAACACACCTCCCTTTGGAATCTGCGGCTTAAACTGGAAACCAGTTCCCGCAGCAGGATTTGGGGGCACACGCCCTGAAAGGGTCTTCCTATGCCCATGTTTCCGTCAACAGTGAAAATGACATTTCCCACCTTGGTGCCTGCCGGTCAGGTGAACAGCATGAGGACCTTCTACTCTGGAAGGTGAACCCTTGCCTGGGTGACTGCTTCTCCCTCTAAAGGCATACACCACATTCAGCACGGCACCCACACGTGCCGAGGAGTGTGGGCTCCGGAGAAGCCACGGAAACGAGGTAGTGTGAGTTTGCAAAGACCTAAGTTAAAGTCACGGACGATGGCTCAGTGGCTAAAGTAGGCTCCACAGCTAACATGGGGCTCGAACTCACAACCCTGAGATCAAGAGGCGCGTGCTCCTTGGACTGAGCCAGCCAGGTTCCCCTCTCCCAGGAAGGTCATAAATTAGCCAATGTATAAACCGGAAATCACGGACATATTTTCTGGAAAACTGCAAAGAAAGTCAAAAGGTAAAGAAACGACGATGCCCCAGAGGGTTGCCTCGGGCTAGAGGTCGGAATATTTTAAAGTGGATCTTTAACTGCCCATTAAACAAGAAAAGGCTTATGTTTTATTAAAATATAAATGTCCCCATTTGACTCAATTCCATGTTATTCTTATTCTTTTCTCTTTTAGCTTAAGATCAACTTCAGTCAAAACGGTGTCCTGAGTCCTCTGCATCAGAGTTCTCAGCCTCACTCCAGAAACACCACCGCGTCACACACTTGTGCAAGAACTACCCGTGCAGCAGCCCGTGGTGATTCACAAACAACAAACCCCTCCTAGAAGTTGCACCCTGTAGCCACCTTCACAGGCTCTTAAAACGCTCTCTCCACTGAAATGCATAAATAAAACTTAAACATCAATTATAACTCACTAAGTGCCCATCAGCACACGGCTTTCTGCAAAAATATGCAACCTACCCAGCCCGACCTAATCAGAATGAGGAAAAATGTAGATTTAAACATTCTTCTAGAAACCAAAGGTCAGCTGAGCGGTGGCCTTTCTTCTACAGATACATGAGAGAAATGAAAATTTCAGGCCAGTCTTAAAGGCTCAATTTAACAGTAAAATCACAAGACCTAAAATGAAAATGGATGAGACCACCTGGCATCATAAAGATATTTAATGGAGTCATGGAAAGAAAGCCCACCGGGTACTCAGGAAACCCATAAACTGTTGGACCAGGGGTTCCCAACTTGCTAGAATTTTCCCAGTGGCCATAGGGCTCAACTAAGGAACATCTTGTATTCAGTCAATTAGTTAACTTCCATGTACAGCACAGCCCCATGGTAGTTAATGTATGGTAACAACTCCCAAGACCCGATTTAATTGGGGGTTTTTTTAGGTGGTAAAAAGACAAAGCAAGAACCAATTACGCACTCGGGAGCTCATCCTTGCCACATGATGCCGTGACACTCTGAAACTGGAGGACAGGAAGTTGCTTCCAGGCAGAAGAGCAAGGACAGCTTCCTGGAAGAAGAGATATGTGATCTGGGAAATAAGGGATATTCAAGGAGATGATGAAGCAGTTGGAGTGGGGGGTGCATTACAGGTGAAGCAGGCAGTAGATGAGACAGGGATCCCCAAGCATCCTCATACGGAACAAAGAACCATATGGCCAGAGCCATGCTGGGTTGAAGTGCCAATGTCTAGTACCACCAATGGGGCAGGGGGTGTGGATGGAAACTCCAACCATGGGGCCAGCAGATGGGAGTTTGCAACAGTGCTGACTGAACGGGGTCGGGGGAACAAAGCAAGTCAGCTAAGGTGGAGACACAGGACTAGAGCTGTGAGGACCACGGACAGAAAGCCGTCCTGTCCTCAGATTTGTGGAGGAAAACAAGAAAGCCAGCAGGAGAATGGGTTCCAAGTGGGACCCAAGGCGGAAGGGCAGGAAGGGAGAGCATCAGCAGGCCTGTGTGCAAGGCCACTCCCAAGCATGGCCGAGTTGGGAGGGAGACTTGAAGGAACCACTCCAAGGAACTCACAGAGTCGAAATGAAGCCAGTTAGGGAACGTCATCATGAGAAAAAGATAAGATTTCAGCCAAAGGAAGGGCGTCACCGAAAGCTCAGTTAAGAACCAGAAGGAGAGTAATTAGGAAGATCAATATGGCAGCTCCGTGGAGGGACACACAAGAAGAGGGGAAAGCAGCCGTTACTGAGAATTCCACGTGGTAAAATACTAACTTAAAAAAAAAACCCACACAATTATAAATCACAGACCATTTTCACAAAATATTACTTGTGTAGAGACAGTCTAGAAACTGCGTGGCAAATGAGAGATGAATGTCTTTGAATGTAAGACGGTAACGTCATCAATGAGAATCTGTGAATCGATGAATTAAAATACAGATTAAGTAAAGGATATTACTGTTGTTTGCTCACTGGTCCAATGCCACTGGTTTCATTGGGAAGAACACTCTGGGGAATCCACAGGCGGACAGGGATGGGGGCAGGAGGGAATCAAGGACTCTCTCTGTGCACACGGTGCCCCTTTCTGACACTGTCCCTAACTTTGCTGTTCCTGCACGAAGTCACCTCTGACCATCTCCACTGTTCGCCTCAAATACACGTGCCCCGTTGGCCAGTGCTCGGAGAAATCATCAGTGGACATTTAATGGGTAAAGAAAAATGCTGCCTGAAGCGAAGTCAGGCTCCTGCAGGCTGAGGGTTTGTCAGAAAGCCCCAGCCAAGGGGCGCCTGGGTGTCTCAGTCGGTTAAGTGGCCGACTTCGGCCCAGGTCATGATCTCACGGTCTGTGAGTTCGAGCCCCGCGTCGGGCTCTGTGCTGACGGCTCAGAGCCTAGAGCCTGTTTCGGATTCTGTGTCTCCCTCTCTCTGACCCTCCCCTGTTCATGCTCTGTCTCTCCCTGTCTCAAAAATAAATAAAAAAAATAAATTAATTAATTAAAAAAAAAAAAGAAAGCCCCAGCCAATAAGGAAAGAAAAGGAGGTACCAGCAGCAGGAACAGAGAAAAGAATTGAGACAAACATGGCAGAGAGTGGGGACAGGAGACAGGGGACAGGGGAAGGAAGGACACATAGGAAAAGGAGAGGGGTGGGGGACGAACACACAAGAGGCAGCCGATAGACACCCGGCCACTCTGACAAGGTGCAGACACTGAAGGACATAAGCCACTGCAGGCAGCCTGGCCCCTGGCAGGAGGGAGGAGGACAGACCTCTGCTCCCAGCTGCACCCACTAGACTCCTAAGCAAAACTTCGAGCATTCAGGAAACCCTTGGGAAGAGGAAAAGCAAAGGCCCATACAGCAGGAGGTGATGAAGAAGGTATGTGGGGACAGTGGTGGCCTGTCCAGTCCCATCCCAAGTGTGTCTGACGGACAGCCCCCATCCTTGGGCTCCAGGCTGATGCCAGCTGGTGTTAGGGTCTGGCCAGTGGAGCGGGTTCATTTCGATCTCCCCAAATATAAGACTGTTGACTGCTTTACATTCAAGACAAGGTCAGGGCTCAAATTTTTATTTATTTTTTTTAATTTTTTTTTAACGTTTATTTATTTTTGAGACAGAGAGAGACAGAGCATGAACAGGGGAGGGTCAGAGAGAGGTAGACACAGAATCCGAAACAGGATCCAGGCTCTGAGCTGTCCGCACAGAGCCCAACGCGGGGCTCGAACTCCCGGACCGCGAGATCAAGACCTGAGCCGAAGTCGGCCGCTTAACCCACTGAGCCACCCAGGCGCCCCAGGGCTCAAATATTTAAAGTTAGTTGTTTTGCTTTCTTTTAAAGATAGGTCTGCTGGTCAGTTGACTATCACCACCTAAACTTTGAACGTTGTTTGCCATTACGATTTGTAAATGCTGAGAGCAGCATTAAAAAGTGTCCCAACTCAGGATTTTTCTCTTATTTTTATTTTTTGTAATGTTTTTAATTTATTTCTGCAAGACAGAGACAGGGGAGCAGCAGAGAGAGAGAGGGAGACACAGAATCTGAAGCAGGCTCCAGGCTCTGAGCGGTCAGCACAGAGCCCAACGCAGGGCTCGAACTCATGAGCCACAAGATCATGACCTGAGCCGAAGCTAGATGCTTAACCGACTGAGCCACCCGGGCGCCCCAGGATTTTCCCCTTTTTTGAAAGGTGTTCCTTCGGCCACAGGCTTGCATGCACTGGCCAGCGGATAGAATCTGTGCGGTCCCCCAGCCAAATTCTGCAATTGCCAACAGCATCTGAATTAAGCAGTGTTTTCATTAGCACGGCACCAGGGCAAACAGCCGTGGCTTTTGAAAGCCAGAGATCTTACACGTAAGTGTGCGACACAAACAATGCACAGAGAGGGGGAAAAAAAACCACTTAAATCAGGTGTTGAAAGCTGTAACTATACAGTAACACTTTACCCAAAAAGGGAACGGTTTTGCCTTCCTTTCCTTATAGGTATATATGGCCAACCAGACATTCTCCTACATCACAGCTGAGCACAGGATGTGCGGAAGAATGACAGGCATCAAGACAGAGTCACGCGGAAGGGTTCTGGGGCTCCAGGAATTCACCCTTTGGAGGGACTTTTCCCGAATCAGACATGATCTCATTAGTCACCAGGTGATTATTTTCTGTACAAATAATGCCGCATATTGATCCATACCGGCTACTAAAGAATCACTTTGAGGGTTATCTCAGGAGCATTTTTTTTTTATAATCTTGGGCAAGTCATTTAATGTTCCAGTCTCAATTTTATCATCCTTTTTTTTATAAATATAATGTATTGACACCTTGGTTGCCATACATGAGCATTTTTAAAAGACAAGTGCCCGGGGGCACCTGGGTGGCTCATTCGGTTAAGCTTCTGACTTCGGTTCGGGTCATGATCTCAAGGTTCATGAGTTTGGGCCCTGCGTCAGGCTGTGTGCTGACAGCTCAGAGCCTAGAGCCTGCTTTGGATTCTGTATCTCTCTCTCTCTCTCTTTATCCATCCTCCTCTTTCTCTCTCTCTTAAAAATAAATAAACATTAAAAAAAAAATTAAAAGACCAGTGCCAGATGTCACAATTTCCCTTTTATAAACCCCTGGCTGTCTTAGGGCCAACATTTAGGAACACCTGGAGAGCAGCCCCAGCCATGGCTGGGGCTCCATGGACAGTGCATCGTCCCATGGGGACACCGGGCCTCACATCTGGGTCACTTCATGATGCAGTCACCTTGCTCTCAGACCAGCAGAGGAAAATCCTACCTTACCAAACAGAGGAGCAGGCACTTCCGAAAGTTGAGCCCAAAGACAAAGAGAAAACACTTCCATTTGGAGCTTTCACACCCAGACCCACCGAGACGGCTCCCTCCATCAGACAGGTGACAGTCACTGTGAAATGTGGTGGCCTGCAAACATTAAACACAGCTGAGGCCTGCAGAAAACGGACGGCAGAAGCTGGGATTTCATTTCTCAAAGCGTTGACTAATCTTAGCATCTGGGAAGAGAGCAACCCAATTGTCTTTCATTTGGTCTTTGTGCACAGTCATCCTTGGCTGAGTACTGAAAGCTGGTAGGAGCTGCTGACCCTGGAAGAGACAGATCGCGCCTCAGGGGCTGGAGTAAAGCTCGAGCAAAACACCTCCTATTCCCTAACTCCCACATCAGATGATGAGATGTATTCTGAGCCGCCAAGACACATGGGAACAGAGGGAGAGAAAGAGAGGGGGCAGAAACGACTTCTTATATTAAAGCAAATAAGTTGCCAAAAACTAAGGAACCGCTCGAAATGAGCAATTTCTAAAATCGGCTCTCTAAGGACACCACCATCTCTGAAGAGTGACTACTTTCTTCTTTCCGCCACCATGTGCCAAATTTCCAAAGGGCAGGCTCGCTTTTCATGCAGGCAATTTTGAAGGGCTTGCACAAGTGGATAATTTGCATGGGCAATTGGCCTCTCAGCTTTCATTTTGACAGCTAAATTGATCCATCCTTTGTAGACGAAAATCTCGCTACCCAGAAGGAGAAGGGGTGTCCGAGGCTTTTTGAAAAATGTGGTCTCTCAATTCCTACTTATTCAGAACAACGTACTCAATAAGACCTACCCTGTAAACAGTAGCTTGCCCGCACAAAAGCCAGCCAAGATTCGACTCTAAATCTAAACTCAAGATTTAATTCTTAGATCAAAATTTAACTTTAAAAAAAGTATTTAGCTACTATTGTTACTTAACTTCTATTAAAGCAGACAGGAAGGGCTTGGGTTCTTAGATCAGCCCTTCGGTCGCTCCATAGGAAGAGGGAAATGTCTGCCCCAGATTAAGCCCATGACTAACTGACGCTAAAACCTTCCCAGCACAAAGCTGAACGTAGTCAAAGGCCTGCGGGAAAAGCATAGAGAAATGAGGGCTGTATATCCCTGGAAAGATGGCTGACCACAGAATTCACAAAGAACGGTTAGTGAAGTGGTAATGGGTTAAATCACTCAGAAAAATATTTTCCTAAAAAATAAGAACAGATGGCAGGATTTTGGAAACTTCTAGCCATAAAAGACACTCTCTCTCCAACTCAGTAGAGAGCAATGAAAAGATGTTCTCCTTCAGTTCAGGAAGGGCAATCAGATTACTACATGGGGTGCCTGGGTGGCTCAGGTGGTTGAACATCAGTTGGTTTCAGCTCGGGTCATGATCTCACGGTTTCATGGGATCAAGCCCCACGTAGGGCTCTGCACTGACAGTGCGGAGCCTGCTTGGGATTCTCTGTCTCTCTTCTCTCTCTCTCTCTCTCATAATAAATAAATAAACTTAAAAAAAAAAAAAAAAAGATCACTACAAACCAACGCAAGGCAATCCAACATGCACGTTGGTCTGTATCAGTTCTCGGTTTTCCACGACTTCACGTACTGTATGTACCTTGAGCCCAGGGCTGCTGTTCTACATGGCACAGGGTGATCCAGGCCAAGCACATTGTGTTTGGACTTGGAAGTCAGACAACGGTGTTGTTTTCTGGTTTCAACCCAGCAAATACTCTTGAGTCACTTCAACACCTTCGTCCCTCTCCAAAGACACGAAGAATACGAGACTTCTAAATCCTGCAGAACTTAGTCCCAATTACCTGTTGGGTCTTCCATTGTCAAAAGTGCTCACCGAGCCTGCACAAGGAAAACACGGCCCGTTTTGCATCGGCCAAGGTGCTCAGGGATGGGACTCATCCCACCTAAGGGTGTCTTTCATGTTTCTGAGACAACAGAGGGCTTAACAATCCTTGGGTGTGTTGCGTAACTAAAAATTTCATCCTGTTCTATGTGTCATCCTCTCAGTATAAATTACTGACAAAAATAAGAAATAGGCTACTACGCAGCGAACCAGATGGTGCCTTACCTTCCTCTGAACACTGTTGTGTTTAGAGGGTTTACACATGCGGGGGAATAAAAAGATCTTCTTTTTTTTACATTTGGCAATGAGTCATGTTGTCCATTTCAGCACAAACAGTACTGAAACGTCCTCCCCATGAAGACGAGCCCAGCTCCCCTTATGTTTAAAAACAACTATGTCAGCTGCCTTAGATTAGTCATGAAGTGCCCTGCCCATCCTGCAGCGCCATCAAGGACACAATCTGAACAGATCGGACCCACTAAATGGTACCAGGAGGCCAGGCGCGTCCTGACGTGTAAGCCTGCCTCCTCTCTAAGAGGCAAGAAGCTTCTTTCGCTCTCTTTGCAAACACGCCCTTAAAATGCTCAGCCTCGGAGGCTGACTTAACGGTGGCCCCTCATTCCCTGCATCCGTCTCCAGATCCTTGTTGAGCGACTTACTACGGTATCAAACCTGGAGCTGCGGTGCTGAATAATCCTGGGAAGTTTCTGAGCTTACGGATTATGAAAGGAGCCGCAGTTAATCCCTCACCACCCCATTCGATAAAAGCCCATTCCATGGAAGCAACTGGAAGGGAGGCAAGACCATTTTGGAACGCGAACCACGTTTTACACAGAACGATGTGTCATCATTTTCCACGGACGCGCTCTGCCAGAAAATGTGCCAACGCAGGCTAGGTGCGTGGGACCAGGCCTGAGAGTGTCCATCCTGCCCCTCACGGTGGGGCTGGGTTTGTGTTTCCTCTTCCTAAACCGTCAGGAAAACAACCCCCTCCTCTGTTCAAAGAACGGCATGAAACTGACCACTGGTGTTGGTTTGTTTAGTTCTTTCAATTTGACAAGCTGCTGGGGGCAGTAACTGCCCTCCTTGCGATTTGTATGGAGCTGATCTGAATCCAGAACTCTGTATTTCTTGCCCATCGGATTGAATCTGATTGGTTTCCCCTCATCACTCGAGCCAGAGGTGTTCCCGCATCCCTGCTGGCCCCCTGAAATCTACATGTGTCCTCGGTGTCCCCGTGTGATGTGACTGCCTCTGCTTTGTGAACGGGACACCCAGACCTGCCTCTGGTTACCTCCTATCACCCTCTGTTGTCTACCTGCTGGCCTCCCCGTGTCAGGGGCAGCCATTATGTCCTGTTCAACTATTCAACTTTGAATCCCCGTGGCCAGGCCCACATCAATGAGCACGTTCCAGAAGGCCATCTGATGACGTTTCCCTCTTTTTACTTCAGGGTGTGTGTAAATGTTAACAGACCAGGGGGATGACCTAAAGTCAGCTTCTAGAGATAGCCTTCCTGTTTGACGTCACCATTCCATCAATATCACCCAGAGCAAGCTAAACCCGGACAGAACCGAGATGCTGCCTCCTCCCCACCCAGGTCTAGGGCACGCCAGGCACTCAGCAGGTGCCCGGGGAGGAGTGCGTGGATGGGGGCTGTGCAGGACAGGAAGTCTTGAGGAGTCAAAATCCCACTTCCTGGCCCAGAGACACCCGGCTTGCCTCGATCCCATCTTCACTGAAAATAAACTTCTTTTTTTTGCGTCTCTTTAGAAGGTTTTCAAGTCTCAGAAGCAGCTTTCAGATGCTATTCTCACAGGTTCTGGGCCCCCGTCCGTACTCTTGTAAAACCCAAGTCTATTACAGGCTCTGCTGTGCAAACCGGCCGACGTCTCCCCTCTTCTGGCTTTATTAAGCCAGCCGGCATACACAAGGATCCTTCACAGGCTCCCTGGGGGAAGCCTCTTCCACCCCGAGAGGCTCTCCCCATGCTCACAGGTGTCCCCGCGGACAGATGGCTGCTCCAGTGAACAGTCACAGCAGGAGAGCAAGGCCAACCCAGTGGCCACCAGTGAGCACCCAGGAAAAGACTTGTCCCGGTAGTATAAACATCACCTTCGTGACTCTCAGGCAATTCCCTGAGTAAATCCATTTTTCATAAATACCAGGAGAATCACTAAGTAAAAGTCACTCCCATTTTTGAATGAATGATGTTCAGTTAAACTGAGTGTTTCCTCTGTCGCAATTCTGTAGTCACCGATTTGACAAACTCCAGTCTTGCATCCTGGGCTTCTGCTCTCTATAATCAGGGGCTTCGGGCACCTTCACAAGTGCAGCGTCTTGAAAGCTCCTGACCCTTGGCTGACTGCCTCACCCCTCCCCACCCACTCCTGTGTCCCTTCGCCCCAGGCAGCTGCCGAGAAGAAAAAAATTTAAAGGGGCTCCCTCCTCACCATCCAGCTGCCTACATCACACGTGGCTACGGAAAACGTGTATGTGCTCTGGCCAGAATGAACATGAAGTGATGATGTAATTCACCAATTAAAAACTTAAAAGCGTTTTAGGTAACTAAGCACCAGATAATCAATGCGTTCTTGGGAGCACGTTATGCTTGACTCCCAAATGCCCGTTTTAATCTCAACATTACATCTTTTGACTGTTAGTTTATGGTTATAATTCTGATTTACCACTTTTTACGCCTATGGAGGTGATGCTACTCCGTGAGAGTAGTAAGCCTAACACCTGAATCCAGAGCTCTGAGTCAAGATTCTGTAACTCTAGCCTAGAAGACAAGACAATTATGCAGAAAATACAGTCCAGTGACAGCTGCACACAGACCTGCCCTTGCTTTGGGTTTTTTTCTTGTTTCAAACTATATAGACTCAAGGGTTGGACTAAGACACCCTTGTCCAGTCAGGCTCTCGTCCACGTCCGCTCCCCCGGACCAGCAGACATCCAGCATCTCAGCTGAGACCCTCCTTTGTCGCATCAGAGACATTACTACCCAACCAGGGACTGCCCTATCTGTGCACGCTCACTGTAGACGTCGGGGAAATTAATCCATAAACAAAACCCCTCATGCGAATGGAAAGCTGAATGCATTACGGGGGAGGGAGGAGGCGATTTAAGACTTGTTGTTGTACTAGGAACAAAACATCTTGTCCTGTTGGCCATTTCCTCCCTCGCGTGTTTCAGCATGCCCTCGGAAGAAGGGGCATGGCTGGCTGTTGATTATCTACTGACAATTTCTCAAGTCGTGTGCCATTTCCAAAGATTACAGAAGAGCTGTAAATCAGAAACAGGACATGAGATTCTGGTGACAGCTGCTTTTCTCATTGCCTCCTAAAAGAAAACACCAAGCCATCATCTGATAAAATAGCACGGTATCAGTGCCATTCCTTGATAGGCCGGCCCCCCCTCACCCCCTTCAGATTAGGTCTCTTCTCTTTTCTTATTCTGCGGTACACGGAGGTCTTTCCACAGAAGCTAAAAGGACACAAACCGGTTGTAACCACCCTAAGATTTTGAGAAAGGAGAGGGTCAGGAAGGGCCCAGATTTCATGACTTCCCTCTGCTGCGAACCTTGGGAAGTGCCAACTTCCAGACCATCTTTCTTCGCTCAGCCAGGGATGACAGACCAGAATTTACCTTTACAGCCAAGGTGGATCCAGCTGACCAGCAGGTAGGGACCATGGCTCTATCTGAACCACTCAGTAAAGGGGAAGAAAATAACAGTCATGATGGAAATCCAAGTCACTTAATGGTTTTCCCACTACGCCTAATCCATCGGGCTTCAAACCCTTACAGAAAGGACGGACGTAAGCTTTCCTCCCGCAGGACAGTCACGGAAACCGTCACTGCTCAGCCGATCTCTTCATCGTGGCTGAAATCACCAGAGGGAGCCCCCTTCTCCTCACTTCCAATTTGCCTTGACAGACACATGGCTGCCGAGGAGCCGCACGCATCCTTGAACCAGACGCTCAGCAGGAATTCCTAAGCCGACCTTGGCCGGCCAACGGAAGTCAGCAGCTTGGGGAGCAACAGCTGTGAACCTCAGCCAGCGTGGCCCCGCACCTGACCATACACAGTCTCGCAAGCAGAACGCGGGCCACCCCAGCTCCTCCTGACCCTGCGCCCAACAGCCCCCACCAGGGCCCGGAGGCCGGCGCAGTGTTGCCGGCAGGAGGTTTGACAACGATGCTAGAAGCAAAGTCATGGTGGGTGGGCTCCCTCGAATCAGGCCACGTCCTTGACCCCCGACCACATGAAACTCTCCTTCAGCTTCCAGCCATGCTCTCCTAAAGCAACTTTAAAGAGAAAACGGGAAGTAAAAGGTGAAACTGTAAGCTAACCATCGACGTTACGTGCTGTTCACACCTTGCTGGGCAGATGGGTAGATGTGCCTCTCGCCTCGCCCAGCTGGTTATTCAAGGTGCCATTTTTTACAAAAGCTTCAAAATCACTCCTCTCCTCCCTGTTCAACGAGGAAGTGCTGAAGTCTAGATATAATGATGCCAGACGGACAGGCAGGAAAGCTTCCAAAGGGACCTAATTCACCACCCAGAAAGAAGGAACAACCTGAGAGCAGCTCCAGAAGCCGTGGCATTTTCCATCACTTTCGCTGCAACCGCCAAAAACAGGGCAGCAGAAAATCCTGCTTCATCACCACAAGCTTAAAGATCGACTTTTGCACCTGCAAGATTCAGAGTACAAAAGAAGTCAGGTAACTCCAGACGTGACTTCTTTCTTATGGTAACGGATATTTGTGAAAGAAAAAAAAAAAAAAAAGAATTCCTCCTCTCTTCATTATTCACAGATTCGATTTTTGTGAATTCACCCATCTGCTAAAATTTATTTGTAACCCCGAAATGTGTGGTGCCGCTGTCTGTGAGTTCAAAGCTAACGAATTAACTTAGGTGTCTCTAAACAGAAACACGCATAAAACAAGGTACTTTAGGGGTGCCTGGGTGGCTCAGTTGGTTAAGCCTCCAACTCTTGGTTTCAGCTCAGGTCATGATCTCATGATTTGTGGGTTCCAGCCCCGTGTCGGGCTCCACACTGACAGTGTGGAGCCTGCTTGGGATTTTCTCTCTCTCTCTTTCTCTTTCAAAATGAACAAACTTTAAAAAAAACGAAAAACAAAAAGCAAGGTTCTTTAGTGGCGGGTTGATGGGGCCAATGTGACCAGAAGTTATCGGAGCCTAACCTTGATTGGCCCCTAGGAGTGACGGGTCGGTCTTGGCTGATTCAGTGTTCACGATGAACTTACAGAGCAGAGCACCATGAATGAGAAGGATGGACTGTAAACGAAGGACACGAGCAAAAACACCACCACAGTGTCCCCAGCTCTACCCGGGAATGTCAGGAGCTGACTGGAGTAAAGGTGGGCTGTGGGATTGTGTGCACGGACCGCGGATCACTTCGTGGAGAGAGATTAGGTCCAGGCAACAGGAACTTGAAAGACACGAGCTATCTGATCGTTCCTGAAAAGCAAAATGTTGCCGTCTTGCTCCCGAGGAGCACAGAGCACATGACTCACCACGCTAGCTGCGAGCCGTGCAACCTGGTGCCTGGCTGTCTGGCACCACCGTGGGCAGAGACCTTCCTGCAGTCATTCTGGAGTGAAAATTAGACCCCTCAGAAACCGAAATCTGGACAATTATCGGCCATCAGGGATGACAAGCTGGTGTCCAAGGTCACTTGCCGAATGAAGGCTCTGGCTTTGGATGGCAGGACTCTTCAGAGCTCCCGCTATGTAATATGAACCAGATCCCCATCTTCTGCAGCAGATAATGATCCTTGCTCCAGAGATTTAAGGGATGATTACAGTCTAAAAGGTTGATTGTGTCTCATTACACTTGTGACGATATATTCCCGACAACTGAGGCTATTAACTTGGACTTCCCAATCCCAGCACACGTCACACGTGGCCCCCTCTGACATGTTCCCATCCATCATCCGTCAAATGTGAGGAAAGTGCGTACTCACTGCACAGCACATAAAGAAGAAGTTAAACTGGTACAGAAGAGTGAATACTGTTCTTTTCCAGTCCAGGAAGTCTTAATCGAACTGAGTCCCTTTTAGTACGCTGGGATCTTTAACAACAAAAGCAAAACGTGCAGTGTAATCCATATATGCCCGAGGATGAAAAGGGTCCAAAGCCCTTCCTTTCTTGTGTCCTGATGGCCTTCCGGCTCTTCACTAGCAACTTCTCCCCTTTCATTATAATCTTAGGAACGAGAACTACCACCTTCTGGAATTGTCTTCCTTTTAAACGACTTTCCTTCTTTCGTCAGGAAAAAGTGATGGGAACATGGCTCTCCCCTTCCACCTCTACACGGTCGGTCATCACAGAAAGTGAGCAAAAAATGACAGAAATGGTTCACATGTGTCTCCAGACTAAGAAAAGAAACTGATAAAGCATACTGTTTTCCAAGTTCCACCAGAGGAGTTTCTATCACGATCTCACAAAGATAAGTTGGCCAGCTCCACGAAGGCATTCTCAAAGACAAACAGAATAGTCTGGAAGAGCGATAAACCAAACCCGAGAGTTATGGATATGAGTCAGGCACCAACATTTTTATCCCACTAGCACCAGACGGGGCTTTCTCTTGCCTACGCCCCGAGGCTGTGAATACTGCAAACTAACCACACTTCTCACGGGGTTTCCTGGTTGGTTAGCGTACCGCTGGCTGATTTCTAGAGCAAGCACCAAGACGAGACGGGACGGCGAGGTGCCAACGGGAACAGGCCAGAACAGAAAAAGGTTTCAAACTGCGATCAAGCAATCCTGTAATAAGTAATTGTGAGAATTTTTTTTCAGATGACTATTTCCATCTGGGTTTTCAGCCAAATCTGGCTCTAAAAATCCCTGATCTCTTGGAATACTAGATGCTAAAAATAAGGATGTGTGTGTATATAAGTTTAACTGGGAGCTTTAAAGAGATCCCGTGGCAACACGAAAGGGGGGCTTAGCGCTGCTAAGATTTTGGACTGAAAAGCAGAGAAACGGTCGGCATTTGACTAAAACTTACAGAAGACCCTTCTGGAGGGAGAGCAGGTCAGCAGGGGCCACATTATCTAGAGAGCCTGAAAACGCATAAAGCACTTAAGGAAGGACATGATCAAAAGAGTCTGGTGATTATGCAGAGAAGGTGCTTACAAGCCTCTGTCTGCCAATTACAGCGGGAGCCGGCTCTTTGTTTCCCAGAAGCCAACAGTTACAGGACTTAGATTGGGGCATAAATTCTAATTAAAGTACATCTTTCTGGGTTCCCTGCAGAATTTCCACTCGCCGGCTTCATCTTTCAGCGGGACTGGAGCGCCTTACGACCCAGCCTGACAAAGAGCTGCTCTGTCCCTCGCCCAGCCTGGGAAGGAAGGTACACATCACGTGGCCCTCCTGCCTTTCTGGGAACTTTAATCTCTCTTCTGCAACTGGCTGCAAATAATTGCTTCTGTAACGGCGAGCGCAGGCTCCGGGTGCAGGTGAGAAGCAGGATTTGGCTGGGGAAAGGGACAGGGGTAATTGGAAGCAGACAACAAAACATAACAAAAGGAGAAAATCAAAAACCCTGACTTTCAGGGGGGAATTCAAGGAGCCCATGGGGCGGAGAGAGGAAAAGGGGGAGAGAGGAACATTTCTGGGGAGCCGGCGGAGCATAACTGAGGACACCTGCAGCCTCGGGAGCTGACAAAAAGCGCATGTGTCCCAGGTCTTGCCCCCCCCCCCCCCCCAGCCCCGTCCCTCCAGCCTTGTCCTAAAGCTGCTGGACTTTACCCCAAACCACAAAAGGACAGGACGGGGGGCGAGAAGGAAGGTCTAAGCCGATCCAGCTGCAATAACAAATACGGAAGGGCCCGGCCACTAAAGCTTCGAAAAATAAACGTTGTGATTCAAAGTGAGGGCAAACCCAGTGCTGGGAAAACTTCAAGAAGCACCAGACCTCACCAGACATCATTTTGAAAACCGTTCGGAAACCGCCCTTCACTGAGGTGTTTAAATGACAACAGAGGACAGCCTCCCTGAAAAAGAACAGGATCAAAGAGAGGAATCCTCACAAGGACCCTGTTCCTCCAAGAGACTAAACTGGACTTTTATCTCCCCATGAAAACTTCCTCAGTCCTGAGTTCCCCTCTAAGCCCCTAGGACACCGAAAGCTTCTAGAGTCTTAATACTGTTACCCCCTTCGTTTGTCTAAACCAGTCCTAGCAAATTAGCCCAACTGTGGACCGATTTCAGGGCTTTTGTAAAAGAAGTGGTCTCCCTGTTTGTGCTCACACCTGCTGCTTGTGAGTTCAATTCCCAGAAGTGCAAGCTGTGGCCCGGAAGTTCCCAAGTCACTTAAAAGACACAGAACTTGTCCTCCATCCGGAACTGCTCCATGTGAGTAAATCTACAAGGGACTCCCTTTTTTTTTTTTTTTTAATTTAACATTTATTCATTTTTTGAGAGGCAGAGAGAGACAGTACGAGCAGGGGAAGGACAGAGGGGCTCCAAAGCAGACTCTAGGCTCTGAGCTGTCCGCACAGAGCCCGACACGGGGCTTGAACTCACAAACAGTGAGATCATGACCTGAGCCGAGGTCGGACGCTTACCTCACTGAGCCACCCAGGCACCCCATGACTCCCTCTTTTTTAAGAAAGCTCCGAAAAAGGCTCCCCAAAGGGAAAGGGAGGGCACTGTGAGGTCAAGACATGTCACTACTTTCTATCCGTGTAGCACGGACTTTTTCTTTAATACACTCTCCTGAGTTTCTTCTGCGATAGAAGCGGGATAATAACAGGAACAAGTTTCCAGGAAAGTTGAGTTTTGAAAACAATGTGTGCCAAGTTCCTGGCTCCAAGGTGGTCCTCCACATGATATCACTGTAACAAATGGAATGGTTTCTTACCCCAAAGGGGTCCCGACGGCCAAGGGTGAAGTTCATCTACTCTATGAGTCTACGTCTGCAACTTCACCTTCCTGGGCCTCCTGACTTAATTTATAAAATAAAGTCCACATGTCACATTATTTTCTTAAAATTTTTTTCAAGTTTATTTATTTTGAGAGAGAGAGAGAAGAGAGGGAGAGAGAGGATGAATGGTGGAGGGGCAGAGAGAGAGAGAGAGAGAGAGAGAGGGAATCCCAAGCAGGCTCCCCAATGTGGGTCTCCTACTCTGGAATCGCGAGATCATGACCTGAGCCGAAATCAAGTCAGACACTAACCGACTGAGCCACTCAGGCGCCCCCAAATTATTTTCTTCAATGCCCATTTTTGGGGCAGAAAACCTACCTGTCTGGGAATCTGGTTTCTTCCTCTGTACTCTGCAACTGCAAAAGCTCATTCTATGCCTATCGTGACATCTTTTGTCTTCCTAGCAACTTTTCCAGAAAAAAAAAAACAAAAACACTAAAAAACATCATCTTGATGCCCTCTGTAGTGTGTAAGGGCCACATGTCTTAAAAGAGTCACAGGACATGTTTTTCATATAAAGTACAAAGGAAATTTATTCTTTAAAAATCAGCATGCCCGGGGTGCCCGGGTGGCTCAGCTGGTTAAGCATCACACCCTTGGTATCAGCTCAGGTCATGATCTCAAGGTTCGTGAGTTCGAGTCCCATGTCACTCAGTGCGGGTGGTGCAGAGCCTGCTTGGGATTCTCTCTCTGTCCCTCTCTTTCTGCCCCTCTGCTGCTCGTGCTCTCTCTCTCTCTCTCTCTTCTCTCTCTCTGACCTTCTCTCTCCCCCTTTCTCTCAAAATAAATAAATAAACTTAAAACAAATAAATAAATAAAGTAAAACTCAGCATGTCCCCTCTTTATTCGAGAGCGTTTTGCTAAATGTAAGGATCCAAAGACCTACTGGCAGATGGGTCCCCTTGCTTTTCCCTAGTGATGGTAGTTTTGTCCTAAATCTTCAAGTCTGCAACCTCTTAAAAATTGATCTGACCGCTTTTGTGGTCGTTCTCAAAATTTCAGAAGAATACAGAAAGTCTAAGCCTGAGGTAACTGCCTGAAACTAAACGAGCAGGGGCCAACGACGCACAGGCCTCAAATTTTAAACTGGCCCGCTGTGTGAACACATCAATCATAAGTTGGTTTGTGAGCCACAGGTGGCAGGCACACTTCCACGCATTGTCAGCAAGCAAATTCGGGCAGCTTATGGTCAGGCTGCCCATGAAACCACTCACCCGGGCCCGTATGACGAGTCCATAAGCTGAAGCTCCGGGACGGATGAGGAAAGTCTCCGAAAAGGGCCAGATCTGTACGTTCAAAGCCAAATCGGCAGGATGCGAGGGAGGCCCTGAGCTGGCATAGAGAGCAGAGCCAACTCCACAGAGCACCCACGAGCACCAATATTTGGGGGACCCAATGACCACTAAGGGGCAGGTGGAAGATCCCGCGAGGCTGGGGCAGGGAGTCCCAGAGACACACACGTTTTACAATCAAATCTGCGCCCACAGTGACGTCCTTTACAGCCTCAGAGGCCACTTTTGCCTGTACTTGAGAGAAGATAAAGCTACGTTGGATGAAAACTGGCTCAGGGAATCTTTGCAAACTCAGCCCTTGATTTGATCTCTTCACAAGATAAAATATGGACCATGAAGATTTGTATCAATGCCAGTGGCAATAAATACACAGATCATAAGGCTACTCTCTAATATCCAATCTTATTCTTTAAGTCTACCATAATTGCATGGTTTTCTTTAAAAAATTAGAAATGGGGCACCTGGGTGGCTCAATCGGTTAGGCATCCATCCGACTTTGGCTCAGGTAGTGATCTCAGGGTTCATGAGTTCAAGCCCCGCGTCAGGCTCGCTGCTGTCTGTGCGGAGCCTGCTTCAGATCCTCTGTCCCCCCCCTTCTCTCTGCCCCTCCCCTGTACTTTCTCTCTCTCTCTCTCTCCTCCCCTCTCCCTTTCTCAAAAACAAATAAACCATAATTTTTTTTTTTAATTAGAAATGTCTCCCAGAAAGCTATTGATGGGCCCTGTTTCAGAGAGAATGGAAGGTAGTCCCCAGGATACCGGCCTCCACATGTTCATGTCCTTGCATGATGCCTCTCCCTAAGGGTAAGTGGGACCTGTGACTTGGTTCTATCAATGGAATACAGCAAAAGTGACAAGATATGAGTGATTACACAATTATATTATACAAGGTTTCAATACCCGCCTTCTGGAGATTCCTCCTCCCCAGCTGGCTTTGAAAAAGCCATGCTGGAGAAGTCCACACGAGAAGGAGGTGCAAGAAACCTCCAGCAAGAAAATAAAGCCCTCGGTCCTGCAACTACAAGGAAATGAATTCTGCCAACAACCCAAGTGAACCCAGAGGCATATCCTTACCCAGTCAAGCCTTCAGATGAAACCCCAACCCCAGGCAATTGCCCTTGATTGCAGCAGTACAGAGAACCCAGCTAACCCATATCCAGACCCCATACCCACAGACCCAGTGACATAATAATAAATGTGTGCTCTCTTAAGTCACGAAGTTTGTTGTAATCTTTCAATATATTAATAGATAAGTCATACAGATCATTAAAACTCAAGCTGTTTATATAATGACACAAGTAATTTAATTTAAATAAGCTTAGAGGCACCTGGGTGGGTCAGTCGGTTAAGCAACCGACTTTGGCTCAGGTCAGGTCGTGATCTCATGGTCTGTGAGTTTGAGGCCCACATCGGGCTCTGTGCTGACAGCTCAGAGCCTGAAGCCTGCTTCAGATTGTGTCTCCCTCTCTCTCTGCCCCTCCCTGACTTGCACTCTTTCTCTCTCAAAAATAAAATTAAAATAATAACAAAAATTTTAATAAGCTTATATAATAGTTTATTCAATGGAACTTGTGTATCATAAACTATATATATATATATATATATATATATATACACACACACACATATATATATATATTAAATGCCCGACTTTAATAAGACTGTTTTTAACTACAATATAAAATGAAGCATTACAGATGGCTCATTCGCATTTTCTGTTCACTATTCTGTGGTTCTCCAGATAGCAAGGCTTTAATCAAGTAAGAGGAAGAAAGTTGCCTAAGATCAAAATATCAACAGTTGGTCATTAGTTACTAACCACAGATAGTTCAGTCGTTAATTGACCTGTAATTATTATAACGTGACCCATCAAATACTGTCAAAACTTATTTTCAAAATTCTGATACATCCTATAAATCATCCCTAGAACATGTACGAGGAGGTTGAGATTTTGATGTCAGCAATGGCATAACTGAAGCATCTGGATGTTTGAACAGGCAGGAGCAAGGTATTGCTAAATTGTGTTATGTTAGCAGCTCAGGGTTAGAAAAACTATCAACAAATTCACAAGACTACAGTTATAAAACCATGAACCCAGTTATTTGTATTTTACACAGAACAAAGCCATTTATATTCAAGCAAACATCTCCCTATTTCAGCATATCCTACGGATTAAATATACTCCCAAACACGAAGCATTATGTAAAGGCAATAGTTAATTAGCGCCCCGTAAGAAAGTACCACAGATTGGGTGGCTTAAACAACAGGAATTTTTTTCTCACTGTTAAGGAGGCTAGGATTCCAAGATCAATTAAGGTCCCTGGTGAGAATGCTCTTCCTGACTTACAGAGGAGGCCACCTTCTTGCTCTCTGGTGTCTCTTCTTACAAAGCCACTAACCCATCGTGAAGGGATCTTACCCTCATCACCTCCCAAAAGCCCCACCTTCAGATACCATCACATTGGGAGTCAGGGCTTCGACGTATAATTTGGGGAGGACACAAATCAATCCCTAGCAATACATATCAAACTATTTTTTAAAAGCATAATTATGAGTTACTTTAAGCATGATTGGTATGTTTACATAAATGAATTCGTCTTCCATCAAAAATTCTAAAAATGCATGCTATATAGTATGTTACACATCCAAGTAGGCATATTTTGCTACGTATACAGAGCAAAATGTTTTCAATCACATCTCCATTTTGGGGGCAGGGGGGAAATGTTTTCCTCATCTTGACATGTTTATCAATTTGAAACAGAACCAAATGTTCCAAGTTTATATTTTCTGGCTCCTAGAAATGATAGAGTTCTTTGTTTCATAAAATTCATTCTGCTTTTGTCACTGAAAGTATACAACATAAGCAAATGAAAATAAATATAGTTAAGCCTTAAACAACACGGGGACTGGAGTGCCAACCCTGCCCACCCCCCAACAGCACAGCTGAAAATCCATATATAGCTTTCGATTCCCAAAAACTTAGCCACCAATAACCTCTGTTGACCAGAAGCCTTACTGATAATATGAACAATAGACATATTTTGTATGTTATATGTATCAGATACTTTAATCTTACATTAAAGAAAGCTAGAGAAAAGAAAATATTCCTAAGAAAATCACAAGGAAGGAAAAGACGTGTAAAGGTTCTGCACGTTAAGTGGACCCTCACAGTTCAAACCAAGGACCAACCACCCTATATTCAAGCCTTATATTCCTCTACTGATAAGAAACCAATAAGCCTTTGTAATCATGTTTTGAAAAATTTCAGCTTATTTATTGCTTTAAGACTTTGATTGCTTTCTACTATCTATTTTGCTATTCTCATAAAGAGTACGCTACAAATTACTCCTTCTATTTGCTGTCTTATATTTCCCTGAACTTTACTAAACAAGTAGCACTATGGCTTCTCTTTGGATCTCACCCCAAAGATGACTACATCATTTATTAACAGCATTTAGGAAAATGTTTATGTCTTTAGTCATGGGCATCTCCCGTCTATGCCATGCATTTAACATAGAAATTTCCTAGCACAGAAATGATATTTAAAAACTCTTAAGGGAGGGGTGCTCGGGTGGCTCAGTCGGTTGAGTGTCTGACTCCTGGTTTCAGCTCAGGTCATGATCCCAGGGTTGTGGGATGGAGTCCTGCATCAGGTTCCAGGCTGTGCATGGAGCCTGCTTAAGGCTCTTGGGGTGCCTGGGTGACTCAGTCTGGCTCAAGTCACAATCTCACGGCTCATGAGTTCAAGCACTGCATTGGGCTATCTGCTGTCAGCACAGAGCCTGCTTGGGATCCTCTGTCTCTGTCTCTCTCTGCCCCTCCCCTGCTTGCTCCCTCTCTCTCTCTAATCAAATTACTTAATTAAACCCCTTATGGATGGGAGCATCAGGTTATGGAACTATTTGGGCAAATCAGGAAGAGCTCAACTAATGATGGGAAGGCTAAATCCTAAATGTTATTTCAAACTACCATTCTCCTTAAGGCTCATACAGAGAATGCTCACTCAGTATTCCAGAGTGTCCCAGAGGCGTGGAAGAAACAAAGGTTATCACTTAGACAAAGCAAAGGTAAGGACCCCGGGCCGGCTTAGCAGGCACAGAATGGGATCACCTACAACAGTTGCACTCAGCCGCATGAAAACCTCAGCTTAGCCCCGTTACGACGAAGCGCCCCAGTAAAGCGAGATCTGTAACTGGAAATTGAAAAAGCAATTCTTAGCTGCCAGCTAATGGTGGACCCAACAGTACAAAGGCACGGAGAATAACGCTCTTCCAAGTAAACATCCATAATCACCTGGTTTTCACGGTAGAGTCAACGGCAGATCATCAATACCAGCTCAGAAACGCCACCACAATATCATTCTATCCCACCCTGCTACCGCCCTGCCTTGAAAGATACACCTGTACAAAGTGGTGTTAGTTACAGACACTTAACTGCATGGCTATACGTGGGGGATACCGTGGTGGTGCAGACTTTCATGGACTGCCTTTTTTTTTTTTGTAATTTACGAAAAGATAAGTGCAGTCCCAATAGCTGAGTGTGCTTACATGCGCACACACATACACACCTGCATGTGATACTCAAATGCTTGGCATCTGCCACTCTATGTGCTACAAGTGACTTCCCTTCCATCCTATGATCTCCAAATTAGACAAACCAGGAAACCAAAGACCAAAAAAAAAACACAAAAACCAAAAAACAAAAAACAAAACAACATACTGGGACTACAACACCATTTAAAATCACACACACACACAACTGTTTTTATCATTCCTTTACAGATTCCCATTGTTATGATGGTTGCATTGCTACATATAATCTCGGCTTAAAGACTAGAGGCTGCTGGGGCGCCTGGGTGGCTCAGTTGGTTAAGGGTCTGATTTTGGCTCAGGTTGAGTTCAAGCTCCACATCAGGCTCTGTACTGACAGCTTGGAGCCTGGAGCCTGCTTCAGATTCTGTGTCTCCCTCTCTCTCTGCCCTTCCCCTGCTCATGCTCTCTCTCCCTCTCTCTCTCTCTCTCTCTCTCTCTCTCTCTCCAAAATAAATCAACATTAAAGCTAAATATATATATATATATATATATATATATATATATATATATATATATATAAAAAAAAGACTAGAAGCTGCTGTGACCAGCTTCACCTGCCTGACATTCCCCTACTCTAGTGCTGGGAGCATCTGTGCCCCAAGCCTCACAACTAATGCACGGTAAATTGTCCGAGTAATAATAAGGATGCACCTTACATCTGAGCTCTCACAAAGACTCATATTGTGGGGAACTCTCCTAATTTATTTTAAACAAGACAGTCTTATCTGGGAAAGACATAGCCTGAAAAAAAAGCAGAGAAAGGATCTCAAAGATGAAGCAAGGCCTCTGATAAAACCAACATTAAAAGCTCATTGAAACAACCAAAGGAAAGAGGGAGATTTGAGGATATACTGCTTTGGAAAGATTTGCTTTATTTAGATACAGAAGAAAACAAAACCACACATAAACGTATGTTATTGCCTAAATAGTAAAGGTTGTCAACAGCCCCTTGGGGAAAGGGCAGGAGGGCAGGACAATATGATTAATAATAAAGCATGACTTTCCTAGCAAGTTAGGCTGGGTTTTGTTTTGTTTTTTCTAAATTTAGCCCATTGCAATCATTCTGTAAAGAAAGATCGTTTATCCTGGGCATGAAGTAAACACAGTAGAGCTGCTATAAAAATAAAGCCACCATAATCCAAACCATAAAAAAAAAGGAAAAAAAAAAAAACAACTCTGGGGCTAAAAACGGATACTCTCATTTTGCCTTCGAAATTATACGTTCAGCAGGTGCTCTGAGCCACCAAGGCCTCAGCTGCCAGTGCGGCCCTCCTCTGTCCCAAAGCGTCTTGCTCTCCTTCACCGGAGCCGCGCCATAGGAAATGGCAACATATACTTAATACGCAGGTAGTAGATGCTGAGACCACCAAGGTCGTTCCAAACCAACAGATGTAACCACCAAACCCACACTGAGACACGTTCCCCACACAGCTGGGTTTGGAAAAGCGGTGCCCTCACCCCTCTCCCCTCTCCCCAGAACGAGTTTTCACTGAGTGCATCCTGTGACTTTGTTTCATGTTGTTGTTACTGGTTGTTAGTGATGCTACAGCAGGTTTTATCAACACTGGCAGCACCGACCTTTGGGGCCCACTAATCTGTTGTGGGGGCTGCCTGGGCACCGCAGGATGATTAGCGGAGTCGCCGGCCCAAGTCTGAGAGCCTGTGACACCCAGCACTGCCCCCCAACCTGTGAAAACAAAAATGTCTTTAGACACGGTCAAATGTCCCCTGGGAAGCAAGACTGCCCCTGGTTGAGTCACTAGCCTGGATCCACGCGGTGGTATAACTTTCAAAATGGAAGCATTGGAAAGTATAGGGTAAACCCACATGCTACCCTTGAACTCTCTCGGAGATCAAGTTACATGAAAAGAAGCAGGGGCCCGAACAGTATCTAAGCCCCCCTCTCTTCTAAAGAGTATATTCCCAACTGCTCCGAAAATCTCTGGAAAGGAACAGAAGACCCAGTTCATCGTGCTTGCCTCAGAAGAGGGATTATCATTTATACTTTTCTACTGTTTGCATTGTTTGCTACATGCATGAACGCCTTTTCAATCACTTTTGAAATCATTTTAGTAACTTTAATATGCTTAAAAGTCTAGCATTCAATAGGTTCTGCCCCCCTCAAAAAAAAAAAAAAAAACCCTAGGATTGTTCTTTCCCTTGCTTTATTCCATAGTCAATTTGGAGTTTAAATGGGGCTCTCCAAACCATTTGAACCTCCCAAGCCTCCACTGGGGGAGTTGGACCCAGGAACTCAATGGCATCGGGCCACCAGCAGCCTCAGTCCGGTGGAAATCAGGAGAAAATACAGAGCAGTGCTATAAGCCCCCAGGAATGATTGCTTGTGTGTGGTCATTTTAGCCCTGAAACAAGATCGTCAGGACTAATGCACTCAGGCCTCATTTCAAAGGGATGCTGGTGGCAAGTCCTACCCGTTGTTCTGCAGTCACCCGTGACCAGAGGTTTGCTGTGTCTTGTCTGTGTACAACAGTCTGGGGGGCAGGGGGGTCCACACTGCACGTGTTTCCTAATATTCTCCAAAAAACTGCCATTTGCATTCTTAGTCTCAGGACTACCAGGCCCACCATCTCTAAAGCTTTATGACCTGAGGTCATTTGGTTCTGCGTTCTGGTTCCCCATCCGAATCGCTATGGAAACGTCAAAATGTCCAGGAAACATCAAAGGGTCCGGGTCCCTCTGGACCCGCTGAATGAGAATCCCCAGGTTGGGGCTTCAGAGTCTCGGGTTTCACAAGTTGCCAGGTGATTCCCATGAAACTTTCTGCTTATTGGTGAATTTCTTTGATTTGGGGGTTAATATCAGAATCTTATATAAAATACAAGGCCTTTCCCAGGGGCTAAAATCTGATAATTTTCCCAAAAGTCTCTAAGTATCAATCTTGAAACAGGTGGGAGAAATCTACTCATCAAAAAAGGGGTGTTTCAGGGCAGCCGGGTGGCTCAGTTGGCTTAGCGTCCGACTCTGGATTTCGGCCCAGGTCATGATCTCCCAGTTCATGGGATCAGGCTCCACATCGGGCTCTGTGCTGACAGCGCAAAGCCTGCTTCAGATTCTCTGTCCTCTCTCTCTGCCCTCCCCTGCTCAATCTCTCTCAAAATAAATAAATAAACTTCAAAAAGGGGTGGGGTGTTTCAACTACCCATTATGTGCCAAGATATACTCTATATACTCAATTATAATCCATGAAGCTGACTGCTATGGAGATATTTAATTACTTTATCCCATTTGGGGTCCTTGGGCAGAAGAACTAGTCATTGCCTGAAGTGCTAAGGTGAAAGGTTCTGGAAGCGTGAAGAAGACCATTGAAGACAGTGGAGTGGGAACAAGAACCTGCAACAGCTTCCGTGAGCTCAGTGTGGCTTCAATGCCCAGGACCCTAGAGGATCAAAGATGAGGTGACAAATTACAGTGACTCCAGGCCATTGATCAAGAAGTCTTTACCTTTCTTCTTGGATTTACCACACTGTGGGCCCATTTCTTCCTTATCCAGGCACTTTCCTTAGAGCATTTACTTTAGAAAACTTACCATTGTGAATTCCTTCTCTGCCACTTTGAGATACAAGTCTTTTCCCAGCGTCTTGCCAGTTTTATAACCCAGGGTGGGTTTTCTCAAGGACCTGAGAGCCACCCCTTGAAAATGTAATCAAGGAAGATAGGGCTCCTGTCTCCTAGTCTCTGTGGGAGGAGGGAGCCCTTCTCTGATAAGCACCAATTAGCAAATACAGATGGCCCAATCCCACTGACCAGCCCCCTCCACCAACACCCTGCAGTATTTTCCCACTAGCTCACCCCAGTGCTTCAAACACTTCTACTGTTTTGTTGGAGTGGAAGTGAATTCAATCTCTCTCTTGACCCCTATTGCAATAGTCTTGACCCCTAAAGTCTTACTTAACTCTTGAGCCTCTCCAGGACAGTCGTCCCTTGACATTGTTGAAAGGACTTGCACCTAAGAAAAGTCGGTTTCTTACTTTATCTCAAGGGCAATGGGAAAGCAGTGAGATCTGAGAGCTCAGGATGAGTGGCTGTGTACAGACAGAACCTGGCTACCAGAGTGGAGATCACCTGGAAACCGGGATTAAACCAGTAAGAGAAGTCATGGGGCCAGTGAAAAAATTGTGCCTCAGGTTATCAATGTGTTTAAAGAGCATGGCTAGAATATTTGGAGTTGGGGGGGGGGGGGGGGGCGGTATTTATGAGACAGAATTTGGCAGCTAACTATCAGAAAAGTACGTGAAAGAAAGGGGAGCATTTAGAATGATTCCAAGATTTCTAGCTTGGGAAAGTAGGTGAAAGTATTTATAGGCAGAGATAAGGAAATCCAATTACCAAAGAGTCATTAAATGAATACAATCTGCTCTTATGTTACGATAAAGTGCTTATTTTCAATATTTATCATAAATATTTCAGAGTTAATGATCTGGGATTGGTCTCACCTGGGTAGATGGCTGATTCTTCTCATTCCTCCTCTTCCCACTCAGCATTAAATAAATTGGCATCCACCCCCGACAAGCATTTCTAAAATACTCTTCAAAGTCACTGCCAAGAGGGAGACTGTGTTTTCAGATCGCTGTGTCTCAGATTTATCACACGAGTGGGCAGATGTGAGGAGAAAGGAGAATGAGGTTTGGCAGACACAGTGCAGAGGTGCGTTTCACTGTTCTTAGTGGGCACCAAAGACAACAGGGAAAGGCATCCTCATCGGCGACGGTCCACACCCAGCCCCTCCACAGACACCAAGTCTCGTACTTTCCATCTCATGAGCCACCACATGCACAAGAGGACCCCGACGCCACCAGCGGGGAAATGCGGCGCGAGGACTGTCCTGCGACCACACGAGCATTCGCCCGTTCCCGGAGGATGACTCTGGGCACTTTCCACTTCCACGGGTGGGAGCTTTAGAGCGCTGGCTGAGCGAGGCCAAGGTTCTATTCGGCCACGCAACTTGACAGAACTTCACAAGGAGAAGAGCGGGCACGTGTGGGAAAAGCGTGTTTCCCGGCACAGACTGGGGGGCTGTGAGCCTGGGTGGCTTTCCGCCTTGACAGAACTGGGTAAATATGAGCCAGCAGCCTCTGAGCCAGAATCAAGCCAAGGCAGGTAGCGGCCGATCCGTGCCTGGGGGTGGGAGCCAAGGTGGGCGGAGAGGTCCAGGCAGGTCTGAGCCCGACCGGCACAGCGTGGGTCTGGCGTCGTGCCTGCAGGAGGCTGGATCCTTGTACCGAATTACTAAATGCTACAAATAGGGGAACGGTGCCGAGGAAGGTTTTAAGGGTTTATTAGCAGCAACACCAGTCAGGGCACTAAAACTTCAAAGCCCTTTTACTAACGGAGTCCAACTAATCCTAACAACACCCTAGTGAGCTAGGTAAGCAAATAAGCATTATGACCCGCATTTTATGGTTAGCAGAGAGGTAAGAAGCTTTTTCGCTCCCGGCTACGGGAAGTTCAGGGTTACTCACATCTCTGGAACCACCGAGTCCAGATTCGAAACGGCAGGCTGGCCCTCGATCCACTGACTCATGCTGTTGCTTAAAACCCAGGGAGGGTCAGCGAAGGAGTCTTTCATTACCCGGAGTGAAACGTGTCATTAGATTTTATTTAAAATAAAGGAGCAGACATTGTTTTCTGCTGTAGCTTTAATAACAGTAAATGACAGTAATTCGGCCAAATTAGAAACGTCTGACTTGGGATGCTGGCTGGCCCTTGCACTCTTGGGATGAAGACTATCATTTTGCCAAACATCATCCAGCGCTGGGCCTCCTACCTGACATTCTCCCGCTTTCCATGGCAACCTGAAAAGTTTAGCTACGGAAACTGAACACTCTTTCGTGCGTTTTTAAAATCCTCCTTTAAATAAATTACAATATTTTTCGGAATACGTATCATGACAAATTCTGGAACATACAAAAAAGTAAAAAGAAAGTAAGAATACTGATTTCTCAGTGGTGGATGTAAACGATTCCCGGTAACCTTTGGAAGTACGTGCTACCTGTGAATTTTCATGCACATAAATAGGTTTCTATGACACAAATGTGGGGTTACTCTACCTACTTGCACCCAATTCCATCACATCCACCCATCACACCCCAAAATCTACATGAAAGTTGATGTGGGTGCTTGAGGACGAACCAGTTATGGGATGGAAAAACAATTGGGATGATTTCTTTTTGTTGTTGTTGTTAATGTTTTTTTTTTTATTTTTCTGAGAGAGAGAGACAGAGAGACAGAGTGCGAGTCAGGGAGGGGCAGAGAGAGAGGGAGATACAGAATCCTAAGCCAGGCTCCAGGCTCTGAGCTGTCAGCACAGGGCCGGACACGGGGCTTGAACCCACAGACCGCAAGATCATGACCTGCAAAGCTGGATGTTTAAACGACTGAGCCAGTCGGGGGCCCCTGGGATGATTTCTCGATTGCTACACGACTGCATTTGTGGCTTTCCCTGTAGCAATGCCCGACCTGGAGGGAAATCTGAAGTCTAGCCGGGGGAAGATGCAAACAGATTTCCTCCGCCTCCATGTGCACAGCTACCCTCCCAAGGTTTCTGTATCACTGAGGGAGGGAAAGAGGGAGAGGACAGTGTGGCCTCTTCCCCCCCCAGTCCATAACCAGCAGAAAGATCGGCAATGCTTCAGTCTCAAAGTCAGTAACAATCGGAACGCTTGATTTAGAACTAGCTATGACTTTAGAAAATTCAAAAAAAAATTTTTTTTAATTTAAAAAAAAAGAAAATTCCAGAAGATTGTTGACAAAGTAACAGATCTCTGGGTCAATTAGAGTAACAAGCAAGAGGGAGCCTGGGTGGCTCAGTTGATTAAGCATCTGACTTCGGCTCAGGTCATGATCTCACGGTCTGTGGGTTCGAGCCCCGCATCGGGCTTTGTGTTGACAGCTCAGAGCCTGCAGCCTGCTTCCGATTCTGTGTCTCCCTCTCTCTCTGCCCTTCCCCTGCTCATGCTCTGTCTCTGTCTCAAAAAGAAATAAACATTAAAAAAAAAATTTTAGAGAATAATAAGCGAGAGATTTTTTTTGCAAATATCCAAAACATGCACCATAACTAAATTTTGTTAGTCATGTGTATAACACTGAATAACCGTTGCCATTAACCATTTTCTCAACCAGAAAGTCTATATGTATTTCCTTTACTAAGAGTAATGAAATATTTACCTGAATGTTATAGTCACAAGCAAACTCAGTTACTCAAAATTAAATGTTCTGTGGTACATTTTCACTTGCAGTTTTGCTTGAAGGAAAAATGCAGAAAATTGGAAAAAAAGTAACAACTTGCTAGGCTGTGGAGCTCTTTACAGTATAAGACGCATAAAGAAATTGTTAAAAGTAGAGATATACATGTTTAATTTTTTTTTTTTAAGCAATCAACTCACTGACTTTGTCTCTCAAAATACATACAGCATGTCCTATGTTTTCTAAAGGCATCTGTCCTTTGGGAAATTTTTCTCTTGCTTTTTCTCTAAAAGCTTGGCAGTGTTTGGTTTTGTTTTTGCTTTTTGTTTTTCTTCTATCTGCCTCTTGACACTTTTGAGTACAGAAAAGACAACACAGAGTGCTCTGGAAGAGTTTTTTTTGTTTTCATTTCTATTCTTTTATGGCACCCCGATAGCATGACGTGACTCTGGAAATCAATTCTGTGCTGTGCGAACAGGTATAAAATGAAAAGTTCCTGCCCTGTGTTCAGAAAACTGTGTTAGTTCTATTGCGGCCGTCTTGCACTCTCCCCTGTGTCATTGTACAGGCACAGAAATACTCCCCAGCACGGTCTGGGGCAACAGCCAAAGGGAATTGTCTAAAACAGCAGATCCCTGGCGGGAGAAGAGGCTTGGGAGGTGATGAGGAAAGCAGCAATCAATCAATCAAATATAAAAGCCTGCACACGAATTCTTGCTTACTTACAGATACATATTTAATGTATGTTTCCATAGGTCTTTTTGTCTTCCTTATATAATCTGCTCATACCCACTGCAGAAAATTTATAAAAATACACAGAAGAAAAAAAAATCATTCATAATCTGACTCCCAAGAGATGAATGATCACCATAATCATTTTCACACATTTCGTTCCGGCCTCTTAACCTATTCACAGTTATTTTTTAGAAATATATACAAGATACATATAAAATACACGAATTTACATAGAACGGTTGTTTACTAAAGAAGATATATATAAGATACAATTCCATACATAGAGTAAAATCTGTGAATAGCAGGGTTTTTAGCAACTGCATAATGGCTCATGTTTTTTATGCGATATTATTCATTCGTTTCCTTAAAGCTAACCAGTTCTTTGCTCCATATTTTAAATTGTTCACTTTTTATGTGTTTTTTTTCCTGTCCATTCCCATAATTAGCAAGTATGATAAAAGTCAGCAGGGAATAGAACTACCAGGTCACCTAGTCGTGAATGATTTAAAATAATAATAAACAGAACCTCAAAACTCTATTTGTAAGTAACAATTTTGCCAGCGAACTATACAGCTTTAATTAATACAACTCAGTGGCTGAATATGGAAATCAGTAGTAAGAATGAAGAATGCTAATGGACCAGTAGGCCCAGTGAGGACCAGTAAAACATCAGGGGGCCACGTCCTGGCTTTTGACTCTCGGGGGACAGACACTAGAGGACCAGACTGCCAAGATCAAATAGCCAGGTCAAGAAAGCGAGCGGACAAGTCATTAAGATTTGACCCTGAAACCGTGGCCAAACTTACAGTGCAGTATATAAACCGGGGAGAGAGGGTAAGAGGGCGAGAACAGAGAAGGAGACAGAAAATAGGAGAAGAGGAAGGAGGGAGAGGGTGTGGGGAAAGCATGAAAGCAGGAGTGGATGAAGCCGGCCACGGGGGGTGAGCTGGGGCACGTGGTGAGTATGGGACGTGCTGGGCCGGCCTGGGACACCCACAGACACCCCCGCCTGGACAGCTGGCAAGGGACAAGGTCATGAGCATCTGCCTACGGGTCCCCAGGACTCGACAGCCAGGGAGTGGAGAAGTGATACATTCTCATGGCCTGAGAGTAGGAGGTCAGATTAGAGGGCAGGAGCCCAGATGCTGGAAGCTGGAACAGCACAGCCAGCAATCGGGGATCAAACGACAGAGTGACAAACCCATCAGTGACACCAAGGAGTCCACAGGTGCTGGTGAAAAGCAGAGTCATTTTCCATAAACAGGCGATTGTTGATTAGGCAGCATGCAACATATATACCACGGACATCTGCCCTCAAAAAAAAAAAAAAATAGTAATAATACGCCAAAGAGCTTAAACACTAGAAAACCAGTGAGTGTGATAAAGCAGGTGCTAATGAAAAGCTGTGGACGTTGAGAGAAAGAAGGCGTCTCTCCCAAGTGAAGAGTCCGGCCCCTCGGGGCTGACTCCCATGGATCAGATGCGGTGAGCAGAAGTGACTTTCCACGGAGTCAGAGCAGCTCAGGGAAGGCCACGCTTGCACGCCGGGCTGGGGCCAAGTTCGGAAGCAGTGCCCACAGCAGGGCTGGGCCTGAGGGCAAGGTTAAACCAAAGCGTCTGTTGGTAAAGGGGTTCAGGGGCACAAGCCAGACAAATGAGGCCACCAGCTGTGACAGACACGAATCAAAGGCAAGGACGGACCTTCCCACCAGGAAACAGGAGTCTGATGATGGAGTATTAGGCCAAGTCTGAGAAGAACAGTCACTTTTTTTTTTTTTTTTTAAAGGTTCTGGTATTTCCTCTGAAAGTATCTATGTGTGTTTAAAAGATGTATCTACTGGGATGCCTGGGTAGCCCAGTCAGTTGAGACTCAGACTCTTGATTTCGGTGCAGATCATGAGCCCCGGGTCGTGGGATCAAGCCCCGTGTCAGGCTCTGTGCTGAGTACGGAGCCTGCTTGAGATTCTCTCTCTCTCTCTCTCTCTCTCTCTCTCTCTCTCTCTCTCTCTCTCTCTCTCCTCTGCTGCTCTCCCCTGCTTGCACCTCCTCGAGTTCTCTCTCCCTCTCTCCCTCTGTCTCTCTAAAAAATAAACTTAAGGGCACCTGGGTGGCTCAACCGGTTAAGCGCCAGACTTCAATTCAGGTCATGATCTCACGGTTCGCCAGTTCAAGCCCCGTGTCGGGCTCTGTGCTGACAGCTCAGAGACTGGAGCCTGCTTCAGATTCTGTGTCTCCCTCTCTCTCCGTCCCTCACCCCGCTCACACTCTGTCTCTCTCTCAAAAATAATAAACATTAAAAAAAAAAGTTTTTAATAAAATTAAAAAATTAAAAAATAGCACCTGGGTGGTTCAGTCAGTTAAGCATCCAACCTCAGCTCAGGACGTGATCTCGAGGTTCGTGAGTTTGAGCCGTGCTTTGGGCTCTGCGCTGACAGTGTGGAATCAGCTTGGGATTCTCTCTCTCTCCCTGTCTCTCTGCCCCTCCTCCACTTGCACTTTGTCTCTCAAAATAACAAATAAACTTAAAATTTTTAATTTAATTGCATTTAAAATTTAAGAAAAGATGTGTTTGCTTGCTAAGTAATTAGGAAAGGAATATCCACCACGTGCAAGGAGAGGAATTAATCCTCTCCTACCTCCAAGTTAACTGGGATTAATAACCCTTTATCTCAGGACCGTTTCCATTATCGGGAGACAAATGCCTACTCCCCTCTGCGCCCTTTAATGCCATCCAGCCCTGCCTTCCTGCCCCTCCTCCGTTCTGGCCACCTCTCCCAGGCCACTGGATTCTGAAACACTGCAAGCCTTGTCCTCTCTCTGGGATCTCACATACTGGCACGCTCCCTCCTTCTTGTCCGGTTCGTCCTTTTTTATTCTTCGAGGACACTTGAAAAGTCATCTCAGTTTTAAGATTATTCAAGTCTTTGTTACCTTCTCTGTTTTCTGTTTCCTCAACGAGTCTTTAAAAAAGAAAGGCCACATCGTTCTTACTTATCAAGATATCCCCAGTGCCTGTCTCAGAGCAGACCCCCTGTGAACACGTTCTCCGTGACGGCATCTCACACACAGAGAATGCATTTTGATGAAAAATGCAGCTTCTAAAATGACATTTCTTTTTCATAACACTCGAAACCATCGTCTTAGAACTATGCAAAAAGTAATACTCCTGCACAGTATCAAATGACTTTGTTCATATTTTAACCTGTCCTGAGCAACAAAGTAACTCAAGTCCCCAAAATGGGGTTAATCTGGCCAATGCTAGAGTGTTGTTATCGTTGGTTTAAGTTTATCTGGAAGCTACTCTGTAGCAAGAAAAATGTCTCATTCATATTTGTGTTATTAGTGCCGAGGAAGGCACCTGGCAATTCATAGGTGCTCAGTTAATGTGTTTTCCATTAAAAGTTTTTTCATTTTAAATTAACATATGGTAGTTGTCGCTCAAAGTATAGGCTTACAGAAAATGAGAAAACTTCCCTTCCATCCTCCAATACAATTCATCTCACAGAGGCAGCCGATGAGGACAGGTTGATGTATATTCTTTGATTTTCCACGCGCTTACGACCGAACATGCATATACACAAAGGGACTAGAGGCGCTGTTTCCTAACTCACTCAATATACTGTAAATAAGTTTGAGTATTTGCAAACATAGCTATGCTCCATGATTTTATTTAATCAGGTCTCTTCTTGTGGACACTTAGGTTTTTTCCACCATTAAAATTCAGGAAGCAATGAACATCCACCATTGCATCGTCAGGTGGGCATAAATACAGGATCAATTCCTAGAGGTGGGATCACCAAGCCAATTACTATTAGATACATCTTAAGCCACCAAATGGCTGTTATAGACGTGAGCCCTTGCACACATTGGGGGTATCTATTTTTTCTAATCTTTGCCAATCTGATAGGTGAAAATCAGTTGATGGTTTAAACCACCTTCACAAGGACTGAGGCTAAAACAGCTTTTCACCCCATCAGCTGCCTTTTGTGTTTCTAAGTAAAGAAGACTCTCTGAGGCACCCACGCCAAGCAAGAGGCTAAGTACCTGAGAGGGGATCTGAAGGGCCCTGCTCGGGAGGCTGTCCACGCAAAGCCCGAACCACCATCTTGAGTTGAACTGGCCTAACTCATCCCTAACCCGACCCAGGCTACTGGACAATACGCTTCATTATTTAGTGCATGTTCATCATTTCAGCTGACATAACCCTCCATTATTGCTTGCCATGACCTTTAATAAGACCAGGAGCACCTGGGTGGCTCAGTCGGTTAAGTGTCCGACTCTCGATTTCAGCTCAGGTCATGATCTCACGGTTTGTGAGTTCGAGCCCCGCATGGCACTCCATGCAGACAGCACAGAGCCTGACTGGGATTGTCTCTCTCCCTCTCTCTTTGCCCTTCCTGCTCTCTCTCTCTCTCTCAAAAAAAAAATAAATAAATAAATTTAAACTTTTTTTTTTTTAAAGGCCAAATAGGGGCGCCTGGGTGGCTCAGTCAGTTAAGCGGCTGACTTCGGCTCAGGTCATGATCTCGCGGTCCGTGAGTTCAAGCCCCGCATCGGGCTCTGTGCTGACAGCTCAGAGCCTGGAGCCTGTTTCGGATTCTGTGTCTCCCTCTCTCTCTGACCCTCCCCTGTTCATGCTCTGTCTCTCCCTGTCTCAAAAGTAAATAAAACGTTAAAAAAAAAATTAAAAATAAAAAAAAGGCCAAATAAAAATACCAGTTGTCATTAGGAAGTAACATAGCTACTCCCCCCAGTGGTGCAAAGGGAGGACACAGAACAGAGGTGCTAAGCCAGGCTCTAGAGGGGCTGGACCCCTCTGCTGCTCATTCACTGTGAACGCGGGACACACGGCTTCCCGTTCCTGAGCCTCAGCCTCCTCATCTGTAGTAACATTGACCCTGAAGAAATGCCGCACGGGTAGGGATAAGGTAAGCGCGGCCCTCGCGCCTTCTCGCACATACAGCGCAAAAATGGAAATGGTTATTACTGCTGGCATGAGGCAGGGCGTCCACGCGAAGCTGTAAACACCCCTCTGCGGGCAGCATTTCTCACTTCACAGCAGGAATCCAGAAGGAGTGGAATATCCGCTCTGTGTCCCCACCGTGAATCACGACTACTATATCCAGCCATCTCAAGTGGCACTTCAGGTTGGGTGTCATCTTGGGGACGGCCGGTCCCCCACTGGCGCTCCGTGCCCAGACCTGGACGGAACGTTCACGCTCACGCACCTCATCACCCCCAGTGCCTGCCCCGCACAGAGTACGGCCTGTCTCACAAAACACCTCCTAAGCGAAAGAATGAATGGCGTGCCCACGGGGAAGCTCTCCCACCGTGGCTCTTTTCCTTCCTCCTTTAGAATCTGTTTAAACCAAGGGTTCCCGTTGGGACGAGCACTGGGTGTTGCATGGAAACCAATTTGACAGTAAATCTCATATAAATAAAATAATAATAATAAATAAATAAACTAAGGGTTCCCAACCAGAGCACCATAGACGTTTGGAGTCTGAAAATTCTCTGTTAGACGGAGTTCAGCATCCTTGTCCTCTAACCACTACACCCCACTATTACACACCTTCCCACCAAGCTGTGATGACTACAGCAGGATCCAGACGTTACCGAAAACCAAAACAAAACAAAAAAAATCACCCCCAGTTACGAACAGCTGGTTTCGACTGTAAGAAAACAGCCAAATGTATTTTTGGAATATACTTACTCCGTTCCTGATTCCAAAGCCGTTTTGAAAGCTGAGCGAATAATATAAGCCGTGAGTTAGCAAAGTAAGTCATCAGGGATCTTTACAACTGATCGGAGAATATTAACTGCCTGGGGCAAATCCGTCATTAGCTGCTGCTGATCCGGAGGGGGACACCGCATTAATAATTCAATAAAGGAAAAGGCTGCAGGCAATAAAACCTTAGGGTTATTTATTTAGCCAATTAGATTCGTTTTCGGTGGCAACACTGCTTTTGTGAGTGTGAATAAACCATGTGTATTCTTCAGTTCATCAGGAAAACTGTACATCGCAAAACTGCTCCTCTGCCTCTCAGCTGCAAGGTGTGACAGAGGAGTGGTCCTCCAGCCCGCGGAGGAGGGAAGAACCATCTCACGAGTGCGCAGACTCATAACTTACCTACCCACCTCGTGTGAAACAGACAGATGCATGACAAGTGTGTAAATTCACATATTCAGCCCTCCGCTCCTTTCTAGCCTTCTATCCTCAATCCACGGCCAGACAGGGATGAATCACACCAGGTAAAATTTAGATCCACTGGCTGGTCGACAGGCACAGTTCATTACCGTTTAGCGATGAGCAATCCTAACCATGAAGAGACTGAAAAATGCCGTATGAAACATACATCCGGTAGAATAAATGCAAGATCGTTCCTGTTTATGCTTTGCTCACAGTTTAGGGTAAGTTTATGTTTTGTTCACAGATCCTTGAAGGGGACCTTTTTTGGGGGGAGGGAGGTATTTTTGGCTTAGGTCACAATGTGAAATGTGTCCCTGTCACTCCCTGGTTGTCAATCCAGAATTATCTCTGAGCCCGACAGACCATGATGGGCAAATTGAAAATATCACTATGAAAAAGACTATCTATTTACGCCTACATAGTTCTGTTCATTGGGACAAACCACTGGAAATTCTGCAGATGTCTGCTTAAACTATTGGAGATTTAGAGATTTTTCTTTTCTTTTTTTTTTTTTTGTTACTTACAACCTTAGCTTTTCCATTTCTAATCTATATTTCATTTCCTTTTCCCTTACTCTCTCTCCTGACCTCTTTTTTGATTCCACTCATTTGTTTAGAGGCCAGATTTAATAATAACAGAGGTGTGCATGCTCTAAGGTTCCAGAAGGCCAGATGTTTACAGAAACCGGGGGCTCACTGAAAGGCCACAGACAAGGCTCCAATGAGGAGACGTCTTTGATTGCTGACTGGTGCTCCCATCTAAACAAAGAGCATGGCCCTGCACAACCCCCACCCCACCCTCGTGAAGGATTCCTAATGCAGACATATCCATTTCAGCCTCCCTGGGGACGAGGGTCAGTCAAATGCCCCTGATAAAGGCGCAAAATGGAAAACCTATCTGCAAACCATTTTGTTTCACTGAAATTGAACTGATGCTTCAGTAAGCAAAACATAGAGCCTCTGCCCCTCCTGAAATTTCACTGACCCCCCCAAAATTACCTTTGTCAACCCAAACATCCTTTGCCATCGTCCTTTAACATGCTATGGTTGTGACGGCCACGGCCAGCGGCACACAGGCAGGTGCACATGACAAGTGCTGAACAGAGGCGGATGCTCCCTCCACTGTGGTCATGGATATACCCCCGCCCGCAGAAGGTCCGGACCAGCTTGCCACGTTATGACACATGGCACCTGGGAAAAACATCTTAGCAATTCGACGCAATCACAGGGCCTCACGCCAGGGGAACTGGAGGTCCTCTAAGGCTCACAAGGAAAGAACTCAGGGCACAGACATTTTGGTTTCGGAAAGAGAACGATCAAGAGCACAATACACTACCTGAAGTGGGGATCCCTAGAGGTTAGCGTCCTGGATGAGAGGGAGGGAAGAGGAGAAAGAGCCCATCACGGCCGTCCAGTAATAAGCGACACGGACACTGGTCACTGGAAGGCCATGGGGGCATCCAGTGATGCACCGGCCAGTGTTTAATGACCGGATTTCAGGAGAGCCGATGTCCACGATGCGCCCACCATAGCCTGCTTCATTCAGGCCACCAGAGGATGTCACTGAACACAGAAATGGAAAGAGACACACGCAGTGGGCAGGGGCCCTGAGACCCACTTCCCTTGTTTGGCGATTTGCTCCCTAAGGGGCTTCGCCTGGGCTTCAGTGGGCTTATGATGATCATTTATTCTAGGGAATTAAATGGAGCCTCTTTCCTTTATCTCTCTCCATTTACCTTTGTAAAATTCTTAGGAATTTAAAAATTCATGAAGAGCACACATTCGCTTAAATCCCAGCTTCAAAGGACTGTTCATTATTTTTCCTGTTGTGACCCTATTGTATTAAACATTGCATGAAATTATCATGCCACTAATTTGGGTTCAGAAGCACTTTAGTTAACGGCATTTATTGACAAAAGGCGGTTCACCTTCTTATTCGGAGACTCCTAGGGTTCCCTCCACCTCCCCCTCCACCCTTTCTTCTCTCTCAGGTCCTCCTCCGCAACTCTGGTCCCCTCACCCCCTCCCTTTCTCCCTTTCCCTGGCCCCCCACCCCCTATCCCTCTCACACTCTTCTCTCAATATCTCAGGAAGGCAAACACCACCTACAACAAAAGCCTGAACAAAGCTCTGAGTGCAAAACAAACTTTGCAGGACCCTTGGAAACTTCACAGTTTGTGCCAAAAACGAGTATCACGGCACAAAAGGGTTACACAGGCGAGTAAATTAGCAGCCACTTAAATAAAGGCAGCTGACAAATTGTGGGAAAAGCCTAAATGTCCATCAACTGATGAATGGATAAAGAAATTGTGGTTTATATACACAATGGAGTACTACGTGGCAATGAGAAAGGATGAAATCTGGCCCTTTGTAGCAACATGGATGGAACTGGAGAGTGTGATGCTAAGTGAAATAAGCCATACAGAGAAAGACAGATACCATATTTTTTCACTCTTATGTGGATCCTGAGAAACTTAACAGAAACCCATGGGGGAGGGGAAGGAAAAAAAAAAAAAAAGAGGTTAGAGTGGGAGAGAGCCAAAGCATAAGAGACTCTTAAAAACTGAGAACAAACTGAGGGTTGATGGGGGGTGGGAGGGAGGGGAGGGTGGGTGATGGGTATTGAGGAGGGCACCTTTTGGGATGAGCACTGGGTGTTGTATGGAAACCAATATGACAATAAATTTCATATATTAAAAAAAATTAAATATTTATAAAAAATAGATTTTCAAGTGAATGTGGTATTAAATCATTCAAAATGCATACTGAACAAAATTAAGAAATGACTTGTTTTCCTAAAATAAATAAATAAATAAATAAATAAATAAATAAATAAAGGCAGCTGAAAATGCTGCTGTAAGAATTCTGTGTCATTTCTCTCCTACCTCCTAGTTTCCCCTCATCTTGGTGAGCACTAGCCAAGCCCTTACATTACATTCTTCTATATTAAAAGGTTCAGAAGAGAAAAGCAAATCAGATCCAATGACGCAAAATCTTCAGGTACAAAACGAGTGTCGTTTAAAGGAAAAAAAACAAGCAGCTGCGAAGGGAACAGAGAGGAAAAAACATGAAAGATACAGATGATGTCAAGGGCGATTATGGCTTTTGGCTAACACAGACCAAGGTGCCCACATGTGCATATACGGATACAAAGTTAACAGGACTCTACATCTGACAATTCCTGGAAGAAAACTCTTTATTCACAAAATCATATTCAGCAAGACAGGGGTCCTACAAGTACTGGATCAAAATTCTGTCACTTAAGAGTAATAAGGAAAAGAGAGACTCAAATTGTTCAACTGAAGAACTGAAAATCTGAAATTGTTGATATTCCCAGATTTTTCAGAGGAAAAAGGAACAGATTCACAACTTGAAACCATTCAAATGCAGGCAATTTTATAGGAAATCTTTTTTCAAGGATTAAGGCAAAGCATTTACTCCGTGTCCCTCTCCCCAATAAAAATGAAAGCCAGGGGCACCTGGATGGTTCAGACAGTTGATCATCTGACTCTTGATCTGGGCTCAGGTCAGGATCTCACGGTTTGTGAGATCGAGCCCACATCGGGCTCTGCAATGACAGGACAGACCTGCTTGGGATTCTCTCTCTCTCTCTCTCTCTCTCTCTCTCTCTCTCTGCCCCTCCCCTGCTTGCACTCTCTCTCAAAATAAATAAATAAACACTGAAAAGTAAATAAATAAAATAAAAATAAAAGTGACGGCTATGTTTACAGTTTTTATAGTCATTTGACAAATATTTCAACAAGAATTAGCCCCTAACATCATTTCTTTGGCCTCCCACAGTCAGGAAAATATACAAGATTCTCTATGCAATCTCTGTGTTAACACACTGCTTCTTATGTAGCGTATCATCGGGAGGCTATAAGCAAACGGCTGACACAGCCAATACTCGGTATCTTTGAAGTTAATAATATTAAACAGAAACACTAAAAGAACTGTCATCAAAGAGCATGATTTAATAATATTGCCGAAGAATTATTTTTAAATCCCAAGCAGAGCACTGGAAGTAAGTCAGCAGACTTTATGGTATCCCATTTGAACTGATCACATTTATGTTCATACGCTGGTATGTTTACTGTTAGAAATTCATTTGTTCCCAGTTAGGTGTTATCTGAACCATTCATTCAGTTAATTATTGCTCTGGCCGGAACGCGTGCGTGCCCTCATCCTCAGATTCATTTGTGGAAGCCTAACCCCCAGGGTGATGGTTCCAGGAGGCAGGGCCTTTTGAGGTGATCAGGTCCCGAGGCGGAGCCCTCAGGAATGGACTCAGGCCATATAAGAGAGGTTCCCATGAGATCGCTCACCCTCTCTCTGCCATTTGAGAAAACTAGTAAGGGCTGTCTATGAAGCAGAACTCGGGCCCTTGCCAGACACCAAATCGGCCAGCACCTTGAGCCTGGACTTCCCAGCCTCCGGGGCTGTTGAGAAATTTCTGTTGTTTGTAAGCCACCCAGTATGGTATGGCATTTTGCTGCGGCAGCACGAATGAACTAAGGTAATGAGGAAGTTGGCATTCTTGGTACTATGTGAGTGAATTCCAATTCCAGGTCAACTACTACCGTTACGTTTGATCCGGTTCTCAAGGTGGATGGTATCTGGTGCATCGGGAGCACGGGGGCTCGAGGGAGCCCATGCTTCTGGGTCTGTAAAGTATGGGTCGTTCTCTCCTCTGCCCCCACCCTCCACCATACACCCACCTCCACAGACAGTGTGGCTTCTCTTCACCAGACATCGTGCGTCGGGCTGCCAGGTTTAAATACAAGATGTGCACGGAATCTGAAGGGCAGACGAGCAGCCCAGAGCTTTTAAGGTCAAATGTAAATTTCAGACAAACAGTGGATACTGTTGGGAGGGGTAAGTGCAGGACAGATGTCCAGTGACACAAGTATGCACTGTTTACTTGAAGTGCAAATTCAAATGGGCATCCTGTATTTTTTCTGGCAACCCTAGGCTGAAGAGCCTGTGTGAACCCTCGTATCATCCAGGGTCCTGATCCTGGGTGGGACCCAAGATGGGCATCTGAGAACATGAACCTGCCCCCCCCCCACTTCGCATCCCTGGACCCCGGAAATGATAAAGGGTGTGTGCATTTAAAAGAAATCATTGTGGGTCATCCGGGTGGCTCAGTTGGTAAAGGGTCCGACTCTTGATTTCGGCTCACAGTTTGTGAGTTCGAGCCCCGCATGGGGCTCTGTGCTGACAGCATGGAACCCGCTTGGGATTCTCTCTCTCTCCCTTTCTCTCTGCCCCTACCCTACTTGCGAGCTCACTCTCTCTCCAAATAAATAAATAAACTGTAAAAAAAAGAAAAAAGAAAAGGAAAAGAAAAGAAAATGTTTCATGGAAGTGCTTGGAAGACACAGAGAAACTGCAACATGGACGGGAAATCCTGAGGAATCCCTGAAAGAAAGATCCCTGTCTAGCTCCCCTAGACAGAAGAAATCCCAGCTTCAGATATAAATGAAAAAGATGGCTGGGAAACCCCATTCAGAACTGCTAAACGATGGTGCCTGCTACCCCCATCCTGGGTCAGGCAGCAGGAGCACCTGCTCCCCGGATGGATCCAGCAGGGTGAGCACCAGGGCAGAAGCACCAGGGGTGCCCTGAATGACTGTGACACTTGGGAGGCACCAGGGACCTGCTGTGTGCCCACCCCACCCACCCCATCCTCCTCAGTCAATGAACTCCAACCATGAAAAGCACACATGCAGCCACAGGTAAAACACTGCAGCCTCTCAGGGTGACCTCATGACCAAGAGTAAACCAAAGTCAAGATCAGGAGACACCATGGGGTCTCTGGGTGGCTCAGTCAGTTCAGCATTTGACTCTTGATTTCAGCTCAGGTCATAATCTCACGGTTCATGGGTTCGAGCTCCACATTGGGCTCTGTGTGGACAGCACAGAGCCTTCTCAGGATTCTCTCTCTCCCTTTCTCTCAGTCTCTCTCTCTCTCTCTCTGAAAATAAATAAATCAATAAACATTAAAAAAAATCATTAAAAGGTAAGAAGGAACCAAAGAGCTACATGGCCCCTACCCATTAATTCTTAGATATTTTCTATTTTTGCTGCCATCACGGGTAAAATCACATCATGTTGTTGTATATTAACCGGTTATTGCCGGGAAATAGAAAATTGTTGACTCTTGCATATTTACTTTGCAACTTGGGACCTGACTAAATTCTCATTTCTTCTAACACATAGAACTGATTAACTTGTGGTTAGGGGTCAAAGACAAGGATTGAGTTTACATTTTCCTATTTTCTTATCTTCCTTTTTTATCCAAAAAACTTCCAGTCCGGCACGGAAACAGCCAGCTTCCTTGTCTTTTTCCCACTGGTAGTGGAAAGAAACTGGCCACCGCCCACATTTCACTCATGGCCTAGGGTGGTTCTGTTCTGCCTCAGTGATGCAGGAATGCACCATCAAATGCTCTCCTGGGAGGCTGTCTTATGCCCACTTGGGCTTGAATCGCCCGCTCTTACATGCTTCCTTTGACAGGCTAAACCAGCCCAGAAGGGCATCTGCACATGAACGGAAATCGAGCTGAAATAACCACACTCCTTGACCACACTGCCAGGGATTGTACATCCTGCGTGGGATGTGAGTGGTACTTAGACAATCACCCCAGATGCAGAATACGCTGCCTTTCCCAGGTAAGTCTGTTGTGAAAGACTATAGTGGCCTATCATCTTTTTTTTTAAATTTTTTTAATGTTCATTTCTTTTTGAGAAAGAGAGAGACAGCGTGAGCAGGGGAAGGGCAGAGAGAGAGACACACACAGAACTCGAAGATGAACTGTCAGCACAGAGCCCGACGCGGAGCTCGAACCGTCGAACTACGAAATCATGACCTGAGCCGACATTGGACACTCAACCAACTGAGCCACCCGGGCGTCCCTGGCCTATCATCTTCTGATGTGACTATACTCTGCTCTGTCCACAACATTATTCATGACTGCCCCCAGGTCCAGAAAATCAATGACTGATGTCACCCCTGGGTCTGCTGCCATTGTCCATGTAGGGCATATGTCGGCACACATCTGCGTTCGATGTCCCCTAGTGACTCAATTCCTAAACTGCCCTGGTCTACGCTCCCCGCCGTGTTGTCTGTGTGTCCCTGATCACCAGTATTTATTTACAACGTTTACTTGTTATATGCTGCGAACAAAATTTGCCCATCTCAGGGTCTTTTCTGCAAACCGAGAGATATTTAGGTCTATTCGAAAGCCACCATTTGTTTAAATGTTAGAAATCTATAAAATTCCTTCCCAACTGAGTACATTTTAGTATGAACTCTCCTCGTGGGTTCTTTGGCATTTTAACTCAACAGAGCCTTGTTCGCAAAAAGCGTCGTTTGAAATATTCACTGGTCGGTTAGTTGTTTTGATCGGTTTGGTTTCTGGTTGTTATTTTGCGTTCAGCTCCAGCGAGAAGTCACTTAATATTTTCATGATGATTAGCCCACGCTGAACAACGTGAAATTTGGGGGGCAGGGCTCACACACCGTCTTCCCACAGGCTTTCCCGAGGTCCAGACAGGGAGGAGACACATACAGACATAACATCCAAACAGTGTCTGTCCATCAGAGGCTTCGACCCGGCTAGAAAAAACGAGATTTGAATGCGGAATTATGCGAACAACAATGGGTTTGCAGCGTCAGCCCGACCGTAAGCTTTGATTGCCCAGGCATCCAACCTCAAAGAGAACTATCTCGGATAAACACGCTGCCAGCCACACAACTGGATTAAGAGTCAGGCCACCTCCTGATGGCAGCTCCTTTGTTTGAAAGAGATCAGGGTCGATTTTGATCACTATTTGTATCACTCATCATTTCTCTTCCTGCACTTTAAATTCCCCCTCTTTCATTTCAAATCCACCGATAGAAAGTGAGCCCGTGAGCCCCGAGGCCCCCACCCACCCTCAACCCCAATAAAAGCAGGCCCCCAGGCCTGTGTGCTCTCTGACCCGTGACCTCGCTGTGTGGCCCCGATTTCTGCCCCTAAGATATAAACCTCTATTTTTCAAAAGTTTCCTGATGGTTGATGCTGAAGGGTATCTTGCAAATCATAATGGGAGCCACAGGGCTGGTCTAGTCTTGGTTTGGAAAGGGGGAAATGACTGTGGATAGCTCCCAGGGCTAGGGGGGAGGATCAGGTGAGTGTCCCCAGGTACTTCTAGCTGATAGCATTATTACTATGGAGAGGCTGAGACAGGCACAAAACAGGTTTCTGTTACTTTTAAGGGAAATTGTTGGAAAAAAAAAAAAAAGCCAAAATGTTAGTTTTTTCATAAGACTTGTCTGGAGATGCCATTACACAAAATGGCAGGTGTTATGCTCGGCCCAGAATACAAGAGTTTCTTTAGTTTTAATTAAAACTAAAATTAAGTTTAATTAAGTGCAGGGGCGTCTGAGCGGCTCAGTCGGTTGAACGTCCGACTCTTGATTTTGGCTCAGGTCATGAGCTCACAGTTGATGGGATCAAGCCCAGAGTTGGGCTCTAAGCTGACCGTGGGGAGTCTGCTTGGGATTTTCTCTCTCCCTCTCTCTCTGCCCCTCCCCTGCTCATGCTCTCTCTCTTTCTCTCTCTCTCTCTCAAAATAAATACACCAATTTTTTTTTTAAAAAACCTGTGCAAAAAGGAGCAAAACCCCAGCCTTTCATAAAACACATACCTGTGCTGGCCCTTCTAGGTGCCAGGCCAGGCCCTAGGTCAGGTGAGACAGAAGGTAATCGAGAAGGTGCCATTGGGGAGAGAACCAGGGGGATCCGCGGAGATTGCTGGTGACCGTATTTTGCCACCATGAGACAGAACGGGCTAGATACTGTGAGTATGTCTGGTCCATCATATCTAATTTGAGTACCAGAAATTTTGAGGAAAACCACTCTTCAAATAACATGTCCAAAATCATTCAAACAGAATAAAAAAGTGAAGGATGTATTTAACACTTAAGAAATGAAAGTGCCCTTGGAGCAGAGCCAGAAGGAGGGCAGATGCAGCTCCAAATGGGAAAAGTTGTGACCATCGCACACTATCGACAAAAACGTTATTTCTAACACTATCACCTATTACGACTCAGAGCACAGATTTCTTTCTATCTAATAGCGTTACCTAAGTGATTATTTGCTTTTTATCCCCTGCCTCCAAGTCCCACTCAAGATTTCCAATTTTTAGCCATGGAATGTTGAATTTCAGCTACCAACACCTTACCCTCGCACGCTGTCAGGGGCACTTTCTTTCTCGCCGCATGATTGTGGAAAAGCTAAACAAGTGAGCAGTTGGCAGAGCCTATTTGAAATACATTTATGAGGAATCTGTAATTAAGGGAGGGAATGATCCTCACCGGCTCCCCAGACGAATTGAATTCTTTGGTTGGGACGAGGTCCGTAGAATAATCCAACATATGTAAAATGTCTGAACGTATTTCTTCAAAGTAAGTGCACTTAACACAACTGTCAACTTTCTTCTGCTCGTTTGATAAAAAAGGAGCCACGTTTGCAATTTGAGAACATTAAGAGAGGCCCAGTTTGAATTCCTTCAAGGGCCCACACAGCAGAGAAGAGAAACAAGGCAAGTATAATAAGTCTTATTTAAACTGATGCCAGATTTGTCCGGCACAACCCCATCCTTCCACTGGAGCTTTGGGAGACTAGAAGCCAGATTTTTAGAAGCAAGTCAGATAAGAAAGTAGATCATTGGGGCGCCTGGGTGGCTCAGTTAAACGTCCGACTTCGGCTCAGGTCATGATCTCGCAGTCCGTGAGTTCGAGCCCCGCGTCAGGCTCTGTGCTGACAGCTCGGAGCCTGGAGCCTGTTTCAGATTCCAGGTCTCCCTCTTTCTCTCTCCTCCCCTGCTCATGCTCTGTCTCTCTCTTCTCAAAAATAAATAAACGTTAAAAAAAATAAAAAAAGTAGATCATTTTCTTCTTTCATGTGATCTATCATTAATTTCTCTGAATTACGGGGGAAAAAACACCCAGTTAAACTAATTTCACGGTAAAATTGGGCTTGAGCATCAGTAGCTTTTATCTCAAAAGCGTTCATGAAAAGAGATGTATTGGGGTTCAGCAGGTGAGCGTCCGACCCTTGATTTCGGCTCAAGTCATGATCCCAGCGTCATGGGATCCAGTCCTGTGCTGGGCTTGGAGCCTGCTTAAGATTCATTCTCTCTCTCTCTCTCTCTCTCTCTCTCTGCCCCTCCCCCACTCACACAAGAGTTCTCGCTCGCTCTCTAAAAATAAACATAAAAATGGGGCACCTGGGTGGCTCAGTTGGTTGACCGTCTGACTTCGGCTCGGGTCATGATCGCACGGCTCTGTGAGTTCGAGCCCCACATCGGGCTCTGTGCTGACGGCCTGGAGCCTGGAGCCCGCTTTGGATTCTGTGTCTCCCTCTCTCTGCCCCTAACTCACTCGCATTCTGTCTCTGTCTCTCTCAAAAATAAATAAACGTTAAAAACAAACATAAAAATAAATAAATAAGATATCTGAGACATAAGTAACTTCTTTCCTCTTACAGGGCAGTATCCAGGCACTGTGCTCATGTGGGCCTGCGTGGCACAGAACGGCATGACGTGGAGCTCCAAAAACAGCCAGCTCGCGGGGACCTGCCACAGACACCAGATCCCACCACTGGCCACGGGGAGAATGTGGCCGGCTGTCCCACGGCTCCTCGGGGAGAGCCTGCCCAGAGAGGGCTGCGGTGGCCTGTGGGTGCCATACCCCCTGGCGGACAGTGTCCTTGACCATCACCTCCCCTGTCACCCCAGCCTTAGACCCTGACGTTCTTCAGCTCCCGTCCCAGAACAGGTAAGCGGCAGTCGGCCCGCCACCAAAACTCTCCTTGCCTGCTGTCGCCCACGCCTGCCTGTCCTTCTGTCCTCTTCCAGGTAAAGAGAGTGGAGCCAAGGCCCCGTCCCTTCTTCCTCAGCCTCGTGGGTGGCTTGGATGACCGCAGTGTCAGAACCTAGTGGCGGATAACAGGAGAGAAACCTAGGAGTCTTCTGTCCCCAGCCACTGCCACGCCATCGTCCTCGGGGCTCTGCCACACGTGGCCGTGTGGAAGCCTCCAGTTCAGCTTCGGTCAGAGGGGCTGCACTGGTATGACCCACTGCTATGCCTCCGTTTCCCCCACCTGAGAAGCCCATCGCAGTACTCTGTCCACAGCAGATGTTCCACCTACATCAGGGCCCTTGAAGATCTTTCACATCTATATACCTAGATTGTACGTACAATTCAAAGTCACGAACGGATAGAAACACGGGTAATTGTGAAAGCAAGCAAAAGCTGACGAACAGACAATAAGCATTGTCAAAACTGTCTGATCGAACTGAGGTTGAGGGGCCAGGGGCACCTGGGTGGCTCCCCCGGTTGAGGGTCCAACTCTGGATTTCAGCTCAGGTCACGATCTCATGGTTCACGAGTTTGAGCCCCACATCGGTCAGCACAGAGCCCACTTGGGATTGTCTCTCTCTCCCTCTATCTCTGCCCCTACCCCACTTGCTCTCTCTCTCAAAATAAATAAATAAACTTAAAAATATTGTTTTAGAAAGTCAGGTTCAGGTTTCTACCATCAACTTTCATGTTTTATTTTAATCGGCCCACCTTTAAATCGTCACTGCAAAAATAATGTTCACATTTAAAAAATGAACACAAAAAGAATTTTAAAAGGGAAGAAAAAAACTTATTGCCACTGTCATTTCACCCATCCGAAAAGGGCACACGGTGTCCTAAATTCTTATGGCTAAATTCGATGGTTCTGCAATCATGAGTAAAGAGCCTAATTCAGTGTATTTATTGAGAGAAGGAACCACAGTAAAATTAACTGATTGGCTATTAGTGGTCCTCAACTTCTAGAAAAACACTTGCCACGCTCTTCATTGGCAAATCCGTTACCAGTCTTCCTGGAATACAGACAAAAGGCACATAGAAGCATCTATCAAACCCATCAGTTCGTTTGGAAAGCTCATCCATCCATTCTACAGCTTTTTATGAAGAGTATCAGACACTTCTCAAGACACTGAGGACCCATTGGTAACAAGTCAGGTAAATATATCCACTCTCAAGGAGCTTATGTTTTTGTAAGGGAAAAAAGAATAAACAAGATAGTAAGTGAATGTCGTAATAAGTTCGAAAGTGGTAAGTTCAATGGAGAACAGTAATTGCCTGTTGACCACTTTCTCTACGCAAGGCTTTGTGTACACGTTACCAAGGAGGCGTTATTGACAGCTTTTCTGGAAGAGAAAATTGAGGCGCAGGATGACGAAGAGACACGCTTAACTTCACACAAATGGGAAGTGCTGACGCAGGGATTCCAAGTCACATCTACAAAACGTCACACAGTGTTTGTCTAATCATTCTTCTACGGGACTCTTGGGCAATCCTGAAAGAGACCTCGTTAACTATCTGAGTGGGGACGCCAGGCTTCACGCTCACTGCAACGTGGGGAAGAAGTTCACACGTGGGAGTTGGACGCCACGTGGCCCCATGTCCACCGAACTCCCAACACTCAAGCTCTCCTCACCGTCTCCTTGTGTCTGCAACAGCCTAATTCCCTCTGCTTTGCATTTTTACAGAAATCCTTATTCATAAGAAAGTCACATTAAAGAGACTTCTGAAAGCATACCGTCATTCACAATGTCTAAAACGTGAGGTTAAAAAGATGCCCTTCAATAAGTGAATGGGGAAAGAAACTGTGATCCATCCAGACAGAGGCATATTATTCAGCACAAGAAGAAAATGAGCCGTCAAGCTGAAGAGACTCGAAGAAACCCTAAATGCACGTTACTAGGTGAAGAATCCAATCTTCAAAGGCTACACGCTGTATGATCTAACTATAGTTGACGACACTCTGGAAGTGACAAAACTATAGAGATGATAAAAAGATTAGTGCTTCCCGGAGGTTAGGGGGGTATCGAAGAACAAATACGTGTAGCACAGAGGATGTTTTAGTGCAGCGAAATGATGTGCATAAAACTAAAATGACAGACGCGTCATTACACATTGGTCAAAACCTAGCGAATGTGCAACACCAAAAGTGAGCCCTCATGTAGACCATAGACTTGGGGTGTTAATGAGATGTCAACATAACTTCTTCCATTGTACCAATGTATCCCTCCTATGGGGGATCCTGATGGCAGGGGAGCCCCTGGGGATGTAGGGGGGCCGAGGGGTAAGAGGGAATTCTGGACTTTGTGTGCAATTTTGCTGTGAACCTAAAAAACAGAGTCTCTAAATTAATAAGTATATATAAACAAGCATTAAAAAGCATATTGTCATCACTTCTATTAGTGTTTATTCAGAAACTTACAAAATCACGGGCACCTGGATGGCTCAGTCAGTTGAGCGTCCGACTCTCGATTTAGACGCCAATCGTGATCTCACAGTTGTGGGGCTGAGCCTTGCATCAGGCTCTGTGCTGGGTGTGCAGCCTGCTTGGGATTCTCTCTCTCCCTCTCCTATTACCAGCCCCCTCCACACACTCTCTCTGTCTACAGAAACAATAAATGAATAAAACAAAAAAAGAAAGAAAGTCTCACGTATTTTTTTCAAGATGGCTTCCTCTCTACTTCCTCTCTACCTTCCTCTCGATCACATGCCTAGTTTGATTACTGCAAGAGTCCCCAAGAATGATGCCCTGGTAGCATTAATAATTAATTACTAACCTATTTATTTCTATGGGGAGAATGTCAGTACAGTCTATTTATAAAACAGAACTAACTAAAAGCCATGGAGACAAGGGAACAAGGAGAGAAAAATCTCATTAGGGCCTGACAGCCCTTGATAATGGGATTAAAGTTATTTTCCTCCAGACTACAAATATGTGAAGTCAAGTCGCTTTTGCTGTGTTCTCTCTTCTTAGAAATGTGGGCTATGTCCTTGCGTGGAACTTTCCCCATGCTACACTGTCTGTGGCTCACGGGAAACAACCGTGGAAAATGCTAACACGACGGCAGCTTTGACTCAGTGCCAGCATGAGGCCAGCACCCCGCGAAAGGACACACACGCCAGAAGTGGCTCAGAACTGACCTTTATAGAGATGGAAATGTTTGAAAGAACGTTTTCTAGCAGTGAGCCAACAAATTATCCACTTGATTTCATCTCCCACTGTGCCCAGGTTCAATGCAACAGATGCAGGGTTATCACACCTTTAACAAGTACAATCTATGGCTGGCATGTGCCAAATATTGGGCCTATTTTTAGTTAATTTTTTAACGTTTATTTATTTTTGAGAGAGATAAACAGCCAGCGCGCGCGAGGGAGAGGGGCAGAGAGAGAGGGAGACACAGAACCTGAAGGAGGCTCCAGGCTCTGAGCTGTCGGCACAGCATCCAACGCGGAGGGAGGGGCAGAGAAAGGGGGGGACAGAGGATCTGAAGCGGGCTCTGAACTGACAGCAGAAAGCCCAGGGAGGGGCTTGAACTCCTGAACCATGAGATCATGACCGAGCCGAGGTCGGAAGCTCAATCGACTGAGCCACCCAGGCGCCCCTAGTTAATTTTTTTAATAAATACATGTTTAAAAAAATGAGTTGGCCACGTTCATATCTGGATCTGTACTTCCGGATGTTCTCCATGAAGACTGAGCTTAATTATCCCCTTTTAATACAGTGCAGAACCTGCTTGGGATTCTCTACCCCTCTATCTGCCTCTCTCTCTCTCTCTCTCTCTCTCTCCCTCTCCCTCTCCCTCTCCCTCTCCCCTCTCTGCCCCTTCCCCACTCACACTCTCTCTCTCTTAAAAATAAATAAAACATTAAAAAAAGATTACCTCTCTCCCTCTGCCCCTCTCCCCCACTCACATTCCCAGTCTCTCTAAAATAAAAATAAAAATAAAAACAGACAGTAATAGATAAGTGACAAATCAATCTATTTGAAGTTATTCTCAAGTCTCCCAGTTTAGCAATTTGTACTTCTTACCCAAACTCTACTTATAAGAGCTAGGAAATAAATTTTGAATGCAGCTTTCTTAGTTTGTACCTCTGATTATATCTCTGCTAATGTGTAGAAGACACGTGACTTGGGGCACCTGGGTGGCTCAGGCAGTTAAGTGTCCGACTAAGGCTCAGGTCATGATCTCACGGTTCATGAGTCTCTCTGCTATCAGCGCAGAGCCTGCTTCGGATCCTCTGTCCCCCTCTCTCTCTGCCCCTCCCCTGCGCTCGCTCACTCTCTCTCTCTCTCTCTCTCTCTCAAAAATAAACATTTTTTTTAAATAGAAGATAAGTGACTTGTTATTTGATCACTAAAATGTAGTAATTATTTCTTACTAAGAACTTCCACCTTGCCAGTTCAAAAGCTACAGTATAAATACAAGTTGCAAAGATTCTTCTGAGTATTTATTGATGGTTTTCACGGAGAATTTACGCCCAGGGTAAAATTAAGAAATGAAGGTCAACGGTAAAGTGCAGAAGAAGGTCACACAAGAAATTAGAAGAAAGTACTTAGCCACCATCCTGCTGGCGGCTGGACCTTGGCTATGGAACGGACTGCGGAAGTTAGTGTCAGAGGTGCTTGCCTTGCACAGTGTGGGATAAGTTCACCCGTCTTAAATAGTTCCTGATGGCATCTCACACCCTCCCATCAGCACCGTAGATTAGAAGGCCAGCAGTCTCAGGGTACACAATTCTCCTTAAGGTGGGCAGGACGGTGTGACATCACCAATATGGGACCAATATGGGAGCAAAACCTAGCCATTTCGCAAAACTTCCCAAATCCAGCTAGGGTTTGTAGTTGAGATATGCTTGCGAGCATTTCAGAATCATTTTCTAAGAATACTCCTGGTTTTATTCTACTTATCCTTTGAATCGATAGCATAATTAAACAGTCGATATTCCGAGGTTTTCTTTTTGCTACCAAGAATCTAGAATGCATTTATTCATCAATTCATTCAACAGACATTTATTTGCATGAACCTTCTAAGGAGCAAACATGGCAGTAGACGACTGGATATGAACATCCTCTGGATGTTCAAGGCCTAATAAGAAAATCAGAAAATATATATCCATTCGTATGAATAAAAAGGAAATACATAATATGATGCAGTAGTAGGACAAGAAGAAAAGGGTGAGCTGTGTGAGGAGAACAAAGAAAGCAGTTAAGAAGTTAATTTTTCAAGGTGAGGAATAATTCGTTGCAAGAGGAGAAAAATGGACAAAGTCACAAACCTTTAAGATTCCGAGAACGGTCAACGGATGTATGCAAATGTATGTAAGTATTGGTAAATAATCCACCATGGGTATCTCAGGCTTCTAAACATTTTAAGAGCAGAGACACTGATAACTTTTGCTCTGAACCATCTCTCCAAGGACGTTGGTATAACAACAGTCTTGGAAGACAGATTGTGTCAGATTTGATCACTGTCCCATGTAATAAAAGCTAATGTCTCTTTCTGGGGCACACAATGGTTGGGTTTGCATGCCCTCATTATATAAGATTTGGGTTTCTCAGCCACGACGTATATCCACTGCATGTACTAATTCACCTGGGCCCTCCAAGCCTATCCCATGGGGTCTGTAGGGCAGCAATAGGAGTCAACGCAAACACGATATTCAGGCCACTTACTGTGCTGTTAGAAACAGTCTTTTGTCTCTGAACCAAGAGTCTCATGGCTTCTGCCAGCATCCATGAAACTGTGGCAGATTAACCATTCACTTGCAAGTAGGGTCAAACCCCAGACCCTTCACAGTTTTTGACAGAAAGCAAGTGACTGCACCCCACGTCCACCAATTTCTTTATAGAAACTAAACAAAATACTGGCACTGGGGCTTCCTATCCACACGGGTGGCCCAACCGGCAAGAGAATCAGATTCTAACGCAAAACAGTTCTCCAGGCACTAGACTTTCCAACTGGTTTGAGAATGCAGTGTCTGCTATGGTGTCTTCATCTGTTGAGGTTTCTGTAACAAAATACCATAGATCAGGTGGCTTAGAAACAACGGGAATATTTTTCACCCACAATAGTGGGGTGAGAGCCCTCTTCCGGGTTACAGATTTCTCCCTGTATCCTTACATGGTAGAAGAGGCCAGGGACCTTTGCCAGATCCCTTTTATAAAAGCACTAATGACTTAGTGCTTCACGGGGGCTCCAGCCTCGCGAGCTAATTACATCCCAAAGATCCCGCCTATCATCACCCTTATCACCCTTAGGGGTTAGGATTTCAACATACGAATCCTGGGGGGGGGGGGGGGGGGTACGAACATTCAGACCACGGCATAAGGGACATAAAATTATTGAAAAGAGAAAAGAAATTGAGGATGAAAAAAACAATATTTCCTTTCTTCCGGGCACAGCAATACGTCACACGGACAGAGAGAAATCACGTTGACAAAATGAGGAAGTGCTGGTACACAAAAACGTGGGCTTTATTCCGGACGGTGTTCACTTGGAACTCAATACATTCCTGTTGATACTTAAAAATGAAATGATGTGGGTGTTCACTAACATTCTTGGTTTTCAAACCAAAATGCCAGAGCTGCCAATCTAGTTTTAAATGCATTTTCTACACATGTGCCCCAGAGTCTATCTACAAAAGCATCGTTTTTTATACCAAAGGAAGCCATCCAGTTTGAAGGAAGACAGCTCACGGAAAAATCCGAGAGGCCATTAAACAGACTCGCATCCTGTGACCGTCTTCACAACCACCTGGGGCTTTCTAAGAGATTCTGGTGGCTAAGTGGTTTCAACAGAGAGCTTTACAAGGGAGTGTCCCGGGCCTTCCTCTCTAGTGTTTCCTTTCGTAGCAAAAATAATGCCGATCCACACAGTTCCTCTAAGAGTCACATCAACAGGAGTGTCTTCAAAAGAGAAGCAGGAGGAGGTAAGAGGAGGTGTTCTGCTCCCACCCAGCACAGGAGCCCCCCAAACCACTCACCGCACGCACAGTGTAGTTACGAGGACAGAGATGAGCAGACCCTGCCCAATGCGTGACCCCAAGTGGGAGGGGCCAGCCTGAGCCAAACTGCCAAGTGCATTACTTCTCAAGTCATCTAATCAACATCTGGTCAAAATTCAGATTTTCCGCAACTCTGAAACCATGCCACGTTTGGAAGAGGAAAGTCTCGAGGGAGAAATACGTAAACAAGACTTGGGAGATTATTCCCAAGATAGCTGTGCCTAATGAAAACGAATCTAGGGCTGTGTCAAAAGTAAACTATGTGTGAAGACCACACCAGCTCCACCATCGTATCTTTTTCACAATTTTAAAGGCAGAAGAAAGAATTCTGACGCCAAACTTGCTCGGCGGCCCCCAATTCTTGCCCTGATAAACCCCACAGAGGGAAACATAAAATTTGGTTACTCTCAACTGACACAACGCAAATACTTTATTTGTTCACCAAAACATAGCAACAACTCATTCAATTAAACCATCTATGTCCATGTTCCTCTCAGTGAGAGAGGACAGTCAGGAAGAGAAAGACCGGATTTTTCCCAGATACCATCAGTGCTGGCGAAGGGAGAAGAAAGAATGAAAAAGGCTGAATTTAGCCTCCTGAACTTTTCTTGACAGAATTTGTTTTCTCCTGAAATGCCGAATATTCATTTGTTTCCTCATGGACGACGTGCTCCCTTCCCTCATCTACACACGCCGGAATGGAAGCTTCGGGAAGAAGGTCAGCCATGGTATCCCCAGCATGCCCTAACATGGTGGGCACTAAATATCTCTCGAAAGAACATTTGAGCAAAAGTAAAGTCTGTTAACAAAGAATGTATAATTGCATGCTTTGATAAAATGCATGTTAGAAGAGGCTTAAGGGTAATATCATTATAGAAGTTTAGTCCATAAGGAAGCACCAGAAACGTCCACCTAGACTATCTACCAAGGCCATGACACCGTTTTGAAGCAGCTATGCCTCTCACACTGACGGTGCAGCGAATATAGCCAAGATAAATATTATTATATGCATTTTTCACATCGGACAACATGTCCCATTCAGCCCAGCTAGTAAGTGGCAGGGTCAAACTTGAAATTCAGAGACGTTAAAATCCGAAGCATAGGTTCTGTCCATTCAACACGCCAGCCTGCCCGCTAGAAGCCAAGCCAAAACCATTGTCCTGGAGTATTCGTTAAGTTACCTGAGGAAGGCTGGGTCTTGCACGAACTGCTTGCATCCTTCACTTTTTATTGTTAGGTATCCGTTTCCATAATTTACAGATCAGTCCATGAGGGCATCTGTAAAGCCCATAAAACCACACACGGTCTGCAACCAGCTACCAGGAAGGACAATATTCCAAGCAGCCTATTTGAGATAATCACTGCTCATTTGTGTTTTAATATGCATGAATAAAAAGGCCTTAAAATAGCCTTGCATACCAATCCAATATTTGTCTTTTAAATTAGTTAATCTGGTACGGTCTCCTAAATGCACTGCCTTATTAGAGAGTATCATATGGTACCATTTTGCTTTCCCCCTTTAGGTTAGCGTATTGGAGACTTATAGGGACATGATATTTCTCTCTGAAACACTTAGGAGCTAGCGAAGCCCGAATGATATAGAGACAATCAGCTTTCACACATGACGGAGAATGACGAGCTCCTAACGGTAACCAGCCTATATATATTTAACCAGCCTATATACATATATGTGTGTGTGTGTGTGTGTGTGTGTGTGTATACGTATAAATACGTGTGTGTATATATATATATACACATACACACATATATATACGTGTATATGTGTATATATATATATATATATATATATATATATATACACAGTGGTTTTGCGAGAAAAGCATCACCCTTGTTCATACCGCCTCAAAAATCATTATGCTCAAGTATCTTTTTATTTAAAACAGAAAGAGCCGTACGTATTTTGATGCCTGCTGCCTTCCCAGGATATTTTCAGACAGAGCCCACAATGTTTGGACGCCCTCACTTGGGAGTGGAGTCTGCCATAGCAGCAAGGACGGAGGAAGCAGCCAGAACGCAGCCATCTCAGTAACTGGGCGCACCTCACGATGTTTGAGACTTCGGGTCGAGGGGCCCAGGATACTCCGGTGACATGTGAAGGAAGGTTCATAACGTAGACTGTGTTTGCTAGTTTTCACCAGCGCTTTGAGACACGAGGCAAGCAAGCATGTTACAGGTGGTGACCCCATCTTCAAGAGACCCCAAAAGGATGTGCCGTTATCGTCTTCATTGTACAGAAGAGGAGCAGGGGCCACAAAAGTCCGTACCTTGCCCGGGGTCACACAGCTAAAAAGTGAGGAGCACTGATTCAGCCGTGAGCCTCTCTCTTCCAAGCTGCGGCTGCTCTCAACCACCGGGCTGATCTGCCTTCGTTAATTTCTCACTAAAACCACAGGAGGTAGACGTTGGACCCTCTTTCCTCATCTGACAGTGGCCAGCTTGACTCTTGGCTGGCGCCCAAAGGCAGATGCACTCTACTGTATTCTAACTCGATAAATTACACGCTAATTGTTGGGATCGCCAAGCAGGCAAAGCTGGACACAGGAATAATACAAAGAGGCCATCCAAAGTTAACTGCAGGGAGACGGAGGGACAACATACCCACTGAGGTCCCGTTAAGCCACCGTAGTACCTTGAACTCCAAATGGGAACCACCAGTAATGTTGACTGATCTGTCCCTTTGGCCACCTCAACAGAAAGAGAACAGCTGACTTTTAAATTATTGAGTCATTCTGCACCTTTAATGTCTCTATTGCTCAGACACATTTTTCTATTGACATCATAAAAAGCCTGACGTGTAACTTACATACCTGGAGAGAACCACTGCCTACCATTGTACTTTCCCCGGTATTCATGATCGCCTTATACGTGCAGTGGACTGCCCTGGATCCCTCAGCCCTGACCCCTCACTCAGGAATGAGCAGACACTGAACAGGTGAGGGATGCTCGCTCACGACGCCCAAGGCTCCTCCCAGCCATCCTTCCTTCCTCATGTGCGAGAGAGCGCTCAAGTTCCAAGGTGTTTTTAGACAGTTGTGTTCCAGGAAATAGATGCCTCACTGTGTTCTACGAGAGTGCTTCTTTCCCGTTAGGTCAGAGAGGGAAAGAGATGGGAAAGGAGGGAAAACAGGAGCAGGCGTCCATCTGGGTGAGGAGTGGGCTCTCGGGTTCTCTCACCCCGGTCGGGAACCAAGATGAGCGCCAGCAGCCCGCCTGAATCCCCACAGCCCGAGAAGCCAAGTGTCAGCCCTTAAACCAGAGAAGTCCTGGGCACTGGGGAGCTGCTGGCCTGTCCTCGGCACTCCCGTACCTGCTTCTTGAATGTAGGCTGGCGTGATCTTTTTCTTGGGTTGGCCTTTCCTCTACAGTGAAGGGGTCAGGTCAAGATTCAGACAGGTTTGCAGGGAAATGGGGAAAGAAGAAGGCTTGGCCTGCTCTGGGATCTAGTCTCTAATCTAGCAACTTCAGAAGAAGTTGAGGACGGAAGGAGAAGAAGTAGAGGGGAATGAGGACTGGAGGGTAGAGGCTAAGTTGGGATTGGAGCAAAGGCCCAGTAAAGTGTTCCTGTACCTGGCCTTGGCTTTGGCTTCTATATTTCCTTCCAGATCCTGGCATATGGTAGATTCTCAGAAATAAGTGTCAAGCGTTCCTAAGCGTCTTGCTATCAACCAACACATCTTACAATGCTTATACAACATTAACCCTGATGAGATATCCATTCATTCAGAATTGAGAAACCACTTCCTGAAACTGGACGCAATTACTGCCCACAGAGAACAAATCCTGGGCCCACACTCAAAGATGTATTTGCTACCTTTATACCGAAGAGTTTCTGGAACAACAACAAAATTACAACGATACGTTTGAGGGCATCATTATCATAAATACACACGAAGATTCTAAAACACGGCAATGCCACCCTAGAGGAACACGACTTTCATTCACAATCCATCCATTTATTTTAAGAAAATTATAACAAACCCCGCCATATTTTATTTCAGTTCAGAAATAAATGTCAGAAGCCTTAGTACACTTTTCTGGAAGTTAAGACTTTTTTTTTTTTTTTTTTTAAAGACAGAGTGGTTTTTATGCTTCAACTCTTTCCAGACTACTCTGTGGATTCTCACGGACTCACAGCCAGGATGCAGATGTGGGACTCAAAGGGTCTATTTCTCAGACACCAATATCACACCAGGGAGAACAACAGCCCGGAACAGTAGATGAGCATATATTCTCTGGAGCTGCTCATTTCTTATGGGTATGTCGTACAAGTACTATAATGACCAACTCTGACCCAAAATACGTCTCAGGCCTGGGGCCATTATGACCTAAGCCTGGATGTTGGAGATAGACTTGAACCATGAACATGAAAGGCAATGGTTTAGCATGCTTTTGGCTGGGCTGGATTCAGCAGCATTATCACATGTTTTTGTTTTGTATTTTGTTTTTGTTTTGTATATACGATTAACAGTTACAGAACCCACTCTATCAACAGATAGATGAGTTACTGCAAGCTAAAAGAAATGTAACGAAAATGTATGCATGCTGCAATTATGATAATGCTACATCAAATGAGTAAATGCAAAACAGTGGGTGTAAACATAAGCACAGGAAAAGGTCCCAGCCCTTCCCTTGGGTAGGAAGGATGCTCACGCTTTTGTGATGCCATCTGGTGGGGAGCAAAGGAGCCAGAAGCAGTTGGTCACAAAAATGGATGACTGTCCCACCAACAAATACCACCAGGAGGTTTCCCAGGAATCCAAAGTGTCACTCACTGTTGGGGCGCCTATGTGGCTCAGTTGGTTGAGCCTCTGGCTTCAGCTCGGGTCATGATCTCAAGGTTTGTGGGTTCTAGCCCCGCATCGGGCTCTGTGCTGACAGCTCAGAGCCTGCAGCCTGCTTCAGATTCTGTGTCTCCCTTTCTCTCTGCCCCCTTCCCTGTTCACTGTCTCTATCTCTCAAAAATAAATAAACGTTAAAAAAATTTTTTTAGAAAGTGTCACTGCTCTTAAGATTTCACAAACCATTATGGGGCAACTGAAAAACAATTAGTGAAAACATCAATATTTTTATGTTGGCCCTTTATTCTCTTTCTATCCCCACCCAAGTCAACTTTCCATTACTAAAAAAAAGTCTCTTGTTAGTCATGCCCATTACTGAAAAACTGCCAAATAAAGAAAAAATGCAAGCAATGGATAGAAATGATGGGTGTATTTGGTAACGAATGCACCACAAAATCACAGAAATCGTACTATTAATAATGGCACGAAGAAGACTTGCCCCCTTCGGAACATGCAGAATGGCTCATTGATCTAGTTATCTGGATATGTTCCCTTCTTTCCCCATTAAACTGCAACCTATTTGAAATCAGAGAAAGACCTCCTGTATTTCTGAATGTCAGTCAATGCCTTACGCACGGTAGGCCCTACGAATAAGCTCATGTAGGAGCATGAAGTTTGACCCCTGACATCTTTTCTCATGGTCCAGAATGGACACTTTGATTCATTAGTTTTTTTTTTTTTTTTATTACTAGAATCAAAGAAACTACAGCGGCAAATAAACAACAACACCACAGTCATCGGTACACAAATACTGTCATTATCTTGCAAGCGTTTCGACGTAGTTACGTATCGTTAACTTCCATCCACTTATAACAAAAACCAAATTCCAAGTGGATGCTGGAGCAGGGAAACTTCCATCACACAGTAGGGCAACAAGAAGAAATTGAGATAAGAAATGTAGAAAGACTAAAAAGGCCAAAGCCAGTGGTGTCTGGAAAAAGGAAAGTTATATTTTACGGAAATAGGTATACGAATAAATGGCAAACAGTAACGAGAGAATGTATGGAATGTGGAGCTCATTAGCAAGCATCCATCTGTTACTCATGTTTTAATATCTTCTGTATCACCCTACAGCACCACGCATGCAATTAAGAAGAAACTGCGATTTTTTTGATAAGTTATTGTCAACAAGCCGACCACACAGAGCCAGTTGCAAATCACTAAGTTAATTTAGCACCAGTTTATACAGTTTTGATTAATCCTCAACTCGTTTTGTGTTATTAACAATACATTATTAAATGCGACACATGGTTCAGGCTCGATCATTTGTAAATTCCCCACATATTGATCATGACAGTGGGGCGGACTCCATCCCCCATGAGGCTTCCGAAGCGAATTCTTTCCAAATGATAAGGCAACTTCTGCTCCTAAGACACGTGTGAAGTGCCTTCTGGAAAAACACCAACTATCCCAAAGGTTTAATCACGGTAGCTCTTAATACACGCATCTCTCATCACTGTGCGCCTCGTTACACAACCAAAAATACTCATTTTCTCTCGGCTGATCCAGGCATCACCACTCTACCACCAGCGACTACACTGAGCTAATCCAGGCCAAGCCAGCACAGTGCCCCACAGAGATGTGCCCTGAGTAGAGGGCGCTAGATAAAATCCAAGACCCCCAGTTGAATTTGCGTATCAGATAAACAACGAACAATGTCTTAGCATAACTATATCCCTGCAACATTTGGGACGTACTTATACTAAAGTATTTGCTCTCTCTGGCAACCCTATGCACAGAGCTTTGGGCTGTGGCTGGGGCCTGGCTCTACCCACACTGCATTCATTTCAGAAAAGGAAAATGTTTGTGGTCTAGGTCAAGTACACTTTCTCCCATCCCTTCTAAGCTGGATCTGTACTCCATAAGAATCTTTCATCAATGTCTTCAGAAGCTAAATTGTTCATTAAACATCACGCCAAATCCCTAGTAAGAGAATTGCCTATCCTTACCTTCATGAAAAAAGCCCCAGACACTGTTCTAATGGCCACTGTGTGAAGCTAGAATTTCTTACACTGATTTTCTTGAGATTTATGATGATATAATACAGAGTGCGGAAAAAATTAATTAGTAGCCTTCTATATAAGACAGGGTTTTTCCAATTAAAACACGTTTGATTCACAAAATATATTAGCAGCTTCATATAACTGTTGAAATGTTTGCTAACGCAACTTAAGCTCTAACCTTTTATTAGAATTTTAATAACATACCCTAGAAAAATAAAATCCAGGGGCGCCTGGGTGGCTCAGTCGGTTAAGCATCTGACTTTGGCTCAGGTCATGATCTTGCGGTTTGTGAGTTTGAGCTCTGCTTCTGGCTCTGCTCTGACAGCTCACAGCCTGGAACCAGCTTCCGATTCTGTGTCTCCCTCTCTCTCTCTGCCCCTCCCCCACTCACACTCTGTCTTTCTCTTTCCCTCTCAAAAATAAATACACATTAAAAAAAGAAAGAGAAAGAAAATCCATGGATATTCACATTTTAAAATGTAGGAGGCTGAGATAAGAGATCTTAAATTTCTGATAAGTTATCTTTTACTCTAAAGATAATTATGGAAATACACATGTGTGTCTGAATGAGACAGTGTGTGTATATAAAATACTCTATTATAAAGTATATATACCCAGACACAGACACACACTCTTCTGGGTGCTTCTCTAAGTGCAGAATAAGAAAAGAAATACTAAGTGGGCAAAGGAAAGCATCCAAAAGCCAAACCGGGAATCCGGAGAGTTTGCCAACAGGAATAGACACACACTGAGGCTGCCTCCCTCTTCCTGCTGGGACACAGGCGCTCAGCTGCAGGAGAGGGGACACAGGAGCGGGCTTCCTGCACCCTTCAGAGGCCAAGCAGGCATAAAGACAAAAGCCACACACCGAAGATGGCTGAGAGAAAGCGAGAAGGAGCCTGGGTCCCAACAGTCGCCCAAGGGCACCCCACCAGCCCTGGACACACAGCATGCTACATGACAATAACACAGATCTTACTTGGCTGATCTGCCATGAATTGAGATTTCCAGTAGATGCAACTAAACATTTTCCAAACTGTTGCAAAAGGAAAACCTAAAGCTTTCTGTTAATCCACTGATAGAAAGCGTAACGTGCACAATTTTTGGACTATTCAACCAGAATTACTAAACATGTAATGGAATTCAAGTACCTGCATTTTTTTTCAGGGCATCGGAACAGTACTTAAAATATTCCAAGCCACTACAGAAACCAAAGTAGACACATATCTAATCATGAGACCTCTGAGTCAACTCTCACTCTCTGGCCCTAAATACCTTTTTTACATAAAATGACAATATTGTGGAAGCATCGGAAGGGTCTGCGTTTAGGACTGAAGAAAAGGAATAACCCCCCCTGCACGCCACACGGACCATTTTCCCTGGAGAATAGAGTTACTGCTCGGTAGCAGATACGATACGGGACAGGAACCATGTGCACACACACTTAGCATCTGATAAATAAAAGCAGAAGCAACCGCCTATGTGCAGCATAGACCAAGTTGTCCTTCTATTTGAGAATCATCCCCATTGAAATATGTGCGCGTCAGAAGAACCATTTGGCCCAAGGTAAGAATGCCTGGCTGTGCCAGCCGCGTTCCCGAGCGCACGGGATCTGAAGTTACAGAGACACGCACAGCGTGGTGAGCCTGCCAGGGCTGATGGCATCCCAGGAAAACCTCACGCCAGAAATAGCAGGGAGCCGGCCTGGCCTCCCTCACGGCCGTGAGTCCCTCTAAACACGCTGCCTCCTGGGCTTACAGAGTTTCCACGGCTTCCTCGAGGGTCAGCCGGCCTGCTCCTGCAAACGCGTGCTGGGCTTGGCACTTGGCGCCCTCCCAGCGAAACCGGAGCGCACGGTCCTGGTGGGGGGCCCTGCCCCGCAGCCCTCAACTGCAAAGTCACGTCTTTGAAATCGACCAGAGACCAGCGGCCGGAGGACACAGAGGCCACTCTATCGTGAAATGCCCCTCCCAAAGGGTTCAAACTGGGGGCAGACAGGAGGAAGAAGAAGGGGAGAGGGGAGAAGAAAGAAGCAAAGATGAGAGGGGGTAGGAAAGGGGGGGGGTGTCAGGGACCAGCAGATCTCGTTCAGGTCTTTGATTCCCCGCATGGTTTTCCAAAGGGACACTAGAACACTAAACCCCAACTCTATTCTCCAGGGCAGCAAAGTTTTCCTCCAGAGAAGGCATTTTTCTTGATCACTCTGCACTGTGCTTTGCATATGGTACGTTCCCCAAATAGCGATGACACAGGAGATACGTGAGTCACCGGGATAGAGCTGTCAGTGAAACGAAATAGCACATGTGGCCTTTCCAGTATTTATGAATCACTTTTTTTTAATGTTTATTTGTCTTAAGGAGAGAGAGAGAACATAAGCCAGGAAGGGGCAGAGACAGAGGGAGAGAGAATCCCAAGCAGGCTCTGCAATGCCAGTGCAGAGCCCGACATGGGGCTTGAACTCACAAACCATGAGATCATGACCTGAGCCGAAATCAAGAGTCAGGGAACCGACTGAGCCACCGGGGCGCACCCCACCCCCCAACCATTCCCAGTAGTTAAAGAAACACAGAAGGCGAGCAAGAGAGAAAGAATTCAAAGCATTTTGAATGTTCTCACCCATTTGCAGGACTCACTGTGGGCAAGAGGGACACTCCCGGTCTCCACACCTCACAAAGAAGAGACTTTCCTGACACGGTGGCTGGTGCCCGTCTGCGGGAGAGCAGCCCTCCCCGACAGGCACCCCGAGATGGAGCTGGGGCAGAAGGGAGGGCTCCACACAGTAGGGAACACGGAAGGAGCCAGGTGCCCAGACACAGGTTATTCTTGGACGCTCACAGCAGTCTGTTCTGCTCCTGAGAGCTGGTGTCCTCAGAGACTACGTATTCCCAGGCAAAGCTCCCGGCAGGTGGATTGCAGAGCAAACACAGGAGCCAGGCACCCCAACACCTATGTTCCCTCCACTACCATATGCCTCTCAGCAGATTCCTAGACATCCCGGGGCTAAAACCTTGAATGCTGGGACATTCACATGAGGCCATCCCCATGCTTTTTAAGTATCATCCTAAAACCGTGTATATTTAAAACATATAATAACCAAACACAACCAACGCTGGACACCAAGTAATGGATGAAAGTAAGCACAAGGGTCCCACTCTTAAAATGACATCATTCTTGCCTCAAGATAGAAAAGTTCCCTGCCCGGACACCAGGGGTATTGTAAAACTGCTTGTTGTCACAGGACACAGATTAATTTCAGGTCACAGGTTTCTTCCAACCCCAACACTTGGCACCATTTAAGACAGCAGGTGTCCAGAGTTCCACCACGCACAGAGAAAGTGCCCAATCAATGACAGCTCATGCTAACTAGTAAGGATACTAAGTGGGTACACATTATAAGTTGCAATCTTCCCCATGTTAATGTTATTAAACCACACACACACACACACACACACACACACGCTTATTTTTCACAAATACACAGTTTCCACAAAAGGTGTTCATTTTAACAAACACCATACCCAACTGAGATATGCTGGGGCCTCTACTGTTTTCCAGAAACTTCTGCCAGCTCCAGAGATGCAATAGCAGCAGGCCAAAGTCCTCCTTCTCACGGAGGACGGATGCAGGAGAGGAAACAGAGAATAAACCAATAAATACACAGATACCTAATGTAACAGTGGGTGGTAACAAGCAGGAAGAACAGAGGACAGTGAGGAGACAGAGTGACCTCAGACAGAGCAGTCAGCAGAATGTTCCTGAGCTGGTGATGTCGGGGCAGAACCTTCATGAAGGGAAGGCAAAAGCCATGGGCATCACCTGGCAGTTGAAGGAAGAGCATGTTGTCAAGTGTGGCTGGAGGATGAAGCAAGGGAGAAAGTGGTCAATGAGGACAAAGAGGACCGAGGGCCAAGGCAGGTGACACTCTGTCATTGGTGGGTCCTGAGCAGAGACGCCATATGGCTACTGATACCATCAATGGATCACATTCAAGTGTCAATTGAATGATGAGGGGCTTTTTGTTGGATTTTTTTCATCCTATCTTCAGTTTTCAACCTATGACCTCCTCCAAAGACTTAAGACTTTCCTCCCTGTGTTCCTAACCCCCTATGCCTGGTGTAACAGCCTGATGCCCAAACATCTTCAGCATTCCTATACCCACATTGTCGACGGAAGTCAAAATCCATCACCTGGTAGTTTCTCCTGAACAAAAAACTGCAACAAAGTTCATAAGGCTGAAAAACTAAAAGCCTGAGTCAGCTCCACTGTTCCTCTTCTATTTGTGCAGAAAAAATACAACAGCTTGGGGAGCGGGGAAGTGTTCCGGAAACATCTAATATCACTACAATAATGACTAAACAGCTCACATGGCAGGCAGACAAAGGATGGGATGCCCCCTTCCCTCTTCCTCTCCCAGGTCCAGCTCTCATTTTATGAGTTCCCAAAGGACCAAATCATCTCGCTTTCAACAGAGAGCTCATTGGCTGTGGCTCACCCAATGAAGAAATCCATGTGGTGCAGGGGTGTTTTAATTATACTTCACATTTCTGTGACTCAAACTTTCAAATTACCACCTCACTCCATCAGTGATTTTCACTAATTACCAGGGGGAGAGCCCAGATACAGCCTCACTGTTTGGGGGAACAGGAAATAGTCTGCCAGATGGATCCCTGCCTCGTTTCCCCCTTGGGGAAAGGCATCAGGTTGTCAGAACTCTTTCTGATTACACAGTGGAGGCTGTTAAACCTCCTCCAGTCCACCGACTTCCCCGAAGCCCTTGGAGGAGAGTTACTTAATCGCCCTCTTCAGGAAGGCAGAGCAGCCATCATGCCGGTGCCCACACACACAAAGAGCCCCAGCACCTTGAGCCTGAGGACCCCAGAGAGGGAGAGTCTTGGCATATGGCACCCAAAATACCTCTGCCAGCAGACTTTCCCGACAGGAAGACCAGATTCCTAAAGCTAAGACAGCGGTCTATTTTCTAATTGTCGCAAGGAGATACAGCGCAAGCTCATGGATGGTTCGCATGGTTTCTCTTCCACGCTGTCTTTGACTTCCTACTTTATAATCGCAGTGATCAATGATAAGGAGAGTCTCCAAGTGAGCAGTCAGAAATTTGTCCTGGTAGATTAACTGTCACCCCAGCAGCTATTCTCTACATTCCTCAAGGACAGAGCCAGATGAAACATGCCAAAAATAACACCAAAAAGTATAAGTAGATATCAAGAGAAATGGGACCGTGGACAAGGGAAGGGGCTCTCAACCTCATGAGAAAATTTCGATTAAATGAACACATCTAACCAGAATAATTTACATGATGGCTACAGACAGAGGAAAGAATAGAAGGGACCAGATAATTCAGGCTTCCTTTTAGAATCATTTGAAGATGGAACTAGCACTAGACAGGGTCAATTTTAGTTGTAAAAATTTAATTTTCTATTAGCCGTGATGAGGAGACTCTTTTAGCAGACCACACGAATTGTTTTAGCTTTAAACCACTGGTTAGAAGGTGCACAAATTATCTGACTTCTCGGTTTGTTAGTGTCTACATTTAACTGCTATAAAATGTAATATAAAGTTCTAACAGTTTTGTTTTTTTTTTTTAAACGAAACATCCATATGAAGGGTCTCCTTTTGAAAACTTTGGTTTGGGCCACAAATAACTATCATGGGACATTTTACATGGCCCAATTTTTAGAGAGACCACTGTCAAGAGTCCCATTTAAGGAGGGGCCGGATTTAATGTACAACAAAGTGTACCCTCATGGGGCAGGGTTGAAAGTAAAGGCCCTGCCTCTCTTGCAGCATCAAAATAAGGGATGAGAGGCTGACAGGGGTGGGAAATCTCTGGGCGTGTTTGTTGTGCCCCTACTGATTGGGGCCAAATATGGCAAGCAGCCAGGCTGAGAAGGGGATGAGATCCGTTAAAGCGAAGGCTTTACAAGCCAAAGTCTATGGCAAGCTTCAGAACAGCAGGTCCCAAGTATGAGATCCTAGAACATAATCAGCCTCGATATCCATGAGTAGGCCATCACAATGAAGTCATGCCCCCCATTCCACACGCTGTCCCAGGATCATCATGGTTCCTACAGAAAGCCCCTCTCTGGGACTACACCGAAGCATGGGCTTGTGCCACGAGATCGTTTAAAATTAAATAATTACCGGGTATTTGTTAAAAGCTGATCTTACTTTGAGTTTGCTACCACCGATAATGAAATGGGTGTCAATTCCTCACGGAACGATCAATGCCTATTCCTGTCAGAAACGGGATGAAGTTAGTGAGGGGACGAAGCTAGTGAGGTAGCATAGGTGCTACTTCACTAGAAATGAAATAATTGTAATGGCTTATGTGGGCACGTTCCACCACAATTAGCTCTAATTATGTTTTATTGCTGTAATAAAAGAGCACGTGCTCTCTTTGATCAGGGAGCAATGGCGCCTTCACCATTGCCCTGGAGTCACGGCTTTATATCTCCATTATCTTCGAGTCACTTTCAAGTCAAAGCCATCCCAGAATACTTGGTGCAGATTTACATGTAAACTAGTTCTAGAGAAAGAGCGCAAGCAGTCTTAGAAAGCAATGCCATCTGGCGCAGTATGACTTCTCGTTAACGGTTTATCTGAATGCCATCATCTTGTGTTGCCTACACGTGCCTTATTCACCTTCTTCAGGAACACATCCGCTCTCTTGTGAGACGTGCTTTTCCGTGACTTCTACACAATACGGCTACAGATGCTTATTACTTTTTGCAGGATGCACTCCTGAGGTCTTTCCTCATTTCTTGGCTTCCATATTTGATGCGATGCATGAAAATATTAAGTTCTCAGTAGGTCTGAGACAGAAGGAAACTGACCCCGGTAACCGCCATATGGTGACCCCGGCAGGATTCAGGTTCTATCCTAGATGTGTCCACCATGGAAAGTTGTTCTTGCAGCACAAAGGGAAACGTTAGAAAGGCAATATGGAGAAGCACTTCCAGAACAGGAGTATAAAGCCACGGTAACAAACGTGGAGAGATGAGCCACTGGGAGTGGGTCAAGTCTTAAAATCCAAAGATTTAAATTCAACCCCCTACCTCCAACACCGGCAACAATGAATACCCCTTCTCCAGTTTCTCACCTGGAACGGAGCATCACTTCTTCTAAAGATGAAGAAAGAAACCAGTGTCATATCCCTCTTCATCATGAAGCCCCCTCCTTTTGCCACATCCACCAGTCACCACATCCTGTACACTGAGCCTCCTACATTGCTGTTAAATGGACCTGCTTCCCTCTCTGCTGCCTCTACTAAAAGCCGCCATTGTATCAGGCTTGGATTTTTGAAGAGGTTCCCAAACTGGTCTGTCTGCATTCAATCTTGCCTTCCTCCAATCTACTCTCCAGGCTGCAAAAAGGGGTTTGTAAAACTCCCACAGATGCATGGGGCCTACACTAGCTAGAAAGAGAGTATCGAGTTCTTCACTGCCCCAAGCCTTCTTCCACCCTGGCCTTCCAACACACAGCTCTCTCCACTTGGAACATCCTCTTCCACCACCTCACCCAGGCCATCGCCTTCCCCAGGTGTGCATATAACAGCCTTCCTCTGTAAGGCCTTTCCTGAATGCCCCCGATTACCACCTCCCCTAGCTATATAGCCTAGAACCTTCTGGACTTTTCGTAGCCTCTTCCACTTCACTGAAGCCACTGTTATGACTTCCCATCTCCGCTGGCACAATGGAAGCTCAGTGAGATTCTATAGCCTAGAACATAATCAGCCTTGTTCTTGGTACTCAACCATGGTACATCAACCATGTTCTTGGTACATATTACAGAGTAAGAACTTAAGGATATGTGACAAATGGAAAGTGAATTACAATGAAGAACAAAGGTTCAAGATACAGTCTCACTGGCAACCCTAGAGGATGCCCACAACTCTGGGGGGACCAACAGTGAACAGAATGGCAATGAAACTGGTGCCTCAAAAAGAAAAGGGAAGCCTAGTAATCTGCAACCATGTATCAATCCTGGCCAAGCAGAGGGTATCAGGTGGGTTCAAGGAGAGGCCCACTATCACTCTCCAGAGGTGCAAAAGCAGGTGACCATGTAACTGAGGACATGAGAAATCGGATGGGACTTGAGAAGTCCACTTTTAGATCTCTTCCATGATCCACTAACATCCATTGCCTAATGCTTAGTAGGCATTCAACAGACAATTGTTTAATGAATGACTATTGGTTCTAGAGCCCTAGGATCCCTGCAGCACCACAAAGTCAGTCCATTCACTTGGGCCCAAGGCCTTCTCATTCTAATATTCTATATTCTGCAAGAAGTCTCCGAATTTCACCTTAACACCTAGTTTCTGGGTAAGAGTAAAAGCAAATCACCAAACCATAAAAGACTCTCTTAAGGACTGAGAACAAACTAAGGGTACATGGGGGTGGGGAAGAGGGGAAAGTGAGTGATGGGCAGGGAAGAGGGCACTTGTTGGGATGAGCACTGGGTGTTGTATGGAAACCAATTTGACAACAAATTATATTTAAATAAATAAATAAATAAATAAATAAATAAATAAATAGGGAAAAAAGACTATAAGCAAATCAGCAGATCTCCCTAGATGGTTTCTTTCCACGTGATTCACTTCTTCATTCATTTAAGAAATGAATACACTATTACATAAGACAAGGTGCTTCCCATCATGGACCTCAGTGGAGAAGACAAAAAACAAATAACATGTAAACTAGAAAGAATATTATTTCAAATAGTGATCGGAAGGAGGAAAGAACAAAAGGGAGAGTTAGAAACAGCAGATTTCTCACTGGCATGGCAATGGGATCTTTACAATAGGACATCCAGGAAAAGACTCTCTGGGGAGGCAACAACCACAGGACCAGGATGATTAAGAAGAAAATTAATTCCACGGAATCTGGAAAGAACTTTAAAAGAAGCCTTTCGATTAGACTCCATACCATTTTACCCTCTTGGCCTCCGGCACAATGCCCAGCCCAAAACTCGCATTCATTCACTCATTCGATCTTCCATTCATTTGCTGTCTCATTCATTCCTTCCACAAAGGGTCATTGAGGATTTACAGGATGTCAAGCACTGTAGCTGAGGATAATAACATAATAAATGTCTGTTGCTTGATTTGGAAGCATTATGTGAACTTGAACACTTAAGTTCCCCAATATTGGACAGATTTTGCCCTACAAAATGGTGACTGCACGATTCATACATGGTGTTTTAATTCTGGATCGGTAAGCACAAACTATTGGGAGATAAATACCATGTTCTAGAAACTTGCTTTTTCAAGCCCTCTGCAACTGCTCATTTACACATGGTTACAAGATACTAGTATTTTCAGCTGCAAAGGGGTCTCATTTCTGGGTTATGGGCTGTTTTTAAGGAAATCTTTGTTATCCTTGCTCCATTGCAGCTAATGGTTGAATTAAATAAAATTGCACGTTCTTAAATGAATACTTCAGACCCTTCTTCCAACTTAATGCAAAATGTACAATATTTTACAGGTGTTGGTGTACATTAGAAGCCCTTCCAAGTTAGGATGATCTTTCCAATCCCTCAGGAGACAAATGCCGTAAAACAGAATTTCAGGTATCGGTTCAAGGAACCCAGTTATCCAAGCCTGAAACGTTTTTCTGGTGGCAATAATTACACACAAACACACAAAACTGCCAAGTAAACGGAATCGTAACCCATTCGGCCTACATGCCAATTCCAACAAACAGACGATCAGAAGTTGTTGTAGTCTTTAACCAATCAAACATCAGTCCACGCTCTGTAGCCACGAGTATCACATACTATCTTTCCTCATATCAATATTAAAATCTGGAAATATTCTGAGTTCTCTCAGTAGCCACTGGTGCCTCTTTAATTCATGAATTCATCCAAGCCTTTATGGAATTCATGTACAGGAAGTAATTATAATAGATTCCTTGACCCTTGGGGTGATGAACGTTATAGTTGTATTTCCCACTGTGCAACACACTCCTACGGTGGTCGAAAGTGTGTCACATTTGAGAGACTTCTGGTGTGGTAATAATGATTCATTCCTCTATGCCTCCATTACTCATTGTGATATATAATTGGAACAGGTCTTGTTTTGTTCTGTTCACACTAAATCAAGGAGATACCTTCTTTGAACAACAGAACTAACTTTTTTATCTGGCAGATTCAGGGGCCAATGTCAAGGGTGAAAACTATCTGACCCTGCAATGACTTGTGCAATATCATTTCTCCCTCTTCAGAATCTAAGGGAAATTAGCTTTGATGCACTGGAGACAGCAGCCTGATGAAAGAACCGGGAAAGACCTAGCTTGGTAACCTGAAAATACTCTAGTCCTGTACCTGTGTCCCAAACCTAATCTAAAGACCAAGCTAAATCATCCTGCTAAGAACCAGGATCCACCAATTGGGGGGACAAATATGATGAACAACAGTACGCAGCACAAACGCAAACAATACCATCCTGTGTCACAATGTGGTTTCTCTTCCCATTTGCTCTTTTTTGCAGACACCTTGTTCTCTCTTAGGCAGAGATGAAAGTTGGAAGAATCTGGAAACACGCTTCGTCGTATGGAGATGAATGAAGGCTAAGGCGTATTCCTCAGTCTTAGATCTCTGGCATCAGAATCGGGGGAAGTCACAACTGTGGTTCCTAGAAGAAACAGGAGCTGAAACAGCCCCCATTCGTCTCCCTAGTTTCACAGCTCAAGAGCAGAACCGATTCTTGTCAACACCACCCAAGAAATAAACAAGAGTGGGAAAAGTTTACTTTTATCTGACTTCAGCAAGATCAAAACACCTTCCTAATTACGCATTTCTTTTTCTATAAAATGATGCTTTAGGAACTGTTTCCGCATACCAAGTCTTTAAATCCTCCAAAGAATCCTGAGTGGAAGAAAGCAGACATTGCTACTTTGCGAATGAAGAAACGCAAGCTCAGTGCATCGAGGGGACTCATCTCAAGTCATGCTGGTAGAAGTGATGAATCCTGATGAATCCAAAAGCAGAAAGCCTGGTCTTCTAATTCATAATCCGATGCTGCTTTTCTTTCTTTCTTTCTTTTTTCCTTTTTTTTTTTTTTCTTATTAGGCGTTCATAGTAACTGAGCAGTCTCAACGCACACACACAGAATGGATTTGAAAGTCAACAACATTCACGTTCAGTCCTGCTGCACTGGGTACAGTGTTCTGGAAAGACTTCAAGAAGAGCCTGATCCCATGCCAGCAGGAGCAGTGTGATGCATTCTGCTTTTCCTTTTAAGGCAGGTATAAATTGAAGGAAGCCTTAGACACCATCTCTGTCCATTCCACTCAAACCAAATCCTCTCACTGACAGCACCAATTTGGTGTAGCTACAGATTATTTTAATCTATTTTTGCAAGTCATATAAACCAAACCTAGAACAAATATGTTCCCCTGCATGCTCTTCCTGAATTTCAGTCAAAGTTTTTCAGTAATTAAACATTTTTCCTAGAGTGTTGTGAATCAAATAGTGTTCTATGCCAACGCAAGAAAAGCATTAACGAAAACAAAGAATAAAATGAAGCCAAGTTCAAGTAGTAAAAATGTTCTTATTTCATCAAAATGAGATGCAAAAGAAAAATATGCAAAATGAGGATTAAAGGGAGTTCGATGTTGTCAATGTGACAATGTGACGTCTCCCACTAAAATCTTTTCGGAAAATAAATCTCTCATCTTGAGAACTTGGAAGGAAGGAAGGGAGGGGAGGAAGGAAATGAAAGAAGAAGAAGAAGAAGAAGAAGAAGAAGAAGAAGAAGAAGAAGAAGGAGGAGGAGGAGGAGGAGGAGGAGGAGGAGGAGGAGGAGGAGGAGGAGGAGGGAGGAGGAGGAGGAGGAGAGTGAGGGAGGAAAGGGAAAAGGAAGGAAGGAAGGAAATGAAAGAAGGAGGAGGAGGAGGAGGGGAAAAGGGAGGAAGGGGGAAAGGAAGGAAGGAATGAATGAAGGAAGGAAATGAAAGAAGAAGAGAAAGAGAGAAAAAGAACAAGAAAAGGAAAAAACCACAGTCCCCTGGGTTAAAGGTGTGTTTTAGTAAACTTAAGGACTTTAACAATACACTCTTAACAATATTATTAAGCTAGAGAACTTCACTATCATTACAGTAAAAAATAAATAAATAAGCCAGAGAGAATTTTAGCACTCCATTTCATCCAAGAAGTTGTCAAGTCCTTGACATTCCATCAAATTTCTTTAAAAACAAACTGTTTCCCCCCTAAGATATCTTAATCAAGTCAAATCAAAACCATGCACATCCTATAGAGTCGTCTTGCAGAAAACGTTAGCCACCGAGAACACCTGCCTGCGTCTGGAAGGAAGAGAGGGAGCCGAGGACGGAAAGGCTGGGAAGGACATCACGCCCTCGGCGAAACTTACGACGTACAGCGAAGTGGCTATCCTCGCACAAAGCAGACGGTAGCGCACACAGCGGGGTCACAAAATGCCGAGACAGTAAAGAATCACCAGGTCCATGTATTTCCACAGCTTTTCTAAACAATCTATCCTCCAGGGTCAACCTCTAAATTTTTTGCATCTTAATTCTGTCTTTATTGAATCCACTAAAGCTACTCCGGTTCCATGTAAGCCTGTCATACTTTTGCATATTAACTTCACTCGCAAAACCCACAGGCACTTAGGCCGACACTCACTAGTTGCCGAGTGGCACGTCCATGTCCTGTAGAACAAATTCCTGCTGTAACAAACGACCAGAAACTCGGTGGCTTAAAACAACTCAGATTTCTTCCCTCGCACTTCTGGAGGTCAGAAATCTGAAAAGGGTTTCTCTGCCGTGACCCCGAGACCTTCACAGGGCCGCGCTCCTTCTGAAGGTTCTAGAAGAGAATCGTTTTCCTTGCCTCTCCGGCTTCCACAGCTGTGCTCTCGCGTCTTCCAGGCCAGCAGAACAGCATCTTCAAATCTCTCTGCCTCACCTCTCCTTCTCCTCTCTGTCGGTAGCAACTTTCACAGCCTCCCTCTTATCATTTATCAGGCCTCTTGTGACTGCAGCCAGAAGCCACGTGGAGAATCCAGGACAAACTCCCGTCTCAAGACCCTTCACTTCATCACATCCGCAGAGTACCATGCACGGGTTCCAGGGACTAGGACAGGACGGCTCTGAGGGCCACCATTCCGCCCACACAGCAGTGGATGTTTACTGGGCGACACCTATCACTCCAAACTACTCCCAGATCACCTTCACAAACGGATGTGTGCTTTCTAAGAATCCTTCATAACTAACAATCGGCTTCTTGAAGTCTCCGGTTAGTTTAAACTCCACTCAAACTTAAACTTTTGCCCTGTGTATTATGAAACTCTTGGAGAAAAGTTACAGGATGGGATCCCGTGATCCCTTCATTCTTGCAACAGAGATGTTAAAAAGTTTAAAATCAGATTCCTCAAGATGTTTCTCTCTCCCAGCCTCCATTTCATATTTGGGTAACAGCAGCCAAAACCCTACAAGAAATTGGTCATATTAAGTAATTTCTATACATCCACTTTAGAAAAATAAAAGTTTACTAATTTAACATTAGCCTGTGCTGTCGACTAACTGATTAACCCACCGCCCAAAGACATTACAGGCACGGGATGTAAGAGTTAAACATAATCATCTGAACGTGATGTGATCATGGGGTATTTGGGGTATAAAATAAGCCACTGGACATTTGAGCTCAGACCCCTGGCTATCTTCCAGGTACTGCTGAGCTGATTAACATATTTCTAATTAATAGCTCAGCAAAAACAAATTTTCCCAGTTTTAAGTTATTTCAGCAAAGGTCACACCCTGGGAAGACACAGAAGGTCTGGAGCCGGTCCCCCACAGCTCAGGCTGATGGCTGAGCCTGTCCCGCCCCCCAGCTCCTGAGGAGTGTCTGAAGGCCTGTGCCCACCACGCAGACTCTGTCCTTTCTCCATCCACCACCCCCCAGGACGCCCTTCTAGTTGAATTTATTCTGTTATCACAAATGCCCCTGCCCCTCCGTTTGCTCTGACTGTCCTTGGTGACATGCTGTCCTGTAGCTGTGGTCCTCAGTTGTTTCTGGAATAAGCACTTCAGCTTTTCAACTCTGTTGAAAAGAGGCCAGAGGCCAGAAGATACACATTCTTCTACTCACAGTACCCATCGTTTCCTGCAGTTCTTGGAACAAAGGTGTCAGAGACAGAATCCAACTCAAGCTTCCGGCTCTTACCTGGACACCGAGTTATTAAATAACTGTCATTAGGTTAGGGGACAACTAACGGAAAGTATAAACAAAGTATACAGGGGCGCCTGGGTGGTTCAGTCGGTTAAGTGTCCAACTTCGGCTCTCTGGTGTCAGCACGGAGCACGGAGCCTGCTTCGGATCCTCTGTCCCCCTCTCTTTCTGCCCCTCCCCCGCTCCTGCTCTCTCAAAAATAAATAAACATTTAAAAATAAATAAATGAAGTATACGTGACAGTGATCAGAATAGAATTCCTTCCCAGCTGGCTGTATACGTTAGGACCCAGCCAGAGGGATGACGGCCACAAGGCTGCCGGCTGCCCATCCTTCTCCCGCACACCCCACAAAACGGACTCTTTCCTTCCTGCCCCCAACTTCCAAAGGATGGGCACCTGAAACTTAATGTCATCAGGAGATGTGCATCACGCATCATACACGTGAGGATACAATTTCAAAACCCACGAGTCCATCATGCAACTGAGCGGAAACTTCTTTAAGAGTCGACATAGGGCAGCTTTCGTGAAAGTACGAGTGTGTGCACGCTTTCCTTGAGGTCCTTAAGGTAAGTGTGAAAATTCATGCCTGACACCGTTACAGCAACGGGTGGCCCAGCAGACAAGCTGGGAGGGCGCGCGACGTTCCCAATTACTCCTAGATCATCTAGGAACGACACGCACAAAAGCGCTTTCAGCCGCCACCAAAATGGGCCAGACGGGTTTGATGACGGCCCTTGGCAGCCCAGGGGGCAGCACAGCTGACCAGAGAAGAACCCAGAAATAGTAGCTGTCAGGAAGGCGCTGCGGCTTTTCAGCTCGGGTTCCTGAGCAGCAACCGATATGACAGACGCGGAAAAGAAAATACGTTAATGACCGTATGAAATCTGAAAATAAATTAATCACAGGAATGTCATTTCTTAGCCTGCCAAAAGAAAAGGCTGCTAAGAACCCAGCTGTGTCCCCTGGCACAGAGGCCCACAGTAAACCCCACTGTCCCCCCAGTGTCATCAGGGTGCCCCGCAGAACCGGTGACAGGGGTTCCATTCTCCCATTAATTCACGTGCTCCTTTCTTAGCTGCAGTTATTTGAGATTTGTCAAGTCGTTATAAAAACAATCTTTTTGTTCCCCTCAAACACAGGACTCATACATTCGGTTCAATTAACTGAACAAATCTACTAAACATTTACTCTGGGTAAAACACCGTGCACGACTCTGCAGATGGACGGTTGGGCTTCAGCCCGGCCTTCGAGATGGTGCACACACACACACACACACACACACACACACATACACACACACCACACCTCACGTACACTTACCAGACACACATACCACATATACATACATACGTAACCAAACACTAATTGGAAAACGAATTCTGTGACATCTGTTGGTAAGTATCATGTTTTTTTCTAAATAAACAACAGCGAGATTCAGTGGAAACTTTGCCCAGCCTGCTTAACTAAATATCTGCGCAGGAGGAAAAAGGAAATTTCTCCAAGGTGTTGAACGGCTCTGGAGTTTCGTGCCGCATTTTCCTGGCCACTCAAAGTGGGGTCCCCAGACCCCTGCATCGGCATCATCTGGGAGCTCTTAGAGATGCAGACTCTCAGGTGTTGCCGTGGACTCGTGGATCAGGATCCACATCTTTACAGAACCCTCGGGTGTTCTCGTGGACCTTCAGGGAGGAGAAGCCGTGGGATAAAACCTGGCGTGCAACCGTGACCAAGAACAGTCACTTGTTGTGGTTCACTTTTTCAAACTATTGATGAAAATCAATTTCCACAACAAATGAGGCTAGCCCACCAATGACTGGGAATCCTTTGGCTAATAGAAGGGATATAATGGAACCAATCGGTGAAACGGTCAGTTTTTTGTGCATCGGTAAACCTCTCAAGTTTACAAAGCCTACTTTCCCAGGTCATTACAAAGAAAATAATGTCACAAAAGAGTCTAGGGGCTGCACCTTACCAATGAGCTGACTCCCTCCAATCTAGTGTCCTGTAACCATAGCAACTCAAATTTGCAGACTGAGCACACACACGCGCGCGAAAAAGCAAGCAAACTAACACAAAGGAGTTTTTCCCCTTCTGGTCACGGTTTGTGGTAGCCACAGGTGAGCAAGGTCAAGAAAGGCAAGGATCTGCATCATCACAGAAAAAAGAAACATACGCAGTAACTGTGGAAACCAGACACAAACTTCAGAAATGACCTGCAACCAGCAAAGGCCAAACCACTCCATTTCAGTCACAGAAACATTAACTATGGGCAAATTCCCCAAAATAGCTGAATTTGTGGACGACGGTAACACAAATGTTTTACCCAAGCATCATCACACGTTGTGTGGTTTGCAGTGGAATGGTTAAATTACATGCTGTAACGACTGGGTTATTTACATGTGCTCAGTCTAGATTTTCACGTACTCTGAGGATATACTGGCCCTGACTTGAGTCAGCTAATTCCTTAGGTGAAAGGCACATTCCCCATCAATTCCTGAAGGTCAGCAGGATGGCATCTCACCAATTGTCAAGACTGAAGAAATTCAGGTAACTTCTCAAATATCCAATTGACACCTAAGGAAGATGAAGGATTGCAACGATCCTGCCCATTTTATGTTTCCTAAGCCAGTCCTCTGTAGATTTCCTAGTAAAGATCCATATACATTTCCATGGTATTTACACAGAGAAAACAAAGTGGGAAAGCTTAAACCACTAACGACATCCACCCAGGTCCACGGCCATAGATGGCCTCCTCCCTTGGATATTTCCACAGAGTTTCCTGTTTATCCATTGGTCGCGGTCTCTCTCGCTTTCAGATCAGATATTGCCTACTCTTTTTTCAGAACAGTTTACACACTGCCTGAAGTTTAATGGATGCCCAAAAGGAGAAAATGACCACTCTGCTAAAAAGAGAGAGAGAGAGAGAGAGAGAGAGAGAGAGAGAGAGAGATACTGAATCACAGCAGGAGGTAAAAACAATTTTAAATATGAGTCTCCATGATGTTTTTATAGCCCAGAATGACATGTTTATCTTTCACCTACTTTTTTTCATTCCACACGAGAGTAGAAAATATTTTTTGAGCTTGATAAATGAAAGCTCATTTGGGGGCAGCTGCTACTTGAATTACTACTCTCAGGGTTAAATTAATAACTATGGCATATTATAAGCACATAAATATAAAGTTGAATTCCATTCTTCCTAGTGTATTTATGTGAGTTTTTGCTCACTTTGTGTGTTGGTCCTGGGTTTCCCTCCTTTCTCTGTAAAACATGTCACCGCTAATTATCACCATGTTATTAGGCACTGACAGAGTGTGCAAATAAAAGCTGACATTGTCTGCACGGCCGTTCCTGGCCGTGGCTTTTTGTAAAGCAACCGTCCGACTTTCAACTCAAACCTAAAACGAACGCCAAGACGTTTCAAAGTCAAACGTTTGCATTCTACTTTGAGCATCACACGTTGTTGATGGGACTATCAACCAAAAAACTTGAAGTTTCAAGCTACTGTTTTACGTGGCATTAGGGAAGAATAACAGTCCTGAACTTCCCATTGTTCGACTCTGGGTCTGCAAAGTGAGAAAAAGTTTCCCATCACCAAAACGCAAGAAGAGCCTGAGCTAGCGGCTTGACCAAGCCAGTGTCATTTTAGTTTGGTGCTAATTCCCTGATTTGCTCTTTTTTTTTTCTCTAGCCACATAGTTAATGCTGAAACAAAGCCTTTTAGGGGTTTACCACTGAGCACTCTATATCTTAGGAGAAGGAAAAAGTCTTTAGATACGTATCCAATGGCCATACATGCGCTGAAGGCAAGGACTAGCAAGCTGGAACTACAAACTACCTCAAAACCCACACAATTAAGCTCTGCAACCATCAGGGGCTAAGACAGCGCAGACCACACTAAAACCGTACTAAGATCATAGTAAGAGCGCTAAGGCCACACACACTGAGACCATGCGAAGCCTGCTAAGACAGCTAGGGTCATGCTAAGACCAGCACAGGCTGGTTTTTCAGGCCTACAAATCTGAAGGCGTTTCGGTGCCTTCTATGAGATCATCACGGCATTTTAATCCATCATTCATTACCTCGACCACATGACACCTTTCCTTCTACTCTAATGGTACGTTTCTGATGGATTCTGATGCGTTTCCCTGCTCGAAACCCGTTTTAACCCTCATAGACAAGGTGCCTCTGCAAATACAGTCACAACGCATACAGGAACCGAGAGTTCAGACCTTTGTGAAGGAAAGTGCTGGAGATAAGTGGGGTGTCATCAAACCCCACGGCTGTAAAAACATAATCCCGTGAGATGGGGCGCCTGGGTGGCTCAGTCGGTTAAGCGGCCGACTTCGGCTCAGGTCATGATCTCGCAGCTCGTGACTTCGAGCCCCGCGTCGGGCTCTGTGCTGACAGCTCAGAGCCTGGAGCCTGTTTCACATTCTGTGTCTCCCTCTCTCTGACCCTCCCCCGTTCATGCTCTGCCTCTGTCTCAAAAATAAATAAACGTTAAAAAAAAAATTATAAATAAATAAATAAATAAATAAATAAATAAATAAATAAATAAAAACATAATCCCATGAGAAAAGATGGCAGAAAAAAACCAAGTGCTATGGGTGCCCATGAATGGTCCCCCAGGAAGGCCCAATCACCATGGCTTGGCACTGGTCTTCGTTCACCCCGTAATTGTAACCTCTGATGGTAGAGGACCATGGTCTAAATGCCGTGACTTTTCTTTCTGCAAATCATTCATTCATTTGCTTTCCATTCACTGCTTCCTGAGCACCTACTATGCACCAGGCAGGTTTGAAAGGTCTGAGCATACAGGGGAGAAAGCAAGCTCCCTGCCTTCTTGGGGCCCACCCTCCAGGGAAGGAGACAGCCAGCAAACCCACAAACCTATGCAGGATGCCCGTGTGGATGAGCCCAAGGGGACACCACAGGGCAAAGGGCAGCACAAGTGGGGTGGGGACGAGGCAAAGCAGGCACTGAGGTGGCCTCTGGACGCAGGGGACTCTGGACCCAGCAGAGGGGGAAGGAGAGCCAGAGGGGCTCGGGAAGGGGAGGGGAGAGAGAGAGGCCAGAGCAGGGCGGGGCCCGCTTAGGACCTGTGGTGCCTCCAGTCTTTGGATTTACTGGTTACGCCACATTTACCCGACCTCGGCCAGGTGAATGAAGCCATTAAGTGGTGTTGACGGCAGGTCCCAACAAGGTGCCTTGGGAACGGCCCTTCGCCTGTGAGCTTCCTCCCCAAACCGATAAACTACAGTCTAGTCAGGGGAAAGACACGAGACAAACCCGAACCGAGCGACATTCCGCCAGCTCCCTGACCAGCACTCAACTGTCAAGGACGCCAAAACCAAGGACAAGACTGAGGAAGTGCACAGCCACGAGGAACCCAAGACAAGACAACGAAACGTCACGGGAGGATTCTAGACGGAATCCTGGAACGGAGAAAGGACGTGGAAAAGGCAGAACCTGAGGAAACGCACATACAGTCCAGCCCCTGGTCGATAACAGAGCATCGATGCCGGCTTCTCACTGTGCCCCACGGACCACGCGGACGTAAGGCATGAACAGGGCAGGAGCACACACAGCACACAGGGACCCTCTGCTGTGTCTCAGCAACTTTTCTGTAAATCTAAAAGTACCCAAAGGTTTTTTTTAATTTATTTTCTTTAAAAATATACAAAGGTCCTCTGGCTAGGAATAATGGCTCTGGAATACAAAGTACAACAAAAATTGAGGATAAATATGCAACAACACCGGAGACTAATTATTCAGGATTTAACGCCTCTCTGCATATTCCTGCCAAGTGGTTTGTCAATCCCATTAGAGGCCTCAAAGCCAGCCCATTCCATCTCTTTATAACTCTACGTGATTAAGGTTTATTTCTCTCACTGATCCTGGCTCTTCCCCTCGGGGCCACAAGTGACCAGAAAATCTCCCTGTTCCACGTCAACAATCCATCCAGTCTCGGGTGAGAAAGCTCTTCAACTCAAGTGTTCCTTTGCCTTGGCTGAGTTCTGAACTTCCCTGCACCAACAATGTGCGTCGCTGCTGTGTCCCTGACGTGTCCGTGGTTGTCACCTCTCCAAGGAGGGGGCCTGGCATCCTCCAGGGAAGAGGTGACAGGTGAGTCTGCCTGCATGATGACCCTGTAGGGTCGCAGGTGTCTGAGGAGACGCTCAGGTAGCTGCAGCCACACCTGCCCCCGGGACTTCCTTCACCTTCCCTGGAAGTACAGAGGACCCTGAGGGCTCCACCTGTTCCCTGAGGATCAAGACTACCTAGAGCCCCAGAACGCAGGCTCGGGCAGGCTCCCACCCTAAGAGGCCCCATCCCCATGGACAGAATCTCCCCTCAGACCTCACTTCTTCCCCCCCGCGGCGCCTTCCCGGCCTCACACAGGATCTCCATGCAAGGATTACTCCATGAAGGGTGCTGACAACTTCCGGGGAGAAAGGCAAGATCGGGCTGCCATAGTAAATGACCTCAGGCCGCTGGAGCATCCAGGTTGTAGGTCCAAAAGAGAAAATGGGGCAAAGACAATGGGCAGGCAGCAAATAAAGGGAGGCATGTCTCGAGTCTCCCAAACGGCTTTAATTCTCGGATTTCCCAAATGAACAACTTTAAAACTTTTTTTGTAATGTTTATTTATTTCTGAGACAGAGAGAGACAGAGCATGAGGGGGAGAGAGGCAGAGAGAGAGAGGGAGATCCAGAATCCGAAGCAGGTTCCAGGCTCTGAGCTGTCAGCACAGAGTCTGATGCGGGGCTCGAACTCACAAACAGTGAGATCATGACCTGAGCCAAAGTCGGTCGCTCGACCCACTGAGCCACCCAGGTGCCCCCCCCCCCCCCCCCCAGTGAACAACTTCAACCTGGAAAGTTAAACCACACCTTGGTGGTTCATCGTAACTACGTAATTAATGATATTTAGCAAAAGTGGAATCTAAATTTGATCTCCAATAACTCGTCTTAACATAATTCAGCTTCTCCCTTTTATGTTTTGGTTGTAGAGATTCTACACAGTTCTTAAAGGAACAAGTCTTCAGCTGAAATCGAATTTACACAGCCTCCTGTGTAGTTTGGACGGATGCAGTGCCTAACACTATTTAAACGGCGGCTACTTGGAGGTAATTTTTTTCTTTTCCAAGCTATTATGCACACGCATATTTTGAGCTTAAGTAAGATAAAGATACAAACAGTTTTACAAGATAAAGCAATTAGTAAGCAATAAAGGTGATTTGATTTATAGAGTTAATACAAGAATGTTTAAAATCTATTATAAGCTGAAGAAATCTGTTCTTTATTTAGATAAAATGGGAATTAACTCTCCCACTCAAGAGGAAAATGAAATTGAAAAATGAAACATACGTAAGGGAACTGTGTAATCGCCAAACTGAGTCCCCACAAAGGACAATTACGATTGGAGTAGAAGAAGTAAATGTATTTTAAATGTCTAAATGTCACCTCCTTTTGCAGAACCTTATCTTATCACAGTCCCGTCAGAGATAGAGGCTCCCTTACTATCAGCTCTCGTAAAAGAAGGTGGTTTCAATTTCTAAAATGACCAACTTAATCATGCTCACGAATCCCATAAAAATGCAGGAACTGCACACGTTTCTAGAGGGAGAAACCATCTGAGCATATTTTTCAAATCTTAGCTCTGAGTGGAAGCATTCTGTATCATGTAAAATTGTTTACAAAACCTCAGAAATCAAAGCCATTAAGCACAATCTGAGTGCCTAAATTATTACACAAATGTATAAAAGGATACAAGGAGGGCCCAAAGGGAAGGGGGCATAGCTCTGTTATCACTGATCTGTCATCATTGCTGCATCAAACCACCTGCTGGTGGACCCTCCTGTTGATCTGGAAGAAGCGGCTGCCGGGCAAACTGAAATCAGCAAATGATTATTAAGCACTCAAAAGCTTAACTCTCCACTCTGGGTCCAAAGCGAGTAACTCGGGACCATCCTTAGGGGCAGAATAGCTCCCTGTAGACTCTGCGGGCTTCTATCCGGATGCCAGCAAGGTGCCAACTTTGTATCACTGCCTTACGGACGCTGCGCTGGGCTGACTAGTGGAATGGTGCCCCCCCAAAATAATTCGTGTCTACCCGCAACTTCAGAACGTTACATGATTTGGAAATAAGGTTTTTGCAGATGTCATTATTAGTTAAATTAAGATGAGGTCATTCCAGATTAGAGTGAACCCTAAGCCACCTACAATATCCTTCTAAAAAGAGACACAGAGATGATGCCACATGGTGAGACTAAGGTGGAGTCTGCAGTGATGCGTCTACAAAACAAGAACACCAAGACGGGGGGCAACCACCGGAAACTGGGAAGCGCCACGGAACAGATTCTCCCTCAGAGCCTCCAGAAGGAAGCAATCCTGCCCACACCCTGATTTCAGACCGTTGTGGGAGCCCTAGGAAACAAATACAGATGGCAACAACAGCCACAACAATAATAGTGAGCATCCCCTTGGCCACAGTATCAGGACTTAGCAAATCTCAACCGCTATTAACGTAATTACAAATATATACGTAAACACTTTTCAGGGTAACCAAGGGAATATTTAATAAACCATGAGTTTTGAGGGCACCTGGGTGACTCGGTGGAGCGGCCAACTTCAGCTCAGGTCATGACCTCACGGTTCTTGTGCTCTCTCAAAAATAAATAAACCATTTAAAAAATAAATAAACTATGAGTTTTCTTTCCGCGACGGGATTTTGAGTTTAGAGTTCTGCACTTCAAATACTTACTAAACACGTATGTATTGCATGACCAAAATATTTTAGGGTTTGACCTGGACCCCATGCAAGGATACCAAACACACAGAGAGGGAGAATAAGATACATGTAGATGTGTTTGGAGTAGAAATGAGACATTCAGATGATAATGAGATTCACAACAAGACATACAATACATTACCTTGAATCACATCAAACAGGCAATAGTTGACCATTTTGGAAAGACAAAAATAGCTATTTCGTATGGTTTATGCCAAGGGTCAAAAACTATGGCCTGTGGGCCAAATCTGGCCCCCTACTTATTTGTGCAAATAAAGTTTTATCGGAACACAGCCATGCCACCCCTTTGCACGATGCCAATGGCTATTTTCATACTACGACAGCACAACTGAGTAGTCGTGACACAGACACGTGGACCTCAAAGCCTAAAATATTTGCCGTTTGACCATTTACAAGAAACCTTTGTGAACCCTTGATTTCACCTAATTTTTACATGAAATGACTGGCAGTGACAGCAAAGGCAAGAGAATTTCAGGAGCAGGTAAAATCGGTACAATGCATTCCCCGGGAGCCCAGATTTGAATTGGGACTTGACAAGGAGCTGGATTCTGAACCAGAAGGTACCGGGACTCTTTTTTTTTTTTAACGTTTGTTTTTGAGAGAGAGAAAGCAAGCAGGGGGAGGGCAGAGAGAGGATCCAACACGTACTCTGCACTGACAGCAGCAAGCCTGATGCGAGGCTCAAATGAACTGTGAGATCATGACCTGAGCTGAAATCTCACGTTTAACCAACTGAGCCACCCAGGCGCCCCCAGAAGGTACCAGGAGTCTTCAAGCGAGGGCAACAGATAATAATGGTTGTGCTGGCTCTCGGGCTCCAAATGCCAAGAGCACCCCCAGGCACTGAGACAACCCAAAATGCCCCCCCCCCTTATGTCCAGGCACTCTCTCTGCTGAGACTCATCAGGGAAGAGGAATGAGAAGGAGAAAAGTTTGATAAGGTTTTCAGAGAGGCTGAAATTCCATGTACAGCAGACTGAGAAAGGGCAGGGAGACAGTATGACAAGCATTATACCCGGATGATGGAGTTCTAGACATGTGAAATAATTGAATCTAGAGCAAAAAAAAAAAAAAAAAAAGATCGTACTGTTTGGAATATCTGTCCTGGTAGTCCTTTATAGGGCCATATTGTGAAGAAAATAATTATTCCAATGATTGCAGGAATTATAATTTTAAAAATTATGCAGAGCTCCAGAAAATTGGGAACCCCCGCGGGGTTATTAATAGCCAGAAAAGCAAGCAAAAGGAGCACTTCTTTCTCGTTAAAAGCCTCACACTTCATCCAAACCATGACCTCCTATACAACTTGTATTGTATGTTGAGTTGCAAAGTTCTTGCTACCAAATGCTTCCCAAGGTCATATAAGTACTGAAAGGAAGGGGGAATTTGCCTGGGTCAGGACAGTCCTCCTCTTCTCCACACACACCAATTAACTAACAACACAAACATTTAAGTTCAGGATTAAGCTAAAAAGCCACGTGGGATGCATGTGTATAAAACAATACGTAAACAGATATTTATGTGTTTGCATATCCGAGATTAAGGATACCTCAGACCCCATTTATGAGGGCCGTCCCAGAATAATACAGTTTACTGATTTTATCAAAACTAATTCATAGCATATACAAGTGTATTTAACTACATAAACCAGCATTCTGCGACCCTGTGAAGATGTCAGCTTGCACGACAAGAATTATCCAGTTTAAAGAGACTGACCTAGAACGCAGTTGCTCCCGAGTTTCTAAAGGAAATACTGTCCGCCCTCAGTTAAGCTCCAAAGCCATTTCTTCCCTAAGAGTCATCAGTCTGGAAGCCCTGGAGTGGCTTGACTTCGAGTTAGAAGTTCTCGTCCCTGGTCCCTCCTCCCTCCACGCTGGTGGTCATCGATCAGGTGGCCAGGATTCTGGTCCTGTTTCAGCACATGATCATATATCCGGCCACATGATCTGCGTCACCCCTGCTTAGCTTTATGTGACTATGTAACTACGCCAATAATGGACGCCAACCTACCACGCCGGGCTGGGAGTGACTACAGCTAGACAAGGCTCAAAAGCTCTTCACAGGCATTAGAAAAGATCATGGAGTTTTTAACTTCTCACATTCTTCCCCATGCTGGCAGGAGCCGCTGTCACAAAACCAACCGAAAATGGATGTCAATGCTATCGTTCTGGGGCTGGGATAGCCAGGGTTCAGAGGGACCCAGGCCACGCTGAGCCTGAGCCAGCTCAACCACCACCTCTAAGCCTCCTGGGCTGGACGGAGAGAGCATTTTCCAGTTCTGAGAGCCGGGAGGGGCTCCGTTGAGGGTGCCTGGGTGGAGGCAGGGGCGGGGGGCACCGAGGCCTTAGAAGGATGCAGCCAGCCGTGCACCCTCCTCAGGATGCAAGCCTTCCTTCAGCCCCTCCAGGCCACCCATGGGAGGAAGCCAGCCCGGAGGAGAAGGCCAGCCAGCCCGGAGGAGAAGGCCAGCAAGCCTGGGATGCAGTCCACGCAGCTGGACCTCCCGGGCCTGGAGAAGGCTCCAGAGAGGATCTACCGGGGAAAGCGGAAGATACCCAGCATCCACCGAGGAGAAATCACTAGCCTTTCTGTTCGTTTACCTTTTCCTAACATCAAGTGATATTTGCTTTTTTGGCAAAGTCAAGCAACAATTCCCAGCCCTGTTTTTATTTTGGGCCAATTTCCTTTTTCTTCCCACCTCCCTCCTACCGCTCTGTGTGGGCATTCGTGGGCAGGTGACCTGCCAGAGGAGCGGATGCAAGGGCCTTGCGCAATGTGCTCTGAAGTAGAGAAAGATGTTAACCCACACCTGGGCTTGGCAGGAGACTTTCTATTCACAACACAAACACTTCGCTATCACTGGAAAGTGCTCACTGTGGAGCGGGCGATTCACATGCATCCCCGGTCTCTAATCTTCAGAGAACCGCCTACCAGGCAGGAAGGGCTCTTACCGTTTTAGAACTGAGAAGAGCGTGGCACAGAGAGATTGAGACGCCCCTCAAATTCTCCTAGAACTGAGCTACAAAGCCAGCCACTCCGATCCCAAATCTACTCTGGTAACCGCGACATTCGTGCTGCCTCATCATCATCCTGGAAAGAGCTACAGGACTTTGATATTTAAGGATATCCTGCAATGTTCATCGTGGAGCCAAAAAAAAAAAAAAAATGCATTTTGATGAAAAAAGAAAGATCGTTCATTCTGTAATTTGTAAGTTTGACATCGGCATGTTGTATCTGAAGTATCCGTGTGTTCGCCTCCAAATCCTGTCGTTACAGAAACGACGTCAAGTATGATTGACCTTAGCAAGTGATTACACATGTCTTTTGTTGGTTCCCATACACTGCACACGAGGAATGACGCGGCAGATGGGACTTTTCCACAGATGGCCTCCACACAATCTCCCGTCCCACATGTTCTGCTGCGTGCCTTGGCACTTGCCCGTCACTACGCACTCGATGTCTCCTACCCGGGGATCTGGGCGAGCCCGAGGGCTGTCGTGACCGCTGCAGCACGGCGGAAGTAGCCAGTGCCAGCTCTGGGCACAGCCTTAAACGGCCTGGAGTGTGTTTCCTGCCTGTGGAAGCCCAAGCCTTCGGGTAAGGGGAGGGAAGGCACACGGAAGGACCCCCTGGCGCCAGACCTGTGAGTGAGCCCATCTTGAACATCCAGCTCTGGGAAACCTCTGATGATGCCAGCCTACCTCCTTGTGTCATGTGATGTGACAGCCACCTCGTGAGAGACCCGGGGAGAACCACCCAGCTGAGCCCAGCCTCGTGAAAGACTGAGAGAGAGAGAGTAACAACTTAATGTCCTCGGCCACTAAGTTAGGGGATGATGCATCGCATAGCCACAGATCACGGAAACAAACAAATGTATCCATGTGCAATGATACGCACTGCATCGCCTACAGGTGAGGTGACCCTTGAACAACAACGGGTTTGAACAGCTTCTTTGGCTGACAACGACAGCACGGTTCTGTAAATATAGATTTCCCTTCCTTGGGATTTTCACGATAACCTTTTTCCTCTAGCTTACTTCATTGTAAGAATACGGTATGTAACATGTATACACATGGAACGTAGTAGTCAACTGTTCATGTTCTTGGTAAGGCTCCTGATCAATGGAAGGCTATCAGTAGTCAGGTTTGGGGGAATCAAAAGTTTTAAGCACATTTTTGACTGTGTAGGGGGCAGGGGTCACTGTCCCCAAGCCCCACCCCGTGTTTTCCGAAGGTTTATTGTATTTACTTCTGAGAAGAAAGATAAGAGGGGCCTCGAAATAAGTCTACGTGATTTGCCTCTGTTCCCAGGTATTAAATCAATTTCACAGGGGAGCCAGGCATCGATAGATTTCAGGAGGACCCAGTTCCAGAGGTCTGAAAAGCCTTTGTGATCAGGTAGCTCTCAGGACACAGTGGTTCTATGTGCAAGACTTGGCACTTCTGGAAGTCCCCAGAGAGAGGCCGAAGGGCAGCTTCTCCGACTTCTGAGCCTGCCGTAGCTGTATCCAGCTGTATCCAGATCGTTGTGGCTATGGCAAGTCCTCCCCCCACCCCAGTTCTGAGAGCACCAGCAGCTGTCAGCCATCTCGCAGTCTGGGGACCACCTAAGGACAGCAGCCAGGCCCTGGGTGGGGAAAACTGCTTGCCTCGGTCTGCCACCCCGCTCTCACCGCTTCTGCCCCATGTTACTGAAACAAAGTCCCCACAGCCTTCTCGCTGGCAGCCAGGCTTCTCAGCACCTTCCCCAGAGGTGAGGATGCCACTTGGCCGGCCCCAGGGGGCAGCTGGGGCCTCACTCTCCCCCTGGCTGTTCCCCCACCTGCTGAACGGCTCCTTCCCAACAGCTTCAGGACATAGGACGGTGGCCTTTATTTCACGCTAAGTGACTGAACCGAAATTACCACTAATAAACTGCAATTAAAACAAAATAAAACATGCAAGCTCTGTGTGCCAGGAATATTTCAGACACTGACCTCTAGGCCTCTGCCAATAGTGTTAAGCCATCTACTGAACCGGTGCCAGAATTTTTTTTTTTTTTTTTCAAATTATAAACTAATGACATGCTTTCAAATACTGGCCTCCTCCTCCGCCTATCTCAATCCTTATAAAATTCCATGGGTATATTTGGAAGTAAGTAGGAAGTTAGCCTTCAATTATTCATGCGTCCTGTTTAAAACTCTTCACAAGAAGGGGAGGTGGGGACTGTGAACTGAAAGGTCTTTTGGGTTCCACCCTCTTTCTACTACTTCCGTACCCAGATCCTCACTGCTTTTACACTCTCTTGGGTCATGTGGAACAGAAGCCTTCAGAATAGTTATCCGGAACTTAAGCACCATGAAATGCAGAGGGTGTCATGTTCAAATAGACTCAGTAGAGCATCCATAACCTCTAAGGAGAAGGAAAGAGCTGGGAGGACAGACAGGTGCTAAAGGGCACAGAGGAACAGAAGGCAGACTCTTCACTCCCCTTGCTGCTCTTGACCTCTGCGTTCTCCAGCTTTGTCAGGTGCAACGGTTTCCAAACATGTGTATCCCAAGCACAGTTGGCAATCCGTTGCTGCACTGGGTTATACCCAGAAGGGACAGACCATGACAGCCCATGTGTTTAAAGAAAGAAAGGGGGGTGGGAGGGAGAGAGAGGGAGAGAGAGAGAGAGAGAGAGGAAGGAGAAGGGAGGGGAGGAGAGAAGAGAGGAGAGGAGAGGAAAAGGAAGGAAAGAAAGGGAAAGGGAGGAGAAGAAAACAAAGTCATGTGCACACAGGGCTGCAGGTGGTGACAGGAGAGTCCATATTCAGGAGCCACATTTCTTTACAGGTAGAGGATTTCACAGCTGCACATAAGGTGATATATAATTAAAACATAAACACATCTGTGCCAGTTAAACACCCAAAGGGAAACAACACACATAACTCGCAAATTCGTCATACCTGAAACACCACCCTGGCAAAAACAAACAAACAAAAACTTCCTTGGTAGTAATCTCTTGCTCCAAAGCCACTTGCCAAAATTCGTGTCCTGACAAGTCGCTGCTGGTTCAGGTTTACATAAAGGGACAAAACGGAAGGAAACAGAATGGAAGGGCGTTCATCCTTCCGGTTCACAGACACACATGGAACGAGAGACGGCGGGTGGGCCCCGTTCGCACACCACTTGAGACACGTGGGCAGAGTGTGGCATCCAGCGTCACGTTCACCGTGGACCCATCACGCGCCGCAGACAAAGCAGCGGTCGGGACACGGAGGGCAGTTTGTGAGAGAGAAACGGCCCTCCTCCGGAAGCCCAGAGTCTGGGGATGTTGACCGACGCGCTGGAACCCCTGTAACAAGAAGCTTCTGCACATCGCAGGCGCTGCTCGGGGCGGGTGGGGGGCGCTGGGCGTCTGAGCACACAGTAGGCGAGCGGAGTAGATGAGCACACAGCAGGCGAGCGGAGTAGATGAGCACACAGTAGGCGAGCGGAGTAGATGAGCACACAGCAGGCGAGCGGAGTAGATGAGCACACAGCAGGCGAGCGGCGTAGGTGATAGTGCAGTAGGCAAGCGGACCCGGGCGGGCAGGCTCCCCAGGGGCGCTCTCTGGCGGCCTTGTGACCAGACTGTTGCTGCAGCACCAATTCTCCTGTTCCATCCCGGGGCTCTTCCACTTCGGGAAAGGCTTATTTCCCTTTCCTGACTGCAAAGCGCATTAACCACGGGAAAAGGCAGCCCGGCGGCCAGGGTGGATGCTGCGAGTTTGTCCCTGCGAGCACCGGGAAGCACACCGCACGCTGGCGGCCTTGGGAGGCACGGCGGTCAGCTTGTCCAACAGGGGTCCGGGCATCCAAGTTCCCTGACAGTCCCACGGGGGTGACCGCAAACTTCTCAAAGGTCCGGAAAGGAAGTCCGTGAACACCCGGATCCTTACTCACCTGGAAGCTCCTGATCTTCAGGCCCTCTCTACTCGAAGAGAACCTAGAGAACCTAGAGAACGAGTCTGAGGACACCACCGCCTCGCTGCAGGTGCTCTGAGAGAGCGGCTGTGCATCCTGGGCAGAGGGGACCGAATGCAGGTCCAGGCCTCCTGGGTGTGCACCTTCCAAACCTCCACTGCTCCCTTAGTCCCAGGAAGTGAGGCAACACGGCCAGGGCACAGACAAGCGCACTGTCCCCACTGTGCCCAGCCCCACTCCTCCACCTGCTATCACAGCCCTCCCGGATCGGGGTTCTGGACAATCCTCAGTGTCCGAATGAACCCGAAGCCTCGTTAAAGTTCTTGAAAATACACACCAACAGAGCAGAAACCTCTGTCCTGTACACACTGTATTCCCAGGGCAGGGCTTGGGCTCTGGCACAAAGGAAGCTTCTGGTAATCATTTTTTAGGTAACTACACAAGCTACCTTTCATCTGTCCAGCTCCTCTGGACTACACTAAAAAGAAATGGTCCACGTTATAATGGAACCCCTGTGTAAGCCCTTAAGAACATGATATGGGGGCGCCTGGGTGGCTCAGTCCGCTACTCGTGTGACTCTTGGTTTCGACTCAGGTCATGATCTCATGGTTCGTGGGATCCAGGGATGGAGCCTGCTTGGGATTCTCCGTCTCCGTCTCTTTCTGCCTCTCTCTCTCTTCTCTCTCTCTGCTTCTGTCTCACTCAAAAATAAATACATAAACATTAAAGAAGAAGAAGAACATAATAAGTCACCATCTCTCTATGAAGGTTTAGAAAAATCCCTGCCTGGAGACAAATACTGGACAGCCTCCCCATGTTGCAAATTCTGGAAGTCTATGGAATGGTATTATCAGTTAGGAGGCCCTCCACATTCAACAGATAAGATGCTAGCATTCAACCAAATGCACTGCCCTTCCTTTAAATCAAGTCAACCTCCTGTCTGCCATGTCAGTTTGAACTAAGACGACAGAAAGCCTTGTCAGAATAAAACTGTTCAAAAGCAGCTCATCCTCTTGTAAATTGTGGATTACTTTACAAACAAACAAACAAGCAAACAAACAAAAAAAAAACAAAAACCCTTGGGGAAAAACAGTAATCAACCATCACTGCCAAGGACAACTGTAGGCTACATATATATTGAATAACGAAGTGTTTCTCTAGACATAAGGAAGTGGAAATAGAATTCTTTCAAAGCAAACCGGTCATTTGACTCTGGCATGATTGGGGGCAACATGTGTAAGAGATCTTTTCAGGAGGGTAACTGCAGCTCTTCTTTTTACTACGGATGAAAGGTTACTGTGATAAGCGAGACTTTCAGCCTGAAAGGGTCCTCCTTTGACCTTCTGTTCATGTAAACAAAACAGGAGGGGGGAAGGAGGATCTCGGCTGTTCACCTCTGTACCCCTACCAATAACATAAACATAGCCGTCGGGTTTTTAACTGTCCTCATCATCAAGGCACTGTCATCTTCCAACAGGCTGAACCACTGCCAATCTGATCAGCGTCCACTCCGCCTAGCCCCGAATTCCATAGCTTCTGACCCCTTTGTTCACAGTGAGAGGTGATTCTTTTGTGATCTCCACACAATGATGTATTGTTTGACCAAAGCAATCAATCCTAACGTCAGATTCAGGTCGGCAATGCAAAGATGTGGAACAGGCACGTTGTCTGAGCCCTTGACACTGTGCTGTCCAAGATCCCGTGACTAATTTTGGATCCTTGGAAATTGGCCACCACAGGATACATTTGAATTTGCTAAAAATAGCCCCAGTGCCCCTCCAAACGTTCCAAATACTGTGGCAGCAAGAGAACCGTGCTCAAAGCTGGCTTACTCCCCTGGAGTGCAGTAAAGGGACAGAATTTCATGATATGGGATTTTTTGAGATCATCCATAAGATATTTTAAATAGACTTTTCACTTTAGAACTGACAGTTAAATAACTTAAAGCGAAAGATGATGAATATACAACCGAATGTCTTTGCGCTAAGTAGAAGCAAGCCATGTTGTATGCCGTAGATCAATAGAAAACAACTGATACTATTTTCAGAATACTCCCTGGGCCTCCACTCCACTTAAATGTGGAGCATTTAATTAAGTAAATCCAATTAATCATCTGGAAGCCAATGTGAGAAAAGGAAACAGCTAACAACCTCCCAATTGTTCAGAAAGGCAAAGCATTTCAAACATGTACATTTTACCGTTCCTTACGTACTCTAATTATGTCTTTATAAGAATTCCTTTAGCTTTCTACCAATTCCTAAAAATCTAAGGCCAAACTCTTTTACAGAAGTACACCTACAAAATCCTTTCCTCCCTACACATTGGAAGATACAAGAGACGGACCTGGTTGGCACTGGAGCTTGGCAGATGGACCTCCACGCGGGAACTTTGTCAACAGCTGACATAAGCTATAACATGTTCGTAACATACATATATTCATAAACTGTAACATGATCAGGCAAAATGGCTACTTGGCAGAAGTCAAAGTCGACCCCAAGAGCTAGATTTAAAAAGACACAGTAGCCCTTCCCTGACCAGCAACAAAGATAAACATGAGCGATCCCACACACTTTGAAATGAGCAGCCTTCCCAGAGGTGTTTCTTGTTTGTTTTCCTAAATGTACCCCTGCAGGCTTAACTAAACCAGGTGTTCAGTCAAAAGTGCAATTAAAGAAGAACCCCCAAAGGCCACTCGGGCCCCCCATATCAGTCCCCTAGCTGAGCCACTCACTGACTGCACTCTTTGTCCAGGCGTCTTGACTAGGATTTTACCAAGCCTCCAATCGTGGTCCTGTTCTCCCCACTTAGCACGTCCCCCAACAACCCCAAGGCAGGAAATCTGGTCCCCAAAGCCAGCTCTCGGGGGAACATACACTTTTAATTTAAACACAAAAACTTAAAAGCCCATCAAAAAACACTTACTTAGCGGCAAATCCTAAACTGCATTCGGGCCCATGAGCCACACACCAACGGGCTCTTCTGCAAATCACAAGCTCCCTGACAATGGGGAGGATCAGAGCTTTTGTGGCCTCAGACACAGGAGGAGGACAGAACAAGCCAGTGTGGCCTTTATTAAATCGAAAAGAGTAAGTGGAACCAACATTCTCTGGAGCTCAGAGGGGTCTCCATTACCCAGGATGATCCTTTCCTTTCTGTGCCCCTCCTTCATGTTGACCCCAAACTGACCCACCAATGGAGCCAGCGGTTCCAAAACGGGAGAAGTAGGCAGGGTGACACTTTGGAGCATTCTGGAAGCCGATCTGCACCTTACTGTGCTGTTCGAACCTACAATCCCTGGCTGAGAAGTCATGATGATTCTTTTCCCTCTGAAGAGAGAAGATCAAAGTAATGGGCCACTAAATTAAGAAACCTAGGATTTTCTGAGAGATTATCAAGAAACTCAGGGTCACAAATACGAAATGAAAAATGTTGATCTGGTCTTCTTCGCAATTCACACCAAAGCCTACACTACTCCCTTCCAGCAACCAAAACAAACGAATAAAATACACTTTTAAATTGTGTCTGAATCTGTAGTGTGTGATTTTTGCTGATAACTTGCATTATAATAAGAAAAAAGTCTCAGGGTGCTGGGGTGGCTCAGTCAGTTAAGCATCCCACTCTCGATTTCAGCTCGGGTCAGGATCTCTCGGTTTGTTGAGTTCAAGCCCCATGTGGGGCTCTGCACTGACAGTGGCAGAGCCTGTTTGGGATTTTCTCTCTCTCCCTCCCTCTCCCTCTCTTCCCCTCCCCTGCCCTCTCTGTCTCTTCCTCTTTGTTTGCCCCTCCCCCACTCATGTTGTCTCTCTCTCTCTCTCTCTCTTTCTCTCTCTCTCTCAAAATAAACTTTAAAAAAGAAAAAAGAAAAAAGTCCCTTTAAATTTTATGGAGACCTAGGAAAATGCCCTTCTTCTCAAACAAAAACTTACAGTATGCTACTCTCAGTAACCCCTTCCCCATGCCTGTCAAGTTCATCTTCTCTCTGGTCATGGTCCAAGTTCAAAGCATTCACTTTCTTGAGCCTACCTCAGTAAACAATGTGTCAATAGATACTCTTTTAAAAACGGTCTTCAAGGTATTTTAATTGACAGGGTATCTGATCACTATGAAGACTGATGTTCCCCTCTATTGTTCTGCGGTTTATAACTTTAGCAACGAAAGTCCCAACCTTTACACTTACTCCACGAAGTTCTGCAGAAGAGAACCTACTGCACAGATGCCCGGGTCCGGGATGCAAGACGTGTGGGACCTCCGGGAGGCCCCTCAGCTGACGTCATCCCCAGGACACATGCCATCAGATCCCCACTGTGAATCCTTCCCAGGCTTTCCTCTGCACCAAGAGAAACCTCAACGAGATGGAAACCCAGCAGGTGGGCCTGGAGAAATTGTTCAAAGTTAAATAACATTTGCAGGCGTAAGCTTTCGAGTGAATGAATCTTTGCAATTCTTACTTGCCAGCTTGCAGTTTCCTGAATGATTTCTTTTCACGAGCTAGTGATAGGACCTAGGAGTTTCCATCACTGCTGGCAGACGGAGAGTAAATTTGGCTCCAGGCCTGACTCTGGAGTCGGCTCGGAAAGCGGAGACAGCCACGGTGCACTGGCTGGCCTTGCAGAGCTCTGCAAAGGGCTCCCCTCCCTACCCTCCCGCAGCCCCACACCCCTGAACACTGCACAGTTCACATCCAAGGGCGGTATTTCTACATATAGAAAGTTGCGGGAAAACACTGGTTTAAGACGCGCATTGTAAAAGAAAGCGACGGGATGGATAGGAAGAGTGGGAAATGTTTCCAACCCGAGCAAATGGGTTTAGGTATCCCCACCTGCTGAGCACCACCTTTAAGGTATGACTGGGAGCCAAGGAAGTCAGAGAGAGATCCAAAGAGGCTTCAGGTCCCTTCCACCATGACGTGACTCGGGAATGGAGGCGTTCCTACTGCCCTGGAGCAAATGCTTCGAGCTGCATGTTTTTCCCAGCTTGGGAACACCATCCAACGTGCAGCAAATGTCGGGGTGTGACTTAAGAGCCATCACATTCCTGTCACACTCTTAACCGACCTAGATGAGGTCCGACCTGTATGAGCCAACGCGAAGCACCACACGAACGAGACTCTGGGTGAGAGAACAGGTCTCGCACAGTCATGGGGCATCAACAGGAACTCTGAAGCCCCTCGGCAAAGAGTCAGGTGCTGGAGACGCCAAACAGTATCAGACAGGACAAAACCTGGCAAACCCCTTTCACGTGGCGGGATGGACACTGCAACAGAGAAGGGAAGGCAAAGAGAGTGAGCCGGCTCTTATTAGAAACGATACGGTCAATTAGAAGACGTCACGAACTCAGCTTGGCTCAACGCTTTTCTGGTAAAGGAGGAACACGATAATTAAAAGGCTGCTGGATTAGTAAGAGAAAACTGAAAAAGCCATCAAAGGATATCTGAGGAACAGCCCTGTTGGAACAGAAAAGAAACCAGAGTCCAGCATTCTCCTTCTCACACTGGGCATCTGCGCCCCTTACCCTGGACAGAGTTCAACATCTGGGCACTGGACCCTTGCTCTGAAAACATCATCTTCCTTTTCTATTTACAGCCTGGCAATACTAAACTTAAATCATGAAAATGCCTATCTTTACCTCCTAGCTCAAACTTTATAGGAGTTTTCCTTTGCTCACAGGTTGGCAAACTTCCTCCGATTTTAAACTTCAGAAAAAGGACAGGAAGTAAGGTAAGGAGGTATCTGCACATTAGCCTTACACAGCCCAGGGCTGGGAAGTGAACATTCCAGGCTGTTTCCTGGTTCCAAACTGCCAGAGTAAAGTTAGGATCCTATACGTCTTAGTGTTTAAAATCAATATTTGATGTTAACATCTGGATGCTTTCCAGAAAAGGAAATGGTTAGGAAAAAGTAAAAAATCATCAAAAGTAATAGTCTAGTGTGTTTTCTCCACTGAGGACAATGTCTTCACGTAGTTCCCGACGTAACACTTCCTCTTATTTCATTATGATCAATTCTAGCTATCAGAGCCGATACAAATCAACAGTTCTCTAAAGGAGGTCTTAAAGCAAGAGAACATCACATTGCTTCTTATTCCTGAGGTTTCAAAACTAAATATCAGTCCTAGCAACATGGAAATTTCTCTAATCATGTAACCAATCTGTTTAACAGAATGCCTAACTAGTTATCCTTGAAATCTGGGAAATATTAGCTCATTGAAAATGAAAGAAAACCACCACTAAAAAATACCCATGTAACCAGTGTGTTATTGACCAATTTAAACCATCAAAAGTGACATCAAAAATAAAAATGTCACCCACCCCTTTGCCCTCTAATAAGCAAAAGGAAATACTAATGTAATCTCAAAAATAATTCCTTACCACTCACCAAAGATGAGTAATAATTTAGGATTGGTAATAGAAAAACATAGTCATTTTATAATTATTACTCTTAATTTGCATCTAGGCTGCAAGTTTGGGAGCGGGCAAATGTGGGGTAAGCCAATGAGAAATAACATTGGTAAGAAGTCAATAAAGCTATCGCACTAGGATTTGAAATTTGGTCAATCTCAGTTGTTGCCTGCAACTACAAAGACTGAAGAAATTAAGCGTTGTTAGAAAATGCTTGTCGGAAACATCACAGGGCTGGATAAAAATACTTTATTGCTAATGGAGAGACGCACATGAGCTCTGAGGCCTGCAAGCTGCAGCCAGCTCTCGAAAAGCCATCCTGGGTGTATCTGGAGCTCGGACAGTCTGTGCCAAAGTAAACACTCCCATGGAAAGTCACCATGTGGAAACCAACTGGTGTGGAGAGAGTAAGGTGCCCGAGAGAGAGCCGAGGAAGCCCGTGGCAGGAGGCAGAGAGGATTTTAATGCCCTAAACAGATGGAAGTTGCAATAAACAAGAGGGAACAGCTAAAGACACACCCCCACCCAGAGACAACAGTCCAAGAGCAAGGAAATTACAGGCAATTCATATGTAGCTCTCCCCATAACCTAATTTCAGCTTGCACTTTAACCGCAAAACTTGTCAAAGCAGGATAGAAAGAGCTAGAAGCGATGCTACGGCGACTCTTCTCTAAAAGGAGAAAAAAACAAAACAAAACACTCTGCTTTAAGTACTCAGGCTCTGGGCATTTAAAAAATCTGCACCCTGCCACTGGATCTGGCTGTTAGAAGTTGCCTGCCTCACCAGCCGCAGGAAAAGCCGTGCTAAGCACAGGTACCAGGACCCAGAAGCAAGCATCGTTGAGGCTTTGCCCACCACAGGAAAGCAGCACTGTTTGTAAGCAGAGCAGTTCTCCAGAGTTCCAGACCCTGCAGCTCTGACCAGGAGATGCTGTGTTTCCAAAGACTGCCTCCCCTCCACCCCCAGCTATGCCACATAATAAAACGGACAGAACAACAATCCAGTCTAACGCATGACTGGGAACAGAGGGCACCAAACACACCCACGAGCTAGACTGGCTGGTGAGTTGAATTGAGTGATTTAATTCGGTTCTGTGGTCTCATCCCAAAACAACCTGGGTTTGCTCATTTGCGTAAAAGAGGTCACAATGCGGACACACTTCCCAGGAAGAGCCTCAGCGTCAAAGAAATGCCCATCACCTCAGCATCCTCCAGCCTCGGCACCCGCCTTTGTGAAACTCAGGGAAACACAGAATAGGACTGCCACTAAACGGCAGGATTTGTTTGGGCCGATGGCAGTTTAATTTTTTTTGTAATGTTTATTTTATTTTTGAGACAGAGACAGAGCATGAGCGGGGGAGGGGCAGAGAGAGAGAGAGGGAGACACAGAATCCCAAGCAGGCTCCAGGCTCTGAGCTGTCAGCACAGAGCCCAACGTGGGGCTCGAACTCACAGACCACGAGATCACGACCTGAGCCGAAGTCGGATGCTCAGCCGACTGAGCCACCCAAGGCGCCCTGGGCCAATCGCAGTTTAAGGCACTCAAATAGTAGAGATTATGTCACAGTTCCTTTTTTTCTTTTTAAACAACTTTTATTGAGATATAAGTTACATACTACAAAATTTACTCCTTGTAAGTGTACAATTCAATGGGTTTTAGTAAATGTACAGGGTAGGGTTGTAGGACTCTCCACAATCCAGTTTTAGAACATTTCCATCATCCCCAAAAGACGGGCCTGCCCATGGTCAGGCCCTCCCAAATCCCCATTCCCGGCCCCAGGCAACCACTAATCTGCATTCGGTCTTTATAGGCTTGCATTTGCTAGACATTTCATACAAATTGAATCATAGGATATGTGGTCTTCTGTGACTGGCCTCTTTCACTAAGCATAATGTTTTGAAGTTCACACACAGTACAGCATATATCAAGAATCCATTCATGTTATTGCCGAATAGTAGTCCATTGGATGGCTATACCACATTTTGTTTACCCACTCATTTGTTTTGGCTTATTAAATCTATAAATCCAACTAAGTGACCAGGCTTATTGGCCTATTCTCAGAAATAAGAAAGCTTGCCATATTTCTAAACTTAGTCTAGAATTCCTGAACTCTCTATAATGTATGAAGATACGTAACGAGGATTTCATGTTTCCTGGAATTTTTTTTTTTTGGGGGGGGGTGCTATTTTTTTTTAATGTTTATTTATTTTTGAGAGAGACAGACAGAACACAAGCAGGGGTGGGGCAGAGACAGACAGAAACACAGAATCTGAAGGAGGCTCCAGGCTCTGAGCTGTTAGCACAGAGCCCAATGCAGGACTCGAACTCACGAACCGTGAAATCATGACCTCAGCCAAAGTCCAAAATGCTTAACAGAATGAGCCACCGAGGCGCCCCGGGAGTGCTATTTTAAATAAGTAAACAACATCTTTGAATTTCCATTTCTTATGTTTTAATACAGATATCTTCAAACACATAAAGTGTCTTCATGCTAATTGCCAAGTCAAACTTCTCAGTCCCAGGTGCCCATCTCTCCTCCAGCTGAGACCATTCAGTGCCCCCTCAGGTCCCGGGTCCAAGGACCCCATCCTGCACTTCAGCAGCCGCAGTCTGACCAGCCCTGGACCCACACTCAGCAGGCAGGAGCCCAGCTTTCTTGGTTCTACCACTGCAGGCAAATTCAAGGACTTGTTCCCTTGACCTGTCCTCTGAGTCATAACTTAGTTCTAGTGTGTTTAGTGTTACCATTCCTGAGGCTCCACCTTGGTTACCGAACACCCTCACCACGCTTGCAGAGATGCCCAAGCACGCTTCCGGTCTCCTCCTCCCCTTCATCTTCTGGAGCACCTGTTTCTGTAAGGCTCCGAGGACACGACGCAGAGGTGGGGTTCTGACCCAGACCCAGCACGGAGGCTTGGCCATCTCCAAGTCCCTCCACGTACTCCACTGGCCGACTCTGCACAGGGACCCCCAACAGAGCCTCTATCGCCGTCTGAGTCAGATAGGGACAATTTCACCACCATCAACTGCTGCTGTCCACACCACCCCCTCCAGCTGCCCGCTCTGGCCGGGAATCCGGGGGCACCACCGCAGACCAGTCTCCAGCACCAGCAGGCGGGCCTGTCCCCTTGGGACTCCTCCAGTGCCAGCGAATGCTCCCTCTAAGGCTGACGCCTCTCCCAACTGCCCTGCCCGATTAGGCAAGCAGCTCTATTAAACCGTGGGCTTCTAGTAATTATTCTCCCCAGCTGCCCTAGAACTTTCTTAAAGTCAGGTCCACAGTTACGACACACAGGAATTTACACAGCAGACAGCTCAGAAGCAAATCCGTTATTTAGCTCATGCTGTATGTCAACGGACATTAACAATGGCTTAACTACCACATCTGCTGGCCCAAGGGAGTTTAATATCCAGAGCAATTATCTTTGCTTTGTACCACCAGTTACAAACACTGTTGTCAGCTTTATAATCGGTCGAGTTTTACAGCCGGTCTAAATCTCGGTCCCGTAAAAGGAATCCCAGAACCCAGTTGCGATTCTAAAATCCATGTGGTTGCAGGACGTCCAACCCCCCCCCCCCCCCCCCCCCCCCCCCGGTCCCTGGCATCCGATGCGTTCTTTCAGCAAAATGCTAGTGCGGTCCTGGCAGCCGGCACAGCTGCATCCTTGGTGGCTTCGGAAGCCCTCTCCCAGATGTGCCCCGTCTCCAGTTTTGTTACAGAAAGGGAAGTTCTTTGTGAGGAACTTTATCTAGAGTCAGTCTGGGAGGAATGCATTGCTTCCAGGAAGTTTAAGCCAAGCAGTAGCCATTTGATGCTTCTGCAGACAACTCAACAGAAACCGTGTAGCAGAATTTCTCTTCCTGCTTTTTTTGACTCTGCTTTTCTTTGCATAGGCACATCATAAATCGTTGTCAAATGTTGGGTGAATTTGAACTGATTGAAAGAGGCTCTATTTCCCGTGAACAATTTGTCCTTGCTCAGTCCTGATTGTCACTTGCCTAGAACTTATTTAATTTCACATCTCAGCAAATACAGTATCATTGCTCCAGGAGAGCTGGCTTCTGATACCGTCATTCTCCTGGTTATTTATCATACATATCTGTAATTGAATTACCCATTGCAGTAATGTGATCTACTCACAAATGTACATAAAAATGCAACATAACATACAACTGTTCCAACAGATACTTTCTCATCATCCCACAGAGGCACAGGATGGCCAATCCTAGAGATACAGTGACTAGTAAAGAATGAAAGACGGGAAGATAAAAGATTAGTGCCTTCACGGCCTTCCAGAAATAAAAGATATTCACCCCCAGAAAAATGTATCCTCTTTCAGAATACGGTGGTTTTCAATATTCATCAGGAAACCAATTCTAGCACACGTGGGGGAGAAAAGAGAGCAAAGAGGGGAATGACTTTACTTTTTCCAAATGTAACAGTACTCTGCCAATATATTTTAAAACTCAGGAGAGAGACATAGAGCATGTCCATCTTTGCTCTTACCAGGCAACCATTTATCTTGAACAAAAAAAAAAGAAAGAAAGAAAGAAAGAAAGAAAGAAAGAAAGAAAGAAAGAAAGAAAGAAAGAAAACAACAACAGAGAGAAAAGAAAAAGAAAGCAGCAATTCCTTTCAAAAAAAAAAAATTGTTTTCTTGAGCCCACTGTTGGGTTAATCCTATTGTAAATGTCATGCCCCAGGTGAAATACAACTGGTCTTTGAAGCCACCTGGATTCAAAACACTGAAATCCAGAGACAGGTTTCCTTAGCTCCACAACCTGTAGATGGCAAAGATCAATCGTGTGGATACCAGTACATTACAATAAACAACTTATGCTCCATCTTCTCTTGGATCAAATTTTCGCTTGCTTTACTCCGTTTGCCTTAAATTCCAAATCAAAACAAATTTTGGGTAGGCTCGTTGAAAGTGAAAAGTTGACTTGTGTATATGCTAGCTCACTTTAATTTTTTTTTTTCTCCGTCTTGCTGTTAGGATTCGATTTCATATATCCAGATAACCAATACCTAGCAAATTCATCAAAGAAATAATATCGATATATTTATCAAGCATACCAAAAGCCGCTTCTTCAAACTGTTTCCCTACGAGCTATTCCTCAGCTGTCGAATTTACCATGATGATGCTACCACTTGGTGCAGGGATTAGAGACAGCAGATTGCCCCCTATCTACAGCAGATCATTTCTACAAGGCAGCAAGCAGGGTGATAAAAACTGGTAATTTTCGACAAAGCTTCTTCTTCTCAGTTTTAAAAGGTTGCTGGGAAACATATGTGAAAATGTCTGTGTTGTCAACAACAATACACAAAGTAGGACAAACAACTCAAAGCACTTACATATACTCATCTCAGGACTCAAGAAAATAGTTCACTTTCTCTGCATCAATTTGCAAATAGATGCAGGTGGGCAGAAATGTACAAGGTTCCACACCACACACTTTGCACTTGGGCAGAACTCAATTTGTTAGATGTTGTAATTTACATTTTAAAAATTATTTAACACTAAACATAAAAATTTGTCACCTTGGTGTTATAATTATACCCTAAGCAATTTGTCTAAGTAACTATAGCAACAATTTCAGAAGCATTTTTAATACAACTTTGGTATAATTTTAGAATCAAGAATTATAGAGGATTTACCGCAGGATGCAGGACTCCTTTTCTCAAACACTGGTACATAAATTCTACTACAGAAGTGCCTTCCTAGACTCAGACATGTTCTAAACTAATTTGTTCTATCTTGCACACTGTATGATTGGCAATGCAAACCTTCTGAGATTATGTTCTTATCTCAGTTATTTCTAGAGTTCATAATTACTTGCTTAGGTGATGGACTGCCTTTTATACCTTTGGCTGGCCATTTAGCTAAGTTCTTTTTCACCCACTCCCACTTTCCTGTATGTTTCTCACAACCAAAGCCTGAATCTCAATGATCTTGTAACCCAAAAGAAAGACCAACGTTGGAGTCATTCAAAATACTTATCAAGCTAATAAAAATTATGCAATGATTCAGTTAAGCAGCTCTCTCCAACACCAAGAGCATTCAACATAGTCCCAAGGAGGTAGCATACAACAAAGAAAAGTTTTTCAGTTTTAACATCTGTCCCTGAATTAAGAGTTTCCAGTGACTTTCAAGCAAGAGGTCTTACTGCAAAACCACGGATGGGTCTTCAGAAGGTTTGTGAACCCTCTAAAACTTAAGTGAAAGCTTACTCTGATGCGCATATATTCATTATGGCCCCAGAGCTGACAACATTAACAGCCATTGCACTGTAAGTTTCTATGTTCCGTTCTATCCAGACATGCTGAAGAAACAATTTTAAAAGGAAACGGCAGTGAAGAATGCAGGTTTATTTTTACCAAATTCTGAACATCTCAGAAACTGCTTTTGGACAGAGACAACAAGCTTTACCACCCAAGAGACCAAAGTCTTTGCTCCCAGCAGGGATCTCGCAGCTGTTTGCCATTAAAACAACCAAATAAGTTAGTGTAATTCCTAAAAGGCACAAAATGATTAGTACCATCCATCTTCTCCCTATTAAGGAAAGTATGCATAGACTAAAAGCATGTAAAAGCAGGTACCAGTTCATCACCCCTGGGTTCCATGAGCGCACAAATGATTAGTGTGAACTTTCAACACCGTGGATGAGCTTCTATTTTGTGGTAAGGTTTTTACAAGAAAGAAACTCAAGGAAAAAGAAATCTGTGTTCCAAGTGGCCCAAACAATTACATTTCAGACTGCTTTTTCTTTAAAAACAAAATGAAAAATGGTTGGGATAAAAAAAAAAAAATTCCCTGTTTCCTCTGATACAAACACAGGCATAGACCAGAAAAGTTATTTGGGCGATACACGATTCCAGGTATTATCTCCCTGAACTGAAACTGGGAACTGGTCACTCAAAGGGGTGCATGATAAACATTAACCCCTCTTCAACTATAAAATTGGCACAATTAGCAATTAACTTAATCCTAATTACATGTGACAAGTCTTGCCTAGTAAAGACTGTTCTTTTCTTTCTGTGTCTACTTAGGAAAGACTAACTGTGGAATGAATAAACATATCTGCTGTTTCCAAACTTGGCCTTTATGACAGAGCTCTTTTCGATAAGCTTCGATAAGCTAACTGTGACATACGATTGCTTTTCTTGAAAGCAAGATGCCACAACCATGCATAACTCCTGACATTTTAACTAACATCCTCCAGAGGAACAGAACCTTGTCAGTACTAAACATACTGACAACACATTATTATTATTATTATTATTATTATTATTATTATTTATTTTTCTTTGAGTAAATAATCCCAAGAATGAAGACAGACGCATAGACAGAAGAGTTTGCAGGGATATGTTTGTCTCTGGAAGGAACCTTTCTCTAGACTTGTGTTTGGCAACCACCTTTCCTGTCGCTTCTCTTGCAAGGCTGACAGCTCCCTCTGGTTGAAGGATCAGCTCCCCCCCACCCTCCACTCCCAAGATCTGCCTAGTCCCCTTGTTTGTTGACTAGGACCCCCACCCACTCACCCAGAGTACCTGCTCTCAGCATCCTGTCTCCCTCTTCCAGTGCTCGCTCTCAGCGCCCCCTGCCGGCAATCCCCGGGACGCCGCAGGCGCAGGAAAGTTAAATCCCAACTCTGAGCCGCCGCATCCAGGTACAAAGCAAGGAAAAAGGGCGAGGAGGTAGACGCGCTTCCCGCCAAAGCCCCGGGAATCCGGATCTGACCGCGCTAGGCCGGGCACTGGGCGCCGCGGGGAGGGAGCCCAGTCCACTCCTTGGCGACGGTTCCCCTGCACATCTCTGGAGGACCAGTTCCCTCCGGGGCCCAGATGTACCTCCGGCTCCGAAATCCTGAGCCAGGGGATGCGAAACCGTGGAGCCGCGAAGAAATGCCGGTGGAAAGGGACTCGCCTGGCGCTGCAAACCATCCGGCACTCCCGGGCCCCGGCAGCCCCAGCCTCATTCTCCCTCATTAAGCAAAGCGCTTGGCGGAGTTGAGCCCAAGTCCCACGGCCTCCCGGTCTCTCACACGCGCCGCAAAGCCCCCGTAACTCGACCAGGAAAAATCTGCCCCAGCCGGCGGGGCTGCGAAGCCCAAGCCCCCGGGACCCCAGCGCATCGCCCCCGACTACGCGAGCCCGGACGCGCGCCGGGTGCGCGCTCAGCCCCCCACTGCGCACCTTCCCTAGGTGGTGGGTAGGGGTCCCGCCTCGCCAACGCCAGATCGCCCGCCGCGTCGCTTCCGCTCCTTACCTCAACGCGCTCCGACCTCGGCAAAGACAGGGACACAAACTTCCAGCCCGTGCACTAGCCCAAGTGTGGGTGCCCCGCACGGATGGTCGTCCTAATCCCGTGCGCGCGGCCACCGGCTATCCCCCGCCCAGCGCCTGCCAGACCGACCCCACCTGAGATCCACACGACCCACCCGCCGACCACTGCCGCCCCCGGGTCGCGGCCAGCAACGCTGCACGGTCGGGGCTGCGGCCACGGCCACGCGGGGACGGGGCGGGGGTCGCTCACCAGGTGCGAGGCGCGTTCCTCCTGCCAGTCATCCGGCGCCTGGGGCCCCGAGCAGCTCTGAGGGTCCTCTTCGGTGCCCGGCGAGGGAAGTCGAGGCAGCGGCCGCCTCAGCCCCGTTACCACTTGCCCAAACCCACCCGCCGCTCGCTGCGCTCCGGGCTGGGGGCGTCGGTTTGAGCGCCGGGCGCACGGTTCCGGGGCGCGCAGCCGGGCCGGGGGTGAGCAGGTTCGTGCTCAGCGGGGGCGACGGACCGGGAAAGGCAAAGTTGGGTGCCGGAGCCAGCTCTGCCAGGCAGCCACGGGTCGGAGAGGGGAGCCCCGCGGGAAGGGCCACACGGGCCGGGCCGCGCCTGCGGAGGGTGGGAGCCGCCGCCAGGCGAGGGCCGCGGCCGGCAGGGGGCTGCGGAGCCCACCCGCGGCGGGAGGACGCTGCGCGGGAGCGGGCTCAGCGAGAGCAGCCGCCGCCGGCGCCGCCTTCCCGGCGAGTAGAGAGTCGCGGGGGCGCGCGGGCGGGGAGCTCGGGGCGGGAGCTCGGGGCCGCCTCGCCCCGCCCCCCGCCCCGCCCCGGCCCCGCCCCCGCCGCCGCGCCTCCTCCTCCCCTCCCCGCGCGGGTGAAACCCGAGCGCCCCACCCCGCGCCTGACCTCCCCGGGCCCCGCCCCCGCCGCTGCCCTTCCCGGGACGGGACCCCCTCCTCGCCCGCTTGCCCCCTGCACCCCAGCGGCCCCACTCCTTCCTCCCCGGTGCGAGTGCGCCCGAGCGTTGACTTTTCGGTGACTCCCTTTCCCCCGCCTCGCAGAGACCTTCCGTGGCTCCCCCGCCCCCCCATCCGGCCTCTGAGACGTGGCTCCTGGAGGCAGAGGGGGGGTGGGGGGAGGAGGTATAAAGGGCGGGAGACCTCGCGGGCCGAGACCCGAGACGTGGCGCGCCCACCCTGCCGGCCTCATCTCCAGGTACGTGCGCGTCCCCCGGCCGAATCTGGCCATATGGGGGGGTGGGCAGGGGCCGCCTGGGCCTCCGGGACTCCGAGTTTGTGATTTTGTTCGTTTTGTGTGACATCCACATGTGTGCTCTGAGCTGGAAACTGCTAAAAGACCGAGGGTTGCTTCGGGTTCCTGGAGGAGCTATTTTAGGGTGCACCTCCCGGCTAGCTCGGCTGAACTTCAGTGGAACGAAGTTAGAGAAATGAACAAATCCGACCAACCAAGGGAGGCAAGTCAGGGGGGTCCCCAGGGAGCCCCGCGGAAAAGAAAGCCTCGGATGGATAGAGTCAACTTGTCCAATTCTGGACCAAATGTTACTTGTTGCACTTTTGTCGGATCTTTCGGCCTTGCGGAGCAAGTGTAAAAGTGAAAAGATTCATGACTGGAAAGCCTAGTACTTTTCAAAACGCCTAGAATTTGATACTTTGTTGCAAAACTTCCGTCTGGAACCCAGAGGGGTCGGGGGTCACTCTTCCCTCTGGATGGGGGTGGGGAACGGTATCTCTGGGCCCTGTTTATCCAGATCTCGGCCTCAGATGCCTCAGAAGGTGGCTTTGAAGTTTCCCTTGCATAAGGAAGTGCATGAATGCTCCCACCGCTGTCCCCTCTGCAGTGACATAGGATGCCCCTATGGCCCACATTCACGCAACCGCTACAGGGTCTGGTTCTCGGGATTTGTCTGAGGCGGAAGGGCCCGGTGTGCCCTAACTGTGCCAGTGAGCTCATCTCTAAAACAAAGAACACATCCCTGGCTGTGAGGCGTCGTGGCTCACGCAGTAGCCACGCAGATCCAAGAGGAGGACAATAGAAATAAATACAAAGTGACATCGATTTGTCTTTATAGTCCAGAAATATTTTTTATATAAAAGATAATTCTGAATTGCTTTTCATAAAAGCAATTCTGAAGGTTTCCGTGGAAGCTCAACCCAGCCCCAAATCTCCAGTTTCTCTCTCTCACTGTGGGTGCTCAAGGGCTCACTCGGATTTCCTGTAAGACATCCAGAGGAAATGTCAGTGTTGGAGGGCCTCTTTGAAGAAGGATTGTTTCCTGAGTTGTGCTGGGGGCACTCCGCCTGGTGCAGGGCAGCTGCCTGGCTCCTGGAGACTTAATGGAAAGCTTAACACTTCCTTCTGGGCTTGCCACGCAGGACACTTGCTCCTTCCTAACATTCCCATTGATTCTTCTGCCTACGTGGCACAAGGGCCTTGGAGCCCTCCCTGGGAGGAGGCTGGGCAAGGTCTAGCCTGGCTGTTCTGCTCCTGGGGAGTTGGCGGAAACGGAGGGACGACACTACCTTACGCCTGACCTTGCAGCCTTTGAGTGAGTGAGGGGACCTGTAGAGCCCCCAGCCATCAGGAAAAAGGGAGGCAGAAATGAGGACCCATGTGTTTAGCTAATCCTTGTCAGTGCGCCTCAACGTCATTACAGTTAAAGGCATGCACACTTTAAAAAAAAAATGCTTGGCATATAGAGAGTTAAGCACTGGGAAGAAAATAGCTTTCTACACCATACCCCAGGAGGGATCATAGCATCATGTTTAATATGTAACTTTATGTGTATGTGGGGCGGGAGTGGATTTTATATGCAATGTATGGGCTATAAGGAAGCAGTTAGAATATGTATATTTCATGATAATGAATTGCAAGCAAATTAATAATAAGAATGAGATAGTGCATCCTTAGTTTAAAGTGAAATGGACCCACACTGCTGGTGATTTCACCTTGTTACCTGGGGAAAGCTCCTTTACTTCTCTGAGCTAGTCTTTTCATCTGGAGCTTAAACCAACGTGCTGGTAAGTGTGTCCTCTGTTGGCATGAAGGAGATAGGAGGCGATGAAAGTGAGACCCTCGCCGGGGGTCCAGCACAGAGGTAGGCTCTTTTTTTTTTTTTTTTTTAAAGTTTATTTTGAGACAGAGCAGAGGAGGGGAAGAGAGAGAGGGAGAGAGGAAGAATTCCAAGCAGGCTCCACACTCATGAACTCCAGACTCGTGAACGGTGAGATCATGACCAGGGCAGAAACCAAGAGCCGGACGCTCAACCGACTGAGCCACCCAGGCGCTCCAGAAGTAGGCTCTTCACAAAGAAAATTATTTTAAAGAATCCACAGATGTTTCCTTTTTCCAAATGAAATTTCTGAGGTTTTTTTTTTTTCTTTCTTTGAGAAGTCATTCCTCATTGAAGAACTACCTACATGAAGCTGCTTCTCATCGCACCGTAAAGCTAGAGGTGATAATTTCAAAACAAAACTGTTTAGTTCTCTTCTTTTCAGGATAAAATGAGAGCTCTCCTTGGACTGATTTTGATGAGCCATGCACATAATGTAAATAAAAAAAAAAAATATATGAGAAACCTAGCCCAACACTTGGTGAAAATGATGAACCGTGGGGCGCTGATTTCATGTGACTTGAAAAACGCCATCCATTTCCTGATTCACCTTAATTTCTGTGTGGAGATGTGGGGGATCTCTTACGTCTCTGAAATAAGTAACCAGTGTTGTCTCCTCTTTGTGTCTCTCCCTTCCGACTGAATTCCAGCCACGTCGCTGCCCTGCCTCCTCTGTGGAGCGGAGCCCAGATCGCCACCCAGAAGAGGCGAAGATGTGGCCGTAGGTCAGGAACGCCCTCAAAGGGAAACCTGGATATTTGTGATCTTTACGCCGCGATGAGATAGTATGAATGTCATGAAAAACCTCCGTCCAGAAATCGTGGTCTCCAGGCGTCTGCATCGTCACTGGCTTTTCCTACAGAGGAGCCAGGGACAACATACCACAATCCTCAGCCACAGTGTTCTTGCACCCCGGTCTTCTTTCTTTTAGATCCATGGTTTTTAAGGATTCATTGAACTGCTGGATCATCTGGTCAACCCCATCAGTGTTTCTTTGTTTGCAGATGGCCACATTTTGGTGAAAAGATAGGCCATTTTATGCCACCCTAGGATTGCCTAGTGCTCTTTGTTGTTCATGTATGTAAAGACCCGTGATTATGGCTACAGGTGATGCAGACTTAAGTTTTGAGAGGTGAGGCATCTCCGGGTCGGCAGAGCTTAGGGTGCCCTCAGCCCCTACTCAAGTCCCTGGAGTTTCACCAGAAACTCTTTAGGGTTCTTTTACCCAAGAAAGGCTCACCACCGCCCTTTATGTAGCAGCCCGCTCCCCTGTAAGCAGACCAGTTTTATTCAAGAACCGCAGCCCGGAAACCAGGACGCAATAGAAAGAAAATATGTCTGGCACATGTGAGAAGGAGCATACGTGGCCACCGTACAAGGGGCAGGTGCCTGGACCTTGCATAGAAGGACTGGATCCTCTCTGTGGGCACCTGCTCTCAGCCCTCTGCCAGTCTGTGCCCTGGACACTCATCCTCTCCATTTCTCTAAGTTTCCACCCAAGTCCATCCAGAGCCTGCCCTGAGCTTCCCTTGTCTGGTCAGAGAAACATGCTTTGCCCCTGGCACCTGGGCGGTGGAGGTTGACCCAGCACAGCTTGACCTTCACACGACCCAGGTGAGTTCTTCTCTGGGAACGCCCTGGAATTAATTCCACAGGTGAAAAACACCTCATGGCTACATTCAGGGAGGCAGCCTACTTAAAGCCCACCTGCTAAGAGCCACTGCAAAAACTGAAGGATACAACAGCCCGAGCCTACGTTCAACGAGAAGTGCTCACTTAGTTTTCACTCAGAAAAGTTTAGTAATTCATCTTGCTTCCAGGAAGGGCCTGGTAACAAAAGACACTGCATATTACTTTAGTAAAACTTTTGCTTTTACTTCTGTGTATCCAGAGGACCAAAGTAGATTAGAGATCTGGAAGTATTTTTGCCTTTTCTTTATGGTTGAATTTCTACCAACCCAATTTCCGTACAAAAAAAAAAAAAGAAAAGAAAAGAAAAAGTAAAAAATATCCATGCTCAAAACACCTGAAGTCATTTTTTTTTAATAAGTATAGTATGGGGAGAAGGAAAAAGCTGGGTTTAAAAGATTTTTGGGGGGGCGCCTGGGTGGCTCAGTCGGTTAAGCGTCCGACTTCAGCTCAGGTCACGATCTCGCGGTCCGCAAGTTCGAGCCCCGCGTCGGGCTCCAGGCTGATGGCTCAGGGCCTGGAGCTTGCTTCCGATTCTGTGTCTCCCTCTCTCTCTGCCCCTCCCCCGTTCATGCTGTGTCTCTCTCTGTCTCAAAACTAAATAAACGTTAAAAAAAAAAATTTTTTTTTTTAAAGATTTTTGGAATACCTAGAGGAAATACAGATGGTTTATAGCATGGAAATAAGCATCCGTATGGTTTCCTAAGTGGTATTTTCTGACATTGGGCCTTGTATGTATCTCGTGTCTACAAGCAAATAATTGCTATGCTGGAATCCATGTTCTTTTTATTCCTCTGTCTTTGGAAATAGAGCTTTGGGGGGAACTAAGTCCCTTTGGAAATATATTTTCAAAAATAATGTTAGTCCTACATAGATTTAGGAATAAAATACAAATTGGTCTGCCTCTTTATCCATCATTCAATGAGGAGATTAACTCATAATGACCTTGAGTTCAATGAAAAGAGTATCTACTAAGTGAAATTAAACCAATGGGCAAAGCGTCTCCTGAATCCTGCAGCAAATCAGTGGGAAGACGAGCTGTCAAGGGTCCTGTTGCCCATCTGTCAAGTCTCATTACAGACCCTTCCCTTCATTCCTATTGCTGTCGCCTTAATTCGGAATGTCAGCTTCTCTCACCCCGAATCCCACCACCTCATACTGGTCTCCCTGCGGCTCTCAGTCTATAGTGCACACCTCAGTGACCATCTTCAAACAGCAATCCAAATGGTCCTTAATAACAGAGACTTCCTTGATTTTATTTGAATTGCAAACTGCCCAGCTTAAAAAAGAAATCCCTGGAGCTAGGTGAGACCATGGAACTTAGCTGTGACAAATAAGATGTAAGTGGGTGCAGCTCCAAGTATGGCTTCATAAAAGGGGCCAACGATGAACACCGTGATTTTTCGTGCCTTTCCCTCTCCATGGGGATTTCTGCCTGGAGCTTGATTGTGGTAGCTGAAGTTCTAGCCACCATCCTGGACTGTAAGGTAACCTTGATGATACAAACCATGAGACAAAGAGAGTAGAGCTAAAAAATAGAGCCTAAATGCCTGGTGACCCTATGGAACCCCCATGTCAGCCTAGAATAGCCTAGCTCCAAACCATAACATGAGAAAGAAATAACTTTCCCTTTTGTCTATCCAGCATTGTTTCTGTTCTGGATTTATCGGGTCCCTGCTGTCCTCCCTCCTCCCCTCCCTCATTCTTTGCTTTCCCTCTTTCAACCAGGATTGTTGCATAGCATGTGCCCAGCATATGGCTCCACATTAGGAACAGAATAGAGAGAAACCGAGAAGATCCCTGTCCTTTCAGGACAAGCATCATCAACAAAATGGCATTTGAGCTGACATTTAAAGGATGATTAGTGACTTAAAGAGAAACGGGGTCATTCGGGAAGAGAGTGAGATCCAGGGAAGAGTGGAAATATTAACTTTAGAATTTAACTCAAACACACTTGTTAAAATGCCAGGGAGAGTAATAGTAATTGCAGAAGAACAGCAATGGGTACAATCTTATTAAACAGTAGAGAGGAAAAAAGATGAAATAAGGGAATTTGATCAATCCAGTAAAAGGCTGGAAAGAGAAGGAAGACAGAAATGGAAAAAAAATTGCAGAGTGGAAAGAACTAGTAGAAATTGGTAACCTCGTAACATTGCATTATAGCAGAATGCAGAGAAATACGATGGGAAAAAATACATCAGGCAAATATCAGTCACAATAAAACTAGTTTACAAATCCCAATATCAGAAAACTGGATTCTAAAACAAAATTCTTTTTCAGTAAAAATATTCATCATTGAAAAAAATTCAGCTCATTAGGAAATACAAATATGTATGCAACTAACAAAATGGCTTCAAAATATAAAAGGTAGGGACACCTGGGTAGCTCAGTCAGTTAAGCACCTGACTCTATTTCAACTCATGTCATGATCTCCCAGGTTTATGAGATCGAGCCCACATAAGGTCTGTGCTGACAGTGCAGAGCCTGCTTGGGATTCTCGCCCTTTCTCTCTCCCCCTCTGTCTGTCTCTCTCAGAATAAATAAACTTTAACAAAAACAAAATGAAAAAACAATAGAACACATATACATACATATATATATGTATGTATATGATGAAGCACAATCCTGCCACTAATTGATAAATCCAAGGGGAAAAATAGTATGAATTTAGATACCCTAAGAAAAGCAATTAGCAAAATTATTCTAATAGAAGTACTAAATACTCAGGCAAGATTTACAAAACTTAAGCAAGTCTGGGGCCACAAAGCAAGCCTCGGTGAATTTTGAATAATCTGCATCATGCGATTAGGTTACAAATTAATAATTTAAAAATAATTGAGAAAACTTACATTTGTCAGTTTTAAGCCACATTGCCAGTAGCATGTGTGACAAACAAATGGTAATGGAAGTCAGGAAAATTCGTATGTTGTATGAAAATGGAACATTTAAAACTTACATAATGTAGCTAAAGTAGTATTTACAGAGAAATTTAGCCTTGAGCACTTGTATTAGGAGAGAAGTGCTGAAATTAACAAGACAAATGCCCAACTCATTAGGAACAAAGCAAGCGAAAGAACAGTTATTAATATCACATATTAATAAGATAAACTACAAAGTTACAAGACAGCAAAACTAAGCTGTTTAAAAAATAATAAAATACCAATAAAATAAGCAAACATCTGGCAAGGTATATAATTCACTAGAAATTTAGCTTTAGGAAACTAAAAAAGTGAAAATCCAAATACATTTATCACCAGTAAAGAAACTGAGTCAGTAAGCAAACAGCAAGTAAAATAAACAAGATGGATGATTTTCTAGGAAGATTCTACAAATATTCAAGGCACAATTAATCCCTATTTTATAAAAGTTATTCCAGTGTATGGAAAAATGATAGGCCAAACTCCCCCCAATTCAAGGATGTTTTATCATTAGAAAATATATCAATATAAATCACCTCTTCAGAATTAAGAAGAAAAACCATATGATCATTTCAATAGCTACTTAATGCACTTCTATGAAATTCAATGTACATTTGTCATTTAAGAAATACTTCTTGGCTTTTGGATTAGTAATACGAAGGAAGTTGCCCAATTTGATAGACTATCTTTCAAAAACAGAATCCACAAAAAAACTTGACATTTAATCACGAGAAGCTGGAGACGTTCAGTTGAAAAGAAATCCAAGACAAGCAAGCACATTTCTATCCTCCCATGTGACACTGAAACCATGATTGTAAAGGAAGAAACAAACTTAATCTCAAACAATAGAATTGTCTCCAGCGAAGCCACTTAAGAACATCTACAGATAAGTAATTAGAATAGAGAGAAAGTCTGCAAATTTGCTACAAAAAAATCTCCATGTATAAATCCATTTGGCTCCCATAAACCAGAAGCCAAGATAAGAAAATATAATATAGAAAAATTAACATTAACAAAAAAAAAAATCGGTATGTTACCTAAGTAATTTTGGCAAGAGGTATGTTGGACCTCTGTGAAAACCTATAAAATTAAGTTTAAATATCTTAAAGAAAAAAATAAGATCTTCAAAAGTATCAAAATAAATTGATGCTATCCCATATCTGTGTGGAGTGATTCAGTATTTATAATGTCTTGAATATGAACTATTCATTCAGAAATATCCACGCTCCCCAAATTCATCCATAAATACAATGGAGATCCAATCAAAATTTCAACTGGCTACATGGAACTCAAGTAGACCCTAACAGTGGTAAGCAGAGCAAAGGCAAATGTCTAAGAGTGATTAAAGAATTTCTGCAGGGGTGTCAGGGTGGCTCAATCGGTTAAGTGTCCAACTCTTGATATCAGCTCAGGTCATGATCTCATGGTTCGTGAGTTCGAGCCCCACATTGGGCTTTGCACTGGCAGCACAGAGTCTGCTTGGGATTCTCTCTCTCCCTCTCTCTCTGCCCCTTCCCCTCTCATATGTGTTCTCTCTCTCCCTCTCTCTCCCTCTCCCTCTCTTCTCTCCCTCTCTCTCTCTCTCCCTCTCTTTCTCTCTCAAAATAAATTTTAAAATAAATAAACTTAAAAAAATAATTTCTGCAGAAAATGAACAAGGAAGGTAATCAATATTGTTCATAAAGCTACAGAAATTGAGGCATTGAGATATTGGCATGGGGACGAAGTGAGCAATGTAACAGAGGGCCCGTGAACAGACCCACCTATATGCTATCTTTGATATGTTACAAAGGGGCCCACTGGGGAGAGGTGCCACTCAATAAATGAGTCTAAGACAGTTGAGGACCGTGATGTAAAAACACCGAACCAGATACCCACCTTAAGCCATTTACAGAAATAACTTCAAAGTAGATTAAAGCCAACACGAGAAACAAAACATCAAAACATTTAGGAAAATGTATAAGAAGCTATCTGTATGACCTCTGGGTGGGGAAGCAGTTCTCAAAATAAGATACAAAGAACAGCCACGCAGAAACGAAAAAAAATCAATATAGCAAACAACATTAAAGTTTAGAACTTCCATGTGATGAAATACAACTTAAGCGCAAGCCATAGCTGGCAGAAATTTCCGTGCATACAAATGACAAAAGATGGCAGACAGAATATGTTTTCAAAGTCCTACCAATCCACTGGAGAAGGAGGAAATGAGAGGAAACTGTGCAAACGAAGCAGGAAGCTTCCTCGATGGCCAATAAACAGAAGAATAGAATAAAACCTCCCTAATCGTGCTAGAAATGTAATTAAAAGAAGGTGGTGCCATGTCATACCAATCAGACTGACAGCAGTGAAAAAGTCTGGCAATACCAGCTGTCATCACATACTGGTCAGGGAAGCTATAGAGGTAGAAAATGGTACGATCACTTGGGAAGGCATTTTGGCCGCTCTTGTAACGTTGAAAATGGACACTCCATATAGCCCAGTTAGCAAAGTTGCAGAGGATATGTAGTATACTGCCAGTTTGTATAAAATATTAAAACAAAAATAAATCGTATCTGTGTAATGTATGGATAAGTACACAGCAGTGAAATAGCACACAGAACTGATGGACACTAAATTCAGGTTGTTTATTCCTGGGCAGATGGGAGGGAGATCATGGGAAGATAAGGGTTGCCAACTTTATCTGTGCTTCTGTTTTCCATGAAAAAAGAAATAAGGTATGAAGCAAATATTGAACAAGGTTAAGGTTGGATAGAGTCGGTTCAGTGGGTGTTCATTAGATTATTATCCTTTCCCGTATGCTCATAAGATTTCATAATTCAATAAAAAAGTTTAATGGGATGGGAAGTAAGGAAGTAGAGACAGTAGGCAAAAGAAAGCTCATTAGAGCAGTTTTGTCCTGAAGAAGAACAAAGGAACTGGTAGCAGCTGGAGGGACATGAGCACACAGGGCTATTTTTAAAAGTGGGTCATTTCAAGCATATTTATACATTGACTGAAATACCTTCGTGGACAAAAAAATTGACGGTGTACTAGAGAAAGAAGGTGATTGTAGGAACAAAGGCCTCGGAAAGATAAGAGGCAGTAGAATTTGTGTTTGGAGAGAATAGGGGTTGTCTCAGCATTGTCCTGGGAAAGAGGACCATGCAGAGATGGAAGTTTTGTTCGTGCAGAGGAATGCCTGTCCCTCTAAGAACTTTTGTTTTTCCGAACGATGTATAAGGTCAGATTCACATGAGGAGTAGGGAGAGGGCGTCAGCGTTGAGAAGAGAAGAGAAGGGAAGTTATGAAGCCAACGTCTCGGAAATCGAGAAAACAAACTTATTGGAATCTCCATGCTACATTGAATGACCAGCTGAGTCCTGTGGTCATCATCCTCAAATGAGCTCCATCCACATGCTGGGATTTTCTCCAGCAAAGTTCAGCAGCTCACGCGCTGGTGCAGAGAAAGCCAAAGATTGGGTCCCACCAGGAGATGGTTTCCCCAGGCAACGGAAAAAGAGAGAAGCAGGAAGGCTGAGGATGTTCGCAAAGAAGTGACTTTAAGGGTAGTCATACAGTGTAAGCTAAGTAAAAGGACATGGGGACAAAAATAGAGATGGTGTCAGTGGACTGGAGAATAAGATGAGGTCAAGGAATCATTGCACTGGGAGCCTGGAGAAGGATCCCCAGAAGTTGTTATGGGGGGAGGGTAGGTTAAGGAGGTGCAGTGGTCCAAGATTTGTCCATGACAATGGGACCAGAGCTGGAGAAGTTTATGGCTGTGGCAGGTTATTGTAGGAGGGCAGGTGGGTCATGGAAGAAAGCCAGCCTCTTGGATGTGTGATGAATATAGAGATCAAAGTCACTAAGAGGAATCTTTAGTGAATGAGGTAGAGTGACACAGGAAGTTCGGGAGACAACCGTGGGGAAAAGGGGGCACTGCTGTGTTCATTTCAGTTTGAAAATGCGGTTCAGAGAGAACATGCCTCTAGGAAGCAGCTTGCAAACTAATAATCAGAGGAACCCAGAAGTGTCTGACTCCAAATTCTGTATTCTCTTTCCTGTACCAATCTCCTTATGCAAGTTTCGACACAGTAAACTTGAATAACTATACAATGGAATTTGATGTTAATCTTCCAGTACCTTCTCTGGACAGAGCTGGTCATCACGACCCTTAACTGATGTGACTAATCAGGAATATTTGGGGAGTTTTCTCACACACACAAGCCTAGGCTGACCCTGCACCTAGTGATCAGTCTCTAGGGGATGTGTGCAAACCTATGATTTTGAAAAAGCTCCCGAGATGAGTCTGATACACAGGTACTTAACAAGCATTAACCTCAGGTTATTGTCAGCACAAAAGCTCACCTGTCTTTAAAGCAGAAATGTTCTGATATTCCTGAGAAAGAAATGATCCAAGAGAACAAAGACTTAAGGGCCCAGTTGTGTTTTCCGATCCGTGTCTATGCTATGGCTCTTGTCCCAAGTACTCTATATAGCAACTCATTCCATATTAAGCTGTATTAAGAGATATGTTTTCCTGTTCAGAATCTTATGCTTTCACAGAACATTCTTAATATTTGCTTGTCTTGCTTAAAGATTCGCTAAAATATCAACTTTCACCAATAGATTTCTATAAGACGTTTTGCTTCTCTGTAATATCTTCTGTAAAATGTTGCCAAGTTTATTCCTCTAGAGATGGCCAATCTTATGGGGATCTCTCTTTTGTCTGTCTGTCGGTCTCTCCCTTTCTCTCTCTCACTCACACACACACACCACACACACACACACACACACACACCTCTTCTCTTCTGCTAAGATCAGATTTTCCAGCTTTGTGCATCATCAAAGGGATAGCAACTGGGAGAAAATTTCCCACTGAGTAGCACCAAGAAAGGCCATTTTGACCACTGTTTACTTCCCTTCTATCCTTACTTCAACGAGCTCAACCAGCACAGACATGATTATTTAATTATGCCAGTATGAGAGCTACAATATTTATTTCACCTTTCCCTGCCCCAGGAGATGATGTCATTCCAACTCGCCCCAGGAAAACATGTCAGGATCTTGGGCAGGTGAGGAAATGGCGTGCGGTTTTACCTTGTTCCTAAAAACTTGTGCTGCACCTTCCAACTTCCCCCAAGTTCAATCATGGTACATGGAGTAGGCTGGATTGTCTTCTGTTTCATTCCCTAGCTCCTTGTGCAGTGCACAGGACATGATTCATCCAAATGTGACGACTGCATCGGTGAAGTCACAGACATCTGAGGCTCAGGCAGTCCTCCGTGAAGTGGACTCCAACGTGCCATTTATGTCCTGCTAGAAGGCGTAGGTGGGATTCAGACAGCTCTGCTGGGGGTATTGGAGGCTGGATCCTTACCACCTGCACTGCTAGGCCAGGAATTGCAAACTTTGCCCATGAAGGCCAGGGTAGGAAATATTTAGGCTCTGTATAAATATGCGATCTCTGTTGCAATTCGAATACATAGACCAGTTGGGTTTCGATAACACTTCATTTACAGAAGCGGGGGTGAGGGGGTGGGGACATCGCCTCCCGCCCTGGGTTGGTCATTGAGACCTGCTCGAGACCGACGGTGGTAAACTTGAGGTTGCCTCAGAATCATCAGAAGGGCTCATTAGAACCAAGCTGGTGCCCAACACCCTCTTGAATTTTCTGATTCAGTAGGTCTTGAGTGAGGCCCAAGGCTCTCCATCTTCAGTCTGTCTCCAGGTGATTCTGGTACGCAGGGTTGGGGACCACACATTGAGAACCACTGCCCAGAGGAATATTAATACACGTAGCCTGCACGTCACCTCTTGAAAGCAAATCAGAATTAATAGAACATCTTGCCATTCCTATGACTAAGTCCCTACCCTGTCCTTCTCCTTGCAGTCTTTATTCAGGAATTTTTGTTTTCTGGAACATCAGCTCTTTCAGACGGGGATTCTGAAGAATCCTGTCTTGTCATTCACAGTGCCCGGCATAGTGGCTTAGGTGCTCAAACATGTTTGCTTGGAGAATGAAAATAAAATGAATGGCTGTATTGCTGGGTTAGATTAGTTCCAACAATTTTAAAAATGTGATAAAAATACTAAGGATTTGGGTATATTGCTCTGACTCAGAGAATAACATTAACCCGTGGGGAAAAATCGTTTGTATTGAACAGTAGCTCATTTTTTCCAGTTCACACATTTAAGGAAAATCTACATTTTGAAGATGGTCCTGAGTTTTGTCCCAGTCATATTAAATGTAGCCTGCGTTGAGTTATGAGTCTCCATCAGAAGAAACTCTTGCCTGTCAAGAGATTGTTCCTTCGAGATCGGGGACGAAAGGAGATTCGGGCTATAGGTTTCACAAAAGGCAGTACCAACCTAGGCAATAAATGATCTTACGGTGGAAAGATTGGGATCAGCCTGACTGGACATGTCCAGAAATAGCTAGAGCAGAGGACTGCCCGCCCGGACTGATTTCCCCCTCGGGGTAAATAGCCAGGTGTCGGGCGAGGACCAAGGCACGTACGAATCTCAATGCTTTGGTGGAACCATAGAGGCATCAGGGCCCCGTGGTTCCCTTGATTTAGAAAACCGGCTGGGAAATTAAAATGTCCTCCGAACGATTTGAATTGGGAAGAAGACAACCTCATTTAGTTTCAGAGCATGACTTTTCTCCCCGCCACACCCCCAATTCTGAGAGAACCCGACCACAGTAGCCGAATGTAAAGGCCACTTGCTGTCTGCAGTAGGCAGGCATCAGGGCTTTCCTGCGTCCAAATGTTCATTTCAACTGACAAAACACTCTCGGCACTTTAATTTTATTTCATAACGAACAGGCAAACTTAACTTCTAAGCATTTTTATTCCGAGTTTAATGGCTCACACTCCCGAGGTCGGCAAGCAGATGGAGTTGAAGACGAGAATGTATAATTGCAGATCATGAAACTGCAAAATTAATATTACTTTGTTAATGTCAAGATAAGATTTGAGAGCCAGAAGGGATTTTCAAGATCATTGATCTTAAGCCTCGTCACACACAGGAAGACAGTGAGGCGGAGGGATGGCGTGTCCTTCCCAGACTCACAGAGCCAGCAAGGGACAGAACTACGTGTGATGCCGCCTCCCGGCACCCAAGCCAGTCCTCCGGCTCCGGGGCTCCACTCTCCCCATTGACTCCTTTACAAGAAAGGGGCTCTCACTTTTCCTCTGCTGCTTTACCTTCCAGTGTACATGTATGGGAGAAAGAGCGAGAGAACGTGTGCACATCTGCGATGGTTATTTGGCTATACATTTTAATTTAGTGCGCCGTTTTGAGATATTTCAGAATTTACTTTGATGTGTTAACAGAACATCAAACAAAATCCCCGATGGCATTAATCAAGAATGACTTACCCCCACTACGTGTAGTAGTAATGAGGATCTGATTGGGCCGCATATGACAGAGACCCAAAATAACAGGCAGCAAAACCCCGGAGGTTTCCAGGTGTAGGGAAAAGCCAGAGAGCTGTCATGATTATAATACCTCACACATACGTCAGGGGCCTTGTTCCTTCTCTCCATAGCTCTGCAATTCTTAGAGGGCTTCCCATGTGTTCATGGGTTAGCATGGTTAACTACCACCCTAGACATTCTAGCCAGGAGGGAAGGGAGAGGAGAAAGGAGAAAGGGGGCGCACAATCCTTCCCTTGTGCCCATGCCCGGGAAGCTGCACCCACGTTTCCCTGATTGGAACTTAGTTAAGGGGTCAGACTTAGGTTCTGAGTACCACATGCCCAGCGAAACATAGTTTATAGCATTACATACTACAGAAGAAACAGTGGTTACTGCTTTCTGCCATAGTTGGCCACTCTGGCCATCCACATATCTGTGCCTACCCATCTTCTCACGTGAAGAACCCAGTACCCAAAGCAGGCAATCCCTAAGTCTCATATTGTGAGTTTGTGGCACCTACATGGCATGGTCCCCCACAGGGTTGGTCCCCTCAGGTTAGCTATAAACTAAAAGATAAGTTTCCTGCCCATTCATCACATCTAATATGTAATGGTGGAGCAGGAGCAGCAGACCTCAATGGAAAAAACGTCTCCCACTACTGATCAGCACGGGAGTTTTGACCTGCTCCATTTCCGAGCGGGGCCGGTTCACCCCTCCTTAGGCAACCTGGTGGTCCCCAGCTCCCAGGAGTTCACCATATTGATGCCTAAATGCCCATCAACTGATGAATGGATAAAGAAATTGTGGTTGATATACACAATGGAATACTACTTGGCAATGAGAAAGAATGAAATCCGGCCTTTTGTAGCAACGTGGATGGAACTGGAGAGTGTGATGCTAAGAGAAATATGTCATCCAGAGAAGCACAGATACCATACGTTTTCACTCTTATGTGGATCCTGAGAAACTTAACAGAAGATCGTGGGGGAGGGGAAGGAAAACAAAAAGTTAGAGAGGGAGGGAGCCAAACCATAAGAGACTCTTAGAACCTGAGAACAATCTGAGGGTTGACGGGGGCGGGTGGGAGGGAGAGGAGGGTGGGTGAGGGGCATTGAGGAGGGCACCTGTTGGGATGAGCACCGGGTGTTGTATGGAAACCAATTGGATAATAAATTTCATATTTACAAAAAAAAGAAAAGTCTCCCAAAGAAAGACAAATAACAGCGACAGGGTCTTACTAGTTTATAAATCCTTCTGAAGAGCCTCTGCCCACGAGTGGCGTCACTTCCTTGGTCACCCTCCGGCAGACCTCTCTGGAAGAGCATCCTTGTCCATGGTCTCCCCTGGCCCCTGGCTTTGTCTGCTGAGAGCGCCCCGCTGCTCTCTCTGTGGTCCAGCTGGGACGTGCGCAACTTTCCACAGCGGGAGGCGGTGGGTCACCAGTCACATACTTATGCAGCCTTGCCTGGTGGCTTCACTGGCAACAAAATTTCTCAAAAACTTAGCGGGGACTGCCACTTAAACCTTTAAAATTCAGCATTTTTCTTTCTTTGCCTCTGTGCTCTGCCAAAATCCCTTTCAAGTTCATGGGGACTAACTCGAGAGCGTCTGGAACAATAGCCTTGATGGGAAGGAAATTTCCTTCTGATGTCCCATTGTCTGACAGGAAGATTCTTATCTGGGGAACTCGAGAACAATCTCTGATTACCCTGCTCTGCCTCCCGCCTTGCGGTCCCAATGCGCCGCCTCCTGTCACCGGTTCAGTCTGGGGTAGAGTTTGGATTTATCAACCCTACAAAGTCCCAAGAGGACACTCCCTCCACTCGGTTGACGATATGGACGTGAGTCTGTTCCTCCTGAAGGAACGTGACTTAGCAGAGCTATGTTCCTTCCGTTTTTGTTTACCGTCTGGCTGACTTCGCTTTAATTCACCTCTTACGGGTCAGGTAGCAACCTGAATGCACCAACCTTCTGAATTTTCTGACCCTTTCCCCGTTGGTGATAGAATGTGTTCTGCCTCCCAAGATATTGTAGATGACCACACCCCTGAATGTTTGGTCCACCCAGAACCAGGATCACCAGCTTCCCAGTCACTAAGATCTGTGTCTTCACCCACTATCAAAATGTTTCCTCTAGGGCTGCCTGGGTGGCTCAGTTGGTTAAGCACCAGACTCTTGATTTAGGCTCGGGTCATGATCCCAGGATCGTAGGATCGAGCCCCGCGCTGGGATCCACGCTCAGCTTGGAGCCTGCTTAATATTCTCCCTCTCTCTCTTTCTCTCTCTCTCTCTCCCTCTGCCCCTCTCCCCAGCTCACACTCTCTCTTTCTCTCTCTCTCAAAAAATAAAAAAGTTTCCTCTAAGCCAATGACATCCATTTTAGGTCCTCACAAAGCCAACGTTGTACCTCTAGTCTGGTCTATAGATTTCGGAGTGGGAGAGAGCATCCCAAGTGATGGTGACATGAGCCCAGAAGGAGTTTAGCTCCTTCTCACATAAGATCTGAACTGCTCCACAAGGCTCTGCTCCACAAGGCTCATCAGGCACCCAGGCTCCTTCTTCCCTGTCGCTCTGCCATGCCTTGGCGATTGTCTTGGCTTCATGGTCCAACCTTTCTTACCACTATATCCACCAGTAATGTGGGAGAAAGAGGGACAATATGCCCTTGTTTGTTATGGCACAGCTGGGAGATTTCACCCATCCTTTCTGTTCAATCCCATTATTCAGAATTTAACCTCGAGAATAAACTCACTTTTCAGTATGGCTTGGTGCCCAGACAAAACTCCGGGTTTTTATTGCTATAGAAGGAGGGGAAGTCGGTATTGTGGGGCTTGAGTAGTCTCTGCCACATGGTAGAATCTGTTTAAGGTTAAGCATAAATATCCAGGAAATAACCTATAATTAGTTTATAGATGTAATTGCAGTGTGACTATGCTAAATCTCCCCTATCTAAAATATTGCTGGTATTACCACCGAGAACATTATGGGAAATTCCTTATCCAAACCTTTAGGGTGACCTGATCCTTTACTGTCATTTGAGTTTCCCTTTATTCCCAAACAGGGGGGATCCATGCTGGCTTCCATCAGACCAGGCTCTCATATCTGAAATGATACTGAATGAATAAATGTTTAGGTAACTGTTCAAAGTTCATATTTTGGATACATCCAGTTGAACTCATTTTTATTTTCAATGGATATAATTTTCATTGCTAGAATGTACATGATCTTTTTTATAAAAACAGTGAGCTTGTTTTCTGTTTTCCTCTGGGGCATCAGTCCCCTGGAGTATGCTAATTTTATTATCAGTGCCCTATTATTCTAGTGTAGTCTGAAGCTACTGTTTGTGTTTTTTGCTGGCTCATGCACATGGTAGATTGTTCCTTTTGTGATTCTTGAGTTTAGATTGTGAGTTTGTGCTCAGTGGGGTTTTATCTGTGAAAATCCCGAGTGCCTCAGATTAAAATGTGTCCCTTGGAAAGGGTGTTGGACATCCTAGGATTGAAACCAGATGGGGACTCCTTTGTTGTTGTTAAGTTCTTCCTTTGGGGATCCCAAACTTCAGGCAAAATCTGCATGGAAAAAAAATCTCATGGTTGTAATTTTTAAGCAAGGGGAGAGTTCATCTCACCATGAACCCAGGAGGAGACAGCTGTATTGTCTCTTTGCTAGGGAGTGGATGTTTTACATACTCTTTCAAGGAGAATGTAGACAATCCATAGGGCTGGTTTTCAGCGTGGAGGTGGGAGGAACAATTTTATCACATCGCCTTGCATGTCTCCAGGCCTTATTTTCTTTTTTATTTATTTTGTTTTTATTATATGAAATTTATTCTCAAATTAGTTTCCATACAACACCCAGCGCTCATCCCAAAAGATGCCCTCTTCAATGCCCATCACCTCCCCTCCCCTCCCTCCCACCCCCCATCAACCCTCAGTTTGTTCTCAGTTTTTAAGTCTTTTATGCTTTCGCTCTCTCTCCCACTCTAACCTCTTTTTTTTTCTTTTTTTTCCTTATTTTCTGTGACGTCGAAATCTGAACCCTTGATCATTGGTTCCCAAGATAGGCACGCCCCACTGTTCCCTTCCCCAATTCACACAGTTAAACCAACAGAGTTTCTACTGCCTTTATTTTTAGTGCTTGGGAGTTTCCTTACTTTCTTGAGAGCTCAGCTGTGCAGTTTAGAGAACTTTATTTGTATCCAGAGTTTTCAGTATTCTATGGCGGGCGGGGGGGGGGGGGGGGGGGAGCTTTAGACTACCTACTAGAGCATGTTTCCATAGGGAGAAGTCATGTCCTTATTTCAATCATGTAGAAGCAAACTAAGTTACATAGTGTCACCGAATAAACTGTAATGGAAACAACTGACGAAAAAGAAAATATTTGCAACATTTGTCACTGGCAAAGGCTTAGTGTGCTTGTATGGGCAAAGGCTTAGTGTACTTGTATAACCGGGGACATTTGGTTATTTTAACTGGATCCCACTGGGACATTTGGTTATTGTAACTGGATCCCAGCTGCCCCTAGGTAGAGACACTGGTTGTACACACCACCCCACCCCCACCCGTTTCTCCCCCCATCTCTGAACCTCAGCCAATTCTTGCATCCTAAGGATGGGCATCCACAGAGTTTACAGAATTGGCACTACTCTCTTCCTACCCTAGAGAAGACAGTTTTTCTGTTAAGTCCCAAGAGTATTCCTGACCACTGGTGGCAGCAGTGTGACTTTCTAGTATGGTGTCCTGATGGCAGGCGGGCAGGTCACCTGATGGGCAGGTGGGAGCCAGAGCAAGCTGGACAGAGAAAGTGAGAGAGCAGGCAGCGATCGCAGTTTGCCAGCTGGGATTATTGGCATGTGGGTCTCCCGGAAGTAACGGGGACCAGATTCTTTGGAGCCAGCTGGTGCCTGGCAATCAGCCTAGGGGTGACTGAACTGCCACCATTGATTGATTGGGTCCCCAAAGCTAAGGTGACTATAAACTGTCAAGACATAGATTATCTGGGTGATGCTCAACATATAGAGCACTTTAAGAACAAGACAGTCCCAAATAAAAGATGAATGAATGATGACTCCTGAAAGGAACAATAAAACAGATATCAAACATAACAATTAGTTTTGCCAAAAATTTAAAAAATAAAATAACAATGAGATATCACTTTCATCTGCCAAATTGACAAAGATTATCAAACGCATATTTTGCCCTCCTACTTGTCGGACGGATGGGCATGTACGTTTCTATTAATTTTACGAAGGCAAATACTTAGGAAGAGCTTTGGAAATGAAAATACCATTTCATTCTAAATTAGCTTAAAGAAATAATACGAGAGATTTATAAAAGTTGGGGACACAGACTGTCGCTGTGGCACTCTTATACACAGTAAAGAAATAAGAGCATCATACGTCTCTCGCAATAGAAGAATAATCAAATACATTTTATTCCAGCCATTACACAGCTATGATGGAGCCATCCAGATCTCACTTCCTTCTCAAAACCTATTTCACGACACAGAAAACTGTTTACGACAGAACTGTGACAGGCGAAAAGCATAGGTTGCAAACAACATATATCAAGGGCACAGTCTTAATTTTGTGTGTTTATACAAGTGCACATGAAAACTAATTGTCGATATGTGCACAGGTGAGTGATTATCACTTTCTCCTGTGTGAATTCCTCTATTTTCTAAAACTTTCACAATGAACACAGGTTATCTTTATGTTCACCTAAAAGGGCAGTAAGTGCTCTTGTTATGATTATGTGGTCTTTATCAGTTGGGTTTCTCTAGAGTTTTTACTCCCATTTTCCCTGAAGCACACGTCTGGAGAGGTGCTCGAGGGGAGGGCGGCCGCCACCGAGGAGGGTCCTTGGAAACCATGCTGGCTCTGGCTTTGAAGGAGCCCCACTCATGGTTGGGGTGTTGCCTGCATTGTCTTATGTCTCATCCTTGTTTTGTTTATTTTGTTTTTCTTTGCCATTGTTCGGAGTTGTTCTGCTGGTTAGCAATTTCATCATGTGGCGTTTCCTATATATACGAGATTAAACCAGATGAGAGTGCTGACATTTAACAATTTTTCACTTCCACAGAAAGCACTTTCAACTGGTCTACCCACCTCAATTATATCTGTTCCCCATTTAGTGGAAAAATCGTTTTATTGACTGATTAGAAATTCTAGGTAACTGGTTGCCCCATGTAGGCAGTAGTGCTGGGCAGAGAGAGCTACATGGGCTTTGAGCAAGGCTTTCACATGAACACAGATTAGTTGAATTACACTGAGTAATAGTTTCCCACTAATCTAAATCATCAATTTAGAAGGTCCAGTTGGAGTACTGACGTTGAAATAGGCTTCATATATGTGAAAAGGAACCGCTTGGTCTGGCCTTTAATTTAGAAGAATAAGCCGAAAGAGAAAAAAAAGACAGCTTTTGCAATATTTTATGAACTGATTCGATTTGCAAGGCATTTCAAAATAAATTTTAAATCAAATGTTAAAAGCTACAGATGACTGTAAACAACATAAAAACAGAAAATGTTAGCAATTGTTGGGCAACGATCAGCAAAATGGGTCAAGAAATTACTGCTTAATGTGATCTCCATCCTTTTAACAATGTGATGCCACCTTTAATCTTGGTTTATGAAATGAAATTCTCAGGACGCCTGGGTGGCTCAGTCAGTTGGGTGTCCAACTTGGGCTCAGGTCATGACCTCACTGTTCAGAGTTCTAGCCTCATGTTGGGCTCTGTGCTGAGAGCTCAGAATCTGGAGCCTGTTTCGGATTCTGTCCGTCTGTCTCTCTCTCTCTCAAAAATAAATAAACATTAAAAAAAAAGAAATGAAATTCTCTGGGAACAAAGTGGTGATACAATGTATTCCTCTGGCAGGCAGCTGGGATGTACAAGTCTGAAATTCACAAGGGTAGTTGGGGAGGCTTCAGTTCCAAGATGCTTGGAAGGGATGAGAACTGGGTGGGGAAGAGCCAGTGCAGAGTGATCCCTGGGGCTCAGAAAGGTGGGGGGTGGGGCGGTGGAGTGGTGGGGAGGAGGCGTGGGGAGAAGTCAAAACCGGATGCAGGAGTGCCCAATGAGATAGGAGGAAAATTGGGATTTCTCAGTGTCCTGGAAGCCTGGAGAAGGAAGCAGGTCCAGGGAGAGACAGAAATCAGGTCCACTGATAACTGCCAAGAGGTCAGCTAAATGACAGTCGCCTGCTGGGTTTGCCCTTTTGTGTAGATGGCAGCAGCTTCACAGCAGAGGGGCAAGTGTCTGAGAGGAGGAGAGAGGAGAAATGGAAGGGTGTAGAGTATTTTTTAAAGTTTTCGGGCAGAGGGTCCCGGTCATGGCTGGAATCCTAACATTTGCAGACAGAACGAACAGAACCCACAGGCCCCCTTGAGTAAATATTTAAAATATAAATGCAACTAACAAGCTGTTAAGGAAAATATGCTCTTTCCTCACATCTTGAAAAAAAAAAGGTATTTTTGATGCAAAATGTTACTGTTAGAAGAAACAAAAGAAAGCCTATCCTGGGAATCTGTCTGAAGATTTTTCCTACGACACATGTGACCCTACAGTTTTCCCAGAATGAATCTCAAAAGTTGTCATTACAATGAAAGTGCTGCTTGTGTTAACAACCTGCAAGGCCAGGTTTGTGTTTGATGCTAGACTCTGGGAGGAAGGGCAAGCTAGATGAATGGCAGGACCCATTGCCAATGAAACTGTGGGGCCCCATGTTCAAAAATGATTCAGAATTCCCAGATGTCGAGAGCAGGGCATTATGGCAAGTGCGGAGACAGTCTGAGTGCGTGGCTGTGTGAATGGGGGGTGGCACAGCCCATTCCAGGGGGGCTCGGGGCTCGTGTGGTGCACCTGCCCCTGGCACCACAGTCCCACCCACACGTGGGGCAGAAGGGGAAGAAACTGAGGAGGTAAGGCTTGGAAGCTTCCAGCAAATACCAGCAAACATCAAATATGGAGTCAGATTTTTCATTCTAGTCTCTCGCCTCCTTCAAGCCCGATGCTTCCCTTTTAAAATCTCACCCCCTCTCCCCACACATCTAGTCAGCCAACTGTGCTCCACCTGCCCCCCCCCCCCCGCCCCTTCCAGGACACCTATCTCCTTATAACAAACTATATATTTTACTTTTATTAGTAAAATAATGCTTTCACTAGAAAGTAAGCTCCCTAAGGACACGTGTGTTTATGTGTTTTGTCCTAAAAACAGTGCCTAGCTCGTATTCAGTGCTCAGTAATCTTTGGTTGTGGATGGATGGATAAAGCAGAATGTAACAGATCAGTCTTGATATGAGGGCTCCCTGGGAAAAAAATCCCCAACTGCAGAATATCTCATCTCCTCTTGAGCGTGAGCCTTAAATCCACGCGGGGAACGCGGCTCTCTCTGCGGTCCCCTTTAAAATGCAAACATTGCAAGGGCTGAACAGTATTTAACACTAAGGTTATGTCAGCATTTTACTGCTTTTGGCCCCAGACCGGAGAAAGATTCACAGAGCAAGCACTGGTGAAAATGTCGCCTTGACAGTCGAAAGCGGAAAAACAGCACACGTTAGGGGGTGGCTGAGCTGAAGAAAAGGCTACATCGTAAGGTTGGTTTCACCGAGGAGGTCAATCAGACTCCAGGGCAGAGTGTGAGTTCTGGATGCTCAGGGAGTTCTCACTCTGACGGCTCGAGGGCGGGGGGAGGGTGGTCTCTAGGAAGGTCTGCTTCTCCAGGGACGCTGAGGTTCATGGGCTGTCAGGATGCTTGCAAAGTGATGAGGGCTGGGGGCAGGTGGTGGTGGGAAAGAAGATGGCCGTTTAAGGGGAAAATGCCCGGGACCAGAAAGGAGGAGTCAGTGAAAGAGGACTTCAGCTGCCTCCACTTGGACCTTGAACTTCCTGGTTGGGCTCTCCTTTCCAGCTGGTCTCCAGGCTCAGGCACAAGACCCTGAGGGCAAGCCATCCCCTGCTGGGAACCGAAACCACTGGATCCAACAAGGAGCCAGCAAGGCCCTGCCAGTGATGGACTCCAACACAATGAAGGGTTTGACCTTCACTGCCCGCCTGCAGGTACCCACCCACCTTCGCCCCACGTGTTCCTTATACAACCTGCAAGTGTCTTCAGCACTTGGGAGATGGTCTTTGAGACCCTAGTCCCCTGTCTTCCCGGTGTTGGTGTCAGCCTCTCGGAAGTAAATTCCTTTCATGTTCCACCACCTCCCGTGTCTCTGCCCTTGGATTTCGTCAGCAACAAGTGGCCGAAGCGGGTCTATTTGCGAGCCTCGGAGTCGGGTGCCCTTGCACCCCGGTGCCCTGCCTACAACAGAGAAGCTCGAAACAGGTCTTTTCATTTCCGCTGAGTCATCTGAGCCTAATTAGGAGGCATGGACTTTGCAACTCACTTCAAATTTATGGATATAATCAGCCTTGTGTCAATGCATCTTCTTCTGGTGTCTGTGTTTATTAAGCGTCAGAAATAGGGGGAAAGCCAGATGAAGAACTCCTGCCCCGATACCCACATTCTGTGGTTATCTCCGACCTTATGATCTACCAGAGTTGAGTTCTACCTACAGCTTTCATGGAATGGGGAACTCTTTGTGTTTCTTTATGGTTTGAATTCTAAGCCAAGATTATGTCTGACTTAGGGGTCTTCTCATAGCTGCCTGCCGGGGGAAGATAAAAGAGTGAATAATTGGAAAAGGGAAAAGAGAAAATAATATAAGTTAATCTACACTGTCCAGTACTCCAAGTTAAGAGTCGGTCTCTGTGTTTGACAGTCCTGATTCTGGAACTTGGAATTGCCTGAACTGGGATAAAAGCCTCAGTCTTTCACCCCCTGCTCTGGATTCCGTTCGTGCCTGTCAGCCTTCTCCATGGTTTAGGGACATGGCTGTTCCTCAGTCTGGATACGAAATGGAAAGAGAGGGACTCCAGGGAGTTATCATTTCTACTTCTGAGCCTGAAACATATTAAGACAAAAAGCAAAAATCATTTATCATTGCCTGGAAATGATCGCAAAATTTCCCCTTAGACATTCAAGGTTACATAATTGGACAATTGTGCCATGCAGAATATGTCAGTCTTCTGTATCATCATAACATTGGCAGGAGGAGAGAACCTTCGGCAGACCATACCCAGCCACAACTGGGGAAACATTCCAAGGTCAGACTAAGGAGTTCTAAAAGATAACTGTAGCACTTGCTAAGAACCCGTCTGCATTTCGACAGCATTGGGGAGAGAAATAAAGTTCCAACACTGTGTAAATACTCACAACTCTTGTAAAGTATTAAAGAGATGCAGTGGCCCACCTCAGGGTGCGAAGAGGGCAAATTTTGCCCAGCGGTCCTGAACAGGACTTCACCTTTAGAAGTGTGAATAGTTCCTGTAGCGTTTTTCCTCCAGGATAACTCACTGTTTGTTTGTTGTTGTTGTTGTAGTTCATAGGTAACCAGATCAAGGAGAGTCGGATACAGAGCTGATGGAGAGACTACATGAAATCCTGGAGTCAGAGTGAACGGGACTTGGGGGGTATTTGCCTCTGCAAGAGGATGATGCATATTTTGTGCAGAGGGGGGTAAATGAATATATGTGACCAAGAGAGTGCACTGATAGCTGGTATTTTTGTTGCCAGCTATTGGCTCCTTTGTACTGTGGGAGTCCTCTGCCAGCTGCCTGTGTGAGCTGTAGGATGTAGGCTACATCTTCGCAGAAGCTTTAAGAGCCGTTGGATGTCTGCCTCACCTCCCTTGTTATTTCCCTTTGGCCATGACCGTGGCATGTCCCAAGGGAGGCTACTCCTCCAGCTTTGGTCCTAGAATGAAGATACACGAAGCTGACCCAGCAATGGCATCGAACGTGAGCGAGAGATAAACCAGAGATTTGGGGGTCGTTTCCACAACAATCTATAGTGAAAATTGATGGATAGATTCTGTAATTATCCAACTCTTTGCATAGCTGATTATTCACATAAGGAGAGAACAGCCTGTGAAGCATCAGGTCAATACGGTCAAAGCTTTACATCAATTCAAGTTTTTAAAACATCTGAAAGATGAAAGTTTGGCAGCATGTACACAAAACATTTGGATTACAGACTGAAATTTGGGCTGAGTTGATGATGTTGTCTTGCCCCTCCTTAAGATTGTTTGACTGTAATCATCATGTTAGGAGAATTCTTAATGGTTTCGAATTTAGGAGTATGTGAGTGATTAGAACTTGCTTGCACTCTGCCTAACTCTCATGTATGTTGCATGTGATTTTCTGACTTCTTCAGAGAGTAATCAACACTGACTTCTTCAAAGGTGAAGCAAACTTCAGAAGGGTTGTTAACTGAACATCTGCACCCTGGGAGTGGGCTGTCCAACCAAACCCGATTCAAATGCTATTTGATTTCTTTCCTGTTTAGTACAAGGTAGTTTTAGAAAGGAAAGATTGGTGTTCTTTTTTCTACTCCTCTTTTTTCCCCAAATAAAAGTATGAAGACTTCAACAAGCTCCTCTTTTTTTTTTTTTTTTAAATCAGCATTAAAACTAACATATTCAAAGTCATTTGTATAAATTGCGGGGAAGGTTGCTGCCCTCGTGTGATCAGTGGGCTCTGAACAGAAGTTTGATAAAGTCTCTCAGTGCGCCTATAACAGCATCAATAACCTTGGCCTTTGGGAAGAAAGGCTGGATGAGGACGGATTGGTGGTGGCTCCGGCCAGTCGGGCTCCCCCACTGCCAGTCGCGGAGGCTGATGTGTCTGCCCTTGGCAACACCGCCCCCGTGCAATTAACAGACGCCACAACGAGAACAACTGTTCCTCGCCTCATTCAACACCATCATTCTGACCTTGCTGCTAACTCTTAATCACTTCAGTAACGCCACAAGCTGCCGTCTGGACTTTTTTTGGAGACATGCTGGAATGACAACATTTTCCAAATAATTATTCAAGATGTGATAAAATCCATAGTTTCGTTTTGCAAGTTTCAACATTTTTAATTGCAGGTGTTTGGAAAGTCAACATATATGAACGGAGTCCTGATAGTAAACAGGCATGTTTGAATCCCCTGAAGTCGATAGGAAAAATGTAAGCACACCGATACCTTATGGTCCCTTGAATATAGACATTGTATATTCTCTTAAGTATAAAACAGAAACCCACCATGCATTTACTGAAGTGGGTTTTGATCCGTGTATGTATATTATCAATCTATTTGTCTGTTTTATTAGGGCAATGCTGGCTGCTGTAACAAAGAAACCCAACATTTTGGTCGTTTAATATGATGGGATTTCTTTCTTGTTCATGTAACAATCTGATGAAAAATTCCTGGTCAGTAGGTAGTTTTTTTCTAGCTTGTGATTCAGAGACCTTAATACTTTCCATCTCGTGGGGCCACGAACCCTGGGAGCTCTGATAGTTCAAAGTATTGTTTCCAACCAGCAAAAGGGCAAGAAGACAGTTCAGAGGGCTCATGTGCCTCTAAGTACCCAGCTAAGAAGTGACACACATCACTTCCCTTCATATCTCAATCGGGAGAACTGGTTCATGGCCAGACCTGGGTATGAAGTTGATCTGGAAAACATTCTAAGTTGGGCAACCACCTACAAAAAAAATCTCCAAATTAAGTTGTGGAAGAAGGAGCACCATTTGGGGTTCATAGCTAGTTTTTGCTTCCATAGTCACCTTGTGAGAGAATATGTTTTTAAAGTTTCTTTCTCGTATATTTAAGAACATTGGTCTTTTTATGTCAATGTTATGTCTATTCTGTTTCAGAATTCAAGGGGCAACTTCTGCCTGCAGCATTGAATTATTAATAATCTGACTCCATCTTCCTATACACAAAATTTGTATTTTGTATTGTTGTATACAAAAGCATTGTTGTATAACACTTGCTAATTAAAATCCATCTACTATCACTGGACCCACTTGGAGAGTTTCAGGCTACACTCATGATTTGGGGTTGAAGGTAACATGAAAATCACAAACTCCTTCTTTCCGATACCATAAAAATATTAAATCTGATGACTTCAGAAACTTATTCCCCCAGAAAGAATCTAGATAATTTCCAATGATCCCATTCATTCAGAAACATTTATTGTTCTACTCCTAGACGCCAGGCATGAAGACTCATTTTGTATTTCTGCTAGTGTAAAATATTTAATTTAGTTACCTGCAACTTTCAATGTAAATTTGTTAAGAATTTTCCAAAAGGAACTAAACTGCATTAACTGATTCTGTATCCCTCCCTCCAACATACTGACCTGGTTTTCCTTTTCCTCCAAACACCCTGGGCTTGTTGGTCAACCAGGGAGCTATTCTCCTGGAAGTGCTCTACTTAATAAAGTGTAAACATTAAGCTGATTTTCCTGGTGCGGGGCAGAGACTCATAGACTCAGAGAGCACGCTCCTTACCCCCCTCCTCCCAACTCCTTGTGACTTCCACTCGCCCAAAAGATCTGGTTCTTCAGCCATTGAGGGAAGGAAAAGCCATGTTACTGAACAAAGGCCTCCTGTCATCATTCCTTGATCTTCCCATGGTGCCTGTCTCAGAGAGGGACACTTTGAGAAATGGAGTAAGACGTCCATACTAATGACTTGGTAATAAGTCAAATTCATTTCCACCTTTTTTGTTGTTGTTGTTTTCAGCCAAATTGCAGAAGAACTTAATTAAGTTGTCAGCTGATAAAACATTAAAAGTAATTTTTGATGATAGATTATAGTATGATTTCTGGAGGGTAGCTCTGAAGAATTCAAAGAATTGAGTGACATCGTTACAACAGTTTTCTTCCATTTCCATCTATTTGTGTGGATGAATTCTCTAAGCATTTGGACTTATAAAACAGAAAAATAGGAACAGAATTGAGACTGAATCTTTTTTTTTTTGAGCCATAAGTGATTTTTTTCCTCCAGAGACATATAAACAAAAAGAAAAAATGGAAGAAAAAGAAAAAGAAAAAGGAGAAAAAATTACCCATCTCACTAAAGATCCATTTTTCCATAAAATGTTATGTTCTTTCTTATAATTATCAAAATTTGTGAGACATTTTCATTTTTGTTCCTTTATGCAATGGTAATTATTGTAATGATAACTAAATCCAGAAGTAATTATTCAAACTGTAGAGGAGGGTATTTAAAATATCACATGATATTTTAGAAAATTAAGTTTAAATACATGCCCATATTTATATTGTAGAGAAGTATAATGGAAATGCAAATTTAATGAGCAAAAGAAATGATATGAAACTTCTGTAAGAGAAGAGTTTGTTCATGTAGTTTAAAAATAGCTGATGGTGGATATTAAATCATTTTGGAATTTGGATTGCACTGGATATATTTAAAAGAGAAAATATTAAGGTTTTGCTTTTGGTTTCCAATATTTACAGGACATTTGAAACTATAGCCTTGTAATTACTTACATTTATATTAAGACATTTGGATATTAATGTAAACAAGCGTCAAAGAAAACATTCACGCATTCATCATTCTTTCAGGAGAAACAGTTGAAGGTACCGGCCATGGTGCTGCTGTATTTCCACGTGCACATGGGACTAAAAGCACACAGTAGGGTGACATACGGATCCTCTAGCTCTCACTCAAAACTTCTGGGGCTGGAGATGCAGCTTATGTTACAAAGGTAAGATGGTACCTATTCCGTGGAATATGTAATATCCCGTGATGGGTTAACAACGGCCAAGACCCTTTGCCACTTCTCCCATTGAGAGATAGAGTCGGTTTCCCTCGTCCTCCAATCTGGGCTGGTATGTGACTGGTTTGGGCCACTAGCAGACAGTGTGAGTGGCACTGTAGACTCTGAGTCTGTTCCCTAGGAAAGCTTCAGCTTTCCTTCAATCCTCTGGAGTTCGGCCTCTCAAAATCCCACTATCATGTTGAAGGAGCCCGAAGGAGTCACATGGAGAAGGTTGTGGTGGAGACTTGATTCATCTCAGTGAGAGGCCCAGCTCAGGCTTGGCTGCCAGCCAGGTGAGTGAGCCATCTCAGAAGTCCCAGCCCAGGTGAGCCTCCAGATGGCCACAACTCACCAGGTGCACCAGGCGGGGCAAAAGAACCACCCAACTGAATCCATCAATGCTTTGTCTCATGGTGAGAGAGAGATCGTGAATGGTGGTTGTTGCCATCAGTTTAGGGGGTTCTCATTGCATAGCAAGAACTAACTGGTCTATGCCACCAGTGGGGTCTAGGGCAGCACCCTGTGACCAAACACATTAATATTTCTGAGGAAAAGTCTAGAAATAGTCACAATGTGGGATAATAGAGATTGTAAGTAGCCTCGCATCAGTTCATGTCAAGTGTTCGCTAACAAGTTCATTAGGTCATTTTGGTGGTGGTGTTGTTAGCCACATGAGTTATGAACAGAGTGGGTTTCGGGGAATCTTGGATTCTAGGCTTGTAGATGTATTCAACTCACATTGTGAATTTAAATCTGTTAGTTTAAAACCCAGCCTAGAATGCTCTGTTCTCCAGAAAGCTGTCGCTAAAACACCTCTCACACTTTCCCTGCAACTTTGCAGCCATAATGCACACTCAGAGGCACCTTTGCTTTTCATATTCGTACCTGTTCTTGTTGCCGCGCTAGATCACGAGCTGCCTCAAGGCAAGGAAGTCTTCTTCACCTCCTCTGTCCTTCTGGTAGTCCCAAACATCAGGCTTTGCACCCAAACACACCTACCAGGTAGAACTTGTCATTCTCAACTGTCCCAATGTCTCATCTTTACCATATTGTACATATCTATAATTATCCCCTGTTTGTAGGTGAAGAAACTGAGGTTCAGAAAGGTTAAATGAGTTTCCTGAAGTCACACAGCTAACAGATAACAATGCCTGGCTTGAAACCCAGGCAGGTGAGTTTCGCAGCAATAAAAATGTGGTCTGCATTTTGGGTTTACTTTTTTAAGCTTACTGATCTATTTTTTGTCATTTCTACACCCAACATGGGTCTCGAACTCACAACCCTGGGATCAAGAGTTGCAGGCTTACGGACTGAGCCAACCAGGTGCCCACGGTCTGCACTCTGGATAACCGTGATCTGAGCTGCCTATCCCAACAGGTAGTCATTTCTCAAGTCAGAGGAGGTTATATATGAACTTGTGCTTTTCCCTACAAAATTGGCTACATTTCACAAATCTTTATAAAGCAGCAAAATACCGTGTCAGTTACTCAAGGTGATACAAAAACGATTGCGTATTCAGGAAAATCACTCAGAAGTCAAACACACAGATATAAAAATACATATTGCTCAATTAATTTTGTTGGATCATTGAATGAACAAACTGCCAGTTTGATTTCCCTGGCTCATCTCTGAAGGAGCTCACAATTCCCTCTATTAAGAAAATAAAACGTATTTATTAAAGTGGGTGCTCTTATAAAAGCAGGACAGCCCGATGAGAGCACAAGGCAAAAGAATATAAGCTTTAATAACAATCAAAGTATACCCAAATAATGCTTATCGGATGTGTTTGACCAAAATATATTTTGTATACTTAGCTATCACGTTTCCTCTTTTCTCGGACACTCCAGACCTTCTTTCTCTCTCGATTCCAAGTCCCTTTCAATGCCGGGTTCCCTCCAAGGTTTCTCCTGCCCCTCTTCTTTCTGCTGGTTGTGTGTTTGTACCACCGACTCTTCAACCTGAACTGGTGACTGACCCTTTGTCCTCTTCTTCGAAACTTACTGGTTCAGAAATCTTCCCTCCTGGTGGGCAGTTTTCCATTTTATAACACTGCCTTCTACAGAATCCAGATTCTTTTTCTTGCAGCGCACTGCTATTACGACATAGCACGTGGACGTTTCCAAAGTCCGTCGATGTACCTACAACGAATAACTGGGCTCCTTATTTGGGGAACAAACAAACTCTTGCAAAGACATCCTGCATTCCACTTGCTAAATCATGTAAAACAAAGTGATGCATCCGAATGATTAGTAATAATCACTCCGATGGAAACATCAGGCAGCTTGATCATTGATTTGGAGCAACATTCCCTTAGTGTTTACATAGAAGTTATTAAAGGCTAGGTTTTACATTAATAAGGCTCAAATGCAGAAATAAGGTTAATGTTTGTATTTAAAAAAATTTTTTTTAATATTTATTTATTTTTGAGACAGGGAGAGATGGAGCATGAACAGGGGAGGGGCAGAGAGAGAGGGAGACAGAATCGGAAACAGGCTCCAGGCTCCGAGCGGTCAGCACAGAGCCCGACGCGGGGCTCGAACTCACGGACCGCGAGATCATGACCTGAGCCGGAGTCGGACTGAGCCACCCTGGCGCCCCGATATTCGTATTTTCACATGGCTTCACTGTCAGTGCACGCTTCCCCACTTAAATGGTTAACACCGCGAGCATTGTCTTTAACGCACACTTAGGCTCCTGCCGAGGTCATATATTTAAATGGTATTGGTGATAAAATATGTTTTGCCTTCAAAGACTTATTTTTGAAATAAGAGAAGTTTTCAAATTTCAAAAAATATGCCCATTTGCTGCTCACTTTTATTGTACTAAAAAAAAAACACCTGAAGGGTTGCTTGCTTCTAGATGGTCTCCTATTAAAGATGAGTTGTGTTGACAATAAAAATCACCCTGTCATTTGCAGCGGATCAGGATTTTCGCGGCTTGTCTGTGCCAGTGCTGTGAGCTGCTGGCGTGAGGGCTTCGCTCAGCGAGCACCCAGAAAGGTGAATAATAATTTCCACTTGGGGACGGTCACCTCCACCTCTACCCAGAGGTCGGGTCACAGCTCGGCCTCACTTTTCCCTTCTGCTTTCAGACAGCATGAGGCAGTCTCCCCGGTAAAGTTGCTCAGAAAATTCAGGTCCGTTTGTAGCTTGTTATCTGAGAAAGATCATGCATTTCCTTAAGGGGGTCGGCTCCCAAAGGCTAAAGGGACCATAACCAGTTAACGGAAGTAATTAACCAGCCCTGGGCCCCCTCCGGCGCTGTTTGGGGACGTGGGCTGGGCCTCAGGGACCATGCTGAGCACACGAGGAGTGCATCAGGTCTCACAGGCTGTCACCCGCTGCATTAGATGGCCCGTCATTCTGTGGTTGCTCTCTACTCGAGCTCAGCAAGGGTCATAAATTAATTGTACCAAGGTGCCGGGGGACAAAGGACAAGATCGCTTCACAGGCTGGAGATTGCACCTTGATGAAGTAGCTGACTGTGCTCACACTTCTTGGACAGCTAGTTTATTAGGAGTATGTCTTCGTCCTCAAAGGCCGTTTGCTTTCTGCAGAGAGGGCTGAAAAGTCCTCTTACCCAGTCCCTGAATAAATGACCACGGGGAGGCTGGGGTGAACGTCACAAGGAGTCCAGGCGCTGTTTGTCATGTGGATGGAGAGGAATACGGGGTGCAAAAGCCTAGAGAGATGATTTCCTTCTTAGGCCTGGAAGTTTAGACTTTAACGGAATGAGCCAATCAATAATGACACTACCATTTTAGATGCTGCTTCCACTAAGATTAGGTCCCACTGCATGTACCGGGAGACCACACTGGCAGTGGTTTACATGAGATAGAAATGTTACTCGTCTCACCTATGAAAGCAGTCAGAGACGGGCAGTAAGGGCACACCTGGGACTGTTCTCCCAAATCTCTAAGACCCAGGATTTGTCTGGCCCACATCTCTGCTCTCCGTGGAGCACATCCCATAACCTCAGCATCCTGCTGAATGCCAGAGCTCCAGCCATCACAGTCACAGTCCAGGGAGGAAGATCACCTTCCTCCATTTAGAGATACTTCCCGGAAATTGCACAAACATTCGACTTACATTTCCTTGGCCAAAATGCACGGCCACATTTAGTGTTGACGGACTTGGCCAAATAGCCACTTGGCTTGGTGGCAAAGTGACGAAAACGTTGGGGTTCTTATTACTAGAGACATGGGGAAGTGGATGCCGAGAGGCATCTAGGAATTTCCTGCTGCATATCATTCTATCGCCTTTCCGTGTAAACCACTTTTACTAGGACCTGCTTTTGGAGAACACTGTTCTTTTTCAAAGCAATCATATTATATAACCTTAGAAACAAAATAAATGAAGAACATTTGCCTATTCATTATGATGATATATAGAGTCACATCTTGGCTAGAAATTCTTTGAAATCCTATAAAATGCACTAATTATATATTGAATCATCAAGCTTATAAAAGAAGCTTGACTCCTATAAAGATAACCATGGAATGAAAATAAGATTCTCACTAAGCTATGTGGAGATACTTTCCATTATTGAAATTTATTTTGTTAAAAGAAATAGCAAAAAAATCTAGGAGAGAAAATTATATTTACCCATCTGGAAGTTCTAAAACTCAAACCGCTAAAGCCTTTTGTAGTAGCATTAAGAATCATGTCATGGAAGAAAATTTAACTTTATTTATTTGAAGGGGGCGTTACCTTTATTTCTCCAGTGCCCCCCACACCCCATTTACACACAAAATAAAAGTTTATATTTTGAATCCTAAATCTTTTTGCTAGGACAATTCCAACTACAGGACTCCATTTCCCTGGGTCATGCTGGTTCCATTTGTTTTTAAAGGGAAGTGTGTATTTTAGCCCCAGGAAGACAGGGATGATGGATAGTCTCAGACTAGAGGTCAGAAGACTGGTTTCTATTCTCAGCTTCCAGCATTGATTTGTGTGGCCACAGGCTACTTACTTAAAGTCTTTGGTTTTGTATCCATTTTCTACAAAGCTGGGCTACCTCCTTTTGATATCTACTCTTCACAGATGGTGAGTATTGGGGAATTCACTACGAAAGCCCTTGAGATCTTCGCATTCTGAATGCTGTCCATCCCAACGTTTCTTCTGTCGGTAATTCCTGTACATCACACAATCAGGTGCATCTGGAATGTTCTTTCTTGGCATGCCTTCCTCGGCCCGGACATCTGAAGTACAGTCTCAGCAGCTTCAGGACTTCAAGGAATTGTTTGGATACAGGTCCACTCAAATTTTAAGAAACCCGTTTTCACGCGTGGGCCGCCAAAGCCTGGGGAGGCAGAGTTCTATGGACACTTTCCGTGGAGTTAGACAAGACCGAGAGAGTGCGACCGGAGCTCTGGGAAGTTCAATTCCAAATCTCAAACCTGGGTGGAGATGTGGAGGAGAAGCACCTGGGACTTTCCCCTGCTGGCACAGAGCAAGTATGAGCTCTTTCTTCTCATGTGGAACAGATCTCCTGCCCAGTTAAGCGTATGGTGGGATTGTCAATGGCCCTGTTGTCATAAAGATTGAAGATAAGACTAGTCATGTCAAAATAAACCAGCCTGCTACGAACATTTCGGTTCTCCTGAAATGTTAAGACTTTCTATATTTCCTTGATTGGAAAACCAATCCTTTAAAATATTTTAAAAGTTCTGTAAAAAATGGGAACGTATGGAAGGCCGGCACGATAACTAACCTGCAGAGAACCTACAGTTGCTTGTGAAACAGACCATCGACTGTGCACAGGGTTCCTGGGAGTCTAAGTCCTGAGAACTGTCATATTTGAGACCAGAATCAACGTCACTGTACATCGACTTGAGAGCCAGACAGACCTAGAGTAAGTCTTACCCTCCCCTTTTACCATTTGTGTGATTGTCAGCAAAAGGAAAGAAAGAAAAAGGGAAAAAAAAAAATCTCTGTGAGCCTCTGTTTCCTCATCTGTAAAATGGAAATAATGTCCGTCTTCCAGGGTTGTGAGGGTTAAGGACTTAATGGGCAAGAATGCAGCAAGGCTTGAACATAACAAATCCTCCAAATGGGTATTTTCTTCAGGTTCAGAAGTTGTCTCAGCAGAAGCAGGAGGCGCCTTCTAAGCAGGTGGCACGACTTTACGCTCTTACCCGAACAACTTCGACTCCCTCCTTCCAGTTTCTGTAAAACACACATGTAGTCAAATAAAAGCCCCAGGTCTATCATCAGTGCAAACCTCATCAAGCCCAGACTGAGCCCAGACTTTGTCTCTTTCTCTGTTTTTTCTTTCTGGGTATTTGGAGTAACATCCTTATCTCATGGATGTTTAAAGAAAATGTTAAGGCAACCGTGGCTGGTGCTGAGGACACAGGACTCTGTAAAAGGGGGAGAAGAAACTACAGATGGGCCTGTGGCTTAGTTCTGCCACCTGGAGAAACCCGGGTAAAGGGTCCCTGCAGTCTCGGAGCTTCAGGACTGCACGCGGGACTCAGAAGGGCCCCTGGACTTTGTGCCCTCCGAGCACCCTGCAGCTTTGTCCTAGTTCACTCACAAATGTCAATGTCAGCTCTAAGGAAGCCGGAGGCTGAGCTGTCCGGCTGACAACCGGAGCCCCTGAGTTGCTTCCTTTCCCCTCCTTGACATGCTGGCGGAGCCCAAGGATTTAAGAGTTAACGAACGTGCTTCGGAAAGCTACATCATCCCGTAGAAAAGCCCCTTGACATCCGCTCCAAGAACAGGAGTGGATTTCCCTGTGTTGTTCCTCCCAGATCCAGAAACCATGTTTTCCACGTTCTTCAGCTACGTATCATACTCTTCTTCTAAACGTGGAAATAGTTTCGCTGGGGAAAATACACAGATTCGTGGCAATTGTATAATCAAGCAGCTGGAAAGAGGGCACACGCCTCTGCCGGTCTTCTACCCACTTCCATTCTCTGCCTTCGCACAGCTCAGCTCAGAACAAGGCACATATGTCAGAGGCTGCGGAAGGAGCCGGAGCCTCCTTGTGCCAAAATTCCTTTTAGAATATTGGCAAAGATCTCAAATGTCAGTGGGTAGGAGAGCGACAGGGAGAGGTTTGTGGGTGCGTGTGTGTGAGAGAGGAATATGCCCGTTAGAGGAAGAACCGGTCCTCGGGCTCCTTTCGAGCCTGTTTCCGGGGTGGGGAATAACCCTCAACCCCCAAGGTGGCTCGCTGGCCCTCCCCATGTGAACGCGGCCTGTTGAGAATTCCCTCCGGGGTCAACCGACCTTGAGTTCACTTCTTCTAGAAGCTTTTGCGACTCCCGTGCTCCTCAAATAGCTGCCTCTCTACATGGTCTCAATTTCCCCTGCAAACTGGCTCCCCAGATGTCTTTCTCTTCACCTCCACGTGACAGATGCCTGTTTAATCACCAGCACATTTTCTGAATGTGTGCTGAACTCGTGCCCTTAGGCCACTAGCCCCTGTGGAATGCGTGTCCATGAGAAAATTGCCATTATCATTATTCTTTCCTGGCTGGAGGTGGGTGGGGGATAAAATAAGGCTCCCCTAGTCTGTAAGGAGCCTCGTGGATTGTCCTCCCTCCTGAGAAAGGTACAGGGATCAGAGAAGAACAGGAGGCAATGGAACATCTGGAGAAGGCATTTAAGAATGAAAGAGCTGTGGGGGCGCCTGGGTGGCTCTGTCGGTAAAGCGTCCGACTCTTGATTTCAGCTCAGGTCATGATCTCACGGTTAGTGGGGTCGAGCCCCACGCCAGGCTCTGGGCTGACAGCTCAGAGCCTGCCTGGGAGTCTCTCTCTCTCCCTCTCTCTCTCCACCCCTCCCCCGCTTGTGCTCTCTAAGTAAATAAATAAACATTTAAAAAAAGAATTCGAGAATTGCAATTTAATACAATAGTTCAGTGGAGAAAAGTGCCCTGGAGGGAGACAGATGATGCCTCTCTGAGGCTTACCCCCTGGGCAGCTGTGACTGAGTCAGGGAACTGTCCAGACCTCGGTTCCCTAACATGGAAAAAGGGGAACATAAAGTTCAGCGTGCAGATCTGTTGAAAGAATCACTAACTTAGTGCCTGGCACATAGTGGCCTAAATGGTGGCTGTCAATATCATTGCTGGACGGTGCATTTGGTGCAATTTTCTTTTAACATTAGCACTAAAAGTGGACAAAATTGAGGCAAACAAGTAAAATAATAATTATATACATCATCAGGGGATGTGTAATCTTTTGAAAGCATTTGAACATATTTGCTAAGAGCTCCCAAAATAGGATCCATACCATTTGAACCATGGCATCTTTTCCTGTGAATTTGTGTTAAGAAAATAATTTTAAAATGCGGTATGTTTCAGGGTGCCTGGGTGACTCAGTCGGTTGAGTGTCCGACTCTTGGTTTCAGCTCGGATCATGATCTCACGGTCCATGGGATCGAGTCCGCTGACAGCTTGGGATTCTCTCTCTCTCCCATTCTCTCTCTGCTCCTCCTCTGCTCTCTCTCTGTCTCTCTCTGTCTCTCAAAATATATAAATAGACTTAAAAAATGCAATATGTATCATGACTTTAATTTATGACGGTTAACCCGGTGCATGGTTAGAGGAATAAATCAGTGCATCAGAATATAGTCTAGACACGAGACCCACACTTCTGCAGTCACCTGGTATGTGCCCAAAAGTGACACTGCTATGCAGGAGAAAAAGATAACCTTTTTGATTGCTGGCACTGGGCCAACTGGATATCCATAGGGAAAAAATGATTCTCTAGCCTGATGTCACTCACACTACACACAAAAATCAATTACAGATGGAGTACAAGATAACAAATGCAAATAATAAAATAATAAATCTTTCCAAAGATACTACAGGAAAACGTATTCATGACTGTGGAGAAGGCTTAGATTTTTAATACATACGATATGCTAATCATAAAGAAAAAATGATAAATCGGCACATTAAAACGAAGAGCTTTGTATATCAAGACACCATTAACAGATTGCAAGGGAAACCCACCTATGGAATGACAGAACGTTTACAGAACATACATCAAAAAAAAAAAAAGACTTGTATCCACAATACGTAAAGAACTTCTCCAAATCATCAAGAAAGCAGACAGGCAACCCAAAGGGCGATTGGGCAAGAGACCTGAACAGGCACTTTACAAGGTTACTCCCAACGACAAGTAAACATATGACAAGACGCACAAGAGACATCAGGGAAAGGTGCGTGAAAATCACAATAAGGTATCACCCAAATCGTGATTCGTGATCTCAAACCTCAAATTCATGAGGACAAAAATCCCAAGGGTTGGAAAGGATATGGAACAAGTGAGGGCCTTGTAAATACCGCTGGTGGGAGCATAACTACTTTGGAGAGTGGCTGGACGTACCGTATACCCTGTGATCCAGCAACTCCACGGCAAGGCTGCGCACCCCGTAGGATTGAACTTGTACGTTCATCGGTAGACATGTACAAAAGTGTCCATAGCAGCTGTGTTTGCAACTGCCCCGAGTGGAAACTACCCAACTGTGCGTCATTCTCCAGAGGAACGGATACATAAATTGCAGTATATGTGCGGGCAGTGCTAGGAGGCTATGTGATGAACCACTACGCCCACATGAACGTCCCAGACACAACATGGAGGAAAAGAAGCAGACACAGCAGGTAGAGGTAATCTGCTTTAAAGGTCAGGCAGGTGGGGCGCCTGGGTGACTCAGTCAGCTAAGTGTCTTGACTCTTGATCTCGGCTCAGGTCACGATCTCACAGTTTGTGAGTCTGAGCCCCTCGTTGGGCTCTGCACTGACAGTGAGGAGCCTGCTTGGGATTCTCTCTCTCCCCCTCTCTTTCGGCCCCTCCCTTGCTCATGCTGTCTCTCAAAAATAAATAAATGCACTTAAAAGAAAAGAAATTCAGGAAAGTAACTACTCTTGAGTAAAGAAAAGAGACCTGAGAGACCCTCTCTGTGCTGGTAATACTGTGTTTCTTCTGAGTATTGCTTACATGGTGTGTTCACTTTGGGAAAGTTCACTGATCTCTATCCTCATGATTTGAGGGCATTTCTGGGTGTGTGTTGTGCCTCAATGAAAAGTTTAGCCCCCCAACTGCAGTATGTGTGAAAACATATGTGCACATATCCCCACCCAATTTCCTTAATACCAGACTTGGGAAATAGCCCTCATGTCCTGTGATGGTTAATGTTATATGTCAATTTGGCTGGTTACGGGGCACCCAGATATTATTATTTTTTAATACTTATTTATTTTGAGCGAGAGAGAGAGGGAGGGAGGTAGAGAGATAGAGAGCAGGGCGGGGCAAGGGGGGGGGGAAGAAAGAGAGAAAGAGTCCCAAGCAAGCTCTACACTCAGCACAGAGCCAGACACGGGGTTCGATCCCATGAACTGTGAGATCATGACCTGAGCCGAAATCAAGAGTCAGATACCCAACAAACTGAGCCACCCAAGCACCCCTGGTTCAACATTATTTCTGGGTGTGTCTATGAGGGTGTTTCTGCCTTAGATTAGCATTTGATTTGGTAAATGAGTGGACATCATTCAATCCATTGAGGGGCTGAGCAGAATAACAAGGCAAATGAAGAGAGAATTCTCTCTCTCCGCCTGATGTTTGGAGCTGGGACACAATCTTCTCCTGCCCTCAGACGGGGACTTCCATCATTAGCACCCTAGAAGGTTCTCTGGCCCTCAGACTCAGACTGGAGCCACACCACCAGCTTTCCCAAGTCACCAGCTTGCAGACCGCAGGACCGCTGAGCCTCCATAATCACATGAGCAAATTCCGTACAAAAAAATCTCCGTCTGTATCCATATTGTCTTTATCAACTATTGGCTCTGTTTCTCTGGAGATTCCTGACTACTACATTCCCGCATTAAATTTTCATGAGATCTAGAATAGCAATCCTGCCCTAAAATTTCTCGCAGCCATTCTAGCTGCTACCCCACGTAAGACTTCGTTTTGGACGCCCTCTGCCCTACCCTGTTTTACATTTGCAACTTGTCTATTGTCTCATCAAACAAGAAATCGACTAAACCCTATCTGCACTGCTGCTCTGTGGTAGATTGCCATCTGAACTGATGTCAGATGTCTCAGTCCCTCATTCAGTTGAATCACAAACAGGTGTTGCTACCAGGAAAGCTGGGTGGCTCAGTCGGTTAAGCATCTGACTCCTGATTTTAGCTCTGGTCATGAGCTCACGGTTCATGAGTTCAAGTCCCTTGTCAGGCTCTGCACTGACAACACAGAGCCTGCCTGCTTGGGATTTTGTCTCCCCCTCTCTCTCTCTCTCTGCCCTTCCCTTGTACTCTCTCCCTCTCTCAAAAATAAAGAAACGTTAAAAAAATGCAAATAGTTATTGATACCAATGTAACTTGAAGTTGCTGATGGTCGTTATTCTTCCATGGGAATCCAAAGAGACCAACACAACTCATCAATATTTCCAGTTGTGACTGGTGAGGCAGAAGACAGGATAGATTGGGCAATGTTGTAGAAACAGCCTAAAAACTCTCAGTGGCTAACTGATGAAGGTTATTCCTTGTCCATACTGCCCATTGTAGGCTCTGCTCGTTTGAATTCCTCAGGGATTCCATGCATTCCCTGCTTCCGTCATCACAGATGAGGAAAAAAGGGACCAGGTGCTGGCTTTTAAAGCTTCCATCCAGAACACTTACATTTCACTGGCAAAGGCGAGTCACGCGGGTCTCCTCAAGGACGTTCTGTCCTTCACAGGAGGGGCGCTGAATAAGCATGGTGCAAACTGTGACAAGAGGGCAGATGGAGGGAATAGGGGAACGTAAGAGACTGACAACAATCACATCTATTTTTCATCAGGGATAGTTTGAGAGGGGAGTGCCTAAGTAACGAGGGAGAGGACGCACACCCAGTCAGCCAGGTCAGCGGAGTCAACCCTGGTCCTCAACGGGTGACTGTCCTCACCCTGGATAATAGCCCAGCCAGATAACCGTATTTGAATGAACTCTGCAAGTTCCAAGGGGCTTCTGGGGTGATCGACCATAACTTAGTTCCATTTTCTTCTGTTTGTCCAATGGAGTTCCTCAAAGAACACCTAGAGAAGAAATGACCTAATCAAAATGGTGGGAAATGATCTCTTGGTGGAGATGTGAGGGGTTTTGTGTATATCTTAGCGGAAAGATAAGAACAGTCAACGGCCATTAAGTAGGCGACTTGGTAATCTGTAAATAGTTTTCCTCGTTCTTCCGGGAGACAGAAAGAAATTATTTCTTTAATGGCAGAGCCACCTTAGGTCAAACCTTAGAAAAGGCTGACTTTGCATTTCGTTGTGTAAGGAGGTTGTGAGGTGTTAAGGTCCCGATAAATGTAGTATCCTTGAGTCAACTGCGGGTTTCTCCCCACCCCACCGCCAGCCAAATTGGGGAACAGGTAGCGAGGCTTTGCTCATTAGGTCACAGTCAACCTCTTCCTTATGCGGGGACTCCCCTGAGCATCTGCACGGCCTCTGCAGACCCATAAAGTTTAAAAGAAAACAAAAGAAAAATGAATGTTATCCTGCAGATGGTGTCTCAATATAAGCTGTTAATTTTATCGGGTGAATTATTTTACCATAAACGTAAGTGTTTGCATTTTCTAGAAACCCTGATTTTGCCTGGGGATCTGATAGAGCTGCTGCTCAGCTCACCCCGCTCAGCTTGCGAAGGGAGAGAAATGACTGGAAATAGCTTTGCGTCTCCTCAAACGGGGCCCTTTCAGACTGTGAGGCCGAGCCTCTAATGAAAGGGGGGGTGCGGGCCCCAAACTCCAGGTGCAGAATCGTTTCTGATAAGATTAAAAGGATGTTTTCTCTACCAGGTACCATGCGCCCTGAACGTACTGTTTCCTAAACAAAGCGATTACGTGCCAAACGGTGCGATTTATCTCGTGGGAGCCCGGATACTTGCCTCGGAGTTCCTGTTGTAATGATCAGCTCTGGATTTTTCTCGGTAGTCTTTGCCTCTTTGTTTTCATCCCCATTTCAATATTCTTGCATCAGAAGGACTCAGAGGCTATGGCCCTGCTCAGGAATTAGCTTCCATTGTGAGTTCGTTGTCATTTTTTTTTTTAATCAAATCATACTACAATACAGACCTGTTAGCAAACTGTTTCAAGTTCGGTGAAATTTTTGTTTCATTCCTCCCATTGATTTAAAACCAAGATATTATTATATTGGTGCCTAATTATTGCTACAACAGTTTTCAGAATAAAATTGATCAAGTAAAATTTTTTACGGTACTAAAATAAAGGCAATACAGAATTGACCCTTTTGACCCTTTTTAAGTACACAGTTCAGTGGCATAAAAGAAATTCGCCATGGTGTGCCAACTGTCACCTCTGTTTAGTTCCAGAATTTTACTAACTAAAATTGGACGTGTCTAACGGTTCAAAGAAATCTCATTTCCCAGGGAAAATGAATGTCTGAGGCCAAATCTTATCAAACAGTATTCTGTTGTTGTTGTTGTTGTTGTTTGTTTGTTTTATGACAATAACTTCTGGAGCATGAGGATAGGAAATCAGAGGGATTTTTGCTTTGGAAATCCCACGCACCACCCAAGTTCTACCACGTGCTCCGCTGAGGTGGTCTCTGGGATGACACCATCCCATTTGCCATGGAACTGCTACCTTGGCCCGGGGGGGACAGCCCAGAGCACTCTGTCCCACGCACAGAGTTAGAGCTAAAGAAACGATCTGCGTTAATGGACTGTTCTGGGGCTCCCTTTCCGGCTGCACCGCTGGCCACCCCATTCGTCACGAGGACGTGGAGTCATGGGGTGGCATCTCCCACAGCATGGAGAAGCTTGAGATTTTTGGTAAGAGCAGTTGCGAGAGTAAGAACTGAGTTTCACTCCTTTATTTAACCTGAAGGTTGTCCTAATTCCCCGCCAAAGAGTGCCACGAATTCTGCCTTCTGACACTCAACTGGGCTAAGACATCTGGATTTGCTTTCAGAGGGAAAAGGAGCAAGACAATGAAACAAGCATCTTCCCAAATGTAACCTTTAGGTTCCTGAAATGATTTGGTCCTATTCCCCATCCCCCGCTCCCTGCAAACCCCTAATCAGATCACAGACCCACCCGGCTGCTTTCGAATATAAATGAAAACTTTTCATCTATACCAAAAAGTTAGACTTCTCTAATGTTCCAAACTACAACTTTAAACCCTCAATCAATCTTCTTAATGGACGTGAAAGCCAAAGAAACCTATGGTTAAATAATCTTTTTTTTTTTGAGTGTTTTTTTTAAGTTTATTTATTTGAGAGAGAGAGAGAGTGGGCGAGGGGCAGAGAGAGAAGGAGAAAGAGAAGCCCAAGCAGACTCTGCTCTGTTAGCACAGAGCCTGACTCAGGGCTCGAGCTCATGAACCTTGAGATCATGACCTGAACCCAAATCAAAAGCCAGACTCTTAACTGACTGAGCCACCCAGGCACCCCTCTGGAGTTTATATTTTTAAAAAGTATTATTGGGGCACACCTGGTTAGGAGTCCTGCTTTTGATTTCGGCTCAGGTCATGATCTCAAGTTTCGTGAGACTGACTCCTGCATTGGGCTCTGCACTGACAGAGTTGAGTCTGCTTGTGATTCTCTCCCTCTCTTTGCCCCTCACCCCCCGTGCTCTCTGTTTCTCTTTCTCAAAAATAAATAAATAAACATATATATATATATATATATACCAAAAAAATATATATATATATACCAAAAAATATATATATGTGTGTATATAAAGTCCAGAATTTTCTGGTAAAATGAACCCGTGTTTCCCCGTGATCAAAGCAGCATCTCCAGCCTCTCACTGCACAAGACCGTGAGCCTCACTGATTTCCCCCAGCACCTTGAGAACCACTGGGCAAAGAATAGTCTTCCCACGAATATCTGCTGGCTGAATAACGCCCTATAAAAGTCATTGTGGCAGGGGCACCTGGGTGGCTTAGTCGGTTGAGCGTCTGACTTCAGCTCGGGTCATGATCTCACAGCTCGTGAGTTCGAGCCCCGCGTCGGGCTTTGTGCTGACAGCTCAGAGCCTGGAGCCCCCTTTGGATTCTGTGTCTCCCTCTCTCTGCCCCTAACCCACTCGCATTCTGTCTCTGTCTCTCTCAAAAATAAACATTAAAAAAAAAAAATTAAAAAAAAAAAAAGAAAGTCAGTGTAGCAGTTGTTAATGACAACAACATATTCCAAGGATGGTGGTCGGGAGCAGGGGCACCTCAAGTACAGCTCCCACTAGCCTCTATGTCTGGTCTTAGGCTCACTCTCCTCTACTCACGACCCTCTGCCCTCTCGCAGCGGCTGGCTTCTCTACATCGAGTCTCTTCTCCTCCCTCCCATCATTCTTCTGTACCTGTCTCCAGACAGAACGTGTCCTTCCAGAACTCATGTGTTGAAACCTCACCCCAGTACGAGGATGGTTGGAGGTGGGGTCTTCCTGGACGTGATTTAGGTCAGGAGCGGGGAGCCCTCGTGAAAGGGGTTAGGTCCTTATAAGAGAGACCTCAGAGAGCTCCCTTGTCCCATCTGCCATGCAAGGACACAGCAAGAAGACAACCATCTGTGAATCAGGAATTGGGCCTTTACCAGACACTGAATCTGCCAACACCTTGACCTTGGACTTCCAGCCTCCGGACCTGTGAGACGAAACGGTCTGTTGTTAGAGCCGCCCAGGGCATGGTGTTTTGTTACGGCAGCCTGAATGGACTGAGACGTGCTTTTTTCTGTTCTCCCCCTTTTTACCCCCTCACTCATCCCCTTTGAGCTTTCTCTTCCTCTTCCTCTCATTTTCGATTTGCCTCTTCTCCCCTGCCCACCTTCTCCCTTCTTGGCCAAGCCCATGGAACTAAGCTTTATTTTAAGGTGGTCTTCTGATTTAAGTACCAGTCTCTCAGTTCTTAATTTTTCTCACGGAGCATTGGAATCTTACGGGCATTTGCACCGCAACAAAGGACAGATTAATTTTTTTTTAGTTGTGTGTGGCAAAAAAAAAAGAATAAACGTTCTCTGTGATGACAGGTGGCTCTTGAGAAGGTGAGGAGTGCCTGGCAGACTCCCCCGGACGCCCCGCTGCTTCTGCACACCGGAATAGCCTGGCAGTTTCTCTCTCTCACCTGAGCAGTAGCATCCAGAAAGCTGGCCAGTTCCCAAGTGATGGAAGCAAGTTACCCTACTGCCCACAGCTCCTACTTTATGAAGAAAAACAAAGGATCTGCGGGTGGTGTCTGACTTTATGTAGGGGATTAGGTAAGTGCCTTGCGAGGAATGAATCCTGTTATCCACTGCCTGCCTTTCCAACTCCAGTTTTCTGTCCAGTTATTGTTGGGGCAACACTCATTAAGTAGAGGGTATCAGTGTGTTCAGCAGAGTGCAATTCCTGAATTACTAGGTGAGGAGAAATCCCAAATTTATTTCTCAAATTAACAAAAATGAGTGTGACCTTTATTTCTGGTGTTTTCGATGGGACAGTCAATACTTACCTTTCTCCTTAATTTGAGTAACTGACAAAAGTCAGTTGACAAAAGTCAACAATGCCAGCATGGCTCTGTCATCACTGTCCTGTTGTGAGTTCATTGAAAGGAAAATTGTATAACGATGGAAAAGAATAACAGTCCGTCATTCCTACTTTCAAACCCTCGAGTCTTCAACTTCTCCAGATAAGTTAATTGAAGCAGATTCTTAGAATATGAGGAAAATCATTTTGTGCTACCACCATAGACCTCCGTGCTGTTTCTTTTTAAAATTTGGAGAAGCGGAAGTTGTTAGCTTGTTTTCTTGGTCAACAGATTAATCTGCCTCCCCCGTGGGTCTCTGCTGTTTTTCCATTCACTCAGCTCATACGTTCCTTGGCACAGTGCTTTCCCCCTTCTGGATGCTCAAGAAATATGATTTGATGATAAGCCTGCCTGTGATTTCCAGATGCCTTTGTTTCCCTCCTGTTGATTCCTCAGTCTTGCCAGGGAAGGTAAGCTACTGTGTCATTAGGCAAAGACTCTTCTTCAATAAGCGTAGGTGGGTGAGTGAAGGTTGAATACCAAGAGAACAAAGGGGAAAGAAAATAGAGTACTTTGCCACTTGTACAACCTTTACTAACAATTTTCTTTTGAAGCTGTACGTTTATTACTTTCAAATAAAAAGCTTTGTTGAATAAAAATCTTCTTAAAATTGCCCTTAAGTGCGCCATTTTGTTCAAGACGAACCCATTAAACGTTTTCTTTAGTATAATGAAACCCCATACGCAGCGACTGGAAACATTTGTCCAAATGCTAAAAATTAGCCGTCAGCTTAGCGTGGACGAGCAAGCCAAAGAGTGGATGTATATTTACTAGGCTCTAAAGAGCTTATTTTTGTTTTGTTTTGATGCTAGGGAAAGGCAGGTGGCTCCAACCCAGGACAGTCCCTTTGTCTCCTCTGTATCAGCCTATTCAGCCTGGCTTTGTTCACATCCACCACAGCAATCCTGGCCGGACCAGCGACCGTGGGGATTCCTAGAACCAGACGACAACCTGCAGAGGAGAGTGGAAGAGCAGGGAAAGGTCAAGGACGGCATGAGTGGGGCACCCCGACAGCCATGGACCCGGCTAATGGGCCGTCATGTAAGGAAAGCTGGTCACGCGGCCTCCCGGCTCCAGCCACGAGAATCAAGGCTGCAGTTTTCAATTATATGGCTCAGGAGTTAGATGTTTACCTGCATTGTCATCTGTGGGGTGCTGTAGCTTGTGACTTATTAAGGCAACAAAAGGATTGGCTGATGATGACTGAACCTTCGTATAGAATGAAAACTACCTACAGCTTACTGAGCGATCGACCCAAGTCTAACCATATTTCCAACAGGCTGAGTAACGTGGAAGGCCAGGATAACCTGATGGAGGACATTAATTCTTCTTCTCCAGTTATGAGAGGAAAAGAAGCTTATTTCCTTTTACCAAATGGCGAAGGGACTCCTGGAGGGAAAGAGCTGGACTCGTGCAGAAGTAGAGGGGTAAGGAAGGGGGAGCATGAGGAGAGGGGACCTACCCACAGAGCACGGGCGTCTCTGGGGCTGGGCAGGGGAGGTAGGAGCGAGTTCTGCTGGGAGACCTGGACCCCAGGCAGCACCCCATCTGGGGGTCACCTACAGAGGGAGTCCGTGGTGGCTTGAGGACTTACCCCTAAGACCTGTGCCCTTTGAGGCTGCATAAAAGGTCCCAGTCACCAAATTCGTCGCAGGGAGCGGACGTGGCGAGGGGCAGTTTGCCCGCCTCTGGGTGGCCTATGGGGGCTGGCAGGCCATATGCGGCCCCAGCCTGTTTTTGTAAACTGAGTTTTGTTGGCACGTAGCCCGTCCTCTTGTTTGCACATTACCTACGACAGATTTCATGCTGCAAGAGTGGAGAACAGACAGAGATGGCGAGGTCTAGAATATTTACTATCTGGATCTTTACTGAAAAAAAAAAAAAGAATGTGCTGACCCCGGAATTGTTAGGGTGGACGACGGGTTGAGACAGGGAGAGCACAGCCATTCCCATCCCAGACGGAAGCTGGGGGATCCAGGGTAAATTCTCAGGATCACTTAGTCCAGAACAAGGGAGGGATCAGCGATGACAACAGTACACAGTTCTTCGTCATCCCCCTTCTTGCCAGTTAGTTCTAATTTAAATATGAGATGGGATTTTATATTTCTAATACGATACACGCTTCAGAAATTAAATAATGTGATGTTTCTTGGGCTAATGCTCCGGACACACATTCATATCTGCTACATGCTGCATTCGTTTCCCACGGAGGGCATCGCAAATGACCCCAGACTTGGTGATTTCCAACAGTAGAAATCGATGATCTCGCAGTTTGGAGGTCAGAGGCGCCAAACCCATCTTGCCAGGCCCCAGTCGACGTGCTGGGAGGGCCGCGTTTCTTCGGAGGCAGAATCTGTTCTTTGCCTTCTAAAGGCCACCCACATTTCTCAGCTTGGGGCTTCTTCTTCGGCCTTCGCAGTCAGCGGGACCGCGTCTTCTCTCCTCTCTGGGTTCTGCTTCTATCGTCACAGCATCTTTGCCTCTGACCGCCACCACCACCCCCGGGTTCCCTCGGAAGGATCCTGTGATTACGTCGAAGCCACTCAGATATTCCAGGATAACCTCCCCATTTCAAATTTTTTAAACTTAGTCACATCTGCAAAGTCCCTTTCACCAGGCAGAGGAGCACAAAGAACAGAGATTGGGAGTGGGCATCTCTGGGCCTCATATTCAGCCCAACGCCCACCACGCAGAACCCCAAGCATTTGACCGACCTTCCACTCAGTAAGGAATTGCGGAAAAGCCACGGAAGCTACAGGAAATGGGGCCGTGCTGGTCCCATCCCGTCTCTTCTTTTTCCTGAACTCATGTTCAGGAATGGGGTGAGTTGGGATGGCACAGGCGATCACTGGTTGGTGGCCTGAACCACCTGCCGAGCGACAGCAGCTCTGTCCTGCAGGAGGGTGAGGTCTCGGACAGCCTTGTTGTACAACTTTGAAGGGCCTGTCTGTCCTCTTTCTCCATGACTCCCTTTGTGCTCCTGGGGGGGCTTCCTTTTCCGTGTCCTGCTCCTCCCTGATCACATCTTTGGTGGCCCTGGAGAAGAATGCCTCTTTCTAGGGAAGCAGGTATAGTTTTAGAAGTGAAATTCTTGTGGTTGCAGGTTTAGAGACCAGGAAGTTGCTCTGGTGGGTTGGGGGGGTGGGGAGGTCAAATACTCAGAGGATGTTAATGACCAGACTCCAAATAGCTTTAGAACGTTTCCTTTAAAAAAAAAAAAAAAAAAGTGTCTGGCCTGTTATGATCTAAATTGTGTTCCCTCTTCTCATGTGTTAAAATCCTAACTCCCAGGATCTCAGAATGTGACCGCATTTGGGGTTGGGGCCTTTGAAGAGATGATTAAAGTCAAATGAAGCCGTATGGGTGGGCCCTCATTCAACATGACTGTTGTTCCCGAAAGAAGGGGAGATTAGGACACAGACAGGTACAGAGGGAAGACGGGGCAGAGGCACAGGAGGGAGGCGGCCATCCGCAAGCCAAGAAGGCCTCGGGAAACCGATCCTGCCGACACCTTGGTCTTGGATTCCCAGCCTCTAGGACTGGAGGGAAATAAGTTTCTGTCGTTTGAGTCATGGGTCTGTGGCGCTTTGCTGTGGCTGCTGTAGGAGCCAATGCGGGCTCCAGGCGGCAGAAGCTGTGGGAAGTGAGGGGGCATCGGTGGATCATTAGCAACCAAAGCTCACACGGCCCCGGGGCGCTGGCCCAGGAAAGGCATCTGACCACCAGAGCAGCACCGGCCACAGAAGACAAGTTCCAGTCCTAGAAGCGGGGTGCAGGTGCCGCACGGTCACAAAGAGGAAGAGGATGCCACTGCCCTGAGCTGTGAAACAGAACAGGTACACTACCAGGAACTTTGAAAGTTGGAGCCTGAAGCCTCTTTGTAGGCAGAGTATCTCTGCCTTAAAAATAGCACCCAACGGGGGCCCCTCAGTGGCTAGTCAGTTAGGCATCCAACTCTGGATTTTGGCTCAGGTCATGATCTCATGGTTCGTGGGATCGAGCCCCCCATTGGGATCCACACTGAGAAGGTAGAACCTGCTTGGGATTCACTCTCTCTCTCTCTCTCTCTCTCTCTCTCTCTCTGTCCCTTCCCCGCTTCCATGGACTCTCCCTGTCTCACTCTCAAAATAAATAAACATTAAAAACAACCACAGCACCCAACAATAAGACTGAGCAACACCTATGTCTGCTTGGCTTTGTCATGATGGACAATGGATTTCCCTCTGGGGTTACATAGGTTTCATCTTTCCTCCACCCAGTGCGTGTCCTGGAAAAGTCGTGCAATTCTGACAAGATGGAGAAAATAGGTTGTGTTTCCTTCCCCCTCTACCTAGACGCTTGTAAGAGCAGAAGCTGTCTAGTTACAAACGATCATATTTCCTTTGTGCCTTAATCCTCTCACATCCTGGTTGCAGTCCCTGTCCTGCTATTACTCTGTCCCAGATCCATGTTTGTCCGCGGTGCTCTATTTTCCACCCTGGTGCTCCTGTCCCTGGCAGGGCTAACAGAGAGCACCGTCCTCTTCTTTAAAGGTCTATCTCGTGGAAATATTTCTCTTCAATTGCTCTAGTACAAACCACGTCATCCAGCCCTACTCATGATTTCCCCGACCGCAGATTCTTTGTGACAAACTTTAATTTTTTTCATTTCTCCTGTGATGTTCCACCCGGCTTCAAGCATGGAATGGGTAATGGAAACAATGTTCACCTTTATTTTCCTTGCGTGACAGAACCGTAGTGGCTTGTAGCAATTGGCATCAAAAGGTGAAGGTACAATCAGACATTTGATTTAATCGGCGAAGAGGTGGCTGAAACAAGATGCAAGGCCAACTTTTGAACTAATATTGACACAGTGGTATAATCCAACAGTGATTCAGGGTACAGTTTTAAGCAGCCAGACAAGGAAATACTAACATTTGGGTTTTTGGTTTGTTTGTTTGTTTGTTTGTTTCGATCAAAGCTGGAAAAGTTTGGAGTGTTTTCTTAGCCAACAGTCTTGGTGTGGTCAATGTATCACATTGATTGATTTGCGAATGTTGAACCAGCCTTGCAGTTGCTCCTCATCAAGGAAATACAAATCAAAACCACACTCAGATATCACCTCACGCCAGAGTGGCCAAGATGAACAAATCAGGAGACTATAGATGCTGGAGAGGATGTGGAGAAACGGGAACCCTCTTGCACTGTTGGTGGGAATGCAAACTGGTGCAGCCGCTCTGGAAAACAGTGTGGAGGTTCCTCAAAAAATTAAAAATAGATCTACCCTATGACCCAGCAATAGCACTGCTAGGAATTTACCCAAGGGATACAGGAGTGCTGATGCATAGGGGCACTTGTACCCCAATGTTTATAACAGCCCTCTCAACAATAGCCAAATTATGGAAAGAACCTAAATGTCCATCAACTGATGAATGGATAAAGAAATTGTGGTTTATGTACACAATGGAATACTACGCGGCAATGAGAAAGAATGAAATATGGCCCTTTGTAGCAACATGGATGGAGAGTGTGATGCTAAGTGAAATAAGTCATACAGAGAAAGACAGAAACCATATGTTTTCACTCTTATGTGGATCCTGAGAAACTTAACAGAAGACCATGGGGGAGGAGAAGGAAAAAAAAAGAAAGAAAGAAAGAAAGAAGGAAAGAAAGAAAGAAAGGTTAGAGAGGGAGGGAGCCAAAACACAAGAGACTCTTAAAAACAGAACAAACTGAGGGTTGATGGGGGGTGGGAGGGAGGGGAGGGTGGGGGGTGGGTATTGAGGAGGGCACCTGTTGGGATGAACACTGGGTGTTGTATGGAAACCAACTTGACGATAAATTTCATATTAAAACAAACAAACAAAAAAAAAACAAAAACAAAAAGAAAGAGGTCTGCAAGCCCATGAGCGACTTCTCTGTAGGAACACTGTATGACATTGACATTGCACTTCCTTCTAGCAACAGCTGTGCTTTTGGATATTGAAGGTGTATAAACTGCCTGGACTTCGTGTATAGGCTTCAACTGGTTAAGAAAGAAGAAGGAGGAGGAGGAGGAGGAGGAGGAGGAATGCATTCTGGACATTTCTTTGTTGCTGATCTGAGGACTAGACATCTGCAAGTAGCTTCTCTGGAAAATGTAGAGCAAAGAGCAGAGCCCGCTTAAGAACTATTAGGAGCGATTGGAAGAGTGTAGGTGGATAATGTGCCCCTGAGTAGGCAGATGAAGAGTTTTGAATCACTGATGATGCTGTTCAAAGACGCCCAGAGACACCTATGACAGATCTGCTCGGCTGGTTGTCCTAAGCTGGTTCATTAGTAGCGTGAGGACATTGGAGACAGGGAACTGAATGAAGAGGCAGGTATGGAGAAAAGGGCCGGTGTAGTCACAGGACCAATAACGAAATCAGCTTCCTTTCATGTTTGAGTGACAGTAGTTCAACAGGAGCTAGATTCCATGGGAAAGGAGCTTGCAGAGAACTACAGAGGAAGCAAGGCTATTCAATACCGCACTCCGGCCGGTGGTCTTACAAACTAATGCCATGCATCATCCCTGCAATCCCTACCTACTGAAGGTCTCTGAGGTACAATCTCTGGGTTGATGTTGCCAGTGAATTAGACAGCGTCTCTCCCTTGTCCAGGCTGCTGTGACAAACTATGGCAGACTGGGTGGCTTATCAATAATAGAAATGTGTATTTCACAGTTCTGGAGGCTGGGAAGTCCAAGATCAAGGTGCCAGGCGCGAGTATAGTCAAGTTCTAGTTTGAGTCCTTTTCCCGGTTCACAGCTCGCAACTTCTCGCTGTGTCCCCACATGATGGAAGGAGCGAGGGATCTCTGTGGAGCCTCTTCTATAAGGGCACTAATCCCATACATGAGGGCTCTGCCTTCACGATCGCCCTTCGCTGCATCCCAAAGCCCCACCTCCACATACTATCATGTTGGGGCGTTAGGATGTCAGCATATGAATTCGGGGTGGACACATACATTCAGACCAGTAGTACCTTTCCTTGTGGAGCTAACATTCTGGGAGGAGAGCAGGTGACCCTGCTGTAAAGCAGGTGGGGGGCTGGAGGACTGGTAGGGGGCAGAAGGAGGTAGAGTTTTCCATGAGTCCCGCTTCCCCAAGGCAGAACAGAGAGGACCTGGGGTCCCAGGTCTCGGCAGCGGAATCTCAAATGCTTCCTCACACACAGGCTCTGCTTTGCAGGGGAGCAGCCTAAGGAAGGAGGGTCCGATGGCATCCACTTCAGTAGTAGCATCTGGCTCCTGGGACAAGGGTGTTTGCCTGGCTGGTTCCTGGAACAGAAGTGACGTGGGACCCGGGGCAGCAGCAGGGGCGGTTGAGCCTTGTGGCGGTGCAAACTGTAACGTGCCCGACTCAGTGACGGCAAAGGTCCTGCTGCAGACCTGTTCCTGTGCGTGGTTTAGGGCAGAGACCCTGGAGGCAGCGAGCTGATTTCTGCAGATGTCTCAAGGATACTGCGTGTTCCTCGGTCTACTCTTTTCTGCTAGATCCACCGTAATTAACTACTGTTCCTGGCAACTAATAACCTGGTCTGATCCTGGCTTACTATCCTTATTAAAACATGTCCCCAGAGTCTATATGCACACAAGCAATGATACATTTTTATGTTTAAGAATGGGACTCTGGTATATACACACCGGGTAGCTTAGACCCACTCTTTCCCGTTAACCACTCTGCAAGAATCCGTGGAATTGTATGTTTCACCATAATTTGCTGACCAGACCCCCTACTGATTTACATTTAAGAGATTTTCCTCTTTTGATTCTTGTAGGCAAGGTAGCAGTGAAAACCCTGACACATTTATCTTGACCAGTTCACGCTGTGATTTTTGTATAGATTCCTAGCAGTGAAATTGCTGGATTATCACATCTACATATCAACCATGTTAATATGTGAAACAAAATGATATTCTATTTTATTTATTTTTTACAGTTCTACTTGAGTGAGAGAGGGGGCACATGAGCAGGACGGAGGGGCAGAGGGAGACAGACTCTTATAGTGCAGAGCCGGACGCAGGGCTCGATCATATGACCCTGGGATCATGACCGGAGCTGAACTCAAGAGTTGGATACTCAACCAACTGAGGTACCCAAGCACCCCTACGGAGTTTTATTTTAAAAGGTTAGACTAACTCATTCTCCCACTACATATGCATGAAGATGCCAAGTTTTCCCATTGTCTCTAGCACTTGATGTGAATAGTCTTTTTAGACGTTGCCATTTTGAAAGGCAAACCGCACCTCATTTTAATTTATATTTTAAAGATTATCGGTGAGACTGAATATGTTTTCTCATGTTTACTGGTCATTTGTATTTTTCATCTGTGTTTTGCATATTCAGAGCCTTTGTCTATTTTCTCCTTTTTTATTTAAAAAATTGTTTTCATGTTGATTCATTTTTGAGAGACAGAGAGACACAGAGCGTGAGCGGGGGAGGGTCAGAGAGAGAGGGAGACACAGAATCCGAATTCTCAGGCTCCAGGCTCTGAGCTGTCAGCACAGACCCCTATGCGGGGCTCAAACCCATGAACTATAAGATCATGACCTGAGCCGAAGCCGGATGCTTAACCGACTGAGCCACCCACGCGCCCCATACTTTGTTATTATTCAGTAAAAATCACCTATATTCTATATTGCATATATGTATATAACATGTATGTTATACAGTATGCAATTTGTGTGCATTTCTCTTGTAAATAAAATTACCTTTTACTACACCCACTGTACAAAAATTTTATTCTACATTGGCTGAAATGATTCAATGTTAGGGAATTTAACAGTGTATTTTTAATTATATTAATAAATAATTTGAGTAAAGAATCATCTGATCCTGAAAAAAAATTTTTTTGATCTAATTGAGAAGAAAATGGTGTGATTAAAGACTTTAAGTAAAACACGATTTCAGATTAAATACTTCCGATAAAAATAAAAACTCCCTAAAATGACTTTTATTTTTATTTATTTATTTTTTTAATTTTTTTTTCAACGTTTTTAATTTATTTTTGGGACAGAGAGAGACAGAGCATGAACGGGGGAGGGGCAGAGAGAGAGGGAGACACAGAATCGGAAACAGGCTCCAGGTTCCGAGCCATCAGCCCAGAGTCTGACGCGGGGCTCGAACTCACGGACCGCGAGATCGTGACCTGGCTGAAGTCGGACGCTTAACCGACTGCGCCACCCAGGCGCCCCTAAAATGACTTTTAAATGATAACCAGAGATCACCATAAAACATGGTATGAAATTGTAAAATCCGAAAGGCATACCTATGGCAGCTGGAAACAAGACAAGCCCCGGGGTACCTTCTGCTAAAATTCAGTCTGGTTTGGGAGGGTTCAGCTAATGCAAGAAGACAAGCAAGTGAATGGTGTAAATTTTGGAAAAGAGGTGAAGGCACTTCCACTTTTGGTCGAGAATATGATTTTATACCTAGAAAACTCAGGAGGCTTAACTAAAAAGAAAATCTCTTCAAACTCATTTTTTAAAAAAACGCAAGCACATGAAGATGTCACTGGGTAAGATAAATATTTGAAAGCCTCAACAGCTTTCCTCACCACTAGTACAACATTTAGAAATTGAAATGGTAAAAGATTCCATTCATGACAGCTACTAAAACTATAGAATGACTAAAAATAAATTTATCAAGGAAGTCATAGGGCTAGAATACATCTTTCAATATTAATATTTTACAGAAGACATAAAGGAAGGCTTTCGTAAATGAAGACGTGCCACATCCCTGAATGGGAAGACTGAACATTGTAAATGCTTCTCAAACAAGTGCATATATTTTGTGCAACGCTAGTCAGAATTCCAATGGTTGCGTGTGAACATTGTTTTGGAATTGGACAAATTAACTGTACATTTTATATGGAAGGATAAGCTTGATAATTTCTGAGAATGTTTTGGAAAAGACTATTAAAAGGAGTTTATCTTCTAGATACTTAAATGTGTGTTAAAGCTACTCTAATCAAAACAATATGGCATGGGAATAGACAAATTGGGCAAAACAGAACCTAGGATCCAGAAACCAAATGAAAAATACTTGAGTTTTGATATATGATAGATGATACTTGGACAAAAGGCTGACAATGTAAACAAGAAAAAGGTATATATGTGCATTTATGCAAAAGTTTTCAATGATTTCAGGATGGATTAAAGATCTAGATGAAAGATAAAATCCATTTAATGACATAGTAAGATACAGGAATTATGCTTTTGTGTGTTTTTTTTTTTAAGTTTTTTATTTATTTTGAGGTGAGGGTGCAGAGAAAGAGGAAGGGAGAGAATCCCAAGCAGTGTCCACACTCGTTGCAGAGCCCAATGTGGGGTTTGATCTCACGACCACGGGATCATGATCTGAGCCAAAATCAAGAATCAGAAGCTCAACGGACTGACCCACTCAGGGACCCCTGCCTTTGTTTTTTAACCATTGAGTGGGGAAGGTGCTTCTAAGCAAGGCTGATAATTCAGATGCCACACAAAAACAAAACAAAACCAACCCCACGGTCTCTTCCATATTAATCCCATCACTTTACAGATTTGGATATAAAGCCTGTATGTGAGAGTAAGTAATTCATCCAATTTCACTCAACTCAGTAGAGGTAGAGAATAAAGGCCTTCTCAGGCGATCAGAATGTTTAACTGGTGTAAAATATATCTTTTTCTTTTTTCTGGTGGTTGCTAAACTTTAATGAACATATAAGTTACCCGAAGTACGTAACAAAACAGTTGCTTGGGCCCCCCAGTTTCCGGTTTAAAATAGGTTCGGTTAGGGCCCGAGAGGGTGCATCTCTAAGAAACTCACAGGTGATGCTCATGCTGCTGGCTGCAACTTTGTGGGAATGAAATCCTTCACGATAAAACTTCTCTATGTGAACAATAAGGGCGCCAATATATATATTAGCTTGGATGCCTCACTAAGCACCCATTTTATTCCAACTTATTTTAGGATACTTAGTATCCTAAATACTTAGTATTTAGTATTTAGTATTTAGTATACTTTAGTATAAGTATTGCAATACTTATCTTGCAAGTATTTGACCTTAGAGCTTGCCCTGTGCAAAAAGCCTTCTCCCCAAGGGGTATTTGTTGAAGACCATGATAGGGACATGTTTAACTTTTAATTGTCTGAGGTGGTGGATGCAGTGAGGACACACTATAGACTAAGCAAACCTGAGAGGGAAAGGTGGGAAAAAGAGTTCACAGGGTCTTAGAAAAGCTCTGAGGTGTTCCTGGGAGTTTAGACGGCCATGCGTCTGTTAGAGCTGTGTACGTGCCCTGGGTTGTGGCAAGCTTGGATAAAAACTGGAGTGGGTCCTAAGTTCTCGCCTTCGGCTCACCTTGAAGCTTTGCACAGGCAGAAAGGGAAGGTAAAGGTAATATTGTCAACTGCCTGAGTGTTGAAGGATTGCCCCCAAACACATACAGAGCCCTCATCAAATGCTGGGGGACTTCCTGGCTCCAGGAATTTGAGGAAATCTCTGTCCAATCATTAGCTGACCACTAAGCTGAGTAGAGACTTCAGAAAAAGAACACAATTTGGGGGGCTGGGGGTGGTAGAATGAGTACAGAAAAGTCACTAAACAAACAAACAGTAACTACAACAAACAACAGTAACAATAACAACAAGCCAGGATGAAGGCAGAAAAAGACCCTATTTTCAGAGTTGCTACATTATATGATTTTCAATGCCCGATTTTCAACAAAAAAGATTGCGGGACCTGCAAAGAAACAAAAAAGCTCGGTCCATACACAGGGCAGGGGGAGGAGGAAGTAATCAATAGCTACTGCATCTGAGGAGGATCAGACGTTGGACTTCATTGTCAAAGACTTTACACATACTGTTTGAATACATCCAAAGAGCCAAAGAAGGCCACGTGTAAAGAACTGAAAGAAAGTAGGATGCCTCACCACATAGAGAATATCAATAAAGAAGTAGAAATAATTTTAAAAATCAAATAGAGATTTTGCAGTTCAACAGTCAAATAATTAGAATGAGAAATTCACTAGATGGCTCAACAGCAGATCTGAGCAGACAGAAGAAAGAAGAAATGAACTTGAAGCTAACCAATTGAGATTATCCAGTCTGAGAAACATAGAGGAGGGGAAATGAAGAAAAATGAACAGAGTCTCAGAAACCTGTGGAAGCCGGTCACGATTCTCCACACACGAATAAAGGAAATCTCAAAAGGAGTGGAAAGGGAGGAAGAGACAGAAGGGATGTTTGACTGAAGTAATAATGGCTGAAAACTCCCAAATTTTGATGAAAACCATTGGTCTCCACATCCAAGCAGCTCCATGAATTCCAAATAGGATACACTCAAGAGACCTACGCATACACATCATCTTCAAACTGTCAAAAGTACAGACCAAGAGAGAATTTTGAAAGCAGCCAGAGAGAAGTGGCTGATTTTGTACAAGCGATCCTAATTTATATTGACAGCCGATTTCTGGCCAGAAACCATGAATGGCAGATATTGGTGGTATGACATATTTAAAGCCCTGAGAGACATATACTGTCAACAATGAATTCTATATCTGGTGGGGGTCAGTTGGTTGAGCGTCCAACTCTTGATTTCAGCCCAGGTTGTGATTTCAGGGTTCGCGAGTTCAAGCCCCGAGTCATCAGCTCAGGGCTGACGGTGTAGAGCCTGCTTGGGATTCTCTGTATCCTGTCTCCTTCTCTCTCTGCCCCTCCCCTGCTTGCACACACTCTCTCTCTCTCAAAAATAAATTAAAGAGACATTTTTTAACAAAAGAATTCTACATCTGGGAAAACTATCTTTCAGAAACACAGGAGGAAATAATATATTCTCATATTTTATTTTATTTTATGTTTAATGTTTTCATTTATTCATTTTGGGGGGGGGAGAGAGAGAGAGAGAGAGCACAAGCGGGGGAGGAGCAGAGAAACAAGGGGACAGAAGATCCGAGGTGGGCTCTGTGCTGACAGGGTGACAGCAGTGAGCCCGATCAGGGGCTCAGACTCACCAACGGTGAGATCATGACCTGAGCTGAAGTCAGACACTCAACCAACTGAACCAGCGAGGCACTCCTATTCTCATATTTAAAAATCAGAGACAATTCGTCCCTAACAGACCTCCCACAAGAAATACTAAATAGAGTCTTTGAGGCTGAAATTAAGGGCCACTAGGCAGCACTGTGAATCTACACAAAGAAATAAAAAGCACCGATAAAAGTAACAACATAGGTAAATAAACGACAGTGTAAAGGTATGTTTACTTTATGCCTTTTTCTCCTATCTAATTTAAGTGACACTAGCATAAAGAAATAATTATAAATGTGTGTTGATGGACACATAGTATATAGTCATACCTGTTTTATTGCACTTGGATATGATGGTGTTTTTTTTTTTTTAATGTTTATTTATTTTTGAGGGAGAGAGAGAGACAGAGACAAGTGCAAGTGAGAGAGGGAGACACAGAACCCGAAGCAGGCTCCAGGCTCTGACCTGTCAGCGCAGAGCCTGATGTGGGGCTCGAACCCATGCGCCGTGAGATCATGACTTGAGCCAAAGTCAGACATTTCACGGACTGAGCCACCCAGGCACCCCATGCGTTTTTTACAATTGAAAGTTTGTGGCAACCCCGAGTTGAGAAATTTCATCATACGTTTTTTCCAGTACCATTTGCTCATTTCAGGTCTGTGTCACATTTGGTAGTCCTCACAGTATTTCAAATTTTCTTCTTCTTCTTATTTTTGTTAGGTGACCTGTGATCAATGATTACAACTCACCGAAAGCTCAGGTAATGGTTAGCATTTTTTAGCAATAAAGTATTTTTTCAAAATTTTAATGTCTATTTTTGAGAGAGAGAGAGAGAGAGAGAGAGAGAGAGAGAGGCATGAGCGGGAAGGGGCAGAGAGAAGGAGACACAGAATCTGAAGTAGGCTCCAGGCTCCGAGCTGTCAGCCCAGAGCCCGACGTGGGGCTCGAACTCACAGACTGCGAGATCATGACCTGAGCTGAAGTCGGACGCTTAACCGACTGGGGCACCACCCAGGCGCCCCAATCAAGTATTTTTTAAATTAAGGTCTGTACATCTTTAAAGACATAATGCCATTGCACACTTAATAGACTATAGTATAGGGTAATCATGACTTTTATATACACTGGGAAACCAAAAAATTCATGTGACTCATTTTATTGCAATTTTTGCTTTGCTTTTTTTTTTTTGTGGCAGTCTGGAACCAAACCCACGATATCTCTGAGGTCTGTCTGTACACAGATGTGATTTGTGATAATAACACCGCAGAGGACGGGGAGGGAAAGGCACTGTAGGAGAACAAGATCTTTGCGTACTATGGAAAGGAAATTGGTATTAGTCGGAACTAGCTTCTTATGTGTTAAGAGGTAAATTGTGTTTCCAGAACAACCACAATGAAAATAACTAAAGCATATATAGGTGAATAAATGGAAAGAGAATCCTAATGGTACCCTTAAGTATGCATATTTAACATCAAAGAAGGCGGTACTAGGGGAACAGATGAACAAAAAAAAAAGGCATCAAACGTATAAAAAACAAACAGGAAGATGGCAGATGGAAAAACAAAGTGAACCTTCTTGCCATGGTACAAGCAGTGAGAAGGGTTGATGCTGACCATGGACGGCCAGTCCCAGGACACCTGCTGTGGTGAGGAGGGATCGGGGGAAGGACACACGTGGGACACACCCAGAAGCACGACCACGGCGGTAAAGCCCTGTACCAACAAGCAGTCCAACTTGCTCCTTGTACGGGGTCCTGAGCTGTCCCTACCTGGTCCAAGCTTGGTTCCCACTCAGAGGTGGGCTGGCCGTGAGGAGAATAAAGCTTACACTGGCTGCGTCCCGCTCCCGGGATGCAGGGAGGATTCACATGCGTGACCCACATGCATGAAGCAGTGCTCCAGCCTGGGGGGGTCATGTTTACAGCCTGCTGGTGGGGGGATGTAGGAAAGGCCTGGGCGGGGGGGTTGGACAGCTGGACGTGCCCACCAGGCAGTGGCTGTGTGAGGCCACATCCAGAGAGTTTGGGGGACGAAGGCTCCCAGGGCTTGGCTTGATCCTGCGCCCTTGCCGGTCCCTGGAAAGACCCAGGGTCTCTGACCGCTTCCCTGGTCTCTGCACAGCTCCCTAGTCCCACTGGGAGGACCCACGGAGCAAGGCACTGTGCGGAAAGCCACCATTGTGGCTTTATCCCTTATCAGAGGTGGTGGAGAGAAGCGTTTCTCAACCATCAATAATAAAAAACAAATTTCTGTCGACCTTGCTAGAGGAAAGATAGAATTAGTTTTCTATTCTCTCTGCAGAAAATGATATGACCAAATTATTTTCATAGGAGTAGGGCAGTAACAGAGACGAAAAACCCGCAGAAACGAGCCCTGCAGAGGTGAATCAGGCAGCCAATTACTGCCACTACGACTAATAACAATTCCATGTTATTTTTCTGGATTTTACGGTGTCTGTAACATTTGTCAGCTTTTTAGTCTGTACCTCTGTGCGGTTCTTTCTCTCATGTCATAAATGCTGGAGAAGCCGCCACCCCAGCTCAGCTGGTCTCTGCTGTGCCCACTTGCTCGCAGAGGCCATCGGGGTAGCTGCGGGACCGAGCAGGGCCCCCACCTCAGCAGAATCTTCCAGTCCATTGTCATGAAGTTGGTCAGGGAAGTCTCTCACAATTTGTAAAACTTGTCCCCTGTGGGCTTTGCCTCCTCTGTCACCAACAGAATTTGTGTCGCCCTCTTTTGATTTAATCAGTCTTGTCAGTAGACTTGTTTATTTTAGGATATTTTCTAAAATAAATATATATATGTGTGTGTGTATGTGTGTGTGTGTGTGTGTGTGTGTATGTATACACACACATTTATATATATTTATATATGTTTAATATATATATTATTTATATGTGTTTAATATATATTTATATATTAAATATATATTTATATGTTAAACATATATAAATATACAATATATATTTACATATATAAATATACAATATATATTTATATATTATTTATATATGTTTAATATAAGTATATATATTAAACATACATAAATAAACATATTATTTATATATGTTTAATATATATTTATAAATATTAAACATATATAAATATACAAACAATATACATTGTTCCTGTTGATTTGGGTTTTTATCTTCTAGTTTCTTCATTTCTGCCACTGTTCCCTCTCTTTCCTTTCTCCCAATACATAGGAACCAGATATCCTTTCAGGAACCATGGAGCAGCAAAGAACAAGCCGAAGTCTCCCCCTCATGGAGCTTTTGTTCTGTTGGGAAAAGGTAATAAACACATGAATGAGTGAATGTATAAGTTATGGTATAAGGTATACAGTGACTGAGGTGCTAGGGGGGAAATAACGCTGAATTATGGGACACAGAAGGATGGGGGAAGTTCCTGTTCTATGTGGGATGATCAGAAGAGCCTTCTTCACAGAGGTGACATTTGAGCAGAGACCTGAATAAGCAAGGGAGAGAGCCAGACTGCATTTTCTGGGCAAAGAGAAGCACGTGCAAAGGCCCTGGGGTGGCCATAACCTTGGCATGTTAACTAGAGACAGCATGGAGGCCAGTGCCCTCAATGTAGACGAAGCAAAGAAAAGAGAGAGGGGGAAAGAATTCAGAGAGAATTCAGAGAAGGCTTACATTCCACGGGACCTTATAAACTACAGAGAAAGTATGGATTTTATTCTGAATATGAAAGCAAGACAATGGAGGGATTTGCACAGGAGAGTGAGAAACCAGATGTACATATTTTAAAACAGCCGTGGGTGCACAATAGGCCTCTTTTGCTTTCAAGTCTCCTTCAGGGAACTTGTTTTTGGGGTGGAACCAAAAGCCTGAAGGAGCTGGATCCCACGGGGAACAGCTGGGCAGGAGTGAACGTGGCATGTGTGAGGGATAAAAACGAGAGAGAGAGAGAGAGAGAGAGAGAGAGAGAGAGAGAGTCCCATGGGAGCCAGGGGAATTCAGACCAAGGCCCAGCTTTGAACAAGGTAAGGCAGAAAGTCAGAAAGAGACCCATGAATAAATAAATCATCGCACATATATTGCCTTACTAGCAACGTTTTGGATTTAATGTCTTACGAACACGTAGGTCAACATAAATGCTTTTAATGCAAGCAGGAGTATCGCATTTAGGGTTTTCCACATGTTTGCTTCCATAAAAAACATCCCTGTCGCGTGGTTGGCGTGTATCACGACAGCCCCCGCCACCCCTGAGACGGCTGGTCACCCAGCACCGAATGTCCACGAAATGAGGCTCGTCGGGGACGCCGAACTCATTATCTGCTGCCACTGAGTTCTCAGCGCTGGGACCTTTAGGTCGGAGCCTCCGTGCTGACAATCTCTAGGCACATCGCCAGCCGTTGGCCGAAACGCTGTCACAGCCCTGCCGCGTGCTGGACTCACGGCCACCCGCCTTGCTCTCCACCGCGGGCCGCCACACCCTTCCATTTTGATTCAGCTTCCATTTGATTCACTGCTGTCCCCGTTTGCCTTTCGGTGATGACTTTTTCCTGGACTTTCTGGCTTTTTAATTCTTCTTTCGAGTCACCTACTTCACGCCTTTCGCCTCCTGCGCTGAGCGCACCTGTCTTTTTCTCGTCGCTTTCCAAGGTTCTGACTCTGCTGATCTTCATTCCGCTGTTATGTATGTTGGGATCGTTTCCTAATAGTCTGATGATTATCATGGAGGCGTTTTCTGCAGAGAGAGTGTAAATTTTCATGTCATCGGGTCTGTGGCTTTTTTTCCTTCTGTTTACTTTCACGTTCTGCTCAGAGAGACCTCCCCTCCACCCCAAATTCCACCAACATGCAGTTTATCCTTCTCTTGGTGAAAGACTTATATTTACATCTTAACCCAGCTGGCTGTCTTAGTCCCAGTCGTGTTCTGGGGCGGAGAAACAAAATTTAAGACATCGTCACGCTACACGCGGGCTCTCCTGGTCACACTGATGACGTTCCTCGGCACACTCGCCCTCCTCGTGGGGTCCGAGTCCCCAGAGCAGTCACCCGGCGGCTCTGTTCGCAGGGCCAGCTCCACGGCGCCCATCAGATAAGGCTCTGTCCCTAAGCGCCTTTTCTGTGCGCCCTCCTCAGGGGGTGGGGCTGTCCCCAGGCCTGGAGTGGCCATAGATGGCCTCTCAGGGAGGGGACGGACGACAGCCCCGCCTGCCTGGCTTGACCTCTTCCTCCACGTGTCTAAAGAAATGATGGATGGCCGGGCTGGAGACACCCTTAACTCTTGGCAGGAGCCTGCCGGCACCCTTGGTGAACCTAGATGCAGACGCACAGACTCTGGAAGACGAGCTGAGAGTCTTCCCGCTCTGAGGTCGCCCCCATTGGGACCCTGCCCCCTAGAACCACTCAGATCGTCAGATAGTGTGGTCAGAGATTTAAGAACAGCATTCTCCTTAGGCAACTGGAAGGAAAAGATTATTCATCCATGGACATTGTATTTTTAATTTTATTTTATTTGAGAGAGAGAGAGAGAGAGAGAGAGAGAGAGAGAGAGAGAATCTAGAGCAGCCTCCACACTCAGCACGGAGCCCCACGGGGGGCTCGACCCCATGACCCTGGGATCCTGACCTGTGCTGAAATCAGGAGTCGGATGCTAAACCGACTGAACCGCCCAGGTGCCCTTCATCCGTAGACTTCTTAATCCATGTGGAAAATTGCCCTTCTCTTGTGATTTGTCCCAACAGCACTGAGGTTTGTACCCACCAATTTATTAAACCCTACAACACCTCCAGATGCAGGGATGTACCCAGTGATGTGAGAAACAAAGGCGAAAGAAAAAAAAATAAATCTCCTTACATCTTACAGCCCGTGGACAAGTCCTTGAAACAGGCACTGTGACATTCCTCTAGGAGCTCAGCTGCCTCGATGATGACACTTTGCTCAGGGCAAAAGGCAATCGTAGCTTAACATTATCCCAACCCCCCAGGATCCTGTTAAGTCTACTTTAACATATAAAAATTCCTTTGGAAACTTCCTTTATCTCTACACCCCCCACCGCAAGACATATGCTGGCAATCATACTCCAAGCTTATGGCCCCCTAATATACATCTCAAGGGTCTCATGACTCAGGTTTTACTAAATACACAGTAATCAATAACCTTTTCCTAACAGCAGCTAGCCCCTCAAGGTCCTGGAAACCTGTTTCCAAAATACCTTAAAGACTTCCACTGTCCCTGACCCCCTCCCAACTTGAAGGTATATAATCAGTCGCCTGTCGAGACCCCAGTGCAGCTCTTTCTGCCCACGGCTCCTGTCCCCGTGCCTTTATAAAACCACCTTTTTGCACCAAAGACGTCTCAAGAATTCTTTCTTGGCCGGTGGCTCCAAACCCCAGCGTTTACCACGTCACCCAGAACCACTGAGATGCCCCCACTTTGGGGGTCTCGCAGCTGCTGTTTAGAGACAACCCACAGTGGTTTGGAACCGGAAGCCGGAGAGGACACGTCCTGGGGTTATTTTCTGCTGCAAGAAAGACCAAAACCGGGTGTTTCAATCCGGTTCGAGTGACACAATTCACAGTCTTATCTGGAAGGTAATATTCACAGAAACTCAGTCAACGCTCAATTATTCAATCGAGCAGCACCACGTCACTGATCACTTCTAAGCTATGAACTTGTTAATCCACGCACTTATCTGTCCATTTCCCCTTGCGGAGCAGCTCGGCAGGCCCCTCTAGCGTAGCTGTTCTCACCCAGGGGTGACCTTGTCCCCAGGGACAAGGGGGCAGCGTCTGCAGACATCTAATGGGCCAGGCTGGAGATGTTGCCAGACGTCCCACAGTGCACAGGTGTCGCCCCTACAGGTGGGCCGGCTTGTGTGGATGGTGTTGAGAGACCCGGTCTAGAACAATGAGGAGAAGGCACCCTCCACGTCCCCTTTCAGATTTTCTCCCAGTTTAATCCAAGACCGAAAAGGTTGACCTGAACTGAGAAAAGCCGAGTGGTGGAGGCAAACAATGTGTGAGGCAGCAGGGGCCGGGGGCGGGGGGGAGGGTGTCCTGGAAAATCAACTGTTATGAGGGCCGAGCAGCCCCCCGGCCTGGGTCTTGTCATCCGTCCACACAGTGCGACTCCAGGGGGGACTTTTCAGCCTGTGGGTTGGGGTGCCGGGCGTCTCCTGGGCGCTAGAGGGCGCCAGCTCCCTGCCCCACTGGAGCAAAGGGGCGCACGGGTGGCTCCCTCCTCTCCTCTCCGCCTCCTTCCTCAGCTCCCATCTCTGGTCTTCTGCGAAGCAAACCTTCCCTGCACCCGACCTCCATTTCCACCTTCTTGCGCCGGTGGGCTCGGCCGCGCCTCGGTCATCATCCAGGAGTCTGTGCCGCACCGAGCACCGAGCACTGAGCACTTAGCCCTCAGCACCCCCAGGGGTCAGTGTTGCCGCCCAGCCCGTTGTTCCAGGGAGCGAGAAGCTCTGGCTTCAGACCGCGCCTGTGCCAGTCTCTCAGTCTCTGAGCCTCAGTTTCCTCATTTGTAGTGGGACCCATAACACCGGCCTTGGGTCCCAGTTTTCAAAATACTAGGATCAGGGCGCCTGGGTGTCTCAGTCCGTTGGACGTCTGACTCGCTTGCAGCTCAGATCATGATTTCACCGGGGTGAGATCAGCTGACAGCGAGGCGCCCACTTGGGGTTCTCTCTCCCTCTCTCTCTGCCCCTCCCCCCCTTCTCTCTCCCTCCAACTCAACCCCACCTGGGCTCTCCCTTGCTCTCTCGCAAATAAATATTCGTTGATTTAAAAAAATGTAAAAATAAAAAATAACAAGATATTAGGATCCAGCCAGGCAGTGTGCATCATCATCATGGGTATTTTAATATTAATTTCTAAAAAAAAAAAAAAAAAAAAAAAAACCTATTAGAAGACAAGGTGTAATCATGGAATGTATTTGTGCCGTCCCTCTGTTATTCCAGTAAAAACTTTGAAGCCCAGGTCTTCCTGTGCCTCGGCACCCCAAGGACCGTGCTCTGAGCGGGGGCTTTGGAATCCGATCTCCTGATCCTGGATCCCGACGGCTCAGGGGCGGTGGGCAAATCACGTTTCCCGGGGCCCCGTTTCCACATTTTGCAACGTAGGATGAAAATCAGGCAGCCCTTCACACTGCTGGGACAACGCAATAAAGTAACCTTTGGGACATGTGAGGGGTAGAGCCCCGCCCGTGTTCAGCGTGAGGTGCCCTGAGGCCTTCCCGGGCTCCAGGGAGGATAATCCAGAAGAACCACCTGGTGCCGGCCCCACCCGAGAGCCTTGTCTGCCGGCTGCCCTGAAGCTTCAGCCTCCGCTCCACCCCTCGGAGCATTTCTGTCACCTCGCAGCCAGCAGGCCCCGACAGGCTCTGTGCTCAGAGTGGTTCAGGAGAGTCCCGGGCCTGACACCTGTCCTCTTTGCAGGACAGAGCAGATGCCCCACCAGCTCCCTTGGAAGGTGTCTAACCACTGACATGGGGTTGATCGACCAACATTCAAAGCTGGTTAGGTTCTGTGTCAGGGTCACAGGAAAAGGCTTATAAAATGAAGATGAAAAGCTAAAGTTACTCCATTATTTCTTTATTTTATTTTAATTTTTTAAACTCTATTTATTTTTGAGAGAGAGAGAGAGAGAGAAAGACTGAGTGGGGGAGGAGCAGAGAGAGAGAGGGAGACAGAGAACCCGAAGCAGACTCCAGGCTCTGAGCTGTCAGCACAGAGCCCCATGTGGGGCTCGAACCCACAAACTGTAAGGTCATGACTGAGCTGTAGTTGGATTCTCAACCAACTGAGCCACCCAGATGCCCCTATAATTATTTTGGAAGAGAGAGCTTTTCCAATTGAAGTCTTTCTATACCTATTAAATTAGTAAACATTAAAAAAAGATCTTAAATAGCAGTGCTGGTCAAGATATGTAAAAACCAGCAGATTTGTGTATTGCTAACTGCAGCCAATCCATGCAATCTCCTTAAAAAGCAATTTGCCAATGCATTTCATAGCTGCCGACCTAGGACTCCTACTTCTGAGAACTTTCCCTATGAAATTATGCAAAAAGTAGGATAGACAAGAATCACAAAGATACCTGTTAAACATTATTTATAATAGTAGAAATGAAATCACATTCAATGCTTCCCCAAATAAGGGCATAGAGAAGTAAAGTATATTAATTCATCTTTTAAACAAATATTTACCAAATGCCTTTATTTCTGGGCCCTGTGCTATATATCAGCTCAACAGTTATTAAAATGATAACTACAGAATAACAAGAAAATGCTTAACATCTTAAGGGAAATGAAATGTATTAAAATATCTCTTTGCCATGATTATAATGATATAAAATTAAATATTTTTATTCACAACATTTGAATGGGAACATGGGCAAGTCAAAATTGCTGATTTATTAAGAGGCTGAGTTTTGAATGACTTTCTTCTTCCTTATTTGTTATTCGATACTACTTTTTTTTTTTTTTTGCAATAAGCAAGAAATCCAATTAGAAATGTAAATATCCCCATTCCTGCAGCCCAGCAAAAGAATCACTGGGTTTCTCCGTAGCTCACACTCTAGGTCTTTGGAAGGCTTAGCCCCATGGGCCTGAGGATCCTTCCCCCTAAAATCCTTGCTGGCTTGTCTGCACTGTTCTGCTTTTTTTTTTTTTTTTTTTTTTTTTTTTTTAATTTTTGCTCTCTTAGATATGATTTAAAACCCCAAAGAGAACTCGCTTGGAGAGTGATTTCACAAGAGGTCCATTCATTCTGTTCCTGGAAAAACAGGGAGACATGTTGCTATTCATTCTTGGGATCCCGCTGGGAACTCTTTGTGGGGCCTGGCACTCAGCCTGCACCAGATAAGAGCACCTGAGGGCACATCCAGGAGATCTGGGTGTGACCCCTGTGATTTGCAGGGGTGTTTTGTGAAACAAAACACAGAGCACAGAAAAAACAGAGTAGTATGTTTTCAGGTGAAATTGCCCAGCTGAGCTAGCCGAACTAAACTCTGGTCACATTCCTACTTGGGGGCAGAGGGGATGGCTGTCCCCCACAGCATGCTCCTGGAAGGGGCTCACCTGCACAGACACTGGTCCCATCCAGGAAGGCATTTTTATTTTTTAACATTCTGGAAGCATACCAGTCGTAATCAGCTTGTTCCCTCTGAATTAGCCACCAGTGATTGAATCGGTCTTCAAAATTCTCAACTACAGGCAATCAAGCACAACTTTGATGCCCTGAGGGGTTAGAATTTCTAGTCTCTGACAATTTTCCCCAAGCACCCTCTGCCTTTTAAGAAAGAAAGAAAGAAAACTGGAAAGGAAAGGAAAGGAAAGGAAAGGAAAGGAAAGGAAAGGAAAGAAGGAAGGAAGGAAGGAAGGAAGGAAGGAAGGAAGGAAGGAAGGAAAAGAAAGAAAGAAAGACAGAAAGAAAGAAGAAAGAAAGAAAAAATAGAAAGAAAGGAAAGGAAGGAAGGAAGAAGGAAGGAAGGAAAAGAAAGAAAGAAAGAAGAAAGAAAGAAAGAAAAATAGAAAGAAAGGAAAGGAATGAAGGAAAAGAAAGAAAGAAAGAAGAAAGAAAGAAAGAAAGAAAGAAAGAAAGAGAAAAAAGAAAGAAAAAGAAAAAGAGAGAGGGAGGAAGAAGAAAGTGAAATCTACTTTTGAGGTTTATTTGTGTTCGACCTTAGAATTCCACTGCATAGTGTTACATTCAATGGCCTGTAAATTTGAATGGCAATGATTTAGATTCTAAAGGTATCTAGATTCATGTTTGTCTACTAGCCCGAACGCAAGCTGATTCTAATAAGGAAGGCTGATTTAGAATTTAACAGTGAGTGAATTCCCAATGGAGACTGTCACCGTGTTTACCCACGGATGGCACCAGAACATAACTGTGGTAGTACTCCCAACCTCTGCCTCTTTCCTTTTATGATAGATTTTTAAAATCGTGGTAATATACATAACATTTACCATTCAAACCATTTTAAGTGTACAATTCAGTGGGACTGAGTACGTTCCCAGTGTTGTCTAACCATCACTGCTATTCTAGAACTTTTTAATCATCCCAGAGATTCTGTACCCATGAGCTCCCCAGCCCAGGCATCCTCTGTTCCACTTTCCATCTCTATAAATTTTGTCTTCTCTGCTGCCTCATCTAATCGGACTCACGTAGTATTGACCCTTTTGTGTCGGTCATCTTTCCCTTACAGTGTTTTCAGGGTTCACCCATTTTGAAGCATGTATCAGAACTCCATTCCCTTTCATGTCTGAACAACACTGTGTTGTAGGGATATTTTCATAAACCACATTTCGTTTACCTGTTTATTTCTTCTTTTAAAGTTTATTTATTTACATTGGGAGAGAGAGAGAGCTCGCACAAGCAAGGGAAGAGCAGAGAGAGAGGGAGAGACAGAATCCCAAGCAGGCTCTGCACCGTCAGTGCAGAGACTGACTCAGGGCTCGATTTCATGAACGATGAGATCATGACCTGAGCCGAACTCAGGAGTCAGTTGTTTGGACAGCCTGAGCCGCCCAGGTGCCCCCTCGTTTACCGGTTCATCTGCTGATTGACACTTGGGTTATTTCTACTCTTTAGCTGTTGTGAGTAATGCCGCTATGAATATTGCTATACAGGCGTCCGCTTAAGCCTCTGTGTTCAATCTCTTGGGGATATTCCTAGGAATGGAATTGTTGGGCCATATGGAAATTCCATGTTTATCTTTTTGGGGAACCACCCAACTGTTTTGCACAGTGGAGTCCCCACTTGACCTGCCCGTTTGATAGAATTGCTTTTATTCCCAGATAGTTGCTGCCTGCCTCTCTGAGGGCATCTCCTGTCTCCCCCTCTTTCTATGGGTGTGGCCACTCGGCCATGGGGGTGGATACGGCGGAGCTTCAGAAGAACCACGGTGCACAGACTCGTGGCAACAGGGCTGCTGCAAGCGGGCGGCCATCACGGATCGTACGTGAGAAGACACTTCCTCCAAACCCTGCGACTGATTGTGTGATCGATGACTAGCATGAAACATAAAACTGCCATTTCTGTGGGTCAAAAATGGTCCCATTTCAGCCCTTGGATACGGCTTAACAACTGAAAACACCAGCAGCAGCAAGGCATTGATTCCACTGCCTCACTGACTCCTCTGCTCAAGTTTGGAATTATTCTCACCCCCACTTCTAAGAGGGGGAAACATGATGTTCAGGTTTTTCAAGACCGGATTTTAGCTATGACCCTCTGTTGTTCAACAGGTTCCTTCCCAGTGCACTCCCCTTCTGTCCCAAGGTGCTGCTGGAGATTCCTTGGGATAGAATGGATCTCGGTCCCCGTTGCTTGGGAGTTACATCGTTAGAGCTCACAGTTATGAACCTGGAACTTGGTTCAGTATGTGCTCTCCATTCTTAATATCCCTATTTCACAGATCAAGGAACAGAGGATCAGCTCATTACTGTGCCTACTGCATCGCACAGAAGTTACTTAAACGACCAGAATAGCAGGTGCAGTTTTAGCGAGAACAGAGGAAGCCAGCTTGTCAGTCTTGAAATGCAATGGTTTGCCTTGTGCATGGACTAATTCCCTATCTTTCAATGGTATTATACAAATCCACTGAGGCTCCCAATCTAAAATATTGTGCTCAAGGTTTCTTCTCTCCTTCCATAGAGCCTGTTTTCTGGATCTATCATCAACCAGTGCCATTAAGAACATCATGCTTCCGTGATCAAAAGCGTAAGTCTGTATTTCAAGAATTCCAAGTATGAGAGCAGAAAGCAGTGGGGAATGTGCTGGAGAATTTTATCATGAAACTGAGCTTCCTGACCGTATCTGATCAGTGTTCTCTGGAAGCCAATTGCCTAGGTCTTAAATGAAAAATAAAACATTAATTTATACTCACAAGCACAACATCTGCTTTCTAAATGAGTGGATTTACAGCCAGAGGGCAACCCATACATTTAGTAATATAATATCCTATCCCACTGTTAGCCACTTATTTATTTTCCAAATCCTTTTCCACCTGCCTGTTTTCAGAAGAATCTGGCTTCCCCAGTGGTTCTGGAATTTAGGTCGTTCAGACCATGCTCACCGAGCGCTGAGCCCAATTTAGCTACAGGACCTCACATATTCCCACATTCAAATTCTACCCAGTCATACATCAGCATGGACTTGCATTACTTACACAAATCTAGAAGAAGAGAGTTTAGTTACAAGAAGCTGAAGAATTCACCCAGGACCATGCATTTTAACCTCAAAAATAGAGAGTCACAATGTATCTTTTTCCTTAACAATGCTGAGTTTTAAACAAAATGAATTCTCAGCGCTCATTTTAAAAACGGACATATTTTCAGGCATTTAAGTCGATATTTTATTTAATATTATTTATGCTGATGATCTTGTGGAAAACTGTTTAAAATAAAAACTAATAGGGGCACCTGGGTGGCTCAGTCGGTTAAGCGTCCGACTTCGGCTCAGGTCATGATCTTGCAGTTTGTGAGTTTGAGCCCCGCATCGGGCTCTGTCCTGACAGCTCAGAGCCTGGAGCCTCCTTCGGATTCTGTGTCTCCTCCTCTCTCTGCCCCTCCCCTGCTCACGCTCTGTCTCTCTCTGTCTCTTAATAATAAATAAACACTTAAAAAATAAAATGAAATAAAATGAAAACCAATAAAACACCAAAAAGAAAAAAGGAAACCCACACTTCATTGGTTTGAATATGTTTTAAATCACAGGAAACAATCACCAACTCATGAGCCGCAGCCAGAATGATGAAGTAGATCCAGATGTCACAGATCTGAAGCCAAATGTTTACGTCACATCTTAAAAACAATCGGTATTGAGTCCCGTGAAACTATGGAGCCATATATTAGGTACTTTTGTGTATCAAGGAAACAGAGGGTGATGCTGGCTTTATATACAAAGGTAATGAAATAAATGTCCACAAGGTAACTGAATTTATGTTGACTCTCTCCCAAAGCCTAATGTTTTCAGTCCATTGAAGCCGATTTTTCCAGAACCTACCCTCTCCCCTGGCATAAAGGTTTCAGTTGAATCTGCAAAGATTGGCAAAATAATATTTGTTTTAAAAAAAGAATATACCATTGAAACTAAGTTTGTGTTAATACAATCTCTAATCTGATTTCCAATCTCATACCCTAGTAAGACACTTTTTAAAACATGTGGGTCTCCCTGTCCCTGTTGTTTGGAGTTTTCTCCACTATGGGTGCCATCTGTCTGTAACATCTGTTATCCCATGGATTGCCAAAGTCAATTTGGATGATCTGCCTGGTTTCTTTCTCTTTTGGATATTTCTGACTACCTGACCCTCTTGTTACCCGAAGAGATGTCGGTCTATATGGACAAAAGTTGGTGTAACCATATTTCTAAAGCCTAAGATTTGAATATTCATAGTCTGATGAGTATGACTAATACCTAAGCATCCAACAGGGTGTTAAGGTCTATCTGCATGGGGCTCCTGGGTGGCTCAGTCAGTTGAGCATCTGACTGTGGCTCAGATCACAATCTGGCAGTTTGTGAGTTTGAGCCCCGCATCGGGCTCTGTGCTGACAGCTCAGAGCCTGGAGCCTACTTCAGATTCTGTGTCTCCCTCTCTCTCTGCCCCTCCCCTGCTGATGCTTTCTCTCTGTCTCTGTCTCTGTCTCTCTCTCTCTCTCTCAAAAATAAATAAACATTAAAAAAATTTTTTAAAAAGATCTGTCTGGAATGGGTGGTCATCAGTTTGAAGACCGGTAGACATTAAATGCTAATGTGCTCCTAGCACTTCCAGATTATTCTGTCTTCAACAGTTATTATATTTGAATGAGTGACTGAGAATTCGAAAGGCATTTGTGGGATATTTGGGTGACTCATTCAGTTGGGCATCTGACTTCGGCTCAGGTCATAACCTCGAAGTTCATGGGCTCGAGCCCTGCGTTGGGCTCTGTGCTGACAGTTCAGCCTGGAGCCTGCTTTGGATTCTCTGTCTCCCTCTCTCTCTGCTTCTCCCCTCCTTGTGCTCTGTCTCTCTCTCCCTCAAATAAATAAATAAACATTAAAAAAAAGGCATTAGTAATTTGTGAGACTTTTTAAATTGTTGCATTTATTTTAATTTTTTTTTTATTTCAAAGAGAGAAGGCATGAGCAGGGGAGAGGGGCAGAGAGCAAGATAGAATCTTAAGCAGGCTCCACACTCAATGAGGAACTTGACGTGGGGCTCAATCCCATGACCCTGAGATCATGGCCTAAGCCAAAATCAAGAATGGGACACTCAGGCAACTGAGCCACCCAGGCGCCCCTGTGTTTCAATATTCAAATTATTACGGTATCTATACTTACAAAAAGTATTTATATCAGCACCTTTTCAGTCAGTTACCATGTTTAGTCACTGGAAACCACAGAGAATCCTTGACCAAAGGAGTCAGTGTCAGCATGGGGAGTGGGACACGAGGGGGCAATCCTGGCATTCTGGTTTGGGGCCGCTTACCGAACCCCTATCTGAAATGGGATGAGGTACTATGCTGGCTCCCTTTTCAGTAAGAGCCTGCCTGGTAGCCAATCCTCCTTTGCTCTTGACCGAGCAGGGCTGCTGGATCTACTCCGGCGGGGAGGGGTGGGGGACCACGGGCAGGGGATGAAGGGCACATAGCACTGTGCCCTGTAGTTAACAGCCTTCTGGCCTGACCCATGGGCATGTGACCCCCAGCCAAGGCTCCCAGGGGCCACAATGGCCAGTCCACGCCTATAGATGCAGGGGTAGGGTAGAGGAAGAGTCAGCACCTATACAGAGGCTAACCCCATGCTACCCAAGCTAGATGCCAGGACAGAAACAATTTGTCCAGGCTAAAGGTTCCAGCCAAGGGCTGCTACAGAGGGATCAAAGGCTGAGTCTGTTTTGCTTCTACAATGGAGCAGTTAGCGTTCTACACAATATCCATCAACGAGATAGCCAGGTGACGTTTCTGGAAGAAATAGTTCTAGGAGAGTAGATTGCAAAAACGTTTCTTTTTTTTTATTTTATTTTTTTTTTCAACGTTTATTTTATTTTTGGGACAGAGAGAGACAGAGCATGAACGGGGGAGGGACAGAGAGAGAGGGAGACACAGAATCGGAAACAGGCTCCAGGCTCCGAGCCATCAGCCCAGAGCCCGACGCGGGGCTCGAACTCACGGACCGTGAGATCGTGACCTGGCTGAAGTCGGACGCTTAACCGACTGTGCCACCCAGGTGCCCCTGCAAAAACGTTTCTACAGAAAAGAGTATGCATCCTCTTTTCTAGAACTCCTTGGTAACGTTTAAGTATCCAAACAGTCTGACCTTAATATTCATCTCATTTACTAGCCTTCTGAAAGCAGAAGTTGCATGTAATGGAATCAGGATTTGGCATCAGAGGAAAAAAAAAATCACAAGAGAGTTTGTATATTTACATATTTCTCCCTGAATGTTTGAAACCGCCCCCACTCTCTCTCTATCCACCTGCCGGTATACACACCGTGATTCAAAGAGCCGGCATCCGCACTTGAGATGCACAGAAAATAAAAGTAACTCTTCACTGTCCCCTCTCAAAGCGGGAGAAATAATCACCTACAGGACACAACTGCTGTTCCCCGAGCTGGATGCCTGGGTGCACGATTAGTTATAAACCTTCCCACCTACTGGGACGAAGGAAAATAAAATAGCAGGAAGATGGAGACTGTTAATTTGTTCCTTGGTGGGGGTAAGTCTGAGATGCATACCCAAGTTCCCACACCCAAGAAGATAAATACTTTCCTGCAAAGACTTCTGTTATTTTAGTACAACCAAGCGTGCATGTCTTGGGCGAGGAAACCATCCTCTGAATCTCCATTCCTGGCAATTGGCCAACCCAAACCTCAACAGGCTTTCCATCATCACACATGAGCTACAAGCTCTAGCCAAACTGGGGAACGTCTTTCATTTCACAGGAAGCAAAAGGGTTCCGAAGCTGTTTTAGAAATACCTATATATCTGAGCATCTAAAAACCATCAGTCACATAGCAAATGCATCTGTGACGTGAGGCGGACGGAGAAGCCCCCAGTCCACCCACCTACTGGTGTTGCTTCATTGGGAAGACATGCGATGTGGTAGGAGTTCTAATTTGGTACCATCGGTTGAAAAGGTCCCAAAGCCGAGCGCACAAATGCAAGATGAAACAGCTTTTCAAACTATTTTCTGGTCTGTGGGCCCGGTTAGGGGAAATGGAAAATTCAGGCCCGGGTTCCTCTTTCCTCCTCCATCTGCCTGCTCTTTTGGGCAGTTGATGGGACATGTCAACATGGCGTCTAGCATCTCAGCAGTGTGGCATCGGTGAGCAAGCTTACCAGGACAGAGAAGGCCAGCCTGTCCTCAGCTCTCTCTCAGATCGGACGACTCTAACAAACAGAGCAAAAATAATCTGCAAGTTAGACCCAAAAGGAGCAACCAGTCCTTTCAAGATCCATCATCTAGATGAGGCATCGGGCGCACGGGGACCCCACGGCATTCACACACCCTTCTGACATCACGAGTTCAAACGTCCTTTTCGTTTTGTCTAAACTTTTTGAGAAAATTGCTGATTCACGTGCAGCTGTGAGAAATAATACAGATCGATCCCCTTACCACTTACCCAGTCTTTCCCAATCAGGCAACATCTTGCACCCTGATAGTACAGTATCACAATGAGGGTATTGACATTGATGCGATCCGCCAGTGTGCGTTGGGCTCTGAAAATCAATATAACCCTTTGAAAAAGGGGCAAAGCCATAAAAATGCCTCAGGTTAGACAAACAGTCCAAGCTTTGTGTAATTGTGAGCAGACTGCTTTGTTTGACTCAAGAAGGTATGGCAGGCATCGTCAGCTCGTGGAACTGCCAGTTCTCCGAATGGACCAAAGTTCTCTCTCACTGGCAGCACTGCCCATGGAGGAGGAACTTCTTCGCGTTTTGTTTCAGTTTAGGATTTCCCGAAATTAAGATAATAGAGTGTCCCGAAGGGTAGGACCCAAACACCAAGATACAGAACAGAAACATGAAGCTTCTGAGCTCAAAAATGTGAGAAGAGAGCAAAGCAGCCGTCATGTAGTGGGAGAGATAGAGGACCAAGAAGGACAGAATGGACAGAAGCGCACTCACATGGACACCTGTGCTACCGTCCCTGGTGCCCGTCGCTGTGTTTCTCATCTGCCAGGTATGTCTCCCCAGAGAAAACACCAGGAGCAGAGTAGAAATGAGGAAGATAACGAACGGCGGTGAAAACCTAGCAAGAAAGACAATCTGTAAATCAGATGTTTCTTTGATTTGAGTTGTTGCATTTGGGGAGAAAAGTCTCAACAAGCCTTCTTGGGAAAGAACCCACGTATGCTTGCTGTAGAAAACCAAAGGGACGGAGGCAAAAAGCAGAGACCCGATGATCAGCCATGGCACCAACTTGGATATCCTCATCTTCAACCAGAAGAAGAGTGGGTGAGCGATGGGGGAGATCTTGGCGCAGTAGAAAACGCCGAGCCATGTGGCCAGCCAAAGTCCCATTTCATTTACAAACATGAATACCGCAAAATTCTTAACAAGTGGAAGGAAGTCGATCAAGGAGAGAGTAACCAGATTAATGTAGAAGATAAATGACTGCAGACAAATCCTGGAAATCGCCAGGCAGGAAAGAAGGAGATCCAACGGAATCATCTTTCTCTGCTTGATCAACTCAATGCCATTCACAATCACAATGATGCCATTTGCTAAAACTCCTATGAGACATTGTATCACTGGAAGAAGAAAATGGATAATGAGGTAAAAGTCTAGCATTCTGAGAAGAAAAAAATCGGTTACTTTAAAAACTGATGTATTTATAGATTTTTGGACAGTGTAGATTATTCTAGTTTTCTATTTTTCTTCAACTAGACTAGAAACCCTTTGGGGAACATGACTGACAAAAAAGGCAATGGGACAGGAAGGTGGCATACGTTTGTTTATATCACCGTTTTCTCAATTTGGTTCCGAGCCAGTCAAATAAGAAAGAGATACTCCAGCAATAATTTGCTTCTTGGCGATAGCTTTTGCATTTTCCAGATCTACTTAGCTTCGGACGTCGTCACAAGCAAATAGTGGAATCAGACACCTTCAGGGCTGGGAGAAGGGCTCCCGTACCACATAATCAGTGGAAACTCCTCAATCCTTCACCTCCACCATGAATATTGAATTGTGCCTGCAGGTGTAATTCTGCTTCGTGTTAGCGGGGCATTCTTTAAAAAGACATGACTCTGAGATGATCACTTCTGCTATAATGATGCAGAGTGGTCAGCACATAGGACTCCTGAGTAGTAGTTATCCAATATGCAATGGCTCAATGATTCAGGACCACTGAAAATGTAAAGCAGTTATATAATATATGGGATAAACAGAAAGTGTCAAAAAACATAGAGACAAAGGAATTAGGTGTACCCATATGTGTATACAATCAGTCAAAAGCCTAAAGGAAGGCAATGTACCACTGAGAGAATCACTTAGAACCATTCATACCCGTACCCATCTGCAGGATAACATAGGGTTGGAAACCTTTTCCCTGTTTTGTTTTTTTATCCAAAACTATGAGGTTTTTATGACATGATCTGGTTGTTCCAGGGGAAAAGTCATTTAGGAAAAGAGTACCCGATTCAGTTTGCTGTTCTAATTGTCGAACAGACTATTTTTGGAGAAATTAAATCAGCATTTATTAACATGCCTCCCGTACCAGGTGTTACACTAAGGCAGGTCCTCTCAATCTCCACACTATTGACATCGCGGGTTGGATGGTTCTTTGTTGGCGAGGGGCATAGCCCGTGTGCTGTAAGATGCGTCTGCCAGCCAATGCCAGCAGCACACCCCACTCTCTAGGCAACCAGCGGCATTTCCAGACATTGCCAAATGCTCCCTGGGCGGCAAGACATTTTCCAGTGGAACGCCACGGTCCTAGATATCGAGGGGACGAAAGGGAATGGGACACGGTTTTCATCCTTAAGACGTTCGGAGACTGAGGGCAGAGCCCATCCCACGGACGGTGTGATCTACTACAAAGTCATGTGTTTGGATAATTCAGCAACTCCGTACCGGAGCATAAAGTGGGGAACAATTTATTGAAGCTTTTCCGACTCAGCACTTGACCATACAGTTCCCAGCAGGCGTCCTAATGAGGCATGTCTTTGTGGATACATTTCCCTTTGTCCAAAGGTGCCGTAAAGGATACTTAGCATGAATCTTGCTGGTAGAAAACATTAGTGGTGGGGATAAATCTCCTGGTTACTTTATCATTCTTCCCTGAATATGCAATGTCTATGCAGTGTAGGACTCTTCTCTGTTCTTGTCACGGCTTCAGTGAGATAAAGGAAACAAACAGGAACATCAACAAAGGGGGCATCGAGGGAGCCAGATCCTGAAAATCTATGAAATGAATTCATAGATCCTGAAGATCTATGAAAATGGATCCGGATTCAAGCGTGACAAACAAGATGAATCTTGTTCCTCTCCATCAGGTGGGAAGAAAAATGTACTTAAAAAACACTTTCTGTTTGTCCGTTCTGACGGCTGGAAAAGCAAAAACAGAAGGGCCTCCAGCTACGAAACGATGAAGCCAAAAACTCTCAAAAGAGCAGCAACCCCTATTTCCCTGGTTCTCAGTCAAACCTCCGTGCTTCCGCCCTGTCACTTCGTGGCCTGTGAGACTCGGCTCTTTGAGGGCATATCTGGGCTTTCTCCTCACCCCCTACCCCACTCATTTCTTTGGTATTTGGTGCATGGTACTTTTGCGACGTAGAACCGGAGTCGGTTATATAAGGCTTTTCATAACAAAGGAAAAGAGAACTAAATGTTGTAAAGTCGTCTCGAGAGTTTCTGTTTTCTGCCGGTTCCTAGAGCCATCGGGTCATAGGACCCCCGTCTAACTCTTCCCTGTTGCCCCAATGTGGTGGCGACGTTTACGTACTGAGCCCTTCAGCATGGTTTGGGCACCTCAATATCGCAAAACAGTCATGGTGACACAAGGGAAAGGGTGCACAAAAGTTGATTCTGAGTCTAAAACAACGGTCCGGTCTTCCAGCACTGACCGCAAACTAGCAGGTGCAGCTGAGGTGATGCACGGTCCACCAAAGACTTAAAGGGAATAACTCTGTCTAATTGTGTTTATTGGCTGCTGCTTGTCCGGTGGATTGAAGCTTCTTGAGGGGATATTCGGTCCTCAAATGTTCTCTTACAATTTTTGTTAGAACCAGCTTGGGGGCTAGAGGCAATCCTTCAACAGAGAGCTTCGGTTCTTGTAGGTCTTCTGATATGGAAATCCCATGGAGTAAAACATAAAGATTCATGAGGCTTAAGCTACTTTTTTTTCATTAAATAATTTCCATCACCCATGTCTTCAGTGACCACGCACAAAGGCTGCTGACAAGGGCTGCCACCTCGCCCGAGACTGGCACTTCCTACACGGAGGGAAGGCAGAATAAGAGACGTCTATGCCTGGGAGCACAGCATTTGTGTGGCTGCTAAGCCGATGCCCCATTCAACCCCAGGAGGCGGCTGCTGTCAGTGCTGATGCGAAGCCCTCCGAGGTGGTGTTACCCAGCCTTCCCCCTAGATTCCACCACGTCCGTCAAGATAACCGTGGCCTTGGTCATGCTCTTGTGCTAAGAGAGACTGAGCTAAGTATTTTAATGAGGAACCCAACAAACCCACGAAAGAAAAAAAAAAAAGGTCCTAAATACAGACCCCTCTGCATCTTTTAAGCTGTTTGTTTCGGTGAGAAGGACACGTCAGAGAGTTTCTGGGTCTGAGATGAAAAACGTACACGTCTGGCCTCACCTGTCAGTCACTGGCTCGAGATGGTGACAGTTTTACATGGACAAATGGCTCGGAACAGATGGAACAAGTCCCGATGTGGAGAAATTCACATGATGATTACCCCGTATTACCCTGATTAAATCCGCTCCCTCGCACTCATCTGTAATGAGCAATCATTAAAAGAGACAACACTAAATATTCTCGAGGTAACTGACAGGCGGAAAGAGTTGCTTATTTATATTCAAATCACTCAGCTCCTCAAAAGAAAGTGCGATTTTTTTTCACACGCAGTTAGATTGACAGCGGCGAGCTTTTCACCAGGTAGAAGGCTATAATGATCATCTTTCTGCCTTCCAGTGGCACACGGACATTTGCTCTGAGATTAGAGTCATCGTGAAAGTGAGTGATGGTTTTAATACCTTTCCCAAGTGGGTGTTCCCACTTCATTACCAAGGGAACAATTCCTGCTCTAAGGAGCATGTGCATGTATTAACATTATTGTATATTTAATAAGATCGTTCAAATAAGAAAGAAATAGACCCGGGGCAAACCGGCGCAGACCTCCTTGCTGAATCTTCCCGGGAGCAGAGCTCAGTCCTTGTGAAGCCGATATGGAATTTACTGCATCTGAAATTCACAGCATTTTGGTCAGAAAGCTCCCAACTCTTTCAGACTACTCATTCTTTAAATCTATTCATTTGTTTCTCTCCCCTTAAATTTGCAGTTGATCTCCGGGACTAAAATTTTTGTGTTTAATATTCAGGTCACTCCCATTTACTTGTCCTTTCCCTTCCCCTGCATATCCTGGTCATATATTTCCATGCTTTTCCTTTACTCTTCTCAATATGCTGAAATTTATTTGCATGGCAGCAAATAGAATCATGGTACGATGTAATAATACATTGAATTCAGGTCCTACATGCAACGAACATTACAGAAAGAACCCCTTGTTAGTTACAATGTGGAAAAGGAAGCCAGAGATGCTTGCACACGAGTCCCTGGAATAATCTTGAGTCCTAACAATTTTGTCTTCAGCTGGAAAGTGAGCTGTGGAACTTCCAATTCTTCCCGCCCTTCTTCTTCCCCTGTTGTCTCCCCTACCTTCCTCTCTTTCTCCCTCTCCCTTCCTCCCTTTCTCCATATGTCAACACACATTTACTGTATGTGTTATGAAATGAGGCACTATTCCAGCATGGAATATGTAGTAATGCACAAGACAGTCAAAGTCTCTGTCATCTTGGAAATTACCTTTTGGTAATCTGCTGGGGAGGAGAAGAATTAGCGAGGAGAGAAAGAAATACTTCCGGGTAACATAGGGAGAGGTGCTATTTTAGAGAGCGTGCTCAGAGGAGGTAAACTTTCCCAGAGAGGAGGTGATGATCATTGGAAAGAGAACTGAATGAGAAAGGATTGTCTCTGGATGTCTGGGAGATGAACAGAGGGCAGGAGATGGTGATGCCCTCTTGAGTCAAAAAGAGAGAGAGAGAGAGAGAGAGAGAGCTTGAAGTGTTCTGGAAAAACAAAGGACCAAACTTTGCAGTTGCTGGAGAAGCATGAGCAAGGAGAAGAACCCAAAGTGAGGAGAGCAGAAGGGCAGAAATGGCCAGATTGTGGAGGACTGTGGGTCACAGTAAGAGCTAGATTGCATCCTCAGTGTGACAGGAAGCCATCATAAGGTTTGTGTGCATGTGTGTGTTAGTGGGAGGGTTTGTCATAATCAGATCTACGTCCAAAACATTTACTCTGGCTGTTGTAAAACCCCAGAACAACACCATTTACTCTGGATGACAGACTTGGGGGTCAGGAAAAGGAAAGAGCAGAGACAGGAAAACCAATCCAAAGGCTATTGCAGACCTAAGGCAAGGGATATTGTTGGCTTAAATAAGATTGGTGGCACAGAGTAGAAAGAGGTGTCTGGATTGGTAATATATTTTGAAGGTAGAACCAACAGGGATTTCAGATGGCTTTGATGGGGAAAGAGAAAAATAAGAATTACTCTTGGGTCATTGGCATGATCCACTCGTGAGTGATGGTGCCATTTTTCAAGAAGGGAGAGGTTGGACGAAGGTTCACATCAAGAGCTCTGTTGTGGACGTGTTCTGCCCGAGATGCCTGTTATAGGTTGGGGGATTATTAAGCAGTGGGTGAGAGATCTGGAATCTGGGGAGTTACAAAGCCTGGAAATACACATTTGGAATTCACCTGCGTATAGATGATGCTTAAAGTCACGAGACTGGTTAAGATCACGTAGGAAAGAGATTGCCAATGGGGAGGTCTGAGCACTATAAATAAGAAACAGAACAGTTTGTGCATTCGTGTCACCCTTACTGTCCTGTCTGATGCCGTCTCTTTGTGGAAGGAAGCCTGATGAAAGCGGAACATGTGAGCCAACTCTTCCTTCCCTGAAGTCTACACTGCTAGTCGAGGTTTCCTAATCTCTTTATATACGGCTGATTCTATTTGCTGTTTCATTTAGAAATTTCACTTCTTTATTTATAACACAGACGGGTCTATTTGATAAATTTGATTATACATGTTATGCTGGGTTTATCAAGAAATCGTTAAGCTTTTCTTATTTTCTATGCACCGGAAAATTTAAATAACATGGGAATTATCTGTTTCTTGGGGGATGGAAAGTATTCACAGTGAAAGCATCTGAGGCCGGGGGCTTTTGGGAAGGGGCAAAATACTCACCATTTCTTTAGCCCTTAAAATGCTAAACAATTGGCAGACATTGTCTCTGTTTGCCCTTTTGACAACTCTATGAAATCAATGTTCTCTCCACTTTAGAGATTATTAAATTGAGGTGCACAGGGGACTGGAAATTGCCCTCAGGCATGCAAGTAAAAAGTAGTGTTTCCAAGATGTGGACCACAAGCTGACTTCAAATCCTATGTGTGTCCTTAACTATTCAGCACCACTGCTCCCCTGTTAACACTCGTAATAACGGTGAAGATTCCTTTCCGTGGTTTCACATGAAGATTGGACAACTGCTTTTTTTGCCTGCCGAGCACACATCCCACCTGCCCCCCACCCCCACACCACTGCCTTTACCCTGATTTTCTTTGGAAGAACCACCTCTCCTCCATTCTTGTTTATGTGCCTTATTTGGGACTCCCCATCTCCAAATCCAGAAATAGGCACATGAGCTAGGTGTGACAGCTAACATTTCCATTCACCTGACCAGGGATGATCCATTCAGGAATGAGCATGAGGCCCAAATTTGTCAAGTCAGAGGTAATCCCAGAACTTTTGCTTGGGCAGGCTGGGAAAAATGTCCCTCTCCCTCGAAGAGAGGATGTCTTTCTGGTGTTGTTGGCAGCCATTCTGCCACCATGAGAGGCAGACTTGAACCTGTCTAAGAACGGATTCTGCGCGGAGAGCAGCCATGCTGAAAGAAGACAGAGCAAGACCAGGGCTCAGAACACTTCAGCCCCCGCAACCCAGCCTTCACTTCCTGTTGGCCTTGACATTGAAATGAATCCGTAAGTTTCCAGCTTTTGCTGAAGTGAGCTTTGGTCACTTTGGGCGTCTTAGAATATAACAGCCGCATGTTGTAGAGAAAGGCAGAGATGTTCTTTCCACTTTTCACATTGAGGCATTGGAGCCAGAGAAGTGATGTGCTCAAAGCCAGTCATTTAACAATATACCCAGGGCTTGAACCTGTGATCTCTAAATTAAAGTTGACTGCTCCCTTCACGGAACTCATGGTTGTCTCAGACATATTTGTAGAAATTTTTAGAAAAAAATTACAGATTTCTTTTCTGGGGTTTCCCTTATACATTTAATTATTTCTTTCCCCTCACATACTTACTCTGAAAGCTCAGATTTTTATTGTGCTGTAAGAAGGGTTTGCAAGGCATAAGGTTACCATATGGGCATGAGAAGTTTCATTCATTCTGAACTGCACAGAATTTCCCTGGCACTCTATGCTGACTGGCTACACTCCATCCAGAAGATGTGCGGTCCAGTAGATTCTAATATGCATCCACGTATATGCTGGTTGCAACCATTGGATTGGAGACACGGATGAAGAAGAGGCATATCTGGTTTTGAAATCCATTGTGTGCCATTTCTGCCCTGGTCCAATCTTGAATGGTTCTCTCTCATCCTAGGAGCCAAAATCTTTGCTAAGACTGAGCATTCCAGGTTTTCATGAATAAAGTCTGTCTAGGACCTTGTTTCTCACCTCCTTGAGCCAACTTTCTCCAGATGTGATTTTCCAATTCCTAGAAGACCCAGATTGTTTTTCCTTGCTTTGTTTCCCCAGAAGCTGGGAACAGGCTTCATGGTTTAGGGATGTTGGCCCCATTCCCTGCATTCAGGAATAGATACATATGTAGGGATCTATATGGGGATGCCCTATAAGCACTGCTGACTGAGTAGCAACAAAAAAAATGAATATAGCTTCTTATCTTTAGAAAGATGTTGTTATGCAAAATTTACTATTACATAAACTTTATAACATTTTTTCCTACAGCAGAAAATATTATTCCATTTACCCACCATCAACTAATATTATTTTGTGGACATTTGTGGAACAAATGAGTAGGATGAAGAATAAGGTCTGTGACCAGGAAAGAAAATGAATCTCACTAATTCAGAGGATGTGAAAAAAACATGAACTTGGCTTTTGAAATTGAATACGGCAAATTTAATATAGAACCACATCATGCCAGATCTGCAAAGGATATTGGGGATTACTTGTGCCGACTCTTTATTGGATGAAAAACGAGAGAGTAGAATTTCAGAAAGGATGCATGATGCCCTATGCCTTGTTCCAGGGAATATTCAGATGCTGTGCATTTTAGAAGGAAAACTGTGGATTTTCTTCCCCTGGGGGTGACTAGTGCACCTTCCATGAGAGCATAAAATATGGTCTATTGATGGGACAGTGGTGCCTACGGGTCCTCCCAAGACATGTCTAATGGCCATGCTTTTGGGAAAAGCTGTGTAAACTCCACATACATGTATCTCCATCCCACTGCTGTTGATTGCAAAGGATATACACAGGAATTTGCAATCCTTCCTCGAAATGTGAGAAAAAGAAAGAATATCCAGCAATGGTACCTAAGGCTTTCTAGGTATTTGTGTATATATATAATTTTAGAGACAGAGCGCATGAGCAGGGGAGAGAGGCAGAGAGAGAGAGAAACAGAGAAAATCTTAAGCAGGCTTCATGCCCAGCACAGAGCCCAATGTGGGGTTTGAACCCATGAACCATGAGATCATGACACGAGCAGAAATCAAGAGTCAGACACTCAACCAACTGAGCCATCCAGGCATGCCTAGTCCAAAGTATTTTAAATTGCAATCATAATACATTAGAAAGGAAAACATAAAGGAAACCTTTTTTTTGAATTGTTAAATGTTTATTTATTTTTGAGAGAGAGAGAGAGAGAGAGAGAGAGAGAGAGCACCAGCAGGGAACGGGCAGAGAGAGAGAGGGAGACACAGAATCCGAAGCAGCTCTGAGCTGTCAGCCCAGAGCCCAATACAGGGCTTGAACTCTCAAACTGTGAGATCATGACCGGAGCCAAAGTCAGATGCTTAACCGACTGAGCCACCCAGGAGCTCCATAAAGGAAATCTTTAATTCCAATTTTCTGACATCACTAAGACTTATCTTTGTACACTTAAGGCTCCCTACATACATAGTAAGTGTTAATATAGAAGTGTCTTTTTATCAAATATTATCCTTCCTCAATTATCCACTAATCTGAAGGCTGTCTTGTTGTAATTAAATAGACAATACCAATTTTTAAAAAAACGATCCTTTCTGCCTGGTATGAAACACAATTTAGATAATCACAGATTCTACTGTAGCAGAGGAAATTTGGATGATGTTAACAATTAAGCAATCAGGAGTAAGGTTTTTTCCTAGGTTCAGTGGACTCTCTTTTTTCTAGTTGTGACTTAACACGGTGATCTACACAACGTACTTCCTTCTCAGAATTCACACGATCACGAAATAGAAGCAATTTTGGCTATAGAAACAAGATGAGAGCAAATATATTCCAAGAGTAATTGTTCTCAGATACACTCAAAGTGCATCATGCTTTGATCTACAACAGAGAAACTAAATATGACAGTGGAAACATGATGGTGTGGAGTGGGGGAGGAGGAGTAAACTGTCCAACGTGCTCTTAATTATATGGACTGATAATTAGTGCAGCTCAAATCTCTCACGTTGACCCAGATTGCTGGGGACAGGCACTGAGGCCTCGTTTGAGTTTCCCACCGCTTTAAAAACTGATTTACGAAAACTATTCTCATGCCTTTCTTTCTCCCAAATAATCTGTCGGATCCACATTAAGGTTGAACCGCCTTGTGGCATCATTTCGGCTGAGCTGAAGTGTGACAGGAAGAGGCCATAATCACGCCCCCTGTAAGGTTAGATGAAGTTCCCAATGCACTGAGCCTTGAGGGACACGAGGTGGTTACCTCAAGCAGAAGGGATACCTCAGCTAAGTTTCCACCAGCCCCTCACTCCTAATATCGAGGGAGGGGTAGTAGGGAGGAATTGACACGTTGTTTACAAGGCAGAGTCCTGCCAAAGTGAAAACCTCAATTTCTTATGGCGCCCTTTTCTCTTAAGGGCCTGTATCATCATTTAGGAAGAATCGATACAACCCTCTATGCCCCGGGACACCTGGCAAACATTTGGATCTCAAACCAAATTCAGCCCCAGCAAGGCCACGCGCTCACGTGGAGGGAGGGCGTAGCACCGGCACCCAGGCATTCCTGAAGGATCTCTTCAGCCCTTCTCCTCCAGAAAACCCCTTTTCCACCAGCTCACTCCCCCCCGTGATGTAAAACTCCTTCACCTCGTGTTCGGATAGGGAGTTAGATGTGAGGTCGGCGATTCCCGGCTGTTGAAAGAAAGCTCGAAATACCTGCTTCGCTCGGAGACTCATCGTCACCAAAGCACCTGACCCAAGCGGCGTAGAAACAACTTTACAATTCAAAGCCATCTTGAAGTCCCACTCGTTCATTTAGCAGACGTATCACGTATCTCGGCCACCCAGATCTTTGGCATTGCCGTTGTGCATCTGCCCACTGGATGAATACTTACCGGGCACCTAGTAGGGACATCCTTTTATTCGTATGCATCACTGGTAATGCGTGGAAGACGCAGAATGTTAAGAATGTTAATATGTCTACTGGAAGAACTATTCACAATTGCATTTGAAACACGTTATCTGCCACGATTTTTTTTTTTTTTTTTGCCACAATTGGCAAATATTCTATGGACAAGTATAATGGTTAGCGAGAGTTGGAAGTATTTGTGAAAGATTTGTGGAGAATTTTGCTGACTCTAATTTTATGACCTCAGGCTCAAGGAGACTCCAGCTCCGGCTTCCCAAATACTCCTTGCTAATGGCTTCTCCATCATCTCTCTGGAATGTGACTTTATCAGCTTCTATTTTCTCAGTTTCCTATAATTCAATCAAAAGGCAGCAGTAACATGTCCTAGGGCGAGCTCTGTCTCAAATATGATTTTTAATGAAACACGAATATGCACACGCATGTTCCAGCAAGCTCTTCTGCACGATGCCAAAGTGTATTAAAAGTGAAACCACATTTACATTTGTTTTGCATTTGTTATTTAAGAGGTCAAAATATGCAAACCGCAGCCACTCTTGTCAATACCTTCAAGCAAAAGAACATTTTATTGAAGTTAGATTCATGAGCAATAGAATAGCTAATATTCCTCATTTGGGGGGAAAAGGCCGCATTTTTAAACATAGTAGGCATTTATTTCTTATCTAAAACCGAGAAGACTTAACCAATGTGCATTTTGAAGCAGGTATAATGACCCGCACATAAATATGCAATTAAAAAAAGCAAACAATTATAAGCAGTTTATAGCTTCAATGGAAATGGTTATACAGTCTGCACTTGGTCCTGGAAATTTTTATATGAAAAATAAAATTAGTAATAGAGGAATAGAAGACATTTAGTGATTTCCAAGAAGGAGTTTTAGAGACAGCCAATTCTTACCCAAGATACACAAATAAAGAAGATGGCTCTAGGAAAATTTGTATTTTCTGAGCTAGATAATAGAAAGAAAATCTTCGCTAACATAGCTTAAGAATTACCATCTTATTATATAGATGCTAAACTCATTAATGGCTACCTTCACCAAAAGAAATTTTTTTTTCCAAATCAAAGAAGTTGGGTTTTTGCCAAATCAGCACCCGTGTTTGCCCTGGAAAACACTGGGCAAAATGGTATGGAGAAAAAAAATAGCAAAATAAAAATTCAATGTGTGTGACGTACTTCCTGTGCACTACTGGCCATGTAGGGTAGATGGATACACCCAGATGTTTCTAGATCCTCTGTGGAGCTCCGGATATGTTACACTGGTGATTACATGCCTGTGGCTTCGCATGGGGTTTGCTGGGTACGGTGCACTGAGTCGCGGGGTGGACCCTCTGATGTACACAGGTGGCCCTCTTTGAAGCGTGCGATTCAGCATGCTCGGAGCACTCTTCCAGACCCGCGATTCGTGATTCGTGCCCTCTCCTGATTCAGATCAAGTATCACCTCACCGAAAAGGCCTTACCTGATTCCTCTGCCCATGCCACCGTCATTTCTTACCCCTTTCCCCTGCTTCATCTCCCTCCACCTTTTTTTTTTCCGCTAACACTTCATCACTATTAGACATACTAATTTTCATTATCTGTTCTTCTTAGAATCTGAAATTCCATTAGAACAGAGGCCGTTTTCACCCATTGATGCATCCCCAGTAACTAGATGGTGCTTGGTACATATAGGTGCCGATAACCTTTGTTGAATGAATGCATAATTAAATGATGAAAATAAAAAATATATCCGTTCATCAGTGACATTGTGGAAAGGTCCAATAGAGAGTGCAGCTTGCAGATTGGCTGGGAAACAATTCCTGTAATTTCTATTGTTTTGAACACTTAGGAAATATCAAGACTTCTGTGAGCTTCTGACAGACTTATAGTATGAGAAATGTCAAAAATTGTGTTGTGTGGTGGTGTGGAGACCAGACAAAAAGACTAAACATACTCCATCATCAGAACTATCAGACTGGTGTTCTCAAGATGGTCAACTGGGCAGCCAGAAGGAGGGACAATGTTAGCAGTTTCATATATACGTCATTGAATTGATCTTCAATGGAACTATTGAATTTAATTAACATAAATCTGGGGAGAGACTTCTGTTTTATTTATTTTTTTACTGTGTATTTATTTTTGAGAGAAAGAGAGAGAGCACAGCGCGAGCAGGGGAGGGGCAGGAAGAGAGGGAGACACAGAATCCCAAGCAGGCTTCAGGCTCTGAGCTGTCGCCACAGAGCCCGACATGAGGCTCAAACTCATGAACCACAAGATCATGACCTGAGCTGAAGTCAGGTGCTTAACTGACTAAGCCACCCAGGCACCCCAAGATTTCTGTTTTAAACAGTGGAGACAATCATTATCCCAATAGGTGCTGGTATGGAAGGAGATAAGGACTTGGGTTGGAGAAGGATGGACAAGCCAGGAACAGGCGATGAAAGAATTTTCAGTGGAAAAATGTGAAATGATTCAATAGCATGCGTGTTACTTAAAATCACCCAACATGCTAAATTCTGATCTGACAAACAAAATACATTGGGAAGTGATACACATTCATGAAGATTTTTCCTGTCAACGTAGGCACATTTAAGAGAGAAATCTGTAACAAATCTTAAAGCCTCATTTTAAAAAGATTATAACCCAAACCCAAAGTTTGATGAATATATGAATAATGTCAGTACAGGCGAATTTGCAGCTCAATCCATTTGAGTAAGTGCAGCACCGACTCTGGGTAGTTGTCCAATGGCATCACGTCTATAAAAGACAATGTACATACTTTCATTAAAAAATTGCTAGGGCGTCTGGGTGGCTCAGTCGGTTGAGCGACTGACTTTGGCTCAGGTCAAGATCTCACAGCTCATGAGTTCGAGCCCCGCGTCAGGCTCTGTGCTGACAGCTCGGAGCCTGGAGCCCGCTTCAGATTCTGTGTCTCCCTCTCTCTGGCCCTAACCCACTCGCATTCTGTCTCAGTCTCTCTCAAAAAATAAATTAACATTAAAAAAATTTTTTTTTAAATTGCTAAAAAATGTTAACCATATCTGAACTTTCAGCCAGTCCTAATCATGGATCAAAGATCACCGTAACAGATATAATAATGGGGAAAAAGTTAGAAATATGGTAAGAAACGCTAAGATGTTCCACGAAAGCATGAAGTGAGCAAATGCTGTTGGTAAATTGGCCCAGGTAGATTTGCCAGATATAGGGTGCCACGAACATCCCATTTACAAAAATGTGGTATCTGTGAAGTACAATAAAGTGAAGTATAATAAAGTGAAGTATGCCTGTGTAGGTTGTTTTTTGTTTTTTGTTTTTTTTACTTATTTTGAGAGAGCGAGTGCAAACACGGGTGGGGAAGGGGCAGAGAGAGAAAGAGAATCCCAAGCAGGCTCTGTGCTGTCAGCATAGAACCTGACGTGGGGCTCAATCTCACGAACCGTGAACCGAAATCAAGTCAGACGCTCAACCAGCTGAGCCACCCAGGCGTCCCTGTATGGGCCTCTCTTCACTAACACAGGTGAAGGTTTGAAGATGGAGAAGACTCCAGGGACCAGAAGTCAATTTATGACTCACTGAAGCTGGGGCTGGGGCTCAGTAGCCCTCTTCGCCCCCTCTATCCACTGCCACTCACCTCAGTACTAGAGCGTCTAGGATAGGAAAGTGGTCCAGCCACTGGAGATGAGCCCCTAGGGGTTGGGCTTCCATATTCCCAGCTGAGCAGTGGTGAAGATCAACTTTCCATCCCATCCCATCTCTGAACTCAGCAGTCATTACTGACTGTCACCATAAAAGTCACTCTTCCCCTGAATGTCAGGAGAAAATTTAGAGGTCTTTTATTAATGATGCAATCGATCTCCAGAACAAAACGTGGGTTAATTGATATAATTATATGTATATTCACATGACTATATATATCATGCTAAGGACACGGTGGGACCAATCATGTAGACATCATACCTCTCTGCTCCCCGTATGAAATATCTTTCCTACAGGATTGTAACTAGGAGTGTGGCAGATCTTACTTCCACAAGACGCTTATCAAATACGCCCTTGTAGTGGGACTCACCTGTAGCAGAGATCCCCAGTCCTCACAAATATCTGACCCCCTCCTCCTCTGGACACACAGCTGAACTACATTTCCCAGTGTCCCTTGCATTGTGTGTGTCACTGTGACAGAGTTCCCCCCAGTAGAATGTAACCAGGACCGATGAGTGCCACTCTGAGGCCTGTGCATAAAAACTACCCTATGCACTGTCTTCACTCTCTTCTTCTTCTCCCCAATAGATACAGAGAGCTCCAAAGAGCTAGAGGAGAGTGGAGGGTGGGGCCACAAGATGGAAGGGTGTGGTTCCTTGACTGATTGTAGGAAGAAGATACCCCACCCACTGACCTGCCCTCACCAAGTTCACAGTGGATTAAAACATGAGTGAGAAATAAACTATTGCACGGAGCCACCTCCGTTTTGGGATTGCTTGTTTCACAGTTAATGTACCTTGACAAACTTAACGACCTTTGAATGGTTTCTCAGAATCTGAATTTCCTGGGATCTTTTTTGTTTCATTTACTTTTTAAAAACGAATTTTAGGGGCCCCTGGGTGGCTCAGTCGGTTAAGCATCCGACTTCAGGTCAGGTCACGATCTCACAACTCATGAGATCGAGCCCCGCGTCGGGCTCGGCGCTGATAGCTCAGAGCCTGGAGCCTGTTTCAGATGCTGCGTCTCCCTCTCTCTGCCCCTAATCCACTCGCATCCTGTCTCTGTCTCTCTCAAAAATAATAAACTTTAAGAAAAATTTAAAAAAAAACGAATTTTAATTGTGCTAAGATATACATAACTTAAAAGTTGACATTTTAACCACTTTTAAGGGTGCAGTTCAGTGGCATTAATTACACTCACATTATTGTGCTGTCGTTCATCTCCAGAGCTTTTTACATCTTGCAAAGCTGAACCTCTGTCCCCGTTAAACACTATCTCCCCATCCGCACCACACCCTTGCCTCTGGCATGTATCATTCTATCTTCTGTCTCTCTGGACGAGAGACCATGGGCGAGTAGACTTATACAGTATTTAACCTTTATGACTGTGGTTGAAGTAAAAACGAACAAACCTCTTAGAATCTCTAAAAGTATGAAAGAGGGTTTTATTCAAGACCGAGGTAAGACAGCTGCCTGAGAAACATGCTCTTCACAGAGAAGAACGTGCTCCGGAGGATGAACGGTTTTTATAGGGTTATATATTTTTTATATCTGTAAGACCTCAAAAGATTACAGATTACCATATAGGCAGGAATCACAGGTTTTGCTGTAAAGGAGTGCAGGGAGAAGGAGCATTGATCGATGTCTCAGGGACAAGGTGGTTTTCCTTTAGACTAGTCCTTCACAAAGCAGAGGCACCATGCTTGTGTGAAGGGCCATAAATCAGGCTTTCGGTTTGCATAAAGTTTCTCTACAGTCATGCTGACTTAGGAAGAGACGTCAAATGGCTTCCCTTGTATGTCAGGCCCGTAGAGAGTCTTTCACTTGGCATATTTTCCGGGTTCATCCATGTCATTAGCATGTGTCAGAATTTTCTAACTTTTTGAGGTTGAATGATATTTTGTATGTAGAGACCACATTTTGCTTCTATATTTATAATGCTGCTGCAAGTGTGGGTGTACAGACGGCTCTTGGAGAAACTACTTTCAGTCCTTTTAGGTATATATCCAGAAGTGGAATTGCTGGCTCATACGATAGTTCTATTTTTAAGTTTTTGAGGAGCGGCCATATTGTTTTTTGCAACAGCTGCGCCATTTTACACTCCCGCCAACATGGCACAAAAATTCCAATGTCTCTACAGTCCCACCCCTATTATTTTCTATTTGAATCTCCTGGGATCTTAACCTCCAGCACAAGTCAGGAAAAGAAACCTCAGGATATTGCATCAATTACTATCTGAAATTTTAATCACTACCTCTGAAAATTAGTCCAAAACTAAGAACGATTCCCAAATATTCAAAGTCCACTGTTCTTTCCCCGATGTGAACCACGATCACCTTTGCTCCTAAAATCCTGCTTATGGTTATGTAGTGATTTCTGAACGTGAAGGTGAGGTTACAGTTGGCTTTGTGGTTAGAAAATGATCTTCTGGTCACCCACCAGCTCTAGGCTGAGTCAGACAGATCAACGAGGTCACTTCAGTGGCGAGCCTTGAGAGCATTGAAACCATATCTGGAGCAGATTAACAAGAAATGTAAATTCCCCTCCAAAAATAGATCCTAAGAAGTTGAGAATGTTTAAAATTACTTTCCGTAAGAATTTCCATGCCTGAAGCTCTAATTGAAAGGACTCTTGAACTTCAGCTAGGTATGGAAGTAAAAAAAAAAAAAAACCACCCGTGTTGCATTTGCTGTGTAGGAATAATACCTAATGCCTTTAAAAGAAAACACGATTTGGGGTTGTTATTTTCTTGGGTAAAAATTTACAGAAGAATGGAACTATCTCAGTCTTATTCTCTATCCCCTTCATTATTCCTTGACTTATAAAAATCACATTTTGAGGACAACAATCCTGAATTTCAAGCAGGATTAAATGTATAAGAGTAGCCAGATATCTTTTAGAACACCAACAATAAAAGTAAACAGGATGGACTTTCGCTATCAGCTATTGAAATATGTTAGGAAGTGGGGCGCCTGGGTGGCTCAGTCGGTTGAGCATCCGACTTCAGCTCAGGTCACAATCTCACGGTTTGTGAGTTCGAGCCCCGAGTCAGGCTCTGGGCTGATGGCTCAGAGCCTGGAGCCTGCTTCCGATTCTGTGTCTCCCTCTCTCTCTGCCCCTCTCCCATTCATGCTCTGTCTCTCTCTGTCTCAAAAATAAATAAACATTAAAAAAAAAAAAAGAAAAAGAAATATGTTAGGAAGCAATCATCTAAAACTGAGTGATGCTGACTTCAGAAAAACCAGGGGACTAAATGGATAGTCCATACAAAGAAAAAAGTCTATAAATACATTCTGCCATTTAAAGCAACGGAGAGAGTATAGACAATTTCCTAGATATCGTTAAGTGGCTCACTGCCCCAGGTAAAATGAAGTTAGATTCCTCTTATTTTAGAATTTACATAGAAATTAGTTAAAGATGAAAGGAGTGTTGGTAAAAATGCAGAGCACCTGGAACCCTCCTATTTGGGTGGTGGGAGAGAAAATGATAGGGTTTCTCTAGACGAGTGTGTCAGCTTATTGTCAAGTTAAACATACACATAGTCCATGATCCAACAGTTCAATTCCTACCTATTTCCCCAGGAGAAATAAAGCACACGTCCACAAAAAGACTTATACAAAGAATGTGCATACCAGGTCTATTCATAATAGCCATAAACATAAAAGAAACCAAACGTCCACCAAGAGACATTTGGTTAAATGGATCACTACACTGAAGTGGAGCCATGCAAGGGATTATCATTCAGAATTAAAAGGAACAGGCTACGGCCACATGCAACAACGTGGATAAGTATCAAAACCATTACGTTGAGCGGAAAGAGCTAACATAGAGTGCCTAATGTATGATTGCGTTTATATAAGTTCTAGAATAAGCGAAATGAGTCTGTGGTGCTAGAAATCAGAACAGCGGTGGTCTGTGGTCAGGGCATGGGGTGTGGCTAGTCTTGACTAGAACAGGACATGAGGGTAGTTTCTGGGTTGAGGGAAATATTTTACCTCTAGATTGTAGTGGTGGTTACATGCATGGATTTGTCAAAACCCATCAAACTAGAAACCTTATATGACAATTACTTCTTCGTAAAATTACTAAATAGAGAAGGATTTAATATTTCAAGGAGAGACTGACAAGTATGATTACTTAATTTAAACTTCTGGTAGGATCAAAAAATTACAAACAATAATTCAAAGACGAGTAATGACCAGAAAGAAATCATTATGGGGGTGCCTGGATGGCTCAGTCAGTTGAGCATCCAACTGTTTTTTTTTTTTTTAATTTTAAAAATATTCATTTTTGAGAGAGAGAGATAGAGTGCTAGCAGGGGAGGGACAGAGAGAGAGGGAGACACAGAATCCGTAGCAGGCTCCAGGCTCTGAGCTGTCAGCACAGAGCCCCAGCTGGGACTCGAACCCACAAACCACGAGATCATGACCTGAGCCAAAGTCGCATGCTTTCTACTGGAACACGCATCCTGCTGCAGAACGTGCACTTTTCTTCCAACGACCACCATGGTAAGTTCCGCAAGGACGCTGCTACAGGCCGAGTGCCCAGCACACTGCCTGGGGCATGCAAGTAAATATTTCACGAACGTTTGAGACAGAGTGAGACCACATTTTTAAATTGGGAAAGATTAAAATGAAGAAAAATATCCAGTGTTGGCAAAGTTTAAACCTGTGGCATTTTTATCTACTTCTGGTAGACGCATAAACAGATATAAACTTTTCTGGAAGGTGATTTGGCAACATTTAATAGAAGCCATTAAAATGCTTACCATCTTGATCTAGTAATTCAGCCTTTAAGAATGTGTCCTAGGGGTGCCTGGGTGGCTCAGTCGGTTAAGCGTCCGACTTTAGCTCAGGTCATGATCTCACAGGTCGTGAGTTTGAGCCTGTGTTGGGCTCTGTGCTGCCAGCTCGGAGCCTGGAGCCTCCTTCGGATTCTGTGTCTCCCTCTCTCTCTGCCCCTAACCCACTTGCATTCTGTCTCTGTCTCTCTCAAAAATAAATAAACATTAAAAAAATTAAAAAAAAAAAAGAATGTGTTCTAAGGAAATTATCAGATAAGTATCTATGAATATTTGTGTAGATCTCATTGTTTATGGGTTATAAGATGAAAACATATTTTTTAAATACTTTAAGGAGTAATTAAATAAATCATATATTATATCGAAATACAATTCAATAATTAACAGTGATATATGATACCCTACAATTATTGATATTAAAAACTCGTTCACAATATGTTAGGTTTTTGAAGCCGGTTAAAAAGAAAAGTATAGTGCAATCCAATTTTAATTTAAAATATATACACAGAAAAGCCTGTAGAAACATACATCTAAAAAATTAATTGCTGTTTTCTCAGGGCCACAGAATTATGGGTGATTTTTTTTTCCTTTTGCTAATCTGGTGCTTTCCAGTTTTTATTTCAGTTAATGTGACTCATTTGTATAATTTTAAAGAATGAAAAACATTAACTATGTGCTTTGGAAGCTCTGTTATCGTAAATAGCTGGGCTTCACCTTGAAGTTCCAGTGAACTTTGGATTGCAATCAACAGCAGTTGGCTGAAGTCCACTCTTTTTGTAAAAAGTTCCATTTCCTTCTATCACAAATACGCCTGCTTGGATTGATCTCAACACTGATTGGCCTACAGTTTTCCTCCTGATGTCGCTTTAGCCGGGCGAGAGACTGGGCTGATGTTCAGGCGTAGAGTTTCAAAGACAAAAGCGATCTGAAACACCAACCTCTTTGCCGTGGTGAAGAGACCAGAGACAGATGAAGTCAGTCATCCGGTTAAGGCCGTGGAACAGAGGAGCGGCCAGGACGCCAGCCTAGTCTTCCTGGTGCTGTGCCCTGGCCTCCTCTGTCTTCCTCCCGCACCGTGCAGGTGCTGAGCTCTCAGGAAATCAGAGCCAGTAGCAAAGACACTTCTACCTTCTCAGACAAAAGCCAAAACGACAGCAAACATTTAGAACGTGCTTCCTGCACAGGCGCCGTTCAAACACACATTACGTGCATTGAGTCCGTGGACCCTCACAACAACCCTGGGAAGGAGGAATCCTAACTAGGTCCATTTTACAGATGGGAAGCCCGAGTCTCGGGAAGGTTAGGCAATTTTCCCAAGGGTGTCCAGCCTGCAGTGGAATGGCCAAAATACGAAACTCAGGCAATCTGGCCGTCGAATCCGTGCTCTTAACTCTTAGAGCCGCGGCTCTCACACTTTCATGCGCAGAAGGGTCACCCAAGAGCTTCCTTAGAATCATGTTCCGGACTGTGTCCTCAGGGAGTCTGATTCAGTAGATCGTGAGTGAGTACGTCTGTCACGTTCACAGGCGGTGCCGATGGTGCCAGTCTGGGGCCCGCACGTGAGCCGCGCTGCACACATTCTACGTGTTGCCATGAACTGCCACCAGTTCCTCCCTGGAATTAAATCTAGTAAACAATCAATAATGCATGAGTTACTCGCGGATCAAATTAATTTACCCCAAATGGCTTGCCATTGATATAGAAGTAATTGGTAGCAAAGTTGGCTGATAATCCAATTTAAAAATTGTTACTTATTCAACTCTATCGCCGCAAGTATGAGGCAACGTGTTCCCGTGACAAGCCTGCTGGGAGTCCGGGGCAATGGAAAACCGAGGAGTATCATTTACTGTAAAACCACCACAACAGCACAACACGGTCTTCTAATCACTAAAGCCTCATTTCCAGAAGTCACGAAAGACATGGTGTGAATATAGCATCCCACAGAACCTCACCCTCCCTGCGCTCTCCGTGTACATCTGCTTTTCCAGGAGAGGTTGCCTTGGATACAAGTATCCTTATGCCTGCAAAGTCTATCCCCTGTGGCAAATTAGCAAATCGGCATTCAGATTTAATAAATCTGTCTGTTATTAATTTTCCTGCGTGGCTCACACCCCCGAAGCTTGATTAACCTCCGTGAAAACTGATAAAACCAGTTCTTGGACTCTCTAAGTGGACAACTGAGTCCAGAGTCCCTGAACTCCTGCCCCAGGAAATGGAGAGGATCCCTCATTAACGACATGGGACTGCGGTGAAGGAGGTTGGTTTTGGAAAGGCCACGTCCACATCCCTGATGGTGACTCATGCCCAAGACCTAGACCAGCTGCCCTTTGGGAGGGGTGACACCACCACAGTTAATAACAGATTGCAGGCCGAAGCTTCCTTCACTTGGAACAGTCGGCCCACAGCAGTAGCACTGGGGCCGTTTCCTCTGGTCTTCTATCTGTGTGAGCGCCCTGAAGAGCTACCATGCTGTTGGCCAGTAGACGCAATCACATGACACGACTTGGCTCCCCAGCAGGTCTATCTGCTGCATGAGAAATTGGAGAATGGTGACATACTTAGTGATGGTCTCATACTGCAACCATCCAAAGCTATTAGAAGGGAAAACACATGACATGAGCATTTTTGTTAGGTCCTAATGGGTCAGGCCCAGTAGAAGATTTTTGCTTCACCCCTGGATTTCCTTTGACATCACCCTGCCTCCAAATGAGATCCAAACAAGAGCCCCAAATGAACCCCCTTGCTGTGAACATCCTCCAATCCCCTACGCTCACCGTGAAAGAGGAGAATGTCTCTGGGTCAGGACCATTCCCCCACAGAGTCAGAAAAGGGAGCTGTGACGTCCTTTGGGCTGTCCCACTCTGCGAGGGGTAGGGGGGAGCCCAACTTCAAAACACAGATATACCCCGAGCCCCGGATTCACCAGTGAGTTTCTTGAGACTGGGACACGAACAGTGAACATTCATCTATGAAGGAGTCCCTAAACAGCCAAAAGTGGTTAAAAATACTTTTTAAGAATAAATAAGAGGTATTATGGAAAAGTCTGAAATATTTCTAAGTCAACTGATGAAATAGAAGGCCTAAATAAGAACCTCATTTGTCCTCACACAGAATACACCCTAGCAATCACCGAGGTACATCGATTCTCTAATGTAGATTCACACCCCAGACTTCCCAGCCTGGGAAGGGAAACCCAGTGGTCTCGAGACGCTCAAGCATGTATGTGTAGTGACCCTACTGTGCCTCTCTGTAGGCTGTGGGGAGCAAATGATTGCTCCCAAGATGTCCACATCCTGATCCCTGGAACCCACGAATATGTCACCTTACGTGGCAAAAGGGGCTTGACAGACACGATTAAGGTAACATATCTTGTGATGGGAATATTATCCGGATTATCTGAATAGGTCCAAACTAATTACATGAGTTTGTAAAGTTTGGAAGAAGGTGGCTGGGAGGTGAATCAGAGATGGCAATAAAAGAAGGATCGAGAAGCAGGGACAATGTCCAAGCATCTGAAAGAATCCTCTGGGAAGTCAAGACGGCTCCCACTTGATGGCCAGCAAGGCAATGGGGTTCTGGGTTTCACAACCACAATGACCTGAATTATGTCAACGCCTAAACGAGCAAGGGGATGGGTTCTCTTCGGTGCCTCCAAAGAGGAACTCAACCTTTGACACCCATACTGCAGCCCACCGAGATCCACAAGTACATCTGAGCCCCAGAAATGGAGGATAGTGAATTTGTATAGTTTATTCTGCTGAGTTAATGGTCATTTGTTATGGCCACAATAGAATACATAGTTTTCAAGCAAATTTCCTTTTTTTTTTTTTTAGCATTTTTAATTTTTATTTTGAGAGGGAAAGAGAGAGCAAATGGGTGAGGGGCAGAGAGAGGGAGAGAATGGATCCCAAGTGGACTCCATGCTCAGTGCGGAGTCCGATGCAGGGCTCATCCTCACAACCACGAGATCATGACCTGAGTTGAAATCAAGAGTCAGATGTTTAACCAACTGAGCCACCCAGGCGCCCCCACGGAAATTTCCTTTTTAATTGAAACTTTTCCACTTTAGACCTGGGTGGCTCAGTTGGTTAGGCATCGAACTCTTGACATCAGTTCAGGTCTTGATCTCAGGGTCTTGAGTTCAAGACTTGCATTGGGCTCTGTGCCCAGCATGGAGCCTGTTTTAAAAAACAGACCAACCAACCAACAAACAAAAAAACAATGAAAAAATACTTTTCCACTTTAGCCGATCCTATTTTTTTTAGCCACAGACTCTGATCAGCCTGAACTCTGGTCCCTTCTTGTAAAGCAACCCTCTTCCTCAGATGAAATAATTCAGAAAGGTCTTTATAACTTTTTCTACCGAACTTGCTGTATTAAAAACATCAGTGGATTTCCATGCTCTATCTTAGCCCAAATGATTCCAGCTTGGCTAATCATAGCACTGTCAGTTAGGAGTGATGTAATCCTAACCTCCAAAAGGTGAATGAATGCTCTTTTCTGACCCTGAAGGTGTCTCAATCATGTCTGGCAAAGACTGCATAGAATATTCTGGAATGCATCAAGGACAAAGAGGGAAAAACACAGATACTGATCTTCGAACCTCACAATCTGGTTTCAATATCATTTGTCTACAGAAGAATCAGCTATCAGACAATGATCTCCTCAAGTCCATTTTTAAAGACCACTTTAATCTAGCCATCTGCTAAAATTGTCTTGATAGAAATAAGGAAAATTTCAGTGAACATCTGAATTTCTTTGTTTACAAACTAAAAACTGGATCACATTCTTGACCCAGGTTGCTGGTAAAATTAGTCTGATATATTCACATATCCGTGTGTGTTTATATGTATATAACGCATGCACGGATTTATAGTATACATGCGTGTATAAATGCATGCATTGATGCATATGTCTGTGCATTTTTATTAACCACATGTGAACAACTGCACACACACCGATGTTTACACACATATACGCGTAATCAGGATAAGCTAGTTTATGCTGCACCTGTTTTCCATTGCCACATACAAACCACACAAACTTTTAGTGACTCCAAACAACAAAACTTTATTCTCTGACTGTCCAACAGTTTTGGGGCCAAGCTGGCAGTTCTTCTGTGGGTTTCGCCTGAGATCATTCACTCAGTGCAGTCATCTGGGACCGAGTGGCCCAAGGCAGGCCTGTTCCCGTGCATGGAGGTGATGGTGGCCGCCAGCCAGGTCTCTCCCTGCACGTGGTCTCTCCCTAGGGACACTGGCCTCAAAGGTGGTCTGAAGGCGGCACAAGGGTTGAGCAAGAGGCCTTTGCTCACAGCGCTCTCAGTGACACCGCTTAGTTTGCCCCCCTCAGTCTACTGATCAAAGCTAGTCAGACATTCGGGGCGCCTGGGTGGCTCAGTCGGTTAAGTGTCTGACTCTCGATTTCAGCTCAGGTCATGATCTCACAGTTCGTGGTTGAGCCTCCCATCGGGCTCTGTGCTGACAGTGTGGAGCCTACTTGGGATTCTCTCTCCCTCCCTCTCTGCCCCTCCCCTGCTTGTTCTCTCTCTCTCTCTCTTTCAAAAAAAGTGCTGGTCATACGTCCAGCCCAGTTTCAGTGGGTAGAGGAGCAAAGTCTAGCCCTCGACGGGAAGAAGCAACAAGTCACGTTGCAAAAGTGATGGAGGAATTTGTGGCGACTCTCAAAATCTCGCAAAACCCCAAAAGGCAAAGTTTTGTTTTTCTTCAAGCTGCATGTCTGTCGCGGTCTGCTGGGGGCTCTGCACCACAGTGCTCCTCATTCAGAAATGCAGGTGGATGGATTTATTCCTCCACGCAGAGCATGCTGGGGTGGTTATCACAGCTGAGGTTATCCTAGCAGTGACGTGTTTTGTAGACAACGAAATGCTTCTCTCCGGGATTGGCATATGGTAACTCCCAACCAGCTCACTGTCCCAAGTAAGTTATATGGCCACACCTGACTTCGGGGCAGCGGGAGGTGAAGTCTTATCATGTGCCCAGAAAGAGGGGAATTCAAATCCTGAGCTATTTGTTACCAAACAGCACGGCATATATGCGCCCTCTCCCGCACACACACATACACACACACCATCAATCTGTTAGTTCGACAGACACCTCAGATATTTGCTGCTACTCTCAGTGTTCTGAATATTGTATTTTCCAACTATACATCAGTAAAGAAAGAACAACTAGATAGGTTGTATTTTTGTCATTTCTATAAGAAATTTTCAGAGGAGGGCTAATTCTTTCTTGTTTGTTTCAGAGATAATAATTCAAATTGAATTTCCTTGCCAATATCAGATTAGCTTTGATTAGACCCAGAAGGGTTTTATCCACATCCTGAATCAAAAAAATATATTGCCATTTTGTAGTTAGAACATTACTATTTCTTTGGACGTAGAGCTTGGATTCCAAGGCAGTTCTCAGACACTCTGGCTCTTTCTCCTTCTGAGCCACAGCTACTCCTCACCTACTGAAAATTAAACGTTGTCAGGTGATTTGCTTTAGCCAAGGAAATTCCATTTTATATCTGCATACCACCCTACATTATAAAGCACCGTTATATAGATTAACTCATAACCAAGTTATAAAGACAATAATTGGAAATTAGCTTACTCTCATGTAAACGTTGCTAAATAAAGGTGACTCTGAAAACAATATCTGTGCTTATAAAAAAGAGGGTTTGGGAGAAGGCCAAACGAATAATCCTGAACCACTCAACTGCCAGTTGGAATTTTTGGATCCAACTAACAGCAATATTTTTTAAAAACTAAAATAAAGATAGAAAAATAGTTTATATTTTTAAATTGTACTGTTCTTCTTAAAATTTTCTTATTTTTCATGTTGGAATCTTTGTAAGTCTGTAATGGAGAAGGAGGAGAGGTTTATAAATTCCAGTTGCCTATAATGGCTCAACTTTCTGCAAAGATTTAAACTTTTCTGTTTTTGCTTCTAAGAACAAGATTTCTGTTCATGTAGACTATCATGCTAATATTTACCTGACACCCAAATTAGAAAAACTTTTTTAACTGAAAATGCTACCCACAGAAATAAGCCACACTGGGCTTCCTGTCTTATTTTCTCTTGTCATTCCACGTTTGTGAAGGTAGATGCTGTTTCTCCATGGCTTTTAGGTAATAGTCCCCACAATGAGCTGAATGGTGACCCACAGAAAAGGCATTTCCAAGTCCTCACCTCCTTGGGACCTGTGAATGTGACCTTATTTGGATAAAGAGGCTTTGCAAACATAATTAAGTTGAGCATTTTTGTGATGAGATCATCTTGGATTACCCAGCCGGGTCTTAAATCCAATGGCCAGTGTCCTGATGAAAGAGAAGAGGACGAGGCCATGTGAGAACAGAGGCAAAGCCTGGAGTCATGGATCTACGAGCCACGGAGCAAGAAGGATCTCCAGCAGTCACCAGATGCTGGGAGAGTGGTGGGGTCTGGATCTCCCTGAGAGCCTCCAGCAGGAACCAAGCATGCCAACACCTCGACTTCCGACTTCTCACTGCCACAACCGTGAGAGAATAAATGTATGTGGTCTTAGGCCTGCCAATTTGGGATAATCTGTTGTGACAACCCTGGGAAATGAATACATTCCCTCCCATGTCACTGCTGATCGCCTCCCTCCCCCCCCACTTTTGTATTGGCATTTCCCAAAAAGCCAGCAGAACTGTAATCTCTGAATTAACACCATTTAAAATTTTTTAAAAATTATTCATTTTTGAAAGAGAGAGAGAGAGCATACGTGAGCGGGGGAGAAGCAGAGAGAGGGAGAGAGAGAGAGAGAGAGAGAGAGAGAGAGAGAGAGAGAGAGAGAATCCCAAGCAGACTCCACACCATCAGTGCAGAGCCCTATGTGGTGCTCGAACTTATGTAATTGTGAGACCATAACCTGAATGGAAATCAAGAGTTGGACACTTACCGACTGAGCCACCCAGGTGCCCCTGAATTAACACTATTTAAAATCTCAGTGGTTTTGTTTCACAGGCTGGCTCCCTCTAAGTTCTGTAGAAAAGCAGATGTTATTGAATCCCATGCATGGATGTGAATGTGTGGCCCCCGCTGCCTTCAGATGCACTGATGTGCTTCACCCAGAGATATTTCAGCTCTAGGTGGCACTTACAAAGTAGATGGCACAGGGCTGAAATAAAAATGGGCACAGTGTCGGTCCTGCCCCTGCCAGTCAGCTATATGAACATACGGGCTCTAAACCACTGTATACATTCTATACTGCTTTCCTTTTTTTTTTTTTTTTTTTTTTTTTGGCTCCTGTTGTATTTTTCAGGATTGCGAGTTGCCTCTGGAAGCTGCCACAGTCTGAGATCAGTTAATTTTCTTCTGCCTATTAAAATGCAAATTCATATTTCAATGCAAGGCGTGATGGATTTGCGTAAACCGTGGGGCTTTCTCCTCTCAAGTTTTAACTGGTTTAATTTTAATCTGGGCTGTCTATCAAAAATTTACCTGTCCCTCAAAGTGCAGTTTAAAATGCCACTTCTGTTCAGAGTTTCCGGGTTTCGCTCTTGACTCTGACAATGAATTATGTGCACCTGTGAAATGTGCCCACATTACTGAACTTCTATCATGTTCCGTGTACCACGTCAGAAGATCGTATCATGACTTAATTTAATCTTCAGGGAACACATCTAGGCTTAGCTCCTCTCCACGGATGAGGACACTGACTCGACAGAGTTCAGGAACTTGTCGGTCGTTGTACTAGGAAGCTGTCGCTGTGTAACAAAATTCCGTCCTAAAACGCTCATTTGTGGTCTAACGGTTCTTTGGTCCGAAGTCCGACATGGCGTGACTGGTTACTCTACTTAGGGTCTTACAAGGTTAGAATCAAGGTGTCGACTGGGCTCTGCTCCTTTCTGCAGGGCTGTGTGGAAGATTCTGTGTCCAAGCTCATCTTTGTCGTTGGCAGACGTAGGACTGAGGGACCTGTTTCCTTGACAATGGCCTCCTCCATCTCCAAGCCAGCAACAGCACCTTGCGTACTTCATGCTCTGACTCTCTTTGGCTTCCTCTTCTGCTTCTGCTTCCTGTGATTACTTTGGTTCCTCCCGGATAATCCCCGATAATCTCCCTGTTTTGAGGCCAACCGATGAGTAATCCTAAACACATCTCAAAGTCTCTTTTGCCCTGTAAGGTAACATATTCACAGGTTAATCCATACCCCATAAGAAACAACTTTATCACCTATTGTACAAGCTTTCCATACAGTTTCTTTTGCTTTTAGTTTTACAGATTCTGCTCATTTCCAGAGTTACTTAAGTCAGCACCTTTCCCCTCATTCCTTTTAATGAGGTTATTTCATTCATTTGTAATGTGTTCGGATTCTCTAGGCTCATCTTCTTTTCTTATGGGGCTCCCCCAACCTCTCAAATGATTTTTTTTTAATTTGTGTATATCAAAGTTCATTCTTTGTCTTGTAAAATTCTATGAATTTTGACAAATGCCTACCGTTATGTATTCACCATTACAGGATTATACAGAATAGTTTTGTTGCCCTAAAACTCCTGTACCACATCCATGCATTCTTCCCTTCTTCTCATGTTGATATTATATACCCTTAATATTACGTGGCACTTTACATCTGTGGTCTTTGTCCCAATTAGCCCTAATTCCAGTCTTATCAGGAAAATCCCAATAGAGCAGTACTGCTCAAAATTGTCAAGCTCATAAAAAATAAGGCAAGTCTCAGAAACTGTCAGGGCCAAGAGGAACCGAAGAAGACAAGACAATAAATCTAGTATATCCTGGAATAGAAGAAGGGCATTAGATACAAATGAAGGAAATATGACTAAGGTATGGATTTTGTTAAATAATAGAGTATCAACATCATTGCATAAATCGTAACAAGTGGACTATACTAATGTAAAATGTGAATAATAGGGGAAAGGGAGTGTAGGATAAATGGGAATCCATTTATCTTCTTAATTTTTCTGTAAATCTAAAATTGTTGTCCGAAAATGAAGGTCTATTAAAAATTAAAATTAGATGCTGAAAATTCCCTTTCAGGTCTTAAATGGTCCCAGTTGCTGACGGGATAAAATCAACACTCCATCCTTAGCACTGAATACCAGCTCTTATTTTCTCCTCCTTCCAACTCCTGCTCCATTTCATGCTTGTGGGGGCTTCTCATGGCTCCTCAAACAGTTACAAGAAAGCGTCATGCCTGTCCAGAATTCTTCACCTTTCGACATTCCATTACCTCGGATCTTTCTTACAAATGGCTCGTCTCTGAAGATTCAACTCAGTTGTCCTCTCCACAGAGAAGTCTTCCCCGGCCTTTCCAAAGTAGACTGACCGGGAGCCTCTTTTCTATGCAATATGGCGGCCTGCAAGTACATACAGTCTGGTCCATTGTTTTGCCCCAGCTACTCAGTGTGGTCCAGGGACCAAGGGCATAGGTGTCGCCTGGGAGCTCATTAGAAATGCAGACCCTCACCTCACTCAAACCTGCAGCGTCAGAATCTGCATTTTAACAAGGTATCCAGTTGATTTGTAGCCATATTACATTTGGAAATGTTTGCGCACCGGGATTTAGTTCTCCCCAAGCCCTTAGCATGTAGTTCTCTGACATTTTTTAATTGTCTGTGTCTTTGCCAAGTTATGAAGTCACTGAGGACAGGGACCACGTTTCACTTGTTTGTTTTTTTTTCCTTTATCTGCAATCTTTTCACAGTATCTGGGACATTCATGGGAACAAGAACCTAATGGACTCACGAAATGAGAGGCTGTGCTGGAAAGTTATATAAATTTTATAGGCTAATACCTAACACTCCATTTTTCCTTGCCAGAATTCAGAAATAACCGAGAGACAGGCAATGGTCAGGCAGATGATGTACAAAGCATCCCATTTATTGCTGATAAAGCTGATTTGGGAGAGCATGGCTTTGCTGTAAAGCTAAACAGCTGCTTTATACTTTGCCGAGAATTGGGCAGACATAAAGCTTATCTAGGCTTCCCTTTGGGGAGTGGGAATCTGCTCTTGTAAAACTTATGTCATGGAGGAAGAACAGACCTGTGTGGTGCTCTCTCTAGGCAGAGTCCAAAGAGAGCAGATCAACTTGCTCAGGGTCTGCTCCCAAATTCTCAGGCAGCCCTCCTCCATCCTTCCTGTGGTGTATGAGTAGTAGGTTACCCTCATAAAATGATGAATTCCTCCACTGATAGCAGGAAATTCAGGGGGGTAAAGGAACAGGAACTAAGGGAGAAAAGAACAATACAGTACTTGAACTGTGATCTCAAAGAACTAAAATCTCAGGCGAAGAGGTCGGATACTGAAGACAGGGCTTGACTTGGCTGAATCTTACCTACTTTGGGATGAGACCTTCAGACCTGCCCCACTGAACCAAACTCGATCTTACCTGTCTCCCGTGTTTTCCAGGGGAGCTAGGCATGGTCTAAAATGCCCAGCTCAGCCTCCAGCCCCAATCAGCCATCAGGCCAGACCATACTGAATGGTATGGGGACTATCATTGTTTCAGCTCTTCTATGGGCTTGCTTTCCAGCATCTCTGCCTCTGTTGACCAGGAAATGACATAAAATGAAATATAATGGCACCTTTAATCCATTTAATAAGGATGAACTCTAAGAGACCAGAAATAATAAGCGGGATTTTGAGGGGACCAGGAACATGAAAAGACCCTTTAATGTAGACTCACACAAAATTACCAGAACTCAAATCCACATCATTTGAAGTATTACTTATTTTTTCAAGTATTACTTCTTACCACTGAATGAACAAAATTTGTTTTTCTCCCAAATCTTGGGCCATATGTGTTATAGTATAATACATATTATTAAAAATATACATGTATAATGTATATAATATAATAATAAATCATAACAATTCATATCATTAACTCGTCATTATAATCCTTAATCAGACAGAATACCACACTCTACAAGTCACCGAGTCTCTTGGAAATCCATTTAACACATATGATTTAAGACCCATGTGTATATTATCCTAAGAAATTAAGTTGATGATACTCAGTGATCACATGCATTTAAAAAAGACACAGACTAGGGGCCCCCGGGTGGCTCAGTCGGTTAAGCATCCAACTTCAACTCAGGTCATGATCTCATGGTTCGTGGGTTTTCAAGCCCCATGTCGGGCTCTGTGCTGACAGCTCAGAGCCTGGAGCCTGCTTCAGATTCTGTGTCTCCCTCTCTCTCTGCCCCTCCCCCACTCACATTCTGTCTCTCTCTGTCTCTCAAAAATGAACAAATGTTAAAAAAAAAAAAAAGACACAGCATAGTTTATGAACAGCCACAATTTTGGAAAGTTTGTTGATATAATAACCCAAGGGGAGCAGAACCTTCCTGAGTGAAACACAGGTGGCTTTTAACACAAGCCTAGCAGCAGTCCGATGTTCAGGAGGCGTCCAGGGATGGTTTCCTTCGGTTCTCTAAGAAAGAAACCTGTGTTAGCAATATAGGGTGTAAATGCTTAGCGTTCATGACCATGTACCTTTAGCTACTGCCTGTGGCAGACATTACTAATTGATCACAGCAATCTTTTGCCTCCGCCTAGATGTAGCCTTCTCAACCCAGAGCTCCGGGCAGCCACAATTAATTGATTGGAGTTTGCGCACAAAATGAAAACTACCTAACATCCCAGAGCTGGGCCCTCCGTCTCTCACCCCCCTTTCCCGCACACGGCTGTGCGCATCTGCCTCAGCAGACTCCATCGTCACTGTCATCTTTCCGAACGTCTGCTCAAGGTCTGTGTCCTTTACTGTCATGTTGCCAGCATCTGGCCAAGTGGGTGCACATTTTGTTATAAAAATGGAAGAATGGGGGAAGGGTGGTGCTAAAAACTGAAGTGGGGATTAGAGGAGGAGAGCACGTCTGGGCAAAGCCCAGAATAAGTTCAGGTTTGGACTGAGTGAGTCCGAGGTATTGGCACATCATTTCCCTCCATCGACGTCTATTGCAGTCTAGACCCCGGAGGACAGAGGCTTTGTGGAGTTCAGAACGGGCTTTGCAGGTCCTGGTTCCAGCCCAGTTCTCCACAGAGAAAAGAGTGGACGTTTGCTCTTTGAAATGGATTAATTGGCCACGTTATACAACACTGCAGAAGCGTAGAAAACATCCCATCTAGACGATAATATGTCTTGGGAGAACACTTTTGGAAAGCTATAGATACAATAATTTATATTTATATATACAGTATTTATAACATAGTTACACACATAATAATATGTAGCACAATAACGCATTATAATGTATTGTAGTGTATCATAAATGTATTTATAAAAGTGAAATCGGACAAAACATCCTTTGGATGCAAGTACCCTAGAATCACCAGCCCACGGTGATGGTTTACATATTTAATAATCGTGTCAAAGTCCTCTTGGATTCGTGATGTGGTTACACATTAACGACAGATCTTGAGGACTTTGTGTAGTGCCTGTGGGAACTACCCAGCCAGAGCTGATGGCTGTTGGTAAAATGACATATTCCCGTATAATTCATACTCCACAGTGCCAAGGAAGAAGCCTAGTTATTTCTAAAATTATTTTTACAAAAAACATAGTGCATTGTGTTATGTACACAATTAAATATTGGTAAGTAATGTAAGCAAAGGCAGATAAAACCATTTTGTGTCTTTTAAACTACAGTTGAATAAATCTATTTTGTAAGGTCTTCAATCCTTAGATTTATTTATTAACATCTCAAAAACAGCTAACTGTCCTAAATGCCAGAGTGTCATCAACATGACAAAGCTGTTGCCCCTGGGAAAATCTAACTTTGAAAAATATATTATTCTTGAGGAAGGAAAAAAAAGATGTTGATCTAGCAGGAAGGGTGTTATCCTTCGGCATTTTCCAGAGACTTGGTCACCAGATGGGAGGTCCGGCCCAGGGTGAACTCTTTCCTAGTGACCATTAATTCCGAGAAATTCCTTGGGACATTCTTTGTCATGTAATTAATCACACACAAGGCCTGTAATCTGATGTTCAGTGTAGCTTTATTTACCAGAACGAGGGAGAGAGAGAGAGAGAGAAGAAAGAAAAAAGAAGAAAATTGAGGGGAGAAAATAAATCAAAAGAAAGGGTCCAACATAGGAGGAAATGGACAAATTGTATTTTATCCATGGAATAGAAACGACATGCTTGCTAAAATTTGCTTTTCAAAACCTTAATACTATGGAGGCATTCTCCTAATGAAATGTTAGCTTTTAAAATTAAAATGTATTTTTATTGCGATATAATTGGCATATAACATTACATAAATTTAAGGTATAAAATGGTATTGATTTATAGATTTATATATTGTAATATAATTACCAACGTATTGTTAAATAACACCTGTATCATGTCACATTCTTATTTCTTTTTTGTGCTGGGAACAATTAAGAGCTAGTCTCTTAGCAACTTTGAAGTTTATAATACAGAAGTGCTGACTGCTGTGCATTAGATTTTCAGAACTTAATTATCTACACGTTAGAGTGTTAATTTTTTAAAAAATGGTACATGTCAAATAATCCCAATTTTATTTAAAAAAATTTTAAATTTACATTTATTTATTTATTTTTGAGAGACAGAGGGAGACAGAGCACAAGCAGGGGAGGGACAGAGAGAGAGGAGACACACAATCCGAAGCAGACTCCAGACTCTGAGTTATCACAGAGCCTGACGTGGGGCTCGAACTCACATACCGTGAGATCGTGACCTGAGCTGAAGTCAGACGCTTAACCGACGGAGCCACCCAGGCGCCCCAGTCCCAATTTTATTTTAAAATACGGATTACTGTAAATATGACTCTAAATATTAATAGTAACTATATCTTAGAAATAATACTTGTGGATTATCTTTATTTCCTACTATGTGTTTTCTTGTGTTTGTTATTATACTATATTCCCCTTCAAATTAACATGTCTTACTTTAAAGGTTTTATTTATTTACTTTGAGAGAGAGAGAGAGAGAGAGAGAGAGAGAGAGAGAGAATGCAGGCAAGTCGGGGAGGGGCAGAGAGGGTCCCAAGCAGACTCTACACTCAACACAGAGCTCAAAGCGGGGCTTGAATTCACAACCATGAAATCATGACCTGAGCCAAAATCAAGAGTTGGACATTTAACTGACTGAGCTACCCAGGCACCCCCATAGGTATTACTTTAAAAGTAAAATAACAAATGTTGTTATTTTCAAAACATCCAGTTACTTTTGCATGAGTTTTAAACACATGTGAAATATTCAATTAAAATTAAAAATTGTGATTATTTTGATAGATGACAGAAAGATAGCTTGAGTTATTAGTACATAATTCAAGTGTAGATCCTAATATGTGATATATTCTAATTAAGAGTCATTAACATATGATATATTTCACACGGGAACCACAGAACAAATGAAACTTGATTCGGTATGCCTATTTACAGAGTCTAGCATGTCCAATCAACTCTCTGAAGCTAACACGTTATAGTAACGGTCCATCACTAAAAATGAGCCTTAAAAACATAAATATCGACTGGTTCCCCTAAATTCTATCCATGACTTTATTACTTCTGCTAAATTATTGCCAGATATAACAAGAGCCGCCAGTGAAAAGGGGAACATGACGCTTTCACCCTGCTTGGGAGATGTTTTAGACTTTTAGGTACTGCTGGTGTTTACAATGCAGTTTTATCCCGTGATCTCCCTGTGAGTGAACCAGCCCCATGAGCAACCCCATGGTCAATAAGCCTGATTGATGGTCGTGGTGAATAGAAGGGCCAGGCAAAGCATGCTGTGTGCTCAGATGAAGATTTAAGGATCCACTGGCCTTTTCTTTCTACTCTGGGTCGTTCTATTCCTTCTGCCCACCGAAGAGTCAAAGACACCTGCACCTGTTCCCCAGGCATCTTCAAGGGCCATGCACAGAACAAGACAGAAATGCTTATCTAATGGCAATAAGTTCTCCAGCGTTCTCAGCTTCATCCACGGACTTTCTCTCAAGCTTCAAGAAGGTGGAGATTGTCATATCCCTCGTCACAGCTTTCTGCGGTGCCTGCAGGGATGTCCTGCCAGAAGCAGATCTTTAATTAGGGTTTGCTTTGTATAACTCTAACTGAATGAGTTGTTAATGAATAGAAAGCAGGAGTCCTTCTATCAACGGGAATCCATGGTAACTTCATGGGTAACTTGGGGCTGCACGTGCCAAGGTCCAATCCAAGAAGAGGCACCATGGGAAGATCCCTGGAGTCACTGACTTAATAGAATGGACTCTTGAATAGAGGAGAAAAGTACCGAAGACTGTAAGGTGGCAAATTAGGTATTCTATGCCTAGGAGATTTCAGTACCAGAAACCTTGGAATAAAGATGGAAGTTTTGATTCTATGGCGAGATAACTATGTTAAGTGATAATAATTAGCAATCAGTAGAAATCTAGGAACCCTTTAAACCACTGATGGAGTGACCTTTATGGAGCCTCAAAATTCCTGCCGTGGGCACAGACTTGACTGGTCCCTTCGGCAGGCTAAATGAAGACCTCTGTGGTTATAGGAAAATTTTTTTTTTTTCAGAAACAGAGGAATTCTTGAAGTCTACTGAATATAAGAGTCACTTGTTGGGCTTGTTGATATAAATAGAGATTCTCAATTATCCCTCAGAGATTCTGATTAAATAGATCTGGAACAAGGTTGGGATTTGCATTTTTGACAAGTACCATCGGTGGGTTAGATTCAGGTATTTCCAATGTATGTTGAGGAAGGCAGACAGAGGAAAGACTGACGGACACTGGTCTTAAATAGATGTCCACCTCCCCACACTCCTGTGAGCAACAGTGAGTCCCCAGTGTTCTGGATGGCTTCGTGTCCGCATCGTTATGATGGGGAAAACATGAACCGCCGTGGAGTTTGGGAACGTAAAGATCCTTGCCTAGTGGATGCTGCGTGGGTCCTCCTTCCATCCAGTTCCCAAAGCCCATTTGCATCATCCCCCTTGTAAAGACCGTGGTTGTAGCAAAGCAAATCGGGGCAAGCACGAAGTTGGCGGCCTCTCCCACGTCAGTGGCTTCGTGTCTGGGGACTGGCTGCTTTGGTATTGGACACAAATGGTTTGAACTGGGCACTGGGAAAAAGTGCTCAGCAAAGATGGCCCTGACCATCAGCGAATCAGCACCACCTGCTTCTGCTAACACAGGACCCTTGAAAGCTTGATCTAACAAAGGAGCCCTGAGCAGTGGTTCCGGGACTTCTCTGAATAGACGACTTTGATTCTTGCCCATTAATTGACTTTTATCACCTCTATGGCTCTGCTCTGGCCTGGCTATTCTCTCTTTCTGTCTCTTGTCTACCATCTATCCGCTTATCCTGTGACCTTTAATGCTCTTTTCCATGTACCCAGCTAATCACTCCTATAAAGATATCCAGTGGGCTCCAAATGCCTGAGCAGTCCTTCCCCAAGCGAGATCCCCAGACCGGCAGCATCAGAATTACCCAGACAGGATGGAAATGCAAATTTGCCGGTTCCACCCAGACCTGCTGAATTCAAAACTCTTTCAGAGTTCCATAAGCCATCCATATGATGCGGATGTGGTTTCAAGATTGAAAACTATTGCCACAGGGAGTTAACATCTACCATAATCTATTTAAATTTATATATATATATATACATATATATATATAAAAGCTTTTTTTTTCCACAGCTGGAACATTTATTTCATTCTTTTTGCTTCTTGGGCTTTCCTCTCACAGTTTTTGTTTTTATCATAATGTAATTCATTTTTTTGGCTTGAGAATCTTTTATTGGTTACGAGAGAGAGAGAGAGAGAGAGAGAGAGAGAAAGGGAGAAAGAGAGAGAGGGAGAGACAGAGAGAGAGACTCCCAGCTATCCCTCAGAGTTTTAAATAGATCTGGGAGGTCAAGGTTGAGATTTGCATTTTCAACAAGTACGATGAGTGACTTAGATGTAAGTATTTCCAATGTACACTGAAAAATGTGTGTATATATGTATATAATTATAATACATAATATTATATATAATATATTATATATATAGTATTGTTTGAAAATTTCTTCTAAGTTTCTAAATATTACACATTTCTTCTAGCAAAGTTATTACAACTTCATTGTCACAATAAATAGCTGATAAAAGCAACATGATACAAATTTTGCTGTTTTTCAACAAAACCAAAATATTATTACTAATTTATTAATGAGCTGAATGAGCCTTTTTATTTTCACATGTCCTTTAATGAAGTAATCGTCAAGCTTACAAGAATGAGCTAGGAGTCGTGTTAAATGTTGAAAACTATCTTTGTACAAATAAATAAATAGGAATAGGAGTTTTGTTAAAACGCTTTCACTCAATTCATCAAAATTTGTCTAAATTATGTGATCAAAGTTATATAGTAATATAACATCGAAATTATTTTTAGTAACTTAAAAACATGATTAGACTTTCTTTAACTTTGCAAAAGGCAAAAAAATAGAATCCATCTAACTGGTAAAAGAATGTGTTACCATTATTAAAAACATTTTTGTAATTTCTGGAATATATACTCTAAAAATTTTTTACTAAGAATTATAATATGACTTCCCCGTGGAAGCACTTTGTTTTATTTGATATACTAAGAAACATTTGGGAAAATAAGATTTTGTGAGTTATATTGTAGTTTAATAGTTTTAAAATAAAATGTCTAGATCTAGGTATATGATTGCACAGGTTGTGCACTGTGCAATTTAAGGGGGTGACATTAGCAGAAACTCTAATATAAATGGCAGCCCTTGGATATACACAATGTGGTGGACCTCAAATGCTTAGGTCTTCTCAGATGCTATAAATATATTCTTATTAAAATTAAAGACGTAACTCAGTTTGTGGAAATAGTCTTTGTATTATCTAGTCATCGAAATGATTTCTCGTCAATCCAAGGAAGACAGCCTTCATTTCTGTCAGGGGAAAAAATGTCTGTCTTCATCTTCAGTCACAAGTGTTGCCATGCATCCCTTGACCAGCCCTCTACTTTTGAATTGTGAATTGGAGACAGAGAGATAAATCAGGCAGAGACATCTGCTGAGGTTGTCAACCGCATGGAATAAGCTACAATTTACTTCGCTTCCAATGCCTTTGCCCCCGTCATTCTGGGTTCATCCCCTGAAGCAAGCCATCCTTTTCCAACAAACAAGGGTTGGAAGGGAAGTCACGAAAAACAAATGACTCTTCTCACCACCCACTCTAGCACGCGTCTGAATCCATATCATCCAAACCCAGGCCAAAGCCCCTCCCTCTAGCACCGCGGCTCGCTGTTTACAGAAGGATGTGCGACCCAGGCAGATAACCCAGTCCTGTGGGGGTTGGTGCACAGCAGAGAGTTGAGTGATGGCTCCCCCCAGAAAGACACAGCCACGTCCTAGTCTCTGGGGCCTGGGAGTGTGACCTCGTTTGGAAAACGGGGTCTTCGCAGATGTAATGAAGCTAAGGATCTCAAGAAGAGATCATCCTGGAATATGCTGATGGCCCCCAGATCCCGTCACAGCGTCTGTATAAGACACAAAGGGAGACGGATACGCAAGAGGCCGAGGAGAAAGGCCACGCGAAGGATCGCCTGGGGCTACCAAAGCTGGAAGAGGCCAGGAAGGATTCTCCACTAGAGACTTTGGAGGGAGTGTGGCCATACTGACACTTTGCATCAGACTTCTGGTCTCCAGAGCCGTGAGAGAATACATTTCTGTCGCTGTAAGCCACCCCGGTGTGGTTCCAACAGCCACTGGAAACGGATGCATGCTCCTAGACTTGAGCGAGGCTTGCCTGGGCCACTCACCCTAACTGTAGAGTGCTTGCTACCTCCGAGCATCTTGGAAGATTCCCGAGGGGTGAACGTGTGCCTTCGGTTTATAGTAGGACAGGGGTAATTATGGCAGGAGAATCGGGATTGTGACACTGGCATGGCTCCTGAGGAGGTAGAGTGGGAGCCAGTACTGGAGATGACTGGGCTGGGCCAGCGATCCGGGGGACGAACAGCTAGGACAGGTGACATGTTGAAATGTTTGTCACGCGGTGAAACGGGATGGGGTATGTGGTGCTTTATCTGAGTCTTAGTTTCTGATCCAGTGAGTAAGAACTGACTCAATTTAAACTTAAATGTCTGTAGAGTCTCCATCCCTTAAATAAGGAAGCTGAGAACCAGGTCGAGGCAGATCAGATGATGCTTTCCAGGGGGACAGACAGGGGCGAGGTGCAGCCTCCCCCCAACCCCACCCTGGATTCCAATGACCCCCGCAGCCCCTCTTTTCTTTGTGGTTTCGTTCAGGGGATCCATTCTCGGCAAGTCTGGGCTCTGTTCTCGGTTATTTTCATGAAGGGGAACTGTGGCCTTGGCTCTGGGCTGGTCTGTGTGGCCCCTTAGTTTACATATCCCACTAAGCCTCGCTCTGGTGATAAACAAAGCTTGTGTTCCTTCCTCTGCTGCTGCCATGGAGCATGTGTGTCTAGTGCCTGTCAGAGCCCCCCTGGAAACTACTACCGGCCACGGGTGAACAACAGGTCAACTCAGAGGGAAAGTACGTACATAGGACTGCCTGGGAGCAGCACACCGCCCTTCCTCCAGATTGATGGTTCTTCAAAACTGGGGTCACATACTGAGCTCAATGAAGTTATGGATCTTCGATGATGCATTACACAAGCACATTTTGGCATACAACTTTATAGAGTTCACAGACAATTCCCCCCAATGGAAGTCCATTCTTGTAAAACCCAGTGGTTCGAGATATTTTTATCTTATTAAAAATTTTTTAATGTTTGTTTATTTTTAAGAATGAGAGAGACAGAGCGTGAGCAGGGGAGGGGCAGAGAGAGAGGGAGACACAGAATCCGAAGCAGGCTCCAGGCTCCGAGCGGGTACCCCAGGTCCCAACGCGGGGCTCGAGCTCAGGAACTGCGAGATCATGACCGGAGCTGAAGTCAGCGCTTAACTGACTGAGCCCCCCAGGCGCTCCTAAATATTTTTATTCTTAAATTAAGCCAGACCATCAAAGATCCTGGTCACATACCTTAGTGGCCTGTTAAGATGCTCACACCGAACCTCTCTGAGGTGTTATGCCATGTGCTTCCAGTAACGAATCCGGAACAAAAGTGCTCTGTAATTTCTGGCTGAATTTGTGGTCGAACTGTCGTGGATTCTGTGCATGACACCGCAAGGCTCGGTCCTCACGAGACAATGAGAAGACTTTCTCTCAGGTCCGCGTCCTGGAACGAGCTATGCCTCCCTGGACCAAGTGTTTATGCTGTATGGACACCAAGAATTACATGACAAAACGTGTCCTCCTCCCCGAGTGTCACGGAACAGGCTTGCTTTGCAGCTCACCCCCTGTGGAGAAGCCTCATCCTGGCCCCTTCTTATATTTTCCTTCATCCTGATTTTCTCCCTTGTTTGTTAAAAACCTTATCAAGAAAGATGTTCACGGAGGACCTGTGAACATAGTGAAGGAAGATTCATTTCTCCCGCCTGTAGGGACTCCTCTTGATGAATTCAGAAGCCCTTTCTCTCCCCTTGTTTCTACGCACCCTGTTCTCCACTCGCTCACCACACCCGCCCCAACCACTTCCACGGGACAAGCGTTCAAGGACTGTCCCCCATGGGTGCAGGCCCGTCTGGAAATGAGCAAAGCACTCACAGAAGGTTTACAGAGAAGCAAAGGTGGCTGTCTGCCCTCAGCCTACCAAATGAAAAATAAACATGCCTCAATATCAGATCCATACATCGTGGATGACTGTTTAAGGCATTTGGCTTTTTACAGGCACTTTTAAATCTTCCTCAAAACTTTTTTTTTTAATACAGAACCACAATAAAGAGGCAAGTACATTTCCTATATTTCTTCTTTAACTACTTTTCTTACCCAATTATGGCACGACCTCTGGTAGGATGCTTTCTGTTCCCAAACTGAGTTTGCTAGCTACACCGCCTTTTAAAAAAAAGGTTTCATTACACAGTCAGCAGTTAGCCAACGCTTGGCTCCATTTGGAGACCGGTTCGTGTAGAGCATTCGCTCTTAACACAGCAGTTTAAATAACATGGCCAGTTGTTAACGCTCGGCAACAATTTGGAATGTAATACATTTCACTAGAATTAAAGTCACTATTATAACTCAATAACCCTCACCTCCAAGAATCAGCCATAGTTTATCTTCAGATAAATTACCGGCTTTTTAATTTTTTCCCCTGAGAGGCATCCAATTTTAACAAAGCTGTTCCGGGTCTAGTGGGACTACCCAAGGGAAACCGCTGCTCAGTAATTCATGAGGGAAGAGTTCTAACTAATTAGGTTCCTTTGCCAAAATTAAGACACAAACGAATCACAAAATTGACCCTTTTGAGTGTAGCATCTAAGATGTCTGCAGCTGTTGACAAGAAGAAAGCCGGTGATAAATTATAACAATTGGAGCAAACAAAATCAAACAAGGTTTTAATTCATAAAAATATGGAAGAGATTAAGATCAGATCAAAGGGAATTTCAGTAGTCGTGAATCAAACGAGAGAAGAACCACAAAGCGACTTCTTCTCGTTAGCTTCAGGGCAGCCAAACCAGGGTCTTGGAAACAACATTTGTTTTCCCCAAATAAAGGTAAAAGAATTAAAAAAAAATGATTCTGTTACTCTACTTGAAAAACAAAGGTTTTCTTCATTTTGGCTGCCAACATTTTAATAGGTGTCATCCTGTGTTTGAAGTATATTGCCTCCTCCTGACACCCGTGAATCGGTAAAAAGAAAATGTTAAAGGCCAATTTCTTTGTAATAGGTTTCTCTTGTTTGATGTCCATTTGCAATCTCTCTTATTCTCTCAATTTCAATCCAGTTTTGCAAGGGTGCCTGGGTGGTGCAGCCGGCTAAACATCTGGCTCTTGGTTTCGTCTCAGTTCATGACCTCACTGTTCCTGAGTTCGAGCCTCAGGTCAGGCTCTGCGCTGACAGCGCGGAGCCTGCTTGGGGTTCTGTCTCTGCCCCCCCATGAATAAATAAACTTAAAACATTAATAAAATAAAATAAATAAATCCAGTTTTGTAGGTCATCATGTTTGGTGAGAATGTCCCATCAGTTATAACATAAGTGTTCAAGAGGACAGTGTAAGAAAACGGACTTGAAAATCTGTAAAACAATTATTCCTTAACTCGTTCACATATATCGATTACTGAGGTTTATGTCAACCACTAATATCCCACGGAGGTCATTCCAGGAGTTTTCCCTCTTTTTCCTCACTTTTCTCTAGAATTCACTGTATTGTCGATGTTCCATCATTTTATTTCACTTGTTCACCATTAAAGATCTTTTCTCAAGTCCATGATGTTGTTCAGAGTGTTAATTCTGGAATTCTAGAAGGAGACTAAGTACTTTGTAAAATACTCTCTAGCTCCAGTACATGACTAACAGTGTTGATTCTGGAGTTAAACTGGTTGGGGGATTCGCAGCACCCTGGTGCACCTGCTGTATGACTTAGGGAGGCCACTTCATATTTCCTTAGACACTTTCCTCATCTGGAAAGAGGAGGGAATCATATTATCCATCACACCGAGTGCATTCAAGAAAGCAATTCAGTAATTCATGCCTAGTGCTTAAAACTCGAAAGCTCTTAACAAAATCGCTGCTTTGGGTGCCATTAAAACTATAACCAGTGGTAACGTTATGATTGTTTCTTCGGTTGCCATCTTGCCATAGCCCGGAGAATGCCTCAAACCTTTCTCAGTAAAACAACTTTGATGGTACAGGGGAGCATGAAATCCCATAAACTAGGTCCAGGTCTGACCGAGCTGCACTTCTCTTTCTGGCATTGGGAAGACATTTGCACCAACCTCAAGGCAGGTAGAACTGGATTGAGATCCATTCAGGCCTAAGGAAAAAGTGGATGAACTTTCATATTCTCTGCAGAATTAACAAAGGAGGGTTGGGGCAAGATTGGCCTAGATGCTGGGTATTGAAACTCTGAAGGTCCAAAAATCTGGAGCACCCAAGGGGATGGCGGGTAAGGCCGTGTGGTATACAGAGACTCAAACTGAGGGAATGGCAGGTCTCCGTGACCATTGGAAGCAAAGACCCTCATGTGCAGCAGGACCTGGGAGAAAGCCCTCAGGGCGAGCAGGGGGAACACCATCTGGAAGACACAGGAGGGGACATACCTCAGTCAAATATTTACCACAACCATTAAAGCATAATTCAGGAAATGGAGTCGGAGGCAGGTAAAATAGGTAAGAAGCTAGAGAAGGTCATCTCTGAGGAACGACAAAGAAAGAAGTGTGAAGAGAAAGTCTTCAGGGAAAGGGACAGTGGATGAAATGAAGACACGTTACATGAAAACAATTTTAAGTGAGGTAAGTTAAAGCACACACTAGAGAAAGTAATAACTCACACTAACAGGTGGAAAGTAAAGTCATTTTATGGTGGATGAACCTAAGGGGGCTACTGGCAGTGCAGAAGAAAATATATGCAAGATTGAAAATAATAATTTAATGACAATAATGTGTTTTGAAAGTCTTGGAATGTATTACTAAAGGCAGAGAGAGAGAGAGAGAGAGAGTAAAACATTTGCATTTTTTCCCTATTACCTAGTGCAGTCAAGGTAAAGAAGAAATTTTATTATTACTTTTGAAAATAAAACAACTTTTCCAAACACTTCAAAATTATAAAATATTCTATATAATCATTGGTTAAAAATAGAGTCAAAAGCTTCAGCTACAAATACAATAACAAAATGAGAATAAAACATATAAAACACCAAAGCACAGAGCCAAGTATATAATCAGAGGAAAATTCACCACTTTAAATGTTTTCGTTATGAACGAGATAAAACAAAGGTAAGTGAACTGAGCCGTCAACCAAAGAAGCGCAAAAAGAGAAATAACCTGAAAAAGAAGAAAACAAAGAAGGGAAAGATGACAGGAAAGAGGAGGGAAGAAAATACAGCTGCAATGGAAATACTTGAAATCGAATTAAATCTAAAAGCTGTCTGTAAGAAAACAAGACAATCTCTTGGAAGACAAACAAACAAATAGGAAAGTGAAAAGAGGAAATTGTCCCCCAAGACAAGGAAGATTTTCTTCAAGTTAAAATAATACTAGACTTGGGGGCACTTAGGTGGCTCAGTCATACATCCAACTCTTCCTTTTGGCTCGGGTCATGATCTCACAGGTTGTGGGATCAAGCTCCATGTTGGGCTCTGTGCTGACAATATGGAGCCTGCTTGGGATTCGCTCTCTCCCTCTCTCTCTGCTCCTTCCCTGCTCACTCTCTCTTTATCTCTATCTCTAAAAATAAATAAAATAAACATTAAAAAAATAATACTAGACATTGATGGAAAAATTGAAGAAGAAACCAACAAATGGAAAAATATCTCATGTTTACTTACTGGAAGAATTAACATTGTGAGAACATCTGTATCACCCAAATGCAATTCCTATCAAAATTCCAATGGCATTTTTCACGGAAATGGAAAAAAAACTCCTAAAATTCATATGGAACCACAAAAGATCCCATATAGTGAAGGCAATCTTGAGAAAGAAGAACAAAGCAGGAAGTATCTCACTTCGTGATTACACACTGTACTTCGAAACTATAATGGGACATCTGGGTGGCTCAGTCGGTTGAGCGTCCAACTCGTGATTTTAGCTCAGGTCATGATCCCAGGGTCATGGGATCAAGCCCTGAGTTGGGCTCTGTGCTGAGCATGGAGCTTGCTTAAGATTCTCTCTCTCTCATAAAATAAGGTTGATCCCTCTAGTGCAAAGCAGGCCTAGTACTAGAAAATCTGTTAATATAATTTTGTACGTTAGGAAAACCAATATGAAAAACTAAGGATCCTACTATTTGCCAAAAACATTCATTGAATTTTATTAAACATAAACTCAGTAAACTACAAATTGAATACTTTCTTAGTATGATTTTTTTTACCATTTAATTTAATTTATTTTTTTTAATTTACATCCAAGTTAGTTAGCATATAGTTAGTTAGCAACAATGATTTCAGTAGATTTCTTAATGTCCCTTACCCATTTAGCCCATCCCCTCTCTCACAACCCCTCCCGTAACCCTCTGTTTCTTCTCCATATTTAAGAGTCTCTTATGTTTCATCCGCCTCCCTGTTTTTATATTATTTTTGCTTCCCTTCCCTTATGTTCATCTGTTTTGTATCTTAAAGTCCTCTTGTAAGTGAAGTCATATGATATTTGTCTTTCCCTGACTGACTAATTTCGCTTAGCATAATACCCTTCAGTTCCATCCACATAGTTGCAAATGGCAAGATTTCTTTCTTTTTGATGGCCGAGTAATACTCCATTGTGTGTGTGTATATGTATATATACATACCACATCTTCTTTATCCATCCATCCATCGATGGACATTTGGGCTCTTTGCATACTTTGGCTATTGTTGATAGTGCTGCTGCAAACGTTGGGGTGCATATGTCCCTTCGAAACAGCATACCTGTATCCCTTGGATAAATACCTAGTATTGCAATTGCTGGGTCGTAAGGTAGTTCTATTTTTAATTTTTTGAGGAACCTCCATACTGTTTTCCAGAGTGCCTGCACCAGTTTGCATTCCCACCAGCAGTGCAAAAGAGATCTTCTCTCTCCACATCTTTGCCAACATCTGTTGTTGCCTGAGTTGAAATGTTAGCCATTCTGACAGGTGTGAGGTGGTATCTCATTGAGGTTTTGATTTGTATTTCCCTGATGATGAGTGATGTGGAGCATTTTTTCACATGTCGGTTGGCCAATTGGATGTCTTCTTTGGAGAAATGTCTATTCATGTCTTTTGCCCATTTCTTCACTGGATTATTTGATTTTGGGGTGTTGAGTTTGATAAGTTCTTTATAGATTTTGGATACTAACCCTTTATCTGATATGTTGTTTGCAAATATCTTCTCCCATTCTGTCAGTTGACTTTTAGTTTTGCTGATTGTTTCCTTCACTGTGCACAAGCTTTTTATTTTGATGAGGTCCCAATAGTTCATTTTTGCTTTTGTTTCCCTTGCCTCCGGACATGTGCTGAGTAAAAAGTTGCTGCGTCCAAGGTCAAAGAGGTTTTTCCCTGCTTTCTCCTCGAGGATTTTGGTGACTTCTTGTCTTCCATTGAGGTCTTTCATCCATTTTGAGTTTCTTTTTGTGTATGGTTTAAGAAAGTGGTCCAGGTTTATTTTTCAGCATGTCGCCTACCATTTTCCCAGCACCATTTGCTGAAGAGACTGTCTTTATTCCATTGGATATTCTTTCCTGCTTTGTCAAAGATTAGCTGGTCATACATTTGTGGGTCCATTTCTGGGTTCTCTATTCTGTTCCATTGATGTGTCTGTTTTTGCGCCAGTATCATACTGTCTTGATGATTATAGTTTTGTAATACAGCTTGAAGTCCGGGATTGTGATGCCTCCTGCTTTGGTATTCTTTTTCAAGATTGCTTTGGCTATTCGGGGTCTTTTCTGGTTCCATACAAATTTTAAGATTGCTCTAGCTCTGTGAAGAATGCTGGTGTTATTTTGATAGGGATTGCATTGAATATGTAGATTGCTTTGGGTAGTATCGACATTTTAACAATATTTGTTCTTCCTATCCAGGAGCATGGAATCTTTTTCCATTTTTTTTGTGTTTCCTTCAATTGCTTTCATAAGCTTTCTATAATTTTCAGTGTATAGATTTTTCACCTCTTTGGTTGTATTTATTCTTAAGTATTTTATGATTTTTGGTGCTATTGTAAATGGGATCGATTCCTTGACTTCTCTTTCTGTTGCTTCATTGTTGGTGTGTAGGAATGCAATCGATTTCTGTACATTGATTTTATATCCTGCAACCTTGTAATTCATGGATCAGTTCTAGTATGATTTTTAAAAAGTTTCAAACCAATAGCTACCACACTTAATTTAATTTAATTTTTAAATTTTTTTTTTTTGGGAGAGAGAGAGAGAACACAAGCAGGAGAAGGTAGAGAAAGAGAGAGAGAAAGAATCTCAAGCAAGCTCCCCACTGTCAGCAAAGAGCCCGATGCAGGGCTCAATTTCATGAGCCATGAAATCATGACCTCAGCCAAAATCAAGAGTTGGATGTTAATGATTTTAAAATGCTACACATGTTCTGGTTAAAATCAGGAACATGATAATCATCACTGTTGTTATTTTATATAATTCTTAAAGTTCTGATTTATGCAATAAAATGTGGAACAAAAATAAAAATATAACCATTAAGAAGGATAAGGCAAAAGTTATTAAAAATTGCAAAAAAAAAGATTTAAAAATCCCCCCAAAAAAATCAATGAGTAAAAAATCGCAGAGAATAAGAAAATTCAGTAAAGTTGAACACTTAATTCTAACTCATGCCCCAGAAACATAAAAATCTAAATAGGTAGATATCTTGTTCTCAGCACATTCATAACACTAAGCATCAAGGAATAACCTCATTAGGGAAAGATAATTTTATTGTGAAAAACAAAATATTTTTAAAAAACTAAAGGAGCACTATGCTATATTCATAGATAAGAACATGATGAATATTTTAATATATGCATTTTCTTCAGTGAATATGTAGTTCTAATGGAATTCTAATCAAAATCTGAATAGATTTTTTTCTTGGGACTTGAAAATATGATTCAAAACCTCCTGAAAATAAGCTCGTACAAATATCTTAGGTATATTCTATGTTAATAGTTTTCAAATGAATTATTTACCTTTGATTGCTCTAGCAATATTATAAAATAATATGCATACCATCCCCAAAGGTTTTCAATATTATATAAAAATTGGAATCCCAAAATTCCGGGTTAATCTTTTAAATGTTTGTATAAAAAAGCACCTTTCTGTAAAAGTGCAGTATTCAATTTTGTTATTAGTAAATTTGAGACAGATTTGTTCATTGACAGTTTAAAAATGTGCTGTCACGGGAAAACATAAAAAGGGGGAAGTAGGTACCTTTACGATATATATAAACACACCTGACAAGTCAGCAAATTTTGTTTTAACAGCCACAACAACACATTTTTTAGTAATAACACCCTATGAAGGCAGAGAATATTCTGGAAATGCCGTGTGCTTGCAGATATGGCCAGACTTCACAGACTTCATGGAAAAATACGATTTAAAATTTTTTTTCAAATAAAAATTAAAAGAAAAAGTTTGCATTTGTTCTTTGTCTTTGTGTTCCAAATTTATTTATCCTATCCCACGACATTTTAGTACATATAGTGAAAATGAAGTGACATCTGACTCTTTTTGCAGGCAAGGAGTTTTACAATACAAAAGACTTGACCACTTAAGAACTCAGCTGAAAGAAGGTTCTGGCTTACTTCAGTGTGCATAGCACTAAACTATAAGAATGTCAAGAAAAATGTCAGATGGTACAGTACAAAAGAGTAGATCAAAGTCAGGATCTTGAAGAGATATCTGCACTCCCATGTTAGTGCAGTATTATTCACAATAGGCAAGGTACAGAAACAATCCAAGTGTTCCTCATGAAGGAGTGGATAAAGAAAATATACTTACAATGGAATACTACTCAACGTTAAAAAAAGGAAATTGTGCCATATGAAACAACATGGATGGACCTGGAGAACATCGTGCTAAGTGAAATAAGACAGACACAGAAAGAAAAATACTGCATGATTCCACTTATATGAGGGAACTAAAATAAACTCTTAGAAGCAAAGAGTAGATTGGTAGTTGCCAGAGGATCGGGGACGGGGAGAATAGGGAATTGTTCAATGGGTATAAACTTTCGGCTACACAAATGAGTAAGTTCTAGAGATCCGCTGTATAAAATAGTTCCTGTAGGGGGTGCGAGATGGCTCAGCCAGTTAAGCATCCAATTCTTGACTTCTGCTCAGGTCACGATCTCATGGTTCATGAGTTTGAACCCCACATTGGGCTCTGCACTGGCGGCGAGGAGACTGCTTCAGATTCTCTTTCTCTCTCTGCCCCTCATCCATTCACGTGCACTCGGTCTCTGTCTCTCTCTCTCTCTCTCTCTCTGTCTCTCAAAATAAATAAATAGAAACATAAAAAAAATAGTGCCCGTAGTTAACGATGCTGTATTACATGCTTAAAATATTTGTATAAAGGGTAGGTCTCATGAGAAGTGCTCCTACCACCAAAAAAAGAGGGAGTGGTCTTCAAGAAACTTTTGGAGGTGACAGATATGTTTATTATCTTGACTGTGCTGAGGCTTTCATGGGTGTGTGCATATGTCCAAGCTCATCCAATTGTATACATTAAATATGTGAAATTTTTGTATATCGATTATAGTTCAACAAAGCTCTTTTTTAAAAAAATAACACAGGTACACTGTAAAGTCAAGGCATATGAAAAAAGACCAAGACATATGAAAAAAAAATTTTTGTTCTCATGGTTACGCACAAACTATAGAGTAAACACAATGATTAGAAGCACCAAGTTCATGTAAATATCCTAAATGACCTAGTATCCATCCATTCAGAGGTGCGATTAACTCTATGGACCCAAATCAAAGTGATGAGGCTGAGAACCCATGGAATGAGCCAGTTCCCTTCGATGCTTTCATGCTCCCTTTAATATGCAGCTGATACAGCTTCCTGAATTTTAAGGATGGTTTACTTCTCTGGTGAAGATTTATATGAGTTGAATTGATACAATTCTGTTTTATTACTTGTGCCTAATGAATGCCCTTGAACCACTACTCAAAAACAGAGGCTCATACCAAATGCCAAAGTCAGATTCTATTACCAAAACTCACATGGTCTCAAGGATTCTGTTATTTTTTTTCCCCTGGCATCTAAAACTCTATATCCACTCCCCCTGTGGACCTCAATTACTTGTGGGAAAAACAAGTGCTGGGATGTTCAGCCATATTTGTGGGCAGTTGTGATAGGAAATTTGATGTAAGCTGACTGCCCATTGGCCACCTTGCCTTTCTTCTCTCTACAAGCCTGTATTCTTTTTTTTTTTTAATTTTTTAACGTTTATTTATTTTTGACACAGAGAAAGACAGAGCATGAATGGGGGAGGGTCAGAGAGAGGGAGACACAGAATCTGAAACAGGCTCCAGGCTCTGAGCCATCAGCACAGAGCCCAACGCGGGGCTTGAACTCACGGACCGTGAGATCATGACCTGAGCCAAAGTCGGCCGCTTAACCGACTGAGCCACCCAGGCGCCCCAAGCCTGTATTCTTTTAATTGCAGCATGCTGCTTCTGGTTCTTGACAGTGCCCTCTACAAAGACATTGTTAGCCAAAGGCCGGTAGCATCTTTGAAGTAATAATTCACTTTTTTCTTATATCGACAAAAGTTTATAAGGGTCTCTGGGGCATCATCAGCCCAAAGAGGAAACACAACTCTGCACCCTTGACAGAAAAGAATCAGATAATTGTTTCAAAGTTCTTCAGAGAAAGAGGTCCCATTATTTCTCAGGTAACCTATTGCCGTGTCTTCTAAACTCTGAAAAAATTCTGGTGTTTAACCTAATCCCAATGTGTGAAAAAACAGAGCTTCACTCTGCCTTAAACAAAAAAACGAATCCATAAAGTTCTAAGCACAATGAGATTTCCTCCCAACTTTATTTTCTTCTTCTTCTCCTTCCCCTCCTCCCCCTCCTCCTCCTCCTCCTTCTTCTTTGAGAGAGAGAGACAGAGTGCAGGGGAAGGGAAGAGAGAGAGAATCTCAAGGAAGCTCCATATGTCAGCACAGATCCCAACATGGGTCTTGATCTCACGAACTCTGAGATCATGACCTGAGCCAAAATCAAGAGTCTAATGGTCAACCGACTGAGTCACCCAGGTGCCCCTGCATCATTGTCTTTTTCTTGAGATTCTAGGGATGGTGACATAGTTTGTTCCTGACTGTGTTTCCCCTCACACACACACACACACACACAAACAACTAACAACTCTTTAAGAGTATGATACTACTGAGAGAATCCTAGAACACAGGGGTGAGGCCAAAGTAACCACTGCCTGCACCACAGAGACTGAGCCAGACTATTAGAAGGTAGGAGAAATGCCTACATACTGATCACCTTGCCCCTCCCCCCAGTCAGCACACCACCGGGCAGAGAGGTCTCCCCTGAGCCTTCAGTGCTTCTAGGGGGACAAAAGGAACCCCGGCGTGGGGACAACCTGTTTCCCTTACCTGCATTGTGGATCTCTTTCCAGAAGCCCCTACTCTGATCTCCCACCACTGGGGTTGCAGGGGAAGCTGTAGGACTCAGCCACTGGGAACCTGAGTGTGACAGGGAGAGGGAGAGGAGCTCACAACAACCAGCACAATGGCACACAATCACAACTGAGCCAATGGTTCTTTCTCTGTCTCTGTCTCCGTTTGTCTCTCTCTCTTTCACCGCAAGATGGTGGATGATCGTCTCCCATTGGTGTTTGACACAAATCAGTGATTTTTCAGAACTTGGAAGGTGCCCACCACTGGCACTGGTATATGTTTTGTCACTTCAGAACACCTATGGACAGTCCTTTGCTTTTCCATCCAAGAGTAAGCTTAGGAATGCGTTGCTTCGTTCTAGGTCAGTGGATAGGTTCCTCGTTGAAGTTCGCGAAAAGAAAAAGATTCCATTGAGCCAATGGACGGCAGTGATTCCGTTAGTGATGATGAAAGTCATCCTACACAATAACCCGCCTCTCTCTTGTCTCCCTCAGGCCAGCCACGAAGGTTTTCAAAGGTAAGTGCAAGTTGATTTGTTTATTTTTCTTTATATTTTGTATTTCCTTTATTATTTTGTGTTATATTACAGTATTGTAATCACTTTTAGATGAATATTCTCGGGTTGTGGAGTGAATCATCCAAGTTTCCATTATTTCTTATGGGGAAATTCACTTTGATATACAAGTGCTTTGGATTGGAAGCATGTTTCTGGACCGAATTATGCTCACAAACCAAGTTTTTACTGTATATCCAATGGATTTTATCCAGTCATTTAAAAAAAAAAAAAAAAAGAAAATTCAACCATTTGAAACAACATGGATGGAACTTGAAGGGATTATGTTAAGTGAAATAAGTCAGACAGAGAAAGACAAATACTGTGTGTTCTCACTTACGTGTGGAATCCGAAGAAATAAATAAGCAAACCAAAGAAAAAGAGATCAGACTGTATGTAGTTACCAAAGGTAAAGGGTGTGCGGAGGGAGAGTTGGAGGAAGGGAGTCAAAGGTAAAAATTCAGGTAAAGGATAAATAAGTAGTAGGGATGGACTAAGGATGTACAAAATCATACAACACGATGACTGCAGCTAACAGTGCTATGTGGCTTATCAAAAAGTGGTTAAGCAAGTAAATCCTAAGAGTTCTAATCACAAGAAGAAAATTTGTTCTCTTCTTTTCATTGTATCTATAGGAGACGGTATGTTAGCTGAATTTATTGTGTGATTCTTTCGTAATATCTATAAAACAATTATCCTGTATGCCTTAAACTTATATATGTATATGTGTGTGTGTGTGTGTGTGTGTGTGTATAGCTTTAAATATATAGATAGATAGATAGATAGATAGATAGATATAGATATATAGTCATATGTCATTATTCTCAATAAAACTGAGGGGGGAGGGCCCAAATTTCAGTCATCTTGTTCTTAAACAAGCAAGTAGTATGAGAATGTTCTAGACTCACTTCAACTCTTCCTGGGTTGTCTCTTGTGGATTTCTCGAAGAGCATTGCGTGAAATTATACAAATGTCTAAAAAGGCACTGAGGAATTTTTTTTCTCTTCCAAATTTTAAATTTTAGACAGATACTTGGAAGAAGAAATAAATCTTGGTATCTTTCATTTCCTGTCTCTGCCTATTTTTCTCTGAAAAAAAAAAAAAGGTGGTTTGACCACCATTCTTATTCTACAATTTATTTCTATTTATAGAAAATTGAGGCTTTTAACATCACCAGCCACACTGTCTGCTTCTGAAGAACCGTCGTGGCACCTCCCGCATTACAGATGAAGTGAGCCATGGTGGTGGAACATCTTTTTAAAAAATTCTTGCAATGATTTGAGCTTTTCCCACAAATTGGGTAATAAAGTTAAAAAAAAAAAAACAAGATTCTAAGTGAGTTCATTTTAAAAATGACCCTGATTCAGTATCTAGCTTATGTTTTCTACCATTGAAATGGAATCATTCGTCGCGTTCACAATTTTGAAATAATGAGGTTTCTGGACCAAAAACTATGTGTCCATTCCAGTACCCTTGTAGGCCCAATTTAACAAATGAAAATTGTGATCTCAGGCAAATGTAGAATCCAGCTACAGACCAGCCATAGCTATAAGGATATAGCTATATATGCCTCCTTGGTGATGTCCTTCATTATCTTTGTTCTTATTTTCAATTTGTGTACTTGGCCAGGAAGCAGTAGAAAAGACTGGGAGGGACATTCTAAGAAATTCAAATCTATATCACACAACTGCACAACAGACTTGGAATATAGCTTAGGAGTGGGCCTGAGCTGCCATCATAAAGTATCACAGACTCAATGGTTTCAACAACAGAAATTCATATTCTCACAATTCCAGGGGTGAGAAGTCCAAGAGCAAGGAAGTGGCTTCATGGTCTCTTCCGAGGCCTCCCCTTTTCTTGCAGATGGCCATCTCCTCCCTGTATCTTCTCGTGCCCTTCCCTCTGTACATGTCTGTGTATCGAATCTCCTCTTCTTATAAGGACATCAGTCACACTGGATTAGGACCCACCCAAATGATCTCATTTTTAACCTAGTTTTCTCTGCAAAGATCTTATTTCCAAATACTGTCACATTCTGGGGTGCTGGGGTTAGGGCTTCCACATATGAATTTGGGGCACATGCATAATTCAGTCCATAGAATATAGGAAGCATCAGCATTACAACATTTTTCAGAGGAACGATGAGGCTGCTCAATACTTTTGATATAGGTGAACATTACTGACCGATTAGTCTCTAAAAAGTAGAAATGGGAAAAACGAATTGCATTTCCTCACGTGCATGGGTGGCGAGCAATTCTTGCTGAAAGGGGTTACTATTTCATTGGCAATATGGCGGACATATCACATAGGGAGTCCCGTAATGGTATTCATCTGTTTCTTCCCTGAACTTTTCTTTGACTGAAATCCTTCTCTTTATATGTCTGGCAACAAGACGAATGGCAGATTTTCTGGGACTAGGTTGAATAACTTTGAGTTACTGCATGGAATAAACTACTTTTCTGGCAAGAAAAATGAAATGTGACGGAGTGACACTGGGTGTTCCAAAAGTCCTCCTCAATGCCTTATTCATGTTGCATATGAGCACAACCTGGTACAACGACGAGGAAAAAAAGATGCCTGTTTCTCCGAGGAGCAAGAAAACAATGATGATTGGCCACACACGAATGAAAGGAAATTGAAACGCTAGAAATTAGAATCAATGGTGCTTTGACAAATACTAATTTTGAAGCCTATCTGTAAGTATATCAACTCCTAATACTTTTGTAAAGTTATGTCTTCCTATATTGGAAAAAATTCTTCCCCAATTTATATTATAATGTGTTTGATCGGTTCCATGTGTTTTGAAAGAGCGGGAGACCTTTCCCAATAAATAAAACATTTCAGAAAACTTAAAGTTTTTTATAGAATGGACTATTTCCTTATTATAATTAAAGTCTCTTTTAGAGAGAGATGAATGTGACTTGCAGAGGGCAAAAGTGGCCAAAGGGTTACTGTACGTAGACAACAAAATGAAACGTAGATATCCCGTCTCAAGAAAAACACAGAGGCACAGAATTTACTGTTTGAGCTGTCTGTTTTTGGGTGGTCTCATTTCTCCATGCTAGACACGTGCAAGGCTATTTCCTTCCTCTTCCCTTTAAACCTTGAAATACTCTCCTGGTAAGAACCTACTTACTAAAGGCCCAAGAAGTGTCAAAAGCTTCTAAAAGTTTTGCATCTATAAGAGTAATAAAATGCTTTCGTTCATTAAATATACATTTGGCTCTCGCTCTTCTGGGTATTGTGCTAGATTAGTGCTTCTCAACCAGGGGCAGTGCTCTCACCCCCATGCCAAGGGACATTTTGCCATGTCTGGAGACAGTTTGGGCTGTCACACTGAGGAGGAGGGTTTTCTACCAGCACCTAACAGGTACAGGTCGGAGATGTTACGAAACATCCTACAATACACAGGACAGCCCTTCCCACAAAGAGTTATCTGGTCTAAACCTCCCATAGTGTCACAGGTGAACAACCTTGGAAATAAAAGGAAACTCATGATGAGTAGAAATTTATAAGTGCACATAAACTCACCCAGCTCAGTCCAGCCTAAATGGCCAATCAGAAGAACAATGAGTTACATAGTTATTATTTCAAGCCACTAAATTTGGGGGTGATTTGTTATGCAGAAATAGCTAACTGATACAAATTAGTCATTTAAAATCACCCAGAGGACAGCGCCCGGAATGACCTTGGGAAGCTACAAGAGAGGACGGTGGAAGAAAAGAGTGCCGGAGGAAGGCAGTTTTAAGAGGTAGTGGAAAGACAGACAGAGCAGGCAAAAGTGACGGATCCATCGGACAGAGGAAAAGAAATCAAGGGAGAACAAGCTGGGGGGAGGTCAACAGAGGAGAGAAAGAGAAGGGAAAGGGAAAGGAAAGTTTCAAGAAAGGAGGGAAAAAATAATCCAGTGCAAGAGGGAGGTCAGTAAGGAAGTGAAAGGGTCTACGGAGTACCTCCTTTAACGTTGTCACCTTAATGCAGAAACAAAGCTAGACTCTAGGACTTGGGCTTCAGCCGCATGGACCTGAAGACTTGGTTGGCCTCCTGAAAGAAGACGTCGGTAGAGACTTGGGCCTGTAGTCAATCAGTACCCATGATACCAGAATGAAGGGCACCCCTTCTGCCAGCAGTTAGAGGGCAGTTCCTTTGGGACTGGGCGACATCGAAAGGAGGAAATGGTACTGGCATTCTATCAGGTGCTATGGCTTATCTGTGGCACGGAGCTTTGTGATATGATACTGTTAAGATAGAGTCATCGACTCTGGGACTTCCCCAACCAACATCCTCCAAAGAGAAGGCTGGGAAAAAATGAATGAACAAGTCTACAACAGTGATGAGTGCTTTAGAAATGGAGCTCATCACACTGGTCAGATTGTGCCACCAATAGCACAGTCACTTTAGGGGGCCCTCATTTCATACAGCAAGCATTTGGGGGAAGCAACAAGGGCCCCATGGAGACAAGAAGGGAACAACCAGGCAGAAGGGATCCAACCACGTATCACAAAGGGTCACCCGGCTCAGCCGGAGAAAGCAGACCAATCCTTGGACAGCGAGGATGGCCAGTCAGTGAGTAGAACTAACATGGCCACCAAGAAACCTTCCTTGGAACATGAAAGAACAAGGTCTTTGGGGAAACTTGGCATTAGTGTCATTCTCCAGGTGAAGGCTCAGAACCTTGCTGACACTGCGTCTGTGCCCCTAACTGCCCTACTTCAGGTTTGAGTGGATGAGGGAGCACGGCTGACCATTAGATTTTGTTCATATTTTTCAAAGATGACGTGTCTTCGCCACTGGATTAAATCCTTGCTCTGAGAACAACTGATATCCCATAAGACCAAGAATTAAGGGCCGGGAGATTCAACTTCACGTTAATGGAAACTGATTGCAAAGTGGTCAAAGTTACAAAGCTGATCTGTAGGAAAATCACACAAATACTCATTTTCCCTGAATTCCTAGCCTAGAAATTTTTTGACAGCACTATGCTCCATTTAGATTAAATACAAAATATTAATCGACACTGATGGGTGAGGAAATTAAGAGACAAAACAAATGCCATGATTCCCTAAACCTTCAAAAATCTGGGGGCTGAAAGTTGAATTCAGATCATAAGTGTTGAAGCCCTTGGGCCTAAGTGTGCTTTAGCTTTTTAGGTTATTCTTATACCAATTTTTGCTATTGCTGTTTCTTCCCTCAAAAACTTACCCCTCCCCAGAGTTATCTCCTTTTTTTTTTTTTTTAAGAAGACCCTTGCTCTTTATCTACTTCCTGCAGCAACAGCTCCACTGAGAAAAAAAAATTTAGATATTACAAATCTAATTTGGTAATGTGAAATAGATCCCATGAGCTGTAGGCTGGCTGTTCATGAACTGCACTGAGATTTAAATATTTAAATGTAAATAGTTAATACCCTGAAGGAGCAACAGAAGGCAATTCATGAGGAAGAAACCAAATACAATCAACTTAAAACTATAGACTTCTAAAGACGCAGAAGCATGCAGATTTCAAAAACGGAAGGGGAAACGTGGACAGAGGACAGGAAAAACTAGTCCACATGCACAAAAATTGGACAGGTGTCCAACTGAAACATAACTGAGGTTCGACCCAGTCTATAACTGAAATAATGCAAATGAAATTGCAGTTTGTTGGGGCACCTGGGTGGCTCAGTCAGTTGAGTGTCTGACTCTTGATTTTGGCTCAGGCCATGATGTTATAGTCATGGGATCGAGCCCCACGTCGTCTCTGCACTGGGTGTGGAGCCTGCTTAAGATTCTCTCCCTCCCTCTCTCTCTGTCCCTCTCCCTCACTCCTGCTCACGCTCTCTCTCAAAAAAAGCTGTAGTTTGTTTTTTGCCATCAGATCGCCAAAGGTCAAGACGTTTGATAAACCCAGAGATGACAAGCAGGTTTGAAAGTAGACGTTCTCCCACACTGTGAACGGGACTGCGACTTGGTGCCGTGGATTGGCACACACCCCTTAGCTGTCGGAGTGTAAACCACACATATCCTGTCGTACGGCCTTTCCTCTTACAGCCATGTATCCAACAGGCACGCGTGCACCAATGTGCTTCGAGTTTTACTCATCCCAGATCGTTCGTGATCGCAGGAAACCAAGCACAAGCTAAATATCCCCGAGGAGCCAACCGGACATTAGTTTTTGGTGGGAAGAAAACTATACAGTCAGGTTTTAAAACCTAAATAAACGTATAGGTGCTCTTACCGGTGAAACTTCAAAACAGAGTTGCTGCAAAAAAAAAAGGGAAAATTTTAATGCACGCACACCTGTGCATGGAGAGACATCTGTATACGTTGAATACTTGTACACTAACACTGGGAAACCATTGAAAGTGGCTGTACCTGGCTAGAAGATATAAAACAGGGAAGGTTGGGAACAGAGGCTGATTTCCAACTTTTACAGGTACTGTTCTGTCCTGTTTAAGTGACTTCCTGTGGGCATGCATACATCGCCTTCCTAATAACCAACTATTTAATGAAGAGAAGCCATATTGATTCAGAAATGTAAACTAAAAATGGCATTTGATTCCAACTGGTAGTATCTAAAAGCCCCCCACACCCTCCTAAACATCACTCTGATCAACTTACTCTTGTGCCCGGGGCAGTCTAGGGGTCTAAGGTGACCAACTGCCCCCTCCCCCATATGCTGAGACCAAGGGGTTTCCAGGGGACTGGGCTTCCCATGCTAGAAAAGGACAGTCTGGAGGCATGAAGTCCACCCCACTGGGCCCAGTGAGATGCAGGGATGTAGGTGAGTTTCCTTTGGTGAGCTCTGAGGCCACATCCGAGTTGGAGGGAAGGAGCTGGTGAGCCCCTTGGCTCATTCTTAAGCCACGTTCTTCCCAAGTCGACTCTGTTAGAAACACGTGTAGCGTTTTGATCTGTATCAGCACTCAGGCCTAGAAGGGGTGCCTGGGTGCCTCAGTCACTTGAGTGTCTGATGCTTCATTTCAGCTCAGGTCACGACCTCACTGTTCGTGGGTGTGAGCCCCTCTGTGCTGATGGCACACAGCCTGCTTGGGATTCTCTCTCTTTCTCTCTCTCTGCCCCTCCTCCATTCATGCTTGCTCTCTCTCTCTCCCCACCTGTCTATTAAATAAATACCAAAAAAACCCACCCCAACTTAGGCCCCGAAGATGAATGTTTGTCTTTACGTCTTCCCTGAACCACCGGTGTCCCCCCCACCCCCACCCCCCCGCCAGCCAAATAATTCTGGTCCTTTCTGCTACAAACCTCACCTTTTTCCACGTTAACAGTTCGAATGTGGTTACCCCAGCCTGACAGGATGCCAAGATGACCCAGGGCCAGAGGGGATAAGGAAGCTGAGCTGTGCTCATACTGGACAACAGGAGAATTGGTGTGGCCTTCAAGACAAACAACCTAAAACCCTGGAGCCCAGGTCAGGCTCCACTGGGCCAAGTCATGCCCAAGAAGGAACCATCAGGTAGATCTATGGGGGTGCTAAGAAACTCGTGGAGTCACAGATGGCTGGTTCATGGCTCCAAGGGCCATGGTTCTCATTGGCTTTGTTATATTCTGAGCAAAAGCCCAAGCACTGGTGGGGACCAGGCCAGTGACCCTTAGATGTGACGGCCATGTTCCATGCAACCAGGCAAGGCTTCAGGGAGAACCCCTTTTCTCATCAGAGACACGCCTTTGGAAGCAAAGTGTTAGTTGAGCCGGACAGCCGTGCATATCCAGTGCATCTGAGGTCAGAACAGGGCAGCAGGGAGAAGGCAGGTGGGAAAGCAGAGCTTGGGGCCATGTGGGTGCTCTGGACTCACCGTGCACCCAGAGGAGAACGGGAAGGCCAGTCCCAAGCCCTGGCTGTGGTGGGGAGGGGGCTGCAGTCTTGGCAAGACCTGGCTAAAGGACAGCTGGCCCTTCCATTAGGGGCAGATTTTGAGATATTAAACAATATTGTGTTTCTTGCCTGTGGGTATTTTCTTCACTCAGTTCCCCTCTTTGCCAAGGGTCTCCCCAGGCAAGCGGGTATTTATGAATCACTCTGCCTCGGGGGTGGGACGTGAGAGAGCGAAGGGCAGAATGACCCTAAGACCGTAAAGTTTCTTACCCTTAACAGGAATAGCTGCTCCAAAGCCATGAGAAGAATCCAGAGACAAAATATCCAAGACCTCGAGAGGAGGTCAAAATATCCTAGACCTCAAGCCTAGGGAAGGATTCCCTCCGGCTGGTGGTGGAGTTGGGGGCAGGAGTGAGGACACAGGAGCACAAGGAGAACAGAGGGACTTCCTCCCACCCAAGTGCACCCCAAATCCCAAGCTGAGCTTCCAGACACTGAGAAGAAACCATGATGGGGCATGTCTGGTCCCGTCATGCAGGATCCTAGACAGCCTCAAACATGCCCGTGCCCCAGGCAGGCTAAGGAGACCAGAGAGCCTGCTCACCCGGAGGAACCATGTAGGGCTAAGCGGGGCCGCACAGCCCCCGTGGAGCTCTTGGCCCAGCCCCCCGCCCCCTGAGCTTTTGCACTGTATAACGTTCTGGAACCAGGGCTGACTGTGGAGGGAAGCAATTGCAAACCGACTCAGATTAGCAGCAAAGACCCTGTCTAGACCCCATGGAACTTGCCGGTGCCAACCTCACTATTTGCTCCCAGCCAAACACCGCAGGACGCCGCTGTCTGCCTGGGGCTGCTGGAGGAGCTCCCTCATGGCGTCTCCATCTGAAACCCTATTTCTGGTGTCTGCTGACAATGAGGGACACAAAAGGCTCAACCATAAATATTCCGTCTTTGCGGTGTGGGCCTCTGCTAGGGCGTATTATCATTTGAAGGCAGCCCAGAAGACGGAAATAAACTTCAAAGTCCAAAGGGGAAGAAAGGACCCACAGGGGAACTCTTCAAATGAAAATAACTGGCCGACAGGCGCTCTGAGGTTTGCGGGCCACTTGGCTTCAAAGAGCGAGCAGGCAGTATGGACGGCAGGTGCTGCACGGCTACAGACGAGCCCTTTCCTGTGGTTCTCAAGTGAGAATCCTTAACATCCCGTGCCATGTGGCAGGTTCTGTTTTGCTCCCTTGATTTTCTTCTCTCCGACGTCGTCTTCCTCGGCAAAAATGTAGACAGCGATGTCTTCAAAAGCGATGCACCAAAGTAATGTGTACATGGAGGGGAAATGCCCTCATAAAGTGGCATATGTCTCCCTTTCTGTATCGTTGACCTTCTTTTTTCCAGTCTAGCTTCTAAGTACGTTGATTACATGCTTTACCAGGATCTGTGACACGCGGTCTACATTGTGGCTCTATCCCCCTACACAGACAACTGGTCTTTTTTTCTTAGAGCCGTGACGGCTGCCTCTGTGCAGGCCTCATCGTTCCCCCCACCAATCACTTGTTTACTTCCTCGGCACACATTTGTTCGTGGCCTAACGTGTGCTAAGCGTGATGCCAGCGATGTTGGCCTCTTGCCCACAGCCTTGTGAGTAAGGTTGGGTCCTCCCGCCCCAGTCAAGCCCTTGGCTAACACCTTAACCCACACCAATAAGAAATCCCGAGCCAGAACCGTCCACCTAAGCTGCTCCCCAATTTCCCGATCCATAGACACTGGTAATAAATGTGTGTTGTTTTGAGCCACAAGATTTGGGGAATCATTTGCGATGCAGTGACGGATACCGAATTCACTTTGCATGAAAGGGTGCCATCTACAACCTCTAAATGGTCCCCACCACTTGGAGCAGAAGAGCTGGCATGGCAAGCAGATGAGTTTTGGCTACAGAGTCCTTGCAGGTATTTCGAACTGACGTTCCAAAATTGGGAGACGTCACATAAACATCAGAACATCTGGCCACACTAGTTCCACGTGTCTGTAGAGCACCATGAGCTGGGCCGGTGGCTTGGCTGCCCCCTTTACAAAACAGGCACCTTCCTGGGGAGCCTGGGTGGCCCAGGTGGCTAAATGTTTGACTTTGGCTCAGGTCATGATCTCATGGTTCGTGAGTTCTAGCCCTGCGTTGGGCTCTCCACTTTCAGTGCAGACCCTGCTTCAGATCTTCTGTCTCCCTCTCTCTCTGCCCCTACCCTGCTTGTGTGTGCACTCTCTCTCCCTCTGTCGAAAATAAATATGGTACTCTCCAACGTATCAGGTTTCCTCCTCAACAGTAATAAGGGCATGCGATGGTTGCCATTTTTATCCTTGCCCGCACCATTATTTGGTTATAACAGAGATATATTCTTGTGTATTCATGTCCCTACCAAAAGTGGGGGGGAAATAGACCAAAAGGGCTCTATTAAAAAAGAAATTGGGAAAACATCTTTCTTTATAAAAAAACAACATTCTCATGTGTTTGATATGTGTACAAAGTGTATAAGAAACATAAGCAGGTCTCAGTTCACTCATTTGTCTCACCTGCCTGGCCCCTTCAGACATGTGTGCTTATGACTCCAGACCTATAGGGCAGTGGTGGTTCATTGGCACAGTCTGGCTTTTCTGGAATCCAGCCCCAGACCATTAATTTCTCATGCTCACCCCTCCTTGACTCATCCCACTCAACACACCAGGATGGTTTCATGTGTCAACTTGGCTGGGCTTCGGTGTCCAATTGTTCAGTCAAACACTAATCTAGATGTTGCCGTGAAGGCATTTTTTAGATTTTTAGACTAACATTTAAATTGGTGGGCTTTGGGGGCGCCTGGGTGACCCAGTCAGTTAAGCATCCGACTTCGACTCAGGTCATGATCTCACAGTTCGTGGGTTCAAGCCTTCCATCAGGCTCTGTGCGACAGCTCAGAGCCTGGAGGCTGCTTCACATTCCGTGTCTCCCTCTCTCCGCCCCCCCCCCCCCCATTCGCACTCTGTCTTTCTCTCAAAAATAAATAAACTTTTAAAATTTTAAATTGGTGGGCTTTGAGTAATACAGATTGTTCTCCATAATGTGGATGGGCCTCATCCAATCAGTTGCAGGCCTAAAAAGCAAAGATTGAGGCTTTCTGAATAAGAAGGAATTTGGTCTTAAGACCCCAACCTGGAAACCTTGCCTGAGTTTCCAGCCCACCTGGGCAGTCATGTAGAATTCAGATGCAACACTGTAACCTCAGCCCATATCAGCATTTCCTGCCTGCTGGCTTGTCCAATGAATTCATTTTCCAACCCCTACTTTGTGTGAATCAATTCTTTCTCTGTCTCTTTCAATCTCTCTGTCTCTCTGTCTCTCTGTCTCTCTGTCTCTCTCTCTATTCTATTTCAACACTATTTCACACTACTGTCAACTCCATTTTGTCCTGCCAAATTCATATGCTAAAATCTCACGCCCCATTCTGATGGTATTTGGAGATGGACCCTCTGGGAGGTAACTGGGGTTAGGTTATGTCATGAAGATGGGGCCTTCATGATGGGATCAGTGTCCTTATTAAAAGAGGAAGAGAGAGAGTGTGGAGATCTCTCTCTCCCCACAGGAGCACAGAAGAAAGGCCACGTGAGGGCATAGTGAGAGGGTGGCCATCTGAAACCCAAGGAGAGGGGCCTCACCGGACACTGATCCTGCTGGCACCTTGATCTTGGACTTCCAGTCTGCAGGACTGTGAAAACACATATTTCCGTTGTGTAAGCCACCCAGGTTGTGGCATTTGGTCATGGTAGTCCAAGCCAACTAACATACCCACTGGCCACGTTCCTTATGCTTTCGATTCTGTCTTCCGTGTCCTTGGCCATGCCCTCAGTCCTTGGTCATGCCATTCCCTTACACCCAGGACATCTTGTCCCATCTCACCCTCAACAATGCCGGCGCTTCCTCTAGGACTCGGCCGAGGCATCGCCTCGTCCGGGAGGCTTCTCATGACCATGCAGACTGGGATAGGTGGTCTTTCCCGACGATGCTTGCTCCGCAGCCCCTCTCGATCCACGTGTTAAACTGCAGTATAATGGCCTCCTTTTATGTGGCCCACCAGAGCAGGACTATCTCTTATTCCGTCCAGTGAATGAATGAATAAGCAGATGAATTCGAACATGTTATTACTGAGGAGGACAAACAGACAGAATAATTTTAGACCAAGTGGTTTTATGGAATTATCATGTAAATCACTGCAGAATAGAATAAATGCTTTGTAATTTAGGGGGAAACAGAAGGATTTTCTGGGCTTCTGGCAAAGCTTTTTCCTAACTCAATCATTTCATGCACGGCTTTTGCGAGCCCATCTTCTGCTGGTCATAATTATGCGTCTCCCCCCCCCCCCACTGTTTTGAATTACTTTGTGCTAACACCAAAATTGTTCCACAGAGAGTCGGATTTATTTGCTGAAATGTGATGAGAAGTGGGATAAGAGACATACTTCACATGCGACGTCCGTTGCTAGCACAGCTGTATTTCTGAGAAATACATTTCAGTCCTTTTGCTCCATTTCTCTTGTAATTTAATAACTGAAGTACAAAGCTCGTGAAAGCTGGGAATGTGTTGGAAGGTCAGTGAGGAAAAATGTGCGTGGTACAGTTAGGAGAGACAAGGGAGTTAAAATAACAGGGGAAATTGATCATTTAGGATCTTTCTGGCCAATGGTTTATGGCTAAATGTCTGTTTCGGCTGAAGACCAGGCACTGGCTTATATCCACCGAAGGGTGGAACAGATAACACATTCAGGATCTGAATTCCTTTTGTGCCTCTATGGGAAATATAATTACTTGTTTAAAAATTGTTTCATTTAAGACCAGTAGAGGGATGTCTGCATGCCCACATATCAAAGCAATGATGGTGGCTGCTTCTGCTCCTTGAACGACGGGCCGCCACATTCAGTTTTCTCGCCGAGCACAGAGCCTTTTATGTAGCACATGCCTAATGCCTCTGACAATGTCTTCCTCGTGCGCACAAATAGCTCTGTGTCAAAAATCGACATTCACGGAGGCGCCAGAAACGCAAACAGGTCCCTGGTGGTGGATGGGCTGATTTCCCTCCCGGAGGAGCAGTACCCTGCAATCTTTACTTGGTATCGCGTCTATAAATGGGATGTAAATAGTAGCCCCACGGTTTCCAAGGAATCGACTGTTATCCACACCAGCGTTCACGACAGCAAACACGACATCACAACTGAACTCTGTAATCCACACTTTCAGGAGAAGGAGGCCTGGTTTAGTTTAACAGATGCCCCTGATGCCTGCCTAATCATCTGATACTGGGATGCAGCACAGAACACGGGTTTCACAAGCAGTGCTCCAGCCCTGTCTGGGTTTAGCTTCACCAGATGTGTGACCTTGGGCACGATGGTCTGCTTCTCTGAACCCCGGGACCCTGCTCTGTCAAAAGGAGCAGATAAAAAATACCCTTGGAGGAAGAGTATGCAATGAGTTCAAGCATTTAGAATAGGAATTGGCACATAAGACATGATCACAAATGGTAAAGAGTGTTTGTAACTGACTAGGGTTGACACCACGGCCCCTGATTCAGGATTCTGGCTAAGACTTCAAACAAACAAGGAGAAGTCCCCTCCTGTTCCAGAATAAGGTTCGAAACAATTCCTTCAGGTCTTATTAAAAGACTGAAAAGCCAGGGGCACCTGGGTGGCTCAGTCAGTGAAGCGCCCGACTTAGGCACAGGTCATAATTTCACGTTTTGTGGGTTCAAGCCTCGCGTCAGGATCTGTGCCAACAGCTCAGAGCCTGGAGCCCGCTTCGGATTCTGTGTCTCCCTCTCTCTCTGCCCGTCCCCCACTCACACTCTGTCTCTATCTCTCAAAAATAAATAAACATTAAAAAATTAAAAAAAAATAAAAACTGAAAAGCCAACCTAACGACCAAATTGTGTATCTAGCACAATCTATGCAATTTGTGTGCAAGTCCAACTTATATATCTCTATATATGTATATAATACAATATCACGTAATTATTATAACAGAATATAATGTACACGTATAGTATAAAATATATAATATTTATATACACAGATGCAGGTGCGTGAAGAAATGAGTTTATTGAAGGGAATGGGCCAAAAACAAGACTTGCCAGCCAGGGGCAGATTACTGTACATTCTCCATCACAAGAAGGAAGTAGGGCGATTGGCCACCCTCTCCAACTAAGGAAAAGCAGGCTTCGGCGGAGATAACAGAAAAAACTACACAACTTCAAGGGCAGGAGATTGGCGTCCTCCAGCCAAAGCACCTCATGCTGAGCAAACATGAAGGGGAGGCCTGGGAGAGCTAAATGTGTGTTTCTTGGGCTCTGAGGGTGTTGCCTGCTTCTCTCTTGAGACCTCTGAAAATGAGAGCTGGCTGGAGTGGTGCGCTTTTGGAGTGAGGGAGAAGCGACCCATTTGGGATCCCTGTGTGGGACCCCCTCGAGCCCCAAGCATGTAGAGAAGATGGCGAAGCCAGGCAGTTTGGAAGCACCCACCTGGTAGGGCAGCGTATGGGGGTGAGGGGTCCCGTCACCAGGAGGCGGTGGGTGGGCATGCCATCAGAACGAAAGCAATGAGATGATTGCAAACTCCTCTAGAGTCCAGAGGTACGTTTGCAGAGATCTCTGTGAGGCTGCCAGACCACCACGGAGGCACCTCCCAAGGGAGCGCCAGCTTTGGGAGACACGATGAGGCAGACAGGACAGGTGGATCACAACTCTGCCCAGGATGGAAGACGTGGGCTGTTGCCTCCGGTTTGCCCCTCCCCTGTCCTGGGGTCGCGAGGAGAGGCAACCAGCCCTGGGGCTGGGAGCAGCTTTGCACCAGATGGGAGACTGAAGCTTTCAGCCTCACCAGACTTTTATGGCCTTGCGGGAAACCTTCTCCCCCACATGAGCTGAGGCATTGAGAAATCTGTATGGATCTGCCTGAGGTGTCTTCAATGGGTAGGGAAGCGAAGCCCCACAGAGTGATGTTAAAAATAGAAGTAGGAGAAAAATAAAGCCGTTTTCTGCTTCTATACTTTGAGTTCAGAGGCCACGATAAACCGGCCTCCAAATATGCATTATTATCATGGCAGCTCCCAAGTAGGGACAGGCACACCCCATGTCAAAGCTCAGAGACTTCTTTTATTGCCAACAGCCAAGGCGTGGTGGGGGGTGGGGGTGAGGGTTCTCTCTGGTACTTCTGTACCACCTATTTGTAACTATCACATTAAGTTAGACACAACCTAACTTAGGATGCCTGATTGTTACTAGATAGATTAGATATATATGTTATTTAGATATATACTATCTAAAAATATTAGAGTGAAACAAAACTCCAGGGACTGCAATCAAATTAAGTCAAATCCTGATTTCTACCCAGTCTATGTTTTATAGCTTTTGCTTACACTTCCTTCCTTCTTTTCCTCTTAATCACCGGAATGTGGGTTCCCTGATTTCTGCCCTCAAAATTTCTCCAGACAAACCTCTTTCTTTTAGGGGCACAGAACTTCTTCATCAGTTGAAATTGTACTCCTCTTTATTCCACAGTCTCTGAGCATACTCAGGTCTTTCTGTGACAGCCTCTGATGTGAGTTCTACCTCTAGATTTGCCTAGACAGCAAGCTTGTTAAAACACAACCTTCAGGGTTGGGCGAACAATGGCGGTCTGCTTGGGAACCTTGGCCTCCCTCCCAAAATAACCATGAAATCAATCAGGAAAACAAATGAAACTCAAAGGGACTCATGCCTTCAGCGCTACCAGGAGAGAGAGAAAACAGCAAGCTTTGGGTTACCTCGGGGGAGAGGGAAAAAGCACCAGATTCCCACACAGCTCCCATGCTTACTCGCTGCTACTAAGAGCCTCTGAATGCAAAAGAGCAGAGAGGGGAGGCTGGAAGGATTAGTAAAAAGAGCAGAGAGAACAGAGGGCTTAGGAGAACTACAGACAAAACCGCCCCCCAGAAGGAGGAAGAGAAACCATCAACACAAAATCACTGAACACCGGTCAGGAGCTGGAGATTCCTAGCTCTGCTGTGGAAAAGACACTTGCAAGTGGGTGGGACCAGAAATGGTGGCCTGGAAGAAGCCTTACTTGTGGGGGAGACACTGATATGTAGAAAAAACATGGTACCCCTTGGAGATGAGGCAGTGAAAGGAAAGAAGCAAATGAGCCTCCTGCAAAATAACTGAACAAACGGAACAACATCTCTTATTCATCGGTGAGAAGCCTCGATGTTATCCAGATGTCAGTTCTCCCCGAGTTAGTTTATAAATGTAATGCAATTCCAATAAAAATTCTAAGGAGCTTTTTGATGGAGCTGGGCAAGTTAGAAAAATAAACACACAAGAATAGCCAGGAAAACACTGAGAAGGAAGAACTCGGTGGGTGGGGCAGGGAGGGAGGAGGAATAATTCCTACCACAGAGTAAAACATAATACAAATCCTATACAATTGAAACAGTGTGGTACTGGCACATGAACAGACAGAACAGTGGAGCAGAATACAAAGCAAAGAAAAAGATGCAAAACAGGCATCTCAAATCACTGACACAACCATAATCTCTTCGATAAATGATGTTGGGACAACTGGTTAGTCATTTGGAAGAAGATAAAATTAGATCCATTCCTCAAACCATACATACAAATAAACTCCAAATAGATCAGGGATCTAAACGTGTACACATCTCTGTGTGTATGTGTGTGTGTGTGTGTGTGTGTGTGTGTGTATAAAACATATATACGTATATATATATATTAGAAGCAAACAGGGGTAAATTCTCCCATAATGTGGGTATAGTAGAAAGGCTTGCTAATTATGACTTGAAATTAAATGCAATCAAAGATTGACACATTTAACTGCACAAAAATAAAATAAAATAAAAATTTGGGATGGCATAAATACAACATAAGCAAAGTCAAAAAATGACAAACGGAAAGAAAATATTTACAACATACATAGAAGATAAAAGATTCGTGTAACTAGTTTATTAAAAAACATGTGAAGGTGTAAAGTCCTCTATAGATTCAATGCAATCTCTATCAAAATCCTAATGGGAATTGCTACAGAAATAGAAAAAAACAATCCTAAAATTTACACGAAACAACAAAAGACCTTGAGTAGCCAAATCAGTTTTGAGGAAAAAGAACAAAGCTGGAGGTATCACACTTCCTGATTTCAAAATATATTACAAATCAACTCAAATGGATTCGGTTTAAACAAAAGACCTGAATTTATCAATTTTTTAGAAGAAAACACAAGGAATAATTTTTTCGACATTGGCCTTGGCAATGATTTTTTGGATATGGCACCAAGGCGCCAACAACAAAAGCAAAAATAAACAAGTGGGACTACATAAAAAGTTTTTGTCCAGCGAAGGAAATAATCAACAAATGGAAAGGTAACCTACAGAATGGGAGAAAATGTTTGTAAAGCGTATGTCTAATAAAGCTTTAATATGCAAAATATATAAGGAACCCTACAACTCAATAGCAAAAAAAAAAAAAAACCCAAGTAACTAAATTTTAAAATTGGGAAAGAAACTAGACATTTCTCCAAAGGAGACATGTCAATGGCCAACACATATGTGCTCAACGTCACTAATAGGGAAATGCAAATCAAAACCACAAGGAGATATTACCTCACGCTTGTCAGAATGGCTAGTATGACAGAGACAAGAGGTCTAAGAAGTGTTGGCGGGGATGTGGAGGAAAGAGAAGATACGCTGTTGGTGGGGATGTAAATTCATGCAGTCATTACGGGAAATAGTATGGAGAGTCCTCAAAAAATGCAAACTAGAGCCACAGTATGATCTCGCAATCCCCCTTCTAGCTATATATCCAGAGGAATTGACATCATAATCTTGAGGAGGTATCTGCTCCCCTATGATCATGGCAGTGTTGTCCACAATAGTCAAGACATGAAAGCAACCTAAATGTCTTCAATGGAAGAACGAATTAAAAATGTATTATGGACGGGGCGCCCGGGTGGCTCAGTCAGTTAAGCATCCACCTTGCTCAGGTCATGATCTCATGGTTCCTGAGTTTGAGCCCCGCGTAGGGCTTTCTGCTGTCAGCACCGAGTCTGCTTCAGATCTTCTGTCCTCCTCTCTCTCTGCTCCTCCCCACCTTGCACACACTTGCTGTCTCTCAAAAATAAATAAAAGGTTCAAAATAAATTAATACAATGTATTATGGACATATAGTGGAATATTACTCAGGGTGTAAAAAGAAGAAAACCCTGTCATTTGTGACAACATCAATAAATGTGGAAGACATTATGCTAAGAGGGCCGGACACAAGAGGGCAGTAGGTTTATTACAGCAGTATAAAAAAAGCAATTCTGAAGTAGTTTAGATACATTATAAGACTGAGCAACTTAGGGGCGCCTGGGTCGCTCAGTCGGTTGTGTCCCACTTCAGCTCCGGTCATGATCTCAAGGTTCATGAGTTCGAGCCCCGTGTCGGGCTCTGTGCTGATGGCTCAGAGCCTGGAGTCTGCTTCGGATTCTGTGTGTGTGTGTCTCTCTCTCTACCCTTCCTGCACTCACACTCTGTCTCTCTCTTAAAAGTAAACAGACATTAAAAAAGAAAAAAAAAATTTAAAAAGACTGAGCAAGTTAGTAAATATGTTACTATTTTGGGGAGCCAGAATCCTCATTATGGAAGAAGTGACAGGTATATGAAGGAAATGGAGAAGGCAAGAAAGAACCTTATGGGGATGGATTGGAATTGGCAGTATTAGAGTGGACTGGGAACTCATATTTCAAAACTGCCTGTGTGTATGCGTATATACGTGCTTATAGGTGCTTCAATATATGTATATGTATGTATGTGTGTGGGTATATTTATATGTCTATGTAAGCACTGAAAGAGTCAAGCAGTAAGGACACTCCACTACCAAAGAGCACATCGAGGGCCCAGAGGTTGGTCTCTAATACGATTTCCCACTAAAAGCAACCAGGACACCTTGGAGAAATGGCTAATTTCAGGTCTGTGGCAAGGTAGGTACAAGATAATCCCAGAGCATTCTGTTTGTCCAGAAACTAAGGAAGTTAAAAAAAAAAAAAAAAAAAAAAAAAAAAAAAAAAAAGATGGGACCTGTCACAAGGACAGAGGAGCCAATTGAAAGAGCTCCCACTGGCCTAATATGGAGTGTCTGAGCACTAAAATGATTAAGTACGGTAATGAATTATAAACCATTAAAAAGCCAGAAAATCATAGCATAATACATACATGAATAAATAATTGAATGAATAAATGAATGAATACGGGAGAACAGAGATCTCTTGCCGAAGTTAGCGTGCTATGGGCTGCCAGTAAAGGGCATGCTGGGCCAGGGAAATCTGCAACCAACATGGTAAATATCTGATTGGACAACAGTCACCGATGGCTGTCTGATCATCAATGGTACTTACTCTAGGAGAAATTTTGTTGAGGAACAAGATAGTTTGGATAGTCTTAAAGTGTCTCCCCACGGACTGGTTATTTGTCGCAAGGGAGAAAGGAGCAGTTTTACAGTGGAAAAATGAGGCAACACCTCGAGCAGGTGACCAACGTTGACATCACCTGTGTGGAACAGACGGGCATACCATGTGCTTTGAGGTGTGATGTCTTAGCAGGACATTTTACCTGCTAAGAAGGTGGCTGAGAAGGCACCTCAGCCTAACCCAAGGACACATCAGGCAAGCATAAAATACGGAACATTCTGTTTAAAAAGTGAAGGGGAGGCCTGTATTCTTAAAAAAATTCAATACCGTAGAAGGCGAAGAACTGTGGGACTGTTCCAGAATGCAGAAGGCTAAAGAGCCATGACAACTAAATGCAACACCTGATCCTGAATTGGACCCTGTGCTGGAGAGGGAAAATGTTATCGAGGACGTTAGTATTAGGTCAACCAACAAAATTGGGATACAGGCATTAGATCAGTTAAAAGTATGACATCAGTGTAAATCAATACTATAGAATCAATAATGTCCTGTGGTTATATAAAAAAAATTCCCTATTCTTAGGAAATACACACTGAAGTATTTAGTAGCAAAGGACCACTATACACACACACACACACACACACACACACACACACACACACACATATATATATACACATTCTTCAAATGGCTCAGAAAAATTTATGTGTGTGTATGTGTATACATATGGTGAAAGATAGTGTAAATGGATAAAAAACAAGTGAATCTGGGTAAAGAGTATGATTTTTGTTTTTGTAACCTTTGTGAATGTGAGATTATTTGCAAAGAACGTCATGGAAACGATGCCGTTCACTCTTCACTGCCTCGGATTCCTCACCTCGGATCCACCCGGCAATTCACTGTCACTGACCCTTCGTCTTTACTTCACTGAAATCGATTCTGGTGAAAGGTCCCTGTGCATCCCTGAACAGAAAATCCAGCGGGAGTTCTTCAAATCTTTGTCTTGCTTGGGTGTCTGATAGAATTGGCCTCTTCTGGTCCCTTGCTTCTTAAAAATCAATACCTCCTTAACCTCCAACTGCTGTTCCTTCTCATCTTTATGACCACCTGCTTTAGCCTTCCTTTCTTTCCTTTTCCTCCTCTGCTCCTCCCGAGAATGTGTTTCCCAAGATTCTTTACTTGAGTCTCTCTCTCCTCAACATGTTCTCCCTGGGAATATTCTTCTATGTTCATGGCTCCAAATGCTGCAAACTGGACAAACGGTTAAATGGCTGATCGTTAAACACCGGTGAACCTGAGTGTATCACTTAGCTCTTGCAGAAGAAAACATAACTACACGATCTCCGTAGCATTCAACTTAAAGCCTTTCCGCACATAGGTCTGCGTGTTGACAGAGTTTGGCTCATCTCCATGGAGATTTACCCGACTTGGCCCTAAGCTGTGGGTTAGTTACAGGTCAGCTCTGTGTGCGGCTCATCCTCCGTGGAACAGCGAGGTAGCTGGACACATTCCTATGGCAAAGACAGAGGACAAGAGAGCAGATGGAATTGTGTCATGTCTCCAGAGGCCCGGGCCCCAAACTGGCTCATTGGCATGTCTACTCACATCCCATTTGCCAAAGAAAATCACCGGGTCAAACTCCGAGTCCAGGGGCAGAGAAGGATGCTCTGTGTCCAGTGGGGAGAACTGCAAAGGCTCCCAGGAAAGAGTGGCTACAGGGAAGGGGTGACCCTGGAACCCTCTGGAGTTAAAATGTATGAACTCATTTGGAAAGTGTTTCAAACGGCTCTTGCCCCGGGTACATCACCCCTGAAATGATGCGGGCATGCTGGGCAGGAGCTGCTGGGGACCAGAGTTCCTCACGGCAGGGGGTGGGGGGAACCGGTGAGCACAGGTGTCAGGAAGGGAGCTGAGAGACGTTCCACCTGGAAGAGACATTAAGGGAGGCTTTTAGAAGAGGCTTTCCTGCTTCGGGACCAACAGCCAGCCTCTGCATCTCTAAGGTTTTCAGATTTCTTCCCTCATCCAAATATTTCTGGGGAGCTTCCTGAGTGTCACATTACACATGGGGGGCTGCTGTGCCCACCTCTCCCGACGATGTCATTCCATGTTCCCTTGGGCAGGGGCAGTTACTGCTGTGATGCCCTGGGACCTGTGGTTGCTCAGCTGGGACCTCCGTGCACCCCTCTTGCCTGCCATAGTTGGGAGGTGGGAACCAGGGGTATGTGAGGTTTTTCTGACCAATGAATCATCTGCTTATTTATATAACGAATTAAGCCTTTTTTTTTTTGGCAGGAATTCTCTGACAGGCTAGGAGCAGAGTCTATGCCAGCAAAGAGCAAAGGAGCTTTTCATAACGTGACTCTTTGGAGGTTCTCGTGGAAACAGCATGTCTGACACCAAGGCTCCATACGTTTTTAAATGCATTTGTTTTTTGAAATGGTCCAGAGGCAAACTGTAGATGAAATCGTACACAAAAGTGGGTTCCAAAACCAGAAGTGTGGAGGGGCTGTAAAGTACAGTGGCTCTGAAGTCAGGCTGGGCTACGACGCCTGTGACGTTGCCTTCCTTTGTCATCCTAATTATCCTGAGACTGCATTCTTTCATCTAGAAAATAAGACCCTTCCCAAGTTTGCAGAGTTCTAGAAGGATGAAACCGAAGACTGTTAAAAGCTCCTACTGTCCGGACTAACCGGTATGCACTGAATAAATAAAATCTTTCAAAAAGTCAAACAAAAGATACCATCATCGGGGCGCCTGGGTGGCTCAGTCGGTTAGGCGGCCGACTTCGGCTCAGGTCATGAATTCACGGTCCGTGAGTTCAAGCCCCGCATCGGGCTCTGTACTGACAGCTCGGAGCCTGGAGCCTGTTTCAGATTCTGTGTCTACCTCTCTCTAACCCCCCCCCACCACCGTTCATGCTATGTCTCTCTCTGTCTCAAAAATAAATAAACATTAAAAAAAATTTTTTTAATAGATACCATCATCATTATGTTTTGAGTGTTGCTGGATTTTTTCCCCCTTTCTTGCTTATCTTCTACAGATGTGTTACTCAACTTTGACAAATTTAGTTTTGAATATTTTCAGCTCACCCCTATAAAGGATAGTGAATGTTTCTAATTAATGGAGAATTTACACTCACTGGTTAAAGGCCTTCTCTTGCCCTGGGTAATTAGGGAATAGGGAATTGAAGGAGAAAGAACCAGGACATAATTGAAGATTTATCTAATAGGTCCCCAAAAAATGACTTCACAAAAGCTTTATGTATTTTTCAAGGAAAAAAAACCACAAACATTTCTACTGCTCTGCTATGCTGTCTTCAGCTTATACGAAATAGTACCTGGTAAGGAACTGTAATAATCACAGTCAAAGATTGACCAGCTTCTGTGCTAGGAAGCCTCTAAAATGGCTCCCAAGGTCCCCACCTCTCTGCACACTCTTCTCCCCTTGTGGGTGGGCTGGGCAATCACTGGCTTTAAAAAAATAATAATTTATTAATTTTGAGAGAGAGAGAGAAAGCAAGGGAGGGGCAGAGAGAGGGAGAAAGAGAGAATCCCGAGCAGGCTCCACAGTATCAACACAGAACCCAACGCAGGGCTCAAACTCAGGAACCACGAGATATGACCTGAGCCAAGATCAAGAGTCAGATGCTTCATGGACTGAGCCATCTAGATTTCTTAGATCTTGGGAAGAGTTTCAACGGTTGGTTCTCCGTTGTTGCCACAAAGATTGTGCGGATTCTTTGTCAAACAACAGCTGAGCTATAGCTCCGAGGCTCTAAGATTTCACTGCCTAATCATCATGGGCCTCTAGTCTTTTCCTAAGGGGAGGGTACACTGGTCATCGCAGGCCTTCAGGAGACAAAATCTTATTACCCATCTTCCCATCGTGTCACATAGGCCAAGAGTTCATTTTTATGAACATAGAGCAATCAAATTGAAGAGGTGAGACCAGCCTGAACCCCAGCCATTCTTGTCCCGTATGGTCCAGCCACAGATGATTTCTCACACTAACATCACCACCACCACCAAGAGCAACAACAGAATGACCACCACGAAACCCACGAAAATCAACAAGAAAACCACCACCACTCTCACCACCACCACCAACACTAACTACTGCCACCAAAACTCAGCACGAAACCATCACCACGGTCTTTGTCAGCAACAACAAAGCCACCATGGCCTCTATCAGCAACCCGCAGCCACAACAACAAGGCAATCACCACCGTAACCACCCCAACAGAATGATCACCGTCCAACAACAACAAACCACCACTGACAATGAAACCTTCACATTTATTAGGTACCTTCTGAGTCAGGTGCTGTGCTAAGTGTGTAAGTGTTGTACACGGATTGTCGCCCTTACTCCCTACTTCCTGGGATCCTCTGAATGGCCCATCCTCTCAAGTTGTTAGGGGTTTGCACATTTCTGGCCTTTGCTAGAATCCCGTAACTCTACCTTTCACCACCCATGCTACTCACTTTGACTCTCGGGCAAACTCTACTCATCCTTTAAAACTTGACTCAAGCATTTTCTGAAATTCAACTTGGTGGCTGATTTCATTTGCATCTTTTGTTGGCCTCATGGTTAGAACCAAACTTGTGGTCTACCTCCCACCATGTGTAAGACTGCAGGGTACACCCGGTGACGCTCCCTCTGGCTCTATTTTCATTTCAGACCCTGACCCTTTATTTGGCTTTCTAAAAATGCCTCTTAGATATACCTAAATCTTTTATTATGCTGAAATATTACATTTTCTTTTTTTTAATTTTTTGATGTTTATTTATTTTTGACAGAGAGAGAGAGAGAGAGCACACGCATGCACACGCACGCGCACATGAGTGGGGGAGGGGCAGAGAGAGACACACACAGAATCTGAAGCAGCTCCAGGCTCTGAGCTGTCAGCACAGAGCCTGACACGGGGCTCAAACCCACAAACGGAGAGATCATGACCTGAGCCAAAGTCAGACACCCAACTGACTGAGCCACCCATGTGCCCCCAAATATTACATCTTGTTAAGGCTTCTTCCTTTGCAATGAGACAGACCATGAATAAATGACTCAATGTGCAAAAAGAGATTTTTTTCCAAATCGTTATTTCCAAAGGAAAAAATCGATTTTAAACTCTGCCCCATCATGTATGAACTAAAAATGTAGCATCAGCAAGATCTAGCGCTTTCTAGCGAGCCACTGAGGCAAATTCTATCCTTGTGCCAAATACAGGTAGTAACTGACAAGTCCCTGATACCACAGGGTCTGGATGAGTACAAGAATGACCTCATTTCTTCAACACAAATGACTTTTCCTCGAGAGAGTTTTACAAGCAAGTATTTTCTGTTAGTATGGCTTCAGGGCCAAATCCTAAGGGCATACCATGTGCAGCCACCTGGCTAGATGTTGGGGGAAAAAATTGGAAAACAGTTACTGAGAAACTTCTCCCAAAGGACTTTCCACTGATTGCAATGTAATTCTTCCAGAAGCAGTGATAAAAATCAATACGTTCAGAATTACGGGATCCTGCGAAGGTATATATGAAGCCCTGGGATTAGAGGAAGCTTTCTGTTGGGCAGTCCATTTTGCACACGACATGGTGCTTATGTGATTTGCTAGCGGGCAAGATCATGGGCCACCTGAGTCACCGAGCTGTCTAAACACGAGGCGTCCACAGTGATGGGGGGGGGACCCCTTAGCAAAGGGGTAAACTAAGTGATGGAACTCGAAAATCTACTGGGAGATTTTCAATTTTAAAACTAGGACTTCTAAACACAGAAGATCAACACTAAGGATTCATCAGGCAAGTTTTCTTTGATAAGAAAGTGTTAATCTGCACAACGCATTCAAGACCTGTTTTCAGGCTGGTGTGCCTACTTAAGGGCAAAGTTTTTCATGCAAACCGTGAGCAGCTGAGGGACACATTTGCAATGTTTAAAACGGGATCTGCAAATTGCGTTGTTCCATCGCTTCGGGAAGTATGACCCAATTGCCTCACATCAGTGGTAAAAGCAGTAATTTCAAATTCTGGACACAGCGATTCCTGAGCACCAAACGATACTCAAGAAACAGTGCAGACGCTTGGATAGCACGCTGGTGGCCTCACCTGCCTACCAGAGTGCCTTGTTTACACCCTATTATCAAGCTTGTCTCACCCAGGAGGCTCTTTTTCTTTTTTTCATCTCGAATTGCTAGCCTTAAAGAGAGGAGATATTGTGTTATATTCACCTTTGTTTTCTAAGGCCTTAGCACATTTCCATCAGAAAGTGGACATCAATAAAGGGTCATTTAATAGAGCTGATAAAAGAGAGAAACTATCTGTCTCAGATAATACTATTCAGCACTGACATCATCCCTCAACGTTTGCTTGGACCCTTCGAGAACCACGGAGACCAGATTGTGTGAGCTCAGATAAGTAATGTTATGGCAGAAAGCAGTGAGGTGCTTTGGGGTTTTACAAGTTGAGGTTCCAAGTAAAAAAGCCTGTCTACCCTCGCCACCCAGGAAAGACCAGTTTCCTCAGGATCGAGGGAGAAGAGCAGTCAGTGAAAGCCACTGGAACTACAATGCAGGAAGACCTGAGCAAAGGCTGGCATCGTGCTCTCCACAGACTGAGCCTCAGGGGTGCCTACAAAAATCCCTGAATGGGTGGGGGCGGGGGGGTTGAAACTGGATCCAGGTAGGGGCTAAGGAAGCAGCAAGACCCAGGGTAGAAATCCTCGCGTCCTGCTGAAAGGCCTAAAGCACCTTGTTGAATTCCCGGGGTTCTGGTGCAGAAACAGGAGAAGGCTCTGTGCACCCAAGCAAGGCACAGAAGTCACCTCCCACAGCCCCAGGGGCATGCCGCTGCCTAGTGCGTGCAGGAAGAGGCAGAAGGCATCCTGGGCACTGATGTAGGGTAGTCATTAGATCTACAGATGAGTCATGCAAAAATGGTGGACCGTGTACGGTGGGAGCGGCTGGAATGCAGGGACCAGAGACACAACAGGAGATCTTGAGAACCGGATAGGTTCTCCCCTGTCTTCTCTCGCGGTCCCCCTAGAGCTCAACTACAACTGCAGAAATGTTGGGGTAACGTCAAGCTGTTACACGTTTCTACCACCTCAAAGGAAGGGAGTCACAAAGTTAAATTATAAAGGATAAAAAACAAAGAAATATTATTTCTTGCACAGGAGGCAGTGCCGAGTGAAATATACCCATCTGGTGATAACAACTGTGTTGTCTGAAATACACAAATGAAATATACAAATGACGTAAATACAAGTACACATCGAATCTGATCTGAGCGCAGCTTTCCTCGGTCTCCTAAGGGAGACATTTAAAAACTAAGGGGGGAAATGAACAGAGTTCCAATATAGCATTCTGTTTACATAGTACTTTCACTACCTGAAAGCCAAGTACTTGTAGACAAAATAGTCCCACTTTGCCTAGACAGTCACTGCCAAGGAACGCCATCATGTGTGTTCAAATATTCAAGGGAGAAAAAAGATCGGAACTCTTTAAGAAGTCTGGTGGAAATCAAGTGCGCACACAACTAATTGACTCGGATTTACAGAAGCTTGTGCTGCCAGCCCAGCCCCGTAGTGAAGGTGGGGTGGGGGCTGCTGGGAGGCAGGGGGTGAGGAACAGAGAAGCCCATTCCCAGGAAGTGGAATCAGCACAGAGGTGGCCCATCAGAAAACCCTCTTGTACCCTTCCCAGCCCTGAGTGGCGAGACCTGAGGGGCCTTGTGATCTTCTCCCCTCTATACTGAGGAGAGCTCCCCGAACGTGGGCAGGAGACAGAGCAGTGCTGACCAACAAGACCAGACCAGGGCTCCCTGGTCAAGGAGGAGGAAACCAAGCATCCACCTGTATGCCATAGGTCTCACCACCTTGCTTTCCCTCTGACCCTCGCCGTTTTATCCCGTCTTAACAAAAAGTCACACAAAGGAAGCCAGGATGGACCCAGGTATGACCGACCCCAGGCGAGGCTCGCCATGCACGTGTGCCTTTGTCCGGCAGGGACAGCCATTGGACACGGCAACAGGAGTGCCAAGAAAGAGGAACTCATCCCCTTGCCCGAGGGATAGCCTCACCCCGAGAGGCCCACGGTCTCCGACATCAGAGTGGTCACTCAACACTGAGGGTCTGTCCCAGGGGTGGTGCTGGCAGGCAGGGCAGCCTGGCCACTGACCTCTGACCACACACCAGCTTGGAGGAGGTAATGCCCACGGCCAGCTTTTTCTGCCTTTCTGACCATCTGTGACACCGCTTTGCCCTTAACGGGGCCCCCTATTTATACCTGGGCATGCCCCCTGGTGACACGCTACCACTGTCCTCCTTGCTGAGACTGTTTGAGAAGTTGTGAAGAAGTGTCTAGAAACCCAAACTCAGCAAAAGACCCTTTCTTCCCTGGGAGGGAGACCAGTAGGTTAGTGTAAGTAAATCCAGGGATGGTTTGTGGCAAGTAGGTACACCGGCTGTCTCCAGTGTTGTTTTAAAGTCTAGCTTTACCAGTTCTTTTTAAAAGTTAGTGACGGGGACGCCTGGGTGGCTCAGTCAGTTGGGCGTCCGACTTCGGCTCAGGTCATGATCTCGCGGTCCGTGAGTTCGAGCCCTGCGTCGGGCTCTGTGCTGACGGCTCGGAGCCTGGAGCCTGCTTCCGATTCTGTGTCTCCCTCTCTCTCTGACCCTTCCCCGTTCATGCTCTGTCTCTTTCTGTCTCAGAAATGAATAAACGTTAAAAAAAATTTTTTTAAATAAATAAATAAAAGTTAATGACAGTTGTCTGTTGTTTGAGAGCAAGACTGACCCTTCCATCCCGAACTGGACGGAAAGAGCAAGATTATCTGCCAACATGGGGCTGACTCAGTGACCCCTCTGCCGAAAAGTGACAAGTGTGTCATGTTTTGAGTCACAGCTTATGGAGCGGAGTTAAACTTCTGGGTTCACCCCTTTTCTCACTTTTCGTGGTGATACCCGGGGACACTGTCTTACAATTTTGTGTAATGAAATTGTGCCAAGTGTTCTCACGGTAGGCTGGTAGGTCAAGGAGGCAGGAATTCAGAAGAGGAAATTCTAGGACAGGAAATTTGGAGGGTAAACATGTAAATACCAACTCCTTATTTTTCTTTTCTGAAAAAGGCATACTGGCTAATACACCCCTAGCTTATAATACAAAACCATAGTTTATAGTGGTAATGATCGCAATTCTTCTACGTGTGTCTTTAGATAGTAATTTTGCAAAAGACGTAAGGATGATTTCAGCGCATACGAATTCCAAATGTCCTGGTAACATGAAGACGAGGCTCAGGCAGAACCCAGAGAAAAATGAGAACTTACGCTCTTTCATCCAAGGTTTCGTTGCTCTACTCTCTGACGCTCGTAGTGAGTTTGGCAAGTAGACCCAGGGAAGATATTTATATCTTGGCTTTGCATAAAGGGAAATTAAGACAAAAGGTCCATCTTCAGCAAGATGACCTTTTGAAAATAAAGCACAAGCCTGGTGTCAAATGTGTTCTCCCCGTAGCTACAGAGCAGCAAAGGCAGGCAGGTGCACTGCACCTGTGCTGATAGACAGATGTGATACAGACCGCAGAGGGGGCTGGGAATAGGGCGGGGCCAGCAGTGAGGTGAAGGTGGGAAGGAAAACGCAAAGACAGGAGGCTGGCGTACCTTCGAGGATGCTGGTTTCAATAACTTGTGCGCCGTTGTACCATTTACTGAGATGGAAAAGATTGTTAAAAGAATGGATGGGTGGCTGGACGAATAAATACATATGTAAAGATAATAACAGTAAAGGAGAATAAGTCTTCAGGGTAAGAAATAATTCATTAGGCATATTTCTTCTATATCAGGCGGGGTTCTCCAGAGAAACAAATCAATAAGAGATATATCTGAGAATTAGCTTACATGACTATGGAGGCTGACAAGTTTGACATCTCTAGGGCAGGCCAGCAGGCTAGAAACCCAAGCAGAGATTGCCATCTTGAGGCAAAATTCCTCTTCCAAGAGCGTCCTTGGGGTTTTTTGTTTTTCTTCTTAAAATCTTCAACTGATTGGATGAGGCTCACCTACATTATTGAAAGTAATCACCTTTTACTAACAACCAGTGGATCATAGATGTTAATCACATCAAACATACAAAATGGCCTTCGCAGCATAACTTAATTAGGGTTTAATTAAACAATGGTATGTTAGCCTAGACAAAGTGACCCATAAAAAAACCACCACAGCTGTTAAAGGAAAATCCAATAGGACATTGGTTCCTCATGTATTGTTATTATAAATTTTCTATCAAATGTAAAGTTAGACAATCTAAACCAATCACAGGTACCATGTTTCCTTGTCAATTGGACTTCATAGAAAAAGACGTATCATTTTCCAAGCTTCCTACCATTTCCATTATAGCACATTCCCCCAATGATGAGCCCCAGCAACAAGGAACCTGATGGCACCAGGGCAGACAAGCCAGTCACTCTGGCACTGAGGGACTTAACCAATGAGGTTGATCATCAATGCTTTCCTCAAAAGATTCTTGATCTAAAGAGGGAAATGATAAAGGAAATTTTCCACTTTTTGTATTTGTGGGCCCTGCTCCTGGGCTCCCAGGGAAGCTTCAACATTTACCAAGGTCAGAATCACTTACCTGAACTTCAAAGCATGGGCTCTATTTCTGCCCCGAGCATACATTGTACATCTGCTTCATTACCACATATCCTAAATGAAACATTTCAAACTAAAGATAAGAGTAAAAATCTCCCTAGGTTCTGTTCCCATACGTCTGGAAGCCAGCCACCTTGCACATACTAGAAGCATAAGGTAAAGTTTGTAATTTTCTGGCAAAGTCCTTCATCATGATGATTTGTAATTCTGGATGTAACAAAATACTTATATAACCTGGTATTAAGCATTCCTTCTCTGGATCACTCTTTTCTTTGTGAAGATTGTGTATCCCAGGTAGCTGTCCTCGTTGGACTCAAATAAAACTCTCTCTCTCTTTTTCTTTTTTTTTTAAGAAATTCAAAAAGTTTCGTTCATTTTGCATGGACATAGCTCCAAGGCATTGTTTGAAAAAAAACCATTACCCTTTACCGATGGTATAACTCAAGGGTCAGCAAACTACAGTCACTGGGCCAAATTCTGACCACAGCCTATTGCTGTAAGTGAGGTTTTCTGGAACACAGCCACACTCCTTCATTTGGGCATTGTCTAGGTGGCTTTTTTTTCAATCAATTTTTTTAATGTTTATTTATTTTTGAGAGAGAGAGACAGACAGAGTGTGAGCAGGAGAGGGGCAGAGAGGGAGGGAGACACAGAATCCAAAGCAGGTTCCAGGCTCTGAGCTGTCAGCCCAGAGTCCAACTCGGGGCTCAAACCCACTAGCTGTGACATCATGACCTGAGCCCAAGTCAGATGCTTAACCGACTGGGCCTCCCAGGTGCCCCATACGGTGACTTTTGTGTGGCAACTGCAGAATCAAGTACTTGGGAAAGAGACCAAATGAGGCTCAGAGAGCAAAAATATTTACTATCTGGCCCTTTTCAGAAAATGTTTGTGGACTTATTCAAGCAAGGCAACTGTGCGGCACAGTGGAAAAGATTCAGGATTCAAGACAGTTGGTTAGTGGGTCTGAACCCAGTGAAGATCTGGGAAGATTTTGAAAAGAATAGTCTAACAGGATGTTTGAAAGAAGCCCAGAACATCTGCATGTGGCTTCAAAGCAGCTTTACCTTTGGCAAATGCTAGCTTGCTGCTCAAAAACTGAAGCTTGGGGCCTCTGGCACAGAAAACTGACCCCTAATAAATCTCACATGAAGGATGCTGAGATTTGCATGGGCAAGAAAATGGCATCTGGAAGGCAAACCATAGCCAAGTTGCTCAGTCTTGCGAATAGCGACCGGGCTCAGGTTTTCACCTCATTTTTTTTTTTTTAACGTTTATTTATTTTTGGGACAGAGAGAGACAGAGCATGAACGGGGGAGGGGCAGAGAGAGAGGGAGACACAGAATCGGAAGCAGGCTCCAGGCTCTGAGCCATCAGCCCATAGCCCAATGCGGGGCTCGAACTCACGAACCACGAGATCGTGACCTGAGCCGAAGTCGGATGCTCAACCGACTGAGCCACCCAGGCACCCCTCACCTCGTTTTTAAGCAGCTTATCATCACCTCCAAAAAGGGAAAAACATAACCTTGAAAAAATTGCATTGTTAAATAAAAATTTTTTTAAACAATTGCGTTGCTTTTTTTTCCTGTTAAGAACATATAAATGAAGATTTAAACTTTAACAAAGTAGTTTTCCCACATACCTATTCCTAAGTTTCATCTACCACTCGATAGCTTGAAATATTTTGTCATACCAATGGATACGCCCCCCCCACATCTCTCTTTTTCGGGGATAAATTTCGCTGAAATGAACTGACGTAACATCTCAATCCATTACCTTGTATGTGAAACCCAAATAGGGTTTGAGAACCGCTGTTGAGTATCAACTGAAAGGAATATTTGTGAGATGTTTTTTATCACCGAGGTGTAGGAAAAACATGATAACGCGGACACGCGACACATTAGAATTAATTTTTATAAAAGATAAAACACTCCACAGTGCGTGGCCAAATAAAACTGACTTTGGTCATTTATCTATCACGCGTCGTACCCTTAGTATCTACCAGGTGCTAAGCTGTGTATCCAGCGTGCAAAATTCCTGATGCTCCCTGCCAGATTCCCCAGAGGGGCCTGCGGTTTTATTTCTGGCCTGTTCACTGGGTTCAAAACCACTAACTAACCTAACAAGGCAACTGGGACCGAAAGCCTGGCCTGCCTACCCCACCCAGTACACAAAGCCCAGGACGGCACAGGGGAAGATCATGCCCAGTGCGATCGTAACCCCTAACTTCCCACCAGATGGCTGACCCACGTCGCCCCGGCTGCCCTCATTCTTGTGAGTTAAAGAACATCGGGCATTCCACAACTCTGCCGTTTTCCTCCTTTCTATCTCCCTCTCCTCCTGCAAGACTTAAGTGTTTTTCTCTTCAGTGTCTGATTTGAGCAGTATAGTGTTTTGCTTCCCAGGAAGTGACTGCTTTTTCCAGAGTTACCACCATCCCATTTTCAGAGTTTGTAAGTCCAAGGGTGAGAAGCCCATCCACGCAGGGCCGGGCAGGAACTACAGCTGAGAACGAGAAACTGGTCTCTGTGTGCCCCTGGCTGGGGCAGGTAGATCTTCATCCCTGGTAGCTGCCTTATTTCCTGATAAATGAACCAGAGAAGCAGAGGGAGCAGATGGGAAAGAGGAGGTCAAATAAAAGGACGTCCCCCGTCGTTCAAGTCCCTGGCTCCAAACTCCCCTGAGGCCAACGTATATTTCTTAATTTGGGTCCCCAAATGGAACCTATTATTATTTTAATAATATCACATTTGTTTAGTCTAAAAAGAGAACGACTTCTGTCACTAGCCCACCTAGCAAGGGTTATTATATTATTCAAACTTACCATCCGTTTCTATTTCTTCAAGGGCACCAGCAAGGGTACAATTCATGCCAAGGTAGCGATATGGAATCACAGTTACAGTACTACCCTTAAACTTTGCCTTAAACTCTGATGCCCTGATTCAAAGGAAAGACTGATAAACCAAGTGTTAGCTGCAGTAGGCCCTCAGAGAACTAGTTTCAATGCAGATGGGTCTCTAGACCCTCAAATATCGCATTAGGCATCGCACTCCCTCTGAGCACATATGCCAAGGCTTGAGTTTAACTTTCTTTTCCCCTCGTGACACAGACAGAAGTTCCACCAGTAATTTCCATGCCAAGCTTCTGGAGAAAGCCAGTCTAATGTCATCATATTTTTCTAGCTATTTTAACTCAGTTAAAAAAAAAAACACCAATTTTTTAAACCCCTATTTCTAGAAAAAGCTAGAAATGAGAAACACAGGAGACTGCCTTTAGCTCCTTCAGTAATGAAGCTTGATCACTTTGCTCCCATATTCTTCTTTTCCCAGAGATCAACTGATATTCCCTTATTTGTAGAACACATGCCCCCTCGTCCTTCAGAGTTCAAATCCAGTTGCCTTTCCTCTGGTGCTTTTTTTTTTTAAATGTTTTATTTATTTTTGAAAGAGAGCATGAGCGGGGGAGGAGGGACAGCAAAAGAGAGAATCCCAGGCAGGCTCTGTACCACCAGCGTAGAGCCTGACACGGGGCTCAAACTCATCAACCGTGAGATCATGACCTGAACCGACTGAGCCAGCCAGGTGCCTCTCCTCTCATGCTTTTTCCCAGGAAAGCGGTAGCTCTTACAGAGAACAGTGAGTGGCCTCCTGGCTCCTCTGATCCCAGGTGACTTCTTCTGCAGGTTGGGTGGTTAACATTTCCCTGAAGGGCATTACCTAACCTGCCCCAGGAGGGACTATTTATTGGACAGTGGGGAACCCAAACTAGATTCCAGATTCCTCATAATGAACACAACTAAGGATTAATAAATATCAATATTTTTTAAGTAGATACAATTGTAACGAGCCACATAAACCCATACCAGCATCCAAAGAACCGCTGGAATTCATTCTGTCATCCTTGGTGATACATGACCTTGTTACCTCTTAGTGGCTTCATCCATAAAAGGCCAGAAAGATGCCCAGTGATTCCTTAGTTATGGCGAAATTGATTCACGCAAAAATTTTGTGTAGGTGATACGAGCGTAAAGGTCTTTCGGTGCTTGAATCCCCTCCAGTGCCCCCCGCGTGCTCCTCCTTTCCAGGTCTGGTGGCAAAAGCTTTCCTGACTCCGAATCCACGAGCACTACTTGAATTCGGGGACTTTAGGATATCTCTAAATCAGGATGAGTCTCATAACCGAAGCCATGTCAGAGTTTAACTAGGAGCATTTTTTTTTCTTAGAAGTACATAAAATAATGGTGCCTTTTATAACCAGTGGCATTTTAGATTCTATGAAATACAGCAACTAAATGAGTCCTTCCAGAATTCAAGGTCTTTCTTAAAGCAGGTTAACTTTGCTATTGGCTTTAATTCCTATCTCAGTAGCTTTTCTCAAAATGTGCAGGAAATTGCACCTTGTGGACCTACCCATGGTGTTGAGAGGGACTGGAGAGGTCACCCAGCCTATGGTCCTCAGAGAGATCCCCTTGTTTACTAAGTTTGGGGAATGTTGTATCAAAGTTTTCTCAGTCACTTGATACGCTGAGATACAGTATGGGTTTGTCAATAAGGTGTTCTCATGTTTGGGATTTCCCTACCACCACGTCTTTTTCCTAGGACCAATCTGAAGGGGGATAGAAATACTGAGAAGATGAAGGCCAAGAGATGATGCAATCTGGCCCAAAGACCCAGATAACGAGTAACAAAGCCCACAGGTGCAGCTGGGGTCTACGAATCATAGTCCCAGTGTTCTTACCACACACACTATGTCATGCAACATTTTTCCATGAAACTAGTAAGGCACCATGGCATAGATACCTCTTTCCTAATGCACTTTAATAAGAATTTCAAAACTGACAACTTAATGGATCTTAAAGACGCATTTACACCGGAGATCAGCAACCACTCAAGTTGTGGAAGTGTTTGGTGCACGCGATATCCGTGGAATGGGTCGCCCAATTGCTGTCCAAGACCCAAGAGCAACTTTTGGAGCATCCGTGCCTTTCGGAGTAGGGGGAGATTAAGGGGCAGAAGCTAAGACACAGTCAGAGACACCTCCCGTTACTACAGATCCCTAGTGCCTTGAATCTGGCAAAACTTTTGAGGCATGCTACCCACCAGCGGGTTATTGCTGCCGGCTCTGCGACTCCTTCACTTCTGATTATGAAAATATCCTTATTACACTGCACTGCACCATAATCATTAGCATTTTTATTGTTTTCACTCAAAAGCTCCTAAGTTGTTTAGATAAGCACCATTAAACAAAAATCTGAGTAATTAGTTCTTTTGATGCATCTTGTGGCAGCAGAGGAACTCAAAGACATTTATTAACAATACACTCAGTCCCAGGTGGGACCTATTATAAACAGAGCTTAGCCCCAAAGCAACCTGTCATTAAATCCGGAACGGGAATTAGGTACTTCTCTCTTCCCATGCCAGTCTTCATCAACCAGCCTCTGCCACTTGGGTAGGGTCATTATATCTTTCCCTCCACTGAAATACCACAAGTCACTGCTAATGCAGAGTCCCAGAGGGTGGCCAGAGACAACCACACACGCTCACAGAACTTGAAAATCAGAAGGAAATCTCAGGGATCGCCTACCTTTATCTCCTCATTTTACTCGTTGGAGAGAGAAATCCAAGTAAATTAAGAAGTTCCCCAAAAGCCCACAGATGGTCTGCGCGACCCACATCTTCCCTCTCTTGTCCCAGTGAATTCTGCAGCCCACAACCCTTCGGAGTGTCTCACGGAAACCAGTGCCTGGAAGCTGTCCACGGATTCTGGCCACTCTAAGTTACTGATCTACAACAAAACACCCACTCTTCCCCCAGAATGACAAATGTTGTGAATGTCGTATGCTGGCACTAGCATGCATTAAAATGAGGATGTCTGGGGGCGCCTGGGTGGCTCAGTTGATAGAGTGTCCGACTTCAGCTCAGGTCATGCTCTCATGGTTCCTGAGTTTGAGCCCCGCATCGGGCTCTGTGCTGACAGCTCAGAGCCTGGAGACTGCTTGGGATTGTGTGTCTCCCTCTGTCTCTGCTCCTCCCCTGCTCATGCGCAGCTCTCTCTCTCTCTCTCTCCCTCTCAAATAAACATTAAAAAAACAATGAAATGAGGATATTTGTGGGATCTTAGAAAATCACCAAAAGGAAGATTTACATGAAAAAAATAGCGATTTTTCGCTAAAAAAATAGCGTACACAGGAGAACACTGTGTACGTTGGAAAACAGAACTAGGAGTTGATTGGCATCTAGGGCCAACAGGAGACCTTTGCTGTCATCTGTCCTTGCCAGCTCTAGGATCCCCAGCGAATGCCACACCTGTCGGGGTCTCCGTCCCACATCTGTGAAACAGGCCGACCAGTTTCTGACTTGAATGCAGTGGGGGAGGGCAGAAGCCAGCCAACCCACCCCTAACAGCTCCTCTGGCTCCAGATGCTTCTTTTGTCTTCAGATGCCCTCCCTCCGGTAGGCGGGATTTCTCTACAGAGCAAATGTCATCGTTAATGAGGCTTTCTCCCCTGTGTCATGTAACATATGGAAGCACAAACAAGATTTCAAAGAAAAGATTTCCTGTTAATTTCTCAGTGTTTTGCTCACATATGATGTCTGATGACTAGGCGTGGAACGAGGGGGGTCGCCTGCCTCACTCACTGGCTGAGAATCACCCTCCCGCAATTCTAGCCAGGTGCCACAGAGATAAACTCCTACCCGCCTGCCTCCTCCTGAAGCATCATGCAAATCACAGGCCTTGAGTCCTTCGCAAAACAACTCTACTCCCCGGGAAATATCCTTTCACTTAATCTCAGTCGCCCTAATGGAACATTTGCCTGTTCGGCCAACCACATGCTAACACAGAAAAAACACCAAGTTCTGTGGGGCAGGTATTTCAGAAGGGCCAAACGCCTTTGAATTTGACCCTAAGTTCCTAGGTTTTTTTCCACTTCTATAGCTAGGAAACACAACGTAAGGTTTCATGTAGATTAACAACAACAATAAAACTACGTGGGTTGTTTTATTTTCCATAGATGGACTTTATATTCTAATTCAAATTCCTGCTCTGCCAAGACTTGAAAAGGAAACTTTCATCCGTCTGGGGAGGCTTGGCTGATTCTCACCGGATGCCATTCACAGAAGAGGCTAAAAATGCTTTATCTGCCTGAAGCCCCAAATGGCAGGGGAGGAGAAAGCCCAAAAGATACATGAAAGATACGTGTCTAGATGAGACCTGAAAAGGAGAAGTCGGTGAGGTAGAGTCAGAGGGACGGAGAGCAAAATGCACTTGTGAGCATTGCCTGGGCCACATGATTCGCAAAACCAGGATCCCGGCAGGGACCGCTCCGAAGCGGAAAACCCGCATTTGCTGATGCATGAAGGCAACAGGTAATACAGGAGAACACCCGAGCCCATTTCTTTTCCATTTTCTCCAACCAGACAATCCACACAAGAGACTGTACCTGCAAAAAGTTCCAGATTAACTTTTACCAACTGTGTTGTTCGTCTTGACTGTTAATTAGTGCCAGAGGCAATTCCCCCTTTTTCCTCTTCTCTCTCTCCCTGGATTTCCCCTCTGGATGCTAATGAAGTAAGAGATTTTAAGTTCCACAGTCTCCATTGAGACTTCTCTATTGGCAATAAGGAAAAAAACAAATTAACGTGAAGGATTTCTTGAGGGGAACAGTTTACAGTCAAACACCCACTGTTGACAAAACCATCACACCTGTCACTTCACGCCTCTCTGCCAACTGCATAATTATTGTCATTACCAGTAAGTCATGGAAAGATAAATGAGTGTGGATTATACAACACAAAATCGCATAAATATGAATATTTTACGAGACCTGAGCAGTGCCACAAATTAGACACGACATGGAATTGTCACTTGCTTCTAGAGGCTCTTAGGATCTCTCTCCCAGTTTAGGGGAAATCTAGAAAGATGTCCCGGGTGGATGTTACTAGAAGACAAGTGAGGACGAGAATATTCTCTTTGGAACTGATTTTAAAATACATTAAATTGCTAGTGTCTTTTTATGTTTAGGACATGCCGTTTCATTTTTACATTTTCCTAAGTGGAATGTAATTTCTAAAGAAAGCATTTTTGAGCCAACAGGGTTTAAAGCCAAACGCATCTAATTTGTTATCACCTACTATTCTGGATCATTCACATTTGAATACGTTGCCAAAAATGTTAGACCAGACCGCTCTGCCCCCCAATTGCCTGTAATTCCTCCACCCTTGGTGACCTTCCTTCTTCTTGTGCGCCCAAGGCCAGCTCAAGCCTCCACTGCTTTCCCACTTTTGGACTTCTTAAGCCAGGATCCTGGAAAATACACACTTCTGACACTTTTCAGATTCTATAAGATAGGACTATCAGACTCTTCCTGTCTGTATTAATTGTACATTTGCAATTTTCCAACTTCCACGGATGATCTTCTTCTCAGTGTCCAAAACTGGGCTCAGAAGTCAGAGGCACTCCTTCAGTATGTGTAAGGAAAATTATTAAATTAAATCCCATGTTCCTTAGTGTCTATAGAAAATAAAATGGGAATAGAAGAATATTAGATAAAGCCCAGGTATTCCTTTCAGCAGGGTGGGATCACAACCCTGGAAACCAGACACATTCACACACACACAAAAAACAGTGTGTTCATTGAGACTTGCCAGCAGGGGCTGGGAATTACCTTCCTAATCAAGGGGATTATTGATTACAAGCTTGGGCGTATATTAAGAAGCAGCTGAATCTCACATGGTATCACTCGATTATCAGTTTCATGAGGGAAGAAAGTTTTGTCTGATTGTTCATAGTTATGTAGGCAGAATAATGATGTCCAAAGATGTCCACGTTCTAATCCCTGGAGTCTGGGACTATGTTAGGTTACATGCCAGTGAAAAAGGAAGCCCAGACACAATTTTTACCCCTAATTTCAAAATTCTGTGCTTATCGTGTTTAAATTCTCTATTTTTGACTCAGTTATCATGCCTTTTAAATACTTGTACAATGTCATGGTAAAGTTTCAGAGAAACTTCAAAATCTGTGAGTATACTAGATAAAAGATAAATCCACTTGTGTAAAGTTCAAAACTTTAAATTTCCATTCTTTCTAGGTTTCCATTCAAGAGATGAGACCAGAATGATAGAAGTTGCAAACATCGCCTTACAAGGAATGTTATCATACAAGGTTTGACGTGACACCAAATCATGGGCACGATAACATTTGTGTTAATGGAAACTCATTCCAGGTACAAACTAGAGAATGACTTGGTTGAAAAAGGCTGTGGGCAGACACTGTAGGAACTCTGGTGAGAGAGGCAGTGGCCTGGCGTTGGATAGTGCAGTGGGGTTGGAGAAAAGTGGATGAATCCTAGGAAAGAGTAGGTGTTATTGACAGGAATTGGTAACTAGAGCAGGGAGAGAAACAGTCAGTGGGGATCACAATGGCTTTGGACAACAGGATGGATGATAACCATTCAGTAAAGCGCAGAGTGTGAGATATTGTGGTTGAGCATGAGATATGTAATCTCATATAAAATGAGTCCCGATTTGGACATGTTGTCTTTGCAATGGGGAGGGGATACTAAGTGACTGTTGGAGATAGAAATGATTAGATGTATCGGTCCGCATCTCAAGGGGGAGATTTCGTTAGCAACACAGATTTGGAAATCATCATCAATATATGAATGCAGATGGAGTTCGCTGAGTCTGACAACACCCACGGTAAGTGTATAGATTGAAAATTTAGGGACAAATTCCAAGAAAGATTATTTTTAAGGAGCATGACAGCAGAAGAATATACGCACGAGACTAAGTCCATAGCCAGAGAGAAAGAAGACCAGGCAAATTCAGTGTTCTGAGAGCTAACAGAGAAGATTTCAAGATGGCGGGTATAATCCAAGGTGCCAAACGCTGCTGACAGGTGGAGCAAGGTGGAAGTGTGAGTGTTGGATTTTGCAAAACAGATACCATCAGGGACCTTAATGAGAGTATTTTTAGTGGACTGGTGGGGGCAGAGATCAGCCTAAAGTGTATTAAGGAAGGGTGAGGACAGGGTGAGGAAGTAGGGGAAACAAGTAAGTTGGACTAAAAAGAGAGAAGCAAGAAATGGAGTGGTAGAGAATTGTAAGAAAATTTGTTTTAAACAGAAGACAATGTTGATCCGAAGAGACCAGTGGAGAGGACAAAGCAGACGATTCAGATCATCAAGGAGGTAACTGGTGTCATGAGGTCCTTAAGGACTGGGATGAATCCAGAATAGGGTGGAGGGATGTGCTGTGGATGGTGGTATGAGACATGTCTTCCACTGTAATGGGAGGAAGGGAGGAAAGGAAGGATGCAGGCCGTTGCAGGTGAGTTTCTAGGTTGATGGAGGAAAATTGAGGCAGTTGCTCTTCTGCTGGCTTTTATTCTTCTGTGAAGTAGAAGATGAAGTTATCTAAATGCTTAATTTTGAAAAGAGAGGTGTTCTAGCACATAAACCAAGTTTTTTAAAACAAGTCAATCCAAGGATCTCAGGTGATACCACCTCAGCGTTGGTTTGAAGTTGCAAAACCATAATCCAGCGATCTGAAGTAGTTTCAAAGGGGTTTCCAAACATATGTGGCGCTCAACATTATGGAAGAACTCAGCCATAATACTCAGAAAAAACTCTCAAACCCCTCCACTCCTCCACACATCTCCCACATCCACAGCTTCTCCAGAGCTTCTCAAATATCAGATGCTAAAAATGCGCCCCCATCCCCAGCCTGGCCCCACTTTCCTTATACCCTCCTCCCATATCCTGTTCTTCAGTTTTGTTTGAAGGTAAACTGAAGCTCTTGAATGAAATCTTTTCTCTCTCTCCCTAGTTCCCAAGCTTTCTTCTCTCAATCCATTCTCCAGATTCAAAGATCTGCATCACAAAAGATGCAGGAACAGGTCTGACAGACATAGAATTTTTCTTGGAAGACTGGTGTAGGAATGTAAAAAGAATGAACCAGGAGAAAGAACTCACAAGCTATTAAGTTGCGGCCACCACCTCATCAATACAAGAGCTGCTTTTGAAAAACGTGATGTCAACGTTGGAGAACGACCCGGCACAGTAATCCCCACTGGAGTGTAGACCCCTGTGCTGAAGGCTACTTCCAAAGAAGGCCAGGGGTTAAGTGGATAAAAGGGTGATCAATAACTCTGAAAAATTGATCGTGGCACAGTGCTGTGGCTGACACTGGGCAAAGTTCGAATTATTGATCACGTACGGCATATGCACATTTTATGCATTAAATCCCCACGTACTGAAAGATTCCAAAAGGAATGAAGAAGATTATTGACCACACGACTCATTGGAGACTTGTGGTTACGTTGAGCCAGTAACAAAATCCCCTTGTGGGCTAATAAAGCTTAGCAAATCCACAGAGAAACAAGGAGATGCATTTCACTTCTCCATCCAGCCGTTGGAGGAATTATTGTCTCTGCACATTAACAGGAAGAACATCAAAAGGCCTCCCCAGCAAGTTCAGAGAGGTTGTCTTATCAGTCAAGTGCAAACAACAATAAAATCTCACTGGCTTAACACAACGGGAGCATTTCTTGTTCATGCAGAGTTATTAGTGGATCCAGCGACCCTTTGGGAGCCCTGTCCTCCACGTGGGGGCTCAGCCTTCCAACTGCTGTGAGCCTGAGTCTCCATAATGGCTGCTGCAGGGGAAGACCACACAAAGGGCTTCTGGGCTGGACATTGCCGTTTGCCCTTCCAGAGCCCTTCACCAGCATTCTCCAGCGTGTTCCCGAGTGGTGGAAGTCTGACCGATGTGATCTTGTCCTCGTTGCTCTTGACCAATGGAGAACACCCGCAGGAGATCTAAGGGCAGAACTAGAGTGGTTTCAGGTGTTACGCCCGCACTCAGTCTCCATGTTATTCCTGCTGTATCCCTCTTCTGAGGACCCAAGCTTGCTCTCTCTTTCCCTCTCTCTGTAGGTTCTGGTAACCGTCCTTCTCTTGTCTTTTATTTTATTATTTTTTAATGTTTATTTATTTATTTTGAGAGAAAGTGCACGCATGAGGAGGAGAGGGGCAGAGAGAGAAAGAGGGAGAGAGACAATCTCAAGCAGGCTCCACACCATCAGCACAGAGCCTGACTCAGGGCTCAGTGCCATGAACTGTGAGATCATGACCTGAGCCAAAATCAAGGGTCAGATGCCTCACCGACTAAGCCACCCAGGCGCCCTTCTTCTCTTGCCTTTTAAAGCCTAGATGTCCTAACACCTCCCCAGTGTCACCAATCCTAGAGTGTACCACCATCCCCTGTTGATTTCTTAAAACCCAGCCCACCCCGTTATTAAACTCTTTTCCATTACCCAGATTTTAAATGCTTTTTTTTTTTTCATGTGTATTTATTTTTGAGAGAGACAGAGCATGAGTGGGGGAGGGGCAGAGAGAGGTGGCAGACACAGTATATCCCAAGCAGTCTCCAGGATTTAAGCTTCCAGCACAGAGCCTGAAGCGGGGCTCAAACTCACAAGCCATGAGATCAGGACCTGAGCCGAAGTGGGACGCTTAACCCACTGAGCCACCCAGGCGCCCCTCTATTACCCAGATTTTAAATGCTTGGGCCTGAAAATGGCCCTCATCGTGTCCACTTGAAAGCATTGACCAGACAGGTCCCGCTTAACTCCTATGAGACTGGGAAGTTTAATCCACCCAATCACCCAAGAGAAAAAAGAACCCAATATTGGCGAAGACCAGAAGTCTCCATCACAAAGACCCAGCAATAGATGTAACACGATTTACGTGATAATTAGCGAGAAAATGGTCACTTTGCCACTTTCATCATTGGAAACAGCACATAACTCATCTCAATTCCTTTTCGGTGTGATTGCAGAGAGCTGGAGTACTTCCAAAAGCAGCGATCAAATGCAAAATTACCAAATTAACCCCCCCAATTGGCAATCAGATTGAGATAGCCGTTTCCTCTAGGTTAGAGAAGATTGCCCATTAGCTCTTTAGAAGAATAAGCAGGGCAGGTCACAGCCTGACGCGATATTGATCGGATGTGTCCTCACATACAAAATGCCATAGAGTAGCTTTCAGTGAGCTGTTATACAACTGTCACAGAGGGGCAGGAATACAATGCTATCTTTAAAACACGTTGTCTGCTGATTGATTAAAGCAACCCGACAGAGGTGAGCGAGACACCCAACTCTGAACAGTCCGGAAACGCTGAGGGTGTGCAGGGTGACAAGACTTGAGCTGGACTCAGAATGGCAGTCCACGCTCTGCAGTAACTGTCTCAGTGCCCCAGGCCACGTCAAGTCTGGTTCCTTACATATAGGTTGAGGCAACTGAATTAAGGGCTTTTTAACCTGAGATAGATGGATTACCTCATGAGTTCTGGTAAAATTTGGTAAACTTTGAAATATGTTTGCATATGTATTTTTTTTTTTTTTTACAGAAAGCATTCACAGGTTTCATAAGACACCAAAGCATCCTTTACCTGGCTCTCCTCTCAAGAAAAAGTTCACAAAGTTGGCTAGATGAGGTCTAGTGATCCTTCCACATCCAGCATTTGGTGATCCTGTGGTTATTTCTGGTCAATCTATTGTTTTGATGAGAATATATATTTTCATAGCGCAATGGAATTGTCTTAATATGGAGACTCAGCATACCATTGGTGCTCAATACAGGTGTGTAAATCTGAATTTACATCTTGTTTTTCCTAATGTTTAAATATGCCCTTTTTGAAGGATACAGAAACATCTGATACAAATGATCATTTCTGAGTCCCTCGCTCACTCTACATGCCACATTTCCATTTGACCCCCAGGGACTCTATACAGAATAGGATATTAATAATAATCTCCTCCACAGGAAGGTAGAGAGCACATTTTAGTTAAGCAACTCAACTTTGAGCCAAGATCCTGAAATGCCTATTTTAATTTTCTTTTTTAGAGAGAGCAAGAGAGAGCATGGGTGGGGGAGAGGGGCTGAGGGAGAGAGAGAGAGAGAGAGAGAGAGAGAGAGAGACCTCTCGAGCAGGCTCTCCACTCAGTGCAGAGTCCAATGTGGGGCTCTATCCCACGAACCTGGGATCATGACCTGAGCCAAAATCGAGGGTCAGAAACTCAACTGACTGAGTCACCCAGGCGCCCCTAAGATGCCTATTTTAATAACTAGCAATTGTTCTGCACAAACTCTTGTCCAAAGAACAAACTTTAAAATGGTTATGAGCAACTCTTAATGGACCAAACTTTCTAACGTCAATGTCCTAAGGTACCTAAACTGCCCGCTCTCAGCGTCACTGTCCAGTTGTTTTAATTAACCACAGGTTTAGTTTTACTTGCACACTAATTGGGTCCTTGACTAATTGTGCATTAAAGACGTGGCGGTACGCTGCGGATGATCTTACAACGCCCTCACTTCTCCCAGCTTCAACCTGGGAAAGCTTAAGGTGTCAGAATATTACGGTTGGTAGTTTCCCATGGAAACAGAGGAAAGAGAATTCGGCTTAAAATGACTCCAACGCAGGATCAGGACCCACAGGCACACATTCGAGATTGGAAATCTCTTTTCAAACACTCTGTGGTGGTAGGTTAGGAACGCTTTCTATTCTGGCATTTTCAGAGTGTATTTGACATGAGGGTGAATACATCTTCAGTCTTGAGGGAGGGGTTGAATGTGCCGACTCTCACAACAGCAGGGGAGTCTGTGTCCCTGTCATTCGGTGTCCTGCCAGCCAAGGTTAGCTTTGGCAATGGCAGAAAATCAGTCCAGAGTACACATAGCTCTACAGGCCACTTGCTTTTCTTTCACACCCTCTTCTCTCTGGCCTGGTTTTCTTCTCTGTTTTCCTACATCGGCCTTCGTGTTACAGCCTCAAGCCTTTCGCTTAACACAGATTTTTTCTTTAAAGAAAAAAAAGTTTATTTTGAGAGACAGCAAGTTGGGGAGGGGCAGAGAGAGAGAGAGAGAGAGAGAGAGAGAGAATCCCAAGCAGGCTCCACACTCAGCGTGGAGCCCAATATAGGGCTGGAGCTCACAACCGCATGATCACGACCTGAGCTGTTACCAAGGGTCGGACGCTTAGCCCATTGAGCCACCTGGGAGCCCCCATTTTTTTTCTCTTGAACACAGAACTCCCACTGGGGAATTTTTAGCTAAGATGTGTATAAAATCTTGTTCAGTATTATCTTCCTGTAATTTCCGCCTTGGGTTGTTTTGATGAGCAAAGGGATTGGTCAGGTGGGTTAATTTCAAAGTTTATGATTCCTTACCCCGATCCTGAATGCCTCAAAAGCAGAATTATTGAAAAGGTGCTCCAGGCATGGACTAACTAGCAAATTCAGTGAGCTGCTCGGCATTGAATGAGTGATACGAACCAGACAGAATCACCGGATTATGATTTAGGACACCAGAGTGCTCCGGTCTGGCCGCTTATTCCCTGTACGACCAGCCCATTACCCTGAAGCCCTTGTTTCCTTACAAAGGGTTAAAGGGTGATATTCCAAAAGGATCACTTTCAAATTCACAAATCATGACTGCTGTACAAATATTAAATGCACGTATTTAACTGAATCAAAGAAGAACGTGAAAAACAGATCTCTCTAAAACATCAAAAATACCGAAATGAATTTCTAATAGATGCAAAACTAGGCACAATATGTAATCTTTGTAACGAGGCTTGGATCATTTCGTTTTGCAGCGTAGAAATCAATTGTATCGCCACCGGACAAAATTAGTTTGCATTTCTGCTAGTTTTCCACAATTTACAGAGCTGCAGTATAGTCTAGTCAAAGACAATCAAAGGCACAACCCCTGTGGAACGAGCTAAACCTGAAGGATCCGCTAGACAATTTCCAAAATTCTGTTAAAACGACAATCTGTAATCTGCTGCCCATTTTCTTTCAAAAGTTTTTCCCAAGGAGCTTGCCCTGGAGATCATAAACACCATCCCCTAGAATTACGCTTGGTCACAAAAATGCTGGTCTCTCTGGGTTTGGCCTGCTTATTTCTGCGAGTGTTGCAGGAATGCCAATTAACCATATATTTGCTTTGTAAATTGAGAACCACGCCATTCCGAGTTACTACCGAGGCCACGGAATTAAATTCTGTATGGGCGTTTTCATAAGGAGATGGAATTTTATCTTTTAAAGCCTCTGTCATTTGCTATCCTCAAGCTAGGAAACCAGTTCCAAGAAACTGTCCACCAGATGTCACAGCACCTGCAAATACCGGTGAGTTCCACCCTTCAAGGGCTTTCGAACTTCCTAGGGTTCATGGTCTGCCAGGAAATGACCTCCTCACCATCTGCAAGGCCTGGACCCTAAGCCAAGTTAACCCCAAAAGATAACCTTTTTTCTTTAAAATTGGTTGTTATTCCTGATTAAACAGGAATTCTTTCCTTTCTTTTTTCTTTTTTTTAATGTTTATTTATTTATTTTGAGAGAGAGAGAGAGAAAGCAGGGGAGGGGCAGAGAGAGAGGGAGAGAGAGAATCCCAAGCAGGCTCCACTCGGACAGTGCAGAGCTCAACGTGGGGCTTGATCTCACTCGCGAACCATGAGATCATGACCTGAGTCCAAATCAAGAGTCAGATGCTTAACTTGCTGAGCTACCCAGGTGCCCCTAAACAAGAATTCTTTTCAAACATGACAATCCTTCAACGGCCTTGGTTACACAGTTCAATTATATTCTGGTCAAAAGGTGGCTAGATTTATATTAAACCTAGGTAAATAACTATTTTGCCATGAGAAGTAAAGGGACTTGTTAAGAGTTGGTAAATTTGGGGGGGGGGGGGAATCAGCGAGAATCAGATATAATTCAAAAATGTTTCACTTCCTTTTACAAAAGCAGAGTCTACTTAACTAAATGTTCTTAGGAATGATTCAGAAAGAAAGACAAAGTGCTTCTTAACATATACATAAAAAAATAGAGCATTAACAAAACATCAAGAAAATTCCAAACAGCTAATCACAAAAAAATTTCTGTCCTGGTTCCTTCGGTCTCTTGTTCTGCTGGATCATAGGTTACCAGCCTGCTTTTGGAAGCCATCTGCTTCCAGCCACGAAGAAACCAGGAGACCCTGTCTCAAATTGGTGGCACAGTTAGATAGTATCTACAGTATCTCCTCAGACACCTGTCCCCAAGTGTCTATACTTAGAAGCGTCTGCTATAGTCCTTTCCATGAGGATCTAAGACTAAAGGCAAAACTGTTGGCCTGTACCTTATGAGAAGGCCTCGGGCAAGCACTGGAACAAAACAAAAATTATCTGCAGATGACGAACACTTAATGATTGTGGTTAATTTACTGCTGTCATCAATAATATCAGAATGCAGCAGGATAAACTCCTTTTTGGAGTATAATGCATAATTATTTCATAAGGGTTTGATCAATGTGGCCCCTGAGAGTGAAACCAACCCCCAGAGTCTTCTCATAGGGCATAGACTTTCTGAAATATTTATATTAATAACTCTGCACCTCAACAAATGCAAGCGAAGGCTAAACATCTCTTCTAATTTGATGACTTTCCCCCTGTAGCTCTTGCAATAGTGTTGAACTAATTTAAGAGATACCTAACACATTAAACAAACTTAATTATTTTGTATTTCTCTTTTTATATGGTAAAACGTAAATCTTTGTGATTGCTCTGGGCCTTTGGGAAATTTCCAAGACAGTTTTAGGTGTAAAAGATATCCCGAAATTTTTCTTCTATTTTTTTCTAAATATAGGATCCAGTCTTGGTAAGGCAAAGTCAAAAGAGTTGCCAGAGGAGAGCTGGGACACTTGATTTTGGTTGGATCACAGGTGCTTGAGAACCAACTGCACGGTGACCTATTTAATCAAAGTGACAACAAAATATTTTGAAATACACATAAAAGGTAATACACTCATAAAGAACCTTAGCTCTTTCACAAGTAAGAGAGCTTTGTTCTTTGGATTTTTCTTTTAAACAATCAAGGACATAATAAAGTCAACATAAAGCACAGAAAATTGTTCTGGTGGGCCCAGGTTCTCTGCTATGTAGACAGATTTTACAGAAAGTACACATTTTCATCTTGTAAATAATGGTATTAATCTGCAAAGCAGTGAAATAAACCCAACAAAAATGAGCAAACTTAGCTAAAATTTTAACTTATTTTAAGCCTTCTTTCCAGATTCAACTGTTATAAATCAAGGCAAATAAAATTTATTTTCCAGGTCTTGTCTTTTATGAAGCTCTTTTGCATTCTAGAACAAATGGACACTTATATTAGAACAAAATTATTCTTTTTCCTTATAAAACAAAGCCACATATTCATTTGCATTTCTCTATCATTATTGTTTGTAGTATGGTCTCAACCACGTGTAGTTTTTTTCTTTTTTTCTTTTAATTTTTTGTTTTAGAGAGTGAGAGAGCATGTGAGTGGGGGAGAGGGGCAGAGGGAGAAAGAGAGAGACAGAGAGAGAGAATCTCAAGAACGCTCCGCATTCAGCACTGGGCCCAATGTGAGGCTCGATTGCGACCCTGGGATTATGACCTGAGCCAAAATCAAGAGTCAGACACTCAACCGACTGAGCCACCCAGGTGCCCTTCAACCATGTATATTAATTATAACATGGACCAATATGAAAATCTCCTACTTCACAGAGAAAACTAGAGGGTATGTGATTGAGAACTGTCCATCATTTTGCAATGTTTAGGCAGAATAATATAACTTATGTGGCACCTGGGTGGGTAAGTCAGTTAAGTGAGAGACTCTTGATTTTGGCTCAGGTCATGATCTCACGACTATGAGATCGAGCACTGTGTTAGGATCCACACTGAGTGTGGAGCCTGCTTGGGACTCTCTCTCTTCCTCTCTCTCTCTCTCTCTCTCTCTCTCTCTCTCTCTCTGTCTCTCCCCACTTGTGTCTTCTCTTTATTTCAAAATAAATAAATAAAATTAAAAAAGAAAAGAATAACATAGCTTGTGAGTATGTTTTACACATATTCTACAGCCACACCCATCCCTTTCATACTTTTCTAAAGTGGCAAAAGTAAACCCATTCATTAACATGACCCAAAGATATAGACTCCTACAGCATATACAAACATGAACCTTAAAATTATGCTTACATACTAATATTTCAGGATTCCATATTACACAGAAAATATCAAGGTATCCAAGAATTATTGTTAATTAGCTCAATTTAATATTAGTTTAAGTCTTTAAGTTACCTGAAGACCTTGCAAATTATGTTTGAGCTGACACACTACAAAACATAATTACTATTGATATTAAAATTTTGTTAGAATAATGACTCAATTTAGTTGAGCACAAATTACTTTTTGTAATCTTTAACAATGTGTAGAAGTATTGTTAACTTATTTGATCATAAAACCTTCATAATTTTAGGAAGATCAGACTGACTATTCTCATGAATAAGAAAAAATCAACCAAGTAAAATAACGTGTGTACTGACAAACCAGAAAAAACACAGATTAATTGACAAAAAAATATATTTGTTTATTTATTTATATTTTTTATTTTTTTAAATTTACAGCCAAATTAGTTAGCATCTAGTGCAACAATGATTCCAGGAGTAGATTCCTTAGTGCCCCATACCCACTTAGCCCATCCCCCCTCCCACAACCCTTCCAGTAACCCTCAGTTTGGTCTCCATATTTATGAGTCTCTTCTGTTTTGTGCCCCTCCCTATTTTTATATGATTTTTGTTTCCCTTCCCTTATGTTCATCTGTTTTGTCTCTTAAAGTCCTCATAGGAGTGAAGTCATATGATTTTTGTCTTTCTCTGACTAATTTCACTTAGCATAATACCCTCCAGTTCCATCCACATAGTTGCAAATGGCAAGATTTCATTCTTTTTGATTGCCGAGGAATACTCCATTCTATATATATATATATATATATATATATATATATATATATATGCCACATCTTCTTTATCCATTCATCCCTTGATGGATATCTGGGCTCTTTCCATACTTTGGCTATTGTTGATAGTGCTGCTATAAACATGGGGGTGCATATATCCCTTTGAAATAGCACACCTGTATCCCGTGGATAAATGCCTGGTAGTGCAATTGCTGGGTCATAGGGTAGTTGTATTTTTAGTTTCTTGAGGAACCTCCATACTGTTTTCCAGAGCGCCTGCCCACCAACAATGCAAAAGAGATCCTCTTTCTCCACATCCTTGCAACATCTGTTGTTGCCTGAGTTGTTAATGTTAGCCATTGTGACAGGTGTAAGGTGGTATCTCATTGTGATTTTGATTTGTATTTCCCTGATGATGAGTGATGTTGAGCATTTTTTCATGTGTCGATTGGCCATGTAGATGTCTTCTTTGGAGAAGTGTCTATTCATGTCTTTTGCCCATTTCTTCACTGGATTATTTGTTTTTTGGGTGTTGAAATTGATAAGTTCTTTATAGATTTTGGATACTAACCCTTTATCTGATATGTCGTTTGCAAATATTTTCTCCCATTCTATCAGTTGCCTTTTAGTTTTGCTGATTGTTTCCTTCGCTGTGCAGAAACTTTTTATTTTGATGAGGTCCTAGTAGTTCATTTCTGCTTTTGTTTCCCTTGCCTCCGGAGACGTGTTGAGTAAGAAGTTGCTGCGGGCAAGATCAAAGAGGTTTTGCCTGCTTTCTCCTCGAGGATTTTGATGGCTTCCTGTCTTACATTGAGGTCTTTCATCCATTTTGAGTTTCTCTTTGTGTATGGTGTAAGAAAGTAGTCCAGGTTCATTCTTTTGCATGTCGCTGTCCAGTTTTCCCAGCACCACTTGCTGAAGGAACTGTCTTTATTCCTTTGGATATTCTTTCCTGCTTTGTCAAAGATCAGTTGGCCATATGTTTGTGGGTCCATTTCTGGGTTCTCTATTCTGTTCCATTGATCTGAGTGTCTGTTCTTGTGCCAGTACCATACTGTCTTGATGATTACAACTTTGCAGTATAGCTTGAAGTCTGGGATTGTGATGTCTCCTGCTTTGGTTTTCTTTTTCAAGATCGCTTTGGCTATTCAGGGTCTTTTCTGGTTCCATACAAATTTTAGGATTGTTTGTTCTAGCTCTGTGAAGAATGCTGGTGTTATTTTGATAGGGATTGCATTGAATATGTAGATTGCTTTGGGTAGCATTGACATTTTAACAATATTTGTTCTTCCTATCCAGGAGCATGGAATCTTTTTCCATTTTTTTGTGTCTTCAATTTCTTTCATAAGCTTTCTATAGTTTTCAGTGTATAGATTTTTCACCTCTTTGGTTAGATTTATTCCTAAGTATTTTATCATTTTTTGTGCAACTGTAAATGGGATTGATTCCTTGATTTCTCTTTCTGTCATATCATTGTTGGTGTATAGGAATGCAACCGATTTCTGTGCATTGATTTTATATCCTGCAACTTTGCTGAATTCATGAATCAATTCTAGAAGTTTTTTGGTGGGATATTTTGGGTTTTCCATATAGAGTATCATGTCATCTGTGCAGAGTGAAAGTTTGACCTCCTCCTGGATGATTTGGATGCCTTTTATTTCTTTGTGTTGTCTGATTGCTGAGGCTAAGACTTCCAATACCATGTTGAATGACAGTGGTGAGAATGGACATCCCTGTCTTGTTCCTGACCTGAGGCGGAAAGCTCTCAATTTTTTCCCATTGAGGATGATGTTAGCGTTGGGTCGTTCATATATATGGCTTTTATGATCTCAAGGTATGCTCCTTCTATCCCTATTTTCTTCAGGGTTTTTATCAAGAAAGGATGCTGTATTTTGTCAAATGATTTCTCTGCATCTATTGAGAGGATCATATGGTTCTTGTCCTTTCTTTTATTGATGTGATGAATCACATTAATTGTTTTTGCAGATATTGAACCAGCCCTGCATCCCAGGTATAAATCCCACTTGGTCACAGTGAATAATGTTTTTAATGTATTGTTGGAGCCGGTTGGCTAATATCTTGTTGAGGATTTTTGCATCCATGTTCATCAGGGAAATTGGTTTATAGTTCTCCTTTTTTAGTGGGGTCTCTGTCTGGTTTTGGAATCAAGGTAGTGCTGGCTTCATAGAAAGAGTTTGGAAGTTTTCCTTCCATTTCTATTTTTTGGAACACCTTCAAGAGAATAGACTTATTTTTGAAAATCATAATGATTAAACCAGTCCTATTCAACAAAGCTTTATCTTAATTGTGTAAACTTGGGTTCTTAAAATGTTTCTGACCCAGCAGAATAATCACTTTAGCTGTAACTCCCTTAAATTATTAGAAATTCAATTTCATTACAAATCAAAACCACAATGAGATACCACCTCACACCTGTCAGAATGCCTAACATTAACAACTCAGGCGACAACAGATGTTGGCGAGGATACGGAGAAAGAGGATCTCTTTTGCACTGCTGGTGGGAATGCAAACTGGTGCAGGCACTCTGGAAAACAGTATGGAAGTTCCTCAAAAAATAAAAAATAGAACTACCCTATGACCCAGTAAATGCACTACTAGGTATTTATCCAAGGGACACAGGTATGCTGTTTCAAAGGGGCACAGGCACCCCAAAGTTTATAGCAGCACTATCAACAATAGCCAAAGTATGGAAAGAGCCCAAATGTCCATCGATGGGTGGATGGATAAAGAAGATGTGGTATGTGTGTGTCTGTGTGTGTGTGTGTGTGTGTATACACACACACATATATATACATATATATAAACACACACACATGATGGAGTATTACTCGGCCATCAAAAAGAAAGAAATCTTGCAATTTGCAACTACGTGGATGGAACTGAAGGGTATTATGCCAAGTGAAATTAGTCAGGGAAAGGCAAATATCATATGACTTCACTTATATGAGGACTTTAAGATACAAAACAGATGAACATAAGGGAAGGGAACCAAAATAATATAAAAACAGGGAGGGGGACGAAACATAAGAGACTCTTAAATATGGAGAACAATCTGAGGGTTACTAGAGGGGTTGTGGGAGGGGGGGATGAGCTAAATGGATAAGGGACATTAAGGAATCTACTCCTGAAATCATTGTTGCACTATATGCTAACTGACTTGGATGTAAATTAAAAAAATAAAATAAAAGAAAATAAAAGAAATTCAATTTCATTACTTTGGGCGAAGATTCAGAAATATTTTATTTATGTAAATTTATATTTATCTCAGTAAATGGTTAGAAGAGAGCTCTTTTACTATAAGACACATGATAACCTAATTTGTTAATATCCTCTGGAGATGGGGGGGTGGAAATCCTACTAATACCAGAGGAAAAAGCTTTTCTCAATTACATACACAGACACATGGACATGAAGACACATAGAGAATGTATAGCTTCAGTTCTACAATATCAGCCTCGGTTCTAAAGTAAATAGAGACACACAAACCTCTGTGGCCTTGGTCTCAAAGAGTTGTTCTCCTTCCCAGAAGTTTTTCCTTGATTCGAGCTTAGAATCGACAAACACAAAGGGTGAAAAAAAAAATTTCCTGTTGTCTGTCACCCAACAGAGAATAGTTCACTATACTCCACCTGTAAAAATCAACAAACCATAGATGGTAGAACCAAATTTCCAATCATTGCTGTCTCCAGTGGAGGGTAAATTAGCACCCACATGAACCATCTGTGTGAACCAGAAACAAAAAACACACAATCAGGGGAAAAAGAATAAAATAAGCGAAACAATAAATAAAGAAACAATAAACAATAAATAAATAAATATATAAACAATAAAATAAAAGTTAAAAATGTGAAAGTTTAAGTCACTTTGAACTCAGATGGGAAACTATGGTAAAACCCATACAGGCTTGAACAGTCCATGATGTGTAACTCTCTGGCAACAGTTTGTTAGGTAAATCTTCATATCTAACTGGCACCTCCAAACTAGTAAAGAATAATCCAAATGGGAAAATCATGACCCACATACAAATATAAACAGGTGTGAAAGATTTTGTTTTTCTCATCAGCTAATGAGGGAACTCTGATAATTAAGTCCCTATGCCTAGAATGTTCAGCTAGATTGGTGAACCATCAAATTCTGCACAGCTTTGTCTCATTATAGCTATTGGAATGAAGATGTCAAAGCAGACAGTGGTGACCTCATTCCTTTATTCTACTTGTGAAACATCATATCTATCACATACTCTTTGCAAATTCAAAAGTAATTAAACACATTCATTGTATAAAATTTGATTTTTTTTAATTTTTTTTAACGTTTATTTACTTTTGAGACAGAGAGAGACAGAGCATGAACGGGGGAGGGTCAGAGAGAAAGGGAGACACAGAATCTGAAATAGGCTCCAGGCTCTGAGCTGTCAGCACAGAGCCCGACGCGGGGCTCGAACTCACGGACCGCGAGATCATGACCTGAGCCGAAGTCGGACGCTCAACCGACTGAGCCACCCAGGCGCCCCTAAAATTTGATTTTTATAATTGTCAAAATATATTCAACATTTAATTGACTAAATAAATTGGATGATCAAGCCGAACACTCATCACCAATGTTCTGTAGTAATGCATCACTCTACTGGGAGGCTGAAATTGTGGACTCAGTTCCCAGCACCAACACTGACCAACTATTCACAGCCTATTCTAGGGGTCCAGTATCTCATTCATAAAATAAATGGTCAGGATGGATGACCTCTGAGGGCCTTTCTGGCTCCAAGGTCAATGGCAACAGTAAATCTTCATATCTACACGGCTTTTTGCCAACAAAAGGTCATCAGGCAACTGTATTATATTTGCCTGTGTGTTTATAAAATTAATATATTTCTGGCCCCCTCGACAGATACACCAAACAGAATTTGGGTGGGATCCAGGAATCTACATTTTAAATAAGCTCCACATTATTGTTATACAAACTGAAATTTGAAAATCTTTACTGTATGGATTTTTTTCCTGGAAAGAAAACAGTTATGACCAAAAAACAGTTATTGAATTGTTCTGGTAAATAGTACAATACTCAGTGCCTTCAAAGCAAAGGTCATCTAGAGGTGCCTTGGTGGCTCAGTCAGTTAAGCATCCAGCTTCTGCTCAGGTCATGATCTCATGGCTGGTGGGTTCGAACCCTGCATTGGGCTCTGTGCTGACAGCTCAGAGCCTGGAGCCTGCTTCGGGTTCTGTATCTCCATCTCTCTCTCTCTGCCCCTTCCCCACTCGTGCTCTGTCTCTCTTTCTCTCAAAAAATAAGAATAAACATTAAAAAAAAAGACAGTTGTGAATAAATGTGCATTTTCCTTTACTCATCTGCATTGCCTTTTACTTCCTTCTTTCTTATAAATGGTTTGAAGAAAATCAACAAAAACAAATTCTGTTTCTTTGAAAAGACCAATAAATATGATAAGCCCCTCACCAACACAAAAAAAGAGAAGACACAGATTTTCTAAATCAAAAATGAAAGAGATCATCACTACTGATCTCATGGACATTAAAAGGCTAGTAAAATAATACTATGAATAATTAAATGCCCACAAATTTTGTAACTTAAATGAAATGGAGCAGTTCCTTGAAAAACACAAACTACCAAGACTTATATGAGAAGTAGTTCGGATAAACATATATTTGTTCTTAAAAGCTAAAGTAATAATTCATAACCTTGCAAAACAGAAATCACCAGACTTTGATAGGTTTAGTGGTGAATTATACCAAGAACTTAAGAAAGAAATAATACTAATTCTCTAAAAAGTCTACCAGAAGAGAGAAGTAGAGTGAATACTTCCTAACTCATGCTATGAGGCCAGCATTACCATAATAGCAAAGCCAGACAAAGACATTACAAGAAAAAAATACTGCAGATCAATATCTCTCATAAACCCGGACTTAAAAATCTTCAGCAAAATAATAGCAAACAAAATCGAAAATCATATAAAAAGAATTTTACTCTGCAACCAAGTGGAAAACAGTTCAGGTATGCAAGGCTGTTTCAAAATTAAATAAATCAATCATTGTATGAGTACCTGGGTGGCTCAGTCGGTTGAGCATCCAATCTTGATTTTGGCTCAGGTCATGATCCCAGGGTCATGGGATCAAGCCCTGTGTCAGTCTCCATGCTGAGTGTGGAGTCTGCTTGAGATTCCATCTCTCTCCCTCTCTCTCTGTCTCTCTCTCTTCCTCTTTCTCTCTCCCCCTCTGTCCCTCTCCCCCACTTGCTCTCTCTCTCTCTCTCTAAAAAAAAATAAATTAAAAATATTTTAAATCAATCATTGTAATCCACCACATCAACAGATTAAAAAAGAAAAATCATGTCAGTTGAAACAGAAAAAGCATTTGACAAAATTAACATCCAGTCATGATAAAAACTCTCAGCACACTGAAAAGAGAGAGAAACTTTCTCAACTTTATTTTAAAACATTTCCGGGGCGCCTGGGTGGCGCAGTCGGTTAAGCATCCAACTTCAGCCAGGTCACGATCTCGCGGTCCGTGAGTTCGAGCCCTGCGTCAGGCTCTGGGCTGATGGCTCGGAGCCTGGAGCCTGTTTCCGATTCTGTGTCTCCCTCTCTCTCTGCCCCTCCCCCGTTCATGCTCTGTCTCTCTCTGTCCCAAAAATAAATAAAAAAACGTTGAAAAAAAAAATTAAAACATTTCCAAAACAAAATGACAACAACAACAAAAAAAACCAGTAGCTAACATCACACTTAATGGTGAGAGCCTGGATGCTTTTCCTTTAATATCAGGGAAAAGATAAGATGTTCTTTCGCACCATTCGTATTCAACACCAAACTAGAAATACTAACTAGTGCAATAAGACAAGAAAAAGGAATAAGTTATATTTAATGTAAAGAAAGAAATAAAACTGTCTCTATTGACAGATGATATGATCCTCTATGTAGAAAATTCCAAAGAATCGACAAAATAACTCTTATAACTATTAAGAAAAAATAATAAGGTCATAGGATAGAAGATTAATACACAAAAGGCAATTGCTTTCTTTTAATTTTTTAAATGTTTAGTTACTTTTGAGAGAGACAGAGAGAGAGAAAGAGAGAGAGAATACGAGCTGGGGAGGGGCAGAGAGAAAGGGAGATACAGAATCTGAGGTAGGCTCCATCCAGGGTCTGAGCTGTCAGAACAGAGCCCGACACCGGGCTTGAACTCACAAACCATGAGATCATGACCTGAGCTGAAGTTGGACACTTAACCAACTGAACCACCCAGGTGTCCTGTCAATTGCTTTCTTTTAAATGCTTTCTCTTTGATTGTGGGAAAATGTTAATCCAAATAAAAGGGCATTGCCACTCTGAGAAGGTTGTGGCCAAATTGAGGAGAAAATATACCTTTTCCTGACAAATTAATACACCTTTAAAAGGAGTAGTGCAACATATGCTCTTTCTTTTTATATTCCTCATTTTAATGCTGGCTCAGCAAAGGGAAAATGGCCTAACTAAAAGTGATGGTCTTGATAGTTATACTTTAGTATCAGAAAAAAAAAAAAAAACCTTTACAGTTTCATGACGGAAAATAGGAATTTATACTTCCTTTATACAAATGGAAGACTTAAATCTCTATGCTACTTTAAAATTTCAGAGTAGAGAAAAAGTGTTAATACCTTTGCAAACTAATTTTGATAATTTTCCTCTTGCTTATGTATTCACTTTAATGAAGAACTATTTGCTATTTTCTCTAAACTCCCTCAGCCCTCTGAAATATTTTTACATAGGCTTTCACTGCCCTTTGTCTGTTATCTAGTGGACTGTGATTCTCTGTGCCTGCTCTCTGATGTGTGTGTGCGTCATCAAGCACAAGGGTTGCAAGTGTTGCGATAGTAATCACTACCCTGTTATTGAACAGCCAGTAATTGCTGCAATAAAACTAGGCATAAATGCTAGACCACATCTTATTCTGGCTCCATACAGTTTATGTTCATGAAAGCCACTTTACCTAGCTTTTTCTGGAGCTCCACTGAACAGTCTTCTGGAACCCTGAAATCTGACAAGGTTTCCAAATCCTGGGAAATCTCTCCTCTGGAGAGATATAACAGTGGAACCTGGATGACTGTTTTTTTAATTATTTTTTTTAGTGTTTATTTTTGAGAGGAGAGAGAGAGAGAGAGAGAGAGAGAGAGAATCCAAAGCAGGCTCCAGGCTCTGAGCTGTCAGCACAGAACCCGACGTGGGGCTTGAACCCATGAACCTGGAGATCGTGACCTGAGCTGAAGTTGGACGCTCAACCAACTGAGCCACCCAGGCGCCCCAGAACCTGGATGATTTTAAGTGATGTTGCCTTTGGGCTGATTCATGTGGGTCCCCAAGAGCCTTGCACCATCTACCATCATGTCCCTGAATGCTCAGAGCCCTTGACAAGTGAAAAATATACAGCAGAGTGCCGCATCCTACTCTTCCATTATGAGAACGTGCAGACCCTGTCTCCAGCCCCACTTTGGTAACTATAGAAGAGTATCTTATCCAAACTCCTTCCTCCCTTACAGAGCAGGCTGAACCTGCCAACATTGGATCTTCAGCCTATTCAATACTCTGTTCTCCCACTGTTCACCCACCCACCTACACAGCCCCCCCAGACAAAAGAACCTTAAGAAACAGAATGCTATTCAACGGAATTTCTGCATATAAAGGCACAAAACAGGATATTGTACCTTTTATATCTTTCGGGAGAGTCAAAGGACCCCAATCTTGGATTATTAAAATTACTAAAACCTGGTTTACATCACCACGTTCACAGGGGAAAAAATACTAGATTTCACAGCATTTCCAAGTAAAATATATTGCTGGTGATGCATCATTTCCCAACCAGAACAAAGACACCATTCGTGTGACTATGTGGGTGAGATCTGAGTACATCACAACATAGAGCTGGTAAGTTGTCCTGAAAACCTTCATTTTTCCCAAATGGGTTTCTATGTGAAAGGTTTGCAATGATCTGAATCTTTTCCTTTCGTTCCGCATTTTTAAAAGAGCACAAAAGCTGCTCACAAATGTAGGCTTGACACCTACTTGTTGGAATCCAGAGAAGAGAGGGTGACAAACTTCGCACCCCATGGGGAGAGGATCTCTTTCCAAAAACACCCTTCTGGGAATGGAGAATGATTTGTAATTTGTGAGAGTTCCTTGTTCCTAACCTTACTGTGGAAATAGTTCCTCGGGGATGAGAAGCTTTGTCTGAATTGGAAATGAAAAGAATTCTCTTCGGGGATTTCCTAGCCAAAAGAAAGAAAGAAAAAAAACATGTCCTATTGTCTTGTCTCAATGGAATATTCTTGTACAAATGTACACCAAGATAACAAAAGATAACATTCTGGGAAGCTTTTTTATACATAGTCAAATCATAGAAAAAATACATGAACGTGTAAAAACAGAAGGTAGTCACTGACATGGAAGTCTGAATTCACTTTGCTCTCCCTAAATAACACCTATATCAGAACCTTGCTTAAGCTTAACCTTTGGAGAATGTGTTTTGTAGGATTTAAAAATAAACTGAAGAACTAGAATGAAGAAAGTCACAAAAAAGTGGTGTGAGAAATATTATATATAGATGAGGGAAAACAGCAACGCTAGCATTCATTCTATGACTCCATGAATCCCAACAAAAACCTAGAAGAGGAAACAAACAATCGGAAGTTATTGTCTATAAATGGACCAGATGTGCTGCAACATCTGAAAACCTGCTCTCTGCCAAGGGGCAGAGCGGGAAGAGAAGCGAAGGCAAGAATCAGAACAAAGGAAAGCACGGGAAAGAGCAAAGTACCGCGAACCCCAGCGTACAGCTGACAATTAAAGCCAGGAAAACCACAGTGATGAGGCATTAGATTCTGCGAGGAAAAAAGGAGAAGGAAATAAACATAAAACAGACCATTTTCAAATGAATTGCTGTGCGCTCCTAACCCATCTAGAGGAGCATTGCATAGCTAGTAAAACAATATGGAAAATAAAAGCGAATGTTTGTAGAAGTTCAAAAAGCAAAACAATGCAAGAATCTAATTACTTTACAATTTAGGGAGGATGGAAGAGAAAGCACAAAAGATTGAAGAGAAAATTGAAATGACCTCCTGGCCTTTATCTTCCCTAGATTTCCTTTAGGGACGCTATTCAAAAATAAATTAAAAGGTTATGTGTTTAACCAGTCAGACAGGAAGGATAACAAGGGGCCTTGGGAACAGATGGATGATAGAAAAGCTACAGGAGGCGAAGTTAAGTTTTGGAAAATTAAATGAAAAATTCATCATATTTCTTCCCTAACTCCAGAAGGATTATAAATCACTTATGTACCTGGAATCTTCACAAATGTGTATCAATGTGGCAAGCACTTCTGTGTCCCCCTACAGGACTTACTTCTCACGTTTGTCACATCATTTTTCTTCGCTTTTTAAGGAAAATACTTGGTTCTATTGAAGCTTCAGAGATCACCTTTGAAAGTACCTTTCAGATTATAGTGCCCTGGTGGGAGTGGGGTTTTTTAGATTAAAATATTTTCTGGCTGGCATTTTTGAGCTGTTTCCAAAATCTTAACTAACATACTGTAAAGGCCACCTAGGAAGATGAAATTTGCACTTCCAAAAAAACTGCAACTCACAAGCAGCTTGTGACTTGGGTCTAGGAACAATTTCTGCTAAGAAAAAGGCAAATCTGAGAAGAATTAGCATTGTTCACTAACACGTACGTCCCCTACACATATAAACATGCATCCAAACATCGCCAGCCTCCAAGAAGACAGGAAGACACCAGATCATTTACATCCACTCTGTCGTAACTCAGAGAAGCATCTTGCATGATAAACAATTTCTCTACATGTATCACACAAGAGCACATGGCATGGAATCCAGTGATCCCAGTTTTAGAAACCACGCCTGGACAAGATGCTCAACGTCACTCATCATCAGGGAAATACACATCAAAACTACAATGAGACACCACCTCGTTCCTGTCAGAGTGGCTAAAATTAACAACTCAGGAAACAACAGATGTTGGCCAGGATGTAGAGAAACAAGAACCCTCTTGCACTGTTGTTTGGAATGCAAACTGGTGCAGCCACTCTGGAAAAGTGCGAAGGTTCCTCAAAAAATTAAAAATAGAACTACCCTGGGGCGCCTGGGTGGCTCAGTTGGTTGAGCGGCCGACTTCGGCTCAGGCCATGATCTCGCGGTCCCTGAGTTCAAGCCCCGCGTCGGGCTCCGTGCTGACAGCTCAGAGCCTGGAGCCTGTTTCAGATTCTGTGTCTCCCTCTCTCTGACCCTCCCCCGTTCATGCTCTGTCTCTCTCTGTCTCAAAAAAAAAAAATGAATAAACGTTAAAAAAAATTTTTTTAAATAAAAAAAAAAAATAGAACTACCCTATGACCCAGCACTAGCACCACTAGGTATTTTTCCAAAGGATACAGGAATGTTGATCTATAGGGGCACATGCACCCCGATGTTTATAGCAGTACTATCAACAATAGCCAAAGTATGGAAAGAGCCCAAATTCCCATCAACTGATGAACGGATAATGAAGATGTGGTTTATGTATACAATGGAATACTACTCGGCAAAGAGAAAGAATGAAATCTTGCCATTTGCAGCAGCGTGGAAGGAACTGGAAGGTATTATGCTAAGTGAAATAAGATGTCAGAGGGAGACAGATATCTCATATGTGGAATTTGAGAAATGTAACAGAAGATCATGGGGGAAGGGAAGAGGAAGAAATAGTTTCAAACAGGGAGGCAAACCATAAGAGACTTTCTTTTTTTGCTTGTTTTCTTTTTTTTAATTTTTAAAAAAATGTTTATTTATTTATTTTTGAGAGAGAGAGAGAGAGAGAGAGAGCACGAACAGGGAAGAGGCAGAGAGAGAGGGAGACACAGAATCCAAAGCAGGCTCCAGGCTCTGAGCTGTCAGCACAGAGCCCGACGCGGGGCTCGAACCCACAAACCGTGAGATCATGACCTGAGCCGAAGCCGGATGCTCAACCGACTGAGCCACCCAGGTGGCGTTCAAATACAGAGACTTTCAAATACAGAGAACAAACCGAAGGTTGATGGGGGGCAGGAGTGGGAGGAGAAGATGGGTGATGGGCATTGAGGAGGACACTCATTGGGATGAGCACAGGGTGTTGTATGTAAGTGATGATTCATGGGAATCTACCCCCCAAACCAAGAGCACACTGTATATGCACTGTATGTTTGCTAACTTGACAAGAAATTATAGTAAAAGAAACAAAAAAGAAAAGAAACCAGGCCTGGAGAAGGAGCCAGAGATTTATGCATATATTTGCTTATGGAACCTTTTGCAAATAAGAAGAAGGAAACTGTCAAGCACTGAGGAGTCACCAGCAAGGGAAATGTTAAGTAAATCACAATACAGCCACTAGGTTCCCTATAAAAGCCACGCCTTGGAAAAAATTAACAACATGCAAACGTGCACAATATAATATCAAGTGATTGAAAAGTAGACTATGAAATTTATTAATGGTGTGAACCCAAATCCAAATATGTTAAAATAACACACACACACACACACACACACACACCTAGAAAAAGCCTGGTAGTCAATACATAAATGAGTTACTAGTGGGTGGCAGAAAATACAACTTTAATTCTACTCTACAGGCCATCAAAATTTCTCTAGAACAGCTTTTATAATAATAATAATGATAATAATAATAATAATATTTAATTATGTAAATAAAGCACAAAGGAAGTCCCCATCACCAGGCTCTGAGCAACACTGGGCTGGGACTGACACTATGACGTGTTCCTGAATTGACAGACACAAGCTCACTTCTCTTTTCTGAATCTCAGACAAGACTATATGCCCCCTGGGTTGGGGTGAGGTTTAGTGGAATAATTCAATTAAAATAACGTATTCTACGTGCCAAAGACAACTCTAGCACAAAGCAGGTAGGAAGAAATGCCAGCCAAATTTAAATACTTACAGTGGAAGTACTCCCTGATCAGTCAAAAAGAAACCAGCCGGTTCCAGATGAGGATTTCTGTCGCTACTTCTCTGCCAGCACGGGGATATGACATCCGCACTGCCGATCTGTAGTGCCCCCTCCATTCGGAAGGTGCTTCCAAATGCAGGAAACAACCCTCCCTTTGACGGATGCCAGGTGCGGGAAGCATTGAAAAGATGCTTCGTGGTAGTGGGGGCAACAAGACACACGGAGGTGAAAATAACGCAAGACGTAATACAAGAATAAACGATCCGGCACCCGATTCACGAGCAAATTATCACATCGGTGCCTCCAGAATAAATTTAGAGCATATCATTAAAGCTGTGTTTTCGTGTCCCACGAGGACACAGACTAGGTTACCCTAAGACAAAAGCATCAATGCGTCAAATGCACATACAGGTGGTCGAGGGCAACGAGAAATATGTTTTCATTGTGTCCTACTCATATTTTATCTGAATGCATTTCTTGTTGTCTGGTGTTCTGTGATCACACAGGGCTGAGCTATTCATAGCCAGAATGCTACTTGGCCTTTCAGGGTTATTCTTCATTGTTTCCAGATAAAACCGTTAAGCTTCATACAGGAATGCAGCACAAGAGCCAAAGATCCGTGTCATGTATTTTTTAGAGTAAATCACTATCATCCAACCAGAAAAGCAACATAATGGAATATTTCAATTTTGTCAGGGAAAATCTTCAACAAACTTAGATAATCTTGACAATACAGGAGTTTAGTATTTTTAATGCAAAAAAGTGTTAAGTAAAAGTTTACAAATGCTCACCTTAAATTCAAAATCAGCTTCTGTGTGAAGCCAAAACATGTAGGAAAGAATGATCTAGAATATTTTTGAAAATTTGCAGCTGGCCCAGGATGAAGAAGCAAGCAGGCCTCAGATCCTCCAGGCTGGGGATTTCCTCATGGGAAACAAAACAGAGATGTTGAAAGAAGGTAGGAGGCGGCCCATGATGTAGGATTTTTTTTTTTTTCAGACAAGTCTGCTTTTCAGGCTGTTCTGAATCCCCCAAAGGATCCCAGGATCCACCTTGGTTGGATGGGTCTCATGACCCCTCATTAGACCATGATCAAGGATCAGTACCCATCCTTCAGCCTGCGGTGTCCCTATAACACAGCTGGCAGCTAAATACAAAACCGGGGTGTCAAGCTCTAGGGGGGCTAGACCTTGGACACTGTGGTTGACGCCTTCATCTGGGAGAGCTTGGGATGCCCTTCTGTCCGGGCAAACATTGACCCAGGGGGGTAGACTCAGATCAATGGCCCTTGCTGTCTGTTCCCAGAGTCATGAGACCACCAGAGAGGCAGTGCCAGCCAGGAGCTCACGCAGCCCTCTCCTGGTGTCCTCCCACCTCCTGGCTGCCCTCCCTTCGTGTCTTTTACCGAAATCCCCTCTTGTTGACCACTCAGGTTGGTGCTGCTCAGGCTCGGCCCACATCTCTCTCTCCTGCACCTCCTCCCACTCCCTCCCCACCAGTCTAAAGACCACCTGCATGGGGTGATGCCTCAGGCTGCCTCTCCAGCTCCAGCGGCTCCCCAGCTTCTTGGACTATATCCCACTGCCTACCCCACAAATGCATGGAAGTTTCTGGAAGGCATCCCTAACTTTTCATACTCAAAGCTAATAGTTTTCTCCTCCAAACTTGCTGCTTTCACTGCACTTCCTGTCTTGGCAGGGGGCACCACCATCCATCCACACGGTGGTGCAGACCTCGCGTCTTAATTTCTCACTCGGCCTCGCAGTCCACGTGTCACCCAGATCCTGCCAGTTCTGTCTCCAAAACGTCTCCTGCCCCTGCCCTCTCCACACCAGCTCTCCACCTTCTCCCCTCATCCGAGCCCACGGAACAGCACACGGAGCTCCGGGCCTTGAATCTGGACCCAGGCTTGAATCTTGGTTCTATCTCTTATTGGCCGAGGTAGAGCTCCGTGCCTCGGTTTCCCCAGCTGCAACATGAAGAAAAGACTATTTCCCATCCCCTAGGTTATGGAAGCGCTTGCACAAGGCCATCCAGGCGCATAGCAAGCACTGTCTCCAGGGGCCTTGGTCTGAAGCGGGCTTCCAGATGGGCCCGTTTCTTCCTGCCCTTCACCGTCCACCCCCTGTGTGACAGCCAGGGTAAACCAACATGAACCAGATCACACGGCTCCCTGCTTAACACCCTGTACTGGCTTCCACTTCTTACTGGAATCAAGTCCATACCCCTTGCTGGGGCCCGTGAACTTGGTCTCTCCGCACTGTCTCGGACCATCTGACTGCGTCTGCTGCGGGGCCTGCCTGGCTCACGACCCTCCCAGCACGCTCTCCCTCCTTCGCGTGTTTTCCTGCCCACGCCAGCTGCATCCATCCTTGGAGCCTGTCCCTCTGTCTGTCCAAATGTTTCACCTGTGGTCTTCACGAGGCCGGCTTCTTCCTGCGTCCAGGCCTCTGCGTAGATGTCCTTTGCTCAGAGGGACGTGCCTGGACTCTGCTATCCTGTCCCCGTCCCCGGCACTGTCTCTACATCTCTGCTGTGTGTTGTTGGGCTCAATCCCTCTCCCCTCCTTACAGCCTGCCGACTTTGAATCCCATGCCACCAACCGTATTCCCCACTGACGGGAGGCTGCCCACTCCTCCTGTCATTTCTAGAAGTTCTCTGCCGAAGTCAGAGTCACTCACCCAAACCACTCACTCCTGTTTCATTCCGGGCAGTTTTAATATTTCCAGACACAGTGCATACAGCCCAGGGCCTCTGGCTTGGCTCCCTGGCCCTCCCCTCCCAGCAGCTTCAGCCACCACCCGTCCTCCCTCCGTCCCTCCCCACCTTCCTTCTCGCCCACCCTTTCTCAGCTCCCTTCCTTGTGCGGTCGCTGCCATTTTTCTCTGCCTATATCCTCGACTCTCTTGCCCTCATGCTTTTTCATACTTGCTCAGCCACGCCACTGCTCTGAAATCCAGCCCTCTGCCAACTGGATGTAGCTGGGCAAAAACCACAGCACGTTGCCTGGTCTCGCCTGGAATTCATGATGGACAGGCTCCAGTGGACCATAGTGATGTCAAACATGTGATGTGTCAACCGTGGTTCACTCTCTCTCCCATTTCTCCTCGGTGACTATTTCCCCAGCTTTTCCTCTCTCCTCAGGCCCCCACAACCTCTTCTCCCCCTTTGCAGCTAGCGGCCTGGCCTTCTGCTTGACTGGGAAATTGCCCCCAACCACACCCCTCTTCCATCATGCATCTGTGTTTCCACAGATGCCTCCCATCTACTCACTGTCGGTCGCTGGTCCTCAGACTGTGGTCCTGGAACGGCAGCATCAGGGTCTGCTGGGAACTTGGAAGAAATGCAAATCTATAGGTCACATCACAGGCCTAAAAACTCTGGGGTGGAGCCCCCAACTCTGTGTTTTAACAAGCCTTTGGGTGAATTCGGAGGCACTTGCAAATTTGACAACTGCTAGAGATAGAGCCACATTTCCATCAAAGGCCGACCTTCCTGCGTGCTTCGCCCCCCTGACCTACTCAAGGGCGTTGCTCCAGCAGAGATCAAGGCCAACCTACACCCCTCTGGAGCCCTGCTCCAGCCAGGCCACCTTTCTCTCTTGTATTCCCAACTCCATCCTTTCTATGAGTTCATTCCCATCCACATTGAAACCTGATGTCAGTCATCTCATCTTCCCCCCCACCCCCCACCCCCCCCAAAATCAACTGACCTCCAGGCAGGCATCGATGCTGCAGTCTGGAAGCAGAACTTCTTTGAAAAACCTCAGTGTCTGCTCTTAAGGCCTTCAACTGCTCAGACAAGGCCCACCCACTGTGTCAAGGGTAACTTCCTTCACTCAAGGTTAATCGATTTGACCACATCTACATCTAATCATATCTACAAAATCCTTCCTTCCTTTCTTTTATTTTTTTTTAAGTAGGCTTCATGCCTAGCACGGAGCCCAGCGAGGGCCTTGAACTCACAACCCTGAGATCAAGAATTGAGCTGAGATCAAGAGTCAGACACTTAACCGACTGAGCCACCCAGGCACCCCTACAAAATACCTTCATAGCAATACCTTGTGAGTATTCGATGAAAACTAACGATCATACCATCCATTCCCATGACCCCCAAATTCATATTTTGCATCCAGGTCACTTTCCTGAACCCAGACTTGTGCATCCACCTGCCTGCTCGGTACCTCCACTTGGATATCCAACACAAGGATCTCTTCAAGGCTGAATCTTACTGGCAGATTCCCTCTCATTTAGTGGCAACTCCATCCTTCCAGCCTTGTTCTTAAAGCCTGTGAGTCTCTCCTTCACGCCCCATAATCAAGTCCTGTGGGCTCTCCCTTCTTCCCTATGCCCTCCTCAGCTTCCACCTCTGCCCCCGACCCCGTCACCTCTCCCCCGATTGCTGCAATAGCTTCTGAATCGGGGGCTCCCAATATGAACTCCTCCTCACGTGCAACCCAAGCTAGCCATCCCTTCGCTCTGGACCAGACTGCACCTCATGTGGAATCCGGATTAAGAGCCAAAGGCTTCTGCGTGGCCCCCCAGACTTAACAGGAGCTGCCCCCTTTCCTCACTGACCCCACCGACCTCTCCCCTCCACGTGAGCCACTCTGACCACACTGAGCCCTGGTGTTCCTTAAATACGGCAGGTGCACTCCAGGGCTCAGACCCCAGAGTGTTCCCTCGGCCGGGGACGTTCTTCTCCAGGAACCCGCATGCTGACTTCCTCCCTCCTTCAAGTCTTTGCCTGAACGTCTTTTCTCACCAAGACTCCCTGAGCGTGTGCGTCACCTGAACACGCTCCAGCACAGCCCCCCACCGTCCTCACCCTGCTCTAACTTCTGGGGTTCACGGCCGTCTCGGCACCGTGTGTACCCGTTACAGCTGCTGTCTGTCTAGCTCTTCCCCATAGAATGCAGACAGATGTCTCTCGGTTCTTGACACGATGTCTCCCCCATGTGCAGAAGGACACGAGCACATGTGGGCTGAGCGGGTCGTGTGTGACTGTGTCTTCTCCGCGCACTTGGTCCTGGTCTCTCTCTTGCACTTGGGTGTGAGCTCCTCGAGGACGAGCTGCCGTCCCTCTCACGCGGGCCCTCATACAGGCCCTGATGGCCGGCAGGCACCAATCTCTGTGGAGGCGTCAGGAGCTTGTCTTAGTCCATCCGTGCTGCTGTAACAAAACACTACGGCCCGCGGGGCTTACAAACAACTCACAGTCCTGGAGTCTGGATGCCCGAGATCGAGGCGCCAGCACGGTCCCGTGACGGCCCTCTTCTGAGTTACAAATGTCTCACTGTGTCCTTATATCACCCTTACAGAGGTGAGGGATCTTTCTAGGGCCTCTTTCATAAGGGCACCAATCCCGTTCATGAGGCTCCACCCTCGTGACCCAAGCACCTCTCAAAGACCCCACTTCCTACCACTGTCACCTGTGGGGTCAGGATTTCAGCACGGGAATTCCGGGGGGACATAGGCATTCGGACACTGGCATAGCTTCTCTGACCGACGGGGGTCTTCAGAGAGGAAAGGGGGGCCAGGTCCTACCACTTACACTATCCCATCACCCTCTTACCCCGGACACAGTGGGCTGGGCTTTGCTGGTTTCCGGAGGATTCCGAAATGAGCACAGTTTTCAACAACACCAGCTGACAGAGGACCCCGGCCCTGCCCGTCCCCCTTCACCACCGAATGACCACAAGAAGCTGACTTCTCCCAGGCAGGCATCCTGCATCCCAGACGGAACGGGAGAAGGTCCCCCCAGCTTAGTAATACCTGGCCTGAACACTCCGCCCTCGGACGAATCGGAGAAACCAGTCCGAGCCAAGCCAGGCATCACTTTAGAACTCCGGATCTATCCACCGCTCTGTCTCCAGTCACCGGGACCTTGGCTTTGTCACCCGTGCGCACATTCGCTGGAGACTAAACATTCAGTGTGACAGAGTTCACGTCGCCCTCATCCGTGACCTCCACACACGCTGAAAGGCAATTAGGGTTTTGCTCTCCCTTCTAATGCCGGAACTCAGTGTTGCATCGTCAAGGAAAAAGATTCCTGCTTAGAAAAACACGGCCTTTGGGGGAAAGAGGGAGAGATTCTTATCTGGGAACGAATGGGGCAAAAGGGCTAGCATTTTACAAGCTTCGATCAAAGCCAGGACGAGCTCTCCGAATGAGGACAGCTGGGGAGGCAGGAACTTCCAAGCAAGGAGGTCACAGGCCCGACTGGCTTTCTGGGGGGGGGGGGGGGGGGGGGGGGGTGCTGCTGGAGCTGACAGGCAGCAGGCGGTGGTGTGGTTTGCAGACTGCTCGCTCTCTCTCTCTCTCTCTCTCTCTCTCTCTCTCTCGTCCCTGCTGGCTGCGCAGGGGGCCTGTCCCGTCCTCATCAAAATCGCTGCAGCCCCCGCTGCCTTCTCCTTGGCTGCGCCTGTTGGCTTCTCAGCACTTCATTAACTTTTAAATCCAGCCATTTAAATGCCCGCATTGGCCTAGCTCCCCTTTACCTAAAGGAATCATTAAGACACTGTGTCACTCCTCACACACTTAAACCCTCTCCCGCGGGCATCTGGAGAGGCAATCTTTTGTTTGCTCGTTTGTTTTCACCTCATCCAATGTATTTACTTTTTTATTTTTATTTTTTTATTTTTTTTAATGTGAAATTTATCGTCACATCGGTTTCCATTCAACACCCAGTGCTCATCCCAACAGGTGCCCTCCTCAATGATGATGCCGCTTTAACTCGGTGCCTATGAAGCAAGGCAGTAATGTCCACTGACCAAGCCGGTTCTGGAAGCAGGAGCTGCCCCTAAGAGCCCTGGCCAGACTTGTTCCTTCCATGTTCCTTCCAGAACCAGATGGAAGCTCGGCTGGGGGGGGGGGGGGGTGGCAAGCTCCTAGTTGATGACCTTTGACCCTGGCCCCCCCAGAAAGTCCTTCCTCGTGTCTGACTGCACTCCTCAAGCCAAGAGGTCCTAGTTGATGACCTTTGACCCTGCCCCCCCCCAGAAAGTCCTTCCTCGTGTCTGACTGCACTCCTCAAGCCCATACCCTCTCCTTTGCACGAAGGCACTTCAAGTTTACTGAATAACTTTTCAACCTGATTTCCTCTAGAGTAAAAGTATTTTGTACCTTTTTAACGTTATAAGACGATTCCATTTTTTTCCTCTTGGTTATTTCTACCCCCTTAAAATGTGAAGACCAACACTGTATGTTATCAGATCAAAAAGTCCGGAATATTGTTCAAAGACACGTAGCCAAGCGGGTGTAAACCTAGCCCCTGCAGCCAGACTGCCTGCATTCAAATTCCCAGCTCTGTCTCCTACTGGCTCCGTGGCCTCGGGCCAGTGGCTTAGCCTGTCTGTGCTTCAGTTTTAAACGTCTGTAAAATGAGGGTGATTACAGTATGTAGGGCATTAGCATATCATGAAGTTAAATAAGTTAATACATGTAAGAATATAGGTAGTACTGTTTTGTGCCACAGAAGAGTCTACTATGAACACTAGTTCTTAATTTTCTATAAATAAATATAATTTTGAGTCTGAGCATCTATCCAAACAGGCTCGCCGGAAACTTCCTTGCTCTGGTCTTTAGGGCTTGCTCTGGGGAAGGGAGAGCCCTTGACCCCCGGGGCTGTCAGTGGGTCCAGGTCTGTCCACACAGATTCCTGCTCAGTCTCAAGACCTCTCGAAGGTCCAAGGCTCCTGTGCTGGCTTGGGCCTCACTGCTCTGGCCAAGTTTCCCAAGAACCCACGTGCCAGGGCACACGTGCGACACCGTGGGCTGTGTGGTATCCTCAGCACCTAGCGTGAGGCTTGGAGAGAGCCCAGCACTCCATGCCCGCAAAGGAGAAATGAGGACACGGCCCGTGGGCGCAGCACAGGGTCCTAGCCGTGGGTTTGAGTGTCTGTGAAAAGGCCCCAACTCCAGATCTCCAGCCTGCCCTCGAGAAGCCAGGTCGGGTTTACTCGATAAGGTCAGTTTACAGGATACAAAATGCAGTCATACTTTCAGAGTAGATGTAAAACTCCATCTTGGATACTGTAGCCGAAGCTTTAATGACATGGAAATATTCTGTTACATAAAAAAGTCAGGTTATAAAACACCATCAAGAATTGCGTCTATATTCAGTTCCCAGGACTGTGGTAACAAGGTGTCACGACGTTGTGATTTAGAACAGTGGAAGTTTATTCTTTCACAGTCCTGGAGGCCAGAAGTCCAAAATCAAGGTGTGCAGGGCCAAGGCCAAACTCCCTCTGAAGGTGCTGGGGGAGGATCCTTCCTGCCCCTTCCAGCTCCTGGTGGTTCCAGTGACTGCCATTCCCTTGCTGTCCCAGCATCATGTCTGTCCTCGTCTTCATGTGGTGCCTCTTTGTGAGCATCTGTCTTCACGTGGGGACATGTCACATTAACTAATTACATCGGCAATGACCTTATCTCCAAATAAGGTCACAGACTGGCGTACTGGAGGTTAGGACTTCAATGTATCTTTTTTGGGAGATATAATTCAGCCCATGACAGCCTCTCGTGTTGAATTAAAGAGCCTACATCTCGGGGTGCCTGGAGGGGCTCAGTCAGTTGAGAGTCCGACTTCGGCTCAGGTCATGATCTCTGGGTCGGTGAGTTTCGAGCCCCGTGTCAGGCTCTGTGCTGACAGCTCAGGGCCTGGAGCCTGCTTCGGATTCTGTGTCTCCCTCTCTCTCTGCCCCTCCCCACACTCACTCTCCCTCCCTCTAAAATAAATAAACATTAAAAAAGAGTTAAAAAAAAAAAAGAGCTACATCTTTTTCAACAATGACAAATGACTACATCTCTTTCTGAAAAACCACACACACACACACACACACACACACACACACACACACTTTTACCCGAAAGGGAGCTTTTCCTGCCCACCCTCGTCACCTACCCTAACACCTCGTGTTGAGTTGCCCCCTCCCCCCACCCCACCAGGCCAGCTAAGCTGAGGCCTGGAAGTGGGTGTCTGTCTGTCTGCCTCTACTTACTGGTTCCGGCACACATCTTCACAGGCATTTACTCATTATGTGAACGCCCATGTCCACACGGTTTTGTCACTTTAAAAAAACAAACAAACAAACAAACAAACAAAAAGAGTATTTTCTATGCCTTTTCTGAATCTTGCTTTTCTCACACAGTAACATCCAGCAGAAGTTATCCGAGCTACCCAATGAGCCTCCAAATCACTATTTTTAATGGTTATATAATTTATATAATACATTCTGCAGTTTGGGCATTAGCTGAAAATTAACAGTGATTATCTTCAGATACTTGGAGACAGGAGCTCTCGTCCATCATCCTTGTTTATGTGAGGCTAGCATGCAACCTGAGATACGATGGCTGTTCAATAAGCATGCGTGTCTCTGCCTTGTGAGTGAAGCATTTTCCAGAAACTCTAACTCCAGTAGAACTGGTACCACATACATAATCTTATTGCTGCTTAAAAAGGACATTGACACAGGGCGCCTGGACGGCTCAGTTGGTTGAGCGTCTGACTCTTGATTTCGGCTCAGGTCATGATCTCAGGGTCGTTGAGCTCCACGCTGAAGCTAGAGCCTGCTTAAGATTCCCTCTCTCCCTCTGCCCCTCTCCCCTGCTTGCGCTCTCTTTCTCTCTCTAAAATAAAAACAAAAATGAAGAAGCAGAAAAAGCCCAACACTGACATTTTCGGGTCCCAGAGACTAATGGTCAACGTTCTACATAAGTCACCATAGCAGCCCGACAGCATTAAATGCTTCTATAGCCAAGGACAGGGCTCTGAGGGGTGAGCACTAGCCCATGTAGCTTGCTAGTCAGATTCAGGATTCCAACCCTGATCTATTGATCTCCCAAGACCATCTCTCTCCTCCACATCTGTTTTCATAAGAGAAATAGCGTCTCTTTTGCTAGAATTCACTTGGAAAGCCTAGATGTGGTTGTTCCCGAACCCAGTCTCCAAAGTCTCACGACCATTAAAAATAGACAACGTGATGAAACAGACCAAAGATTTACAGAATTTTAGCAACCCAGAGAACTGGTCTAACTCTCCTTTGCTTATTTAAAATTGGCGACTTGGCTTTCGAGTCAGATGTGTCACACAGGAGTGTCTAATTTCTTTTTGTCAATGTTTGTTTACTTATTTTCAGAGAAAGAGAGAAAGCGTGAGCAGGGGAGGGGTAGAGAGAGAGGGAGAGAAAGAATCTTAAGCAGACTCCGTGCTCAGTGCAGAGCTGGACAGGGGCTCCATCCCACAACCTTGAGATCATGACCTGAGCCAAAATCAAGACTCAGACGCTCAACCGACTGAGCCACCCAGGCACCCCAAAAGTCTAATTTCCAAGTACACAAGAGAAACAACTCACACATGGCAGGGCAGTAAATCATCGGGAGGTGAGTGGTAAGAGAGACAGAAGCTTGGGATTTCGGGCACTGAATGGGGGGAGGACAGCGGTGGCCTGTGAAATTATACCAGGACTCCGCCACTACTAGGAGTGCATTTTCTAGAAAGATTATTGGGAGCCTTTGACAAAAAAACCCATATGAAAGTATACTGCGGTATATGTTTTTTAATTGTCATCAATTTATGCGTGACCGTGATGGTGCACAGAGTGAGCAGGGAGAATCACAATGAGGAAGGGATGTGAATTTCAAAGGTAATTAAGTGGTGCCTAGAATTTACGTTTCTTACCCTCCTGGGCTAAACACTGTAACCGCCTGGGAAGTTATAAGAGTCCCGATGTCTGCATCTTGACCACTTGGTACTGAATACACTGAGCGTTAAGCATCTCTAAAGCTCTGCATGTGACTTAGCGTCGGCAGGGGCTGAGACCCACATCGCTAGAAGATTCAATTGGAAGGGATTAAAACTGCTAAAACTTAGAAGGGCTGTCTGTGCAATAAGATGAAATTGAGAATGAGAAGTAATTTCCTTATGTGGCAACACAGCCTTCTATGGGCTGTTCTCAGCCCTGGTCTTCAGCCTTCTCTCTGATTCTTCCCTGTACTTGCCTGCTGCAGAACCGAACTTTCCCCCACATACACCACACGTTTCTCCTCTGTTGCTTTGCTGATGCCTTCCCTCTTCCGGGAAACGCTCCCTAAATGACTCTTGCTGATTCTTGGCAATTCAACCTTAAAAGGCCCATCCCAGTGAAGCTTCCCTATGATCCCCTAAGGTGTGGACCCACTGGATTGCATTTAATGATCTGTTTCGGTGCCTGTGTCTCCACCGGACCTCAGCGAACACCATAAAAGCAGAGACTGCCCCATTCATTTTGGGTTCCCATCACCTAGGCCAGTCGCTGGAAATCACAGACGGCAAATGAGTAGGAGGTGAAGTCAGGAAGCAGGACGGCGTTACGCACCATGTATCGGTTACTCATTTATTATAATCTTGAGAAATGTACAGTCTTGGCAGGCATACACACATGCAAGAGAAAATTTGCTCTGTCGATGACAGCCCCCAAAAGCTTAAAAAAGAACACTATGGGGAAAAGGGGCAATGGAGAATGAGTCGCGTCTTATATGGCGTTTATAAATGTTTCCATTTTTCCTCTTTGCCCTCATTGTAGGAAGCCAAGTAACCTAAACGTAGCCTAGTAGCCACATTATTTTTCTGCAGCCTGATGGAAACAGAAGATACTCAGTTTCTACAAGTGGTTCTACAGAAGAAACCCTTCCCTCTGGGAGATTACAAGGCCCCATAACACATCGCTGCAAACGTTTGCTGCCCACCGTAATCAATTTCTTGCAAGCTCAGTAGCCAAATGGCAGTGACACTTCAGAAATACCAGAACCTGGTAATTTATTCCTTGACTGTCTTCCCAGACAATTAAGGACCTAGCATCTCCTGTGTGCTAAGCAATCCTGGGGCTACTCTTTCCAGCAACTTCCACAAGAGACGCTGTCAGAACTCCTTACAAACAATCAAGTCTGAAAGAGGCCCCTGGAGAGTGTCTGCACTTGAGCAAATGGTGCAGATGCCAAAGCAGGGAGCAAACTTCTCCCGCCATGTGCAGCCCACGTTGTTAAAGATGGAGTTCTCGTCCAGGGTTTCTTGTGATTGTGTGGCCCTCTGCATTAGACTCTGCAGAATGACAGTAATTTGACCAAGAGTGCCTGGATGGCAGATGCTTTATGTACACTGTCAAGTTTAATGTGGTACAATCCAGGCGATTCTGCCGTGCCGGGCGTGTGGCAAGCCCGCGGAGGGCTGTCGACAGCCACACAGGGTGAGGAGGTGGCAGAATCGTGGGGTGATCAGCATTCAAAGGGAGCTAAGAGACCATCTCCTTCAGCCTCTTCATATTGCAGAGGAACTAAGATAGACCAGAGAGCACAATGGTTTCTTGTTGAAGAAACGTACGGAGAGGTACATGCATGCCCGATCCAAATGTGGGGCTTGAACCGGAGTCTTCTGCCTGCCTAATCTAAACTGGCTACTTGCACTGTCCAGACACACCTGCTGATTTTCAGAACTTCATTTGACTCTTCACCCTGCAGGCTGCTTAAGGATGACTGATTGTATCAACTTGAGCAAGTGACGCTGAAGCTGTACAAATGGTCCGTATCTAGTCACTCCCACTCCGCATCCCTAATATGGCTCAAAGCCACCGAGTAATCCCTGCTGACATCCAGTTATGTTGTTGTCGCTCACCGAGTCTGGCCGACCCTTATCTTTGACCTAAAAATCCTTCAGAGTTAGTTCTTGGAATTTAAAGAGTTTCCAACAGGTATGGAGAGAAGCACTTCTATTAAGATCTTTGTCTCTTTAAAAAAAAAAAAAAAGGAATAAAGGAGGAGATAGAAGCCAAAAGAAAACATAATTATAGTTCTATTTGTCTTGCCTTGCATCTCTGAGGGAAATGTGAATCTTTTGTACCAGTGGGTTAATTTCAGCTGAATGTCATTCAACTCATTCAAAGCTGGTAGGGTATTTTAGAGAAGAACAGAGAGGAAATTATAAGTAAAAAATAAAAATATTTTGCGTTCTAAAACTAGGATAAATTTTTCTGTAAGTTTTCTTCATCAAATAGAGACAAAATGAAGAAGAAAAGAAAACTAGAAGTGTGGCCTCGTTAATTATTGCTTGTCCAACCCATGCATAAGGGCCATGGTGTGGACACCACATGCATATACACACACACCTGTGTACCCTAAATCTCAATGTCTTATATGTACCATGATTTCATGATGATAACCTCTGTCCCCTCCTCCTCTAAAGTAAATAGAACAAAAACATGTTGGCAGACACAACCCTTCTGCCCAACTCCTCCCATCATCCCCATAACGTATCTATCATCTCAAAACAGTTGCCATCCATTTATAGTATCATGTTATCTGAAAATCATGAGAGTTTTACTTCTTCATTCTTATTTGGATGCCTTTTATTTCTTTTTCTTGTCTGATTGCTGCGGCTAGGGCTTCCAGTACTATGTTGAATAAAATGGTGAGAGTGGACATCACTTTTGTGTTCCTAACCTTAGGGGAAAAGCGCTCTTAAAACCCTAAAGACTCCAACCAAAAACTTCTAGAACTGATCATGAATTCAGTAAAGCTGAAGGATATAAGATCAATGTACAGAAATCTCTTGCATTTCTATGCACTAATTATGAAGCAGCAGAAAGAGAAATTAAGAAAACAATCCCATTTACAATTGCACCAAAAATAATAAAATATCTAAGAATAAACTTAACCAAAAAGGTGAAAGACCTCTACTCTGAAAAGTCTAAAACACGGATGAAAGAAATTGAAGATGACACAAAGAAATGGAAAGACATCCCATGCTCCTGGATAGGAAGAACAAATATTGTTAAAATGTCTGTACTACTCAAAGCAACCTACACTTTCAATGCAATCCCTATCAAAATACCAATAGCATTTTTACAGAACTAGAATGAGCAATCCTAAAATCTGTATGGCACCACAAAAGACACCAAATAGCCAAAGCAATCTTGAAAAAGAAAACCAAAGCTGGAGGCATCACAGTTCCAGACTTGAAGTTATATTGCAAAGCTGTGGTGATCAAAACAGTGTGGCATTGGCAGAAAAACAGACACACAGATCAACAGAACAGAATAGAAAACACAGAAATAAGCCAACAATTATACGGTCAATTCATCTTCAACGAAGGAAGCAAGAATATCCAATGGGAAAAGACGGTCTCTTATTTGTTTATTTACTTATTTATTTATAATTTAAGTTCAAGTTAATTAACTTGTAGTGTAGTACTGGTTTAGGAACAGAATTTAGTGATTCATCATGTACATATAATATCCCAAAAAAGACCATCTCTTTAACAAATGGTGTTGGGAAAACTGGACAGCAACGTGCAAAAAGGGTGAAGCTTTCTGACACCATACACAAAAATATTTTCAAAATGGATTAAGACCTAAATGTGAGACCTGAAACCATAAAAATTCTAGAAAACAACGCAGGCAGTAATTTCTTTGACATCAGCCCTAGTAACTTCTTTCTAGATAGGTTTCTTTTTTTTTAATTTTTTTTTTAATGTTTCTTTATTTTTGAAGGAGAGAGAGACAGACTGTGTTGGGGGGGGTGGGCAGAGAGGGAGGGAGACACAGAATCTGAAGCAGGCTCCAGGCTCTGAGCTGTCAGCACAGAGCCCGATGCGGGGCTCGAACTCACAAACCGTGAGATCATGACCTGAGCCGAAGTCGGTCGCTCAACCGACTGAGCCACCCAGGCACCCCTAGATAGGTTTCTTAAGGCCAGGGAAACAAAAGCAAAAATAAACTATTGGAACTATATCAAAACAAAAAGCTTCTGCACAGCAAAGGAAACAATCAAAAACTAAAAGGCAACCTATGGAACAGGAGAAGATATTTGCAAATGACATATCTGATAAAGGTTAGTATTCAAAATATATAAAGAATTTATAAAACTCCACGCCCAAAAAACAAATATTCCAATTAAAAAATGGGCAGAAGACATGAACAGACATTTCTCCAAAGAATACATACAGATGGCCAACAGATATATGAAAAAATGTTCAACATCACTCATCATCAGAGAGATGCAAGTCAAAACCGCAATAAGACATCACCTCACACCTGTCACAATGGCTAAAATCAACAACATAAGAAACAACAAGTGTTGGTGAGGATGTGGAGAGAGGGGAACCCTCTTGCACTGTTGATGGGAATGAAAACTGGTACAGCCACTATGGAAAACAGTATGGAGGTTCCTCCAAAAATTAAAAATAGAACTGCCCTATGATCCAGTATTGCACTACTTGGTATTTACCCCCCAAAATACAAAAACAGTAGTTCAAAGGGATGCATGCACCCCTATGTTTATTGCAGAATTACTTACAGTAGCCAACTTATGGAAGCAGCCCAAGTGTCCACTGATAGATGAGTGGATAAAGAAGACATGGTATGTATATGCAATAGAATATTATTCAGCCATAAAATGAATGAAATCTTGCCATTTTCAATAACATGGATGGAGCTAGAGAGTATTATGCTAAGCAAAATAAGTCAGTCAGAGAAAAGCAAATGCCATATGATTTTACTCACATGTAGACTTTAAGAAACAAAACAAATGAGCAAAGGAAAAAAAATGAGAGAGAAAGAGACAAACCAAGGAAGAGACTCTTAACTCTTGAGAACAAACTGATGGTTACCAGGAAGGAGGAGTCCAGGGGATGGATCAATGAGGTGATGGAGATTAAAAAGCACACTCATCATGACGAGCACTGAGTAATGTATAGAATTACTGAATCACTCTATGGTACTCATAAGCTGATATTACATTGTATGTTAACGGACTGGAATTTAAGTAAAAACTTTTAAAAATTTATTATAAATAAATAAATAAATTTTTAAAAATGAAATTATAACTTAAAAAAAAAAAGGGTGGCCATCCAAATAAAAAACAAAAAAAGAGCATGGACCTGTGAGCCAGGAGAGCTTGATCACAGGCAATTTTGCCTTAAAAAATGGCCCAATTGATTCCTTATTCAGAGGATACACCTACACATAGTCCCTTTCTTCATTAGGTAGCCTTGAAATGAACAAATCCTTTGACAGACTTCAGATCAAAATGCTGGAGAAAGGGGCACCCAAGTGATGAGCGTATGAACGGGACGAGACCCCCGCCCCAACACACACACCAAAATACAACATGGCGTCTCCACTGGAACCAGTGACTGGGTCACGATTCCAAGACAACACTGATTATAAGACACGCTTCTATCTTTCAAACGACTAAGAAAAATAATTTTGTAAGTGAAGCCGCCGCAGGATGCCTTAATGACGGTCCGGGTACTAGAGCCCTGTATGGTTCACACCAGTCTCTCCTTACTCTGAGCACCTTTATTCTCTCCTCAGGGATTGGGCAATGTCTCCTGCCTTTGCTCGCATTGGTTGCCCTGCACTAGGCAATCCTTCTGCATATCATATATCTCAGTACTAATTCCTTTTCACCTACTTCTTTTCTTAGATCCTTCTCTTGGTCAGCTTTCGGTAAGTTGTGCCATGGTGACAAACACTAGTTAAATCGCCGGGGCTTAAAACAGCAAAGGGTTTAGTTCTCGCTCCTGTTCAATGTGCTTTGCAGGTTGGCTGTGGCTCTGCTCCACAGGCCCTCATTCTGGGGTCCGGGCTGAGGGCAGGGCCCCTATCAGAGGCACGCTGTCCTCAGCGCAGAGGGGAAGAGAAACAGTAGACGGGTGGTGGTGGCTCCTGTGGCTTGTGCTGAGAAATACATACGTCACTCTACTCCCAGGCCATTAACTCATGCTCACGTGGCCAAGCGTGTCAGAATTGGGTGTGGGGTATGCCCCTCCCACAGATAGATACAGGAAGGAGGGGCCCTGGAGGGACAGGTCGAATGGAAGGGCAGTGGATATTTTAAACAGATGTTGCAATCTGTCGTTAAGCCTCTGATGGTCACTTTTCAGTAAGTGAGATAATCTAGTCATTCTACCAAAGAGCCATATGCGCTCTACCAACACACATTTATACCCTGCTGCTCTGTTTTCGTGCCTTTTTATTATAACTTTTTCTTTAAGGGAAAATTATATATAATTTTTGGAGATATTTTAAGTGTCATTTAAACTCAATCCTGTAGCTACAACACACTCATGACTTATCAAAGCACCATCAATAAGACAGCCAGGACGAAGGCTAGGACTGAGTCTACCCACACACCGCACAGAGGCAACGGGAACCGCGTCTGCTGTCTCCTGGTCAACAGCAAGCCTAAGCCGCCATTGTTTGCAAGATGCATTTCAACTGCACATTTGTTGAAATGTGGAAAAAATGTCTATTACAATCAATGAAATAGAGTACTTGTGCGTATATGTATGTGCATGTGAAATGAGACTGACTGATCAGTTCGATGTTCTACATCTTTGCTCCTCAAAGTGTGGCCTGCGGTTCACAGCTATTGATGCCCCCTGGGAGCTGGTTTAGCCATGCAAATTGCCGTCCCCAGCCAAGACCCACTGACTGGGAACATTAACAGGATCTTCAGGTGTTCCCCATGCCCATTTAAGCATGATAAGTAGTATTCTAAGTAACGTCGATGTCATAGCTGGTAAGTGCATCATAACAGAGTGAACACACAGGCATGCACGCAGGTCATGGAGACAATGGGCTGACACCCACTCCTTCCTGCATGCTGGAGCTCCAGCCAATAGGGCAAGAGGGAAGAGTTATCTCATTCGGCAAGAGTGACAAGGACAGATTGGATATCTTAACCCTGGCCACAGTGAAAATCACCTGGAGAAGTTTTTTAACAATACTGAAGCCTGGGCCTCGCTCTCGGAGATTCATTTAGTTTGGGGCACTTGACTGATGTGTAACCTGGGTGGGGCTTCCCATTCAGGGGGCTGGGGGAGTGCAGTGGGGGGCGGAAGGGAGGTCTGTTTGTCAGCTGGGAGCAGAACTGGCAAGCTCTCCTGTGAGCTCCTGAGTCCTCACCTTCGCTCGGGCCACTGCATAAATAGGACCCAAATTAGGGGCAGGAAAGAGAAAGATGTGTTGCACAGGGTTTAGAGCTGATAGGAGCTAGGCTGATAGGACTGAGCAGCGGAATGAGGACTCGGGATTCGATCTGATTTCAAGTTCATGTGTAAACAGCCCGCGCACATGTGATACGAGGAAACCATACTAACTTAAAGTCCAAAGACCCGGATCATCTCTTCTTTAACCCTAAATAAAGTAGCTAAACGCCCCAAGCCTCAGTGCCCTGTTCTGTTAAATGGGCTTAAAAATGATACCAGCCTCCCTCCACACTTCATGGGATTCTGAGGTTTACAGAGATGCTCTTTATAAAATGAATCTTACTACGCAGAGACAAGGTGTGTTCATTTTTTGCGCACATTTTTAGAATGGTTTTTATTTTCTCTCCCTAAAGAGCTACAGATTATTTGTAATTTAAAATAGAATGCCTTTTATCTTATATCATTTGAAGGTAGGTAAACAAGCCAAAATCAGGAGTTTCAAACTGGGTTCCTTGAAGCACTGGGGTTTGCTAAATTTGGGCACCACAAAATATTTTTCAAGCACACCTGGGGGAGGGAGGTTGGTGATTTTTTATTTCCACACTTGAACCAACTTATGAGAGACTATGTCATCTGAATTTAGTTTGTCTTCTTCAACTTCCAAATTGGGTCTCCACCTTATGGGGACATATGAGGGTTTTTGTAAGGGAAGACTAAAATTACATCAGAAAATAAGCAGTAAAAATATTGCCACCAATGGGCAGGATTTTTGGAATGATATTTGTTTTGGTATTAGTATCATTTTTCTCTGAGGTCATTTAAGGATTTTTTTTCACTACATATGTATAATTGATGACATTTGTTTTTGTACAGGTAGTTAAAGCGGTATACTTTAAGAGAGTTTCATATATGTGCATGTCTCCACATATATGTATGTCGAGATATATGTGCATATGTGCATGAACATTCATATTCACACATAGTGATTTTGACGAGACGGTGAACCTCTGCCATTAAAAAAAAAATTTCCTTAATGTTTATTTATTTTTGACAGAGAGAGACAGAGTGACAGCAAGCATGAGTGGGGAGGGGCAGAGAGAGAGAGGGAGACCCAGAATCCGAAGCAGGCTCTAGGCTCCGAGCTGTCCGCGCAGAGCCGGACACGGGGCTCAAACCCACAGACCGCGAGATCGTGACCTGAGCTGAAGTCTGACACTCAACCAACTGAGCCCCACAGGCGCCCCTGACCCTCTGCCACTCTTAAAAGCCTCTTGGGTTGTCAGGGTCATAGATATAGAATGAGCCCATCTGTTTATCTGGGCATCTATAAACATCTGAGAGGGTGGCATTATTATTAAAACAAGTAGACCTTCTTGTTTTGTCTTGTTTTGTTTCAAAACAAGACCTTCTTGTTTTGAAAATGTAGACATATTCTACCTTTGAAATGTCTAACCATCCTGAGTTGGGTTACAAATGTTGGCAACCATCACCCAGACTTCTGAAGCGAAAAAAAAAAAATCGCTTTCGCTGAAGCTACTGACAACAAGATAAAAAATTCATCCAAAATTTCATCCAAAAGGATAAAAAATTCAAAAGATAAGATGAACATTGGCTCCCCCATATTTCTTCGCTCAGGTGTCAATACTACGTCTCTGGGACGTTCCCTAATGACTACTCCTGCTTGGCAACGGAGGCGAAACGTGGCAGTGCTCATTAATCTCATGGGGAAAGTGGTATGTGTAATGAAAAAAGCATCTGTACATGAATCTTGACTTCTACTTTGGGAGATAAAGAATAGGGTTCACTGGGAGTAAGACGATGAACGCCCCTATATGACCTTTCCTCCTCCACCCAGTTCTACTTTTCATCTTTAAACTAGAGATATTCTGATACCATAAAAAAAAAAAAAAATAGCCATTTTACCTCCAATCCAACTGTATGTTCTTGGAAGTTAAAGACCATCCCGCAGCTTATACTGAGAAGCTCAAACCTCTTCGCTGTGCTGGGGGGGGGATAGCAGAGCACGAGAAACTACCTTCATGAAACACACTTCCCTCCAGCCTGTGTCGAATACAGCGTGAGGGCAATCAAGAGACTGCAGAGGACTAAATCCTGAAAAGAGAGAACAGAAATAGAGCTCACCATTAAGAGTAGAGGCATTGTTTTTTTTTTTTCCTTTGTAGGTTTTTTGGGGGGAGTCGTTGGGGGCTAAGGGATATGGGATATGTATTGAGCTACATCTTAGAAATTAAGAGTTACATAAGGTAAGTAAAGATAAAAGGGAATAAAAGATTCATGTTAGGGAATTTTTGTTTTCAAAACAACTCAGTACTCTCTGTGGTGTTAAGGGATAATCAGAAAAAGGTAGTTCTTTCAACTCAAGTAACAAAGAGAAAACTAGGCTTTGATCACTTCAAAGGAAACCAAAGACTGCAAATGGGAAAACCTTAAGAACAGATGGAGAGGGAGAGTATGAGCTTGCGAGAGTGTAGTAGTAAAGTAAAGCAGCCCTCGAAAGACACGATAAAATAATCCCGAATACCATATATGCACCTGTGGTGTAGACAGTCTGCTGTGGTTCTCGGTGCAGGCTGTGAGCAAGCCTGCAGTCTGGGGGTGAGGAGCTCTTTGGCCTTTGGATGCACAATGTGGTCAGACAGACGAGAAACCAGATGCAACCCTGAGGGGGTGCAGGGTCTCATCAACTTAAGTCAGGGAATTTAAAGTTGTGAATGATCAGGTTGCTATTTTTAAAGACTGGGTAGGGAGACAGCATAAAACATCAGGAGGTATGAGAAGTAAGGCGTTGAGAGGTCCTATCTATCACCCTGTGAGCACATCATTCTGAATGTGGTGCCCAGATGCTGGGTCTGGGTCCAAACTTTGGGAACGAAAACTGGGTCTGGAGTCACATTCCAGAACTGTGCCTCAGATGCAAGCTGGCTCCCTCCGGACTACTGAGAAAACTTTGTAATCAGGAAGGTGAATCAAAAACTTAGAGATAATGAAGCCACTCTAACCCACAGTATTAATACTTTGGTGTAGAATTTAGGAATAAATGATGCAATCATCGTTTAACAAAATATGTGTCATGTTAAGTCACTAGAAACATACATGGGATTTCAGCACACTAGAGTATATGACACAGCAGCCCGGGGGTGTGATTTGAAATTCTCAGTTGATTGTAGACTTGTGGTTTTAGGTTGAAAGGAATAAGAGAATTTGATTAAGTTGGCAGAGAACCTGATTTATCCACCTATACATTTATAAGAGCTAAGTGCTTAGAAAGAATTCGCTTGCTGGGTTTGTAAGTCTGTCCTGACAGGAATTAGAGGCGCTTCAGACGTATTAAATTTTGAGAACAGAGTTTTTAAATGCTTAAGGGAATTTAACCAACTGAGTTTCCGAGTTTCGTTGGTTGTTTATGTGAGTCTTATTTAACGTGAAGAGTTAAACAAATATTTTAAAAATTGCTTTTCAACTTTAAAAACTGAGCATTGGTTTATACAAAAATTATTTTAAATAGTTTTTTTGAGACAAAATCTTTACTGATTTTTTTCAATCTCAACTACTATATACCTCAAATAGACTCAGAAAGGCATCACATTTTGCTTTGAAAGCCAAGTAGGGTTGCTTTCTTTTCCTTCATAGCCATTTGAAGGGAGAAAGAATGATCTCAGTATTGCAGCGAATTTTAAAGCCCCTACCACCTTGAAGACTATCTTTTTTGGTGTAGTGTCTAGGTTGCAACCATTCAACTTACACTCAATAGTAATATAATGATATTTTTAGCAGTTGGGGGTTCTCAAAGCGTGTCCACTGGCATATCTAATCAGTGTTTTCTACAGCAACTGAAAGCAATTTGTACTCTGGGCCTTCTCAATGTCCACTCGAAATCTGAAGGCACAGCGCTTTACTTAATCATTGTCAAGTGTCCTTGGACTTCACAGCTAAGACTACTCCATTTCTAGAATTTTCCCCCTTGAGGCTAGAGAGAAAAATAATGGCTTCAAAGCTAAAAGCCCTTTAACACGAGAAGGGCTTAGCACGGTGCGTATACAAGGTGGGTGCTCCACACACATGGCCCCTATTCTTAGCACCCTAGCATCAAGCCTTCGTTGCCTTAGTCCTCCAGCAGAAAAACGTGGCCAAGACTGGGAGGCGGGAGCCCTGGGAAGATTTCACATGGCAACTTCAGAACTTAGAAGATGCAGCCTTTCCAGGGGTTCATGCATAACCCGCCTTCCCTGGTTATACTCAGCCATTGGAGGACTGACCCCAGACAGAGTGGGAACACTTTTTAGTCCCTTTCTTCACATTTCTCCCCTCTGGTTTCCCCTGTGCTCATCTGGGAACCCCACCCAGCCTGTCAGAGCCCCCAGGCTCTGTTTCAGGGACCATAACTTGATTCCTGTACCCAGTGGACAAGGGATGGGCCTCACGGGGAATCCTGACCTTGTGTGCCAAATTTAGGGTAAACGTAAGTAGCGCCATTTTATGGTGAGAGGATCCATAGCTGCCATCCTATTCGCAAATGATTCCACAGTTGGAAAGTTGGAGGTCAGGCATTGCAGGTACTTCCTCGTTCCACCCCACTGTCCAAATGTCCTCACCTCCTCACCTCTGTCCACCGCCTGGGATTCCCGTGAACCGACCCTGTGGGCAGGTAGACAAATCAGCCTCAACAGAGCTGTTGGGGGCTGCCTAGAACATCCGTGTTACTCTTCAAGAACCAGTGTCAACTTTACACAGCAAAGGAGGCAAACGTGAGGCGTGTCAGGCACGTTGACACAGACATCGAAGGTGTTTTCAGATGACAGGTTGAGTATTGCAGTGCAGTAGAATGACTGAATTTTGACAAGACCCCGTGGTAAGCACCCAGATGCCTGCCGACCTGATGATGCATCTTCCATGGCCCTCCACTCGGGACAAAACTCTTTACACGGACCCACTGCTCACACCCACCCATGTGCCCACCCAGCTGGCCACACCTGCGGGGATGCAGGGATGTGTCACCTCACCCACCGCCTTGGGGAGAACTTCAGCTTCAGGGTAGGGAGGTGACGCCACCAGCCAGGCTCACACGTAGAACCTGATGCAGCCTCCTGTCTCTTCTGAGCAAGATGACCCAACTGTGGGTGTTACCCTGGAAGTCCTGCGTCCCAGGAGACCTCTCAGACCCTGAAATCTGGGATGGTTGTTTGCCCTACAAATAAAAAGCCCTAAATTTCCCTCTTGCATGGGAGTATTCCAAGCTCCATCCTTAACCAAGAGAAGGGAGGGGCCCAGAAGTCCTTGAAAACCGTGTCATTGGAAAACACACCAAAACCTCTTCGTGCGGAAGACTGTTGTTTCTTGCAAAAAATCGAAGTCTCCCTCCACCTGGGGCACACGACACTCATCCCCTGCGCGGTGGCAGACTCAGCTCTGGGGGACAGCCGGCTTTGATTCAAGCAGCATTTGGCTTCAAATCAGAGTTAAAGGAAAAGTTATTTCCCCTTCAGGCTGTCATGTTTTCATCCCCTTGTTTCCCATGACAATCCCCTCCTAGCCTATAGTTGTTTCCCTTCACGAGACTCTCCTTTGGGCAGACGTTGCATTTTATTTATCTATTTATTTTTTCACAGCGAGGCATCTTTATTCATGGCTGATGCGTCCCACTGATCCATGATAATGAAAAGATGGAATCCCCGCTTCCAACAGTGGGTTAAAAGGATCCTCCAGAATTAGCCACGTGTAGGAATCTTTGATAAACGAAGCCAGCCAAATACAAGTTAGCTGCATCGAAGAGTGCATAATCTATTATTCTACTAAAAACACTGTTGTAGAAACCATTTCCAATGAACTCATCAATGCAAAACTGTTTTTTTTTATATTTGATTAATAGACTGTTAGAATAAGAAACAAACCTCTTAATTTATCCAGCACGGTGCTTTCATGTTCCAGAAAAGGGAAGTGGATTCCAAAGTGAATTCCAAAGAGATTACATGCAACGGGGTCGCATCTTGTCATACAGCTGGGTACAGAACCTGATCCCCTGGCGTTCCTTCTGTTGTCACACTCTTTCTGATTCACGCCAGGTTAACAAAGGGCAATAACCCAAAGGATATGAGTTGTTCTCAAGGCTGGCTACACGTTTTTGTTCCCGAGCTAAAAGTTTTATTTTATTTATTTATTTATTTATTTATTTATTTAAATAGAACTTATTGTCAACTTAGCTAGCATATAGTGGATACGGTGTGCTCTTGGCTTCAGGAGTAGATACAGGAGTGCTGACTCACAGGGGCACAGGCACCCCAATGTTTATAGCAGCGCTATCAACAATAGCCAAATTGTGGAGAGAGCCCAAATGTCCATCAACTGCTGAATGGATAAAGATGTGGTTTATGTATATAATGGAATACTACTCGGCAATGAGAAAGAGCGAAATCCTGCCATCTGCAACAACGTGGATGGAACTGGATGGTATTGTGCTAAGTGAAATAAGGCAGGCAGAGAAAGACAGATGCCATGTTTTCACTTATATGTGGAATTTGAGAAACGTAACAGAAGACCATGGGGGAAGGGAAGGGGGAAAAAATAGTTTTGAATAGAGAGGGAGGGAAACCGTAAGAGACTCTTAAATACAGAGAACAAACTGAGGGCTGAGTAGGGTGGGGGGAGAAGGGGTGATGGGCATTGAGGAGGGCACTTGTTGGGATGAGCACTGGGTGTTGTATGTAAGCGATGAACCATGGGAATCTACTCCAGACATTGTATTTTAAATGAAGCTAATGTGGCTGCAGTCACCGGCTAACACGGTTCCATTTATAGATGCCTCATCTAGGAGCCTTCAGCCCCCGCGGGTCCCCCTGCAGGGCAGTACAGGAGTGGGCCCCACACCTGTCCCCTGAACAGTGCTTCCAGCCAGCCCCCTGACCCAGGGACATTTAGCAATGTCTGCAGACATCGTTGTCGCAACTAGGAGGTTTGCTACTCGTACCCAGCGGGTAGGGGTCTGGAATGCTGCTAAGACCCCTTGCAATGCACGCGACAGGCCCTCACAGCAAAGAATGTGGTGTCAGTCATGCTGAGGGGAACGAAGGGCTTCTCAGGCTGGTCCTTTAGCACTTACAGGGCTCCAAAGTCATGGCCCAACAACCACATGGGCCCAACAGCATGGCCCAAAGCGTGCACATTTATCACATTTTACAATGAAGATGCTTGCTGATTCCGAGGCTGAGAAAGCCACCTGCCTTTTAGAGAGAGCCAGAAGAGAATGTCACAAAGCAAAAAATTCTAGCCTGTGGGGGGACAACATCTCCCACCCACCCCAGGTATTAGGGGAAACTAGTGTCTGATAATGGCTGTTGACCGTGATTGTTGACAACGATGTTGGCGGTGTCGCTGATGATTCTGCAGCCCCTCTCTGCTGGAATTGTGTCAGACCCCGAGACCAGAAGAAAAACAGGCAGGAAGGAAGTTATAGAGGGCACAGGTTTTAGCACAGTACTGAACTTTCTTTGGGATGCTTTGCGAAGTCACTGCAAACAAACAAACAAACAAACAAACAAACGAAACCTGTTGGTACGTCCACACAATGACCCGTATGTAAATGTTCATAGCAGTGTTATTCAGAATAGCCAAAAAGTGGAAATAATCAAATGCCCATCAGCTGGCGAACAGGTAAACAAAATGCGGTCTGTCTGCACAATGGAATACTACTTGGTAATACAAAGGAAAAGTACGGACATGGGCTACCGCAGGGATGAACCTTGAAAACATTGTGTTAAGTAAACAAAGCTGGACAGAAAAGACCACATATTGTAAGATCCAGCAAACGCGAAGCGTCTTTTTTTTCTTTTTTTTACAAAAGGCAAATCTATAAAAATAGACTAGTGGCTGCCTAGAGTTGAAAGAGGGAACAAGACCAGAGATTTTAGACCAGACCTGTTGCCAATGGCACGAGGGTCTTTTGGGGTAGTGAAAATGTTCCAAAATCGGATTTGAAGACAACTGCACAAGTCAGTAAATTTACTAAAAGTCATTGAATTGTGCCTTTAAGGCAGGTGAATTTTATGGTATGTAAATTATACCTCACTAAAGCTCTTACCTAAAAATCTATTAGACTTGGAAGGATTTTTTTCCCTCTGGTATTTGGTAGAGAATGTTATAGAAAGAACACTTCACGGAGTGGGGGTGGTGGGGGCGGGGGAAGACATTACATCCTAGTCCAGATTCTATGTATAATTAACTGCATTACTGAAAACGAGGCGCTGATACGCTCCCGGACTGCTTTGCAAACTGTAACCTGACTGGGAGCCCTCAGGTACTTCCTGTCTCTCATGCTGTGAGATCTGGTTGACTGACTACTCATATTTCAATAGGAATTGACTCGTGGGCCTGCGTCATTGCTTTATAATAATCGCATCACCTCTGAAGTTCACTTTGCTTTATAGAGAGCGAGTGCCTGGGCCCATCTAAGTCCGGGACCATGTGCATAGCTGACGCACTCTCTCTCCCAAACTCACCCCGTAGCAATATCTCACGGAGACACAGAGGATGTCGCAACCAGGGAAGGGCCAGGGTGGGGTCCGTCCTCTGAGCTGCTCGATTCTCCAGTAGGTACGAAAACGCCCAAGGGGGCTTCTCTTCCCCTTCTAAGTCAGGCCATGGTGTCACTTCACCCACTTTGGACAACAGCCTGGCCGTTAGCATCCTAAACTCAGACCCCATTGCCTGCCAGGCTCATCGTACTTAGGGGATGACCAGTGAAGGTGCAGGCAGCAAGCAGGGTCAGCCTTGGAGAACCGCCACCTTTCCAAAGGATCGAGGAATACGGATGGCCCTCCTACCACTGTTCCATGCCCGTATGCTCAACAGGGAAGCAGAAGACGTCCACACCATGTATCTGGAGGAGTCCCCAGGCGGCACTGTTCCCACACTCACCGCGAAGTCTCACCAAGTGGGCCGGGACAGTAGAACTTCCATATGTAGCTCTACAGGTTGTTGCCAGCACAAGGAAGTCCAGTCAAGGGGATGGAGGAGGAACTGAAATCCATTCCATGTTCAGCTCACTAAGCTCAGTGCCCCCATGTAGGATGATGGCCGTGCAGAGGAGGGACACCTTTTCTAATTTGGAACCAAGGCACTGTATGGACCAGGGGGACCCCTGCACGCTGCTGCCTGTTGGGGGGGGGCATCAGACCTCCCCTCATCTTCCTCTGGGCCCTCGGGAAGAACCGCTCCTGCCCTCTGCCCACAGTCTCCTCTCCAGCTGCCTCAGGGTGGGTGGTTGAGCGGGGCCCAGACACCTCCTGGTTGATCCAGTTCCCACCCCACTCCTCCCCACCCACTACTCCATACCCTAGCGGCCCCCAAACCACTCTCTTTACCCTCAGCCAAATACAAACATCCTCATGTGAATGTTGTCAAGGAAACCAATGCCCCTTAGTCCAGCTGAGACCCCCCTCATACTGCAGAGGTGACTCAGGACTGGGCCCCCTCGTGATTTGAGGGCAGGGCACCTCGCCAGCCCTCGGTACACATCACCAATTCGTGTGATCCTTGCAAGGTCCTCACAGGATGGACCTTACTCTCCCTGTTTCACAGATGAGAAAACTGAGGCTCACTAAAGTCAAAGCCTCCCATACCCAGGGCGGTGGGTCTATGTGACTCAACCTCTGCCTTAGATTCCCTCGTATCCTCTCCCCTTTGCCTTTCAAAACCCACTCACACATGTCGGTACCTCGCCCGTGCTGCTCAGACGCTGAGTCGCCCGTGCTGACCTTCATAATCACCGTGGACAAAGGGGCCCCTCCTGCGGAGCCTGCTTTTGCCTCCCCCCTCTATGCACGTTCCTCTCACCGTGGGCTGCGCTCTAGTTACTTTTGGTGGGCATCTTTAAAATGATTCCGAATGATGCTAGAGACGAAATCTCCTTTCATAGGAAGTGTTGGAAACCCAATTTTATTTTCCCGGCCCCTAAGTGTGAGCAGTTAGGAGCGTTCCGTGCATACTGCAAAGTACCTTCTCACTATCTACAGCAAAGAGCATTGGTCTTCCTTCCTATCTCTTCTAGGTCCTTAAGAAAAGTGGGGGGGGTCACCCCAACTCAAAATATTTTCCAAAATGCTGCCACTTCCATTCCCAAATCTCCACTCATGTCATGCATAGCAAAAACTATTTCAGCAAGTATGATGACAATCACATCCCCCCATTCACCTAATGTGATGATCGTCCAAGGAGGGCTCCCTCGCAAGGAGAGACACCTGGCCAGGCTGTACCAAATCTGGAGCATGAGCTAAGAAGGCCCAAATGGAGGGCGTCATTAGACAGAGGGTCCAGCCTTTCTACCAGTGGGTGGCCAACATTTAGTATCAAGCGTGTTGTTTCCATGAGAGCAATGGACTAAGAAGAGATATACCCATCTGGAAACAACGAATTATTTCTTCGGCTGAAACAATCCATCTGTGTCTTCTTATACCGCGTTACTTCGCAAATCCTCCAAAACGACTTGCAACTCTGTCACTGCATTACTAAATTATGGGGCAGAATTCTCCCAATTAAGCATTTAAGTCAAAAAAAAAAGAAAAGAGGAGAAAGGAAGAAACATCTCATGGCATCTTTTGCTAAACTTTAAAGAAACTGAAGATCTGTCCTTGCCAAATGGTGAGTGCTAGATCCTGAGGGCTGGCCCAGCTTCAGACGAGCTAACAGATGTTTGCTCTCAAGTACAGTTTCCTCTTAATGGCATTTTGAGGATATCATAAACTTCCTGACACAGTATTTCACTGGAAATGTTTTTTTTTTAAAAGATTACTTTGTTTTCATAAAAAATCCAACAAGCATTTTGGATACGTTTTGGCGTATATGGCTCAGATGAGATTTAGCCCAAAAGGAAAGGTAGAAACTACCAAGGGGAGCACACGCACACAAACTTGGCTGGGAACCTTAAAACACACCTGCCTTCTTTCCCTCTTTTGGCCAGCCTCCTTCTGAGTATTCCCAGTATAGACCAGAGGATTGAACCAGGGAGGGATTCTGTCCCCAAATGGGTATATGGCAATGACTGAAGACATTTTCATTTGTCCCAACTGGGGATGCTAATGGCATCTAGCAGGTAGAGACCAGGGATGCTGTTCAATATCCTTCAGGGCACAGGACAGCCCCCAACAACTGAATTATCCAGCCCCAAATGTTAGCAGTACTGAGGTTGAGAGACCCTGGTATAGACAGAAGATAGTTTTGTCTACATTCAGATCATTGTGGATGAGACACGTTTTCTGCCTGTGCTGAGTTTACAGTCTACATGGGCAGACACACAAACACACGTTTCCAATGTAATATGGAAGTACTCTCCAGAACAAGGAGTGTCACTGGGGACTCCATCTTGTCAAGAACAAGGGGGAATATACTTGACACCATCAAGGATGAAGAAAGGCCTGGTAAGAGAATTGAGGCCTGCAGTGGATAAGAATTGGCCGAACTTAGGAGAGGGGAAGGGGCCTGCAGATGTGTGGGTACCTCCAAGCAGCTCTGCCTTACCAGGTGGAAAGCAAGGGAAGGGAGGGCCAGCTCCTGCAGTACTTTGGATGGATGCCAAGCTTGGGCTTTGTCTGTCAGGTCATCTTGTGAGGGTCACAAGTCAAAGGTCATCACCCTGATCCCGGGTGGAGAATGAATACAAGGAGAATCTTGGAAGAGGACCAGGTATGAATTTACTCCAGAAACTGGTCATGAGTGGTGGTTATGGAGGGAATGGATCAGAAACAAGAAATGGGAGGGTAAAATCTTGACAAGTTTGCGTGTAGGCAGTAAAGAAAGGGAAGGTTCTAGAATGACCTCCAAAATTCTAGCTTGGATGACTGGTATTTCCTGACTGCTGAGATTTCCTGACCTGTTGGTGCCTTGACCTCTTCACACCAGTGACCTTTTTCCCCTCCACTTGGGCCACCTACATAAATAGTCACTCATGCCTTGTCGTGGCCAGAAATTTCAATCAGAACTCTTGATTTCAATCCTCCATGATTTGACTTCCTCCTCCTCAGCTTCTAGAATATCTGCTCAGCTCTCTTGATGCACCAAAGCATCCAGTCTTTCTCAGGCTACCCCATCCAGTGACCCTCTGCACTCTTCACTTTTCTGCATATCTGGTTTAGAGTCCTTGATCCACTAATAAAAACCATCAGCTTGATCACACCCTCCAGTATTTTCTTCTCTCTCCTTTCATTATCAGTGCCTAGGAGTACCCTCATCCGTACACACGGTCGCTCTGTATTCCTTCCTTCAGCTGCATGGGAATCTACAATCGTCTCAAAACAAAAGGTTTGATTTTTAAAGAAAAAGCCACACACCTTAATCCTGGATGAAGCCAGCTATCTGGCGTGCCCACAATTGAACAACTAAAGTTACTAGATATACAATCAAGCTGACTCATGATCTCAAACCTTCCAAGGAGCCTCTCCCAATCATCCTTTCCATCTCTGTTCATCCCCTACTTTTATTATTGATTCACCTATGTGTGAAACACGTGTTGCCCAAAGGGTTGGTTTTGCCTTGGTCTCTGGGATGGAAAAAGCACACTTTTAGCATGCATGCTAGAGGACGCTAAGCCCCCACCCAATCTTCAAAGGACCCCGTTCTGTCTTCTGCTTCCATCATCCAAAGAAATTTCTCCCTCAACAAGGTCACCAAAGCCTTCATCTGCCAAATCCAGAGGAAGTGAATGAGATATTACTTGACTTCTCATTAGCATTTGACACATTCCCATCACTGAAAACATTCTGCTCTCTTGGCTGCTATGAGTCCAGTATGGCAGGTTATGAAAGTTTCAGCCTGTGTGACTATGGAAATGTAACCATTCTTTTCTGCTCGTTTTGTGCTGCATGAAAGGGAGGAAATGCAAATGCCTCCCCTCAATTTTGGGGGAGGTTGGAAGTCTAGGTTTCCCTGCTCTCCGTGGAAAGGCAAACCATCCATACCTTCACTTGCTCTGGCTCTAAGTTTAATGGGCCACGAAGAGTAAGAAGAAAGTACGTTTCCAAGTGTTAGTGGAGATAAGAAGGGTGGAGAGAGAGGAAGCACAAGGAACTAGTGGAGAGATAGGGAGGCAATGGAGAGACGGGCACCAGATGGGTCCCACCATAGGGAACAGCTGATATCTGGGAACCACTGAGAGGGGGGAAGAGCCATAATCCAGGCAGCGTTGGGAGAGTGAACCCATCAGAAGCCCACGGTGGGGAGTGTTGCTTGAGTGCCAAGGGCATCAGCAAGAGTTGAGCCTTGACTGACAATCATCCAGGCTTCTTTCTATAGAGAATTTCCCATTACTTGCACATGGATCGGGTCCCTTTGTCTATACCTCACCAGAGAGAATTCCTCTCTGTCCATAGCAGCACCTTACGCATTGACTCACCTAGTCATGCCTCAAGAACGTGTCTTGTTCCCATTCCATGACACCACGTATTTAAAAAGCTCCCCCCTATAAACCCAAAGCATGAAGTCTGGTCACAAAGTGGGACACAAGTGTCCTCCTCTTAAATGTAAAGATGAAGAGGGATAAAATATATAAGCTCAAGGGATACAAGCCAGGACAGGTGTTAGTGACCCTCTTCTTCTACTACCTCTTTTCCCATTCCGCTAACTTCACTGGATGCTTTTTCTCAGTCTCATTTGCTGGTTCTTCTCCTCTTCATCTGACCCTTATTGATGAGCCCCTCAAGACTCAGTCCTTTCTACTTCTTTTTATGTCAAAATAATCACATCCCTTACCATGTTTTTACATAACATCCATATTCTGATGATTTGAAACTGATACATTCAAACTTCACCTCCCCATTCCCAGTTGAGACATCTGACTACTTATTCAGCGTCCACATCTGCATATCCCAAACTTCTCGTGTCCAAGGTTACAGGGCTCTTATGACTTTCTCCTGCTTATCTCTCCACCCAAATATCCAGCCAGTCTCCCCTCAGTCTTCGAACACAACAGCCTCTGGGCCCTCTTTCAGTTCACAAACATGACATATCCTTTTTTGTCACAGGCCTTTTGCACATGTTACTGCTTCTGCCCAGAATGTTCCCTGCCCTACATTGCTTGCTCCTATAGTTACTACTTGAACTGTCATCCCTTGGAGGCACTTCCTCTGTCACTCTGTATCTAAAGCAGGACCTCCCTCTTGTTTTCTATGTATACACCCTCTGTAGTATTAATAACTATGGGCATTTATCTATAGTGTCCTTCACTGCCTACTGACCCATACAAGGGCAGTGACTATACTACTATTCCCAGCCCCTGGAAAACTACCTAATCCATAGAAGATGTGCACCAATTATCCTTTAAATGTATGAATGGTGGGGATTGTAGCTAAGATGGATATACAGGAGGAGAAGAAGTTGGAGAGCTGTAGGGAGGTCAGTAAAGGGATGAATTTCATTTTTAGATGTGTTGAGCTTGGGGAACCTAGAGAACAAATGGATGGATTGATAAGGAAATGACTGGATACGTAAGTGTAAAGGTAAGGGGGGTCAGAGATAAAGATATAGGTAGGGAGTCATCAAAATTCTGGCTGAAACCAGGAGCAAGAATGTGATGGCCCAGGCAAAGTCAGCAGAGAAAGGAGAACAGGGAGCCAAGAATAGAAAACCACCAAGAGGTACCTGTCACTCAGTCACCACCAAGTCCTCCTGCCCAAACTCTTCTGTCTTGTCTAGTGTATGGGTCAGGAACTTTAAATGTAGAAGAAATGCTGGAAGAAATAGCAATGGAGACCCTTCCTGCATTCTTTGCCCCATGCCTTCCTTTGACCCTGCAGCATTCCTACAGAATTGGACTGAGCCTCTGGGGTGTCTAAATGAACACACCTGTGTGTAAACTTCAGTAAAAGATGAGGGTAGATAGCGGAATTAAACACCTTTCAGGGCACTGAAGCTGCTTGCCAATGTTAGACTGCCATCAAAACTTTGGGAGAACCCCTTAGTTATCAGTCACCACGGCAGGCTCAGAGAATGAGTGGTGACCAAAACAAAAATGGTCACAGCCCACAGACTGTTCATGATTAGTGAGAGTGGGTCATGCGGACAAGGGCTGGTTAGTGGAGGCTGTGCTTTCCAGTACATTTCTTTCTCCTCCATTTTAGCTGGGCATATGGCTGCCCTGGCTGCCCAGATAGAAACTACATTTTTCAGCCTCCCTTGCAGTTTTGTGTGGACCCGGGCTAAAGTTTAACAAGATGAGAGCAGAAGTGAGGAATGCCATTACTGGTTGAATTGCATCACTCCCAAAATTCACATGTTGAAGTCATCATCCCCCGTACCTCAGCATGTGAACTTATTTGGAGATAGGGCCTTCATGGAGGTAAGCAAGTTAAGATGAGGTCATTAGGGTAGGCCCTTATCTGATATGACTGGTGTCTCAGAAAAAGAGAAACTTGGACACAAATGCATAGAGGGAAAATTATGAAGAGCTAGAAGAGAAGACATCCATCCATCTACAAGCCAATGAGAGATGTCTGCAGCAGATCCCTTGCTCCCGGTCCTACGAAGGAACCAACCATGCCAGTGCCTTGATTTTGGACTTCTGGTCTCCAGAGCTGAGAAACAATACATTTCTATTGCTTAAACCACCCACTCTGTGGCCCTTTGTTGGAGCAGCCCTAGAAAACTTACTACCAGTTCCAGGTCATGACCCCAGAAAGGAAGGTGGGCAAACTTCCGGGCACACTTCCTTCTCTGCCCGCCGGGAGCAGCTATCTTGGATCTGGAGGTAGAAGCTGTGTATTGATTTGTCAGAGCTACACCATTGTTGACAGAGCACTGACCCCTAGACTGACCCCCTCTGGACTGTTACAGAAGAGAGTCTAACTTCTCTAAGCCTTGGGGTCTCTTTGTTACAGCAGTTTAACCTATGTCCTCACTTACACATCTTGCACACAGGCCATGGCTAGCTGTAAACAGACTCACACACTGCTACCAAAGAAAAGCTTAAAAGTGAATTACACTTGACCTCTCATCGTTGTTATACATTATATATCATATTTATAGAGTTTAAAATGCATCCTGTCATATCCCTTTCTACCTCCTAAATCTCCAGGTTAGTTGATTTCATCAACTCCTACCTTGGTTTTCATGGTCACCTGCACTGCCCTTCCCATTTACAGATCACTCAAAACATCTCTTCCAAGATTTCTCCTTCTTATCCCTCAACCACAATGTTCCCTTTATTTCACTCCAATCGGGTTTTCAAGTTCAAAATCCTTTCTGGAATTCAAGCCTGCCACTGCACTTTTTTTTTTTTTTTCTTTTCAACCCAGGCATGATTGAATGTGACTCAGCCATCATCATTACAGGTAAGCACTTTCCCGAAGCACTTGTCCACCTCTGTTCTATGTCTTTTGCTTTGGAGTAAGATCCCCCTTGAAATTAGAGGGATTCTTCCTCAGGTAGCATTCAGAGGCAGTGGGATTTAGCTAGACATTTTTGGCCTTTTTTTTAATGTTGACATTAATATTCAGATCCATTGTTAAATAATATCTATATGCTTGGCTTTTCTTAATCTATAGAAGTACAAGAAAAAAGGTAAAAAAAAATACTAGTACAAAATGCTAATTAAATTCTATCTTACTTTAAGGAAACTCCTTGGCAAGAATTTCTCTTATCTAAGCTAGAATGTATGAGTGAAAATATTGAACATCAAACATGGCTTGCTTCAGGGCTTTTATTATGATCCATTCCATTGTTCCTGACCTCTTTGTATGCAGATACCCTATGAAAGTTCAAATAGAGGATCTGTTCTACATTCCAGATAAAAATTAAAACTCACTGAAGCACTTATCTACAAATACAAACTAATCAGTCCTACATTCTTTTTTACTCTGGAATCAAGGGTAACATGGATACATTTGAACCATTCAACACTGACATAACATACCTCCCCTATGATCCATTTTTACTTGTGATATTTTAGTGTATTGATGGACTAAGCAGAAGAGAAAATATGGAAAAATCCTACTTCTTCCTCCGGCTTTGGTCAGAGAAAGAGCGTGTGACCTTGGGAAAAGAAAATATCCTTTCTCTGACTTTGATTCTTCATTTGCAAAACAGGGAAAGCAAAGTCCCATAATTTACTAATAAATTATCTCATTACTGAGTGTAAACACTGTTATTGTTTAGCATTTATTTCCGCAATCTGTCAGGACATTTTGAAATTTCTGCATGAAATATACAACTTAATGCACTGTTTCTCCTTCTCCCTTTTACGTGGCGTGTCGGAGGAGGCGAGGCAGAATGGTGAACACATGGGCGATGTAAATGAAATGCTATTTAATTTATTTTGAAATGGATAAAAGGAAAGGTAATTAAGCTTCCTAAAAAAGACTTCCAAATAAACTTCCCTTAAAGAAGGGACGGAAAAGGAGGTTGTAACTGATCAAAGTGGTACATCAGAGTCCTTGACCCTGGAGACAAAGGACATATTGGGATACCACCAAAGAATGAATGCGATGTAATCCCAGGACATCACAGGATGGAAAAGAGGCACCAGAAGTATGGATAAGACGTTTGTCAACAACTATGAAACAAACTCTATCTCTGAAGCCTTTGGATGACATAACATTTGGCATAAGTGACTTCTCTTTCTCTCTCCCTTTCTCTCTTTCTTCTCCACGCACATACAATTGAATATACATACAGCTTATTTTTTGTTTAATGGTAAAAGACCAAGATGTCAGTTTAAAAACCACAAAAAAGAGACAGAAAGCTTTACACATCTGCAGACCCCTAGGGAAGGATTTCCTTCTGCGACATATGCATGCTGGAGAGGACAGCACAGGATCCACAGCAAGTATTAACGACATAAGAAGTCTGTATCATTCGTTACTCCTTTGTAAATATAAACAACCAAACAAAAGGACCTTAGTAGAATAAGGACAACCACACATGTGAATAACCAACATCCCACATATATTGGTAGCTTATAGTCAGGTACAATTGCAAACTAGTTAGTAAACTCCCCAAAATGAACATGTGTTGTGTTTGTTCCAAAAATTGTCCACTCTTCATGAAACTCAAGCTAAAGGAAACTAATATTTATTTCTCAGGACTCTATAATTCCATTTCCTTTGAAATTATACATATGAGAAGTTATCACCCTGTCAGGGTCATTAATGTTCCTAAAAGGTACTCATCATAGAAACTGGCATTTTTATCCTTTTTTAATATACATATATGCTCCAACTAAGCAACAACCTGGACACATAGAGGAACTTTGCTTTAAGTTTATTGTGAAATTAACTCTTATGTGTCAATGGAGATGAATTGATCAGGGCGTAAATTTCCTCTCTTAAGGATTATATGCCCTTTTTCTTTTTTTTGAGAGAGAGAGGCGGGGCGGGGGGGAGAACACATGTGTAGGGGAAGGGCAGAAAGAGAAGGAGAGAATCCCAAGCAGGCTCTACACTGACAGCACTGGGACTCAGTCCCACAAACTGTGAGATCCTGACCTCAGCTGCTATCAAGCGTTGGATGCTCAACTGATTGAGCCACCCAGGTGCCCCTTAATTATGTCTTTACTGTAAAACAAAATAATAAGTTTCCATAAAAAGTATCTTGTAATCTATAGTTTATCAGTTGTCCCTTGTACCCTGCTTTGATTATTTGCTTTCCTCTTTTTCAACATGATCTTTATGAATATGTTGTCTTACTCAAGCACATTTAGTTTTGAAAAGATAGTATACCATGTTAATCTGCCCATAAAATAACATATTACTATGCAGGATAATCAATTACAATAGGGTTTTTACTCACTGCCTTTCAAACAAAGACAGTGAGGATCTGAAACATTCTATTGTTAAAATAAGGTTTTAAGAACTGAAATAAGCATAAAACAATGATCAAGAATGGAGCAGAATTAAAGAACAATATAAAACCCCTGCAATGAAAACAGCCTTGAGTCATGAATGAGCATAAATTGAAAAATCTATTGATTTTCTCTGTAGACATTTCTCAAGATAGTGTCATACTACCATAGATGAGAGATGCTTATCAGAACTAGTCAGAAATAATTCATCTCAGGGAGAAACATTTCATTATTAGGCGATGAGAAGCCTATAACTAGAGCTATTCTAATCGAGTTCTCTTGGTCTGTTAAAAGGTTTTTAGTAAAAGGTATCCACAAGTTTGCATGGGAACCAAGAAACAGCAAAGCAATTCATAATTTTAATAATAATATAACTGGTAATTTACACATTTTAAATATAATTTTCTCCCAAGCTCATCATAAGTCTTGAAGTCTAAATTAAAATACGCAAAATAAATGCTGAAATTGATATGCACCAAGATGATGGTAGTGCTTAACTTAGGGTGGATCTGACAAAGGATCAGTTTCATTTTATTCTCCCAAGCTTCCAAATTCTCTACAATCTAGCGTTAATAGTTTTATTTTTAAAATTTCAATATCAGAGGCGCCCGGGGGGCTTAGTCGGCTAAACGTCTGACTTCGGCTCAGGTCACGATCTCACGGTTCATGGGTTGGAGCCCCATGTCAGGCTCTGCCCTGACAGTGTGAAGGCTGTTTTGGATTCTCTCTCTGCCCCTCCCCCACTCATGCTCGCTCTCTCTCTCTCTCTCTCCCTCTCTCTCTGTCTCTCTCTTTACCTCTCTCAAAAATAAACATTTTTTAAAAATCTTCAGTAAAATTCTGAGGTCCACAAAAGCAAGCAGAACATCATGAAAATTACTTTCAACTCACAGGTCCCAAGCCAAAGGAACATGTCTTATTAAAACTCGCTGTGGATGAGCTTTAATATCTGTAAAAACATCCTCTTCTTCTGGAAAAATATACCCCAAACTGAAAACAGCGGTGGTCTCCATGGAGATGGGAGTGAGAGTGCATTTTACTTTCTCTTTTACACATATTTGTTCTGTGTTGCTTTATTTCTGTATTTCATCTACTAAAAAAAAAAGCTTCCTAGTTTCCTTGAAAAAGTTTGACTTTTTAGTGAAAATCCGACATGATCACAAATGCACACATTTTACAATTGCACAATAGGAACGTATACAGAAAAAAATTTAATCTTTAAAACTCTGCAAACTGAAAAAAGTTTAGGAAGTCACTGAGGTAACGAATGGGGGTTTCTTTCTGGAGTGATGGAAATGTTCCAGAATTAGAGAGTGGTGATGGTTGCCGAACCTTGTGCATATACTAAGAATTGTATTCTATGTGAATTGTATGTCAAAAAATAAACAAAAACAAAACAAAACCAGAAAGCACTGAGGAGGGAGCATTGATTTAGGGCTGAAATATCTGGAACTCTTCTCCTGTAACAACTGTGTCTCCCTTCGGCCTAGAGTAGATGATGAGGGGAGACACAGGATGCTTCAGACAAACCAGCAGAGGCCATTGTTCTCCCGAGGCTATCTTACCCAACAGTAGGACCTTTCTTCAAATCAAATTGCCCTGGCCGTACTCAGGGGAGACTCTCAGGGAAGATATATTTTTACCTCACCAGGACAGGAAACGTCCTCACCAGCTCAGAGTTGGAGACATCTGAGAAACTGCCCCTGTGGCACGATCATCCCCAGCCTTTCATCATTATCTGTAGTTGTGGTGCTGCCTGGATCAGCTGACTTTTGCGGAATAAAGAGCCATCCCCAAATGTAGTGACTGAAAACAACTACTTATGTAGTTCGTGATTCCACAGGTCAGCCATTTGGGCTGAGGCTCAGCTGGGCTCACTCAGCATCCACGTTCAGTGGCCAGTCAGGTAGGTTAGCTGGCTATGAGCTGGGCTGATAGCGTGAGTGGGCCACACGTCCTTCTTCATCCAGTGGGCTAGCCCGACTTGCTCACACAGGGCAGCCTTCCGAGAGAACAAGGGAAGCATGCGAGGCCACTTCATCCACACTCTCTCCTGTTCAAATGGATTCCCAAGGTCAGCCCAGACCCAAGGGGTGGGGACACAGGCTCCACCTCTCGTGGAAAGAATCGTGGGGGTCACACTCTAAGATGCGGGATATAGGGAGGGGAATAATTGCGGTCACTTTTTAAGAACCCACTATACAGCTCTAGCAACAGAGAGTCCAAAATTTTGAACACAAGGAAATAAATATTCAAGAGCTCTCAATTCACGGAGCTGATCTTCCCAGAGGGACACGAGGACCATGATGATTTAATGACTTCCAAGTCATGTATCGTTCAAAGAGAAAGCATTTCCACTAGAGAAAACATCCCCACACGAACAGAAATGCATCTATATCCCTTACCACTGTGCGGCCCACTTCTCTTTAGAGCACCTCACCGTTTCATGTAGACAGAAGGGAGTTTGATTCTGACACCAGACAGACACCGGACTATTAGGGTGTTAGATGAAGGTCGCTGAGAGAGGTCTGGAGATGGTCAACAGACACTTGAAGACATTCAGTGAATTCAAGTCAAGGGAAAGTGCTGGGTTTATGGCTCTTAATGCAAAAAGCTCTTTATGTTCTTGTATTCTCTGTCCCTCAAAGAGGAGACCACCAGGTCAGGTCAGATGTTTTCTCAGATCCATCTTATGTTGCTTACTTTCATAGAGTGAGGGCAACTAACTGGGAAAACAAAGTGATAATCTCGAAATAGAGAAGACTTGAAGTTGCCAAACATCTCAGCGCATCAGAATCGTTCAGTAAACTCAGGGCGCCTGGGTGGCTCAGTCGGTTAAGCGTCCGACTTCTCCTCAGGTTATGATCTCACGGATCGTGGGTTCGAGCCCCGCATCGGGCTCTTTGCTGACAGCTTGGAGCTTGGAGCTTGCTTCTCATTCTGTGTCTCCCTCTTTCTCTGCCCCTCCCCTGCTCACACCGACTCTCTCCGTCTCTCAAAAATAACTAAGTGTAAAAAAAAAATTTTTTTTAAAGAATCGTTCAGTAAACTTATTACAAATACTACTTCTTGGACTCCACTCTCAGACATTATGATTCAGGAAGTTCGGGGGTTTAATAGGTGGGAAAACCTATAATTTTAGCAAGTGTCCCAGTTTGTCTGGGCAAGTTTGGTTTTATTAAGGAAGAAACGGGGATAACCGTATCTGCTCCATCTGGCTTCAAGGGATGCACCAGTAGACATGGATGGATATAGCATGTTGGTCTAAGGTGCATTTAACCAGATCCCGTGAGCCTGGCCAATCACAGAAAGGAAAACTCTGAAGTGAGCAAGGGTATATTGGGTGCATTCCTAACTTACCTTCCAGGGTCTCTCCTTTCAGTCTTTTGCCACTTACTGATTGTTTGTTAAAATCTAGGACATTCGTGTTAGCCCAAGTGTACTACAGGATTGCATACAAACCCCCCAAACCAGAATACTTACACAAGATAGAAAGTTATTTGTTCTCATGTAAGCAGCCCAGCACTGTCATACAAGTGAGCGCGATGGAACCAGAGGGACCCCGCTTGTTGCACGTCACCACTTTGCCATCACTAAACCTCATGGTGTAAGGCAGAACTGGAGCTCCAACCATCACATCCCAGACAGAAACTGGAGGAATGGAAGAGAAGAGGCAGATAAGCCCTCCCTTTACAGAAACTTCACTGAGTTTGCGCACTACCCTTCCACTCACGTTCCATCGGCCAGAATTTAATCACTTGGAAACGAAGTCACTAGAAAGCAAGATTGGTAGATACCGTCTCTATTTTAGACAGACATGGGATCTAAATTTCTATGGAAAAAAGGAGAACCAGAAACTGTTGGACAAGACATTGCTGCCATATGTAGAACCTGTGTTTACAGCCTAGAAAAAGTTTTACACACAAAGATGTCTGTTGTAGAATTATTGACAATACAGTTCACCCTCAAACAATAAAAGGAAACAGAAAATCAGAGAAAATACATTTACAATACTGTGTCGTAGTTATTTAAAAAAACAACAACAACGTATAAGTGAACCCCTTCAGTTCAAACCTGTGTTGTTCAAGGTCAATCGTAATAGCAAGTATTTGGAAACACATTAAATGATCAACAATAGGAAAGTCGTTAAGTCAACTATGGAACATCAATTTAATAAAGTAATATACAATCATTGCAGAGGTTGGTTACCAAGATTCCATAATCATTTTCAGTTTGAAACAGTGTCTAGCCTCTTCCACCTTCTCTCTCCAACATGCACAAAGCACAAAAACTCAAAGCACTAAGATCTTAGACTGAGAAACAGACCAACTGCCCACTCTGGATGCACTGGGAGATGTTGCTTTACTTACCACCAACATTACACTCTCTGCCACTGTCAACTTATATTTACACAGAAATACAAATCCAGGCAATAACTTGGCAGGAAGGAAGGCAGCAGAATCTTGGTGGTTTCTGGTTGATGGTGTCTCAGGAGTAAGCTTTATTGGTGGAGACAGGGAGTCCTGACAGCAGCACTGGCCGAGAATGGTAGCTTTTCTTGTACTTCATTGGGTCTGACTATAAGAAAACAACAAGGGAGGGTGTCTCATGGGAGAACAGATGCACATTAGGTGAAAGACTTAGAACCTGGGAATCCTAGCAGGACCCCTGTACATCTGTGGATTAGAGGAGGAATCCATTCATCTCACAAGAGGGCAGAGAAGTCTCAGGCACACCCACCCGCCTTGCCTTCTCTCCTCGTAAACACTGTGTTGGAACAGGTGCTTCTTTGTTTGATGGTAAGTATTAATGAAAACACTACTTCAAATCTAGAAACATCAATAGATGAACAGATCTTTGATGAATCTTCTGCATTAGACAGACACACCTTGCAATTATTATTATTTTTTTTTTTTTTTGGCATCTTCAGTAGGATTAAAGAAGGTCTGGCTATTTGGAAACACCTGCAGAATATCCAGAAGGCAAAACTGATCTGAGATGAGAAAACCAGAGCCTGATAATAAACAGGAGATGGCTGAGTAGGATGGCAAGAGACTCAAGATTCCATGCAAAATGAAAATGGCAGGGCAGGGAAACACTATTTATGTAATCACACAGTGATGAGTAAGCCCAAACCAGACTCATCTCTCAAAATGAAAGCACCCTCTCCACCCCTCAAAAATCCGAACTTGGAAACACAGAAGGGGAACAGTACAGGATGTGTGTTTAAAAAAAAAAAACAAAACTATAAAACATCACTAACAAAAGAAAAGAAAAAAGTGAACAAGACAGATTTTCCATCTTTCTAGATTAGAGGACCTATAGAAAGGAAGGGAGACTCCCTCTGTTGGTGGGAGTGTAAACTTTCTGAGAAGAGGCAGCTTCTCAGGAGAAGTCACACTGCCTCCTAATGTGTTTTCTTATTTTTATCAGCATCCCCGTTGATGATAGGGAGCCATTTTAGACATTTTTGACATTTTTCTCCCTAATCTCCCCTCCTCATGAAATTTGAAAACTCCAAGTGTTCTGAGTACCTGTTTATGTCCTGTGCATGTAGCTGTACTTTTTATACAGAAGGAAGACTTTTCCCACCCACTCCCATAAAAGTGTTTTTGGAGATTAATGGCATTCTGTAGAAATCAACTAAAATCATTTTCACGGTCAAGCTGTTATGACTTTGGCCAATGGGAGCACTTCTGAGCTGAATTCTATGCCCTTTTTGTCCACTAATATGAGAACCCTTCCTCGCTTTCTGGAATCATGAGCAGTTCCAGCCCCAGCTCATACCTTTCCTGGCCTGAAATAAGCCATTTCTCTAAGGAGCCACGATTACTCATAGAGGTGAGTGGTGTTAAAGGCCAAGAGCTGGTTAGGAGGGGTGCTCACTGCTGCTGAGGTGATAATGTTTCTAGGCATCTCAAGGGTCAGAAATAGAAAATGTACTTTAAAAATGAACATGGGGGGTGCCTGGGTGGCTCAGTCAGTTAAGTGTTGGACTCTTGGTTTCAGCTCAGGTCATGATCTCATGGTTTCATGGGTTTTGAGCCCCGCACAGGGTTCTGTGCTGGCAGCACAGAGCCTGCTTGGGTTTCTCTCTCTCCCCCTCTCTCTGCCCCTCCCCTGCTCATGTTGTCTTTGTCTCAAAATAAATAGATAAATTAAAAAAAATTTTTTTAATGGACACGGAAAGTACAGCACAGGGAATATAGTCAATAATACTGCAATAGCGTTGTATAGTGACAGATGGGGACCACACTTATCATGATGAACACTGCATAAGGTATGTAATTATCGAATCACTATGTTGCACACTTGAAACTAAAATAACACTCACGGTATGTCAACTGTACTTCAATAAATTCAAAAACAATAAAATAATGAAGATGTAACATGCTTTCTATTTAATTTTACTATTATAGTGTTCTTAGCTTTATCCGATAATATTTATAAAATAATTTTTAAATCATGATGCTAATATTATTGACAATAAAACCAGTAATAGCAGTTTATTATTTTTATGATTCTTTTTCTTTAGAGGCATCATATTAAAGATTTACATTTAGGGGTGCCTGAGTGGCTCAGTTGGTTGAGCATTCGACTTCAGCTCAGGTCATGAGCTCATGGTTCATGGGTTCGAGCCCCACATCGGGCTCTGTGCTGACAGCTCACAGCCTGGAGCCTGCTTTGGATTCTGTGTCTCCCTCTCTCTCTGCCCCTCCCCTGATTGTGCTCTGTCTCTCTCTCTTTCTCTCTCTCTCTCTCTCTCAAAAATAAATAAAAAATGTTAAAAAAAAATGATCTAGTACGCATATTAAAGTCACTTGAAATAATCCTTTCTCTGTCATGTCACCAATCTGACATACAATTGCATCTGTTTCAATTTGCTTTAAAATTACTAATACCTATATGAGTCAGAAGCTAAAACAATGCAAAAGGAATACACTGAAATGTATTAGTAGGTAACTATTTCATTGATTTCTTGTTCATCCTTCCACTGTTTTTACAAATGTGTGCACAAGATATAAGAATATCTCTTATCCCGGCAAAGTTAACTTTACTAGTTAGCAGAATTTTCATTTAATACATATTAAAGATAAGTTAGCACCTCTTTTAAACCATTTTTCGCCTTAAAACATACTTAAAATTGTGTTTTATTAAGGGACACGTGTTAGCCTTAACCCACCCTGTTCTCTAGGCTTTCCCCTGCTTTTGGAAACATTCTTTTTTTTCATATCCATGGAACACACCCCTTGACTTTCCTGCACCTGATATTCAGGCTCGTTTGAAGTCTCTCTTCTCACTGTCTCTTAAACACCAGTGTTCTCTATGATCGTCCGTGCTCGTGTCTCTCCCTGGACAATTTAATCCACTCTCCTGCCTTTAATCTTCACCTACATATTAGCAAATCTAAATTCTATAGCTTTACCCGTGACCTAACTCCTGAGCCCCCAACACACACATCCAGCTGCTCACAGGCTATCTCCATTACACATCCACACACATTGGCCATAGAGCACATAGCATTTTGAGTTCATCATCCTGTCCCCCTCCATCTGTCCCCCAGTCTTCTCGGTGTCAGACACTGCACCCACCTGATGGCCCAGCCATCAGACTTCCCTTCTGCTGTCACCTCCTCTCTTACCCAACTCCAGGGCCTGCTCTCACTCCCACCTGCTACACGGCGTCCCAGCCCATCCACTTGTCCTGGCCCCGTCCCTCTGCCGGGTCTTTAGGCCCCATCTCAATGACTACAACTGGAGGCCTAGGAATTACACATTGTCAGTATAATGTTAAATGCTCCGAAAGCACCAACTCAATGCACTGACATAATATAAGCTCTTACTAACAATAGCTATAAGTATTACTAAGGTCGTCCATGGATAACAAGATAGTCTCCAAACAGAATCTATCTTTAAGATTGATTACTTTGCATTTGATTAATCAATTGCTTTTCATTTAATTTGATTCACATCCTCATTCTTATGTGCTTGAAGCTAAAACACATGTGATTTCCTAACTTGGAGAGTCATATAGAGATAAGTGGGGGTAACTCATTCTGAATGAGACAGTTGGATTCCAGACCACTATAAACAGCTGTCCATTCTTAATTAAATGCTATAGATAATGTTTTATCATACGCTCCTATTCCAAATCTGCTGTAAATCAGAGAAATGATGCTTCAGCCTTGAAACATCACTCGTAATAACAACAAGACCCCCAAAAAGGCATAGCCTTTTATTTTACCTCAGGTTAGTGGAGAATAGTTTTATTATGCCTGCCTGGGATACAGGTCTTTCTCTGTTGGAACATTCACTGTGAGGCTGAGATTACAGAAGTGCTATGTCATGAATACAGAGGAAATGTGTTTCTGCATAGTGTGAGTGATAATTAGCAATTGATAAAGAGCCTCAGCTGGGTTAAGACCTTGAAATAAATGGATTTATGTTGGAAGGTAAGCCAGAAAATATAAGGCTATCTACTGCTAAGGGGAAAAAATTACTGCAAAGTACTGATTGTTTAGCCAGAGGCTAAAATTTCTGCAAAAGATGTGAGATAGAAACTTTTGAACAATCCAAAGCATTACAATTTTAACCTCACCATCACTTGTTTTATTAATCCAGAGGTCTAATAGTTTTTACTGAAAACAAAAATTACACCTTCATCATGCCATGGCAAGTGAGTATCAGAGAGATAAGAATCGTGGAATGGGGAAGGGACCCAGAGATACCACCTGGCTGTTCCTCTGAGAATATTTCCTCTATCCTCTGTGTACAACCACAGACAAGGAAAGTTCTCATCCTCCAAAATCATTAATGTGATTCAAAATAAAAATCTCCTCTTGTTTTTAACATTCATTTATTTATTTTGAGAGAGAGAACAAGTGAGCGGCAGAGAGAGAGAGAGGGAGGCAGGGAGAATCCCAAGCAGGCTCTGCACTGTCAGCAAAGAGCCTGACACTGGGCTCAATCTCACAAATCATCAGATTCACCTGAGCTGAAGCCAAGACCTTAACCGACTGAGCCACCCATGTGCCCCTAAAATCTCCTTTAGATGAAGAATTTTCTTTTTTTTTAAATTTTTTTTTAACGTTTATTTATTTTTGAGACAGAGAGAGACAGAGCATGAACGGGGGAGGGTCAGAGAGAGGGAGACACAGAATCCGAAACAGGCTCCAGGCTCTGAGCTGTCAGCACAGAGCCCGACGCGGGGCTCGAACTCACGGACCGAGAGATCATGACCCGAGCCAAAGTTGGCTGCTTAACCGACTGAGCCACCCAGGCACCCCGATGAAGAATTAATTTCACTGATAGTTGAAATTAGAATCCAGGTATATTTCTCTTTCTGTTTTCAGTTGCAAGGGAGAAAAATGTCCACCACTAATTCCTGCCTCTGTGCTCTGCTGAAAAGACAGAAACCTGGTTCTACCAGATCTCAGTGTCAAGCTGTGGGCCCAGGAGTGGCAGGGAACTGTACCTGCCCTTCCAGAATGGTCCAACTAACCATTGGAAGGGCAAGATGCTCTTCAGAGATTCAGGACGGAGAGGTGTAGTTGAAGTGTAAGTCAAAACCAGAGGCAGCACACCAGCAGGAAAAAGGGGGCTCAGAAGAGGAAACAGAGATAGGGGGCTTACCTGAGCAACGGGTATGAAGGTACAAGGGTATTACGTAGACCACCTACAGTTTTGCCTGTGGAGGGAAGTGACTGTTAAGTGCACTAGGTCTGCTGAAAGAGTTCTTGAGTAAACACAGAAGGAGATTAGATAGATGATCATAGATGATGATAGATGATGATGATAGATGATAGACAGATATATGTATAGCTAGCTATCTAGATGGATAGATGATAGATAGATAGATAGATAGATAGTAGACAGATAATAGATGTATAGCTAGATGGATAGCTAGATGATAGATAGATATACAGACAGATAGATGGCAGGTAGGCAAGACACAAGTATAAATAGCAAACTACTGAATTTTTTTTCTGGAAAATTCTTTTGCATAAAACTTGCTGCAAGGGATCTGGAAGTGCCAGTCCGACACCAAAGTAAGAGTCATTGCTCTGGTGCCTCTAAAAAACAGGACACCAGCTTTGAGGTCTCTTTCCTCTTTCTTCTCCAAGAGCATATTTTCATGGTCATAAAGATAATCTCATTTGATGCCTATTTAACAGAGTTGAACACAGATGTAGAAAAGCAGACCGACTCACTCAATCTGTGGCATTTTTCCTGAGACTGCATTCGCTCAGAGGTATTAGTCTTTCCAACACATTCCAATGCCTGCGGATTTTCTTTTTTAATCATGCTATGCTTTCATGTCCTTGGAAAAATCTAAGTTCATCTGGTAATTGGTCAAAATCACTAAGACTTCAACAAAAAATGGACCAAGGTCATGAAGAGACATTTACAAAAAGAAGAAACAAACCTTATTAACAAGCATATGGAAAAGTATTCGTGCGCGCGCGCGTGTGTGTGTGTGTGAGAGAGACAGAGACAGAGAGAAAGAGAAAGAATTGAAGCAAGTAATAGTTTTCTGTATCAAATTAGCCTCTAATTACAGCATAATTATATAATTAAAATCTAATATCAAATTATATAATTATAACTGCTGCAGAGCACACGGACGAGACAGGACACACAGTGCCGCTGGGAACGCAGCTAGACAGAATTCTGAAAGGCAATTGGACGATATTATCGACAAACACCAACATGTGCATTTCCAGGGGTGCAGGAAGCTCAGAAATAGTATTTTGTTACGGGGAAATAGTGAAAATAGAGAGCAAAGTGTTACGCAAGATGTTTTCTATGGCGTTATGACGAGAAGCAAAAGATTACATAGCTGTATAAGCTATGGAATAATCTCACAAAACAGTAATATGAAGCTATAAAAACGTTAACAAAAATGATAACATTTAGAAATGCTTATTTTAATATAAATTTAAAATAACAAGATAACTGACTTGTATAACACACAACACTGGTTAGACTTTTTTAAACTAGAGAACAATAGATACCAGAAGAAAATCCAATGAACGATTGCAAGATGATTTTGAGGGGTTTTGTTTTGTTTTGTTTTTGCTTTTGTGGGTGTGAATTCCTTGGCAATTTATACTTCTTTCTAATGAGCATATTGCATTTTTTCCCCAAATCACAAAGCATTAACTTTAAAGAACACATAGGCTTCTTACCAGATACGTCTTTTTTACATCTTAAAATTACTATCAACTTCTTGTCTTTTCTCTGCCAAGGCAAAATAATTCTTGTTCCTTAAACCTTTTCTTCACAGTCTTACCAAATCAACTCTTTAATTACATTTGTTACCCTTCTCTGAAAAGTTTCTCTAGGTCCTTCTTTAAGAACTTTCCAAAGAAAATTCTGACATATTATGAAAGAGCTCATAGGATCTCTGTTATCAGAGATAGAAAGCAAGGAAATTTTTAGTTATCTCTGGGTTTTTTTTTTTTTAGTGTTTATTTGTATTTTTTAGAGAAAGAGAGACAGAGCACAAGTGGGAAGGGGCAGAGAGAGAGGGAGACACAGAATCTGAAGCAGGCTCCAGGCTCCGAGCTGTCAGCACAGAGCCCAATGTGGGGATCGAATTCAACGAACCGCGAGATCATGACCTGGGCCAAGGTCAGACACTTAACAGACTGAGCCACCTAGGCGCCCTGAGTTATCTTCGTTTAACTCAGACTTTTTTTAATGCAAAAAAAGAAAAAAAAATGAGGCTAAGAAAAATGAAGTGCATTTCATGGTGTCCCAGAGCCAATCAGCACCACGGCCAGGCTCTTCTCTTACTCTGTTACCTACAGAACCTGGTTAACACATCCATTTCACTCCCAGGTCTGGCTCTCATTCTCTCTCTCTCTTCTGGAACCTACTCTGGGTCTCATGCTCATTGTTCATGTATTCATGAAACCTAAGGATAAACGAAAATGTACATAACTTGCATCTCACCAATTTTCAGTAAAATAACGAGCAGCATTTCCCTTACGATTGTTTAGACACATTCACAACCTTCCTTATTCACATACTGGAGAGGAGCAGAGACAAGGTTTAGCAGAATCCAGGAGGCGACTCATCTGAAAGACAATTGTGCTCGTCCTGAAACAGGATCTCAGACTCATAATTGAAAATAGCTGAGTATTGATGTTAGAAACTTTACTAAAACGATGAATCATGCATTGAGGCAAATAGCAACACTCTTGAAAAAGTAGAAGGCTGGCCATCGCTGCCAACATCTACTCTTAGCCAAGGTTCTCCCTGGAGCTACTCTGTGCTGGAGACTGGTCCTTGCCAGGCCGTAATCTTCATGAACCCCCACTTTTCAAGCCTTCCTTGAATCAGAGTAGACAGTTAACCATTGAGATTCAAAGAGTCTCCCTTGTGGGACACATTGTATACGTGTACCCAGCAAAAGTGAGCAAAGAGCATGACATGTCGACAAAGCAAGTGATTCTGTGCAAGCTGGAAAGCTTTGAAATAAGATTGATTGAAAGAAGTGAAAAAGACATAGCAAACCAAAATATTGACGATAGGGGCACTGGGTGGCTCAGTCAGTTAAGTGCCCGACTTCAGCTCAGGTCATGATCTCACGGCTCGTGAGTTCGAGCCCCACATCTGTGCTGACAGCTCAGAGCCTGGAGCCTGCTTCAGATTCTGTCTCCCTCTCTCTCTGTCCCTCCCCAGCTTGCACTCTCTCTCTCACTCTCACTCTCTCTCAAATATAAATACACATTAAAAAATTTCTTTCTTGGGGCGCCTGGGTGGCTCGGTCGGTTAAGCGTCCGACTTCAACTCAGGTCACGATCTCGCGGTCCGTGAGTTCGAGCCCCGCGGCAGGCTCTGGGCTGATGGCTCAGAGCCTGGAGCCTGCTTCCGATTCTGTGTCTCCCTCTCTCTCTGCCCCTCCCCCGTTCATGCTCTGTCTCTCTCTGCCCCAAAAATAAATAAACGTTAAAAAAAATTTTTTTTTAATTTCTTTCTTAAATGTTGATAAGAGAATTGAAGGGCTTTAAAAATACTTCTCTACAGGGTGCCTGGGTGGCTCAGTTAAGTGTCTGACCAGCTCAGGTCATGATCTCACGAGTTGTGGGTTCGAGCCCCACATCAGGCTCTCTGCATCAGCACAAAGCCCACTTCGGATCCTCTGTCCCTCTCTCTCTCTCTGACCCGCCCCTGCTCATGCTCTCTCTCAAAGATAAATAAACATTAAAAAATTTTTTTAAATACGTCTCTATGTCATGTAACTTAAAAAAAAAAAAGTTTTCAACCTTGCCGCTTCTTTGTAAGTTGCGAAAAACTTCAAACTTACAAACTCTGTAAATGACCAAATGACCCAGCAGGGTGAAAAAAGAAAAGGACGACAAATGTTCATAGATAATGCATACTGGAAGGCAGCTGGGTGACAGCATCCATCAGATGAAAAGGAATTGCCATTATGGTACCTGAAACGGGAAAACGGGATTAGCAACATGCATCTATAAGGGAAGGAAAATGTCTGGTTGGTTCAAAGGAAAAATCCTCCCCCGAAAATCGCCAAATCTGATCAAGGGTTGTTTCGTCATTAGTTATAAATATAACATAAACATAGATACGGCTGCCCTCTCTGAAATTGCTGCTTTGGTAGGTCGGACATTGTTTAACAGAACCAAATAAATTAATATGTGAGATGTATATCCTTCCTTGGAGATCAAGAATTGAGATCCTTCGAGGCAGGCCTTTGGCTATAGCGCTAAACTCCCTGCTGTGAAGACAACCTTTGAGCCTCAGCCCCAAGGTTGACTGGCGAACTTGGCCACAAGCAAGCAGCAAAGGAGGGCATCTCAAGCGAGTGATTCCTGGCTGCTGACTGCTCTGCTCAGAGTGAAGATTACCTGGGTCCCTACCGTCTCCCCTAATCTCTACCACGTCTGCGTTCAAGGCCCCTCAGCCGACGCCCACAAATCTGGAAGAGCACGGGGTCTCCTCACATGTAGAAAGAAGGATGCGCACCGAGCCTGGCCCAGGTGAAGGCACTCGGAGAGCAGACCCAGGAGCCGGGCCGCCAGGGTTCAAGTCCCGCCTGGACCACATTTCCACCTCCACCTCCGGCTCCCACTTCCTTTATCGGGAACCGGAGCCCCAGATGGCCTGTCTCCGAGGGTCACGTCAGCCCTGGTTGGGTCGCCACATACAAAGTCCTCAACGTAACAGTGCCTGGCACGCCAAGAAACTCCAGATGCTAGCTGTTCGTGTGACACGTGCATTTCCAGACGAGTGTGTGCGTCCGTTGAAACAGATATAAAAATATGCCCGGAGTACACAGTTACCTATGCTAATGTGTTCACACATACGGATGAAAGTTTGTACCGTGAGAAAGAAATACCTCCAGATTAAATACAGCAGAGCAACCACAGCAAATACTTGTATTTTCCTAGTTTCAGCTCTAGACACTCCCCAGGGACTCAGGCGATCCCTCTCTCCCCTGCATTATAAACACGACTGTCAAAATTAATCTGCAGTATTAGGGGTAGTGTTGACAGTTTCATCTCTATAAACGTTATTACTGTATCTTTTTTCGAAACCCACAAACCTCTGCCCATCTTCTCCATCCAGAGGGAGAAGCATTTCTCCTCATCGATAGAAATTCAATTTGCTGCTCAAGTTAAGAAGCAGTAAACTTCTCTCTCCCTTGCTTTACTGCTGCTTTCACAATCATAAAACGAGCCTAACGTTTAAATGTTAGAAAGCACTTAATGTTTAATCGTTGGAGATTAAGTCGCTTTCATGATGCCTGAGCTGCCTGGCAACAGGTTAGACATTGATTGCCCGCCTGCTCCGAGGGGCAGGACTGCAGCTGGGAAAAACATCTGCCCGGCTTCCCAGGGCTCGTAAATGCCAAAGGATATGAAAAGTTTCCTTTCCCAAAGTAGTTGCAAGTTCCAAGGAGCCAGCGAAGAGCAGCGCTGGGCCACACTCAGTTCGCTAAAGGAGAAACATGTGCGCACAGGAATTTGTGATGGGCTGGGGCCCCAGAGTCTGGCCAAGCTGGGGCCTCCCAGAGCTGTGGCCGTGGCCAGGAGGAGCCCCTCGGTCACCACACTCTCGAAATGCAAGGAGCAGACAGGGCCTCACGTGAGAAACGCCTCGAAAAGGCCCATTCAGCATTCATCCCGTGTCATGTGGCTAATCTAAGAACCATTCCCAGCAATGTGCTGGCACTCCACGCCTATAGAATGGTTTTCTTTTGTCCCTCTCAATCAGACCAGGGAACAGAGGCCAAAGAAGGAAGGGAATAATTGCTGGCTGTCCCCCATTCAATCTCTAACAGCCAATTTTGAAAGAAAAGAATTCAGCACGAATTCTCAGAAGGATGTTAACATCCTGAACGACATCCTAGACCCAGACCTCGAGCCCAGAGGAGGCTTTGTGAATGGGGAGCACTGCCCTATGAGGAAGGACCCAGGGTACCACCATGACAGCCATTCCCTACTGAGTCACGTCTCAGAAGCAAAGATTCTGAGTTCAAATCCTTGCTCCCCCACTCGCTGACACCCTGAAATTGGGCAAGACCCTCTCTCAATTCAGGTTCTTTTTTATTTATTTTTTATTTTTTTTAATGTTTCTTTATTTTTGAGAGAGAGAGCCATAGAGTGGGAGCGGGGAAAAGGCAGAGAGAGACGGAGACACAGAATCCAAAGCAGGTTCCAGGCTGTGAGCCGTCAGCACGGAGCCCGACGCGGGGCTCGAACCCACAAACTGTGAGATCATGACCTGAGCCGAAGTCGGACGCTCAACCGACGGGTTGAGCTGCCCCTAGGGTTCTTTTTTATAGAAAGAAGCTCATGATGTAGGAAGATTGTGCAGGATGGGTCATCCAGTAGGAACCCAGTGGATGTTAATGCAAACTGAATCTAGAATAAATGTATCATCAGAGCCCAGCAAAAGCCAGTTGTGTCATTTGGAGCTTCATCATTGAATAAATTGTCTCCCTTAAATCCCTTTGTACTGAGCTTCCCAACCTCAGCACTGTTGACAACTGGGGCTGAATAATTCTGTGTTGTGAAAGGCTGTCCTGAGCACTGTAGGATGCTCAACAACATCCCTGACCTCTACCCACTAGATGCCTCTAGCTCGCCCACCCCCAAGCTGTGACAAACCACTGTCTCCAGACACATGTTCCCCTAGGTTCCCTGTGGGGCAAAACTTCCCCCAGCTGAGAACCTCCGCTTTGTATTATCGTCGGATGCTGGGAACTTGTCGGCAAAAAATACTCTTTGCTCCCCATAGACTGCATATTAAACAGAGTCAGGTAACTTTCCAGGTGATGGCGCACTTATCGGGGCACCTGGGAGGCTCAGTGGGTTAAGCGTCCGACTTCGGCTCAGGTCACAATCTCACTGCTCGTGAGTTCAAGTTCTACATCGGGCCCTGTGCCGACAGCTCGGAGCTCAGAGCCCCGAGCCGGCTTCAGGTTCTATCTCCTTCTCTCTGTGCCTCCCACGCTTTCTCTTTCTCTGTCTCAAATATAAACACTTAAAAAAAAGTTCTCTGGTGGCTATTCTCTGAAGGCCAGAGACTGGGCCTGTGGTGACTGGGATGGACATGATGGAATCCCAGAACAGCAGAGGCCAAGTGACAGCACTTACCTACAAGCCAGGTGAGCATCTGGGCAGCAAGGATAAGGTGATCATCAGAATGTTTGATTCCCACAGAAATCTTAGGTGGTGGCTAATTGACCAGAGTATCCCTTGCGAGGAAATAGATGAGCGGCACCCTAGACCGATCCTTGATCCATCTAACAGGGCCCACGGTAGCCATACTGGAGAGGCAGCTCGTCACCCAGTTTCCAAGGTCAGCACCTGCCCGGGAGCTGCACCTACGAGCCTGGCTCCTCTTACCCTCCTTCACCCCAGACCCCTAGCCTCCCTCCTTGTTCTGTTTTCCTCCATGATATTATCTCTATCTGAAATACCTTCTTCCTTCATTCGGCAGCGGCCTTCGATGCACGAGGCATTGCTCTAATGCAGGGGACGACGTACGTGAACAAAACAAAATTCCAGACTCGCGGAACAGCCCTGTATTTGTCTGGCTTATTACCTATCTCCCCGATCATATTGTCCTAGAGAGCGGGGATCTCGTCTGTCTTGTTGACTGCTGTGCCCCAGCATCTCGAAAGGCACTTGGTGTATACAGTAGGTGCATAAATAGGTGCCGAATGAATGACTAGATCATCTGCTTGCTGTTGAGAAGAGTCTGTGTCTCTCCCGTGGTTTCCCTTTTTCTCTGACATCTCTGAGTCCCAGCCTTGCTTCCTCAGTCGGGTCACACCACAGGCCAAGCCCTGGTTATGCTTGGTGAGCATCTCAGTCAAGTCGATGGGTGACGACGCAGGGACAAGTGGCTCAGGAAAGGTGTGGCCATCAGGAGGATGATCAGAATCACTTAAGGGAGCTTTGAAAGAGCACAGATCCCAGGGCACAGCTCTCTGGGCTTCTAATCCTCTCCATCTGGAATGGGGTCCAGAAATCTGTCAAAGTGCCCAGGCAGCTTGGGGTAGGGGGGCTCTGCTCTGGCACACCCACACTCAGTATCTTCACTCCATCCTTGTTCTTCTCCAGGAGTGTCGGTGGCTCCCTCTTCTTCCCCAGAGCGTGATTCTGAGAAGGACCGAGCGTGTGTGGGAGCACAGGAGGTTGGAGAAGAGAATGGAATATTCCTCTGAAACTGTAGATGCAACACTAATCTAAATGTCCCCAGAGAAGCCCACCCCTCGTGCCAGCAGAGACATCTCTCGAGCCATGGCTTGTCTTTTCACCCCAAATATGCAAAGAAAAGGCAACAACCATCACCTACAGCTGTGACAGTCATGCATAAGTGATGCAAAATGACACCTCGGGATGCAGAGATTCCTGTTCCTCAGCAACGTGGGGTCACCACTGACATGCACCCCTGATTTTCCCATCCACAGTTCCCAAGACGGAATCAGTCAGAGGTGCTGGGAGCTTTAATGCCGAGTGAGAGTTTCATTCTGAGAGCCTTGCTCTCCGCTGCATCACGTCAAAAAGCAAGCCCAGGAAAGGGCCTCTCTGATATGAATATTTCAGGATGAGAAAAGAAGGTGCGATGATCTCATTGTGAAGGAAGCTCGGTCCCTCGAGGTCATCTGCAGAGCTGGAAATGATTCACAGAGAGAACACTGACCTTCAGCGTTTTCTCTGCTGTGCATTTAAACGTCGGCCACGGGCTAACCCAGCAGTCCACGGTGGGAGCTTGGGAGGCTCGGGTTTCAGACCTGGACTTACTGGATATGTAAGTGCAGGCCGGGGGCCTGATTCCAGAAGCCTGTGCACAGACACAACGTGTTACACTGAACTTCTGAGCTCAGGCCCGCCGCACAGGTCTGGGTCACCAACCGCTGTCCAGCGGTACAGGCACCAGGGCCACGGGGGCTCCGTGCCCGGCTGTGGAATCTGAGCAGATCGGCAAAACCAGGCCTTGTCACGGCAGCAGAAAGGCAGTGACAAATGTGGGAGGGGTTGATGGAAACCCAGCACGTACATGCATAATCGAGGCGTTCTGAACCCCCAGGTTGCTGACATTCTAGCTGCTATGAGAAAGCAAGGGGTAAGAATTCACACATAACACCGGCAATGAAATGACATCCTGATTTACCAAACACTGAAATACACTGAAGACCAGCCTTAATCTTTTATAAATCCAAGCAGAACTCCTAAGTGAATGAAATCTGTTCCATTACTCTTTTTTTTTAAGGCAAAATAAAGAAGACAAGCTTTCAGTGAGGTGATGAAACTCCTTGAAATTACTATCACAGCACCCTCGACGATCTCACAACGGGGAGGGTGTTTTTCTACATTGAAACACGACAAATTGTGCTTGAGGAACCCAATAAATGTAAAATTACTCAAAGCTCGATTTCGGCTGTCAATAAAGAATGAATGAGCAAAATTCTTTACAGGCTTAACATCAGAGGTATTGAGCATTTTGTGAGGCTGAACCACCACGGATGAGTAGCTTTTTTATGTAAAGTAGTGTCAGAGGGAGTAAAGATATACCTATCTAAAAAAAAAAATAAAAAAAAAAAAGGAGTTCATTACAGGTGATTATATACTTAAAATCACAAGCACTATTCTTGCTTTCCAATATTTCACAATTAAGCATTTATATCTTGGCCATTTTAATATAGAATATTTTACGTGATATATTATGTGCTATGACATTCAGCCCCTATCAGGCCAGACCCGGGTCGGTTCACCTTTGAATGGACCAAGATTATCAGCAAACAAGACGACTATGCAGTGAAAGCTTTGGACCATCACGCTTACTGCCACGTATTTCCCGCATCCGATTCCCTCGTGGGGATCTGCTACCTATTCCGTTCATCACTTCAATTCCAGCAGCAGAGAATGTGAGATAAACTAAGGACTGACCTGCGCAAATGGAATATTCCTCACTCCTCTTCAACTTTACCTGGGAAGCGGATGCCTCCAGAAGAATTTACCTCTAGCTCTCACATCTCTTCTGAGATCCTCGCGAATTTATCCAACCAGCAAGTTTACCGCTCTTCTTAAAACTTTCCAGAGTTCACCACTGAATGAACGGCACCAGTATTCACCCTGTTTTTCTCATTTGTCCTTTCCCATCTGGTTTTAGTTATATATCATCCTGCCATCTTTTAGTCGTGAGTCTAAAGATTAGAGCATGCACCCTTGACCTTTTCAACTCTAACATGAATTACAATTTTTGCCACCATCGAAATACTGTTCCAACACGTGAACTCCATTTGCCCCTTAATGTCTTTGAATAATTATTGTCATGCATTTTAACTCTATATATTCTACACTTACTTTAAATCCCAAGACATCGTTATTATTTTGTATAGTCAGTATTCATTTATTTCCACTGCCTCTACTGCTTATCCTCTCTTACTGTATTTTCCCCCCGATGGTATTCTTTTTTTTTTTTACCTGAAGAACTCACTTTCGAATTTCACTAGCAGTGAAGTTCTGTTAGTTACAAAATCTCTGTTTATATTTATCTAAAAATGTCTTTATTTCACATCGACTTTTATTTTATTTTACTTTATTTTAATGTTTATTTATTTTTGAGAGAGAGTAAAATCAGGGGAATGGCAGAGAGAGGGAGACACAGAATCGGAAGCAGGCTCTAGGCTCTGAGCTGTCAGCACAGAGCCCGACGCGGGGCTCGAACTCACGGACCGTGAGATCATGACCTGAGTTGAAGTTGGATGTTCAACCGACCAAGCCACCCAGGAGCCCCTATTTTATTTTATTTTAAAATGTTTATTTATTTATTTTCAGAGAGAGGGGGAGAGAGAGAGCCAGCAGGGGAGGGGCTGGGGGACAGAGAGAGAGAGAATCGCAAGCAGGCTCCACCCTGTCAGCGCAGAGCCCAACACGGGGCTCAAACCCACGAACTGTGAGATCATGACCTGAGTCGAAATCAAGAGTTGGACACTTAACTGATCAAGCCACCAGGCTCCCCCAAGCATAGGTATTTTAATGTACATGTGCGGAAACTCTATCATCTGTGGGTATGCTTCTATTGTCTTTTTTCCCTTGACGCTGTTTCTTGATATGTCTGGTAATTTTTTCTTGAAAGTCAGACGTTATCTATTAAAACTTGCAAAAGCTCTAGAGCACATTACCTTCCTCCAGGAAAGTTTTTCCTATATTCTGGTAGGCAGTCTATGTTGAAGCAGACCACCTCAACCCAACTAGACATTAGACTGATTTGAGGCAAGGCTGCAGTTTTTATAAATCCCTGTCTGTCTCTGGTTCATCTCTGCTCCTGGGATACAGCTTCCCGTGGGTTCCAAGTAGAAGCTTGGGACACCTACTGTGTACTAGGACCTCTCCTCCTTGGCAAGTCCTGACCTCCATTTTTTGTCTCCTGGAAACCTTGAGACTTCTCAAACCTCCTGTTTTCAGGAGCTTTCTACTCAGCTCCTTAGCATCCAGCCCAGTATAGCTTAAGAATCAGGTGAATACCTTAAAGGGGGAAAAAACCACCAAAGTTGGACTTCCCTCTCCAGGCCATGCATATTTCCAAGACCTCGGTTTCTCCCGTTCTGCCCATCTTGGCAACTTCAAATTGCAAATTTTTGCTCTCCAACCTCACGTTAAAAGTTGAGCTGGTTTCTCTACCTTTTATCTAGGGATCTCTTTCTGGTTTCTCAACTCCTCACCCCCTGTAAACGCTCTGAGAGAGAAGCAGCTCACAAGCGTTAGCTAATCTTTCGGTAAGTCCCTTCCTTCTGAATTGTTTGCCTTTCAAGTCTTCATTGCTTCAGCATTTCTTCCGTGTCTTCATTCAGATTTTAAGAATAGATTTAATCAGTCTTCTCTCAATTCTTCAGGAAAGTCACTGATCTGCTGCAAGCCAGAAGCCGAGGAGTCACTTCTGACATGCCCTTCTCCGTTACGCTCATCTTTCAGCACTTCCTGAATGTTTCCATCGTTTCACTTCTCTCCATCCCCTGCAATACCATTTTGACTCTGACTTATGTTACCGGTCTATCCCCATCCACTCGTTTCTCCTTTCGCAACCACAAAAGAGCAACCACAGGGATGCTTTCTCCAAAAGCAACCAGTGGGATGTTACATTAAAACAGCATATTAGTTTTCTATTAACGCGTAACAAAGTGCCACAGAGTTAAATTATCTACCGTTTCATATATTACTTTCACAGAAACCTAATAAGGAGAAGGGATCATTATCAGAAAGAGATCTGAGCACTTCTGGGGTGAAAACCTCACCTCTAAAAATATCCAAGTTCTGCTAAATTCCTTGCCACTGTTCATGTGCCCACCTGAGAAGGAATAATGCATGTTACAGAATGCGTGCCAAACACTAAACGTTGGAGTGACGAGATCCGATAATCTCAATTAGCCCTCACGTTAACCCTATCCTATGAAGTAGGTACTATCATCCAAGAGCTAGGATTCAGAGGACTTGAATAATTTACCTAAGGGGGGCAGTTAGCAAGTGACAGCGTGAAGATTTGAACGCAGGTAGAAAGAACAACAGCGGCGTCTGCTCTTACTGGCTCTACCAAGTCAGTGCTTCTCAAGCTCCCAGCAGTAAAGGTCCAAACGATTATTCTTAATTTCCCACAACCCATGCACCAAAACCTTTGTGAAATACAACAGAAATAAACTATTAAAATAAATAAAATCATACTAACTGGGAATCTAATTTTTTTTTAGGCTCAGCGAATATAAAATTGTTCTGTCAAATTCATAGAAAAGTTTCTAAATGTTTACTCTCAATTTCTGTATTTACGTCACTGTGGACCAGCAGCAAACGTTGTGCAGATCAGCACAGATCTGACTGGCACCATGGTCTACTTCCTCATTGGCTGTGAATTCTGTATTCTCTGTGGAATCTTCCCACGTATCGTTGAGGCCTTTTGCAATGGATACAGGTTTCCACAAAAAAGAATCCAGTCAAAGTCCCTTCCAAGCCAGCCGGTTCCTGAGAACAGAGCCAGAATTAAACAGAGGCTTAGAAGGAAATGGCTCTTGCCCGGGGAATTTTCCCAAAGCTGAGGTCTGATCGTGATATCTTTATGATTGATGTCTTCGATAGCATTGATTGACTTCAATTTTTTTCTACATTCCCTATTGGACTTGAAAGGCCCTCTAGAATCTGGGCCCTACCAGCTTTTCCAAACCTATTTCCTGTTACACTCTGCTATGGACTAAATGTTTGTATTCCCCCAGAATTCATGTATTGAAGCCGTAATCCCTAATGTATGTTCACTGGCTCTCTCACTGTCTCTTTCTCTCTCTCCTTCCCTCTCTTCCTCCCTCTCTCCCCTGGTCTCTCTTCCCTCTCTCTCCCTCCTCCTCCTTCTCTCTCTTTGCTCCCTCTCTACTCTGTTGCCTCCTCTCTCCCTTCGTCCCATCTTTTCTTTCCTTCCTCTCTCTTCCTCCCTCCCTCTCCCCTCTCTCTTTTTCTCTTCTCTTCTCTCTCTCCCTCCCCCATCTCTCTTTTTCTCTTCACTTCCTTTCCTTCACTCTCTCCCTCTCCCTCTCCCCCTCCTTTCTCCCTTCCCCTCTCTCTCCCTTCTCCTCCTTCCTTCTATTCCTCCCTCACTCCCCCCCTTCTCTCTCCTTCCCTCCCTCCCTCTTTCCCCCTTTCCTTTCTCTCTCACCCCTCCTCCTTTTCTCTTTTCTCTCCCTCCCTGTCTCCCCCTTCACACACACTCTGAGCACTCAGCAAGAAGGCAGATGTCGATAAGCCAGGAACTGAATGCGCTGGCACCTTGAACTCAGACATCCCAGTTTCCAGAGCTGTGGGGAATGAAATTCTGCCTTTTAAACCACCCAGTTGACAGTATTTTGATAAAGCAGCCCCCCACTGCTTTTTAGTGTAAGACACATTTCTCTGAATCCCAGACTCTCCTGGATGCTTCACTGTTCCTCGCACTCAAACCAGACTGTTTCATTTTGACGCCCTTCACTCATTCTCACCTCTACCAACTTGTGTCCATATCTGAAAGATTTTTCTCACTATTAAACACAAACAGACCTACATCAATCCTTAAAAACTCAATGCAAAATGTAAGGATGCTTGGGAATGTCTAAGTGGAGTAACAGCGACTGATTAAAAAAGAGAACACATAACTATTATATTCTCCGTGAATATCAACACCATTAAAATATATGATATAGAAATAAAAGTCGGAATAGACTGTCATTAGATATTTATCATGGGGATTTTACATTTTTACATGAAACCTTGTTTTTTCTTTTTTTTTTTATGTATAGAATAAACAATTTTATGTTCAGAATTAACAATAATAAATCCTATCTGTCTTTAGCGGCCAATGTCAAATGTTATCTAGGGCCCGATTAAGCCCCAGAGCTCACGCCCGTCACCAGTGTGGCACATTGCATCGATTTTCCTTCCCGGAGGCCCAGTGGCCCCAAATTAGGTCCACGGCCCCCACTTCTTCCCCTCTTTCCACTGGGGTTAATTCTCAGGATATAAAGTGGCCAACAGTGCCCTCCTTCTACAAACACCATGGAGTTTCTTCTCCTTGTTTACCTACCCGACTACTGGTTCCTACAGGGAACAGGGGATTTAAGGAGCACCTGGGTGGCTCAGTTGGCTGAGCGTCCAGCTCTCGGTTTCAGCTCAGGTCACGATCCCAGGTTTCGTGGGATCGAGCCCTGCATCGGGCTCTAAGCCGGGTGTGGAGCCCGTGAAAGATTCTCTCTCCCCCTCCCTCTGTCCCTCCACCCCCTCAAAAGAAAAGGTTTTAAGAAAATGCAAAATATTCTATCTGAGCATTTCTGGCCCACATTCCAAGGTGCACTGGAGCTGCTTCAGTTCAGGAGAGGCACTTCTGTGCATTCCTTCCCAACCACGCGTTTACAGGAACATCAGGTTGGTCGCTCAAAATCAGCCATACTGGAAGCATTTACCCCATGGAACTGGATGAAAGGCACAACAGAACTCCCCTCTCCAAGCTCCAGAGAACCGGCTCTTTATTTTTTTATTATTTTTATTTTTTTTAAGTGTGTTTATTTATTTTTGAGAGAGAGAGAGAGAGAGAGAGAGAGAGAGAGAGCAGGGGAGGGGCAGAGAGAGAGAGAGAAAGAATCCCAAGGAGGCTCCTTGCTGTCAGCAAAGAGCCCAACCCGGGGCTCGAACTCATGAACTGTGAGATCAAGACCAGAGCCAAAACCAAGAGTCAGATGCTTACCCAACTGAGACCCCCAGAGATCCCCAGAACCGCCCCCCCACCCCCCCAGAGCCGGCTCTTCACCATTTACCAGCAGGCCACTGTCTATATTGAAATGTAAACGGGGCTGAGCCGGCTGACCTGAAAGACGGCAAGCGGAATTCCTCCATCGTTTGTGATGAAATGATCACCTTCAGCAAATTCCACCCATTTCTGTTTCCCAGCGCTCAATGTCACGGGGTTTGCACACTTCATCTCACCTTGACCCAGTGCCTTGTACTGGGTGTGATACCACTGGCATGTTTTTCTGCCAGATTAATATGTGTCATTACATCAAAAGCTCAGTCCATTCCACACTGTCTCCCCCACAGAACCTGGGCTCGTGCTTTCCATGCAGTCCACGTTTAATAATATTTGGTGAATAAATTACTTGCAAGTGAAATTAGTTTCTGGAGAAGCCCCAGTTGAAGGCAGAAGTGAGGTTAGTCACCTCCAGGGGGTAAGACAGACATTCAACGTGTCTTAGCTTTGAAAAAGACACAAGGCGCTAAGGATGTTGCATTAATTCAAGTAGAATTGGGCCTCGAGTATTTCGGAAATGTGACAGACAGGAACTAGATATCACACAGGAGAGCAAAAAGGGGGGGGGGAGGTAGGAAAGAGGCTGAAGCCAAAATCAAATGAGCCCATTTGCAAATTCAGCCTAAATTCAAGGCTGAAACAAGTGATAAAACGAGAAAAGCTTGCAGACTGTCCTCCAGATGCAATGGATTATTGGTTATTCTTTTTAATTTGGCTTACTAACGGACTTAATAATTATTGATAACAGCGTTGAGCATTTCCCGGGAAATAAAGAGGCACATTCTGGGAAAACAATCCAAAGCAAGAACAAAAATAAAACCAAACCGAACAGAAACACAAGAAGCAATGTCAAATGCTAAATAAAATCTAAAAGAAGAAATGAAAAAATATTATTCATTTATTAGCATAAGCTCGAGGATAATGTTTCACTCTGGGACCAATTACTGTGAGGAAGAAGCTAGAAAATGGAAGCCATAAACTATTTTTTAAAAGAGCAAAAAAAGGGGGGGGAGACATAAATATAATTAGATGAGATTTATAGGAACGAAGAAGGTTTCCAAATAAAGGGCTAGAGAACAAAAAAGGTCTTTGAATGCAGAAAATGGGAACTGCGAGGGGAAAATAAACAATATGCAAAGTTTACTAAGTCCCAGAACTTTGAGCGCTTATCCACGGAGTCCGGTGCGTCATTTCCGCACACAGGACCCTGTCTCTCCGGGACAAGAAAGCGAGTTTGTGGAGGGCAGTGAGCACACCCAATGCATTCTGGAGGCCTCTTCAGAGGCTTGCCACGGTGTCCCCCCGACAATACATGTCCAACAAACACCGAGTCCTGCTGTCTGTGTTTCCCAGACATTCCTCCTCTCTGGATTCGCCCTTCACACCCTTGTCCCCTCTCTTGGAATAATAAGGTAAAATGACCAGAACAAAGACCACAACCTTCCCACACCTTTCCACCAGTGCGTGCCTGCCTTCTCTTCCAAAATGTCCAACATCCACCTTCTCTGAATATGTTTATTCACTAAGCTGAGAAACTGCATTAAAGTAAAAGTGTTTGCTCATGTCTATACCAGTCACCACACACACACACACACACACACACACGAACACCACTTACCCTAAAATTTCTTGAGGGCTCAGAACTTCAGAACACCAATATTTCAATATGTGCCAAACTAAGCTGGCCAACAGAAAACACAATTGACCCACACTTTTCTGCCTCACCGACCGTGCATTTATTTAGCTTCTCTCTCTCTCTAATTTTCTTCTGAAGGCTCCTTTTCCCTCAGAGATAACTGAGGGCAGCCTCAAAATTTCTGTCCCAGACCATCTGCTCTTGGCTGCTGAACGTCTCAGTAGCATCATTAACCCCAAGGCGTAACTATGAACTGGGAAAACATTTCCCAAAGCTATAGCCCAGCTATGACCACTCACCCTCTCTCAAGTTCCATTTATGTAGGTACCTGTAGGACACCTCACGGATGCCCCCCAAACACACAAATCTCACAAGCTGAAATCCGAATGGATCTTCCTCTCTCAAAACAACCTTTTAAAATTATTCTACAAAGAGCCTTATATTCACAGGCATCAGGTTTCAACCACTTAGAAACATCCACACATCTTTTCCTTTGCCCCATGTCTAATCTTGCATAAAACATTACACGTGGCGAGTGGATCTATTTTAGACTTAAAAAAATTTTTTTAATGTTTATTGTTTTTAAAAGAGGGAGGGGGAGGGGCAGAGAAAGAGGAAGCACAGAATCTGAAGCAGGCTTCAGGCTCTGAGCTGTCAACACAGACGTGGGGCTCGAACTCCTGAGCCGCAAGATCGTGACCTGAACCGAAGTCGGACGCTCAACCGACTGAGCCACCCAGACGCCCTTAGACTTTTTTTTTTTAAACATGACCTGAAGGCCCCATCCACACACCGCTCTCCTCCAGCCCTTTGGCTGAGCATCTTCTTCCCTTTTCCGTGCTTCGGGAGCACATCTCTGACTTTGGTGTGTTTGTGTCTAGCTTACGGCATTCCTCTCAAGTTAACAAACGCTGTGTGCGGATGCCTATTTCTGTTGCTGCTATCAGCCTCTTAAAGCTCAGATCCACGTCAAATTCATCTACACCGTCCGGAAATAGCTAGCACAATGACTGGCAAAGAGTAGGCATCTGATAAATATTGCCACCACGCATAAGTGATGTTAGAACTTGCTTGCTTAAATGAGGTATTCGCTGTTAGCTTGTCCTAAAGGGAGCTGAGTGGTTGCGTGCCGCGGGATCAATCACAGAGAGCACATCACGGCCAGCTTCCCATCAGCAGATGCTGCCCATTGTCGAGCCGCACGCGGCCCTGTTCAGGCACTGTTGCCAAACAGAAGGTTCTCTTGGCAGGAGCGTTGGCACACTCTGTGTTCTGCAGGCTGCACCCCTGAGCCAGCTTCTCCACTGGCAAACGAGCCTTCTCGGAACTGGCTGGTGCCACCCTCCAAAGGCCTCCTGCCACCCAAACAGATGGGCACAAATGTGCACATCAGGTCGGAGCTCCCAATGAAAGATTTGTCTCTCAGACATGGCGTCACCTCGTCCAAACAGAAAAGCACACTGCTGGGTGATGTGAGGGGTTGGGAAGGAATCGCTCTCCTCTTCTAATTTTGGAATCCATTCGTTAAAAAGTCCCAGACCTGGAAGTCGGAGAGAGGATGAGAAAGAGCTGAAAGAAAACACCATCGTCCTTTAAAGCTTTGGCTGGTGGCATCCGTGGAGCTGGAGAGAGATGCTTTCTCTTTCCAGGTGGAGCTCAGATTTGAGACATGTCGTGAAGCAGCAGCTAAACTCATGACGGGGACTCCTGTGGTTGCCAGTGGGGAAGCAGGACACCAGACGCTTCTCTCAGGGACTGGCGTGCCTCCACACACAGGGGTGAATAAAAGTTTAAACTCTTCCCATCTGAGCCAACATCTGTAAACCACTTTCCAACAGCGTGGGTTCAGAGAGAAGAATGCACTCGACATCCCACCTTATTGAGAACCTGGTTGCAGTCGTGTCCAAACTCAAGCTGCAAACCTTGATTAACTCAGAGGTTATCTTAACCGTCTGACTGCCTGAGCTGGCTAGACAAAACCATCAGTGGCAGGAGCAGCCAATGTGGCCTTTGGAGGACACTACAATTTTAAAAGCTTGCAATTGACAAAGAAATGATACCACCTACAACTCGAAAGCACTTACGTTCCGTGTGTTTTGTTTTTTTGTTTTTTGCTTTTTGGAGACACTGAAGACAGGAACTGTATTGATCTACTTAGTCAGTAGATCTCACAAGTAATTTCTTCCGTTGGGATTTGTGTTTTTGCTCTTACGTTCCAAGCTCTAATGTACCCATGACTCATTCGGAACACAAGAAGTGCAGCTTGAACGTCCCAGTCGGTCAACCACAGGATGTGCCAAATAGCTAGAGGACCATGGGGAAGCCACACGGTGGAAAACAGATCATCCGGCAGAACAACTGTCCGTTGGCCAGCAGGTGACCGAGTTCCTGGACCAACACGCTGCCCAGTCCTGGAAGGTGCTCAGTCTCTGAAATGGGCTATAAATGTTCATTCAGGGCTGTAACGTTTGGAAGCTGAGAGCCTTAAAGGCCTCAGGCTTTGCTGGTCACTCTAGGGCCATCAGGTGCTTCTCTGTAGATAAAATCCATCCAGTCTACTTATTGTCTGCTTTTTAAAAGTCACTCTTTGTTTCCAGACAGCTCCACAGAGGCTTGACTAGGGATTAAGTATCCATCGTGAATGTCCAGAGACATTAAAAAAAGAATAAGAGAGAAAAGAAGTTGAAACACCCACTATAGAAGAAGTACCTCACTGACAGCTTGAAATGTTGCATTCCTCCCAGAAGGTAATATATCACCTTACAGAACATCACAGTGGTGCTTGAGACATTTTTCTGCAAGAAAAAAAATTATTTTTAATAATGAGTCAAGCTCTAGCCTCCGGGGTGTCTTACATAAAAGGTTTTGAAGAAATTAACTTCTAATTTTATTTACCGATATACACACATCTTTAGATCTTCAAAAGTATTCAGGACCCCCTCATTTTTTCAGTTAGAATGACTCCAAGAGTTTGACATTGGGATCTTTGGATGACTTAATTGTAGATCATAAGTGTGTCCAAACTCAACTTCGCTGCCCAGAATTTTTTTTTTTTTTTCATTCTCTCCTCTTTCTGGCATGAAGTCACTACAATGCTCATTTGTCTGGTAGCAGGACGAATGGCCAACTCCAGGCATGTACAGGTTGAAGAAGCTATAATTTGCTCCCCGTTTCCTTTGAAGGTCACTAAATTTAATACTGTGATTGCAACCCAGTGCCTTCTATAAATCTCCCGAGAACTGTGATTCCTAAGAAGGCAGATAATTTGGGCAGGTATGTTGACCTGTGCACACACGTTGAACAATTATAAATTGTTTCCTTTCATCTGTCTCCGAAGTAATCTCTAGCGGGACTCCAAAATATAAATCCTCTCGAAAGTGAGACCACAGGAGAATAGACCACGAGGATGGGTGGGTTCACCCGCAGTACTGACCCCTCTGTGCAGCTTCAGAGGGTGACAGGTGACGCTGCTGTTCAGCCTTAGCTTCCATCTCCGGCTGCGTTCTTGAAGGCAAACAACAGCAACAAAAACATGTCTCGTTTATCCTGTTGGCATCCTTCCCAGTCAATGAATGAGCATGACACTTCTCCCAGGTAACCATCTCAAAGTTTTCTAACTCAGCTGGTGAGTGCAGAAAATGTTTCATATTGGGAAATACATAAGAAAAATCGTTCTTTTGCTCTGTGCCCGGAGGGAAGAGAGGGCATTTGAGACCAAGTTGCGCTGCCTTTGCCTCTCCCGTGTAATCTTTGAGAGCCTGGAGTGGAAAGTTGGCTGATCTCAGGACACACGTGAAGCCAGCAGAATTCTCTGGATCCTCGAACTGGGAGAACAAGGGGTGCACCTGCAGGAATGTAACCTTGTTGGGGTAACAGAGGCTCCTGGCACGAGGCGAGTGGGCACGTCAAAGTACTTGAGGCAGAAGAATGGAGGCAGAGTGACCAACGATGGAGGGTCACGAGAGGAAAAACTACGGGTGAGAGTGATGAGAAGGACAAAGAGACTAAAAGGTACCGAATCCCAAATCCACCTCCCTATAATTTCTCTTGGCCTAAATGGAAAGAGTTCTCCCGATTTTTAATTACCCTTCATTTCAGCGTCCCTCACGCCATCTCCCTATACTGGTCTGCTAGAGCTCCTGTGACAAAGTGCCAGAGACTGGGTGGTTGAAACTAAAATGTATTGTCTCACAGCCCTGGAGGCCAGAAGTCCAAGAGCAGAACGTCAGCAGGGATGTTTCCTTCTGAGGCTGGAGGAAGAACCTGCACCAGGCCACTTTCCTGGCTTCTGGAGGGTGGCAGGGCGGAACGGTTGGCGTTCCTTGGCCAAAGAAACACCGCCTGAACTCTGGACCTGATTTGTGTCTTCATGCTCACATGTCATTCTCTCTGTGTATGTGTCTGTGCATAAATTTCCCCCTTTCATGAAGGATGGCAGTCATATTGAATTAGCAGCCGACCCGGTTCTGTATGATCTCATCTTAATTAATTACATCTGCAACAACCCTATTTCCAAATATGGTCATATCCTGAGGCATTGAGGATTAAGACTTCCATGTTAAAATCCGAAGAGGGCATTATTCAACTCGTAACACTCCCTAAAGTAACATTTCTATAACAATCTGTATCTTCCTTCTCAGGCTGAGGGATCAGGGCTTTACCAATCAGAGTTATAATTAAGGGATAGAGGTTGTTTGATGCAATATAAGACCACAAATTCAAGGATATGCTCAAACTCCAGAAGCAAAAAGGAAAGTAGAGACCAATTAGCTAGGGGCACCTGGATGGCTCAGACTCTTGATTGCGGCTCAGGTAGTGATCCTAGGGTCGTGGGACCGGGTCCCATGTCAGTCTCTGCACTGAGCATGGAGCCTGCTTGGGGTTCTCTCTCTCTCTCTCTCTCTCTCTCTCTCTCTCTCTCTCTCTCTCGTTAATGCTCTCTCTTTCTCTCTCTCTCTCAAAAAAAGAAACAAAAAACAATTGGCTAAAAACAAAACAAAAACAAAAACAACCAAGTATCAAAGTTAAGAATGAATTTGTGGGGAGCCTGGGTGGCTCAGTCGGTTAAGTGTCTGACTTTGGCTCAGGTCATGATCTCCCAGTTTACAAGTTCAAGCTCCGCGTCCAGGTTCTGTGCTGACAGCTCAGAGCCTGGAGCCTGCTTCAGATTCTGTGTCTCCCTCTCTCTCTCTCTGCCCCTCCCCCACTCTCTCTCACTCACACACACACACAAATACACTCTCTCTCTTTCTCTCTCTCTCAAAAATAATAAACATTAAAAAAAAAGAATGAAGGAAGTTGTAACATTGGATTCAACATAAATATACAAAAAGCAGGGAAGGCTAAATAAATGAAGTACAATTATCAAACTAAGGTTTTGGTATTTTCTCACCCCAAAGGGCTATTCACGCCTTTAAGGATGGATATACAGCCTGTCTCAACTAAGGTTGAGAATGCTACGTAACAGGACTTGCGCGTTATTTTCTCAAATCCTCAGATTCTTTGAAAAGTAAAGATATTTAGTTTATACTGTGATAAATTGCTAATAGGCTGTGATTTCTAAGATAGCGCCTAAAAAAAGACAACATTTCACTTCAAAACAAGAAGATGCAAAAAATAGATTGATAAGAAATATTCAGTCACACAAAAATAATAAATAAGATGAAAAGAAAAAGAAAAGGCAAATTGAAAGTACAGCAAAATAATGATACATCTAAACTCTAACTATATTAAATGTAAACTGATTAAAGTTGGGGCGCCTGGGTGGCTCAGTCGGTTAAGCGTCCGACTTCGGCTCAGGTCATGATCTCACGGTTCGTGAGTTCGAGCCTTGCGTCGGGCACGTCGGGCTGTGTGCTGACAGCTCAGAGCCTAGAGCCTGTTTCAGATTCTGTGTCTCCCTCTCTCTCTCTGACCCTCCCCCGTTCATGCTCTGTCTCTCTCTGTCTAAAAAGTAAATAAACGTTAAAAAAAAGATTAAAAAAAAAATAAACTGATTAAAGTTTCCAGGAAAAAGCAAAGATCATGCAATAGATTTCTAAAATCCCAGCTATATGTTGTGCATAACAGATACATCCCAAACATAAGGATCCAGAAAGGTTGGATAACAGAATTCAAAAACACCTCTGACATGATTCTAACCAAAAGAGAAAATCTGTGGCTCTTATAACATTAGGTAAAATAGACTTTAAGGCAATAAATATTTCTGTAGATAAAGAAGATTCTCTTATAGTTATAAAGGATTTAATTCACCAGGAAGACATAAATATTTTAATTCATATGTGCCTCTAGTGGGCTGAATGGTGGCCCCGAAAAAGGCATTTCCCCATCATAATGTCCAGAACCTGTGAATGCTACCTTATCTGGAAAACTTCTCCTGAGGTTGATTAAAAATAAATAAATTAAAATCAAGAAAACCCAAATGCCCAAGATCAAGAATGAAAAATCCTAAACAAATATCAGCATATTGATTCAGCAATTTAATTTTTAACTAGAGTACCTAATGTTCAAGAATAAACCCACTGGGTTCATTCTAAGAATGCAAGCTTGATTTAATATTAGAAATTAATGCACCTCAATGTATCTCCAACAGATACAGATAATCCCAGTAAATGCTGCTGACAAAATTCAACATCTATTCATGAAAAAATCATTTATATAAACAAAGCATCATAGAATTTCCGAAATTTGATAAAGGGTATCTAAAACCCACTTATTATTTGGAAATAGAATGATGAAACTTTTTGCTTTGTAATCAGGAACAGGAAAATAATGTTTGTTAGCACTATTTCTGCTTGAGGTTGTATTGTAAGTTTTATCCAGCATGGTAATACTTTTAAAAATGTATAAAAATTTAAAACAGTTTCTTCAAGTTTACTTGAAGACAGTATGATTGTGTTTGTAGAAAACACAAAATAATCTAAAGACGTTAATTATAAATTATAAATGAGCTTAGTAAGTTTGCTCAATGAGGGTCATATAAAAATACATTGCGTACAAAAATATGCAAATCATATATAAAAATAAAAAGAATATAAGATCTATTGTACTAATATAACTACTATGCTGCACTAGCATCAAGCATTTGGAAAATGAATTTTTCCAAAATTTCACTTATGGTAGTACCAAAAAACATAAAATTCCTAGGAAAAAATTTTACAAAGACATCGCGATCTCTGCAATAAAAACTACAGACATAGCTGAGAGAAATCAAAGTATTAAGTAAGTGGAGAGATATTCCATGTCACTAAATTGTAAGATTCAATAAAGTTAATAGGGTCAAGATAGTTAGTTAAATGCCAATTCTTCTAGATCAGTGTCAAGATTTAATACATTTCAAATCGAACTCCAGCAGGTGTTTTAAAGTGTGTATGGAATCGGATGGACCCAGTATAACCAAAACAATTTTGTGAGGTGAGAGCAAAGAGTGAGGATTTACACCAACCTGGATTAACACTTGATTAAGACTTACTATAAAGCAATAATAATGAATACGGATTGGTTTGGACAAAAGACATATACAAGTGCAACAGAAGAGCGAGTCCAGAAACAGGTCTTTTTTATCAAGTTGTCAAGGCAATTCAGTGTGGAAGGGAAAGTCTTCAACAAATGATGCGCGATCAAATGGACATCGGGGGCACCTGGGTGGCTCAGTCGGTTGAGCCTCCGACTTCGGCTCAGGTCATGATCTCGCGGTTCGCAAATTCGAGCCCTGCATCAGGCTCTGTGCTGATGGCTCAGAACCTGGACCCTGCTTTGGATTCTGTGTCTCCCTCTCTCTCTGCCCCTCCCCTACTCTCACTCTGTCTCTCTTTCTCAAAAATAAACAAACATTTAAAATTTTTTTAAAAAATGGACATCCAATAAAAGGGGAAAAAGGGGCACCAACCCTTACTTGACACTGCACATAAAAATTAACTCAAAATAGGGGGCCCCCCCGGGTAGCTCCGTCACAGGTTTGTGAGTTTGAGCCCCACACCCAGCTTGCTGCTGTCAGCCTGTCAGTGAGGAGCCTGCTTCGGATCCTCTGTCCGCCTCTCTCTGTGCTCACTGTCCCCCACTCGCGCCCTCTCAAAAATAAAGATTAAAAAAACTTAACTGGAAATACATCATAGACCAAAGTGTAAAACCTAAACTACAAAACTCCTAAGAGAAAACAGCAGAAAATGTTTGTGACCCTGTAGTAGGCAAAGATTTCTCAGCTAGAATTCAAAAAGCATAAAGTGGAAAAAGAAAAAAAAAATTTAAACTTTTGTCCCTAGATGTAATTTAAAAGGTATAAAGGCAAAGTCGGGGTGGGAGACAATGTCGACAACACATGCATCTGACAGAGGGCGTGTGGAAAGAATATAGAAAGAGCTGCCACAAATCAACGCTAAGAAGACAAAGTACCCGAGTTTTAAAATGGGCAAAGGATTTGAACACTGTACCAAGGAAGACATACAGGTGGCCCATAAGCACATGAGCGATGAGTGGCTGGCTGCCAGGGAACAGACAGAGGAAGGAATGGATCACAAAGGACAAGGAATCTGGTGGCGATAATAGAAATGTTTACCCCATTTGTGGCGATGGTTTCATGGGTATGTACATACATTAAAACTGATCAGGTTGTAGACTTTAAATACACATGGCTTGGGGCACCAGGTGGTTCAGTCGGGTAAGCATCTGACTTCGGCTCAGGTCATGATCTCACTGTTCATGGGTTCGAGCCCCACGTCGGGCTCTGTGCTGACAGCTCACAGCCTGGAGCCTGCTTCGGAGTCTGTGTCTCCCTCTCTCTCTCTGCTCCTCCCCCCACCACTTGTGTTCTGTCTCTCTCTCTCACTCAAATCTAAATACACATTTAAAAACATTTAAATACACATGGCTTGTTTTACTTCAGTAAAGTTGTACAACCCCTTTACGTACCTATGAAATCGTTTTACATATATATCACAATAAACAAAAAATAGACCTTTTTAAAATTGATGCCGTGGACCATAACATCACAAAATACAAGGGTACAAAGAATAAATGTAACAAAACATGTATAAGACCTCTTCAGAGAAAATCACTAAACTTTATCGGAAGACATTAAAATAAGTGCATTTACCATGTTCGTGGAATCAAAGCTTCGTTATTTTAAAGGTTTCTCAAAGACGTCAGTTCCTCAAATTAGTGATAAATTCAACGCGATCCCAGTCGAAACATTAGCAGGTTAATAAGGGCGTGTGTATGAGTGGAAACTGGCCAGCGGATTCGAAGACACAGATGAAAAAGTAAAGGCCCGGGAATTGCAAAGACACTGACAAAGAACAAAGTGTTGGGACTTGCTTTCCCAGATGCCAAGACTGGTTATCGGTGTCAGGTCACGAAGACAGACACAGTGGTGCTGGTGTGGACATAGAGAAGTTGATGACTGGAACAGAACATACAGCTTAAACACACACGCAGAGGCTCACGTGGCTAGTAGAGAAAGGGCAGGGGTAGCGTGGCAAGTAAGTAGGAGACAATGGACTTTTCAGTAAACCACGCGGACATAATTAGACATCCACAGGGGAAACGCGGAATGGAACCCTTGCCTCGCACCGCAAGCAGAAATAAATTCCAGTTTAATTTAAGTGCTCAGTGCCCAAACCAAAAATATAAAACGTTCAGATGATAATAGATGAGAATATTTTTGATGCCATGTTACTCTGTTCAGGCGGCCCTAACAAAATTCAACAGATTTTTTTTTTTTTTTTTTCCTTTCTTGCAGTTCTAGAGCCTGGAAGCCCAAGATCAAAGTGCCAGCAGGTTGGTTTCCTCGGAGACCTTTCTCTGGCTTGCAGACGGCCACCCTCTTTGTGCTTCTTCATGACGTCTTTGTGTCCCTCCCTGGTATCTTGGTGTGTGTCCACATTTCCTCTTCTTTTTTTTTTTTTAACTTTATTTAATTTTTTGAGAGAGAGAGAGAGAGAAGGAGTGCGAGCGAGGGAGGTACAGAGAGAGAGAGGGAGACACAGAATCCAAAGCAGGCTCCAGGCTCTGAGCTGTCAGCACAGAGCCCGACGAGGGACCCAAACTCATGAACCATGAGATCATGGCCTGAGCCGGAAGTCAGACGCTTAACCTACTGAGCCACCCAGGCGCCCCTACACATTTTCTCTTCTGATAAGGACACTAGTCAGATTGGATTAGGGCCCACCCATATGATCTCATGTAATCTTTTTTTTTTTTAATATGAAATTCATTGTCCATGATCTCATTTAATCTTAATTTCCTCTGTAAAGGCCCTATCTCCAAATGCAGCCACATTATGAGGTCCTGGGGATTAGGGCTTCAAGGTATAAATCTAGGGAGGAGGCCATAATTCAGCCCATAACAGATACCTCGGGGTAGATAAAGATTGCTTAACCAAGACATAAAATGCCAAAACCAGAAAAATCTTGATAAATGTACCTGATTTAAACTTAAGAATTTCTGTTATAAAGCTCATAAAAAGGCAAACTAGAAGAGAACATTTTTGCTACATTTATAACCGACAAGAGACTGTTACACAGAATATATAAAGAATTTCTACAAACCAATAAGAGAAAAAGAAAAAACAAACCTCAAACAGGGAAAACCGGGTAATAGATCAGAACAAGAATGTCAAAAAGAAGAAAATCTAATATCCAAAATACACAATAAAAGGTGCTTCACCTCCTTCATAATCGGGAAAAGCAAATGAAATTGGCAAGACTCGAAGTCTTACAACGTCAAGTGTTGATGAGGACATGTAGCAAAGGAGCATCCCATACAATGCTAAGGGGAGTGTAAAGGGTACAAGTACTGTGTAAAACAACTTGAATTAGCTAATAAAGTTGAAGATAAACATATCATGTGACTGGGTAGCTTTCTTCTTGGGTATAAACCCAGAGAAACTTCTAGTAGTACACCAGAATATGTGTATACAGGTACAACTGAAAGCAACCTAAATGTCCAACAAAAAATTAACTGGATTTTTTTTAGAGGGTGCTGTATTCACTTAATAGAATATTCTTTTTTTTTAATGTTTTTATTTATTTTTGAGAGAGAGAGAGACAGAGCATGAGTGGGGGAGGAGCAGAGAGAGAGGAAGACACAGAATCCAAAGCAGGCTCCAGGTTCTGAGCTATCAGCACAGAGCTGGACACGGGGCTTGAACTCGTGAACCACGAGATCATGACCTGAACCGAAGTTGGACGCTCAACCGACTGAGCCACCCAGGTGCCCCCATAGAATATTTTATAATAGTGAGAGTACGTGAACAGTCACACGTAGCATCTTCAAGAAGCTTACAAACAATATTGAGTAAATGCAGTCAGACATAGGATACATTCACTATGGTTCCACATACGTATAATTCAAAAACAGGATAATCTCAACTAGATTGTTTAGGGATGCATTTCTCAGAGACAAAAATATCTCTAAAAAGCAAAGATGTGATTATCGAAAATACCAGGACAGGGGTTCGACCCTGGGGGAACAACAGATGTGAAAAGGAAATTTGGAGCCTGGTAACTCTGTGTGCTCAATTCTGTGGCTTTTACAGGAGTGTTTGCTTTATAAGCGTTCATCAAGCAACAATTCATACAGATTGTATGCGCTTTCGGTGTGCTGTATTTCAAAACAAAACAAGGAAAAATGATTTACACCAAAAAAACGCGTCTAGGAAGTCCTGGACTTCAAAAATGAAAGCAAGAATTTGTAGGTAGCAGGTAATTCTGTGTAATCTTGCCCAATTGGGTGTCTGGTGTTGGCTGATGGCTTTGATGTCCCAGTCACCAAGAGGGAGACAGATTTAATAGCTGTGTTTAAAGTGTCAAATGCAAGAACAGTAAGAGTCTTCTTTTTTTACTAATTCTCTTCAAGCTCAAGCACCTTTTCGTTATAATGGTCTATTTTCCCATCTATCAGAGACAATTAACCCCCCCCACCCCCAGCAGCAGCCAAGGTCTTATGCCAGCCACTCCCTCTGGCCCCTGGAATAGACTTCCAGTCTTATCTAAGTGGAGCTGGAATCACCACATGGTCAAGGTAGTCAAGAAAGACAGCCATGACAACAATCTAACAAAAGCAAAGACACAGAACGATGGGACATGTCAGTCGTAGAAAGCAAGCTTAAGGAATTGAGGGCAACAAAAGAACTTTCACAGCCAAGGGATGCACTTCCATTTACAAACTGCATTTTGTTTTTCAGGCAGTGAGTTCATCCTCATTTAAGAACTGAAAATGCAGCTTGCTTTCTCAGGTGCATTATTTCCAAGGGGATGTGAGTGCCCCAGATGGTTCTGCTCACAGTGCCCCATCGATTACCGCGCTCTGCCCCCTGCAAGCCGTGGATCTATTGGAGTCTAACTGACTGGGGACTGTCTGTTGTTTTGGTTTCAAAGCAACTCTGTCCTGAGTGACACTCACACGAGCCAAATAATGGCGAGGGACCAGATAAAAGCTGGCCGTGAGAAACCTCGGTCGCTGGTTATTTCTTCCACAAAACTGAATATATTACTACGGCTATTGTCAACAATCATGGCGCCGACCATGGTATTCTCACCATCTGGATGACAGCGCCTGAGAACCCAAGTGGGGGGGGGGGGAGGGGGCTAGTCTGAGCCACAGTCAGAATGGCAAGGACAGTAATTCGTACCTCTCACGGGATTCGCTGAAAAGCTGAATGAACAAAAGTGAGTAGAAAACAGTAGTCTCAAGGAGGTAAAAGGACTGTGTGCACACTGTTGTGAAATGTTAAGTCAACAATCCCTTGGTGGATTGCTCCTATCGGGCAGGCTGTGAACTCCCAGAGACCTAAGCTAGGAGTGTGAGCGTGTGTGCCTGCGTGCACATGTGTGCGGGTTCAGCTTTAAGTGAAGGAAGTGGCCATAGGAGAGGAGGGGGCGAGATAGGCAGGAACGGAGTCCAAAGAAGACACGCAAAAAGGAGACACCACGATCTAACTACCCTTCCGCCGGACAAGCAAACGCTCGGTTGAACCTTCGAGAAATCAGGGGCCACCGTGGGTTGTTGGGACAAATGCCCCTGCTGCTGTCTGCGAGACTGGACACCCTGGTGACGGCAGCCCACTGTCCAGACCTGCCCTCCCTATCCTCTGCCCTCACCCCTCCCCGCCCCCCACAGCCCACCTGCTTGCCCCGCAGCTCACGTCCCCAGGCTCCGGGTGCCTTTGAATCTGCCCAAGGCGCCAAACAACAAGCCAGATAAAAACGAATAGGGAATAACAACCTAAGGAACCCAGACTAAGGAGAAGGCTCCCTTCCTATCAGAATTTCTGGTGCCTTGGGTTAGTTTGGGTCTGCAGAGGACAGGTGTGTGAGGGGCTCAAGGGGAGAGAGCAGGAGGAGGCGTGAGGCTGGGAGGCAGGGCTCTTATTGGGGGGGTTGGGAGAGAAAAAAGGGGGAGCATGAATCTCAGACTGCAGGAAAAATGGCTCGGCCAAGTCCAGGGGCAATTCTGGGGCCAACGTCACCCATCAGAGGAGTCCTGTGTCATGCCCAGTCACTGGCTCGCTGCGGCCTGCTGGAGGGAGGCCTTGGTGTACCTGTGGGGGGAGATGAGAGGGGGCAGCAGAGGGGGCCGTTGGCCAATTACGCTTCCTGGGGCAGGAGACAGATCTGAGCAGCTGCCTTTCAAGAAACATGTTCCCTACCTAGTGGTCACCTTAAAAATTAAAATTTTTAAATTTTAAAAATTAAAAATACCCATTTTGGAGGCGCCTGGGGGGCTCAGTCTGTTAAGCCTCCGGCTCTTGATTTCAGCTCAGGTCATGATCTCACGGTTCGCGGGTTCAAGCCCCGAGTCAGGCTCTGTGCTGACAGTACGGAGCCTGCTTGGGATTCTCTCTCTCTGCCCCTCCCCTGCTTATACACGTGCATGCTTGTTCTCTCTCTCTCTCAAAGTAAATAAATAAACTTAAAAAAAAAAAAATACGCCCCTTCTTATCGTCAAACCCAGCACTGAGGTCACAAACTGACAGCAATGGGCAGAATCTGGCAAAGACAGTTTTTTATTTTTGTTGTGCTTTTGGATCTGAGAACTGAATGATGTTTTTTAAAACTTTTGAGCTAATTACCAACATTTTAAAAGCAAGACATTTTACTTGTTAAAAAAAATCCAGATTTCCAGCTTTTCTTGAAATGAAATGCCTCGGGCCCACGTTCCCTGGAGTTGGCAGACAAACAGCATCCGCCGCACGTGGACTTTCCCCCTCCAGTTGGCCACAGTCCCCCCACCCCACCCCGCCGCTCGCTTGCATGGGCTGCCCCTGCACTCATTCGCTCTACTCGGGTCATTTCAACTTTTGACTTGCCTGCATTTGAGCCTGTGTCACTGTCAGAATATAAGCATTCAAAACTATTTTTTTAAGTTTCTTTATTTATTTTTAGAGATGGGGGTGGGCAGGGGAAGGGGCAGAGAGGGAGGGAGAGAGAGAGAATCCCAAGGAGGCTCCACACTGTCAGCGCAGAGCCACGTGCAGGGCTCGAACTCACAAACTGAGAATCTAGGCATTTTTGAGGCATGATTCTGTCTGTTTGGATGATTGATGTGACCAAAGGCCTGGAACAGCGCCGGGCACATAGGCTGCTCCGTGAGTGTCTGTGCGATGATGTGGCACGCGCATGGTGTTGGGTGTTGGAAGAAACCGTTGGGGTTGGCCGGCAGTGGAGAAAAAGAACTTGTTTCCAAGTTTTGTCAGGATGTAACCTCGTTCAACCCACACATGACGCAGCTGGCAGCTAGAGGACAAGATGAGCCCCCAGACACAGGAGCAGAGTGCTCTCGTTCTCAGGAACGTGTGGGGCCAGTGTAGCTGCAGAGGGAGCAGAGAGGGTGTGCACGCAGCAGCAGAAGCTTCCCCATGGCACATCCTCTCACGCAGGAATGCTTTCTTGCTCTCCCACGCTTGGGAGGAAGGAGTAGGTTTGCACACGGCAACCACGCTTATCTCCGCTCCAGCCCCAGCCCTGCACGAAGCATTGCTACAAAATACCCACCGGGCCCCGATCCAGGGCAGCCGGGTGTGAGGGGTCCTCACCCCAGAGCTAACGCACGCTTAGGTGTAATGGAAAGGATCAAGCTCCGTGGCGATGTGATGTGCGCTCCTCAAAGGGCGTGAAAGTGCTTGCGGACAAGTGGTAGAAATCAGAGAAGCGCCTGCAGGAGCACAAGTCCCCCGTGGTGTCTCACTAGTCCTGAAAATGACTGCCAGATGGCAGGGGCGAGCAGGCCCCTGCAATCTGATTAGCAGGAGGGACTGGCAAATCCATTAGGAGCAAAGAGGGCTCCTTCAGGTCCATTTGACTTGCTAAAAACAAGCAATGTTAAGTTTTTAAAAATGAGTCCATTTTCCGACTCATCTCTCACTGTCTTACATTTGTTGCAACCATTTCCAGCTAAAAGAGGAGAGGTGTGTGCTTTGAGACCTAACTTTGCTGCTATTAAAAATCAAAGTTGGATGTAAGCCTGACACAGGCAGAGAGCTAGAACCTCTGGATTCTTCGCGACCTGCTCTGTCAGCCTCGTCTGCAGAAAATCAGCCAGGGGAAAGGGGGAGTCGCTCTGATGGAGCACCTTCGGAGCATCGGGCTGTACAGTCCTCTGCACATGTTTGGTCACATAATTCCCTGTTCCAGGGGTTAAGGAGGAGGTGTATAAAGAACCCACTAGAATGCAAAATAGTGCAGCTGTTATGGAAAACAGTAGGGAGGTGCCTCAAAAAAAAAAAAAAAAAATAGAACTCTCAAATGGTCCAGCAAGCCCACTGCTGAGCATTTACCCAAATGAATTGAACTCAAGATCTCCTGAGAAACTTAACAGAAGACCATGGGGCAGGGGAAGGGAAAAAAAAAAAAAAGGTTAGAGAGGGAGGGAGCCAAACCATAAGAGACTCTTAAAAACTGAGAACAAACTGAGGGTTGATGGGGGGTGGGAGGGAGGGGAGGGTGGGTGATGGGCATTGAGGAGGGCACCTGTTGGGATGAGCACTGGGTGTTGTATGGAAACCAATTTGACAATAAATTTCATATTAAAAAAATTAAAAAAAAAAGAAATAGATTGCCTATATAAATCTAGTTTATCAATTGCTCTTCATATCAGTTTTAATATCCTGCTGGTTCCCTCACTACTTACCAAGTTAAATAAAATTTTTGACCTGTGTTCGTTTTCTTCTTTAAAAACAAAAAGAAATCAAGATCTCAAAGGCAACCTACTGAATGGAAAAAAATATATGTTTGCAAATCATGTCTCTGATAGGCGGTTAATCTCCAAAATATAGACGAACTCCTGCAAACTCAATAGCAAAAAGACAAACGATTCAATTAAAAATGGGCAGAAGATCTAAATAGACAGAGTTTTAAGGAAAACATACAGAGAACTGACAGGTATTCGAAATATGCTCAGTATCACTCATCATCAGGGAAATGCAAATCGAAACCACCGTGAGATATCACCTCACACTTGGCAGAATGGCTATGACCAAAAAGATACAAAATATCTTATTTCATGCTCTGGTGAGCACGTGGGGAAAAAGGGAACCCTTGTGCACTGTTGGTGGGAATGCAGACTGGTGCAGCCACTGTGGAAAACCTCGAAATGGAAGAGTCCTCAAAAATAAAAAATAGAACTATGCTATGACCCAGCAATTTCACTTCTGGGTATTTAACCAAAGAAAACAAAAATGCTTATTTGAAAAGACATCTGCACTCCCATATTCATTACAGCATTATTTGTAATAGCCAAGACATGAAAACAATTTAAGTGTCTATTGACGGATGAACAGATAAACAAGATATAGTATATATACCATGGAATACTCTTCAGCCATGACAAAGAATGAAATCCTGCCATTTGTGGTAACATGAGTGGACCTTGAGGGCATTGTGTTAAGTGAAATAAGTCAGAGAAAGATGAAAACAATATAATCTCACTTACATGTGAAATCAAAAAAAAAAAAAAAAAAAAAACTAATTTCATCGATACAGAGAACAGATTAGATTGGTGGTTGCCAGAAGTGAGGGTTGGAAGATGGGCCAAATAGGTGAAGAGGGTCAAAGGGTAAAAACTTCTAGTTATAAAATAAATAAACTCTAAGGATACAATGTACCGCATGGTGACTATAGTTAATAATACTGTATTGCACAATTGAATGTTGCCAAGAGAGTAAATCTTACAAGTTTCCATCAGAGGAAAAAACATTTGTAACTCTGCGTGGTGGTGGACATTAACTATACTCATTGGGGTGATGATTTCACAATATGCAAATACTGAGTCATTATGTTGCACACCTGAAAGTAACATAATGTGAAATGTCGATTGTACCTTCATTAAAAAAAAAAAAAATCTCCAAAAGATATCTGGAGTCCCGTGTTCATTACAGCATTATCCGCAATAGCCAAGACATGGAAACAACCTCAATGTCCTCCGACAGGTGAATGGATAAAGACACTCTATGTATACATACAATGAAATACTATTCGGCCATTTAAAAGAAGGATATTCTGCAGTATGCAATATGGACAACCTCTGAGGATGTTGTACCAAGTGACACTGTCCAATCACAAAAAGACAACACTGCCTCATTCCACTTACGTGAGCTATCTGAACTAGTCGAACTCCTAGACTCGGAGAATGGGATGCTGGCTGCCAGGATGGGGGGTGACGAGTTACTAATCCACGGTCGTGAAGTTTCTGTCAAGCAAGATGAACAGCCAAACAGATCTGCCGGACAACACTGTACCTCTAGTCGACGATAATGTATTGGACACTTAAAACTTTGTTAAGGGGCGCCTGGGTGGCTCAGTCAGTTAAGCAGCTGACTTCGGCTCAGGCCATGATCTCGCAGTTCATGGGTTCGAGCCCCATGTCGGGCTCTGTGCTGACAGCTCAGAGTCTGGAGCCTGCTTCCGATTCTGTGTCTCCCTCTCTCTCTCTCTCTTCCTCCCCTGCTCATTCTCTGTCTCTCTGTGTCTCTCAAAAATAAATAAACGTTAAAAAAAATTAAACAAAACAAAACAAAATTTTGTTAAGACAGTAGATCTCATGGAAAGTGCTCTTTCCCTGACATGGCTCCTTAGCTCTATCCCACCTCTGTCTTGAGTCTTATTACTATATATCCCATCAGCCAATAGATTTTAGAACTTTATATTCTATAGAGCATATAATGGAAACAAGGAACAGATTTCTCCTGAATTAAAAATATACTGCAACATTAAATAGACTTTTCAAGCCAAACCCTTTCCCCCAAACAAGAGTCTGATGCAGGCTTTGCCGACCTAATTGCATAGAGAGCTGTTGAGGCCCAAAGATCATCACCGACATTTTCTCCCTACTGCTGGGATCTAACTTTGTATTTTTCGACCTCTGTTTCTTGAGGACTTCCCTCTCAGTAGTCAATACTCAACAATCTGTTTTCCAAACACATAGCTTCAAAACCATGGAAGCCGCGAATAAGAGAAAACTATGAAGATGATCATATAAATAGCAATCATTTGTGTTGGCATCACCTTGGTGGTGATGCTGGTAAGCAAGGGCCTGTCTGAACACACTCTTCCCTTCAAAAGCTCTGGCCAAAAAAAGAAAATCCTCCCAGGACGCTCAGCCTAATACACTCCAGGGTCTGGTCTCAACGAATGGCAGAGCATGTCACCAGTGACAGGCAGAAGACTGGATTCTTTGGCCAAAGCTAGAGCCTAGTGCTGAGACCAAACAGGGGTTTTCTCATCTGAACCCTAGTTTTCCCACCCGCCCCCCACAACTGAAGACAACTGGTCTCACAAGAGTGAGCTGCAACAAAACAAGCTAAGGACAACCTTCCCTGGGGTAGGAAGCAGGAACCCTATCCTACCATGCTTCCTCTGGGCAGAAGGCACAGACCAGCACTTGTACTCGAACATACATCTGAGGGAGCAGTCAGGGGTCCCTGTCCGGCCCACCATTTGTGTAAGAAAAAGAGGCAAGAAAGGGAGCATATCCATGCCAACTCTCCCACCCCATGAAAAGAGATAGCTTCTGCAGAAGTTTTCCTTCGTTTCCTGGAAGGCAAGGTGGCCTACCTTACAGCTCCACATTATCACTCAGTACCTACACACCTAGAAGATTAAGCCCATTAATGCAATGGTAAAGAAGAAAGGCATTCCTTGATGCGCCAGAAACTGTGAGGCATTCCAGAAAGATGGCAAGCGACAGGGCACAGTCGGAGGAGCAAGACCCACAGGAGGGCCCTGCGACAAGAAGACAGAGGGACGCCACATTGCCCCAGGAGCAAGCAGCCAGTCTGGGGCTGCGATCACAGGGGCACTGGCAAGGTGAAACCCCGTGGCAACTCAGCAAAGGAGGAGGATGGTTGACCTCCGTGTACCTTCTCCTGTCCTCAGGTCAGGGTAGGACCACCTCCAGGCGGATGAAGGAAGAGCAGGATCTGGACCAAGGGAAGTAATTCTGGAAGATCAGTCTGGCTGCTCGGTGGAGAACAGACTGTATGAGGTGCCCGGGCAAAGCAGGAGGCTGGTGAGTGTGGCTGTAGACTCCCAGGGAACAGATAATGGCGGCCTGGACTAGAGTGTGAGCGGTAGAATGGAGAGGAAGACGTCGAGTCAAGGGACATTCGGGACGTGAAACCAACAAAACAAGCTCATGGAGGGGTGTCTGGGTGGCTCGGTCGGTTAGGTGTCTGCCTTTGGCTCAGATCATGATCTCAGGGTTAGTGGGTTCGAGCCCCACACTGGGCTCTGTGGTGACAACACAGAGCCGGCTTCAAATCTTCTGTCCCCCTCTTGCTCTCTGCCCCTCCCCTGCTTGTTCTTTCTCTCTCTGTCTCTGTATCTATGTCTCTCTCTTCCTCTCTCATAAATAAATAAATAAATAAATAAATAAATAAATAAATAAAAACAAGGTCATGGACTATGGAAGACTGAATTTCCCACTCAGCTTGTGGATGTGTAAGGCAATGCCCTTAGCACACTTCAGCCCTACTTACCTCCCAAAGTTTATGCTGTTCTCCTCATGTTTGTAGTCAACACACATATTAAACATCTCAATACATTATTCTTGTTGATTTTTGCCGGTACACATTTCTGTTTCTGTTGGTCTCCCTTTCAGCACTCCATGTCTCCATCTGGGATCACTTTCCTCCTGACTGAAAAACTCCCTCCGTCGCGTCCTTCGGTGAAGATGTGCTCTGGGCAAGTCATCCTAATTTTTGCTTCTCTGAAAGTGTTTTTATTCCACCTTCATTTTTGAAGAATATCGCCACGAGTGAAAGGATTCTAGGCTTCTTTCATTGCTTTGAGGAAATTATTCAATTGCGTTGAGACTCCCATGATTTCCCATCAGAAGTCAGCTGTTGATCTTGCTATTTCAAAGAACTGTCTTTTCAACACCTCTGACTGTTTTTAAGATTTCCTTTTATCTTTGGTCTTCAGAAATTACAGTGACGTGTCCAAGGCAGTTTCCTTTGTATTTATCCTCTTGGGGCTCACCAGCTTGATTCTGAGGATAGATGTCTTTGAACATTTTTTGGAAGTTTTGTGAAATTCTTGGCCATGATTCCTTCAAGTATTGCTTATGCCCATTGCGTCTTTCTCCTATCTTTGTGGAACTACAATTATACCCTTTCATTATGTTCCATGTGGCTCTTACTTTCTCTTCTTCCCATCTAATCTTTTGACTTTTTGTGCTAGCCTTTCACAGACTTGTTTCTGGCTCACCAATTCTCTCTACAGTACCTCAATATAATGTTACGCCCATTCACTGAGATCTGAATTTAATTTATTTTTATTTTTCTATTATAGAATTCCAATGTTTCCTTTCTGTGGTTTCTAGTTCCCTGCTGAAATTCTTCATCTTGTAATTTTATGTCTTAAACACATTAATTATATGTATTTGGCGTTCCTGTATAAGAACTCTATTTTTTACTGTTTAATTATCTTTTTCTCTTGGTTTTGGTCAAGTCTTACCCTTTTGTATACCTGTATACTTTTTAATTGAGTGCCAATGTTGTGTTCATACACAATTTTTCATAAAATTATATAGGCATTCAAGGCTTTGGATAAGATTATCATCATCCAGAGTGGATTTAATTTTTCCCCTCGCAGATCATTTTACCCCTGTCTGGGGATTAAGCTGGCTGGGAGTTGGTTTTTAGCCTTTGTAACTTCTGCAATGTTTCCAATTCAGCCTTACTCTGAGGGTGTAGCCTTCTGCAGGACAACAAAAAGCCTGGAGTAAGTGACTTCTTCTTAGAAGGTCCTACACTATAGTTTTCCACCCTCCAGCCTTGTGACACTACCAAAAGCTTTGCTCAGAAACAACCTCTCAGATGTCACTTTTTTTTTCTGATTCTGCATTTGCCTTTTGGGCAAAAACAGCTCCAAACACCAGACACCTCTCTTCATTTTTCATTTTTTCTGTATCTTAGTCCTACAAAGGCTCACTGCTTCTATGGCTCTTTGAAGCATTCAAATACAGGTCTGCATATGCGTGTGTGCATGTGCGTTCTGGTTTTTTCTTTACTCCCCATCAATCCAAAACCACCTAGTCAGCCAAAAGCAGAAGGTGGCAAAGGATGATGCTTATGTTTCTGACTTGCTTAATAGAATTAATGATCGTGTCATGCACCTTAACAGGGAATTGTAGAAAAGAACTCTGTACAGGAAAGAGTTACCATAGCAGGCCTCACTGCTATCCTTTGAAAGGCCTCTTTAGAAGGTTGGACCCTCTGTGTCATCTGGGAGCTTGATTTCAGGTAGGTTTCTGCCATTAACTGATAAGAATGGCTCACTGTGCCTAAACCAGGTTAATAACAATTGGTTTCAGCTGAACATCTGCTTGCCTTCTTGGAGTCTGGAATTTGAGTACGTGCCAGGCAGGGGGTACATATGTGATCAGCTCCCAATAACAATCCTGGGCATTGAAGCTCTAATGAGCTTCCCTCGATGGCAACATTCCACACATGTTGTCCTAACTCACTGCTGGGAGAAATTAAGTGCATCCCGTGTGGATCCACTGGGAGAGGACTCTTGAAAGCTAGCACCAGATTTCCCCCAGACTTCACCCCGTGTGCCATTTCCTTTGCTGATCGTGATTGGTATTCTTTCTCTATAATAGATCACAGCCATGGGCATGATTATATTCTCAGTCCTTAGTCCTTCTAGTGGATCACTGGTCTTAAGGACCTTTCAACACAGACCAATTGTTTTGGGGAAAATAATGATTTCAGACTTGGCTGGACTAAGTTTGAGGTATTCTTTTTATCTTACTTGACCTGTTATTTATTCATTGTTTTACCAAATACTTCTTTGATTCTCGTTTGATCTTTCCACTGCACCAACATCACTGACCATCCATCTTTCTAGAAACATGACTACCTTTGCCTTTTATAACACAGCCACCACCAGGTTTACGTCTTATTCTCTCCCTCTGGCAAACTTACAAGCACCTAACTTTAGATTCCTGGGTCCTCATTTCTTCTTACTTGGTCCACTCTGCCTGGGCAATGTCATCCACACCTACTGCTTCAAATACCTCTTATCAAAAAGGGATTCATGTTTACAGTTTTGACCACGATCTCTCTCCCTTTCAGGCTTTATAACTGGATATTCCTCAGCCTACCTATCTCTCAGGTATCTCAGAGTTACCTCAAATGCTGGGTCATGCCAGAATCCTCAGAAGAAAAGCAGTCCACGTGCTTTGCGTCACTACACCTACTCTCTTCCACTTTTCCCTACCTCCTGTTCCTGAATGGGCCTGCACCCTTGGTCTCTTGTGTGTTAGCTATCACATGGTGTCTTTGAGGTTTGGACAACAAGACTTTATCGAGTGCCTACTACACATTCTGCTAGACACTAAGGATATGATGAGGAATAACGCACAGACTCACTCTTCAAGGGCTATACAGACTAATAAATAATGGCAGACAGAAAAGTAAACAAGTACCCAAAAGTATGATGCCTGTGATTACAGAACAAAGTCGAGACTACTGTGAGCCCACAAAAGGGTAAGTGATAAGATTTCCCAGAAGATGGAGGGAAAGTTACTTGAGCTACATTTTGAAAGCTCAGTCTGTTCTCCACAAAAATAGGAAGGGTCAAATGTACGACAGGGAGAAAGAGATCTGTCAAAGTCACTATTCCTGTGGAAAAAGCCACAACAGAAAATGTCCCAGGAACTCATTTAAAATTCAGGGTATTAATTCTCTTAAAATAGCAATCATTTGAAAACCCAAGTACCAGAAGAGTCTAAGGAAATAAGAAAGAACTAATGTTTCTAGTTTTGCTGAGTGATGCAGGCTTTGAATGATTAAGTTTCTGGACAGGTCTGTCTCTGTCGGATCTCATGAGAGCAGCGGGTATGCACCCTCCCTTCATGAAAGTAAGAGATGAGAGCCAAATTCAAGCTCTAGGAGACAACCAAATGAATGAGAGCAAAAAGAATTGTCAGGGGAAATCATAAAAAGGAAGGAATTAAGATAAGGAAGCCAATCAAAGATCCCAATTGGAGAAGCGAGATATCTTCCCTAGATAATTTTTTTTAAGATTTGTTTTTAAGTAATCTCTACACCCAACATGGGGCTCAGACTCATGACCCCAAGATCAAGAGTCTCATGCTCTACCGACTGAGCCAGCCAGGAGCTCCATTCCCCAGACAATTATTTTTTCCCCCAGATAATTCTTGAACACTACAAGCTGGATAAAGGAGAGGCGCTTGGGCAGTGCCTCCGTTTGACCATGTCCTTTCCAAGGTTGGCCAAAGAACAGTTGTTATTTCAGAGGTTGGCTGTGTTCACACTGACATCATGTTTTCCTGTGGCCAATGCCGCGGTTAGTACTCACAGCAAGGGATGGGTGATGAATGACTTTCTGGCAGCATTAAAATCACACCACAGTGTCCACCCTGCCTGACCCAACTACATTCCTGGATACAGACATAAGAACCCCAGGCCCTGGCTCACCAGAGCAACAGAGTCCCTCTTTCTTGTCCCCCACTGCTCAGACTTAGCCCAGGGGGGAGCACATTCTATGGGAGGAATTTTACCCCACAAATTTTGTCTCCTCATGAGTAAAAAGTGACCCATGAGGGGCATCTGGGTAGCTCAGTTGGTTAAGCATCCCACTCTTGGTTTCAGCTCAGGTCATGATCTCACAGTTTGGGAGTTCAAGTCCTGTGTCAGGCTCTGTGCTGGCAGGGTGGAGCCTGCTTGGGATTCTCTCTCTCCTTCTCTCTCTACCACTCCCCTGCTCACTCATACTCCCTCTTTCGCTCTCTCTCTCTCTCTCCCTCAAAATAAATAAACTTAGAAAAATTTTAAGTGCCACCTGAAATCTTTTCTCTGCCCAAAATAGTGCCCAAAGGAGAATACTAACTCAATAAGTGGTTGTTCAGTTCACCACTGTCAAGCATTTTCTGTGGGCAAGTGGCTACCATAAAATGCACTGAACATTTTAACCTGTCCAAGACATGATCTCTACGCACATCTTTAGAAATGAACAATTCAACCAAAGTATTAAAATTAGTCTACCTTCAGCAAACCCAAGGATCAAAGAGTAAATCTCCAATATGGACATATGCTCAGGGCAGAAAAAAAAAATCAATAGAAATAAAGTGATTGCAAATAATCTTGACTCATGGCTGACTTCAAAAATATAGATTTTATTATATAATAAAGTTATATATGTGTTTATAAGTATACTAATATAATATATAGTCTTTTTCTCTAGATCAACAAAAATAACTTTATTTATGTATACTTATTTTTGCTTCCAGGTTTATAGACCCTTTTTATAGCACTGTGGTCTTGAAAAACAAGAAAGAAAATATTTCCTGCAATTTTTCTCAAAAGGTTCCATATGGTTCAGAGAACTTAGCAATAGGCATATAGACATAGCAGTGTAATTCACACCCAACTATGTAATTTTTTACTTTCTAGACTATTACCATTAGCTGGATTGAAGGATGAATTCTCCAGAGCAGTTCACACCAACAAAGACAGAATCATATATATGGGCACAGGTTCTAATTTTCATACTAATTTTCCCTTTTGAGAAAGTCCACTGCTGAAGCCAGCGGAATAATAATACTAATTCAAAACCCCAAACCCTAATACAATGTTCCACCCATCACTCCGGGTAACAGAACGAGCAGGCTGGACTTAGACATTCAATCAGGTATTTCCAAATAGCCCTCACCCTTTCTTTTTTCCATTGCCCTTACAACAACTTTGGGATTTTCTATCTAAAACTGAAATATGATACATGAATACAAAGAAAGACAGACATGTCCAGAAATGAATTTCACCTGTACATTTACCCCACCCTCAGGCCACTAATCAAAGATTATTTAGGTAGATTAATTAAACAGTTTAATTATAACACGTGAAGAAATAATTTGTTAATTAAGCTGGGGAAATATTATATGCAGGCAAAAGATCATAATTACACTATCTGTCAGGCACAACCATACTGACTTGGAGAAATAGCACGTCTAATCCTGAAATTCACTGGTGCCCTGTTATCGTTAAGTCATCCATTAATTCCATTAATCATTAATCTGACAGATAATGTTCTGGCCTAATTATAAATGCAACCATTTCTGAGCGTTTATGGCACATCAGGACCGCTAAACTTCAAAGACATCATCATTCAGATAATCCTCGTGGCAACCCAGCGAGATAGGACTCTTCTGATTCTCATTTTATATATGAGAAAACAAAGAATTCAGAAGGCTACACAACTTGTCTTGAATTTGAAACTAATGAGTGGAGGTCCTGAGATCAAGGTGGCACCCGCCTCTGGAACCCACTGTGCTATCCCCTGACAAACCTTCCCCAACATTTCTCTCTGGCATATTCTCTTTGTCTCTGATGGGCCCTCAGGACTCCAGGCTGGCAGGCTCCTAAAAGGCTCCTAAAAGGCTCCCCTTAGATTCCACATAGCCCAAAGAATCTAGCCTACTCTCTTCGTGCCCTGCACAGGAAGACTGAGAGAAGCCACTCACTCTCACTCAATCAAAAGGGCTGCTGTCTTTTTTTTTTTTACCTCCCCTCATATTGCAAGAATATTCCAAATATGTAAAATATTATCAAAACTCTCCTACCAACCCAATTCTCAATAGTGACTGTGATAAAAACAAAGTACTACCATGGAACGAGTTGGGTAATTCAAAGTTACCTCATTTTACAGCATCAGTGATATCTTCCCAAATTGATAAAATTATTGTAAACGCAAAATAGGCAACATAACAAAATCATCTAACGTATCTTCTCTGCATTTGATATTTTAAACTACGTCCTTCATTTTTCTTACTTTATTGGTGTAAATTGGACAATTATTTTTCTTTGGAGGAACTGATCTCACTTTGAGATTATGTCCAGCCTACTTTTTTGGTTTTAAAAGTCCTTTCTTTTAGGAAATTATGGAGCTAGTAAGTGCCTCTAGTTTTATTTTGTTTTGTTTTCAACCATACCTATATGGCAAAGTAAGGTGTTAACAGTGTTACATTTATCAGGAAAAACTATTGTTGTGATTGACTTTAAGCAAATTTGCAAAACCTAGAAGTCTAGAAAGTACTCCGTCTCTTGAAAGGCTCCCCAGCAACCATCCCTCAGGCCAATACTTGGAGGTCCCATTTTGTGCTCCGAGTTAGGCCATCAGGACCAAAGTGGAATCTCAAAGTCCTACAAGAGCTCACCGCCAGAGGGTTTTCCCTTTCTTTTTTCTTTTATTCCTGGTCAAAGGTTTAGTTGGGTTCCTGTTGGGTCTGAGCCCCCATGCCAGGAGACTTTGTTGCTCCACAAGTGAAAGCCCCGGACTTGGGAGTCATACGTGGAGTCCTCTCTGTCTGGGCAATCACTCGATCTCCCTCACTTTCTGTTTCTAAGTCCAGGTGAAATATCTCTCAAGATCATACTTTGATCTCACCTGTTATGTGATTCCGTCAACTTTCAGTCTTTAAGCCAAATCAGTCAGTTTTAAGCAGAAGACCCTTATCCACTCACACCTGGGGGTTTTTTGGTGGTCAGACAATAGCCACCCTTCCAAAACATCTTGTGTGCTAAGGGAGACACCATTAAGGGGGATGTGGCTCTTTTCTGAGTCTGTGAAGCCCAAACAGGGATGAGAAAACCTACTAGGCACAATGCTTTCACAGCCATGGAGTGGGGAGGCAGATATCATCTCCCTCTTCCATTTGATCACACACTCAAATGACTTTAGGACCCATGTAGGCAAAATCAACAAGGAAGAGGACAGGAGCCAACTGGGAGTGGGGAGGACCATAGGAAACTGGAAAGGGGGCCTCCTGCCAACAGACATCCAGATTCAGATATTTTTTTAAGTTTATTATTATTATTTTTTTGAGGGGGAGAGAGAGAGAGAGGGAGAGAGAGAGAGAGCACACATGAGTGGGGAAGGGGCAGAGAGAGAGGGAGAGAAAATCCCAAGCATGCTCCACATGGTCAGCACAGAGCCCAATGCAGGGCTTGATCCCACAACCGTGAAATCATGGTCTGAGCCAAAATCAAGAGTTGGATGCTCAACCAACTGAGCCACCCAAGCACCCCCAAATTCAGATACTTTTACAACTCTGTGCTGTCACCTGAATTCAGCCTCCTGCTGCCAGCTTGAATTTGAAACTAATGAGTGGAGGTCCTCTCCACTCCACTTGGAATCTCTCCAAGTTCAGATCTAGACTGTCTGGTCACCGAGAAAGAGTGTTGGTTCTTGGGAGACACCCTTGTGTGAGCTTGGTCCAATGCCAGCAATAGGAAAGGATTAGCATGTGGCACTCACAGGGCTGTGTGACAGCACACATCCTTCACGTTGTGTGAGATTCCCTAGTCTTACCCCAAAACTGCCCTCAGGCTTTGTGGGGAAGAAAAGGAACTTAGTGCATCATTGGCCAGCATTGACCATTCTGCTGAAACTCCAGTGTTAGCCATGACCTGATGTCTCAGACATGACGATTGCCCAGAGGGGAGGGGAATACTTGGGAATGGGGGAAGGGGTATAACAGTTCCCCAAAAGTGAGTGGTAATTCTTTTGTGGTAGGCTAGAAAAAAAGAGATTTTTACTGATTGGCACATATTGGGCAAGGTGGCAGGTGAGCCCTGGGGTGGGGCAGGGTGAACTGTTTGGAGAGAGTTCAACACTAAATGCTTTCTTGTAGACCTCAGGCAACTGTTCTATTGTGTGCCTATGTTGTAATTCCCCTCTTAAATTACCCCAGCTTTTCAGGGAAGACACTATCTAACCAGTGTGGTAGCTCCCGGGGCACTTAAAGGCCAGGTTGAAAGAAGAAAGGGACCCAGCTCCACTCCACCTGTCTGCTGAGACCCTCAGAGAGAGGACCACTCTCTCCGGGCATCTGGAGTTCCCAGTGCTGACAAGAAACACAACATCTGGGGAAGAGAGAGACCCTTTCCCACCTGGACACCCCAGAAGGAAAAGGGAACTGGAACCCACAGAAACCAGCCACCTGCTTGGGGAAGCTGACCTCTGAGAAGCATAGAGGGGAATGGATGATGCCCGAGGACGTCTGAGAGGTTGAAACATGGAGCCAATGCTCTGAGATGGTGCATCAGTGGTGCTGGTGCACTCAGAAGATACGGGAAGGCCCAGGGTAGAGCAAGTGAGACCGTCCCCATATTCATTTCTTTGTGTTGTCCTTAAAACGGGAATTCCAGATCTGCCCGTCTCCTGCCCCTGTACTGATGGCTGTTGACAGCCATGATTGCTCTCTTACAAATTTGGCTAGGAAATCCATCCTTCACAGAAGCCACATGGAACATTCCATCTAGTCCTAAAGCTAAATCTGTCACATTCCAACGGCACGGTCTTTGTCCCATTCTATTTGTGATGAACGTTGCCTCTGCTTTAAAAATATTATTATTCAATAAAACCTTGCCAAATTCGCTTTGCAGAATTACCTTTTCTGGAAAACAGACGGAAGGAGCTACCCTAAAAATGCAAATCGTAACATCACAATGACTTCTTAGTTTTAAAAGTTATGGACACCCCTTCCCAGGAGGGACTAAAAAAGACAGCGACAACAGCTGCAGAAGGAGTGTCAAAAGTAGGAAGTGACCAAAAAACAAAGGGAGGTTGTATTGCTGCAGAGGACATAAAGAATATTCCTCGTCTTCAAAAGTAGTGCACTGAGCACTCACACGTTTAGTTCTGCGGCGTTTATTCAGATAAAGGAACAAAGGCGCAATGAATGCTCAGGATACAGATTATTCCCGAATGTGTCTACACATGCCACAAGGAATACACAGTCCCCGAGATACACATTTAATGCCCTTTCTCCACATTTTGTGCACAGCCTCTCAGATAGGAATAGGAAACCACAGTTTGCAAATACTGCTGATTCACACAGAAGTATTCAGACATTAGACTCCTCCTGAAATGGGTATTTAACACAGAGGCCTCTTTATATTTTCACAACTGGCCTCTCTTGAAATCCTCCGTCCATGAGGGTGGAACATGTAGGCATGTTCCCATTTTGGTATGAAAGTCGTTGGGTTCCTCACTAAACCACAGTTCCCACTGTTGATTAACTCTTCTCCTCCCCTTTTTCTGGAGAGAAAAGAAATTTTAGAAATATTTCTGGGTTTCCAGTAAATGTTAATACTGCCCCTGTGAATAAAATTCAATATATATGCAAAGTCTGCCTCTTTCTACCTTTCGGTTCTTTGTGCTTTTTGAAAAGCAGTCACCACAGGTATTAGAATACAGATATATCGTCTCCTGATTAATACGTTTAGAGGTACATCCAAGAACTAATCCTGTCATTGGTGGTGACAGCGTTCCCCGACACATTCCTCAGGGCTATCCAGCCTATTAACTGCTGTTCTCTGGGTAAATGGCGGACTCGCATGTGCTCTGAGTAGCTCCCATCTCCACAGAGCCAACTGAAATTAAACAGCTGGAAATAGTTTCAAATTTCTGTCTAGGGACCGCTCAATGTATCAGAGCTCAGCATGAATTTCCCACTGAGATAAAAGTGTAAAAGTTGTTCTTTCTTTCTCCACCTTTTGTCGTTGTTGTTGTTGTTAAGGCATCCCCTTTCTACCCTCCCCCCTTCAAGTGAACATCAATAGAACATCACATCTTTCGAGTTCTTATCACAGGTTTGGGGGTGGGGGGGAAGGAGCCCTAAAGTCAGCTGTTGTTCACCTCCTAACGGAGAAATAGATCCAAATCTCGCTGGGGGAAGAAATGAGAGGAGGAGAACACATTACAGCGTGTGGCTGTCATTTCCTTCCACCAGAATTAGGCATAATCCACTAAAACTGGCTTCGCAGAAAGCCAATAACGGGAAGCGTTTTGACTGCCATGTGTGGGGAACATGAGCCATTTGGGGGCTCTCAGTCAATTCATGGGTTCAGAAAACAAATACAATCACCTCAACATCACACAGTTCGGCAGAGTAACATGCAGTATGAAACGGTTCATCTTGGACCGCATCCAGGGTGTTAAGCTGGTCAAACACCAAGAAGTTTCTCAATGGTCCTCCACTTTGCTGGGGGATTTCCCTTTAGACAGTCCACCCCACAGCCAGCACCACCACCTATGGGACGTGTCATAGAATGTGGTTCTCGGAGGATTGCTTGTGATCGTTAGATTGCTTTTTGCTCATTAGAGCCTTGAGCTACTTAACCAGACTCCACAAGCATGAGCATCCAAACAGAGCTGGACATCTCACAAATGGAATCCGACAGCATCCAGGCGTGAACCAAGAACTCTTCTGTCTAAGCAGCGACTGTCAATCACTTAGACAAAGATGAGCCTTTCAAACCTATCTCTCTTCAGTTCGGGGTCGTTTTTACATAGGTCATGTGGCTACATCGTGTTTCTTGGTTCATAGCTATAAGAGTGTTAGTTACAACTGGTTCCAAACACGACAACTGTGTAAGGGTAGAGACGCGGGCAGCAGCTCAATACCCTGTGAATGTGCTTTCGGAGAAACTTCTGGAGCCTGGAGGCACCCATCAGCCTCTTTCACACAGAGGAATAAAATCGTGCAAAACGTTGGGCTGCTGTAGTGCCGCTGAACTGCAACTAAGCTAAGCTAAGGGCATGTTTTTCGGCATCCTTTTCCTCGTGTGTTCCTGGGTTAATGCTGGTCACAAGGGACATTTTGCATGAGATTGGGAATGTACAAGTGAAGTGGCAGCTACATCTTTTTACACTCTGGAAGTTCATGAGGAGATCCAGGCACAGTGACAGCACATACCCATGATCACTGACCCACTGGCTCACCTTGACGGTGAACATTCGAACTGCGGCTCTCCAGTGTCCACAAGGCAGGGTGCAAAATTTACAGGGGGGATGAAACACTAGGTACTCCAGAGGAACAACATGTTAATGCAAAGGTTTTAAAATTTTTTTTAATTAAAATTAATGCAGGAAAATACATGGTGAACAAATTATCAAAATATTGATCGTGATGGGTAACAATGTGAGAATAAGCCATGTCGGAGTCTGGGGCAAAGGGAAAAGTCAGTAATATGGGTCCCATAGCTCATGAGCTCTCCTTCAGCTTGTCCAAAGCCTGGAACAGACGCACGTGCAGCTTTGAGGTGGCCGGCACCTGCTTCTCATGCGGGTCCCCCCTTGGCGTGGATGGAGGCAGTAAGGGACATCTGCAAGTTACATTCTGTCCGTCGCGAGGTCCAGTTCTTTGGCCATGGGTGTTCGGGTCTCTCCACATTCCTATGTGCATCCGGCGGTCCCTCCCCGCTGCCATTCTGGTGGACCCAGAGCGACTTCGTGCTCGGCCCTCACCGCAGACATCAGATGCAGCCGCAGCACCCGGCACTGATGGCTCCCGCCACATCCACGTCCGCGAGAACTAATCCCTAATTTCTGCAATAACCGCATACTCCACACGTCGTGCTTCTGCTTGTCCGACTGACGAGCGTGAATATGTCGATGAGGCGCACGACTCCCGCTGCCGGGGTGGGAGGGGAGAGTCGTGTGGTGGAAATGCCTCCAGCTTTCTCGCTGCTGGTGGGAGCCACTTCTCCGACGGGGTCAAGATACGCCTTCTTTATCTAGATAACCCAAGGCTCTGTATCAGTGGATCCTACTGCTTATAATCGATTTAAAACAGATCATCAGAATGTCCCTAAGTCTCTACCAGGACAGAGACACTCTTCAGAGTTTGGTGTGGTTTCTCGCTTTATCAGCAATAAAAACAAAGCTATAAATCCTCTGAGGAAGGTATAAGATATGCTCAATAAACTCAAATTCCACAAACCTGAACCCCCTTAGACGAAGCTAGTATTGTTGTGTTTAAAAGCACCATTTGCTAAGTTCAGTCAGACTCAAAATATAATTAAAGGTGGAAGATGTTTAAGGTCTGTAAGGATCTTCCCCAGGCTGTGGAATGATGGATTAGTCTGTGCGTAATTTTGGTATTTTGATGAATCCTGGAGCCGAGCTAAGCCGGAGTCTGAGACGGGATCATGAAAAGACTTTCACGATCTCTGGGGAGGACACCTGCTTTGTGGAGAGTTTTGGCTCAGTCTGGATGAAGCATAACTTAGCATAAAGAGACAACCTTTGTTCCTGAGACTTGCTACGGGAAAAGCTGGGACACACAGGCGGAGGCCTCAACATCACAGCTGTCGGAGATGAGAGGCTTGACTGCTGAGGGGACCCTTCTCTGTGACAGATCCAGACCAGAGTGTCTTGATCTCAGCACTGTTGATACTTTTGCAGGATAATTCTTCGTGGTGCAAAGCTCCTCTGTGTTCCGTGGGATGCTGAGTGGCACCTGTAGCTTCTATCCACCGGATGCCAAAAGCACCGCCTCCCCCGGTTGTGACAACCAAAAATGTCCCTCGACATTTCCAAACGCCTGCCGGGTGGACAAACTGCCCCTGGGTAGGAACCAGAGGTGTGGACAACAACACCGGCTCCTTCCAGCTACCGGTGCCAGTGCGAGGGTAGCAGAGCCAGCCCAAAATTAGGTCTTGAGAATTCAGAAGCAGATAAGGCGGAGGTCTGGCTCACAAATGTCTTTGCCTTGACATCCTCGATGGTGTCACTGGGCTCCACAAAAAGCATAATTGTAGATAAAGAGAGGCTGATACCAAGTCCATCACCAGAAACACCACATGTCAGCTAAGAGCTCAAAAGAGGGACAGGCTAGAAGCCCAACCTGGGGGACCCAGAAGCATCCTTACACTGATGCGGTAGACATCATGTACTTGGTAACAGACACTGGAGAGTTCAAGGACCTTCAGAACGTACCGCTGATATCTTAAGGCTCAGCCCTTACAGATGAAATCGATTGTATCAGTTAGTGATTGCCGTGTAACGAGCTCCCCAGACTCGGTGCCTTCAACAGTAAGCATTTTTATTTCCCCTGAGTCCACAGGCCAGCTGAGAGTTTTTCCGGCCCCGCCTGGGCTTGCACGCGTGTCCACGGTCAGCTGTGGGTGAGGGAGGCAGCTCTGAGGTCTTAGCCAGACTTTCTCCTGTGTGTAGAGTAAATATAATGGAATATGCAACTTGATGTCTTTTAATCTTAACTGTTACATTACGAAACATAAATTGCTATTATTGATTACTAAGGTATCACTCCACGGGAATCGTAATGGTAAGATGCTGTCTGTCCTGTCACCCCACCTGTCATTATGCTGTCAGAATGGCAATCAGTGGTCAACTCTTGCCGACACGAATCTCCTCCTCTCAGCTAATAACCCTTATTTAAATGTTAGCTCCAAAATAATTGCCTTTTTTCTAAGAGTAGCTGCACATCAAAAAAAAAAAAATGTTTTATACACTCCCATCACTCAAATTGTCCTTTTTATTGTCACATGGGCCCTTACAACACACCTCCAAAAAATGGCTTTATGCTTTAAATTGACACTCACTCTCTGTCCTAAATAACAGCGCCCCGGTTGTAACACAAGCTTAACAATAGCAACTAAACCAACAAAACAGCAAGTACTCATTGAGTGCCCACTGTGTACCAGGCACCATTCTACGGGCTGTGCATTCATAACTCTTTTCATCTTTTACAGAAAGGGAACCATTCTTCCAGACAAAGAAACTGAAGTGTCAAAACGATAAGTGACTCACCCAAGGTCACTCAGCTACAGGCTGGGATTCGAACCCCAGCCGTGTGATCCCAAGCCTATGTTCCTATCAGTGCACTGTACTGCCCCGCCCCCGCCCGATGTTGCATATATTATACATAGTCAATGACATTCGATTTTTTGACAATCATTATGAAGCTATGATATCTTTTTTAAAGGAAAGTTAAATATAAGCACAGCCATTTGGTTAAAAATACAAGATTTGTGATCACTTTGAAATTCAAAGGCTGCTGACTTGGCTAACTAGAGAGAATATTAATTCTTTTCATTTGCTTTATGTAGATATCACTGTAGGCGCAACACAAATTATTTAGTGTAATAGAATCCAATCTCTCGCTATAATATACCATAGCTCTGTTTCTGCAACACTGCTCTAATTGACTCTGATCAAACATTTTTCAGTTATGTGGTGGTGTTAGGTCTGGAGGTTTTAAGAAATTGAACTAGAATGGTCTAAGTCAGAGGGGAAAAAAAGCTAAAGTTTGAGAAGGTGTAGTTTTATCAATTGTTTTATACCAGCATCCAATTAAAATGTAAATTTATCCCTTAAGAGAAAAAGAATAAGTTGATCCACTGAAAATTAATGTTGGAGAACATGTACCACTGAGTCAGAAAAGCTGGTGGTGGGAGAACGAAGACATTGCAGCAAATTAACCTTTGAAGGAAGGAGAGCATTTGTGTGATAACTGCATATAAGATATAAAACGCAGATTCGAATGATCAAAGTAACCCACTTGCAAATGAACAAGGAAAAAGATTATGGGGAAGGAAAGTCAATAAAATTATGAACAGCATCAAAAAACTGGTTCCTCACAGAGAAATGATGATATTAAGAAAGCGGAGGATGGTACATGTCTTCTTACTAAAATATAAAATTTATATTTTAAAAATAAGGTCTTTTATTGCAGTTTAACACACAGATGGAGACCTTACACAGCCTATGTGTATATTTCAACGAGTTACCAAAAGGTAAAACATCCACGTAACCATCACCTACGTCAAGAAATGGAACACGTCCAAGTTCCAGAAGCCCCTTCGAGCCTCCTCCCAATTACTTCCCCCCATCTTCCCTCCAAATGTAACTTGTTGCCTTTAACACCACGCAAGTTGTCCTTGCTCTTATGCTCCATATAAATGGGTAATCTCCCAGCACGATATTCTTTTCTATCTGGCTTCCTTCTTTTCACATCGTTTGTGAGATCAACCCATGTTGTCTCATGCTGAGGTATTTCACCGGTCCTCGCGACTTTATAGAAGTCCACTGCATGGATTTACCAAAATGTACCCACTCTACTATTGATGGACACTTGGGTTGCTTCAAGTTTATAGGAACATTACGACTGACACCACTGGGAACGTTCTCATGCACGTCCCTTGGTGCACACGTGCACACATCGCTGTTGGGAGTAAAATTGCTGGGGCATAAAATACGTGTGTGTTCACGTGAATAGATGGTGCCAAAGTGTCTTCTAAAGTAACGGGACCGATTTACACCAGATCAGCAGGATTGGAGAGCGTCTATGGTCTGTGCCCAGCCATCGCTTTGATTTTCACTGCGTGGTAACTTCATTACACCACGTACACCGATATCAATTACACTTATTCTTTACTGTATCTACCGCCCGTTAGTATGCAACTAGCTCATATTAACAACCGACATGACCATATTAGTGCAAAGTCGCTGAATATGAGTCTTCCGTTCCACTCTAAAGATTTCCAATGATTTCCAAACGTGCCCCACACCCGATCTCTCCACAAATCCCATCCGGTCTTTCCCTGCTTCTTCAGCACTCTGACCACAGAGAAATTCAAATCCTTTTCCTCCTACCTCCGTTACCACATTCACTCCACTGACCTTTGATTATCGACACGATGGTTTGTCATCCTTTCCATTTGTCACGCGAGACTTCCCCACGCTCTGCACATCAAAGGTGGTGTTCCAACCACCTGAGCCACACCTGACCATCTGTCCCTCATTTATTCATGTGATCCAACCATAACCATCTCTGCAACCTTTACTGTGTGCTTGCCATTGAGCTAGTAATAGGGGCCAAGGCTGACTAAAACATGAAGCTCTCCAGAGGAGTTTACAGTCCAGCAGGGGAAAACCTGAAAAGAAGCCATTGCGATCAGCTATATTAGGCATTAACTAGAAAAATAGGATTATGTGTGGATACAACACAGGCATAAAAAAGAAAGGGGTCAGTCTGCCTGAAAAGAAAAGGCAACAGATGGAATTTTGAGCAGAATCTTGAAAGCTAAGGATGAGTACTCCAGGAAAGGGGCGAGAACCCAAGCAACATGGCCAGGACCACGGGCAGAGGCTGGAGGGTGGACATTGCCCTGGGCAGTGGGCCAGTCATAAGTAGATCGGCACAGCTGGGGCTTAGACCAAAGGCGGGCTGTCCAGCAAGATTCACAGGCCCGACCCGTAACACCGAGTCTCTCCCACTCTCCAGCCCCACCGGGACCTCCCAGTCCCACCAGGACTTCTCTCCACCTAGACCACCTGTCCTGCTCCTGTGCCCCTGTCTCCCTGCCTAGCCTCCCCATAGTTCATGATCTTATGGCTCATGGGTTCGAGCCCCCGCGTCAGGCTGACAGCTCAGAGCCTGGAGCCTGCTTCAGGTTCTGTGTCTCCCTCTCTCTCTGCTCCTCCCCGACTCATGCGCGCACTCTCACTCTCTCTCTCTCTCTCTCTCTCAAAAATAAGTAAACATTGAAAAAAAATTTTTTAATGAAGAGAATGTCCTTTCCAGAGAAACAAAACCTCAGGGAGTTTGCCCACACTCGAAACGATGAAGGAAGTTCTTCCGATTGAAACCAAATCAAGCTAAGCAGCAGCAGGAAGGCACAGGAAAGCGTGAGTCTCTCCGGTAAGGGTAAACGTATAGACAAATACAGAACAACGTAACACTGTAATGGTGGCATGTGCATTACTAATAAAAAGTTAAAAGATAAAAAAAGCGTAATCCATCCATAATGCATGCATGGAGAGCCTATGTACAAAACATGTAGATTGCTCGGGGAGCATTTTGTGGGGTACGCCTGGTATTGTACACAGTGGTGAGAAAATGGCCCCCGATCTCACTAGCCCCACTGGGGGAATGGCGATGAATCAGAGTTCTGGAAATGAACGCCAAGTGAGTAAGTGCTACAAAGCAACTGTCCAGGGTGCTCACGGAATATACGACAGGGGGATGATCTAAGGGGGGACAAGGAGACTTTGCTGGCCACATCTGACTTCTCCAAGTGAAAAGCTTCCGTCTCCAACCGCGTGGAGGTGAGGCAAGGTGAGGAACGGAAGGGCGCACTCAGGCTGACGGGAAAGAAGGCACGGACAATGCCAAGATGGCAGAAGGAGGGTGGCACCTTTGAGGAAGCGGCAAGAGGCGAGTGGGATGAAAACAAAGAGCATTGGGCGAGCATTTCTGGGATGAATACGCAGGAGCCAGTAAAAGACAGGCTGTGCATGAGCTTGAAGGCCAGCTCGAGAATCTGAAACTTCAGTTTGCACTTCCAATAAAGGCTCAGTAGCTCCTAACGGACCAACCATCCCCCAAACTATAAAAAAGTCCCTTAAGCTGTAAAAAACAACAACAACAACAACAAAAACTACAAACCCAGGACCGGATATAATAAGCAACTGCCTGAGGCCTGGAGAGGGACTAAAGCAGGCAGACACTCACTGGAGGGTGGGTGTTGATATTTAAAAAAAAGAAAGGATCTGGTGGGTCTCCTTGTGTTTTTCTTTTACTCTGAGGGCAGAGCCCAGTGGAGGCCATGTGGGAGCAGATGAAAATTTGCAGTCTTCATGGATTGAAGATGGAGAGGCATAGATGGGGCAGCCGCAGGAGCTAGGAAGCAAAGGGTGATATCTGAGAAGGAAAGCCCCAAGTTCTGTGCACGCGCCCTTCCCGCAGGTCTGGCTGAGCCTGGACCCTACATGCACGGGGGAGACTCCGGGCAGCCAGCCACAGGTCAAAGACCCAAACCCAGTCCAAGGCCTACGCTCCCCCAAAAAAGCGGGATTTCCGTTTGGAGTTAAGCCACCGAGCTTACAGTTTGAAATAAATCCTCACAGTAGGTTTTGGGGGGTCACTGTTTTTTATCGTGAGGGCAGACTGCCTAAGCAGATTCACATCTTGGCGTTGTCGGAGGGTGATTCTGACCTTATTGTGTGGGGCAGACTGTTTTGGGGCAACAGTGGGTGCTAAGAGGTGTTCAGAGGCAGGTGCAGAAGTCCCAAGAGAGGATGGCATCCCGGGCAGGCCTGGAGGAGGTGTGGAGTCTGAGAGAAGCAGACACAGGGTCCTCAGAACTGGGGAGGGGATTCAGCATAGGCGGAGTGAGCGAGAGGGCCACGGAGGCCTCCGAAGTCTCTAATAGAAACCGTCAGTGGTGACGTTCATGGAAATCTGTAAGACAGGAAGAAGACCAGGCTTGATGGAGAAGCATGAGTCTGCTTTCAGGCAAGTGAGGCAGAAGGTATATTTGAGCTATTCCAGGAAAAATAACATCAAGTAGGCTGTTCAATATCAAAGTCAGAGAAAAGTCAGAACTAAAGACATAAATTTGTAAGACAACCGGATTTAAGCCATAATGAAGTCGTGGACACCCACAAAGAAGACACCCTAAGGATTGAGTACAAGGTAGGAAGAAAAAGGGACCCACGATCCACGCATCAGAAATCCCCCAATTTAATGGCCAAGTTGAGTTGGGAATATCTGCTGTGGAAATGAAGGTGGCAAGAGAAAAAGAAATCGGGAGACGCTTCTCTCACAAAAGACACCACTACGTGGTGGTTAAGGGCACCAACTCCCAATCTACCATAACCCCAACTCGGGCGCTTTATCCCCGCACTTGCCCATAACCTCATCCTTGCCTGTTATAAGACTTAACGCCCAGTTCACCCCAAGACCTAGTCTGCCTGGCCCTTAAGGACCTCCGCCCCAGCAACATCTAAGCACGTGGCCCTTTCTGTGTATTCCCTACGTGTGTTCTTGTGGTTTAATCCGCTGGTAGCTACCACTGGCCTGCAGCACGACCTCCACCCCAGCCCCCGAAGCCCACCACGTGCGTCCTTCCATGGCTCACTTCGCCATCCTAAAATAATAACGAATATTGCACAGCCTAGCTTACAAGCATAATTTGAGACTCTGATCTGTTCTCTGAAAAGCGACATAAAGAAAAAAATGTTCAGAATCAGCAAGACTGGAGGTCTATAAAAACTACCACTTTAAACATGTGAGCGTCCATGTAAAAGAATCATTTTTACTTGGCCTTGCTTTAGTGGGGTTTTTTTTTTTCTTTTAACAATTCAAAGTTTAAATTACTGACCTGGTGAAATTGCCCGGCTCTGGTTTTAAAGGCCACTGTGACCTACTTATACCCGCATATTAGCCTTAACAAAGGATTCTGCAAACAAGATAAAGAGGCACACAGAGCGAAGAAACGTGGACGTAAAACCACAGTTGATTATGCAAGGTCCTCTTGGAACCCACCCTCTTTCACGGGCTCCCTTCTGCTGCCCCCCAAATCCAGTGCCATCTGGGGCCTCCTTGAGGTCCTATGACCCTCTCAAACCTCCACGGAGCTATTTCTGTAATAATATTAAGTCATTATTTGGCTTCTTAAATCTTATTCTCCACTAATCTGCAGTGGCGATTTTACGCAATATCAAAGAAGAATATCCACAATTATCTGAGGAAAAAAACCCATTAAATATTCTCCTTAACAGCCACGTATGTATCTAGAAAACCACATATAGGTAAGAATGGATACAGCAGCATATAGGAGAATGTAGCTAACTTCCACTAAAGAGATATGCAAACATAAAAGCAAACCCATGCCAATCTCTCACCAAATATTTTTGTTTTGGAGAATCCTAACACTCTTCATAGAATTATGTTATTTATATTGCCATGTAGTAGATTTATAATTGTTGTCTTTAATAAATCATTAAATAAATATTTTTTAAAAATTAATTTCGAATACAGCAAACTTTCCTAGATATAACCCGTATCAACAAGGCTCTTTGGGGCCAGGGGCATGTGAATACATTGGGTCCCACCTACAGGTATGGGCCCCGAAGGTGGCTGGAGAGGACTCTGCTGTGCTTTGGACCTGCCTCTCCTAGACTGTGTTAACCCACTGAGTGTACTTGTCTCTACGTGGGTGCTTTGCTTCCAGAAGCTGACAGTGTCAGTGCCTTGACTCACCCGGCAAGCCCTTCTCTGCGGACACTCAGAGAACAGGTATGAGACCAGGGCTCACACCTCAACCAGCACGGAGTACAGCGGGACCAGTCGTTACAATATGAGAGGACACCTGGACCCTAAGTCTTCCAATGTCCCTGTCCCACATCTCCTCCCCCAGACCCGGGTTCTGTGCTGGTTGTTATATATTTGGATTATCCCCACTCGGCCAGAATCCGTGGGGTGCCAGCACATTCCCCCTTCTCTGCCCTCTGTCAATACCTCTCCCCACAATCCTCTGACCCAGAATAGGCAGATTTCAGGATTTTTCTTCCTCTGCTCTATCTTACCTTCTCTGAGGCAGCCAACCTTTGGCTTTAGTTTCAAAGCTCAAAGGGCGCCTGGTGGCTCAGTCAGTTGAACATCTGACTCTTGATTTTGGCTCAGGTCGTGATTTCACGGTTTGTGAGATTGAGTCTCGTGTTGGGCTCTGTGCTGACAGTGTGGAGCCTACTTGGGATGCTCTCTCTCTACCTCTTCCCCCCCACTCTCTCTCTCTCTTTCAAAATAAATAAATAAACGAACAAATAAAAAAAGGAGGGCCACCCTGTAAGCAGGCTGTGGAAGACATCCTGATCTGAGTATCCCAGGCTCAGTCTCTGAAATGTGAAATGAACTTCAAATGTGCTGAGGAATCTAATGGATCCTTCCTCACACCTTGTAGCCCAGCGACCTTATTGCTGGTTTCTCAAGCTTTGGAGACCTCTTCCTGCAACAATTCCTGGACATTGTGGTGTTTTTCTTTCCATTCCTTCTTTTCCAACTACGTCATTGATGAGCCAGCAGTTCTAACACTCCCCTTCGTATCGGAATCACTTGGGGAAGTTCAGAAGATGCTGGTGCCCGGGATGAGCCCTGTACCATATATATCACTCTCAGGGAGAAACCTAGGTAAGAGTAGTGCTTAAAGCCCAGAGATGCCAACATACAGGAGAGACTGATGACCAATGTTCTAGGCTAGATATATTACTACATGTCCTCTCCTTGATTCCCCACCTTTGGCACCCCATCACCCCATATCTAAAATTTCCTGGGGAAAAGCATCTTCTCTGCCCATTGTTTCCTTTGGAACCTCCCCTCTGGCTGGCTGGGACAGTGGAAGTTGGCTTTGGGCCAGGTACAAGAGTCTTACACTCAAGGAGACAGATCTTCTCCAGAAGACTAAGGCCCACTTCTATTTCCTTATCGCTTCATTGATAAGGAATAAACTGATCGTGGAGCTCTGAATTGATTTGTCCTGTGGTCAATCCCAGGAGTGCGCAAGGTAGACATGACCACTGATCATGCTCCAGTCAAGGCCATGTCCTCACATTAGATCACCTGGGCAGCCTTTAGAAACTGCTAACACTTCTGCCCATTTCTTAATTATTTGTTTTTGGGGTGTTGAGTTTGATAAGTTCTTTATAGACTTTGCATACTAACTCTTGATCCCATATTCATTGTCCAGTATCTTTTCTCATTCTGTCTGTTGCCTTTTAGTTTTGTTGATTGTTTCCTTCACTGTGCAGAAGACATGAATAGACACTTTTCCAAAGAAGACATCCAGATGGCTAACAGACACATGAAAAGATGCTTGACATCATTCATCGTTGGGGAAACGCAAATCAAAACCACAATGAGATACCACCTCACACCCATCAGAGTGACTAAAATGAACAACTCAGGAAACAACAGATGTTGGAGAGGATGTGGAGAAAGGGGAACCCTTTTGTACTGTTGGTGGGAATGCAAACTGGTGCAGCCACTCTGGAAAACAGTGTGAAGGTTCCTCAAAAAATTAGAAATAGATCTACCCTACAATGCAGCAATTGCACTACTAAGTATTTATCCAAAGAATACAAAAATACTGATTCAAAGGGGGCACCTGCACTCCGATGTTTATAGTAGTTCTATCAACAATAGCTAAATTATAGAAAGAGCCCAATGTCCATCAGTTGATGAGTGGATAAAGAAGATGTGGTGTATATACACGATGGAATATTACTCGGCAATCAAAAAGAATGAAATCTTGCCATTTGCAACAACGTGGACGGAACTAGAGGGTATTACGCTACGTGAAATAAATCACTCAGAGAAAGACAAATATCATACAATTTCACTCATATGTGGAATTTAAGAAACAGAACAGATGAGCACGAGAGAAGGGAAGATAAAATTAGATAAAAACAGAGAGGGAGAAAAACCATAAGAGACTCTTAAATATAGAGAACAAACTGAAGTTTGCCGGAGGGGAGGTGGGTGGGGGATTGGGCTAAATGGGTGATGGGTGATGAGAAGGGCCCTTGTTGGGATGAGCACTGGGTGTTATACATAAGCGATGAATCACTGAACTCTAGTCCCCAAACCAATACTGCACTATATGTTAATTAACATGAATCTAAATTTTAAACAGTAATAAATAAACTGCTAATGTTTGCAACTGTACCCCAATGAAATCCACCAGGCTTCCTGGAATGTTCACGAATAATTCTTCTGTGCAACCAGCATAAGAACCACTGAGCCTCGTGTCTCAGGGGTCTTGGCAGGTCCTGCCTCCTGCCTCCTGCCTTCCACTGCAAATATGGTGATGCCTTGGTTGGCCTGGCTTTCCATTTTATGCTTTCCTCTGTCCATAATCTCATAGGTCACCTGAGCAACCTGTGCTTTTTTCTGTGAGTCTGTCCATCTGTCCTGCCTCCACCCAAACCCGGCAGAGGCCACATCTCCAAGCTCTGAAATTCAGATGGGTGTTGATCTTTAACTGTAAGCTTCTAGACCCCAAGGTTAATCCAGCCATGGTTTTCCAGTTGGATTTCTCAAAAGATCCACTTGAAAAAAAAAAAAAAAAAGGTCTTTATTTTAAATTAGCAAATACTTCTTGAAGTTTTTAAATTTTTTTAATGTTTATTTTTGAGAGAGAGAGAGAGAGAGACAGAGAGACAGAGACACAGACAGAGACAGAAAGTGACAGCGGAGGGGCAGAGAGAGACAGAGACACAAAATCCAAAGCAGGCTCCAGGCTCAGAGCTGTTGGCACAGAGCCTGATGCGGGGCTCAAGCCCACAAACTGTGAGATCATGACCTGGGCCGAAATCAAGAGTCAGGCGCTCAACCGACTAAGCCACCCGGGGAACCCCTCGCTCCACACCTTGAGACCAAGGCCTTTGACTTTCTCGTGCTTACACGTAGATCCAGTGCAAGGGGCAGGGAGGGGTGGGCGTAACTGCACAAGGGCTCGTGAGGAAGAGCTGGGACTGCAAAACGAGCACCTTCCGGTGGAAAACTAACTCACAGGGAAGAGATTCCTGGTTTCCTCTCTGCTCCGAAAGTAGATCTGGCTTTGATCAATAAGCTATTAGAAATGGGATGCACAGTTGTGAGAGAAAATAACTTCTGCTTCAGAGGAAATGGCACAAGATGAAGGCACCGCCATAGCCTTTGAAAGTCAACACCCCCCACGGTGACATAAGAGGCTGCGGTCCACGTGCATCATTGCCGGTCCGCCAGGCAGAGTGCAGTCCGGCTGCTTGCTTGAAGAGCACTGCCTTCAAAAGCCTGCATGCAGAAGGCAACGTTTTCTTTGGAATCAGTGCCACGGTCAACTCAGATTGCTTTCCCCCCCCCAAAACCCTTGGAGGTGAACACTAACTGTTGGAGACCTGTTCTCTTGCAAACCCAATATGTGCCATCTGCCCTTCCAGGCATTCCAGAACAGGGCTGCCCCGGCTACCAACGCTTTATCACACTGTCTGGAACGCTCCTAGAAATATCAGAGACAGTGTAATACTGTGGATGGGCCGGTTCATTCAAATTCCAACTCTAGCGGCATCAGTTGCCCTAATAAAAACTGGAGAGTCCAGTGGTGGTCTGACAGAGGTCCAGTCCGGAAGCCAGTTCTCCAGCAGGACTGCTACAGGGTGTCTGTTGCCTGGCTCTCAATCACCGACCTATATTGTGCATCTCAGTGTATACAGTGGGTCTTTATTGGCAAAAATGGTGGCCTCTGGAACTTCCATGGCGAATGTCAGAAATAAGTTCTCTTGGGTTAAGTTAAAGGTCTTCAGGGTATGTGCACTGGCGATAATATTTCAGAAATATTCCCATTCTTACAGAGAATATACGAATCCAGAGTGATCTGTGGTGGCCGCCCCGCAACCTTAGGAATAGGGCAAGGACTGAGTCCCGCAGTATCCTGGGTCTGGCCACCAGCTGGCGGCTGGGGGGGGGGGGGTGGTTGGGGGCTGTCAGAGGCGATTGCAAAGGTGAAGCCTGCCTCTGACAAGTTGTTGTAGCTTTCTCTAGTTATACCGGGACACCTAAGGCACAGGGAAGTGAGATTTCATGGATCTTACACAACAGGTTGGATCTTGGATCTCTTCCTAATAGGCATTTGTCTGGCAAAAGACACACAAGATCTGGAAGCATCTAGTCTGAGACCCACATACATTAGAACCTTCATTAGGTGTTAAGAGAACAGCTAACCTTCAGCCACCTTTAGCACTTAGAAGGCTACATTATCTACCCCTCCCCCCCCAAAAAAGAAAACTCTAACTGGCTTAAGTCAGTTTAAAAAACATATCCATTATTATTCTCCAAACTGGTCGGACCTCTCCAAGTCCTTTGATGTTACTTGCCCTCCCTTCTCTAGCTCCAAATCTAGCATTCCTTTCAGCCACCTCCTTATACAGAAAGTCTTCCTTATCTAACATCTTCCTTTACTCCCAGAAAACAAGTGCTAAAGAAATTATGCTAGACTCTTGTCAGCTTGCCAGGACCTTTCTGGCAATCTGTTCTAGGTCTAAGTACTTCAAGCTGATCTTTTAAACACTTTGAAGGCAAGGACCTCATTTTCTACATCTGCTAATTGTTTTGTATATTTAAAAAACAAAAACTTGAGTTTATTTATTTTTGAGAGAGGGAGAGACAGAACACCAGCTGGGGAGGGGCAGAGAGAGAGGAAGACACAGAATCCGAACGAGGCTCCAGGCTCGGAGCTGTCAGCACAGAGCCCGACGCGGGGCTCGAACCCACGGACCGTGAGATCATGACCTGAACCAAAGTCGGACACTCAACCGGGCCCCTGTTTTGTATATATTTAAACAATGAACTCAATTCCGTGAACGCAGAAGGGCTTGCCAAATGTATCTGTTTCTGTGCCTGCCGTGTGCATGATAACTTCAAGTCAACGAAGGGAGACCACAGCTTGGCTCTGATCCCCAAGAAATGATCCAGAAAAGGAGCGTGGACACAGGTCTCTCTCTCCCCCCTTCCCCACCCCCCTCTTATTGAAGTCTAGTTGAGGCACAAAATGCTACATTCTTTTTAGGTGTAGGACACAGTGATCTGACGGCTCTGTGTGTTACGCTGTGCTCGCCATACGAAGCAATTAGAATGCCATCGACTATATTCCTCATGCTGTGCCTTTCATCCCTGTGACTTATTCCTTCCATAACTGGAAACCGTTATCTCCCACTCCCCTTCACCCATTTTGCCCATCCCCCCATCCCCTCCCCTCCGGCAACCATCAGTTTGTTCCCTGCATTTATGGGTCTGTTTCTGGTTTTTTAAAAATTTGTTTGTTCATTTGTTTTGTTTTTAGATTCCGCATATGAGTGAATTCATATGGTATTTGTCTTTCTCTGAAAAGACAGATCTCTTAGAGAGCCTTAGCATTTACTCATTTTACAGTGAAAACACCCGCATTATTGAATTTCTGGAACACCAGGAAAGGTGGCTAAGGATGGTTTCAATTTTTCCTTCAGCTAATTCTTCAAAGGGAGCTACTGTGGTCTTTTCTAAGGATCCGCGATTGGTGGCTTCAAGTTAATAATCCACCACCGTGTATGTAACTTTAGGCAAATTATTTAATTTCTTTGCCTCCAGGCACTCATATATAAAATAGAAATACTGTTTATGCAAAAGGGTCATCGTGAGGATTGAACCGTCAAGGGCTCCGTATGTTCTAAAATGCTGCACAAGTGTAACGCTTTGTTATCTTCAAGTATTCACTTCTTCTGACACCGAGATCGTCTTGAAATTATCATCTCAGTCAGTCAGAACTTTCCCAAATAAACTACTAGAAACTTTAAAGGAAAAGAAAAAGACTTTATTAAAAAAAAAAATCTCTTCTTGAGTTAAAAATGCTGCATTTCAAAAAAAATGCATTTCAGAAAGACTTTTGTTTATTAAAATAGATGGTAAATACAGAACTTCTCACACCCTTGCTGTCTCACATCTGGGGCTTTTTCACTTCTTTTCAAAGGAGAGCTAGAGGTCATTAATTAGACACAATACACGGTTCATCTCCGTTGGGTGATTCTGGGAATGCCAAGTTCTAAAGCACGGGTGTTGACCTCAGCTACCTTCAAGTAGATCTACGCGTTCTCATTTTGTCTGCTATGATGCAAAGTGCATTTCCATGCCCGAGCTCGGAGAGGCATTTGCTGTGTGCAGGTTCAGGAGCTTTCTGGGGATGACAGCATGGGCACGTATTGGACCTTCATCCACAGACAGCTTTTAGGAGCGCCTACATTCTCATTCATAGGAGGGTTCATTTTTTACTGAATTGACGTTAGAAAGGAGTCACCGGACTCTGGTCAGCCTGGGTCCTCCCTCTAGTAGACCAAGCAGCTCAAAATCTGCCAGGAAGATGATGTAAGCAAGGAAGCCACTGGTCTGAAGGGGAAGAAAGATGAAATCGCCAGGAGCCTGCAGATTAAAGAACCCATTTTCTGTTTCAGATTGACATGGAGGCGCAAAAGTCGGAGACGAGACGCGGGCGAAGGACATATCTTCAATGTACTGCTTCAGATTCTAACTCTAATTAATTCTCTGAATTTCATAACAATGTATTTTCTAATTGCACCGGGACTTGCTTCAGAATTCCAAGTAGGACTGCCACCCCTCACAGTCATCCTGTGTGTCTACGGACTAAGCTTTTTTTTTTTTTTTAATATAAGTTATTGTCAAGTCGGCTAACATAGCGTGTAAAGTCTGCTCTTGGTTTTGGGGGTCGATTCCCGTGGTTCATCGTTTCCGCACGACACCCAGTGCTCATCCCAACAAGCGCCCTCCTCAATGCCCATCCCCCATTTTCCCCTCCCCCCCCCCAGTTTGTTCTCTGTATTTAAGAGTCTCTTATGGTTTGCCTCCCTCCCTCTCTGTCCACTAGGTTTTGAACGACCGATACATATCTCAACTGGGGATAATTAGAGAGGCGAATTTTCCTAGCCTGGTTTTTTGTTTGATTGTTTTTAAACTCTGGAATGACCATTTATGAAACATACACATCCCCAACTTATGTGTATCTGTATTAGGGTTCTCCAGAGAATCAGGATCAGTAGGCTATACAGAGGTATAGAAGAGGGGATGATGACAGGAGTCGGCTGACGAGGGTCTGGAGGCTGAGAAGTCCCACAGTCCACCGTGTGCAACCAGGAAAGCGGGTGGAATCTGAAAGCCTGAGGACCAGGAGCCCCAGTGTCAGAGCGTAGGAGCAAGTGGATGTCTCAGCTGAAGGAGAGAGACAGAGTATTTGGAGCATTCGCTCTTCCTCCACCTTTTCATTTTACTTGGGCCCCTGAGAGACTAGGTGATGCCCACCTTCACTGGTGGGGGGGTTGGGGGGGGGGTGGGTCTTCACTCAGTTTACTGATTCAAGAAACAACTTCACAGACTACACCCAGAAGTCATGTTTTACCGACCATCTGGGCATCCTTTAGCCCAGTCAAGTTGACACATAAAATTAACCATCGCAGTATCCTTTATTACCAATGGGAAAATGTGAGAGTAGGTTATTGAATAAGACATTCACGGGGACGGGGGATCCCGAATCTCAGAGTATCCTCTCGTTTTGTGGCACAGTAACCTAATCTTATCCTCAGTTCTTGGCACTAGGATAAGAGGGAATTCTTTTTTTTTTTTAAGTTTATTTATTTATTTTAGAGAGGCAGAGACAGCATGAGTGGGGGAAGGGCAGGGAGGGTAGAGAGGATCTGAGCAGGCTCTGTGCTGCCAGCATAGAGCCCAACGCGGGGCTTGAACCCATGCAGCCATGAGATCATGACCTGAGCCAAAACCAAGAAGTCAGAGGCTTACACGACTGAGCCACCCAGGTGCCGGAAGAGGGAATTCTTTAAGCGAGACGAACGAGGTGGAAACTGTACGTACATGTGTTCTGACGTCTACATGTGACCTAGACATTACAGTCTACATGTGAAGTCTACATGTGACCTAGACTTTAACTTGAATCCTGCCAGCAGATGCTGATGGCCTCTGGAGACAGGAAAGAGCAAGGGGGTCCCTTCCACATGGCCTTGCCTCCACCAGATGGCACGTCACCATGAAGGCAGGTTTCAAACACTATTCTGCCGCACACGTGGATGTTTCCTGGCAAGCAGGTGAGAGGGGCTGCTCTCGGAAGCTCAGCCCCTGGGGTACTCCTTCAGGACCTTGCATGATCTGGACACAGACTGCTCAATTAAGAGGCAGGAAACAAAATGCAACAGAGCCCTAGGCCAAGGGCAACACTCCAAAGGTGCACACGTACCTTGCCGGCACCTCCAAGCTCCTGCACTCCTGTCTGCGGAAGGGCAAGGGCACTGGGCAGAGTTGAACCAACACGCGCGTTCCGAGGATGCTGAGCACCACTTGTTTCCCTCAAAGTTCTCTCCAAACACCCTTACCTAATTAATAAACCTCCAGTGCAGAGATTTGCAGATGAAGCTGCATGAAGATTTGGGGCGGAGGGAGCTCAACTGCGAGGCATCTTTACAAGCTAACGGCTCCACTGCTACAATTCACAGGCCTCTTGAGGACACCGTAAGTGTGAACCTCCCCCAGGACACAGAGTGAAACTAACTAGCCCTCCACACCGCCTGTGCTCAAGTATTTTATTTAAATTTTTTTACATTTCTTTATTTTTGAGAGAGAGGCAGAGACAGAGTGTGAGCGGGGGAGGGGCACAGAGGGAGACACACAATCCCAAGCAGGCTCCAGGCTCTGAGCTGTCAGCACAGAGCCCAACGCGGGGCTTGAACCCACGAACCGTGAGATCACCACCTGAGCCCAAGTCGGACGCTCAACCGACTGAGCCACCCAGGCGCCCCTGTGCTGAAGTGTTTTAAAGGAAAATTATAGGATACGTGACCGAAAGATGTGTTCAGAGGGCATGACCATTCTGCTAATTTCTCTATTCCAGTCCCTTTCACGTGGCCCAAGCTTTCTGAACCAGAGCACCAGGAGGGTTTTGTTTTGTTTTGTTTTGTTTTGTTTTGTTTCCTTCTCCCAGTTTAAACAGAAAACAATCAAATAGCTAGAGGTGAAAATTTTACATAAGCAGCCACCTCTCGAAACATAAAAACTGAGGTCTAAGCAAACAGTGATGAAAACAATGTGCATTATAAGTGCTTTTCTCTGATCAGTGTTCTAGAAAGGATCCGCAACGGTACAGGGCTTCTGTGCAAGCAACAAAGCTGAGAGGTGGCCCTGGACGGAGTCCAGGTGGTCAGGACATCATGGGAAGGGAGGTGGCCCCAGCCCAGAGTGCAATTCCAAACAGGTCAGTGGATTTCACTCTGCTTCAGTATCAAATGTAGCACCGCATTCAATAAAGTGCAGCCTGCCCCCAGGGCAGATCGCAGGCAGTTTACACAAAAGGAAGGGTATGTTTCATTGTGTCTAAGTTATCACTCGATATTTTAAGATACACTTGCTCAAAGAGATTTAACTTGTGTCAGGAAGAACAATGCTGGCTGAGTTTCGCCCAACAGAACTATTTATCAGGGACAGACTCTGAGGAAAGTCTCTCGGTTCAGAACTCAGTTTCCCTGCCCTTGTCTCCCACCTACCCCCCACCACCCCAGGCATGATCCTTTGACTCAGATTCACTGCTGTTTTGTAGCATTCATTCATTCATCAAATATTTACTGTGACGATTACAAAGAAGGGTGGTGCATGGGTGCAGCTCTCAAGGAATTTGGTTCTGAATTTGATTTTAAAATCAGAACAAATGAATGTGAAAGGTGGTGAATGGCAAACGAATGTCACTGTCCAGAAATGATGTAGGAGCTGAAAACGGAGACTGTGTCAGAAAAACACTAGTTTTTCCTGCTTCCCACACAACCACTGCACTTGGCTTCTGACAGCAGACGTGTGAGTTTTCCACCCCACCCCCCACAATCCTCCACATCAGCGGGGTGCCCTACCCTTCACCTCAATTCTAACATGGGAGTTGGGGCAGACCCCACAGGTTAAGGGTTCCGTCCCACAAGACTGTCTGTCCCCACTTCAGACATGAATCACAGATAATGGGTCCCCAGGTTTTCCACGATCTCAATCCAACCTGGTTACAAATCAGAGATTCTCGCGTCCCCTCCATGAATTCAATCATTTGCTAGCATGGCTCACAGAACTCAGGGAAACACTTAGCTTATTATTCAATAAAGGATATAATAAGAGATACAGAAGAACAGCCATATGAAGAGAAAACACAGGTCTGGGAGAGTCCCGAATGCAGGAGCTTCTGTCCCCGTAGAGTTGGGGTGTGGTACCCTTCTGGCATGTGTATGTGTTCCATAGCCTGGAAGCTTCCCGAACTCCACACTATTGGGATTTTTACAGAGGCTCCCTCACGCAGGCATGATTGATTATTAACTCTATTTCCAGCACCTCTCCCTTCTTAGACAATGGAGGGAGGGCCTGAAAGTTCTCTGGTGACCAACCCCCATCCAGGAGCCCATCAAGAGTCAACTCTTTGGAACAAAAGGCATTCCATCCCCCAGGGAATTCCAAGAGATTTAGATGCTCAGTATCAAATGCTCTTGTCACTCAGGAAATTATAAAGTCTTAGGAGCTCTGTGCCAGGAACCAGGGTCAAAGACTATTAGAACAAAATTTTCCGGGGCCCCTGGGTGGCTCAGTCGGTTAAGTGTCTGACTTCAGCTCAGGTCTTGATCTCACAGTTTGTGGATTTGAGCCCCGCATCAGACTCTGTGCTGACAGCTCAGGGCCTGGAGCCTGCTTTGGATTGTGTGCCCCCCTCTCTCTGCTCCTCCCCCATTCATGCTCTGTCTCTCACTCTCAAAAGTAAATAAGCAGTTAAAAGAAAAAAAAAGATTCTCCTAGTACCTCTATTTACAAGGGTTTTAGGAGCTCTGTGTACAAACAGGGTAGAGACCAACATGTATGTTTCTTATTGTTTCACAGAGACACTGGGGATTGAAATGGTCAAAAAAAACATGTTCTCAGAGGAGATGATTCCAGCAGGACTTGAAGCATTAGACACACCATAACACCTTTAAGAGAGTGGAAATCACACAGCACCTTATCTCGGACCACGATGGAATTAAACAGAGTTTGTTTAGGCAGAGAGGAGAGTATCCACCTGAATAAAGAGAGGGAACAGGCAAAGACACAGACACAGAAAAGGGCATTTGCTCATATGCACAACAATATGGCCAGAGGTGAAAGTGGGGGCCAGGAAAGAGTGAGAAAAAATTATCGACGAGTCTCTAGTCTAAACACTTGGAAGATCTGGAATATCGGCTAGCATCTATACTTGGTCCTGGATGTAATGGGGGCCATTGGAAACTTTTTAAAAGGGAGTGTACGCGATAAATGGGGTATTTTAGGGAATACATTTTCCTGCGGTAAGAATGAAGTGGGAGGGAGAAAGAAAGCTGGGCAATCGTGGGAAAACAATCTCAATTACGCAAGCATGAAGTGATGTGGGTGTAGACCACAGTGAGGCAGGGAGACTGCAAATCAAATTGTTCTATTCGTTTTCTGGAGAATCAAAGAAAAGTACAACTAGCCTAGAAAAATGGCTTTGGCAGGTGCCGCATATGATAGATGGTCCCTCACTTATTTCCCCCAGGGTTTTTTTGCTTTAACTGACCACCGGGTAATTGCACCTGCACCGGCCTATTTATCATCTTCCCAAGTCCAACCCAGCAGACCTGAACTGCATGAAAGGATTTCAGAACTGGTGCACTCGCTGGACTGCAAGATTTCGTTCCTGTTCATCTCCCATTGCTACTTGGTGTTACCTCTGTCTCCCAGATATCACCGGCGTGCCAAGACGTCACAGCTAACACCTGGGGAACCCCCCACAGAGTTGAACGGCTCTTAAATTCGCTGTCATCGAATACCATGCTCTCCTCTGTAGACTTACCAATGATCTGTGAGGTTGTAAAATCTCTTTGATAAATTTCTTACTCGTAAGTTTATTATGTGACTGGATGCTACCTAGGTATAGATGAACTGAGGGTAGCAACTGCTGTTCCAGACGACGTGTTAGACTCATTACTGCCTAACGTGTTACTGCTTGGCTGGCCAGAAACCAATACGACGCTTCCTTATCAAATTTCAACTTCTGGTTTCTAACCCAACATGTAAGGAGCTTGGAAGTCACAACTCCATCTCAACATGTAAAAAGCTGAACGACAACAACAACAACAGCAACGTCAACTACATTCGGGGCCATTAGACACGTTTAAAAGAGTGGAAATCCCACAGTGCCTTCTCTTGGACCATGACGGAACTAAAACCAGAGGTCGCTGACAGCTGGAAAATCTTCAAACACTTGGCATGAAACAACACGCTTGTACATAAAGAAGACATGGCAAGAGAAATTTTTAAATATTTTGAAAATTAAAATACAACTTACCAAAACCTGTGGGATTTAGTGAAAGCAGTGCCTGGAGGGAAATTTATGGCATTGAAAGTATGTCTTCGAAAAGAAGAGAGATCTAAAACTGAGCATCTAGGCTTCCGCCTTAGAAAAGCAGAAAAGGAAGAGCAAAGTAAATCCACGTAAGTAAAAGAAAAGAAATAATAAAAATTAGAGCAGAAATCAATAAAATTGAAGACAGGAAACTAATCAGAAAGGTAATGAAACCGAAGGTTGGTTCTTTGAAAAGATCCAAAAAAAAAAAAAAAAAAATCAATAATTCTCTAGCCAGGCTAACTAAAAAAAATAATATAAAAAAATAGAGAAGACACAAATTACTAATATTAGAAATGAAAGAGGGAACATAACAGATTACATGGACATTAAAATGATAATAAAGGGATACTATGAACAACTCTATGCCCACAAATTTGAAAACCTATATGAAATGGACCAATTTCTTAAAAGACACAATCTGCCAAAACTCACACAAGGAAAAACCGACAATCTGAAAAGGCCCGTATCTATTAAAGATATTGAATCAATAATTAAATAACCTTCCAAACAGGAAGAACCAGGCTCAGATAGGTTCACTGGTGAGTTCTACCAAACATTTCGGAGAGAAAATGTACTAATTCTCTACAATCTCTTTCAGAAGATAGAGAAAGATAGAAGCCTCTTAACTCATTCTATGATGCCAGCATTACCTTAATAACAAAACCAGACAAAGACTTTATAAGAAAAGAAAACTAACGACTATATATCTCCTATGAACACAGATGCAAAAATCCTCAACACAATATTACCATATCAAATTTAACAACTTTTCAAAACAATTATACACCATGACAACGTGGGATTTATCCCAAGTATACAAGTCTGGTTTAACATTTGAAAATCAATTCCATAATATTGACAGGCTAAAGAAAATAAATCACATGGTTGTATCAATACATGAGGAAAAAGAATTTGACAAAATCCAATACCCATTCATGGTAAGAACTCCCAGAAAACTGGGAATAGAGGGCAAATTCCTCAACTGAAGAAACAATGTCTATAAGATCTTACAGCTAACATCATACTTACTAGTGAGAAACTAGTTTTCCCACTAAGATCATGAACAAGGCAAGGATGTCCTCTCACACCATTCCCTTTCAATATCATATGCTGGTCCTGGCTAATGCAATAAGAAAAAAAGGTACTAAAAGGTAATAGATGGGGAAGGAAGAAATAAAACTGCCTTTGTTTGCAGATGACATGGCCTGAGCGTACAAGATTTATCTGAACAAAATCCTAAAACTCCAACAACAAAAAAAATCAAAGAACTAAATATATGGAGAAATTTTCCATATTCATGGATAGAAAAGCTCAATATTGTAGAGATGTCAGTTTTCCCCAACTTGATCTATAGATTCAGTGTAATCCCCACAGATATCCCAATAACTTGTTTTGTAGGTATTGGCAAATTTATTCTAAAATTTCCACGAAGGGTGGAAAGACTCAGAATAACCAACACAATACAGATAGAGAACAAGGTCAGAGGAGTAAAAATATCCAACATCACGGATTTCTATAAAGCTACAGTAATCAAGACAGTATTGCATCGGCAAACTAGGCAGATCAATAGAACAGGATAAAGAGATCAGAAATAGACCCATATAAATACAGTCAGTTAATCTTTGACAAAGGAGCACCGGTGATACGATGGAGAATGGATGGCCTCTCAACAAACGGTGCTGGAACAACTGGACAACCACATGCAAAAAAGAAAAAAAAAAACAAAAACAAAAACTTAGACACAGACCTTAAACCCTTCACCAAAATTAACTCAGAATTAATCATAGATCTAAATATAGAATGCTGGGGTGCCTGCGTGGGCTCAGTTGGTTAAGTGTCCGACTTTGGCTCAGGTCATGATACCATGATTTGTGAGTTCAAGCCCGGCACCAGGCTTTGCACTGACAACACGGAGCCTGCTTCAGATTCTCTCTCCCTCTCTCTCTGCCCCTCCCCTGCCCGCACTCTGTCTCTCTCAAAAATAAATAAACATTTAAAAATAAATAAATAAATACATATAAAACTATAAGACTCTTATGGGATAACAAGACAAAATCTAGATGACCTTGGGCATAAGTGATGACTTTTTAGGTAAGACACCAAAGACACCGACACCAGCACCATGAAACAATAAATTAATAAGCTGGACTTCGTTCAAATTAAAAAACAAAAACAAAAAACTTCTTCCCTGTGGAAACCACAGTCAAGAGAATGAGAAGAAAAGCCCAAGACTGAAAGAAAATATTTGCAAAAGACAACCTGATAAATAACTCTTATGCAAAATATACAAAGAACTCTTAAAACTCAACGATAAGAAAATGAACAATCAGATTCAAAAATGGGCAAAAACCTGGACACCTCACCAAAGACACACAGATTACAAACAAGCATATGAAAAGATGATCCACATCGTATGTCCTTATGAAACTGAAAATGAAAACAATAATGAGATGTGACTACACACCTATTAGAATGGCCCAAATCCAGAATGCTGACGACACCACCCAATGCTGGTGAGGATGTGGAGGAACACGAACTCTCATTCACTGCTGGCAGAAATGCAAAATGGTACAGCAACTTTGGAAGATGTTTGACAGTTTCTTACAGAGCTAAACATACTTTCACCATACAATCTAGCACCTACACTCCTTGGTATTTACCCAAATGAGCTGAAAACTTACGTCCACACTTATGTGCACACAGATGTTTATGGCGTCTTTATTCATCATCGCCAAAACTTGAAAGCAACAGCAACCAAGAAGCCTTCAGTGAGTGAAGTGATAAATAAACTATGGTATATCCAAACAATAGAATAGTATTCAGCACTAAAAATAAATGAGCTACCAAGCCATGGAGAGACATGAAGGAGCCTTAAATGCACACTACTAAGTGCAAGAAGTCAGGCCGAAAAGGTTACCTACTATATGATTCCAACTCTATGACATCCTGGAAAAAGCGCAACTATGGAGACTGTGAAAAGATCAGTGTTTTCTGGGGGTTAGGGTGGGAGACAAAGATGCATAAAAGAAGCACAGATGATTTTTAGAGCAGTGAAAATACTCTGTATGACACTATTATGGTAAATACAGGTCATTCATTATACATTTGTCAAAACCCACAGAATGTATGATGTCAAGAGTTAACCCTCACGCAAACCATGATGTTTGAGTGATAGTGATGTGTCATGTGGGTTATCAGTTGTAACAAATGTATCACTCTGGTGTGGGATGTTGATGGTAGGGGAGGCTGGGCATGTCGGGGGGAAGGGGTATATGGGAACTCATTATTTTCTGCTCAATTTTTCTATAAACCTAAAACTGCTCTAAGAATTAAAGTCTATTTAAAAGGGAAAAAAGGGACTGTGACAGAGTGAAGTTAGAACCTCTGGTAGGTGTTCCAGCTAACAGCTGAGCCATTGGTACCAAAGCAGCTATATAGAACCAAGTTCAAGACAAGAAAATAGAAGATGTTGAAAACAGAGATTTTGGCATAATAAATCACCACAAATTCAGTGGCTTAAAACTGCCCACATTTATTATCTCACACAAGGACAGGGGATTACACAAGAGCATGAACATGAACAGGCAGGGATCTTAGGGACAACACTGGACTCTAGCCACCAGCAAAGCCATGATGGACAGAATCTGAGAAGAGAGAAAATATGCAGCCATGAGAGATGGTGGGTGATGGTTGGACCTTCATTTCTGAGTCTTCAGTTACCCCTCCAGGTTCAGCTGACCCCAGGGATATTTCCTTCCTTGGGTTTCATGAGATTTTTCCTGACACTGTCACTAAAGCAAGGAGAAGCCCAATACCATTCTTTCTGTTGAACCAGGGTGGGTCTCTATTTCTTAGAATCCAAAGATCCATAACTTGAACTGATTGAAACCTTCCTCTTGTGGGACAAGTTTCCTGGTCTTTTTTGAAGTTAACTAGAAAGTGTTTATTCCTCATATAGGATGTGTTATATGGCAAATAGTTTGGATTTTGGTTCTACAATTTCCAAATGATGCAAACCTGGGCACTTCATGTAAAGTCTAAGCCTCTTTTTGGTTTTTTGTTTTTTTTTCCTGTAAAATTAGAATTAAATGTTTGCCTTGCAGTAGATACTTTCTCAGATGACATGAGACTGGTATGTCCTATAAATGTTTACTTTCTTATTTCATTTTTTCTTATTTTTTTCCTTCCTTTTTTCCTCTCCATATAATATTTTATTTGTTTTCCAGGGCTGCTATAACAAAGTATCACAGTCTTGGTGACTCACACAGCAGAAATTTATTGTCTCACAGATCTGGAAGCTGGAAAGGCCAAGATCAATGTGTCGGCAGGTCTGCCTCCTTTTGAGGGCTGTGAAGGAGAATCTGTTCCAGGCCTCTCTGCTTAGCTCATCTTCAAGTTCATATGGCCATTCAGCTGGCTGTCTTCAAGTTCACATGGCATTCTCTCTGTATGACAAATTTCCCTTTTTATAAGAACACCAGTCATGTTGGGCCCACCTAATGACCTCTTCTTAGTGTAACCAATTACATTTGCAATGACCTTACTTCCAAATTAAGTCACATTCGAAGGTGCTGAACATTAGAACTTAAACATTTGTATTTTTCAATTTACTGACAATCATGACACAATTCAACCCATAACAAACATATAAAACATATAGAATATGTGGATCATTCTCCTAATTCATCTATTCAATTCTGCAAATATGAGGATCTTGTCTTCTAAGGTCTGAACACACAGCTCTATAACAACTTCTCAGGGGTGACAGCAACCATTAGCTAACATTTTCGGAGGCTTGTTTTGTGTATACGAGACCGTCTGGAGTTCCCTTTACCTGATCACCTTTCCAGAGGATCAACAGTGACCTCCAGCATCTCTGAGAGCATTTCTTAGGATTCTTGTAGTTGCACACAGGGGCATGTATTGTATCAGACATTATTCTTCCAAGTTACTGAGCCCCAGAGGAGGAGACCTGGGGGGACCTGGCTGGAAGAACAAGGGGGAAGAAAGCTTCCATGGTCTCCATATCATAAGGCACTGCAGTTGCCCGTTATGTAGTGGTCCTATGATCCTAAATTAGCCCAGATTCTGGTTTGGGTTCAAGTGATGGATCAGGGCTTTCCCATGATTCTGTACCTGCTCTTCCAGCTCAAAGACCAGAAACACAGCAAAACTCAACGGCCAAAACATAGGGACCCAGAAAATGTGAGAAGGTCCGAAAGGCCACTGAGGAAGAGCAACACTAGAGAAGATCACTGTCTCTGAAGACCAAACAAACTACAGGAGATATTCCCAGGAAAGCTAAGGATCACGGCTTCTGTCTATGGCACTTCTTCTTCTCTGGTTGTGTAATGTAGGAATTTAGCCTTTAGTTTTGATGACTTGGTCCAGTGTGAGACTGCACTGTGATTTCCATTCTCCAACATAATTCCGTTTCCTTATCTCAGCTGGAGCATCAAACGGCGTATTAATATAATGCATTACACAAGATTTCACCTACAGTGTGCAATAAAAGCTATTTTCTAACATTTCAGCCTGAGCTCAAGCAAAGTTAATCTAATTTAATACGTCATTAACAAAAGTTGGTCTATGTACCAATAGTTATTTGGGGATGAAGACCGGGGGTGGGGTGGGGGGGTTAGTTTGAAGGATAATTTAAAGGTCACTTTGATTTAAGATGAGTTCAAGTTTAGCAATGCAATCTCGCTGCGTTTACTATACATCTCTGTGATGAATGTAAGGCAGGAAAACCAACCTTTATATTTTCTATCCATTATTAATGAGTGGCTTCTAGCAGGGCTGGGGAGCGTAGAGAATTGTGATTACAGGAGACCCGCTCACTTGAGTGGTGTCAAGTCTCGTAGAGGCCACTTTAAACGGGCCCAGTGTCAGTATTCTCGCTTCTGTGTTATGGGGTTTTATGATCTTTTTTTTTTTTTTTTTTTTTTTAAATTCATGATAGTGTGAAACTTGATTAGAAAGAAGACAGAAGAGACGAATGGTAAGACTATGGTTTAAATTATTAAAGCCAATTACGGAGCATGAATGCCACCACTCACAGTAGCGTGGGGCTTCCAAGGAAGTGTTGGGGGTGGGGGGCTGTGAGCACCACCCCCACGCCCTTCTTTGACTTCTCTGAGCAGGATCTCCCCCAGTGGGCCGTTCCCACAAACCAAGTCCACCCCAATGGGGCAGCCATAGCGGAAAATTCCAAGAAGTAGCCTCATTCTTACTGGGCATCCAGAATGCAGTCTTGCCTCCCACGAGATGAAGAAGCCCAAGATCTGGGGGCTGCTAATTCCCAATCCTATTTTCCCCTCCTTCCCGATCACTTGAGAGTGGCCTCCAAGAGACCGAAGAGATCTGCAATTCCATCCCAGCTTAGAGGGGGAAGTGCCATGTTGCATGGAAAGTGGGGAAAGTGGGAGGTCACCCATATTGTGTGTCTTTTCATCCTTACCATGACACCCCACTTCCTGAATCCAGCTTACCTGGAGACTACGTCAAGCCTCCTGACCAAAGGAGTCCTACTCCTCAACCTCCGTCTGCTGACAGAGGGCCTCACCTGGAAAGCATAGGCTGCCTGGAGCTTCAACTCCGCCTGACCGTGAGCCTTGCCCTCTACACCGACTTTGCTACTTGTCCGGCACCGCCTGCCAGAATGAGCCCTGTTGCTCCCCTTGACCCACATCCCAGGGAACAGACACGTCTTCTCCATTCCTGATCTCTCCTTCACGCTGGACATCACACAATTTACACAGTCCAATCCTCAATAAAAGAATTCAAACGGAACATAGTTTATTTCATCCAGGATATATTGTTTTCAGGACTTCGGTCAGTGTTTGTCAACCCTGACTATGTACCTGAACTTTTTTGGAAGGCTGATGCCTATGCCTCACCTCCTGCAGATTAGGATGTAATCAGTCTTGGCGGGACTGGAGCATTGGCATTTTTGCTGTGAAGGGCAGCCCTGGGTAAGAACAAGCGAGTAGCAAATTAACTAGCTCAACTCTTTCTAATCCTCAGGTCGACCGCATGAGCCCTGTGTTAGGAGGGCCCTTTTCAGCACCCTTCCAATTTGTGCTCACTGGATCTCTTGCTCCTGAATGATAAACTTTATGTGAAGGTTGCATGCCTCCTGTTCCCCACACCTGGTCTCCAAAGCGAAGTAACATGATTATGGGGGAGAAAATATATGAAGAATGAAGAAAGGACAGTGCTCCCTATTGGAAGCTCTAACCAGATTGCTGGAGCGGGCAGAATGGCCAAACCAGTATTTCGGGCCTAGCCTTATGCCAGGAAAACTGCAGTAGAAATTCATGAAGCTTGAAAGGGGTCTTGTGAGGCCCTTTGTCCACGGTTATTCTGCACGGATGAAGCTAAACCTAACTTTGCTGACTTCCAGGGGAACGCCCCACAGGAAATTCCACCCAAGTGGGGCGCCTGGGGGACTCAGGTGGTTAAGTGTCCGACTTTGGCTCGGGTCATGATCTCGTGGTTCATGGGTTCGAGGCCCGCATCGGGCTCTATGCTGACAGCATGGAGCCTGGAGCCTGCTTTGAATTCTGTATCTCCTTCTCTCTCTGCCCCTACCCCCTCACACACACACACACACACACACACACTCTCTCTGTCTCTCTCTGTCTCTCTCTCTCTCAAAAATAAATAAACATTTAAAAAAAAAAAAAAGAAAGAAATTCCACCTAAGTGCCTCCAGCGTATAAATAACATTGCTGCTACCTAGAAATTCCTCACCTGAGCCCCGCACCACAGGCTGTGGTGCTGGTTCCCTACTGAGAGAGAAAGAGAGGAGCCCTTCCCAGCAAACAGCAATACGCTTGCAGTTAGACAAAACTGTATTTTACTTCGGTCTCTTCATATTAATAAAATATTGCCATATTGAAAAGTTTGTCTCACTACAATGTACCATTTCAAGGCTTTATGTTAGAAAATGGCATGAGCTACTACAACATCCGATATTATAAATAACACCTAGAAACAACCCAAAAAAAACCCTAAACAAAGAACAAAGAAATTACAGTCGAGCCCAAAGACTTTAGACTTCTAACACGTTGACCTATTATTTTCCATTACTGATATAGATACAGATACATCTCCCTCCCATGTATGTGTGTATGTATGTATGTACATATATATATGGGGAAGGGAGGGAGGGAGATTGAGTTGGCCTTTATCAACATTCCAAGAAACCCCCAATGTTGACTTCCTCATTTTGATATTGCACTAAAGTTACGTGGGAGGCTGCCATCAGGGGAAACTGAGTGGAGGCGCATGGGGCCTCCCTGCATATTTTTCACCAAATTTCTGTGCCTCCAGAATTATTCTAAAACTAAAAGTTTAAGACGCGCACGAGTAAGGAAAGATACTCTACCCACAAAAGAAATGAAGGTGGACCTTGGAAGGGAAGAAGCTCGCGAACGAGGGAAGAGCTCTGTGAGTCATCGCCAGCGGTAGAGAGGAGGCGGAGGAATTGCACAAGTGGTAGTCGTTGCAACTGCAAGTGTAGGGATAGTAACCGTTGTAGTAGTTGTAAGAGCAGTAGTAGTAAGAATCGTAGGCAGCAGTCGCAGTTGATAGGAAATATTTGCATTCCCCACCATTGGGGCGTAGCGAAGAAGGAACCGTGTGAAGGTGGAGGGGAGATGTTTCACCCAAATCTAAACCCATGTTGAATCGGACCCTTGTGATATTTACTAAGAGGACGTAAGAAGCTTCCCAAAATAACTCACTCCCAAAATACATATGTCTCATTCAACTCCCCAGGAATGCAGTCTTCAGGGTGAAAGCACGTGAAGAGCTCAAAGCAGGTGAAATAGTACGTTGTTCATTAAATCCATCGAACGTGTTTGTCGTAGGATACGGAATTCGTGTATTTAATTTACGAATCAATTCCTCAACCTTCTATTAATTGCCCCACGCTTGTGGGTTCGCCCCGTATTTGGAAAGCCCCAGACTCTCCGGGACTTAGCTTTCTCCTTACAAGCCAGCTTGAAAAATAAGTACTCTGGCAGATTCAAGAGAGAACATAATTCAAGGTTCGTTATTTTATGAAGCTTTTCCCACTGTCAACCCAAGTGAGAGCATCGGTGATGGAGCTGGAGATGGAATATTACAAAGACTCTGGAAATGCTTAGGATATAAAGCACCTACTACGTGCCTGATGCCATTCTGGTCATGCAGGACCCAGCAGTGAACAAGGCGGTCACGATCCTGCCCATTCTCAAGAAAGAATGACAATGTGCACAAAACTCAACAAACAAGATGATTTCAGATAACAACTCTGACTTGACCTTAACCAACTCTGACTTGAATAAAAACCAAGAGATGTGATAGAGAACAACACTTTGCAAGGGCTCTGGGTCAGGGAAGGTCTCCCTAGAGAGTGACATGTGAGTGCAAACCCAAGAAACAAACAGGAGCAAGCCAAGAGAAAGAAGGCCCCACAACAAGAAAAATACAAACCCTAATGTGACCATCAATTTGGTCTTTGCGACAAACAGAAGTGGCCGTGAAGACAACAGCAGATGAAATCAAAGAGGAAGGTCAGAGCCAGGCGGAATTAATATATTTGGAGGGACTAGGCATGTGGATCCATCCATGAAGAGGGGCTGCAGAGAGAGTACTTTCTAGATTTCTGTCTTGTGGCACTAGATGGAGGGGCTACTGCAAACTGGGATTGGAGAAGAGGGCCCTGGGTCTAGTGCAGGACTTTTCAAGTACAAGACATGGCTGAGACCCCCTTCTGATCTCGGGTCTCTGACTTGTGAGCCAGGGTAGCCCAGAGTCCCAGTGCCCAGATCCCACCCTGCAGCCACTCCCCTGCAGGGCCTGCCCAGCTCCCCAGGGGCACCACCTTAAGGCAGACGCAGGCTTCTTGGCCTTGGGATCCACAGACCAGGCTCTTCTCCCTCCACCCTAAGCCTGGGCAAATCACCACTGCCCCATATGTGTCCTCAATTCTTATACTGTTGTCTCTTCTCATTCCTGTTGCTGCTCTAACAAATTGCCACAAGCACAGTGGCTCAAGACAACAAAATTCATTTTCTTGTGGTTCTGTCCAAGATGCACCACTCTGGGCTAAAACCAAGGGGATGGCAAGGCTGCCTTCCTTCTGGTTTTGCCTCTTCCAGCTTCCACAGGCTGCCCAGCTTCCCACTAGGTGCTGGCTCTCGCTCAGTGAGATCTCACTGAGCTTCCCACTAGCTCAGTGGCTCTCGCCCACTGCATGCCATAGCAGCCTGGGGATCTGGGCAGGGCCCCCCAACAGAAGCCACTTCCGGGGAAGAGATGAAAGTCACTGCTCAAGAAGAAGAGTAACCTGGGGCACCCAGGTGGCTCCGTCGGCTGAGCGTCTGACTCTTGGTTGTGGCTCAGGTCACGATCCCAGGGTCATGGGATTGAGCCCCGCACCAGGCTCCACCCTGAGTGTGGAACCTGCTTGGGATTCTCTCTCTCTCTCCCTCTGACTCTCTGACTCCGACTCTGGCTCTGGCTCTCAGCAGAACTGAGGCCTGGTGGTGAGCATGCCCCCCCGGGAATTCTCAGATAGATCATCAGTGCTGTCTCTACTCGGGGGTCATTTTCTCTTTAACATAGGCTGCGCCTCCTTTTCCACTTTGCAAGCTCTGTACACCCACCGTCCTGCAGGGGTGAGCGCCACGGGGGAAAGGTAACACGCTAAGCCCAGGGCCTCCCACCCAAACCTGCCTCCACTTCCAGGAAGCATGCTGATTCTACTGCAACCCCCCCCACACACACACACACTTCCGTGGACACACTTTCTCATCTATATTCTTCTCAATCATCCTTCCCACAGCGACCCACCAGATATGGTCCAAAAAGAGAACCCGCCTCTCACTCAGGTTAGGATGAGTGACATTTTCAATCATAACACATTTCAGTCATTAAGGAAAGTAACTAGAGAGTCTCCAGGGAGGGTGAGTGAGTGAGAGGAAAGCATATTCTTGCAACTCAGCTTACCTATGTTTTTGAAAAGAAGGTTGTCAGAAAATGGGACTTCTTTTGAGCCACTACAATGTTAACATCTGTGCGTCTGTAAAGGGAGAGAGACTCCTAATCATCTCTCACGTCTGCAAAATGCCTTTGAGTTGGAAGAATGTATTCGTGGCCTGAGCCCCCACCCGTAGAGACAGCACCAAGGCTTAACCCTAAAAGGTCCTACTTGCAGCAGCCGAGTCAGAGGGCTCTGGGTGCCGGAAGCCTGGTAGGACGGCAGTGCTCTGTCGCAGAAGAACTTTCACACACGTGTCACTGAGCCTTCCAGCAAGATGGGCAAGAGTCACCTGGAAGGATAGAGACAGAGACTTTATCAGGCTCATACCATACGTCATATGACCTGTTCCTGGCTGCTTTCTGTAGGTGGTGAATCTAGCCTGAGACTTGCTTTCACTACAAACTAGTAGGAGAGTTTGGGGGGCGTAACTAACCCTCAACCACCTCTAACTCTTGGCCAGATACCATCGTCCGGCGAAGAACACTTCAGAGCTATGTGTGACGCAGCAAACTCAGGGTCATTCTCAGCAGCAGAATTTAGTGAACGCCCACCGTGGGCCAAGTCAGGGGATGGGACGGATCGCGGGACCCTCTCCTTCCAGAGTGGGCTCCCCCTCCTGTAGTCCCGTGCTTACATGGCCTCGTGGAGCTGTGCAGGTTCCAAGAGGAACCAGCGAAAAGGCCCACTGTGGGCCCAGGAATGCACTGTCCATGGATGATCCCCATGGTCAACCCCTGGTCTCCAGGCCCGAGGCTATCTTACTTGGATGGAAGTCCTAGAGAAGAACCATTAAAGGCAGTGCACCTCTTGGGCTCCCGCAGGCCTTGGGACCCCAGCAATCACAGTTACAGGCCTTCAAGATTTGCAAGGTAAGAATACGCACAGGCCTGCAGGAGGAAAAGGCCATAATCCGGTAAGAGGGGACTACACCGGGGCTTAACCGGAGAGAGGACCTGTAAGCATCCACAGACACCGTGAGCAGTGCACATGAGATTGCGAGAGAATGTACAGAAGCTTACGTGGGGAGTGCACACAAGGCGGCAAAAAGAGAGCAGAGGCGCACGTGGAAACTGCACACGGTTCGCGTCGAGAAGCACACGCCGACTCACGTGGGGAGGGGCGCCCAGGCTCACGTGGGGAGACCCACGGTGGCCACGTGGGGAGACGCACATAATTGTTGGGGACCTAAAAATCCCTCTCAAACAACTCCCCCCATTTAATAGAAGAAGAGTGACCCTGGAGGGTCCGGGGCTTCTCCCCACCCAGCCAGCGCAAGTCATGCGTGGGGTCACAGACCAGGATCGTGGGCCAAGACGTGAGTTTTACTGCCTTCTTTCATTTCAAAAGAAGCTAAGACAAAATTTCGCCCGAGACCTTTCCGTCCTTGGGTACAAGCAGGACAAGGAACACTGAGGTCAAGATTTGAAACTTCAGGGGCATTTTCTCCAAAGGCTGCCTGGGAGCTGACAAAGAGGAGGAGATCTACTCACTACAGGTTGGGATTTGAAAAGAATAACGAGCTCGGGAGCCAAGCACGTGCCTCCGCGGGCCCCGGCGCTCCTCGCCAAGCACCTGCCACGCTTCTCCCTCGGGACGCTCAGAAGGGCTCACATCTCTCCGTGCTGGGGAGCCTGTCCCTGGCCCCGTCCACAGGAGGGCCCCCCTCACTCTCAGCTACTCCTCCTTTCCTTTTCCTCCTGGCGTCTATGCTGAGGGTGATTCTATCGTTCATGTTTTGCTTTTTTACCATCTCTCTCCCTTCTAGAATGTCAGCAGAGTGAGGCTAGGACCTCACACTCTCCTGTGTTCAAGGCTCTGATCTCAGTACCTAGAAAAGAACCTGGTACAGGGTGGATCCTCAGTCAACACCTGCTAGGATAAAATAACGATAAACCATACACCTAAATGCACACGCTGTTCCATTTCCAGAGGCTATATTAGAGAATAGATAATCTTACATTTTAAGAAAATTCTCTGGTGGGTTCCCGGAAAAACAGTGTTCTTGTGTCCCTATAACTCACTGTCGTTCCTGCAGTAATGACCGAATGAGTACGGAGAGATTAAGGAAGAGGAAACAGGCATTCATTTCTCTTTGTGACTTTGACACAAGTGAGGCATTTCTCCGAGAGTTCGTCTCCCCGAAGTCCTTCTGCCCCCAGGGAGGACCAGGAGAGCCACACTCTACAACGGCCCGTCCCTGAGGACCAGGGCTCCGCAGGACGGTCGCGTGCTGTTGAGTGTGCAACTGCAATTTTTCAGACAGCTCCCGAGATGCCTGCCTGGGGCAGATTTGCAAGTGATCCAAAGGTGACGGAAAATGACGCTACACCAGAGTCTTTCATTTTCCCGATGATCTGTCACAAGGACGAATGCCATCCGTTCCGGTGGTCTTCGAGATCACTCCATGCTCGGATGGTTGTGTCAACACCAGGTCAATCCGGGATGGATCAACAACCCCGGTAATCCCAAGGAGCCCGCTTTTACTGTAAGCCACGGTGACATTCCACAGCGAGGCCTCCGTGAACGTGCCCTGGGCTGCAGGGCTCCACCCAGAGGCGCCCACAGGGGCGACAAAAAGCCCCGAGTGAGAAGCCACAGCCCGCTCACCGTCACGGAGCAGCCCTGACCAGCTCTCCGTTCAGGTGAGCCTGAGTGAAAGGTACGCAGTCGGTTACCTGGGCAGGTCTCATTACCCACGATGTAAAATGTATGTTTAACACAGGCCATTTTACCACACTGGCCGCCACAGTCACCTGGAGACCGCTGCCCTTGAACGGCCAGGAAGCGGTAGGATCGTTTCTAGGAGTTTTAAGTCATGCTAAAGGAGAGTACGCAAATATCCAAATATCCAACATTTATAGAAGCAGAATCCCAGCCACATCCTCATCAGACATAGCTGTTGAGATAGGACGCTGTAAATCGTAGCAACTTCATACAGTAGTCAGCCTTCGTATCTGAGCCTGGTGTCTCCTTCCACCCCTCCCCCCCACACGCACCCACACGCACACCATCCACACGCACGCACACACCATTCACACTCTAACAAAGCCTCTGCTAACAACAGCCTGTTTAATAATGCAGCATGGAGCAGAGGGCAAGAAATTATCTTGTTCTGCCCAAACCCAAGTGGCAGGAGAAAATATTTCCCAGCCCTCACGTCCTTGAGATGTTAAAACTGGATTTGCAATCAGTTTGGTGCTGCACACAGTGCCCAATGGAACAGCATCGTAGCAAGACCGATGGTTCTGCTTTGCAAAACCTAAATAGCACACTTACTGAAGACAATCTGAATGCAGAACAAAAGGGACCTTAGAAATAACCGTCGGGCTAACAAAACTACAGCGCTGAGTGGGTAGGCCCGAATTTAATGAAATGATGTAAAACGTGTGCTTAGAGTGTCTGGAAGGTTTGGAATTGTACTCAGTTCTCTGTGGGATAGTTTGGGTTTGCATCACCAATTAACACAAGTTCCCAGTGACGGTGTGTGTGTGTGTGCGTGCGTGTGTGTGTGTGTGTGAAGCGTCTACAGTGGCAAATGCCCACACCAAAATACACAACGTCCAGAAACTTCATTTCTCTGAAAATGAATCCCATTAAGTTTTTTCCTAAATTTTTTTTATTACGTGTCTTTATTTTTGAGAGGCAGAGAGACAGAGAGAGAGAGAGAGAGAGTGAGTGGGGGAGGCGCAGAGAGAGAGAGGGAGACACAGCAGCCAAAGCAGGCTCCAGGCTCTGAGCTGTCAGGACTGAGCCCGACGCCGCTCGAACTCACGAACTGTGAGATCGTGACCTGAGCCGAAGTCGGACTCTTAACCGACTGTGCCACCCAGGCACCCCTCCATTAAGTTTTTTTAAATGTAATTTATTGTCCAATTGGCTAACATACAGTGTGTAAAGTGTGCTATTGACTTTTGGGGTAGATTCCCGTGGTTCATCACTTTCAAACAACGCCCAGTGCTCATCCCAACGAGTGCCCCCCTCAATGCCCATCACCCACTTTCCCCTCTCCCCCACCCCCACCATCCACCCTCAGTTTGTTCTCTGTATTTAAGAGTCTCTTATGATTTGCCTCCCTCCCTTTCTGTTTGTAACTATTTTTTCCCCTTCCCTTCCCCCATGATCTTCTGTTAAGTTTCTCAAGTTCCGCACATGAGTGAAAACATATGATATCTGTCCTTCTCTGACTAACTTATTTCACTTAGCACAATACCCTCCAGTTCCATCCACGTTGCTCCAAATGGCACGATTTCATTCTTCCTCATTGCCAAGTAGTATTCCGTTGTATATATAAACCGCATCTTCTTTATCCATTCATCAGTTGACAGACATTTAGGCTTTCAACAACAGCCAGATTATGGAATCCCATTAAGTTTTAAGCTCCAGCATGTAAGATCTGGAGGTAAGCACCAGAATTAAGAGGCTGCTTGAGGAACCAGGATGGCCATGATTCTAGTGATTTCTTTCTTTCAATCACTGCCAGCCTCGGCATGCAAAGTTATCTAATGGGGAGTCCACAGAGAATAATCCAGAAGCTAAAAGACTACAGGGACCCTCATCACACAAGCATGAAGACATAAAAACAAACTTAGCAAATGCAAAAAGAGAAATTAAATGACCTTTGAAAGGGTTATGGAGCCAGCTAGGAATACTAAAGGATATTCACACAAGCCTCTTGCTCACGGAATGTGAATTCCGAACTACACTTTCTCCAGATCCTTTAAGACACACAGGTTCCTGACATGCAAGCATGAGGGTTGAATGAAAAATCACTATTCAGTTCTCATGTGAGGTGGAAAAAAAACTTCAGGGCGTAAAACAGTTAACAAACAAAGAGAAATGACAGCTTAAATTTGAATTTGGAGAGCACCTTGCAAATTGTTTGCACAGATGTGACATTATTTACATGATAATTTCATGCTTCTCAGCACACAGAGGAAAATAAAACTTGTTAGATGACATAATGGGACCATTAATTCTATTAATGGATCAAGGGTTTTTTCTAGAACTTTTCCATTGCTTCATCATCTTGATATAACTGGCAATATTGTTACATCTGCATTTCAACACCTACTGCAAAAGGCAAGTCAGAAAGAAAATAAGTTTGCTACCTTGCCTAGAAAAATAATGTTTCCTAGTATCAAAGATAGTCGAGGCACTACAGATAACTCTTAAGCGATATGGGTTTGAACTGCCCAGATCCACTTGTAAGGGGATTTTTTCCAATAGCTACAGAACAGGACTCTAAATGTATTTTTTCTTCCTTATGATTTGCTTCATAACATTTTCTTTTCTCCAGCTGACTCAGTCTATAATACAGAAAGCATACAAAACATGTGTTCATCGACTATTAATGTTATCGGTGAAGCTTCCGGTCAACAGTAGGCTATTAGCAGTTAAGTTTGGGGGGGGGGGGCGGTCAAAAGTTACATGGGGATTTTCAACTGCAGCGGGTAGGGGAGCGTTTTTGGCGCTCCTGACCCCCGCATCGTTCAAGGTCAGCTGTATCTGGAATGACCTCTCGCCAAAGCATTAAGAACCGTTTTAGGGCTGAATAGTTTTCCAGCCATTGAAAGAACAGAATAAAGAGCTTTGTCTACTATACTTATTTCAGAAAGCCTCAAAGAAATAAGCATAGATCAGCCACAAAACCACGAAGCTTCTTCAACGTGATGTTGCTGCTGTTTCCTCCAACGGCGCTGAATCAGCTCCATTTCGGTGGCAACGCTCCGGAAGCAAGAAATGATAGATTACAGTTGCGGTGAGCTTCACTTCGAAAGCACAGGAGGAATTCTCTTCTGTCGGCACTCACATTTCATCACTTACTTGCAATTTCTGTAGAGTACTCTCCAAACTGGGAAAGATGAGGAGGCCACGGGATAGATTCAGATTCAAGAGATTCGAGACTCGCCCTTCACCCTGAAAAACATTCCACGCTGTCCCTCTGTAAATGGAATTATGGCCCCGGCAACACACGCCGGGGCGCAAAGTGCCCGGGTGAACCGAAATTAAATGCTCATGAAAAAGGGCTCCCTGCACATCAGCATCCATCTGAGCTGGCCTCTTCGCCTCCGCCATCTGTCTTGATTTTCATTTAGAGCCACGCCTTTCGCGCCGGGTACACTCCCTCACAGTCGCGGGTGGGTGTATGTGTCCTTGTCACCCATGGAGCGACACGGGGGAAAGAAATTACTTACTGATTTTCCTTTCTGTGGAATGGTGTCTTTGGAATGGCTTCTTGAACCAGGCCAGCAACGCGTGCGGCTCCAGCGGTGGGACCTGAGACAGGATGCCGTGCTGGGACCGTCCTGCTCAGCCCTCAGCCCTTCTCGGCAACTGTTCCTCCTGAGACCGCCAGCTCCCCGCCTCGTTGAGAAGACAAAGTGTGCCCTTAGACGTCGTAAGGATGAACAAAAAAGGGCGTCTTCCCATCTGAGCAGCTGAAACAGCACGACGAGAGCTTTGTTCTACTTCTTTATTCTGATGGAGGTTTGGGATGACTCGTCCGGAAAGGGGGCCGCCGCTTGGACATGCAGGGAGGGCAGAGACGGACAAAGGGGTATGGAAGGATCTGGAGCAGGAGCACGGAGAGGGCGGGACCTGCGTGCCACAGCGGGATACAGAACCGGGTAGGCGGTGGAACCAACAGACGAAGAGTCCTTCACAGCAGGGACCATGTGACCCAGGCAGGGGCCCAGGTAAACATGACCACCTGCTGTTGTAAACAAGCTCTTCCCGGATTGCAGGATCTCACCTGAGACCAACGTGACCCAGGCAGGGGCCCAGGTAAACGTGTGTCTGTAGGGAAAACTGAGCCACACGGCAGCTCATACCCAACCGGCCCCACGGGCGCCCTCTGTCTTTGCTGCCCTTGGCCCAAGTGATCCCACTGGTGCTGGCAACCCAGCCTCAACCTTCTCATTGTTCTGACAAACCCTCTTCTCGCTGCCAAGACTCTCCTTGAACCCCAGCTTCCTGCCATCAGCTCAAAACACACTGGAGGTTCAGGAGAGTCAGCTGGTGATACTGACTCTTTGAAAGGACTGTAGTAAAATCCAGTTTTCACCTCTTTCTCAAGACTTTAATTTTGTTCACATGGTCTGCTCTACATAAGAGATCTAGTAATCTCTGAACAAAACGGTTATTTTTTAAATTTACTTTTTAAAATATGAAATTTATTATCGAGTTGGTTTCCATACAACACCCAGTGCTCATCCCAACAGGTGCCCTCCTCAATGCCCATCCCCCACCCTCCCCTCCCTCCCGCCCCCCATCAACCCTCAGTTTGTTCACAGTTTTTAAGAGTCTCTTATGGTTTGCCTCCCTCCCTAACTTTTTTTTCCTCTTCCCCTCCCCCATGGTCTTCTGTTAAGTTTCTCAGGTCGCACCACTAGGAATTCACCCAAGGGATAAAGGAGTGCTGAAGCATAGAGGCACTTTTACCCCAATGTTTATAGCAGCACTTTCAACAGTAGCCAAATTATGGAAAGAGCCGAAATGTCCATCAACTGATGAATGGTAAAGAAATTGTGGTTGATATACACAATGGAATACTACTTGGCAATGAGAAAGAATGAAATCTGGCCTTTTGTAGCAACGTGGATGGAACTGGAGTGTGATGCTAAGTGAACTAAGTCATCCAGAGAAGGACAGATACCATATGTTTTCACTCTTATGTGGATCCTGAGAAACTTAACAAAACAGTTTTTAAAAGTAATCTGACTATCCTATGTTTCTATATTAAGCTCTTGCTGCAGCCTGTTGGAAAAGTAAACGAGCATCAATGCAGATCAGGTTATGCTCGGCTGTAGTTAAAGAAGAGAAATAACCAAGGGGATACCAGAAGGTGAAAATGAGCCATGAGCTGTTGTAAAAACATAACAAAATAAACAGGTAAATTCAGAAAACTTGTAATTGGGAAATTTCTAAGGACTTCACATTTGTCGAGAAAGGTGCACTACAGATTTACTTTTCCTTCTGGGTTTTGCTACTTGAAAAACCCAAACTTGATGCATATAAGCAGATGTGTCCCAAGCATCCACGTCAATACCGGCCTTGGCCAGCCTGAGGCCACCGGCAATTTGAAATGCAGGTCTGCTATGAGCGCTCGTTGGGCTTTTACTGTGCAATATTCATGGTGAATTACAAAAGGCATTTTAATCACAATCTCTATAAAGCACATGGATAATAAGAAAAATAGCCACCAAATTGCAGCTTAGACTTCTATTTATTTTACAAAGACACTCTAGAGTAATTACACATTTGGCAGGTTAATGCTAAATTCAAATTTAAAAAGTAAGATTAGCTTTTATAATATAATGAACGGCCAATTTCTTATATCCTGCCCTTGGGTGCATCCCAATACTGCCTCCTGGTGGTACTGCAGCTTAATTGCAGGAACAGGTTTTTGAAAAACAGTTGTTTGAAAGATGAAACCTCAGGTGATTACAAACACCATGACATTAAGCAATGTAGCCCTGAGGTCTGTGGTGGGAGAGCTGTGACCAAACATCCATCTCTATCCTTTGAGAGAGACTACTGTGACCTCTGCTGTTCTAAGAAATAAACTAAGAAATGAACTAAGAAATAAAATCACCACCTAGAAAATTTGGCTTTATTTTTTTTAATGTTTATTTATTTTGAGAGACAGAGAGAGTGTGAGAGGGCTAGGGACAGAGGGGGGAACAGAGGATCCGAGGAGGGCTCTGTGATGACAGCTGAGAACCCGATGCAGGGCTCGACCTCATAAACCATGAGAGCATGACGTGAGCTGAAGTTGGACGCTTAACTGACTGAACCACTCAGGCGCCCTGAAAATTTGGCTTTATTAATATCCAAATTCAGACCAGTCAAACCAAGTTATTAAGTGGCATTGGAAAAAGAAAGACGTGGTACACTCAGGTTCTGTTCCTTCAACCTGCACATCTCAGACAGCTTGGCATTCGGTGTGAACTGGAAAAAACACCCTCCTGAGTCCTCCAAAGTTGGTTTAAGAAACTGATTGGCCCATTTCCCTCCAGTGACTCCTGGGTTGTGACAATTCAGGTCATGCAAAACCTCCGTAACGCTTCATACCAAATGTCTGACCCAAAACCATCTTGTGTACTTCAAGATCCGGGGCAAACCCCACCTTCATAGTATCCTCCTTTCTGCCTCAAGACTGAAGTGAATTCTCCTTCTATCTTTTAGATAGCCCTGTCTACAGTAGTCCCCTCTACCGCTCTATGCTTATATAATGTTACACCATTTATTTCCTTCACTCCCCTATCACGTGCTGTGGTTACCTTACCAGGCTATGTTTTTGTTTGTTTCCTGTGGGTCTCTCCCCGTAGAATGGATGCCTCCTGAGGGCAGGGACCTAGCCTGTTCTGCTCACTACTGCATACCTCGCTCCTTGCACAGTGTTTAGCACGTGGTAGATGCTGAATATGTATTTGCTGAAAGAATACACATTTAGTGGTGCTGAGGGTGTTACAGTCAGTCCTATGCTTGCTGCTGAGATTGTACAAATTATTTAGCGGACAATTTAGCGATACGAATCAAACTTCGTTACGCGAATATAGTAGTGAAGTGTAAAAAATAACCCAAGCGTTTGTCAAGAAAATGGAAATAAGTGATGTGCGTCAAATAGTAATATGCTATGCAGCCATCAGAGATGATCAGGGGCACTCGCACAAGGGCCATCCTTAGGGGCACCAGTTAAGCATCCGATTTTGGCTCAGGTCATGATCTCACAGTTCATTGGTTCAGGCCCCATGTCAGGCTCTGCACTGACAGTGTAGAGCCTGCTTGAGATTCTCTCTCTCTCTCTCTCTCTCTCTGCCCCTCCCCCACTTGTTCTCTCTCTCTCTCTCTCTGTCTCTCTCAAAAATAAGTAAACTTAAAACAAACAAAAAAAAAGATGATCATCATCTCTATTTACTGACATGAAAAAATGTCCATGACATATATTTAAACTCAGAGACAAAAACAAAAACATGCGTAATGGTTAATTTTACGTGTCAACTTAAGTGGGCCATGGAGTGCCCAAATATTTGGTCAAATCTTATTTTGCATGTTTCTGAGTCTGTGAAAGTGGGTTTTGTTTTGTGTTATTTCAGATGAGAAAAACATTTATAAACATTTTTTTTTGAGAAAAACATTTAAATCAAGAGATCCAGTAAAGCTGATTGCCATCCTTAATGTGGGTGGGCCCTATTTAATCAGTTGAAGACCTAAATAGCACAAAAAGGCTGACCGTCCTCTGGTAAGAGGAAATTCTTCCCACCCGCCTGCCTTCAGACTGAGACGCTGATGTTTCTCTTGCCTTCAGACTCAAACTGAAACATGAGCTCTTCCTGCTTTTTAGCCTGCCAGCCTTCAGCCTGGAGCTGTATCAGCGGCCGTGGTGATTCTCAGGTCTTCAGACTCACTCTGGAACAAAACCGTCAGCTCTCCGGGGTCTCCAGCTTGCCGACTCATCCTGCAGGTCTCGAGACTTGCCAAACTCCATAGCTGCACGAAACAATTCCTTATAATAGATCTGTATCTGTGTATCTATCTATATTGATGTATCTGTAGCTATCTCTCCATACGTAGACAGAGATATAGATACAGCCTATTGGTTAGAGAACCCTGACCAACATAGCACGTATAACAGAATCTCATTTTGTTAAAATATCACGACAAGGTAGGTTTAGTTGTGGTGGCTTGATCGCAGTATGTCCGATCCGCTCAGGCCTCCCTGTATCCGTTGCTCTTCCACGGTCCCTTTCACAGCGACACTAGGTACCCATTTAACTTGGTTTTGACCAGTGCGACAGCAGTAAATGTGACGTAAGCAAGGACCTGGAAAGTGTTCGCATGCAGTTTGCCTTTCCGCAGCTCTTGAAACCTGAGGATGCCGTGTGAGCCAGCCCAGGCTAGGCTGCCGGAGTAAGAAGAAGTCACTGCAGAAAGGCCCCAGATGTCCTCCCTGTGCTGGTCAAGGCCAGTCCATCAGTTGACCGTGAGGTCACGTGAGACCTGACTGCCAGAACCGCCCGGCTGAACTCAGTACAAATTGCCGACCTGAAGAATCATGAGCTAAAGAAATGGTTGGTATTTCAAGCTACTAAGTTTGGGAATGGTTTCTTATAAAGCAAACAATAACTAATAAACTATAATAGAAGAAAAAACCCAGAGGTCTGTATTCTAAATTGTCAGTAGCTGTGATTTCTGTATATATCTTTACATTCTGTTAATGAGAATATATTATGTCTGTGAGCATTAAAAAAAAAACCCACATTTTCATTTTGAAAAATTAATTTTTAAAAAATTGTTTTAATGTTTTATTTTTATTTTTGAGAGACAGAAAGAGAGACAGAGTGTGAGCGGGGGAGGGGCAGAGAGCAGGGGAGACACAGAATCCGAAGCAGGCTCCAGGCTCGGAGCTGTCAGCACAGAGCCGGATGCAGGGCTTGAACTCATGAACCGTGAGATCATGACCTGAGCTGAAGTCAGACTGACTGAGCCACCCAGGCTCCCCCAAAAATTAATTCTTTAAAAGTGACCACGGGGCACCTGGGTGGCTCAGTCAGCTGAGCGTCCAACTTCGGCTCGGGTCATGATCTCGCAGTTCGTGGGTTCAAGTCCCACATCAGGCTCTGTGCTGACAGCTCGGAGCCTGGAGCTGCTTCGGATTCTGTGTCTCCCTCTCTCGCTGCTCCTCCCCTGCTCACACTCTGTCTCTCTCTCTCTCAAAAATAAAGATTAAAAAAAATATTTTTAAGTGACCTCTCTCTTCTCAGATTTCTTGTGGTACTTACTGTTTGCACAACCAATACTCCAATTACTAATAAAGTGTTTTGATACCTTTAACTGATCTTTAAGGTTTTCACTGTTATTTGACTACGGGACTAGAACATGCAGTCGTATGTACTTGTGTGTGTGTGTGTGTGCGCGTCTGTGTGTGTATGTATCTTCCACAGGTATTAAACCTATAACTGCCATATAGCACGGGTCATAAACGATTGGCTTTACTTTGATTTCAAGTCAAACTTTTATATTAAGAAGTAAAGCAGAGTGAGAAACGGAATAGCTGCAGGATAGAGAGAGTCCCTGGCAACGTCAATGTGTGAAATTAGTGGCTGCCGGAAAAGCCAATACCAATGTACTTGGTGCCATTTGTACCTGCACATGCCCTGTGCTAAGAGCGGGGGTTCCCTTGGTTACACCAGGATTCCAGGCTTCAACTTCCAATGTCGAGATTAACTCAATTGATTTAAACCATATATATATATATATATATATATATATATATATATATATATACACACACACACACACAAACCAGTAAATTAAACAAATCTTGGAACTTTAGAACACAAATTTCAGGTTCTGTTAGAGAGGTAATCTGGAAAGAGAGTCATTTTTAAAGACGGTACAATAAATAACATGGAAAAAAACTGGGCAAACCAAAAGAAAACCAAGAGTGTAAACGTAAAACAGATCATCCAACTAACTTTCTAGAATTTAGTTTTTAGACAGTATGGCCAAGAGGCCAAAAATTATCCACCTACAACCAAGTTAATAAAGAAAAATAGGGGCGCCTGGGTGGCTCAGTTGGTTAAGCGGCCGACTTCGGCTCAGGTCATGATTTCGTGGTCCGTGAGTTCGAGCCCTGCGTCGGGCTCTGTGCTGACAGCTCAGAGCCTGGAGCCTGTTTCAGATTCTGTGTCTCCCTCTCTCTCTGCCCCTCCCCTGTTCATGCTCTGTGTCTCTCTATCTCAAAAATAAATAAACATTAAAAAAAATTAAAAGAGAAAGAAAGAAAGAAAGAAAGAAAGAAAGAAAGAAAGAAAGAAAGAAAAAAATATAGAAGGCAGGCATCATTCCACTTTCTTTGATTTTCCAAAAAGATTCCATGCACACTTTTAAGAGGAAGGTGATACAGGAAAAAAACCCAAAAAAAAACAGTATGTTAAAAACAAGGCAAGTGGTAGATTAGACACTGAAGCAAGATGGCCACTGCCTTCAGCTGCCAGAGGGTCACCGGCCTACCTTGAGGAGTGCCATTACTCACCATAAAGCTAAGTGGCTCTGACGAGGACACCGGGGCTCTAAAATCTGCTGGCAGCACTAAAATGGGAGTTGGGAAGAATGAGGAGCTGTGTGACCAGGTTTCAAAGAATTTGAGTCATTTAGGTAATTGGGCCAGCAGATGGCTAATGCGGTTCATTTTGCGAGACTGAAATGATTAGTCTGGGAGAGAGAAGCTAATCTAGTAATAATGATCTTCCATTTATGTGGTATTATTTTTTACAAAGCACCTTTCACCACGAGGTTCCCACAAGGCCTCTGTGAAGGCTGTGCGCGGTTGGCTAAGACGTTACAGGTGGAGGGAGAAGCATAGAAGGAGAAGTGTAATCCGCACAACGGTGGCCCAGACGGGAGGAGGGGGCCCTCACAAGAGAAGCAGGGGAGCCCCAGGGTGGTTCACCAAATAGAGATATCTTTTGGGCACTCAGCTGGGAGAACTCAACCGGCAGAATATTTGCACGATTCTGAATGGTGACTCATGAGAGATTAGGGCGTTATTTCCTGGGGGTAAGATCTCAATTCTGCATATACCCGCTTTCAAGGTTTTTCTCTAAGTAAAGGTTTAAAGAGATTAGCTTTATCTTGCTAAAATGATGAAAACACACACACACCAAAAAACCCTCAATTGGTCAAATGAAACTTTTCAGTTTTGCGAAAACTTCACAAGACTGAACAGGTGATTTCGGTGAGAAGTGGTCCCAGGGGAAACAGAGAGAGAACGTTGTTCTATAAATCCCTCCTTCAGAAGAAAACTGCTCTCCTTTCTTTCCCACCCTCTCATCCGCCAGCCCCCTCCCTTCCTGCTCCCATCCTCCTAGCTCTCGGTCAACAGAGGGTGTTGGATGCAACTGGGGGGCAGCGCGGCTGGACGTTCGTGCAGTGAGAGCCAGTTCTCCAGTCCTGCTCATCGCCCCTTCACCAGCCACCTCGAATAAGCAAACAGGAGCCTATGGGACATTTTGAGAGCCTGGATTTTCTATCCGCCTAAAACACATCGATATCACCTACTACAGATCAAGTATGGCTTCGGGTCAGTCGGGAGCAATCAGTCAGCTTACATGGGATGTCAAGCAATCAGAAGCCCAGAGAACAGGGACAATGGAACTTGCCTTGTGTGGCTTCAGAGGCACCTGAGTTCCAAATTCCAAAAGCTCAGCGGTTAAAAACGCAGCGTCTCTTGTTTATATAACCAGGGCAAGTATTTACACTAACCGTCGCTCCCGGGGGCAGATGGGAGAGCATCCAACTGCGTCTCCAAGTCAGACTGCTGTTAGAAGGCGGGATTCTGCGGATCTCCGGGAGCACGGGGCAGGGAGGGATGAGTCCCGGGCCTGGAGGGCTGTGACTCTTGCTCCCATCCACCTGGGCGCCGTCCTATTGCTAGAGGGTCAGATCCGAGTCAGACCTCAGCCCACCTCACAGGGAAGTCACCCTGAAAAGACTGCGAACTGTTAGCATTAGGCTACGAGCAATCTCGGACCGTGTCATGCAGATTCCAGGCCCTCATACTCTACTTCTCCTGCGCCCTTTCTAAACCACGGTCAGCCATTATTACGTGCAGTTGCAGACAGCGTTTTTTTTCTCTTTTTTTCTTTTTTTAACATTTATTTATTTTTGAGAGACAGAGAGAGAGGCAGAGCGTGAGCAGGGGAGGGGCAGAGAGAGAGGGAGACACAGAATCCGAAGCAGGTTCCAGGCTCTGAGCTGTCGGCACAGAGCCCAACGGGGGGCTCAGACTCATGAACCTCGAGATCATGACCTGAGCTGAAGTCAGACGCTCAACCGACTGAGACACCCAGGCGCCCCAACCCCACACATTTGAAAGTGAAAAAAAAATGGTGAAATTAATTTTCTTACTGAGAATGTTAGGTGAGTTTCAGGTCAACAATATAATGATTTGGGATTCGTATATACCGTGACAGCGATCACCAGTGTAAATGTAGTTAACATCACTCACCATGCAGGGTTACAGGTGTTTTCTTTATGATGAGGGCTCTTAAGATCTACTCTCTTGGCAACTTCCAAACATGCAACACGGTGTCATTAAGTAGTCACCATGATGCACCTTCCATTCCATGATTTACTTCATCTTATAACCAGAAGGTTGTATTGCAATTAATTTTCATAATTGTATAAAAACTTTATTAACCCAATATATTCAAAATATCATTACAACATGTAATCAATATTTTTTTAAAATGTTTATTTAGTTATTTCGAGAGACAGGAGAGAATGTGAGCAGGGGAGGGACAGAGAAAGAGGGAGAGAGAGAATCCCAAGCAGGCTCTGTGCTGTCAGTGCAGAGCCGGATGCGGGGCTCAGACTCATGACCGTGAGATCACGACCTGAGCCAAAATCAAGAGTCGACGCATAACCGACGGAGCCGCCCGGGTGCCCCTATAATCAATATTTTTAAGAATTGCTGAGAAGTGTAGTACTTTTTTCTGATTACATCTTTGAAATCCAACGTGTATTTGACACAATTTACACTAGCCACAAGCGGCCAGTGGCTGCCATATTGATCAGAGCAGCTCTAGAGCTTAAATTGGGCCATCGTGTGCTAGAAAAAACATCAGAAGGTCTGTCTTCAAAGTCCCGTGTGACCTGAGGCTCTTCCCTTCTTAAATCATTACGAGTCATAAACGTTTGTGGCTGAGGGTGATTTCTCAACTGGAAAAACATTTCGTCACAGCTCTCGTCTCTTTTCAACTAATGCTAACAAAGAGCCACCTGCTCTCAGAGCCCTCTCACCCTGTCATAAGCCACACTCTCTCTCCTCCTTGTGGCCAAAGGCCTACATCTCCTCCTCTGCTCCATCTTCCATGTCCCTCTCACATTCTGAATAGGCACACCACCTCCAGGCACATCTCACATCTAGTTCTCACCCCTGAACGCCTGTAAACTGAATTGTGATAGCACATTGCTGCAAACCTCCGGCAGCTTTATAACGCCACTCAGTAGCTGCAAGCAAAGCAGTCCAGGCAGGGAAGTCCTCTTAGCCACAGTGCTTCAGCAACACATCCGTGCCCTTTGGCTTTCTCATCTGTCTTGCAGTTTTTGTTGTCGTTGTTGTTTTCACAAACACAGCTACAAAAACTATTGTGAAATGTATACCCTCCTATCCCGCCTATCCTTCTTTAATTACAGGGCCCTAAAAAGTTTTCTGGGTATAAATTTTACTCAAGAAAAACCTCAGAGGATGTTATCCAAGGGATACTCCACCAGAAGAAATCCAAATCTGGCATACATTAGCATCCATGCTGTTCCAGGTTATTTTGGAGTATCTTGGGAATTGCAGACATTTAGCTTAAAGGTCCTTCGTAGGTCCTTTTACAGATGGCAGTTTTATGATGCTTTATGCTATAACAAGAAGCTAATAAATGGGGGTACTTACCCCTTCCCCTCTCATCTGACACCAGAAGAAAGTAGCCACTGGGTTTCTCGGAGCATCCTCACTGTTCTTGGCACGAGATGATGCCAGCAAGTGAAAGTTGCTAAGTGCTGGCTTTTAGAAAGAAAATGAGATGCATGCGTTAGGTCTCAGCGTGACTTAAGGAAAGTGCTAAGTTCAGTATTTTTTAAATATTCTCACCATAGGGACAGGAGGGGTAAAAAAGGTGTCAGAATAATCTATATCCAAAGGCTTTTTAATTGTGACTTGACCGTAGTTTTCATCTGCTGGTTTTATTAAACTCCTGCACACTAGGAAAGAATACACACGTTAGCAGGTATGACCCCTACTGGCATTCTCTACGGGCATTGGGATGGAGGACTGCAGAGTGCAGACCTTTTAAGGCATTATTTAAGGTTCTCCTCAACTGTCCACACCGCACATTGATTTTCTGTCACAGCTCTATGTCTGGAGGGCTGGTACTCGCCATTGATCCACAGAGAGCATTTTTAGTGCATCAAAGAGGTACGGAAGGTGAGACTCCAAGGGAAAGACAAGAACCATGCTTTTAGGGAGGGACATGGCTCAGCAGTGTAAAAGTCACATCAAATATTAAGCTGAACTTGAGATTTTTTTTTAATGTTCTGAAATCTGTTGACATATGAGACTCAATGGGACACAAAAAAGGAAGGGATTATTAGCTCTTCTAATGGAAAAACTCCCCCTAACGGAATGGAGCAAGCTGCAGGAACTGATAAATTGAATTCTGCATTTATCTTTTTGTGGAGGACTTGAGTGTTGTAAATCACAAGCGTCCAGGCTGTGAAGTTCAATCAGTCAAGATGCTATGTTAAGAAGTCAAGGTCAATCCAAGGACAAGCTGGTCAGCTTTGCTCCACTGTCAAGGGTTGTCCCGCGAACTCTAAGATGGATCCGTGCTGTTCTCAGGAGCAGGAAGTAGCTGACTTCATGGGATTTATTACAGTAAAGGGCAAAACTGCTCTGGAGAAAAGAGCTGCCCACTTCCCAGGCCGGAACGCCAAAACCCATGGAAATTCTATGCATCCAAAGGGTTAGATGCAGGCTCGCTATATTAGTCAGATCAGGCCACCATAACACAATGCCACAGACTGGGTGGCTTAACAGCAGAAATCTGTCACCATTTCAGAGGCCACAAGTCCAAGATCAGAGTGCCAGCATGGTAGGGTTTTGGTAAAATACCTATTCCTGGCAAAGAGGGATTTGTTTACCATATGTTCACCTGGCCTTTCCTTGGTGGGTGTGTTTATGGGGAAAGAGAGATGGCTGATGGCTCTTCCACTCCTTATAAAACCACCAATCCTCTCAGCATTAAGACCCCACATTTCAGCTCATTTAATTTCAATTACCTCCTAACTGATGCATGTGCTATCTCCAAATGCAGTCACATTGGGGGTTAGGGCTTCAGCATATGAATTGGTGGGTGGGGGCAGGGAAACACAATTCAGTCCAGAGATCTTCCCTTCCTTATACAGCCTTCTCTCACCTCCCTAAATGGACACAGACTTCACTTAAAAAAAAAAAAAAAAAAAAAAAAAAAAAAAAAAGAAAGGAAAGGAAAGGAAAGGAAAGGAAAGGAAAGGAAAGGAAAGAAAAAAGAAAGAGGATATCTTTTCTTCTTTGAGTGAGATGTTTAGACACCTTTTACCCAAACTTTTTTCTGGATACTAATAGAGTTGCATGTGTACGTGAGTAATGAAAAGATAATCCACTTATACCTAAGCGGATAACTAACTCAACTCATGAAGGTTGTGAAGACAAAAATCAAGGCTAAAGGAAGACCATTATGAATCTAAAACGTGAGTTTCCAATATCATGACTTACATAGTTCCTGGTACTAAATAGACCCTCACTGTTGAAAGAAAGAATGAATGAATATTTTTCTAATAACGGAAGAAGACTAATATTAATTGAAATCAAAGCCAGAAATGGCCTCATTCATCAATGCTTATTCAAGACTAAAGTTGACCTAAAATGAGTTTTCTTTTAAAATCGGGATTTCAGAATATAAAACTGTAGCATTTCAAATACGGATAATTACATTTCTTATCAAATGCACTGGTTCTTGTAAAATAATTCAGTTTAATATATATCCAGCTTAATTAAAATTTATAAGTGGTTGTGGACCAAACCAAGTGTATCTTAATTAAATCTGAACATGGCTCACAGATGTTAAGGTTGACCCCAATTTTAATAGAGGAGAAGGAAATACAATCATTAGGGACTTGGCTGAGTAATTTTGGTCAGGTGGAAAGCAAGATGAATGGGAGGCCAAGACAGTCTCTTCTTTTTTTTTTTTAAAGTATATTTATTTATTTGAAAGAGAGAGCACATGAGCAAAAGCAGGGGAGGGGCAGAAAGAGACTGAGAGAGAGAGAGAATCCCAAGCAGGCTCTGCACTGTCAGTGTAGAGCCCAATGCAGGGCTCGAACTCTGAACCGCGAGATCACGACCTGACCTGAAATGAAGAGTCGGACGCTTAACCAACTAAGCCACCCCGGTGCCTCGACAGTCCCTTCTACTTAAGGCTGGAAAGTAAATGACCCGCTAGCTAGAACATACAGAAAGATGGCATAACCTGCCCAGCCAGCCACTGAAATGGAAGTAGGCAGCTATAGGGTGAACATTGAAGTCAATCATCAAGTAACCAACCCACATGTGATAAGGGAGGAGGGGGACTTGCTCTGGAAACTCACACATCCTAGAATTTTCCAGTCAGTTCTGCCACTGTTCAAACTAATCAGGAATGGAGACAGAGAAGGAGACAGAGCCAGGCCAACACTGAAGACTGAGGGTCCACACCAATAAGATTACCGGATAAAATAGAGAGTGCCCAGTTTGCTTAGAATTTCAGATGAACAATGAATAATTCTTTGCATACTTATGGTACGTCCCATGCAATAGACATCCTGTATTTTTTTTTTTCCGCTGAATTTGGCAACCCTCTCTGCACGAACCATCTCAGAGCTGTAACAAAAAGCTTGTCAAGGACTTTCCTGTGATTCCAATATAAACCACAATATTGGTTGACCAGCCATCTGAAATGGTAACCGCACACCTGAATCACGCTGTTGCCAGCCCTTGGAGGGGGCAGGGAGAGACAGGCTGCATTTTAACATTCTTGTCTTTCCAATCTGCCTGGTCCTGGTCGGGAGTCCTTCTTTTTAATGTATCTCCCTGAGAGCAGCCCAGACCCGGAGGAACATGACAGTCAGAGGGAACTACGCTGGTCAGAAAATCAATCTAGAAGCATTTATTTCAGGTCTCTTTTGTAAACAAGGCTATGCTGGTGATCACATCTGAAACAAAAACAGACAGCACTTACCCGCTCCAGGAAAGACCCTGGGCAGGTAGAGAAACTAAGGCCCTACACGGAGAAGGAGGTGGTCTTCCCAAGGTTTAGGTGGCTCTTAACTGGCAAAGCTAAGAGTGTTAAACTACTCAATTATCCTTCCACAAGCTTTTCAGCACGTAATAAAGTTTATAAATGTTACAGCCCCTCTGAAAAAAAATTAATCCTTTCCAATGTGGATGCTCAGGAAAGATTGACATGGGTTAAAACATATTCATTTATTCACTGATTTCATTCACCAATATTTTTTGTTATGAGTTCTGTGCCCAGCACCGTTGCAGATGCTGAGCCCACGGATGCAATGCCTGACTGTAAACAGACTGACCCGACGCTCCCCGCACTCTTTCCTGTCTCTGCTGGGCACGGCCAGACTACATTTCCCAGCCTGCCTTGCAGCTCTGCGGCCCTGTGACTGAGCAGTAGCCAGTGGAATGGGGGCAGGAAGTGACGACGGGTGTTCCCAGCCCAGGTCCATTGAAAATCTTCCGCGTGAAATCCTCCATCTGTCTCCCTCCCCTGGCTGCCAGATGGAGGCAGAGGATCCCACAGCGAGCCCCAGCAAAGGAAGGAGGAGACCCCAAATGGGCACCTGGAAGGCTTGTACCCCAAAGAGTCACATGGAACAGACATTTGGAAAAAGTGAATAATCTTGCACTGTGCGAAATCACAGAGGTGTAGAAGTTACTTGTTACAACAGTGAACTACCCTGATGCACTGCCTTGGTAGGATTTACAAGGGAAGTCAGGTAATAGACCAATACACAAATGAAAACAGATATGATTACAAGTTAATTACGACCTGTGAGTGTTCTTCAGGAACAACCAGAGTGCAGCAATGAAGCATAACAGATGAGCAAGGAGGCTGCTTTGGACATGGCTAGTAATGAGCCAATTAGAATAAGGATGGCAAGAGGAACATTGGGTGCTTATGGAGCATTCCCTCCATGGCAGGCCTTGGGATAAGCACTTTATCCACTTAAACTCATCTGCTCTCATGACAAGCCTACAAGGTGGGGATTATCAGTATCTTCATTTTACAGACAAAAATAAGGATGCTTGGGGCCAGCATATATTCTGATTGGTTGAAGTCTATGCTATAGCAGTTATTAAGTCATTTTAATGCTGGCCCTAGGTTAGGGGATGATGGGTGGGTGTAATTTTGGGTAGAGCAGGGGCTGATTTTGCCAACTAAGGGGAGATTTCGCCAACTAAGAGACCTTTGACAACGTCTGGAGCCATTTTTAGTTGTCAAACTTGGCGTGGGGGGATGCTACTGACGTCTACTTGGAAGAAGCCAGGAACACTACTAAACACTCTACAATACATACGTCAGACCCCCACGACAAAGAATTATGCAGTCCCAAGTGTCAGCAGGGCCAAGGTTGAGAAGTCCTGAGGGACGGAGAAGAGTGTGCGCAATGCTCCTAGGGCAGGAGAGTCCCAGCACAGCCAGTGGTAAGTGTACATGAGACAGAGGAGAACAAGTTAGCAAGCTGGGCAGAGGGGAACAAGAGTACCCTGTAAGTGATGGCGGGAGCTGGGATTTTACCTTATAGAGGATAGAACAGAAAAGGGGTCAGAGTCATAACGCTGCTATGGTGGTCCGGGTGAGATGTCAAGAAAGTTGGAATAGGGGCGCCTGGGTGGCTCAGTCGGTTGAGCGACCGACTTGGGCTCAGGTCATGATCTCACGGTTTGTGAGTTCGAGCCTGGTGTCGGGCTCTGTGCTGACAGCTCAGAGGCTGGAGCCTGCTTCGGATTCTGTGTCTCCCTCTCTCTCTGCCCCTCCCCAACTCATTCTCATTCTCATTCTCTCTCTCAAAAATAAACATTTAAACAAAAAAAGAATTTTGGAACAAAGAGAAGTGGAGAGGTGGAGAAAAGCAAATGTACCCTTGTGGGGGATATGGGATATGGCAGGATATATGGATGGTTTGCACAGGGAGGGGGATGGGGAAGCAGCCTCGGTGGGCAGCTGGCTGGTGGGGGTGTCATTTACTGATTATGGAAAGGAAGGACGACATGACAACTCTGAGACCAGACTGTGAGCCAACAGACCAGATGTATCAGAGGCAGGGCTCTCAGGTTCACATCACATCGTTTGGGCTAGAGACTGATGTGTGGAGGTCAGGAGAACACATCTGACCTCTCAAGGGCAGAGAGAGTAGGGAGATGAAAAGTGAGCCGTAGGGCCCTCGAACAGTTGCAGTTGGGGAGAATCAGAGGAACAAGAGATGGGAAAAGGAAAGACGCCAGATCAGAAGAAATCCTGAAGTGTGAGAGAGGGTCTTCCAGAAAAAGAGTCATCCTCTGTTCCAATTCGAGTGAGAAACAGAATGAAACGGAATGTGGAGACCACCGGTGAACTTGAAGAGAGCCAGTCAAAACAGAAGTGGGTGAAAACCAGAGGAGAAGGTTCTGCCATCGTAAACAAACGGAGACAGCGTGTGTATACAATTCTTACGAGATCGCGGATGTCTGCTGCGAAACGGGGCAGAATGATGGGGCGCTAACTGCAGCAGGAGAGGGTCAAAGAAGACTTAAGTGGATCAGAAAAAACCACAGCCTGTTTGTGTGCTGTGAAAAATATGCTGGCGGAGAGAAACTGAAGTCGCAGGAAGGAAGGAAGGAAAGGAACACGAAGTGAGTTAAATCCTTGAGAAAACAGCAGGAATGGTGGCCTCTGGACAACAGAGGCCTAGGGACGGAGAAAGGACAAGGACTCCCAGGGCTGGTAGGCCTCTAGATTTGATGGTGCTAAATTAAGATGCTTCCACCTAGGGGCAGTCGGTTAAGCATCCGACTTCAGCTCAGGTCATGATCTCATGGTCTGTAAGTTGGAGCCCTGCATTGGGCTCTGTGCTGACAGCTCGGAGCCTGGAGCCTGCTTTGGATTCTGTGTCTCCCTCTCTCTCTGCCCCTCCCCTGCTCATGCTCTGTCTCTCTCTGTCTCAAAAATAAATAGAAACATTACAAAATTAAATTAAATTAAATTAAAAAAAGATGCTTCCATCTAATTCCTTCTATTTCCATCTAGTTAGCTGATGACCTGGCTGTGGAAGGGATGGGAAGGAAGAGAGGCTTGGAGATTTAAGGAGAAGAATTGAGGCATGAAATAGTTATCCCAGAGAATGGAGAGCAGATATTCCATGGCGGGAAAAAAAAAAAAAAGAGAAAGATTTGGTGGGCAGTCTTGGGAAGTCACTGGAAGTTTGAAACCATGATCATGAAGTGAATTGAATCAGCTGGGTTGTCCGAAATTCTACAGCAACACCTGACAGGTCAGATGCAGACGTAGCCAGAGAAAACGCTGTGTGTTTCTGAGATTGGAGCGTGATCAATATAGCGGACTCCCCAGTGCGCCCCCAAGCCTTTGGACCCAGTCCCTTGCTATCTGGACCACAGACCTCGCTTTCTGCTCCCATCCTCTCCAGTCCCCCCGGTTGCAACTGCACCAAGCACTGAATCTTTATCCAGCAGGGTGACAGCATAGTCTGGCTCTTTCTCCATGTCCCCCAGCTCCATTTTTTTTTTTTTTTTTTTTGGTATAAACTTTATAAATCTATACACGGGGACTCACTTAGCTTTTGATAGGCAAAGACAAGTCATTGACTTTCAAACACCTCTTTCTCTTTCAAAAGGCCCAATTCTTGCAAATCAATAGCCTTAAATCACAAGACTATTGTCTCTTCATAAATTCTAAAAGCCGTCTAAGACACTCAAGCAGTAAGATAGGCGCAGTGTTCGCTGCCCTTGGCTTTCATGACAAAAGAAGGAGGAAGTCCCCACCCCGTGGAAACCTGACAGCAAGGAAAAGTAGGTGTGAAAAGCACCAAAAGGTGTGTGTCTGGAGGTATACTACGCTGGTGAATAAATCAAAACTGCTATTTTCCCGTAACAGTAGTTGAATGGTTCGTGCACAAATATGTTTATTATATGTTGGGGCGCCTGCAGGGCTCAGCTGGTTAAGTGTCCGACTTCAGCTCAAGTCATGGTCTCACGGTTCATGGGTTTGAGCCCCACATTGGGCTCTGCGCTGAAGCCTGCTTCAGATTCTGTGTCTCCTTTCTCTCTCTCTGCCCCTCCCCTGCTCGCTGTTTCTGTCTCTGTCTCTCTCTCTCTCTCAAAAATAAATAAACATTTAAAAAAACATACGTTATGTGCTTATACAATGGTTGGTCCCAGTTGTGAATGTATGTGCATGTGTGTGTTTGCTTAGAAACGAAGGCAGGACTGCCTCTGGAGTGTAGATGAGCGGGCAGTAGGATCCTGAGTAATATATGGATTTCTGAACTCTTCAAACATTCTGCCCTTGACATGTATTGTAGTTACCGTTAGAAAGAAATCGTAGATATACTTTTTAAAAAGAATGATCAAAGTAAAATAAAATTGTTGAAACGGGGCTTTTGCGTGTGTTGGCATTCTGAATCACACTTCTGTCACAGCGGAGAAAACCAACGCCAAGGGAGCTGCCAGCAAGTGTAGAGGGTCAGGGACAAACCAGGTCTGCACCCTCCTTCGTGTTGTCTCCAGGGCTCAGGGCACGTGGCAGAAAGCACCTAGCGAATCTCTAGGTCGCCGTGACGCTTTCCAGTCCAAGCGTGGATTCCTGAGGATATCGCCAGCCCGGGGCTTCCGCGCCTTCTTCTCCAGGCTCCAGTTCCAGAGGAGGTGAGTTTCCAAAAGCAAGACACTTTAAAAATCCTACCGTGCCACCAGAGGCCCTGGTCAAGTCTCAGAGCTGGATTCATTCTGAACCACCCCCCAAGTCTGAGAACTGCCTGGTGTGGTAGCTGAATAATGACCCCCAAGATGTCCACATACCAGTCCCCAGGCCGTGTGAATACATTGCCTTCTATGTCAAAAGAACCCTGCAGACGTGTCTGCAGATCTTGAGACGGAGGGACGATCCTGGGTTATCCAGGTGGGCCCAGGCTTGTAAACAGATCGGAGGTAGCCAAGGAATGAATGGCCTTAGAAGCTGGAAGCACCAAGGACAGGTTATGCCCTGGAGCCTCGAGCAGGAACCAGCCCTGTCGACATCTTGATTTTAGCCAGCTGAGACGCCTTTCAGATTTCTGTAATCCCTGGAACTGTAACAGGATAAATATGTGCTGTTTTGAACCACTAAGTTTGTGGCAATTTGCTATAGCAGCCAAAGGGGGGGGAAAGATACCTGACACAAAGCCAGAGAGAGGCCCCACCCCTCCATGCCCCCTGTCCCGATGGGATAATGGCTAGAGTCTTCAGCAAGCTCTTGCCTGTTACGGCGCTGCAGGGCTGCTCGGGGTTCATGGCCATTCACACATGTGCCTGCAGGGTCTGGATCAACAGAGGGCACTGAGCAAGGAGTACAGACCCTGTCTTCCTTTTGATTGTACTCGCTTCTGGAGCAGGAAGTGCTGAAAGCCTATCCTCGTTATCAAGAGGTCAAGCGTAAGTTCTGTTGGTGACAAGATTTGGCAATTTGTGGCTACTATCTTCTCAATCAGGGGGCAGCGACTGAAATTCAAAAGGCAGTTGCACAAAAGGCATCACGGGAGCCCGGTGACTCCGGGCTTGGGTCTTACAGGCTGCCGTCCCACCCTGGCCTCCTTCCTAATGACCCATCCGGTGTCGTGTAGGGCATCCTTTAAATAGCTTGCATTTCCAGCTTTTCATCTGTAAGATCAGGATTAATTATGCCTTCTCTCCAGGGATGCTATAAAACCTTAAATAAAGTCTGTGCTAATTTTCACACCATGATCAGCCAATGATGTGAGCACAACCTGACCGATGAGGGCTCCCAACACCTCTCAGGTGAGAGAGTGGTGCATTGTCACCTAATTTGTGACACCTCGCCAGGGGTGGAGCAGAGGATGGGAAAGCTGGACTGTTCTGGGCAAGAGAGAACCTACAGTCGCTGGCTGGCTGGCTCCCCTCCCCACCATACTCAGCTGCGATGTCTTCACGTTTAGCTAAAAGAATATTTCTTAAAGTGAAATGCGGGTAGAAGCCCAACACCCAACAAGTAAAAGCCATGAATGTGGGGTTATTTGGGTTGGCGTGAGACACAGATCTCAGCGCCTGGCTGGTCCCCTCTGGCTGCCCCAGACTCTCAGAAAAACCTTCATAAGGCTCAGGGGAGCTGATCGACAAAAGCCCCGTCCCCGTCTGTTCACAGGGAGGTGAGAGCCAGGGGTCCCACCGACTCCAGAATGTTTTTAATGACAACAGAGACCTTTCATGTGAAAAAACAGAGCCTTAGAATTATTGTCTCATTGGGCAAATGTCAGACTAGTACCGGAGCGTGAATTATGGAGCAAAGGGAGCCACAAGCATCCGATAAATTGACGCCTTGTTTCACGTCACCCCCGTCACCTGACTTGCGGCCCCGCGCTCTCTACATCAAACCACATGGCCCCTCACGCCTTCTCACACTACAGCGTGTTTTCTCCTCTCTGCATCCCTGATTTGCCACTTCTAGAGCTTAACCCCTCTGGCTTTCCTTCCACTCTTCTCACACCCAGCTTTCGTGCAGTCCTGTGCGCCTTAAAGACCCGTCTTTCTCCTGTGTGCCTTCCAGTCGGCTTCCCCATAAATACAGGGTAGTAGGAAATAAATGATGGTATATCCCAAGCACAGCGCCATGTGTTAACTAAGGAAAGGTCAGAGGAAAAGAAATCTGAAAAATAACACGACTTATAAAATGCATGGGTTGCATACACAAGTAGCTTTTAACAAGCGCAGATCTTGAGTGGGGTCCTGAATGGTTTCTGGGGGTGCGTCCTGGCACCTTGTCATAGCTCTTATTGTTCTCTTTCTGCTCCCGGGTGGTGCCGCTACCACTCGGCCCTTGGCTCACTACACCTCCCCCTTGGGTCCTCCACCGCCACCCTGTTCTACCAGCACGACAGGGCTCTTTCCCAGCGGCAGGTAGACATTAAGGTGCGGAAGGAGACGTGAAAGGCAGAACGACACCCAGCGGAGAATGTCTGCCTGGTACGGTCAGAAGAATAGCAAACGCATGTGGAAATAGATGAAAACCAGTCAAATGGGAAAAGCAAAGTCTGTTTATCCCGAACTTGCTAGAGCAAGGGAGTTGGCCGCCGTCACTCGAGCTTCGGCAGAGACTCAAAGGCAGGCAGAGGGGCAGCAAAGCTTCACAGGGGAAACCAGGGGCGGCTCCAGTGTGCCCTGATGGGAGGCTGTGGGCACGGGGGAGCTGGGGACGGGCTCAGTGGAAGGCGGGCATCCTATGTGATTGGTCAAAGGTCCACATGGGGCTTCTCCGATTAGACCTAAGTCAGGGTGAGAACAAAAGTTAGGGGAGGTGCCAGTTATTAATCAAGTCCTGGCCATTTCGGGCCGACTATTGATGGGATTATTGCTTGGTTTCCTGGATTACTACTAGAGATAGTGGTCTGACTTACAGCAGGCTGGCTTCCTGGGCTGGTATGGGGATACTGGGTTGGTTGCCTGGGCAGGTTGCTACAGGTTGTGGGTCAGAGTTCTATTTATATATATATATATATATATATATATGGTCTGGCCAGCGTCCACTGTGTATTCAGTCCCCCAGGCAAGCAAAACAAGCAGTCATATATACGCTGTCCACATCTGCCTCCAGGGGACAGGAGAGTGCAACGGGTTGACTGATGGCCCCTCCAGAAGTATGTCCGTATTCTAATCCTGAGTATCCATTTGGAAAAGAAGATCTTTACAGGTGTGATTAAGTTAAGGGTCTGGAGAGGAGATCATCCTAGATTACCCAGGTGGGCTCTTCATTCAACGACAGTGTCCCTAAAGGAGACAGATGAGGAGGAGACCAAGAGAGGAGGAACAGACCATGTGAAGACGGAGGCAGGGACTGGAGGGACACAGCCACAAGCCAAGGAACTTCTGGAGCCACCAAAACCTGGAAGAGGTGAGGAGAGATCCTCTCCTACAGCTATCAAGGGGCGTGGCCCTACTGACACATTGATCTTGTACTTTTGGCCTCCAGCACTGGGAGAGAATAAATTTATGCTGTTTTCAGGGACAGAATTCATGGTGGGTTATTACAGCAGAGGGGTTCCAGGACGCACGGGCATCATAACCCCCTTCCTCCAGGTCTGCTTCGCCTAAGGAGGAGACACAAGAAAAAAGGATGTTCCCCATATCAAATACCCAAAATATGCAAAAGAAAACTGAAACATTCAAAATTTGGGTATTCCAAAATAACTTTACATTTCATACAAAGAAAAATATCCAGATTTTTATTTCTTTGGCTTTTTATAAATATAGGCTCTCTTTGGTATGTGGTCAACAGTCCCTCGAGGGTGTATCTGTGGCTATTTACTTAAAAATGCACAGCAGCTAATACCATTTATACGTAGGTGATTAATAATAAACTTATTGAAAGAGCTTATTCACAACACCAGGGTAATATGCATGACAGGGACATTCATAACAGGGCATAACGGGCCAGAACATGTTACCTGAGAAACTAACTCATATTAGCGTATTTAAGACTGGGCAAATTACCATCTTCGTACGTTCTCCCACCCCCCGGAGTTTCTCTCTCCCCTCTTCCTCGTCCTGCATCCTGGTCACTTCTGAGTTAGCCTTAGTATTTTAGAAGCAAGAAAACGTGTCTATGTTGCATTTATTTCCAAGTTAAAACCCCCAACCCTTCAAATTCTGGATTGATCGCCACTTTTCCCCATGCAACACCCTTGTCATCTTAATCCTTTGTCCCTGATTAACTCTAGTAGCGTCTTTGTTTTCAAGCAATAGTGTCTAGAGATGTGATTAGCACGTATAACAAATGCTCTCGGGAATTCACAGCAAGCCCCTCTCCACTCAGCATTCAGTTGCCACCACCTTGTGCCCACGGAGGATTGTACACTGTCCCCGAACACAGCCCCAGGAGCCGGTGGGCAAATTCATATCCACACAGAGGCAAACATTTTAGAGAATCCATTGGTATATTCAAGTGTGGGTGACTCATGTATTCAGCTCTCGCAAGATGTTGGCCTCTGCTGCCTACACGGTATTCCCGGATAGGACCCTGCGCACTGGCTGTCGGGACATCAGGCCCCTTCTGGCACTATTTTAGCATCTTCCTTTTCTCCTCTTTGCAGAAGGAAGAAGAAAGGATTGGTTCAAACATAAAGGGACACTCCATTTCAGCAGACCTACTTTCATAAATGAAAGCGAAGGACCCAGTCATCAGCAAACGGACTTGGAAAGTCTCCAGCCCCCCAAATCAAATGTCAGACGTGTGTCACAAACCTTTAAAATGTGCATTTCCTAGAACTGCACTTCTAGACATCGATCCTAAGGAAATACCAGAGAAAAGCAGAAGGACATATGTCAAGGATATTAATTGCATTGGTGTTTACTGTAGCAAAAAGAAAAAAGAAATCGGAAAGCAACCTAAATGCCCAGCCATAGATGATCAGTAAATACATTATGATACAGCTTTTTAATGGAAAACCATGGGAGTCATTAAAATGAGGCTAAAGGAATACATCCACGGACACGGAAAATGTTTATCCCATATTTTAAGTGAAAGATTGCTTTAATGTCCTCTTCCTGCTGTAACAAATGACTGCAACCTTCGTGATTTAAAACAACAAAGACAAATGTATCATCTTGCAGTTCTGGAGGCTGGACACCACCTGTATTCCTTGGCTCGTGGTCCCTCCCTCCAGCTTCGAAACCAGGCAGGTAGCATCTTCAAATCTCTCTCTTTGACCTCTGCTTCTGTCATCACACTTCCTCTGACTCTGACCTTCCTGCCTCCCTCTTATAAGGACCCCTGTGATTGCACTGGACCCACCCGGATAATCTAGGATAACCTTCCATCGCAAAATCCTTAACTAAATCACATCTAGAAAGTTCCTTTTGTCGGATAGGATAACATTCATAAATTCCTGGGATTAGACATGGACCTCTTTGGGGGACCGATATTCTTCCTGCCCCAAAAGATCAAACTGCAAAATAATAATATACGTAGGTAAATGTGATTCCAATTCTGCTTTTGACATAAATTATATAAGCATTAGGCACTGAGAGATTTTAGCAAGAGAATGATAGGAGACGTAGGGTTTACATGTGCACGCACAAACTCATGCACACACATGGTTAAAATGTGCATTCCCTAGAGCCCGCCCACACCCTCAATTCCCCAAAGCCCCTTGTGATCTGACTTTCCACCTCGTGAGCACACTGGCTCTTTCCTGCTCCTTCCATGTCCTTCCAGCAGCCCCAGGTTCAGGCAGCTCCCACCGCCTAGAGTAAAACCTGAGAAATTTCCTCAGGTCTTCATGGGACAGGTAGCCCCTTCCTGGGATCTTCTACCTGGAGACACAGGCTGCTCTGCTCTCGTGTCCTACAAAACCACCTGAGGGGTCTGACTCTGATGGCACTTACCTTAGGAAGGCAGGGCACTGGGGCTCCCTTTTCAGGGGTCCACCTACATCTGTGCCCCACTGCTTCCCCACGACAGTGGTCCTGGCCCTAAAGGAAGGGAAATCTGCTGGGATCGCTGCCCTAAATCTTCTCTCTTATTGTCCCGACACCAATTCTCCGACACCAGCCGGATCTCTTGCCATTCAGCTCAACTCCCAGAGCTGGGGCAGACTCCATGGGTTAAGGGCAAAGATTTGCATAAGACCACCCCCACTTCAGATGGCAAGTGTATGTTTCAGGGCTGCCCACGCTGACTGGCTACAAATTCGGAGGATCCCGTGACCCCCTCAGGTTCAAGAACTTGCAAAAACAAGTCAAGGAGCTCACGGAGAGCACTGCACTTACTATTAAGGTTTTACTAAAGGACATAACTCAGAAACACCCAGATGTCAGGGATGCAGGGGACAATAACTGGCCGGGGGTGGGTCACAGATGTAAAGTTCCCATGACCTCTCCCAGGGAGTCAGGGCATGCCATCGCCACACCATACCAATATGTGGGTCTTACTGGGATCTTATTACAACTCTGGCCATGTGCAGAGCTATGTCTAGCCCCTCTCCTCTCCCAGACCCCAGGTCTTTCAGGCGTGGCCCAGCCTAATCTTATATCAAGGGCCCACCCACCTTGAGTCACCTCATTAGCATAAACTCAAGTGTGGTTGGAAAGGGCTCATTGCCAATAACAAAAGACACTCTCATCATGCAGGAAATTCCAAAGGCTTTGAACTCTTATACTAAGAACTGGCCATAAAGACCAGATATATTCTTTACTGTGCCAAACTCAGTTTTCACAACTCACAAGCCAGAAAGGGACCCTGCCTGCTTTTCTCTACTCTCTGCTCGTTAACACCCATTTCCTTAGGGAGTGATTGCAGCGTGGCAGAGATGTACCAAAAGGACCATGGATGACTGAAGAGTAGAAATGCACTGGGCTAACATTCACTCACATGGCACTGCCACGCAAGCTGTATATATATATATATTCCTCGTTCCTGAGCTTTCTAGCTCGTAGGACAGCTCCCCCTGCCACAGTAACCACACATCCCAAATGTCCATTTATTTCTCTATTCAACAGGAAATCAAGGTAGTGAGTCCAAGCAGAGCTCTGGTGTAGAGGAAACATAGCAGCAGACACCGTACCTGCCCCCAGGGAGCTTACAGTTTAGCTGGTGAGAGAGACACCAAACAACTAGTTAAACAATGATTTGATCGCAATGATGCACAAAGGAAAAGTACTGGGTGCTTCTGGGCAGACGGCCAGGAGATGCAGCTCAGACTGCTGCACCGGGAAAGGCTAGTTTGGGCAGCTGCCGTCACCTTGGGAGCTGACACACGAGTAGGTGTCAGCATGGAAAAAGTCTGGAAGGTAGAAGCAGGAGGAGCACGATCCAAGCAGAGGAAATGTGCATGCAAGCTCTGAGTTGGAAGGCCTCAGTTCAAGAAACTGAAGCAAGGGTAGCATGGAGCGCAGAGAATGAGAAGCATGGAGCACAGAGAGAGAAGAAGCTACAGGAGCAAACGGGCAAGTAATGGAGGCCCCATGGGTCATAGTGAGGATGGGGTTAGATCTTCACAGCAATGGGGAGCCATCGAGTGGTTTACACAGGGGGACAACATGGTCAAATGGGTTTTAAAAACCCAACTCTGTTGCAGGGTCAAGAAGAAGTTGAAGGGAGAGAAGGGGAGCTTGTGGAGGCAAAGAGGCCAATTTGACTGCTGTTTCTAAGACCCACAGAAGATAAGATTGTGGCTTCACCCAAAATGGTGGTGAGAGTAGAGACAAGTGGATGGTTCTGGGAGGAAACACTTTTCTTCTGGCTGGTCTATGAATTACGTCGACATGAGACAGATCAACAGGGAAAAAAATCAACTTTAATTATGCACTCCACATAAACATGAGAGAGTCCAAAGACAGGCAAAATGAGGTATGTGTGTCATCCTGAACTAAGGAGAAGGGGGGGGCAGGGGTCCGGAACTTCAAAGGGAAGGAAGACAATTCACAGGAAAATGAAAAAGAGTGAATGTTTGGTAAGCAAACATTTGCTAGGCCATACAGAGCAATGGGACATAGACTTTGATCAAACAGGCCTCAGCTAAGTTCCTCCTTGTCTACCACCCTGGTTCACGTTATAATGTAATTATCTATGTGGTAGCTCTCTTCCTGGAGCAGGTCCTCTATTTAAATTCTTTTAGGCAGTCAAGGGGAAGGTCAAAGCTTCTTTGTGCCTTGATTGTTTCAGATCAAAATCATCTGTGTGCCAACATGGCACATATTGGGGCAATTCTCATTCTGAACCCCTAGGATGGTTATTAGGAAATATAATCAGTAGGACTTAGCCATTGATTGGATACAAAAATTCTGCAAGAAGAAGGTATAAAGGATGATGCCTGATGTTCTGGCTTGAGCTACCTGGTGGTGCTCTCACTTAGTAAACAATGGTGAAGGATCCAATTAGGGAACGAGTAGGGGGAAATGGAGGATCAGGACAGAGCAAGAGTTTATCTTCACCAATACAGTCCTGATTTCAAATATTCGATTCTCTTGTCTTCATAAACTCAACATCTCTCAGAAAAATCTGCTATTTTTCTAATGAAGCCACATTTCCAGATTTCCTTTGGTACAAAAGTATCCTCAAATTTTCTTTTATCAGACTAAAAGCCTTTGGGACCACCAGTTTGGTTACCAAATCCGTGAGATATCCCTTTTGCTTGAGAAGTCATGTTAATTAACCACTCTCCTAAAACTTGTAACCATTGTGAATTTTAGCACACTGATGATAATAAACTCAAGTAAGCTGCTTTCTTTTAGGCAAAAAACAAAAACCATTTGGAAACTTCAACCTGGACACTTAATTCTATCCTGGCAAAGACCAGATCCCTCTGAGATGATTATTACCACCACAACCCTACTCCATTTTCTGTATTCAACCTTGATTAAATAATGGGAAACATTTGGCTCTAATGAGTCACCCGCCATTGTCAACAGCCAAAGAACTTTACCCCTAGGTCCCTTCTGCAACATGGCAACTTGCCCTACTAAACAGTGATTAATTCAGGAATATAGAGCTGATCTATAACCAGGTTCCAAGAGAAACATTTTAGTACTGTTTGTCATAAGCAGGAAAGGGTGGAGCATACTGAGATGGTTACTAACCAATTTTCATAATCAAAAAGCATTGTACTCTATTGGCCAAAACATTAGTCATGGGATTAGACTCCATCTGGCCTTGAATAGTCTAATCCTCTTAAAAATAGCTCAGAGTAATCAGGTTAGCTTCACTGTAAATTTTAGTAAGCCCATCACTCTTGTAAGAGTTTCAGAAAAAGAAAGATCAAACACTTTCTAAAATCCTTGATGCTGGTGAAACACTGGGCAAAATAAATGTTCTTACGAAGCACTTATATAATTGATTTAAGCTAAAATATACTAATAGAGATACATTTGCCAGAACAAATGGATTTATACTATAAAGACTTCCACTGTCGAAGCAAATTCTGAGTGCTGGTTTTCTAAATAACATGACAGTAACAAGAAAGGTCATAGGGAAATATCTCACCAAGCACTCTACTTTATAGCAATTTTTCAATGGAAGCCCCTTTTAGCAATGCCAGTTAAGGATGTTATGAGTAAATGAAGTAGCCAATTGTTCTGTGACTTTCTGGTGAGCGCAGTGCCCTCTCCCCAGCAGGGAATGCAGACTTGACGAGCAAACTCAGCTCAGGTCTTCAATGCATCCACTTTGCTCTGGCCAATTCACCAAATCCACCGTCACCTCAAGTCTCCTAAGTCTTTTTTACACGTCCCACATTACCAAGCCACAACCCCACCTTCCTACAGTTTGCAGAAGTGCTTCTGAAGCCAAGAATAGGATCACTAATGTGCTCTTGTAAGTTTCCACTTAGATTCAGTTCTACATTTGAACCTCTCCACATTATCCTGGACGCTCACTTATGGTCTTATTTACCCACTGTCCAGTGACTGAATCTGTCCAGTCCAGATTCAGCAAGCATATCAAAAAGTTATAAGGCACACCTGCCTATCTTCATTCAAATTACTGATACAAATGTTGAAGCTTACAGATTCTAGAACAATGTCATTTTTTTCAAGTTCAAATTGACATAAGATGGCATCATCACCCAAATGGTTATTCTTCCCAGTAAGTGCCCTTGAATCCAAACCAAAGTTTTCTAAAGGCTTAGGTGAAGCTGAGCACACACACAGACACAGCCATGCATGCTTTGTGGACGTACACTGAATGCATGCATTCAGAAGGGCTCTAAATGTTTATTTATCTGTGAGAGAGAGAGAGAGAGAGAGAGAGAGAGAGAGAGAGAGAGTGAGCAGGGTAGGGGCAGAGGGAGAGAGAGAGACAGAGGATCTGAAACAGGCTTTGCATTGACAGAACTGACAGTACAGAGCCCGACGCGGGGCTCAAACTCATGAACCGTGAGATCGTGACCTGAGCTGAAGTTGGACTCTTAACTGACTGAGCCAAGCAGGTGCCCCAAAAGGGTTCTAAAATTCAAACTTCACTGAAAAACTAGAAAGGAGGCATTCTGCCTGATTCTACTCCACCTGACCATGGACTGTCTCTTCTTTGCTATTTATATAGGAGAAGTCAACCAGCCTGTCAAAAATAAAAAAGGCTACTATCTATATAATTGCAATAAAAATGCTTTAATACTTTCAGAGAATATTCCTGTGATGGTTAATTTTAGGTGTCAACTTGGCTGGAACATGGTGCCCACATATGTGATCAAATATTATTCTAGATGTTTCTGTAGGGTTTTTTTGATGACATTTACGTTTAAATTGGTGGACTTTAACTAAAGCAGGTTTCCCTCCATAATGTAGGTGGGTCTTATCCAACCAAATGAAGTCCTTACCAGAGCAAAAGACTGACTCCCTTGGAATAAGAAAGGATTCTTCCAGCAGACAACCTTCAGACTTGAGTTATGACATCATCCGCTCTTCCCCTAATAGCATGACAGTCTTCAGGTTCATGACCTGACTCAGCTCTTTCCTGGGTCTCCAGCCTGATGGCCTTCAGACTTGAATTACAAATTTTGAACTTGGCAGTATACACACACACTCACATACAGACACACACACACACACACACACATACACACACACACACACACATATACTGGAGAACCCTGACTGATAGAATCAAAAGGTATTTTAATATTGAAAGTACAAAAATTTACTAATACAATGCACAGAAACAATCTTATACCTTTAGTTCTTCAAAGGAATCATTAATGACATCCTATTAGCTTCTTTATTCTCTTTAAGTAGCTCATATCCATTGCCCTTTAGACTTTTTTTCAGGATGTATCCACCTTCTTATTCGTCCTTGAAATCTTGGGTGAAGGAAAGTATATAAATATTTCACCTCTGCAATTCCAGTTTTCTACTATTCAGAAGATATCTACTGAATCATAGGTCAAAGATACAGCCACTGTCTGTGCAGAAGTCATAAGAACATTAATAACTCCTAGTGGATTTATGGGTCAGGCTTATTGAACAAAAAAATTACTTTCAGGGCACAAGACCCCCTTAAGGTAAATGAGAAAGGGAAGCATGAGTGAGAGAGAGAGAAACTGCACTTGCTCAGGGCAAGAGAATCCTACGCTCAATACCTGTGGGGGAGGGGAAGAAAGGCCATCTTGAATGTAGGCATTTCCAACAACAGCCACTCTACACACACACACACACACACAGTGGCTATAACAATGATTTTTTTTTTTAACAAGCGATTTCTTGGCAGAGGTCTTGGTCTGATGAGATGCCACCATAAAGTAACAAAACCACAAAAGACCATGGAAATACACAATGATGGATAACACTGTGTAACACTGCCAAGTTACCTTCGCATTTCCATTACTTGTGGCAATAGGAGACAGACAGCATATGGGTAATAAAAAGCCATCAGTAATCCAAAAATCTAATTTTAGCAAATGGTTCAAAGTCCTCCCACAAGATCCTTTATGAAAAGGATTCATAAGTGTTGCGTCTGCAGTGAAGAGAGCCACAGAAGCTGTCTGAGAAGACCAGGCAGAGCCCAGACTTCTGGGAGAAGAGCACTGGGGAAGGTGACTTGGTCCCCAGCTCTGCCAGGCACCGGACGTCTCCCAGGGACTGGCTCCAGCTGTCCTCAAGAGGCTGATCCATACATGAGAACAATGGTTTCTTAATTCACCTCAAAAGAACTCTATACTGAGGCACCTGGCTGGTTCAGTCGGTAGGGTGATCTCAGGGTTGTGGGTTTGAGCCCCACATTGGATGTAGAGACTGCTTAAAAATAAAATCTTGAAAAAAAAATTTAAAAAGAACTCTTCACTCACCATGAGACTCACTTCTTGTGGTCAGCACATTCTCACCTCCTTGAAGATTCCAACACAGTCAAATTATAAATAAAAAAACTGTTTGATGAGCACGCAGTGAGGACAAGAGGAGATTGTGGAATGATTTTATGGATAGTGACATCAAATCGTCAGGATACAGACAAACCTTTCAAAGAGATGAAACCATGTCTGCTGCTCCAGGCATCCTGTCCTGCAGACAGTCAAGTCCCCACACAGGAAAGGCCCTGCTTCCCACTCTCGTTCCCTGGGCCCATGTTGATAATCTGCCTCTGGTTCTAAGTGTGTCTAAAACTCCCCAAATACTCACCTACAGATTATTGCATAAGATGGATGCCCTGAGCTGAATTATGTCACCAAAATTCATATGATAAAGTCCTGACCCTAGCACCTCAGAATATGATTATATTTGGAGATAGTGTCTTTAAAGAGTAAGTTAAAATGAGATTATTTCAAATGAGGTTCTAATTCCATATGACTGGTGTCCTTATACAAAAACAGAATTTGGGGGCACGTGGGTGGCTTAGTCAGTTAAGCATCTGACTCTTGAATTCAGCTCAGCTCATGATCTCACAGTATCATGAGTTTGAGCCCCGCATCGGGCTCTGTGTGCTGACCATGCAGAGCCTCTCGGGATTCTCCCTCTCTCCTCTCTCTGCCCCTCACCCACTCACACTCTCTCTGTCTCTCTCAAATAAACTTAAAAAAAAAACCGAATTTGGACACAGATACACAAATGAACGTTGGGAAACCATGCAAAGACACAGGAGAAGACGGCCATCTACAAGCCAGGGAGAGAGCCCTACCACAGTCTCCCACATTCCTCAGAAGGAACCAGCCCCGAGGACATTTTGATTTCAGAATTCTGGCCTCCAGAGAAGTCTGTGAGAAATTAAATCTTTGTTGTTTAAACCACCCCCTCTGGGTAGTTTGTTATGGCAGCCCCAGCAAATGAATACACAGGTTATGTCAGAGTTACGAGTTTTTCACTCTCTGAGAATAGGGTCTTTCACAATTTTAAGAGAGGTGTTTCTTACCCTACACACCAGTACCATTTCAAACACTGGCCCCAGCTAATGAGCAGAGGTATGCCTACTGCCAGAGTCTAGAGGAGGGAAGCTATTTTAAGAGGGGGAGGAGGGATTTTTATGTTGCTCAGATCACATAATTAGCTCAGAGTAATTGATGAGTATAGACATAAGTCCTTAGTACATATGCATTCGTACTATTAAATATTCATGAAACGATTGTCTCCAACTGGAAGCTCAACATTCCTCTGCCCTTTTGTTCTCGACCCCTGCCATTCTCCCTCCCCCAAAATCATTCCACCTCGGAAGAAGCGTCTCGTTTTTTAATTGCCAAATCCAGTGGATGGTTTTCTGCCACTGCTTTCCCGGACCTCTCCTACAGTTGATTGTTTCCTCTTTGTTGAAACCCTCCCTCCACCATCTCCCACCTTATCACCTCACAGGAAGCTGGCCTTTCCATCTCTCACTACCCCCTTTTGGTCTCCGCCATGATAGTTTTCCTCTTGACACCTCATAAATATTACTATTCCTTGAATTTATGTCAACACGCTTCTCGTAGCACATAAATTTACCTATCACTTCTATGCTGATGATCCAGATCCACACAAGAACTAGCTTCTCCCCATTGCCTTCAGCCTAGAATCACACGTCCCGCTTTCTGATGAGGAAGTCCAATTTTACTTCCACTCCTACTGCATTAGAGAACCATTTGCGTGGCCCTTCCTGCAGCCCCTTCTCAGTGAGACCTCCACATCCTGAGAGAGGAAGCACATATTTTCTTGGTCCTCTCTGCCGCACAGACTCCTAAGTACCTGAGAATTTGCATCACCTATCGAATAAGGCAAACCCTCCTTAACGTGGCATTCGAGACCCTCGGAAAATGGCCCTGGTTTACCTTTCCAGCCTCTCCACCTTCCAATCTAGACAGAGGAGTCTGCTCCTTCTCAGATATTTCCAGGCCTTCGCTCATATTCTCCATGTTTAGAAAAGCTTCCCCTACTAATTTAGGAAGATCTTCTCATCTTCCTAATTTAAAAAAGAAAAAGGAAAAACTTCCTCCTTTTAGCTTTCACTGAAACTTAGCCAGGCAGAATGCCACCATATGCTTTGCTGTGTAACGTATACATCCCACTATTACAGTGTTTATTCTGTGTCATGCTCATTTGTTTGTAAATCTGCCTTTGCTATCATTCCATGAGTCATTGCAGAGACCATGGCTCTCATCTCTGAAGCCTCTTGAGCCTGCTACCATCATTAACACGGTGACTCATGAGTATTCCTGAAGGGAACTAAACTCTTCCGGGGAGGAAGCATGGACAAGCCACATAAAACTGGGAGGACGACACGGCTCTGCAATGAAATGCAAAGCACTATCCACACACAGAATTAGTATATCACTCATCCTCTTCAGGATTTAGGACTTTTGAACGTTAAAATGCCCAGGAGGTATCACGGAGAACAGCACCAACCAAGGCTGGAGCACACACCCTGAAATTCCGGACATAAAGCCTGGCCAACTACAATTTTAAATGCTCTCCTCTTCAGTTTAGCTTCAGGAAATTAAAAACTGACCCTTCACCTATCTGAAAAGATTTTTGTTAAGATCACACAGTCTGTGAAATACAGCCCTTGATATTTGTGTAAGAAGGTGGCCTATGCAAAACTCAACTCTGAGGTTTCTAGAACTGTAGAACGTTCTCAAAAGGAACAAGCTAGGGGGGTGGCTCATTTGTTTGAACACATCCTTCTGACTCCTCAGATATAGAGTGAGTTCCTACCTATGGTTCCAAGGGAAAACTGTGAGGTGACCTGGTGCAAAACCAGATTCTAAAGGACTGAGTTTGAATCGTACCTCTCACTGTTGACTTCTCACTGGAAGAAGAAAGGAAAGAAATTAGTCATGATTTGGTTAAGAATTCTAGAAAGAACTATAGCTTATCAAGAATTTATGTCAATCTTTCCCAATAAAACCCTGGATCCTCTAACTTGAGACCTGGAACTTCAAGAAAATTGTGAAGACATCGATCTTTCCCTAATGCTGGAGTCTGGACTATACAAGGAAGTAAATTTGGCTTGGCAAGACGAAAGCTGCATAGGACTGTTAACACGTGTGCTGGTATTATTTACATGAACCACCCTCAACATTGGTGAATATCCTGGCGTTGAACTGTCCTCTTCCGAAATGATTATCTTTGGGGCCCCTTGGAGTGAGACGTGAGCAGTTTCTGTTAGGATGAGTGTACATTCCCAGCATCCCTTCCCCTGGGAAGAGGGAGATACGGGAACACAGAATGCAGACTTCAGAGATGAAGTTTACAATGAGGTGAAGGGGAACACCATCTTCTCTTCGACCTTGTAGCGGATGGACTTTGAATGTGTGCATATAATGCATGGGGGGGTGGGGAGGTGACTTCCCTCTGAAAACCACATCTCATAACCATTGTTAACTATTCTTGGTATTGTACTTTCCATCATTTACCCATAGGCATTCAGTAGAACCTTACCAACGCAGCCCGATTTCAACTGTGGGCTCTAAATGGAAGGGCTTGATTTACGTTGGAGACAGAGAGGCAAAGGCGGTCAGTAATACCCCTTTCTCAGGGTGGAGTACAGGCCCTTTAGCCTTCACCAAAAGACGGAGGCCCGTGTCCACCAGAGGAGACTCTCCACGTGGGCCACTGGTGGCAAGGACCGTAGGCTAGTCCGAGAAGTTGAGGCTGGGGATAAAGGTCACGAGAGAGCCCATCCCAAATCCACAGAAGCCTCCCAAATACCCAGGAGATCGCTTCAGGGGGGCAGGCACCTGCAGGGGGAAGTTTGAGGTAGTGTCACTCTGAGAGTTAAAGAAAATGTGACTTCAATTTGAACCTGGGGGCTGCTAAGGGCTAGACACCCGGGCACCACTTCAAAGTAGTTCTCTTTTACGAAGATACTTCCTTGTACTTTTCTTCTCATTAAGGAGAGCTCCAAATACCAGGTTGTTGAAGAGCATTATCATCATTTTTAGTTCCAGATTCTCCTGGTCATGAAATAGATACACGCTTATTCTCAGGAGGAGAATCTAGGTGGCGTGGTATCTACTGAATGAGTACCGACTGCAGAGACTTTGACTCTTCCATTGGCTTCCCCTAACATTGCCCACTTAGGAATCAGAGTAAGAAATGTGTGCGCGCACGCGCGTGTGTGTGTGTGTGTGTGTGTGTGTGTGTGGACGCTCGCGTGCCATACGGCCTACATTGTGAGGTACAGGAGGAAAAAAATGTCTGATGTTAGAGAACTGTAACCTTTTTTGGCAGTTTCACATCACCAATGAATTGTTACCTCTTTCACATTTTTAAAGCTTTAAGTTTACCTGACAAAAATTAATGAACAATGGAAGAGCAGCATAAACACTTGGAATTATTACCCAGGACATCTCGTACTTATCAATTTACGCAGAATGACCGGCTCTCTTGGAAGAACTCATTAAAGTGGAGAACGGGACTTCTGGCCCGTAATTCTTTCTGGAAGACCAGTCCTAGATGTCACTGACTAATTGGGCTAATTGGAAGAGAAAAATGGCACAAAATGTTCCTCCAACATATACATTAATTTGCTTTTATTTTCAGCTGAGTCCTTCATATCTAATTGTGATGATTTGTAGTTCTGAACAAATGAGAGATTCTAAGGGGAAAAAAACATTTATAAAGGATAATTCCAAAAGAAAATAAAGATGAAGAAGAAGAAGGTCAAAAGTGCTATAAAATCTAAAACATTATTCTTTTGACAACCGTTTTAAGATACCACAATCAGTTAAAACTCACTAAAAATATCATCTTGAACACTCTCAGGAACTGAGAACTGCGTGTCCCAAATAATTGTCAACATGACATAGAGCTTTTGCTTTGCTGTGAGGCAGTTCCCAACTGACAAATGAGTTGTGCTCAAAAAGTTCTTTTGAAGTTAATTGTTCAGAACTCAGGCCAGCTCACAAAAGAAAATTAACCCTAAACGCTTCTTGCTTTGGTTTCCTCGGCCGACCGTGCAGAGTACCAAAGACCATGGGGGGTTCAACACCGAAATATATTGTCTCACAGTTCGGGACGTTACAGGTCCAAGATCAAGGTGCGGGCAAGTTGGTTCCCATTGAGGCCTGTGAGGAAGAGTCTGCTGTGTGCCCCTCTCCTCGCATCTGGGGATTTGCCGGCAATCTTTCGCATCCCCTCCCCCCCGGGTGTATATCTGTCTATGGGTCCAAGTTCCCCTTTTCTATAGGACAACAATCATACGAGATGAGGGGCCCACCCTGCTCCAGCAAGGCCTCACCTTAGCTAATTACATCTGCAACGACCTTATCTCCAAATGAGGTCACAATCTGAGGTCAAGGTTCAACAAACGAATCTGAGGGGGACACAGTTCAACCTGTAACACTCCCAAAGGGCCCTTCGAGCACAGGGTCACTGAGAACCTGCTTCTGCCAGGGGGGCCAAGGCGGGTAGTAATGCCTCTTCCTCAGGCCAGGCAAGTGGCCCTTTAGCTTTCACCAGAAGATGGGGGTGGACTGCGGTGTCAGGAGCTTCTCGGGGCTCACAGCTCCACCTGAGGTGGGGGAAGCGGGAGAACAGGGCCGAGCCCTCCGGCCCCAGGGAGCTGTGAGTTCTCCTGGCCAGCCCAGCTAGTCAGGGTACTGGAACACAGTACTGGAGAAGGTGTGGGTCCCCTCTGAAGGCACCCGGCAGAGATTCTCCAACTTCTAGCACAGCAGGATCCCCTGGCTGGCCTGTTGAAACAGACTCCTGGGCCACAGGGCCGGTTTCTGGTAGGTTTGGCATGGGGCCTGGGATATTGCATTTCTAACAAGTTCCCGGGTGAGGCCGACGCTGTTGGTCATGGTCTACTATCTGCGAATCATTGTCCCGAGAGACACATTATTGAAAAGATCTGCTTTCTGATTTAAAAAACAAAATGTGCACCCCCTGAAGAGGAACCTCCATAGGAAGAGGGGCTCCAGGGGGTTGAACAGTAGTCTCCCCAAAGACAAGTCCGCCAGGAACCTCGGGATGTGGCCTGACTTGGAAAAAGGGCTTTTGCAAATGTGTTCTTTTAAGTTTCTTTATTTTGAGAGACAGAAGGAGAGAGACAGGGAGGGAGAGAACCAGTAGGGGAGGGACAGAGAGAGGGGGACAGAAGATCGGAAGCAAACTCTGCGTTGACAGCAGAGAGCCGCGGGGCTGGAGCTCACGAACTGTGAGATCATGACCTGAGCCGAAGTTGGATGCTTAACCGACTGAGCCACCCAGGCGCCCCTGCAAATGTTATTAAGGACCTGAGATAAGATCATCCTGGATTAACCAGGTGGTCCTAAGTCCAATGGTGCACGTCCTTGTAAGAGACAGAAGAGAAGACACAGAGGGCACGAGATGACGGAGGCAGAGATGGGGGTGATACCACCACAGACCGAGGAAGGGCAGGAACCCCCAGAAGCTGCAGGAGGAAAGGAAGGGCCCCCCGCAACCAGGGACTTCAAAGGGAGCGTGGCCTTGCCGACACTTGATTTCTGTGAAAGGATAAAACTTCTATCATTTTGAGCTACTGAGTTTGTGGTAATCTGTCACGGCAGCCCTGGGAAACGAATACAGGGAGATTCTTTGACTAAAGATTAAATAAGCCTCAACTGATCCAAAGACAAGGCCATTTTCCTAATTTTTCCCAGAGACAGATAAATCGCAAATTAATACCAGCCACCCTTCTGCAGTCTCTCGCCCTAAAATTAACATGCTTCCAAGGAAATAATATTGCATTACATAGAGAATCTGTGGGACATTTTCTTCAGCAGCTAGTAAAAATGTGCTCCGTAGAGGGGTTTTATATACAGTCAAAACACTGTGAAACCATACAAGGTCGTAGATAGGAGGAGCTATGGCCGGCGGACCCACAGCTGGGGCCCCAGGACTCCCCCAGCACAAAGCAGATTCTGGCACACGACCCACCTCTCTCAGAGTGAAACGGGGCCCCGTGAAGCCGAGAAGCCAGAGAAACGCCAGCCACCGACAGAACTGAGCAGAGAGAGAGAGAACTGAACACACAGAGAGAGAACTGGACCCAGCCACGGTGAAGAGGAAGGGGTGCCCAGGGATCCTTCAGAGCACTCAGAGGTGGCCGCGCTGGGGAGGACCACAGGAGCCAACAGGCCAGAGGGCAGAAGCAGAGGACACTGAACCTTCCGCCTGCACCAAAGCCACACTGCCACCGTGGAGTGGAGGCAGTCTGGAGACGGTCCTGGCCCAAACCCTTCAGCCCTTCCCGTGCTCACGAGTCAGGGATTCGTGGATCTCAAGGCCCATCAGAGAACGGGACATACAGGACCAGGCAGGTTCTGTGTTAATCACGGGATTCATTCTGGAAAAAATGAACTTGCCTCCAGAGGACGTTCAGGAGTCGCCCCAAGTCAACACAATAAGATGACGCAGACCGGAGTTTAAACGACCGTACCAAGGGGAAGAACCAGGCCCTCCCAGCATAGGTCCTTGTATTCTGTGGGCTGGTATCATCCCTTCCTGGCGCTTTGGAGACACAGGGAGGGAAAGGAGAGTTTCCGGGAAAATCTACTACCGAGTACATGTCACCTAAGCAGAGACTGCTAATATTCTGCAGGAAGTCATCAGGGCCTTACAAACGGAGGGAGCAAACTGCAGCCCAGGTGGCCATGGGGCCCAGAGGAGGGTCAGCGGAACCTGGGAGGAGCCCCCCAACCCAGACAGGGCCAGAAGAGGAGCTCCTCCCAAAACACAGGCCATGAACTCACTGCCCGAGGAGGCACAAAGCTGGACGGCACATCCCACTGCACTGCTTGTGTGTCTCAGTAAATAAACACGTTGAGCAACACACACATCACACATAATCTAGTATCGATGATAGAGATGTATTAGTAAAACTGTATTGTGTTTTGTGTATTAATGTCACATGTAACGTGTTAATAGTCACATTATACATGTAAGAGAACAATACATTACATGTATTGCATATATTAATAAATTACACATGTGTTATTACACTATCTCATAAATTATTTATGTATATAGCTATGTCTACCCGTCTCTATCCATCTGTCTCACTCCAGAGTGTAGCGGCGCTCAACACATCCCTTCGTCCGCCTTCATAAAATTCTATACGAGAAGCTCTATTCGACTGTCGTAGACAGAGGTCCTGAGTGTGCCTGGCAGACAGCGTGTCACGAGACTTACTTCAGCCTGGATGTGTGATGTGACTCGCTGCTCTGTACCCAGAAATGGGAAAGAACCTCCTGGTTTCGGTGCCATTTCTGAGTCGGAAGCGCTAATGTCCCCTTCAGCAGGTGTCCAGAGGAGTCAAGTAGTGGTCAGGAGGGTCCCGTTCCGTTCACTCTGCCTGCTTTCCAGATGGGTTTCTCCAACCCTCATCACACTTGACTTTCCTTTCTTGCTCCAGTTCAGACAAGCCCTGGGGCATAAGATGAGACAGTGATGCCTCCTTGCTGCCCCGCCCCCCAGGACTTCGTCTTCTCCATCCATTTCCTCCGCACAGCGTGGGACACAGGATAATGGACGCTATAGACTGCTGCCTGCCTTCACCCCAGGAACATCACACTGACTCCCGCTTCTTCTGCCGGCCCCTCCAGCCTGTGTAAACAGACGTGGTTCACCCCACGGCAGCCACAGGGTCTAAACTGATCTCCAGTGAAAGGGAGAACAAGATCAGAGACCGCTGTGCCCACACAAACCACTTCATGGCTAGGCCAACACTCTAAGGGAAGCATTAAAAATACACACATTTCGAGAGGATGATTTCTTCCTCTCCATCTCTACAACAGAGCTCTAATAGTTGGTTTTCTTGCACATCATTTTTCCTAGTAATTAAAAATGATGGCACAGTATGTAAATGGCCTAAAATCTCAGTGATAGAGAGGGTGTTTGAGTCTCTTGTTTATAAATACTATCAGTTTCCTGGCAGTGAAGGAACTCAATTTACTAAGACCAGCAGAAAGCACTTATATGATAAACCTACTGTTCCGGTTTTCCTTAGAAACATTTGTAATCTACTCTATCAGGGATGGAGATTTTCTATTAAAAATATATCAACACCCTCATAAAGGCCATTTTCCCCTTGCAATTTATTCTGAGTAATAACATCCAAGCCATGAATTTGTTGACAATCAATTTTTTTGCTTCTCTATGCAATTCGGCTCAAGAGTATCTTCGGCTCAAACCCAAAATAACATTCAATTACCAGGTGTGGTGACTGCACACCCTGCGATGCTCCCTGTTTTGTGGTGACATATCTACATATCACCACTGGCCCTACAGCCCGAGCCTCACGAGGGCTTGCTGTTCGACTTTAAATGGGTTTAATTGACTCCAAACATGAGAAATGTGAGTATTGAACCTCAACTACATCATGAAGAATGTCCCCAGGGTATAGACGTGTGAAAGAGTCACTTAGATGTTGATGAGGGGCGCCCTCTTGATCACGTTTTTCATCACAGAAAATACTGAAAGGCATGAAACCGGTGAGTCTAGCGGCTTGAGTAAAGAAACTCAAAGATGGGGATGCTCGAGGCTGCCTCCCGCTTCATTCTGGAAGGTTGCTGGGATGGACTGTGGTAATTCTAGCTTTTATCCGCCCCGCCCTTTCCCTTCCCCCCCCCCCCCAATTTCTTCCAGTAACGAAACCCCCTTGTGAGAAACTCTTTCCAACCAACGTATTTAAGACTTAAGACTCAGGCCTGGTCCCTCCAGGAAACACAAGCCCCTGACCACAGTGATTACTTCAGGGACAGACACAGCCACTTGGGCCAGAGAAAGTGGTCCCCCTCCCCCAACAGGGACATGGCTGGAATCATCAGAAAGGAGACACCCTCCACGGATTGCTAGCATCATCACCGGGAAGACATGAGCCCAGGTGTGCCGGCAGCAACCTCTGACAACACATGGACAACCTACCTGAGAAGGAGAGAATTCGAAGAAGCAGATTCAGAAGGTGAAAAGGCTGATTCTAACTACCTGGCATCCGCCCAGACCCCACAGATTAAGGGCTGAGTCCCATAGGAATGCCCTCACTTCAGACACCAACCGAAAGTCTTAGCCTCTGGCATTTTTGACCAACAGACTGGCTATAAACGAAGGGTTCCCATGACCCCCTTCTCGGGTTCAATAATTTGCTAGGAACAGCTCACAGAACTCAGGAGTGTTTGACTTACTATTTGGAGGTTTACTATAAAGGATACAACTCGGGAACAGCCAAATGGATGCACAGGGCGATGTGTAAGGGGGAGGGAGGGAGAGAGGCTTCCAACCCCTCTCTGGGCACAACTTGATGTACTCAACAACACAGAAGCTTTCTGAGCCCTGTGGTTTCGGGTTCTTGTGGGGGTTCCATTATGTAGGTATGATCGATTAAATTCTTAATCACTGGTGATTAGCTTAATCTCCAGCCCCTCTCCATTCCCTGGAGATCAGAGGTATGGCTCAAAGTCCTACCCCTCTAATCCCAGGCTTGGCTTCCCTGGCAACCAGCCCCATCCTCCACAGTCACCTTAATAGTATAAACTCAGGTCTGGTTGAAAGGGCTTTATGATGAATCATGGGAGATGCTCCTCTCACTCTTAAATTCTAGGGATCCTAGGAGGTCTGTGTCAAGAATTGGAGATAAAGACCAAGGATATAACTCTTATTACGTCACAATATCGTATAGGCAAATCTTGTCTGAGTTTTAAGGGTGACAACTTTCAGACCTTGGGTCGTCGGCTAATTTCAATGCAAGAAGTAAGTAAAAACAAAGATTTTATTTCTCATTTTTTGCTTTTTATTTTTGTTTTTATCTTGCCTTATTGGTGTTCTAAGAATGTTAAGATATACCAGGACGAGCAACAATCGGACATAAATTGTCTCAAAAGGCATTTCCTGAGCCGAGTTCTAAGGCGGCAAGTGTTCCCAGTGACGGTGTTGGTGAACAGGACTTTGCGCTCTGTGTTTGGACATTTGTGCTTCTCTGCTGTTGTTGTCCAGGGCCTGAAATCTGTGCAGAATCAAGTAAGTGTTGGCTCATCGTCAGAATCTGACCTGCTCGGATAAGGAAAGATGGTGGCCGTGGCAAGATCACGGTTCCTGGCGCGTGAACCATGGCTCGTGGGCTATCTGGAGGCTGGTTTCTCCCAGCGCCGCTATTAACAAGATCATTGCTACATTTCCCTTTCTGACATGAATAATTTATTTGTGGCCACTCTCCCTGAAATCTCACAGGAGGTACAACTCCTTCCTTTTTGTTTTAAGAAAGTTGCTGTGGGGGCTCTTGAGGGACAGGGGCTTAAGCAAAAAATAAACTAACAGAAATCATATGTAGTGGCATATGTCGACTCAGCAAATGTGAATTCAGTGTTTCTTTCAAGAACGACATTATGCTGGGGGAGGGTGCAAGGGAGGAAGAGACATACAGAAATGAACCACCACCCTGTCCCCACTGAGTATGCAGTCCAGTGGATGCGAGGGAAGGAGCTTAGGCAAGAGACGGAAGACAAACATATACATCTAAACAGTAAGACAGCAATAAATAAATAAATAAATAAATAAATAAATAAATAAATAAATAAATAAATAGTAAGACAATAAAAATATACCATAAGAAAAATAAAAGACAGCTAAAATACAGGTAAGCTGATATTTAATAGGGGGAAGATAGGGTTTTTTTTCAGATGTTTTTAGATACGCATTTCCCAAAGTTTGTCCTATAAAACACTCATCTGATGAGATGCACCTTGAAGAAAGGGTTCTACGGTCCAATATATTTACGGGAAATGATGATTTCCATTATGTCACGATTATCCCACCTTACAAATCCCCAATATATTCTAGCTTATTCAAGGCTCTGATTAGTTCTACTGAAAGGAAACTATTTAACACAATATTTCCCAAAGTTACCTGACTATAGATATGATGGGAGTTCTCTATGGAAGATATTCCAAGTCATGCTAATATATATCACATAAGGAAAGCTTCCTGATTTCATGGTACAGACCCAGACGTTCCATAAGATTGGATTTCTTTGAAATCCCACAGATTGTTACCTCAACTGTTGGCTTCAAATTAGTTAGTAAACCTGCTTTGTTCCACCAAAAGAGAAATGAATGAATAAATGAATGAATGAATGAATAAATGTCATGACCTTTGCTACGAGATGGTGCACATTCTACTAAAATTTCAGATGTGTTTAAAATTTGACAGGGGCCATAAACAGCAAAGAATGGATATCTTCAAATTTTTGTTTAAACAGAGGATTATACACACATATGTCTGTATACATATATATTTCACATGTATACATTTGTGTATAAATATCCATGTGTATTTCATCTGCCACGTGTACATATGTAGGTACATGCATTTGTGTACATATCCCCTTCATGTGCTCACTGTGATCATTAAGAAGCACTTGCAAATTCATGCGGTTTTAAAAAAATTATCATCAAGATATGCTTTAACCCACTCTTCGTATTGTGAATGGCCAAGCTCTCATTTCAAAGAGGAGAAAGTAGATGGAAAGGAAGGGTGAGAGGGAAGCATCAAACAAAAGACTGGGGGTCACTAGGAACGTGGCCTAAGTCGGTTTTGAGAACCAGAGGAAGGCCAAACACTGACATGATCCAGGAGCATGGGAGTGTTTATCACTTGACAATTGCTGTATATCTGTCTGTCGGTGCTGTTCTCACCTCGGAGCTGTCTCTGATTCCGCGACCCTGCTCAGAAACCCCTGGACTGTCGGCACTCATTTAAGCTCTCTGGGAGGTACTGTCTTCAATAAAGACCTCTTGCTCACCATATCACCGGGGAGGGGGTTGCTCGGTATAGCCAAAATACAGATGCTGGCCTGCAGGGGATCTCCAGACAATAAACTGAAGCTCTGGAGCCTGGGATGGAGTAGGGGTCCTGATGCTCACTCCTTCTCACCTGTAGATTAAAAGCAGACAGGGAAATGGTCATAACGAGGATCGAGGAATCGGCTCCTCACCTAAAACAGGACCGGACAACAGTCTGGGCTGAGGCTGCAGGAAGCCTTCTCTCTCCGGTGCTAGACCCTGAGACTTCCTCAGAAAAGTGCAGGAGCACAGGCCAACCCAGACTCTCATCACTGCACAGAGAAAGTGCAAGAATGAGGGAGAAGGCACCTGCTCCTAGGGAAGCCCTGAGCAGTAGGAAACAGGAAGTAGGAGAGCTGGTATTAGCCATTGCGCCAGAGCCAGAGAACCTCCCAGATACAAGCAGAGCCCTTGAACCTTGCCCTTCCCTCCTCAAACGGCACAGGCATGGACAGTGGCCATCCAGCTCCCATCCTAGGCGATGCCCCCTCCCTGGAGCCCATCAGCAGGGAGAGAGGATCCGGCCTACTCCCTCCAACACCCACCTTTTGTGGGGATCTCTCTGGAGACCCAAACAAGGGGAAAAGGTTCTCATCAGCAGCATACATGTGTATATATATGCATCCATCACAAGTGCAGTAAACCTGTCCCCTGTAGAATTTTATATTTAAAAGGACATAGCTCTACCTGATTGGCAAGAAAAGGATTATCTTTCATCTAGAGATGGTCATCTCCACATAGATGGACTGGGTTACTTGTCAAGAATTATGTTTCCCTGAGCCTTGCACTGAATGTCAACAACAGTATTAGGAACTGAGCGCCCACAGAGCAGGGTCTCTGCTTTGTAGAACACACAATAGTATTTGCAAAGTACATTTAGCAAAGGGGCTTAGACGGGCCAAGACATTTTGTAGAGTATAATTATGCGATCTGATGTTTGACTTATCTGCGAGCCCTCACCATATTTTGTCCCTTTTCAAGTCAGCAAGAGCTCTTCTTCTGGGTGCCTTCAGGTCACATGTTTGAGATCCATTCTTCTCCCTTGAAGTAATTAAGCTTCATTTGCCGGTTTCATGGAATTCAAGCAGAGGATCTGAAATACAAGACAGATAGGAGTTAACTTTCTCTGAACAATTTCAAAGAAGACTTAATGAATAACAATCAACTGGAACGAATACTTGATCGATCGACTGAGGTGATAAGCAGGAATAAAGCAAGAGCACAGCCCAGAAGCCCGCGCCAGGAAGAACCCTAAAGCTATCGACAAAACAGATAGGAAATGTAAAACATTTCAATCAGTACCAACTTTGGCAGATGAGTAAACGTTTGACTAATGCATCTTATCAGTTGTAAATCAGCTTTGAACGGCCATAAGATGTCATAAGACCATCTGAAAGGAAATTGAGGGGGGGGGGAGCCTAAGTCCAAAAAAAAAATCATCATATTTTATGGCATTTGTACTGGGAATTATTTCTAGAATAATGCAATTTCACAGCTATAATTCAAACTAGGTTTTAGTCTATTGGTTTAACTGCAGCACAGCTAAAATTTAGAAGTTTTTATAGTGCTCAATCCTACATAATGGTGGATAGAAAACTTAGAATTCAATTACAGTACAGGAGACTGTGCTCCTTTCTTCCCTTCACAATGGACTTCATTTGGAGACCTACTAAATAAATAGCAGCTTCCAAATTTCTAACCCAATGAATATACAAATGGGGTGGCTTACTAATCCAAAAGCACTATCAAGAGATGCAGAGATTATTAAATGCAGCATAGGAACATTACAAAAAAAGTAATTCTCTAAAAGAGTAACTCTTGTTCAGGTAAAATATATCCTGATCCTGACATAGTTTTAAATATATTACACGATAAGGAGCACCAGGGTGGCTCAGTCAGTTTAGCATCCAACTCTTGATTTTGGCTCAGATCATGATCCCAGGGTTGTGGTGCTGGGCTCTGTGCTGAGTGTGGAGCCTGCTTGAGATTCTCTCTCTCTCCCTCTCTCTCTCCCCTTCTCCCCCACTTGCTTGCTCTCTCTCTCTCTCTCTCTCTCTCTAATAAAAATAAATATAAAAAATCTTAGGGTGCCTGGGTGGCTCATTCGGTTGAGCATCCAACTTCAACTCAGGTCACGATCTCACGGTTCATGAGTTCAAGCCCCCCATCAGGCTCTGCGCTGCCAGCTCAGAGCCTGGAACCTGCTTCAGATTCTGTGTCTCTCTCGCTCTCTGCCCCTCCCCCACTCATGCTGTCTCTCTCTTTCAAAAATAAATAAATATTAACAGAAAAGAATTTCTTTAAACCTTAAACATATCACATGATTAAATAATTATACAAATCTTATAAATTAACAGGTGGCATCAGAATGAATCTAGAAAGGATCCAGCTAGAGCTAGAGGTCTCACTTTTTATCTTGAAGAAACTGGGAGGGAGAAGAAACACTAGGCCCCCAGGATACCGGCACATCTGGACACCAAGGACAGCTATGTACTTGCAGCTACTTTAAGGGGCATCTGCTGCCCTATAGATGGGCAACTAGCAGCTCAGTGTTTTGCTTTCTCAGAAAAAGAGAAAGGGCTTACAGGATTATTTAGAGTTCAGTTTGAGAGATGATCTAATTCAAATGTCTCAGTTTGGTCCAAGAAAATGAGATCCAAAGAAACTAACTGGCTTGCCCAAGATCAGAGAGCGAATTCTTGGCGACCTGACCTACCTAGCCCAGCCTCCTGATTTCCAGGCTCTGATGGCTTATCCTACACTAGAGCCAAGCATGGCCTTCTCTCCTGGGATGGGCATCCTCTTACCACAACCTTCTGTCCTCCAGGCCCTGGATGTCTTTGGCTGGCTGAGCTGGCAGGAACCACAAGAGCACCTCGCCATCATATCTGAATCTCAGAATGGGTCAGCAGTCGGTTGTGGAACAGGTCTTGACTCAGAGGAGTCCACTGAGCGGTAAGTTCCAGCATGTCACGTATATTAACGTCGGTCTGGGAGTTTCTGCATACAGTGCTTTGTCAATATACATGCATTATGCATCACGCCTGCTCAGTGAGCTAGCTGGTGTGCGAAGAACCAAGGGCTGTAGCGGCACAGCTGATAACTTCAGTCACTGTGAGCCCCCCAGGCAATGACCTGTAGCCTTCAACTATGGTCTTGTCATTCCTACCCTGGGCAGTATAAAACGGATTATGTTGAAACCAAATATTTAATATTTAAGAAAGGACATACATAGTAAATATGAAATATGCAATAGATTTGTTTAGCCCATTAACAAAAGCACATTTCCTTCTTGGAGTTAGCCACACGGAGTGGGGGTTGGGGGTGGGGGTGGGGGTGGGATGCAGATTTATGCAAATTAGCATTATGCCAAGAGCCTTGATTTATTTCAAAACCATGAAGATTCCATTGCTCTTGGTAAACCTTAGAGATTTTCTTTAAAGGAATCATTTGTTTGCTATCGTACTGAACGATGCTTTATCGTGTGTGTGTGTGTGTGTGTGTGTGTGTGTGTTACACACACTTTAATTTAGTCTTACAGCCTCTCGTCCTCGCTATCGATTTTTATTAGTTTGGTTTCATATGTATTCAAAGAGATTTGTAAGTCAAATCCACTTTCTGTTTTTAAGGATGCTTTATGTTTTAGGAATTAAATAATGCATTTTTATTTTTTAAATGTTATGTCACGCTGTGCTCACCGCAGGTGCATCTGCCACCTGCCCCCATACGACACTATTCCAACACCATTGACTTTCTTCCTTCTGTTGTACCTTTCACCCCCGTGACTTATTCATCCCATAACTGGAAGCCTGTATCTCCCTCTCCCCTTCACCCATGCCCCCATTATTAAAATACTGTACTGTTAAATGAGTTTTTAAAACGTAAACTGGATACTATACCAACCGTTTAAAAGGGAAAAGGGATTATCACAAGTGTGTTTGCATCCCACTCAAATCAAGTACGTGCAGTGAACTCCGTGGCAGAGTGTTCCGGGACGGAGCAGTAGAGAAAAGCTACCTGTGGTACCGAGAGATTGCCACTGGCTTTCTCATGATCCCCAAGTAGGGTCACATTCCTTGCAAATTCTGAGGGCTGACTGACGCAGCAGGCATGATGACGGCTGCCACCAGCAGGGAATCCAGCTGACATGCCAGCTGCGCTCACTCGAGGCCGGAGCCTGTGCGAGGCTTCCTCTCAATGCAGACGGCATTCCTTCTCCTTGGCCAGGAAGTTTTGCCTGTGGTGGGTCATTTTCTCAGATACATGGATCCGATAAGGGTAAAGAAGCTGTGAGTTCTTTGGTTCTGTGTAGCAGACCCTTTTTTTAAATCCGTGGTTAGCACCGAATCCTAGTACCTGGGGTCAGATTCCTAGTTCCGGGGGTCAGAGAAGTGAGTAACTAACTTTACCAAATTGCTGGTGCTCTGGAAATCAGGCAATGGTGGAAACCTAACCACTAGCCCCTTAGGCAAGATACCCGGGGAGAATCTGTTTTCATAAGGAGATTAGGCATCAGACTTTGTTTTTGATTTTTATTCCTAATCAAATGAATGAATGTCCCAGGGCTCTACGCTGAAGTCGACCAACACACCAACATAAAAGAAATGAAAACACCCGAAGGTGTTTCACATCCTGCCAGCTGGGTTGATCTTGTCTCGAGGCCCCAGTAACTCCTGCCTCTGCACTTGTCCTACGGCACCTGGGGAGCGCACCTACGGAGCACCCATGGGTGTCCTACGGCAGGTGAGCCACTCTGGAACCCACAGCCCACCCCACCGGCCCTCACTTGAATGGGCTCCTCTCATCTCCTTCAGGGGGCTTCAGAGAAGTTCAGAAGGTGTCACTGAACACCACAGAGGAAAGCAAAGCTTCCTAGAAAAGTACGGATGTGAGCTGGACCTCAAAACACGGTGCATAAAATGACCTCACTTACTGTAGATCAGTGTTCCTCAGCCTGCTTTTCATCATCACCTCTCCCCCACAAGGAGCCTTTTTAGCTTTTTCCTAATCGCCCTTCCCCAAGACATTTTAGTACCTGTAACTCTGGTTATGCACCTTGACCCTGTAAAAGGTCCACAAACCATTGTAATATCTACGATTTTTTTCACTCCCCACCTTGAGAATCAATTTTTGCCTCCTGGAGGGTAAGTATCACTGTAGAGAATGCACATCACATGGGTTTCCCTTGTATAAATGATGCTATTCTTCTGATACCCTACCGTGAGTAGTCAAATTCCCCTTTAAGAGAGATCTTTTTCAGTGTGGGTTACTTAAGAGAATGTGTGAATCCTCTTAGGGGAAAAATGGGAGTCCCCCAACAAATGAGCCTTGAGTTGGCAAAAGAGGAGATAGTTCATCTCTGCCATGCTTTGCTTTTTAGATCTAGACGCCAAGGAGTCCAGATGTCTTAGAAGGCTGGGAGGCAGCCCCTAACTCATGGAGAGAAGCTGAGCAGCAGAAAGAACCTTCTTGGAGCAGGCATTCCCCAGAGATGGGAAACACCGTTTGGTGAGCTGGATCATTATTTTACATCACTCTGTACCTACCCACATTCACTGTCTCTGAATTTGTGAGTCAGCAAGAGTAGGAAAGTGAGCCGAGGGGGTAAGTCAGGAGAGCGGGCCCATCAGGACACGTTCAATGGAATCAGTGAGGGCCACTCACTCCTTTTCCTGGAGTAGTATAGACAGCTTCATAAAGGAGACGGAAACCAAACACGGCCTATGTTTCAATGTTGCATACAACCGTAGCAAGTGCTTACATCCTTGACCTTAACTAAACCAAACTAGCCTCCTCCTCCCTTTACTTATTCCGTCAACAAATATTTTGAGTGCCAAGTATCTGTGAATACTGTAAAAATGCAAAAGTCAAGAGGGATCCACTTTTCCCCCCAAAGAGCCTACAGCCCACAAGGAACGTTCAGATGATCGGATTAGTAGAATTGGTGGGTAGTGCAAGGTTCCCTGGAGTATTTGCTCCAGCTCCCCATATTGCAAACCCCCCCCCCCCCGAGACATTCACTGTTTGTTGTTCTTCAAGGATGAACTCACTCTTTGGGGGACTTCATTTCGTTTGTACTTCCAAATCCATTGTTTTTCAGGAGCATAACCAGGTGTCTTAAAGTCAAGCTGCTACCTAAATTAAGCCCTCTTCCCTCATTGCACTCTCCCCACAAAATCAGTGATTACAATCAAAGAAACAATTACCTTTCACAAGATTTGCTTTTAATTAACCTGGCTGTACCTCCTTGAAAATGCCACTACTAAGAGCACATCTAATGAGTCCTCCTGCCGTGGTAGTTGCAAGAACAGACAGACAATAAGCAAATGGCCTGATGGTGGTTCCTTCATCCTCAACACCTTAAATCACAAGAGACTCAAGTCTGCACACGGGATTCCGGGAACTGGGCCTTGCTCCAGACAGCTTTTGAGGACACGGGGTTGTTCGGATAACAGGAGAGAGGGGGCTAGTCCTGTAAGATGGAAATGTTCCTTGGGAAGAGCTGAGACTTTTTTCCTGGCTAGTTCTTAAAAGTATTATGTCAGCTTCATAAGGTGTTGTCATGCCATTCTCCCAATCTGTTGACCTTTTCACATCATTAGAACAAACCTGAGTCAATAGATCCCCTCGAGCCAGCCTCCACAGCCAACCTTAGCCACACGGCCGCCGAGCACAAGCCCGCTAAATCTGCTTGTTCTGTTTAGAAGCTACGGAGGTGGGCACGGTGGCTAGCCTCCTGAATGATTCTTCGAGAAACCCAATTCCGAAAGTCCTTTTTTTTTCCCTACAGAAGCTTACCTACTGAGCACTTCTACATTGTCAACACATCTCTCCAGCAGGAGACCTGTGCTTTAACAGGTTGTCCTAAACATCAGACACCATAGCCTCCTCCAATGACCATCACCAAGTCGCAATCCTCTCTTGTAGTAGAATTCTTAGACATCCTTACCTTATCAGTAGAATGGCAGAAGAGTGTAGAGCAGGAAGAATTTGGGCTGCAAGTGTGTTTCCCTAGTATGGTTCTCAGCTTCCATAATTCTAGGCAACTATGCTGGGAAATTTTCCTGGAAGATTAACCATTAACTTTATCCTTTATCCTTGGTAGATCCAACACTGTGTATCAGCCTGGCCTCTAACACTGGAGACTGAATTCCTTTTGAACATTCTGAATTCTTGAGCCCTCCCAGGGCAGTTGCTAGGTTTCAGAACTTGACTTGGGGTGGCTGGGTGGTTCAGTTGGTCCAGCTCTTGATTTCAGCTCAGGTCATGATCTCACAGTTCGTGAGTTCGAGACCCACGTTGGGCTCTGAGCTGACAGTGCAGAGCCTGCGTGGGATTCTCTGTTTCCCTCTGTCTGCCCCTCCCCTGCTTGTTCTCTCTCTCTCTCTCTCAAAATAAATACATAAACATTAAAAAAAAAAAAAAACAAACTTGGAGACTCTCCGTGTCTGTAAAGCAATCCGTGTGGCAACTGGCTCTCCACCTTCTGGACACCTACTGCTTTTCTCCACTTCTCCACTACAGTTACAAGTAAGTTACTCCCATGGTAGAAAAACAAAATCATCTAATTAAAAGTATATCTCTCATTCGTCCTTTAGAAAAGTTCCAGAATTCCATCCGACCCCCAAATTCCATCAGTTCAAACAAGAAAAAAAATGTATTGCCATGTAAATGAATCACCTCACAAAAACATGATATAGACTACTTTTCTTTGATAAATTTACCCATCGTCTCATATTTTCCAAAGATGAGCAAAGAGCCTCCGTTAACTCTCTTCCCTTGTTTCATTTAATTTGAGCTCAAATTTAAATGCAGTGGTTCCCTTAGAAACTATCGCAACCTGAAACTTTTATGACCAGTCTCTAGCTACGAACTCAAGCTTATTCACGAACATAAGTTTTAACATAATGTTGAAATAGAACTTAAAAACTGAGATTCTAGTGTTTTTATAATAAGGACTTATTAGTAAAGAAATGAAAAAGATAAGGAAATAAAGTTTTGTATATGAAACGAAGTATGCTGTTTCATAAAAGCCATACCTCCGAAATGTATTATATAAGTAGCTGAACATGCTGATGTCTCTTGAAATTTGCTGAGAATAAATTTGAAATTGCATTTCCATGGAAGTAATTGCCTATCCTCTAGAGCAATGGTTTCTAACTTCTTCAAAGATCCTTTTTGAATACCAAGAAATTTTAGCAAGAACTCCCACATGATCAGAAAAAGGCAGAACGCATGTGGAGAGAGACTCACAGGTCTCTGCCTTAACTTCACAGTCTGCCAGTCTGGTCTCACCAGCTGGCTTTCACAGATCCTGTGCGCTGATAGCCATAAAATTATCCAGAAATGACGGTCCCTGTGCAAACATTCTAGAACGAGTTCGTGGCTTACATTAAAGCTTCAGAGATCACTGTGTCTACACCAGATTTGCCTGCACCAGGAAACAAATGTCCTCCTTTCTTTCTTTTAGTGTCAATACATAGTCTACTATTGATGTGTTACATCCCCGAAATTTACCTTTCTAGTACTGTCTAATTAAATCTAAAACCTGTTCACCTCCTTCTCAAGCGTAGGGTTGAGCTGTAAGAACGCAGAGAATTCAAGAAGGACCTTTCTATATGCAAATAATAAGTGTGATAACTTATCATCCCCTCCATGGGGATGATTATCCACATAAATCTTAACAGTGCCATTGAGAGCTGCATTAAATCATCCCACTGGTCCGTCGCACTGTGGGTGAGAAGCTGGCATTTTTATATATTTAACCCTATTGCACTTTGACAGGAAATCACACCCTGTCCGTATGCACGATCTCTGCAAGAAACCCAGGTCAGAAATGAGCGAGGCCCAGCCCCACCTGGCTTGTGGGCACAGGCATGCAAAGTCATGCTGCTTCCCAACCCCTTGTGCCACCGAAGTTGCCTCTACAATGAACGTGTTGCCCTTTGGAGAGGGGATTTTCTCATTTCCACACTCTCTGGGAGATCTTCCCCCTGACAAACAGGAATTCTGCAGGCTCTTGTTTAGAAATTGTTCTTCCCTGGCCTCTGGCATGCCTCATGACTTATGTATCATTCCGCGTCTGCCTGTGGGTCACAGAATCATAGACATTATCTGGATGGCATGAATTCAGAGGATCCACAAACTTGAATGGGGGGAAATGTTACAGCTTTATTTTCACTAATCTCTAACTGGAATTTAGCATTTCCTTCAAATGTGAATGCAGGCAACAAACCACAGTTGTCTTGGAGACATTATCACCAAGAGAAATCACAGGTGTTTTCATATCACATTAATGCTGCACGGATATTTCAAAATATTTACTGTTGTCACTATTTCAAAATGCAGGTAGCTGTTAGACCTGCCATGAGAGCTTGAGCTTGCTTTTAGTATAGTTACAAAGAAGCCTACATATCACTAAATCACCAATTTGATACATATATTTGCTAATTATATTTTAACAAAACTGGTTGCCATTGTAATCCTTTGTATTTTATTTTGTGCACTTAAAAACATAATTTCCTTTGCCTTCTGAGACGTGTTGAGTAAGAAGTTGCTGTGGCTGAAGTAAAAAAGGTTGTTGCCTGTTTTCTCCTCTACAGTTTTGATGGTTTCCTGTCTCCCATTTAGGTCTTTCACTGGGACCTCATTGAGATAAAAAGCTTCTGTACAGCAAAGGAAACAATCAACAAAACCAAAAAACAACCGATGAAATGGCAGAAGATATTTGCAAATGACATATCAGATAAGGGGTTCGTATCCAAAATCTATAAGGAACTTACCAAACTCAACACCCAAAAAACAAATAATCCAATGAAGAAATGGGCAGAAGACATGAATTGACACTTTTCCAAAGAAGACATCCAGATGGTCAACAGACACGTGGAAAGATGTTCAACGTCACTCCTCATCAGGGAAACACAAATCAAAACCACACTGAGATACCACCTCACGCCGGTCAGAATGGCTAAAATGAACAACTCAGGAAACAACAGATGCTGGAGAGGATGCGGAGAAACGGGAACCCTCTCGCACTGTTGGTGGGAATGCAAACTGGTGCAGCCACTCTGGAAAACAGCGTGGAGGTTCCTCAAACAATTAAAAATAGAACTCCTCTACAACCCAGCAATAGCACTACTAGGAGTCTATCCAAAGGATACAGGAGTGCTGATGCATAGGGGCACGTGTACCCCAATGTTTATAACAGCGCTTTCAACAATAGCCAAATCATGTCAAGAGCCCAAATGTCCATCAACTGATTAATGGATAAAGAAGATGTGGTTTATATATACGACGGAATAATATTTGGTAATAAGAAAGAATGAAATCTTGCCATTTGCGACAACTGGAGGATACTGGAACTGGAGGGTATTACGCCATGCGAAATAAAACGTCAGAGAAAGGCAGACATCATATGTTTTCACTCATATGTGGAATTTGAGAAACATAACAGAAGACCATGGGGGAAGGGAAGGGGGAAAAATAGTTTCAAACAGAGAGGGAGGCAAACCGTAAGAGACTCTTATACAGAGAACAAAACTGAGGGTTGATGGAGGGGGGTGGGGGAGAGGGGAAAATGGGTGATGGGCACTGAGGAGGGCACTTGCTGGGTGGGATGAGCCCTGGATGTTGTACGTAAATGGTGAATCGTGGGACTCTACTCCTAAAACCCTGGGCACACCGTATATCCTGTATGTTAGCTAACTTGACAATAAATTATATGTAGGGGAGAAATATTCAAAATACATACACACATACATACATAAAAACATTATTAGGAGGGGCATCTGGGTGGCTCAGTTGGTTAGGCATCTGACTCTTGACTTCGGCTCAAGTCATGATTCCAGGTCCTGTGATGAGCCCTGAATCAGGCTCCACGCTGAGTGTGAAGCCTGCGCAGGATTCTCTCTCTCTTTCTCGCCCTCTGCCCCTCTCACCCGCTTGTGCACGCACACACGCGCTCTCTCCCCGTCTCTCTATAATTAATTAATTAATTGACTAACCAATTAAAACACTCTTTGGAGAAAGGGTCCCTGGGACTCATCAGGGCTCTAGGTCATAAAGAAAAGTAAGAATTCTTTCCTTGAAGGTGTGTGAGTCCTTGAATTTTCACTGCTGCTGCCACATCCTTGATCACCCCGTGCTTGGCTCCGTTGCTCTCAAAGCCCCACTGCTCTGCCCTACGGCCTCTCGTGCTTGTGTATATAAGGCTGGTCCTGTTTGACCTCCACAAGCAAGAGACATTGTGGGCAGAGGCTCTGTCCAGGAGGACCCATCCTGACAGTCACCCTTTATCGATTCTTTCCTGGCATCTTACTCTTGGGGGAGTGGCACGAACTTCAGAGAGCACACAAAAACATTCCTTGTCCCCTCATGCATTTCGACCAAGTGTTAAGAGGCCCTTACAGAACATTTGATCTGCCTCCTAATTCCACAGTCAAGTCAATGGAATCCCCGACGGCAAAATGAACCCGCCTCAAAATCCCACAGCAAATTAACTGTCCCGACGCCCAGGAAAGTTCTCTTCTGTATACTACGCACACACACAGAGATAACGACAATGACGAGCATTTACATCGTGCTCACGCCGTACCACGCACCGTTTTAAGTGCTTTATGTATATTAATTCCCTTAGTTATCATTATGAATCAATTAGGTATGTTCTGCGATTACCCTCACTTTACAGATGGGGAAACTGAGGCCCAGAGTGGTGAAGAGACTAACTAGGTTACACAACCAGTGAATGATGTAGCCAACATTCAAATCAGGCGGTGAGCCTGCTCTCAGCCCTGAACCATCCTGCCTCTCCAGCTAACCTCCACCAGTCCCACCATGGCTGATGACAAAACCATGCAGAAACGGGGCAGAGGTGACCTCATTAGGCTTCAGTTCCCTTATCTTATAAAACAAGGACAGAAAAGACCTATCTTGCAAGGCTGGTCTGAAATGGAAATAAAACATATATATCAATGCTCAATGTGTTCAACGCATAAGTTCCTAAAATGGTAGTTGTTTTCATTTGTGGCAAGGTAGACACAAAATACTGTGGACAAAGACGAAGCAGGTGGTGACGGCCAGACCTTCAGGAGAGGGGGAATGAGCAGAAAACTGTGGCCCAAGTGGAAGAGAAGTTGAGTAATCCAGCCCACATTTGCAAAGACCTACTAGACATCTCCAAACTCCTAAGGATTAAGACTCGAGGGGCGCCTGGGTGGCTCAGTCAGTTAAGCGTCTGACTTTGGCTCAGGTCATGATCCCACAGTTTGTGGGTTTGACCCTTGTGTCAGGCTCTATGCTGACAGCTCAGAGCCTGGAGCCTGCTTCGGATTCTGTGTCTCCCTCTCTCTCTGCCCCTCCCCCGCTTGCGCTCGCTCTCTCTCCCTCTCTCAAAAATAAATAAACATAAAAAAAATTAAAAATCTATATATTGCCTCTTTCCCCCCAAATTCATCCCTGCTCCTGTATTCCTTTACTCAGTGAAAGTTGCTACATTCAACTTCTTTCTTGCCCTCCTCCTCCCATCCCACCCACAAACCCTGCCAACCTGCTCCAGAAATAGCTCCTACAACTCAAAATATGACTCAAACACTGAATTTAACTCCTTCTCAAAATTAGCACCAGCTGACCAAAGAAAATCTGTATCAATGCTGGAAAATTGGAAAGGTTGAAACTGACATTCAAATGATACTCAAGGATTTTCCAAGCAATAGAGTAACGTGAGACCAGCCACAGAATAGAATACTCTGGGCCCACCACTGCCAGATGCAGAGAAAACCCACTTGGGAACAAGTGGGAACACAGGCAGGGAGCCCCAGCTAAGTCCCACCAGCAACTCCTAGCTTGGAGAGCATGAGGGATGTTGGGTTTTGTTTTGCCTACTTCCCTTCCTTCTTTGGGGAAACCGTACATCTCCCTCTGGGCCCCCAAACATAGGACCTGCCACATCCTGACCACAGAGCTGAGTGCGTGAGCAAGCTAGGTCACACAGACTCCCTCTTGGGAGCTCAACTTTGAGGGATACATGACGGACAGAAGGGATCTGGCGTTGAATCATCAGGTTGACAGCCACATCCTGGAGAGGTGGTCCAGAAGCTCTTGCTTCTAAGATCCCTAGAACTGCACGATGTCCTTTCCTCCTGAGGCCTAGTGGCTCCATCTTCCCTGGACTCCATGAGATGTTCAGTATCCTGGGTGTTTACTGTATTATTACACTTTATAACATACACATACACTACATACATCCTTCTACATGGATCAATATTTCTTAAACAGCAATTCCTAAAAGAGGTTTGCTTCCAGGCAATGGGATGGAACTCACTGCAGACTCAAATGAGAGGAAAAACTCATGCACTCGTCCTTCTAAAGACAATGGAAACCATGAAAATGACTTAGGCTAAGGAAACATAAAGTTTAGCCAAGGAGGGAGGGAAGTTAGTGCAATCCCAGTGAGGTTGAGGGCTTTGCTCAACTCAGTTAACTCAATAATTGGTGAGAGTTCATTTGCACCCTTAGGACATGGGCTGCAAGACCATTCCATTTGATGGGTGTGAACTAGGAGTCCCCACAGTCCCCCTACGAATGACCATAAAAAGACTTCGCGTGTCCATCTGAAGCACAAAGGGCCCGGGCATCCAGAGCATGAGTCCCAGAGAAAATGCTCCTAAAGAGAACCAACATGTTTCTGCTTAGGACGAGAGTCCCAATATACCCAGAAACAGTGAATTACTGAGCTCAGGCTGCCATAACAAAATACCATAGACTGGGGGGGTTAAACAACAGGCAATTATTTCTCACAGTTCTGGAGGGTGGAAGTCCAAGATCTAAGTTGCCAACATGCTCAGGTTCTGGTGAAAGCCCTCCTTCCTGCTTGCAGAACACCCTGCCTTCTCACTGTGTCAGCATGATGGGAAGGGAGACAGAAAGACGTTGGGAGGGAAAGAAAGAGGAAACTCCGTCGTGTCTTCTTACACGGTCACGAATCCCATTATGAGGGATCTATCTTCATGACCTCGTCTAAACCTAATTACCTCCCAAGGGCCCCACGTCCTAATGTGATTTCATTGGGGTCGGGCTTCAACATATGAATTTGGGTAGGGGCTTGGAACACAATTCAGACCAGAGCAAATGATAAAACTACTTTTCCACTTTTAACCCTTGGAAGACCTTAAAATATGTATAGCCCATCTTAAAATACTCCCACATAGACAAGTTACACCGTGGGCATGCTCAGTGGCCTTCTGGAGAACCCCAACCCTTGGCTGGTGTTCTCACTGGCAAACCCACACACACCAAGATGGCTGCAGCAAGAGTGTCAGCCTCCCAATTCTCCATCCACATGCAAGGATGCTCTAATTAATATAGAGAGGGTCAGAAAGGGATTTTTTGTTGGGAAAATGAGTGGTTCTCAAGCTACGTGACTGAACTAAATATGTCAGTAATAACCTCCATGCTTTGTGAACCGCATAGACCAGGAACTCAGTAAACGGTACCACTGCCATTGGATGCCATAAGACTCCCATGTCCTGACCCTGTATTGGGAAGACTCTGGCCTGCGGGTAATGTCATATCTTCCTCCATGAACCTTCTGTGCAGTGTGATCAGACCACCCACGAGACAGAGAACTTGGGTTTCACCAAGCTCACAGACTTGGTAATAGGAGTTTGTTTTTATAAATACCAGTAAGGAAGGTTCGGCTTAAGACCTCCCTTCCTGTAACCTGGCTGAACCATGATGACCCCACCTGCAAGAACCAGTTCTCCGTAGGCTAGAATATCAACGCTCATATGTTACAATGGGGAACAACCTACGCATATCTAGTATGTGAAGTGTTTTTGGATAATTTGGTCTATCGGAACGAGCAAATTCTCTTTGTGGTTCCATTAAAATGTGCAATTTACTTCAGACGTGAGATTTTAAGCTGAAAGAATTTGGCTAGGTTTGTAAATAGCACTGGGATGCTTAAGAGAACTTGAGATTTACTATATCCATAAGTTTAATTTATCACATCAACTACATAGGAGAAATCAAATGTATTATATTTATAAATGCAGTAAAAATGTTTAAAGGAATTTAATTAACCAAGTTGTAAAGGGGGCTGATTATTTAAGGCAGTTTTGTCTGTTCAACTGGAACACTAATAAAAGCACCCTTGAATAGGATTGTTAAAATTCAATGGATTTATAAAAAGAACAATCAGATTTACAAGCAGGACTTAGAAGCTTAAAGAAAACAAGAATTTTGCATTTTGTTATTTGAATAAATTGAAAATTAATCTGAAAGTCTAAATAGATGTAAGTCAACCCTTTTAGGGAGGGGGAAAAAAAGTCATGTTAAAGACCCAAACACTCATACCAAGAAATCAGAACTTTTAGGGACACCTGAGTGGCTCAGTGGCTTGAGTGCCTGACTTCGGCTCAGGTCATGATCTCAAAGTTCGTGGGTTCAAGCCCCGCCTCGGGCTCTGTGCTGACAGCTCGGAGCCTGGAGCCTGCTTCGGATTCTGTAGCTCCTTCTCTCTCCACCCTGCCCCCACCTGTGCACTCGCTCTCTCTCTCTCTCTCTCTCTCTCTCTCTCAAAAATAAAGAAATAAACATTAAAAAAAAACAAATCGGAACTTATAAATCACTATCCATTTTGATGCTGGCATTATTTTCCCACAGAATGAACCAGTTCTAGGATAGTTGTGACTGTGCACCCTTAATAGTAAAACAATCTTGAGAACGTATCTTCAATATACATATATTTATTGACACCCTGCAGTGCACACTGTGAGGCCCCGCCCAGAGCCCCCTTTGATGAAGGACATGTTGCCCAGCTGCTCAGAGTGCTGCGGGCAGGCAGCCTCAGTGGTCAGACCCTTGAGGGATGCCCGAGCTACACAGGACCTGGCTGACTGCACAGGTCCTACCCAGAGACTCTGCCATGAAGGGCTGGCCGGCCGGGACCGACTCTGGACGACTCTGAAGGTCATCCTAGCCACCTGAGCTGTGCCCAGGGGTGGCCAGAGCTGCTACGGGGTCTGCATCAGAGCTGACCCAGGCCCCTGCCCCATCCCTCTTCCTACAGCTCCCTCCCACAGAGGTCAGGGCCCAGGATGCCCCCAAATAAACGCCCTGAATGACCAACCCCTTCCCAGGGGTTGCTCCCGGGAAGCCCAACCTGTAACACAAACTGTGCCCAAGCCTCTCAATCGCTTTGTTAACCAGGAGACAAGTTTAATATCCTTATGGTTTTCATATCTTCAGAGTGGGAAAGAGAAGTGAGGAGACCAGAATTCTGGTGAGCCATAAAGTATGGCTAATGGAGAGATTACCTGCTAGATGGTCTATACTTCGAAGACTCCATCATGGCCTACATAACATACTGTGCTTCGTCGTAAGACACATCTCTTCACATATTACTGTCTCTGGCTTTGCTCCCGGTGAGGCGACTGTCACTGCCATCGCCCACACAAAAACAGGCATCAAAACTATCAGCATCAGACCCTGCAGGGTGGACATCTGCTTCCGAGAAGGGAGTAGATGTACTTTTCCTGACTCCTTCCACTAAGTACAACGAGAAACCCTGAACATTACACAGAAAACAAATATAAAGAGGCTCTAAACGATGGAGAAAAGGCATACACACTGGATGAATCTCTAGTTATGCTAAGTGGGGAAAAACCCATTTCAAAATGTTACATACTGGGGAAACCTAGGTGGCCCCATCAGTTAAGCGTGTGACTGGATTTTGGCTTAGGTCATGATCTCATGGTTCGTGAGATCAAGTCCCATATCAGGCTCTGTGCTGACAGCGTGGAGCCTGCTTGGGATTCTCTCTCTCCCTCTCTCTCTCTGCCGCTCCCCTGCTTGCACTCTCTGTCTCTCTCAAAACAAATAAATAAACATTTTTTTAAAAATGTTACATACTGAGTGACCCATTTATATAATAGTCTCAAAATAACCAAACTTTAGAAATGGAGACGAGACTAGTTACAGGGATGAAGGAATAATGGTATGAGAAGGAGGCATGTGTGGCTATAAAGGGCAACATGAGGAATCCTGCTAGTAACGGAAATTTCTGTCTTGACTGTATCTATGTCTGTATCCTGGTTGTGATATCGCACCGCAGTTTTGCAAGATGTGACCACTGGGGGAAAGTGAGTAAATGGTGCACAGGGTCTTTCAATACTATCCCCTGTAACTGCATGTGAACCTATAGTTATCTCAAAATACAAAGTTCAATTTGAAAAAAAAAAAAAAAAGCATGCAGGTTGAATGTTAACGATTGAGAAGAAAATCCTGTGGATGAAGCAGATGACTTTTTAACCCCTTGGAGCCAAACACTTGTAGGGAAGGGCTGGAGAACAGCGAGTCACATGCCTTTTGCAATTTTCCATAGTTGACATCAAAGTTTGTTCTCCGAGATGGATTTACCATGAAAAAAAAACAAAACTTAAGCTGCAGGACCCCTCGCTTGCACAGACCCTACGGAGGCCCTGGCATGCACCTTAGCAATGTATTCGCTTGAGTACAATTTGCAAAGGTAAAATACTCGACCAGCGTTGGTGAGGATTGAGAACACCTTCTACTCTGATTTGTCCTCCTATAGCTTCTCCTTGTGTTGGGCAGGGGCGAAATGGTCACAGGCATCTTGGGGACCTTGTTAAGGGGAAGCCGAACAGGAGAAACAGCTTGTTTGGTAGCCGAGGTTACCACATGAGGTTATCACATGGCTCATAATCACGTCCAAGCATAACCACGCTATCACCAGTTATCTCCGTAGAGGAACGCTTCCAGGATTTCCCTACCACGCACTGTGTCGTCTCACCCAGCATGACACAGAAGTGTAGGTCCAGAGGTCATACTCCAACCTAAACCTTATCTATGGCCCCTGTAGGGACTGAATCATTTACCCCCCAAATTCCTAGGTTGAAACCCCAAGCCCCAAGGTGACTGTATTTGAAGAAAGGGCCTTTAAGGAGGTAGTGAAGGTTAAATGAGGTTGTAAGAGTGGGACCCTAATCCAAGAAGACCCGCGTATTTATAAGAAGAGAAAGAGAAACCAAGGATGCCCGTACACACCAAAAAGCGCACACGAGGTCACAGCGAGAAGGTGGCCGTCTACACGCCGAGGAGAGAGGCCACAGGAGAAACCAAACCTGCTGACACCTTGATCTTGGACTTCCAGCCCCCAGAACTGTGAGAACATAAATTTCTGTTGTCTCAGCTGCCCTGTTCTATGGTTCTTTGCTATGTCCACTGGAACAGACTAATACAGCAGAGGACAGTGGTGGAAATGCACGGAGCCTGGAGCCAGTCAATGCGAACTTGTCCCAGTCCTCAAAGGTGTAAAACTGTAAGCAGAGAGCTCAGTTAGCATGAGTTCAAACCCGAATGGAGGTGCTCTTCCGTAGAGAAACTCAAGAATGAACTGTGGGGCACCTGGCTGTCTCAGGCAGTACAGCATGCAACTCTTGATCTCGGGTGTATAAGTTCGAGCCCCACACTGGGTGTAGAGATTACTGAAAAATAAAAAATCTTTATGGGCGCCTGGGTGGCTCAGTCGGTTGAGCGTCCAACTTCAGCTCAGGTCGTGATCTCGCGGTTCGTGAGTTCAAGTCCTGGAGCCTGGAGCCTGCTTCAGATTCTGTGTCTGTCTGTCTGTCTCTCTCTCTGCCCCTCCTCCCTTGTGTTGTCTCTCTCAAAAATAAATATTACATTTTTTTAACCTTAAAAACAAATGAAATGTTCACAGCTAGAAACAAACCACACCCTTTTATAAAAATCACACAATTAGGGGCGCCTGGGTGGCGCAGTTGGTTAAGCGTCCGACTTCAGCCAGGTCACGATCTCGCGGTCCGTGAGTTCGAGCCCCGCGTCAGGCTCTGGGCTGATGGCTCGGAGCCTGGAGCCTGTTTCCGATTCTGTGTCTCCCTCTCTCTCTGCCCCTCCCCCGTTCATGCTCTGTCTCTCTCTGTCCCAAAAATAAATTAAAAACGTTGAAAAAAAAAAAATTAAAAAAAAAAAAAAATCACACAATTAGAATCCCTCTGTCTTAAGAGGACAAACATGTAACAACACATCAAACTGTTGGTGGGTGAAGTCTTACATATTCTGTGGGTGACGTCGTACGCATTCTGGTACATGAGATGGCTTTTGAGCAACACCGTGGCGTCCCGTCCTGACGCAATCCGGCCGGCGCAAATGAAATAGCGTGTAAAATCAAACCAAAGCGATGAAATGCTCCAGAAAATCAAGTGTTGTGATGACCAAACTGCTCCTTATATGGAAGAATCAGTCGCTTTGATGGCTGTTGCAATGTGGCAATCAGAGTATGCGGCCAGAAAAGGTAGGGAAAAGGGCATCATAGATTGATGCAGTCACGCAATTAATGGAAGTATCTACGTTCTTTTTTTGTATTTTATATTTGTGGTATTTGACAGCTTTGGAGAACAAAATTTGACTTCACAAATCTGTAATGTTTCAAAATTTTTTGCTTTTCCCATTTTAAATAAATAACCATGATTGTAACCCGATTTTGTCTGTAATTTGCAATTTTGTGGCCTCCCTCCCCAAATTTTATAACCTTCCGACTCCACATCACCTAGATCGACCCCCGCGGTAGCCGCATGATGACAGAGCTAGGTAAGAGCCAGTCCCGTGGCTTTTTGTTATTTTTCAGAAAAGACACAGCATCAGTGTCCTTGATGACACAAAGAGTAGTATTGGTTTAACCAGAAACAAACAAACGAACAAAAAATAAACCAAAAAATCAAATAAAACCGAAAACACCTGTTCAGGCAAAAAAGTGAGAAAACTCAAATTTGTGATGTGAAGTTTTTTAGGAAAACTGTAACCCATTCTTCATCCATATTTTTCCCTCTTAATGTATAAACATGCTGGACATATGGTAAAAATCTAAGTCTAATCCAAAAGGCTCTTTCGATAAGTATACTATAAAATTTTCAAGTGAGAAGAAGCATTGTTATCAATTTTACTGGCAGCATTTTTTCTTTTTTTAGCAATACATAAAATACTGGCGTTTGACATTAGTGATGGCATCCCAGATTTGGCAAAATACCCAAGCGTGTGAAAAGCGATTTTAATCTACAACCTGGGAGTGGCTCACCAACATTTTAAAGACCCCAATCAGAAATCTACCCTCCAGGGGCAGCCTCTTAATATCTGAAAGACCTTTTTCAAAAGCCCACATTGCACAGCCTTCAACTACCACACTCAGATTCTATCAGGGGGTGTGGTTAGAAATAACTATTTTTTTGTTGGTGAAATGAGTGGTTCGAATCGGTGAATTGGCGGGAAATATTTTCCAGTACCACTGCTCAGGCATGAGCAGGGTATGAGAGTCTCATCGGCTATCTAGCACACGCCCACAAGCCCAGTATTGCACTCCTCGCAATTGCTAAGGATTCTATTGTGTGGTCTGACCTTCAGAGAGCCTCAGGACAGACGGCTGAGCCTTCTCTGAGCTTCCGAGGACAGGTTTTGTGCCCCTTGCTAAGCAAACCTTATTTGGTGGCTGAATTCATTATAAGACTCGATTTCACCGTGGACACTTGGGGATGAGGTTACGGAGGGCAGAAGCTACAGCCTTTACCCACCTATGCTCTCGAAAGGGAACGTATATCCACAAAAAACACCAGACAACTGTGAAGATGTAACTGACCACCTGCAGCTGGGACCCCACCCCGTCCTTACGTCCAGTCACCATCATGACCCTCCCAAACCAAAACCCCTTCTCCTAGACACCCAGAGTATAACTGATTCAAGAGCCACAACTGATTCAAGCCACAATCGTGAACCTTCATAATTATTATCATGAGAATCTCTCTCCTCGGCACAAATATATGAATAAAATGATACTGGCAGGGGTTCACCTTTGGGAAATTCTTTTAATTATGCCCCAGGTAATTAGTTTATTTGTTTCTGAAAGTGGCCCCAAACTTACCCATTTGGATTCCCGGTTACTAACAGACATATAGTGGTTGCTAGGCAACATCATGCATTGTTATTTCTTCATCTAATTTAAAATTCTCAGTTCGCAGTAAAGGTCTTCAGAGGGAAGTTATTGTGTGGGGTGGGCCAGATACTATTTTTCACTGTAGCCCATTCAATTTAGAGAAGAAATTACAGCGTACTGTTTAATCAACATAAAATGATTTGTACAGAACATTTAACATCTTCTTGAAATGTAGCTGTCTTCTTTCACTAATCAGATCTACTTAATTCATTTTACACTTTTCCAAGGATACTTGCTTTCTCCTTCTATCCTTGCTTCTTCTTCTATTCCCCCAACTTGCAAGCTAAATTTTTAGCATACGAAACGGGAGATCTGGGAGGAAGGTCTGGAGATATAAGAGACACCCTGTCATTTGTCCTGGAAAAGGAACCTCAAGTAATCCAGTCACCATTCTAATGAGTCACTCACCCAGCACTCCAACTTCATTAGAAAGAAGACATTTAACATACAAGTTTTCTGTCACGAATGCTGCAAAATTAATCAATTGTTTGTTCTAATAACAATCTGGCTTGGCTTCAAGTATTTGGGAAGAGTGTTGCTGAAGTGCTCTCCCAGAGGACAGACCGTCACATTTTTTTTCATTCACCCAACAGCATTTCTTGACATGAAGATTAACTTCTTGGCAAAACTTGTTGGAAAGGAAGTACATTTTCACGAAATAAGCAAAAGGCATTCCTGCAGAGTGACCCTCTCATTGTATGTTCAGTGTATTGAAACATCAACTGAATCCGAGTAGATTAAATTAAAATAGACTTTTCCTTATCTCGACTGCTTGGAATCTGGAACAATCTAGAATAAAAACTCACAGATTTCGTGGAAGAAAATGAACTAAGGGAAGAAAAGAACTATAAAGCGAATAAATGGGCAAAACTAAGTGGAGTGTTTTAAAGGAAATGTAATTTTGTTACTATAACAATAGGGAGAAAATCTGATTTTCATAGCAGTAAAATCTCTCCCAGGACAGACAAGATTGATTTTTGTTGGCTTAAAACCTTATTAAGCTTCTTGGTGTGTGTGTGTGTATGTGGTGGGAGGAGACTCCCCGGAGACTGTGTTTAAATTACAACAGAGTAGATGGCCAATAAGTTACTGGGGTGGTGGTCAGTTTAGTCATGGTTGTCGGGATTTGTTTTCTTAATGAAGGTATGATTTTTAGGGGCTACGGGTAAGGGCGGTTGGCAACACGGAAAGAGAACGTTCGGAGGGAGGCCTCTTCCCTAGAGAGGCCGTGAGGGCGCACATTGGAACCAAGTACCCCTGTGTTCCAACCTCCTCGGTGCTGTTTTCATCCTGTGAACTTATTAGACTGATCAGACTTACCCTTATGTACCTCAGCATACCCATCGGCGAAATGGGAACATGAGCATTTAAGAGTTAATACGCAGCCTGTGTGATCACACCGTGTCCCTCCACCCCCTCCATGCTTAAAAGCACCCCCCCCCGCCCCACCTGATCTGGTTTAGTGTTTCGTTGTCATTGTCTTGAAATTCCTAATCATTCTTGCATGCACGGGGCCCAGTATTTTCATTTGATCTGGAACTCACAGATTCTGTAGCACGTCCCTAAATACATTAGGTATTTGGAACAAGTCCTGGCCCATTGCCAGGGCCAGCTGTTATATTTATCTCCCTTCTTCTACCGCAGAATTTTCGGAAAATTCCCAGGAAGCAGACATGGTAGGGCAGCTGGAATTCAGGGGGAAAAGGGGAGCAGGGAGTTGACAGAGGAGCCAGCCTCCCGCATCCAGTATGAATTTCTGCAACATACTGCCAATGGAACAGGATGAGACAGAGGCTGCCCGGGGGGGGGTCCAGGCACATCTGGGCTGTCTGGCTTTGAAGTCTGGACAGAAACAATATACGCTGACAAAACACGCATTGACAGGGAGGTCTTTAAGAATCAGTTAGTGACTAGCTGATAACACACGTGATGAACACATCGACTATTTACACACAAACAGGCATTTAAAAAGTGCAAGAGACCATCTGAAGATCCTTTATCCCTTTAAATAGTTTGAGTCTCAGTCCTCCCTGCCCCACGAACCCTGCATCATTCGCAGGGAGCAAGACAAGAGTGGAGTGGGGCCCCAGGAGCTTTACATCTAAATATGTACACATTATTCATCGAGACAACAAACTCTCAAGTTATTCTCCATTCTATGGCCTGGAAGGCCAAGTTCAAGTTTAAAATGTCTTTAATTTCTCAAAGTTGCTCATGCATATGCGTATGAGTGTGGACATTCGTCTCCTCCCATGCAAGATCCAACTACCTCTTAGTGTTATAACCAGTCAACCCTCGGCCACCCTCGGGGCCTGAAGTCACGTGTACAGTGCAATGGGCCATTCTCCATTGGACAAACCTGAGGAAGACACCAGCCTAGACCTGGAAAACAGGATCCGGGCTTTTGGACAGGGAAATCCAGGGCCTCAGATATCCAGTGTGAGGTCAGAAAGTAGGGTAGGAGTTAATGAGGGCCGCTGCCTTTTTGTCCACAGACTTCACCTGGTGAGAGGGGCATGGCTGGAAGAGGGTCTGAACAAGGGTCCCTAAGCCCAGGTCGAACACTAACCCCAAAATATTGGTTACACTTTGAGTCTGTGCTCTGAGTATCCCCTTAAATAAAACTGAAATCCGTGCTCCTCCCATACACATTCACACATTCCAAATTATTATAGCTTTCTCTATAGAGAATTCCAACTTTTCTGGACCCGAACTCATTTCCTCAATTATGCTCCCAGTTACCCACCCCCCCAAACACATAGCTCCTGCTCAGCCGGCAATCCCCAATCTCCTCCCACCCCCGTCCACCAGCTCGTTTCCCTCAGGTGCCCCCCAAACACTTTGGGTGAGCTTTCTCCCCAGTGATGAAATCTCAGCACCTTGTTCAGGAACAGATGGGTTAATTTATATTGTTGTACTGCTAACTAAAATTAAAATATTGAAAACACATCTATTATAAATATGAAGGTCACCATAAAAAGAGGGAAAGATGTCATCATGGCAAATGGAGCCCAGGCACATTCTAAATATAGCCTTTGTCCAGGGACCTTTTAGAAAATCATTTTTCTCATGTTGCCCTTTGTATCTGACAAATATTGATCTGAGTTGTGTTTTGAATAACAATGAAAATAACGCCTTAGATAGGAGTTTACTCTGATGCTTAAACTAGTTAACACTCTAGAAAGTTGAAAGAGCACTGCACTTGTAATTCTGAGCTTGGGATCCTGCATTTCAGCAGCTGTGTGAGTCTGAGGCAAGTGCCCCAGCCCCTCTGTCTCCCACATTGTAAGGAATCATAAAAGACTGGGACCCAAAGACAACAAAAACACTAATTCAAAAAGCTTTATGCACCCCTGGAAGGAGCTCAAGTGTCCATCAATAGATGAATGGAGAGAGAAGATGTGGTAAATATAGACAATGGAATATTGCTCAGCCATAAAAAAGGACAGGGTCTTGCCATCTGCAATGACGTGGATGGAGCTAGAGTGTATTATGCTGAGTGAAATTAAGTCAGACAGAGAAAAACAAACACCATATGATTTCACTCATATGTGGAATCTAAGCAACAACACAAATGAATAAATAAACAAACAAAAAGCATAATTGGACCTGTGAGTACAGAGAATACACTGGTGGTTGCCAAAGGGGAGGGGAGTTGAAGGATGGGCAAAATGGGTAAAAGGGACCGGGAGATACAGGCTTCTAGGAACAGAACGAACAAGTCATGGGAATAAAAGGTAGAGCACAGCGAATATTGTTAATGGTATCGCATAGTGTCGCATAGTGACAGATGGTGGCTATACTCAGGGCGAGCACAGAACAACATAGAGAGACGCTGAATCATTACGTTGTACCCCTGAAACTAATGTGATATTGTGTGTCAACTATATTCAAATTAAAACAAATTTTTTTTAGTGTTGGTTTATTTTTGAGAGAAAGAGCAACAGAGTATGAGTAGGGGAGGGGTAGAGAGACACAGGGAGACAGAGAATCTGAAGCAGGCTCCAGGTTCTGAGCTGTCAGCACAGAGCCCGACATGGAGCTCAAACCCACGAACCACGAGATCGTGACCTGAGCCCAAGTTGGATGCTTAACCGACCGAGCCACCCAGGTGCTCCAACGATATTCAAATTTTTAAAAGAAGAAGAAGAAAAATAGAAGTTTGGAAACAAAAGATTTAGAAATCTCTTATGTAATCAAGTCTAATCCCCAAATTTCACACTTGAAAAAACTGAAAACTTGGACCTGTTACAGATGTGCTCATATCACACAGGTCCCCACGGAAGAAAGGTTCGGCATGAGTCACTGTCAGTGGCGTGAGAGCGGTCACCTTGAGGGGCCCTTCTAGTTCTAAAAGTCAGTGCTTTTTAAGAAAAGCAAAACACTTCAGTCAATCATCATCTCAATCAGCACATCCTACTTCTCATAATAGATTCTGTTTTTTAAAAAAAAAATGGTTTGTGAAAAAAAAATCAGGTCTTTTCTGTTAATTAGGAAATCAACAAGATAATAAGAAAAAACTGAGCGATGACCAAGGAGACAGCATGGAGAATTGGATTCTGGGCCCTGTTCCAGAACATTCCATAGTGGGCCTTGGCCAGGGACTAGCCTCAGCAATTCTGTGGTTCATAATTGTCACCACATCTGAATGGGACCAGTGACAAAAGTCCTTGACTGGCTGAGACTAAAACAAGGAAAATCTTCCCTCAGAAGGAATCCTAGTATTTTTTTTTTCATGAGCCACAGAACAGAACTTGGTGGGGGGAAATATATGTATTAACAAAGAAAACCTGATCAATCAAACACTAATGGACCATAATCATGTGACAATATTTAGCACACATTTCCAGTACACACAGGCCAAAGGAATATGCCCCTAATTGGTAGACTGACATTTTAACATGGGAAAACAGCCTTAATTTGTGTTCTTTACTGTGTCCCTCTAAAACCCACCCTTTCAGAAAGAAATCTTCAGTGATTCACTGCTAATGTTTTTTTTTGTTTGTTTCAGTTCCTAGTTAGTATGGCCATCAGGTATCATCTGAAGAACCTATTTAATTAAGAATGGTTCATAATATTAAGGATAAGTGAGCTGTCCACAGCTCCAAGAATCAGGGTGAATACTGACCCTTGCAGGTAATAGAGCAAGACGTTTCTGCAATAAGGACTGTTAACCACAGAGCCCAAAATGGCCTTGTGTCTGTAACGCTGCCCTTCTGCTTGGAGCATCCACCCTCTTACCCTTGAACCTGATTCCAGCTAGCGTACTTCAACTCATCCCCAGCACCCCCACTGAAAGCTTAACCACCTCTGCCAATATAATAGGAAAAGACAGGATAAAATGGGCAGAGAGGGACAGGAGAGGACCTGAGGTCCCTGGGTGGGAAAAAACATGTATTTTGGAACAATGCTGGGAGTATCTGACCACAGCAAACCCCCTCAGGGGTAAGGAGCCTCTTAAAAATATAACAGACACCACCTAGCCCCCTCAGGTTTCCCTCAGGAATTTGACAAAACACCTGACTAAAAATAAGCAGACCATAAAACGTATGAGCCACAAGAAATGATCTGGCCATAGACCACCCCTCATACAATGGAAACGAGCCAACCAGGAGTGGACAACCCAGCACCTAGAGTTGTCCAGCCAATAAGGGTAGAACCTGAGAAGGAACAAGCAGAAAGGAAAGTATGGGGGCGACCAGAACCTTATAAAACAAGGACCCTTGCCTATAATCCTTGGGTATTCACTTTCAAATGCCCCCTCTCTGTAAAGAGAGCTTTCCTACTATTCTTGCTTTCTTATCTTATAGTATAATAAACTTTGTCAGCTGCTCACTCTGTGTCCACTTCTTCATTCTTCGGAGCAGCGAGACAACGAATCCCGGGTATTGTGTTAAAAAATCTTGCCACACCAAGCAAGATTGCATCCCTCCTAACCATACTTCTCCTGCACCCTGTTTGCTTATGTGCATTTCCCAGGAGACTCCAGTAGGTCCGCCTATGGCAAGGGCCATGTCTCTCTTACCATTTTATCCCCAGGGGGAAGCAGAAGACCCTATCCAGTGAGGCGTCGGGAAATATTTGTTGGAGGAGGGACAACTCTGGTTGCAAGAATGAAGATGCTCACCACCCCCCTTCTTTCCATTAAGGGTTAGACACTCAACTAAACTATCTCATTCAAGGGTGTTTATGGATAAAAGGTTCAGGGAGGTTTTTCAGGAACCACAGCTTGGAATGGAAAATGACGGAGCAGTGAGTGTTTCCTCCCTCTCTTCCTTCTTCTTCCCCTCCACGCCTGCTCCTCCAGCTCCTGACGCACACAAGCATTCTCTTCCTCGGCACGGTGCCTGGTTGCCTCAAGCCCCGCCCCGCTTGACCTTCAGTACTGTTACTTGGAAGCTCTCATGGAGAGCGTGAACAGGCCCAGGGCCACCAACCTTAAAATCCAGCATGCTTAGCTGCAGAAACTGGGTGTGAGCCATGCCGAAACATTCCTCTGGGTCGCCCAGCAAGGGGGAATCAGTTAAAACCTTCTGCACGGTCCATGAATGGAGGTTTGCGTACCACCCCCTGCCCCAAATTCATGTTGACGTTCTAACCCCCAATGGTGGTTTTGGAAGTGGGGACTTCAGAAGGTGATTAGGTTTGGATGAGATTTTGTAGGTAGAGCCCCACGATGGGATCAGTACCCTTTTATAAGGAGAGGAAGAGATAGGCTCCTTATCTTTCCATGTGAAAACACAGCAAGCAAGCAGCCATCTGCAAGCCTGGAAGAGAGTTCTCACCAGAACCCGACCACACTGGCACCCTGACCTCATAGCTTCCGGGCTCCAGAACTGAGAGAAATGAATTTCTGTTCTTTAACTCCCCAGTCTATGACATTTGGTCATAGTAGCATGAGCTAACCAAGACATATAGCATTTGCCTTCAGTCACGTTCCAGATAACAGATGGCAGAACCCAGTACTACGTTCCCTCCCCTCGGACTTGACGCCATCTGCAAAGAGCCACATCTGGTTCTGCGTCTTTGCTCTATGCACTTCCCTCACCCCCAACTCCAGGGAAGAGGCGGATGCAACTCCATGGCATCATCTGGGTGCTGCTTCATATAGCAAGAGTAAGCCATCAAAGCCTGACCAACATTTTGGTGGTCAGGCCACCAGGCTCCCCTGCCAGGTCACGTGTCCCAGGAATGGGACTGACAGGGGACTCACTCTCACAGAAGCACTCTGGCTTTCTGGAATGTGGTGTTGAGAATCAATACGATGGATCCACCTAGCAGGTTCCCTGGACTCACAACCCAATCACAGCTCATCTTGTTATAATTATGAGAAAGAAAATCTGATTGGTCACTCATCAGCCAATGGGGTTGGCCCAATCAGAGATGTCCAGTGATAGAGGGTCACTAGAAGAGGAGAAGAAAAGCTACCTAGGTACATCTTCTCGGGAGGGAAGTTTCCAGAGAAGGTAGCATGGGCTCCTTGGTACCCCCAAATATAGCCGGCAAACATTTAGTCACATATCCAAAACTCCGTAGTTTCCCAGGGAAGATTTTCCAGCAAACGAGTAATGTTTTGGAAGGCCAGTTGGCATTCCAGTCACGAGGGAGGGTTGCCGAAACACTAACTAGTGCTGAAATGGGCATATCACCGATGCTTCCTATATCAGTTCCTGATGGACATCACTAGCCATCTCCAATATCCTGTTCTCCCCCCCGCTCTGGCCAGTGGAAGATTGCACATCTCAGGCCCTTGCATTTGATGGCCAAGAGACCATGAAACTAGCTTCTGGTGGGTGGGTTGATCTGAGGTAGCAAAGAGCCACGGTCTCTTCTCCTGCTGTGGCCATCTGGAAGTCCGTGTGCTCTAGATGGCAGAGCCAAAAAGCAGTAAAGCTCCAACATTCTGGGCCACCGAAAATTGTATGGGCACAGCTATCCACCCACCACGTTGGATAGGAAGTATGACTAAGAATAAACTCTTGTGTTAAGCACAAGATGTTGGGGATGTTTCTTACTGAAGCAAAACACAGCCCAATACATTCAATCTGCTAAGTTCCAAGTGACTCAAACTTAGGCCTAAAGCCAACAAAAAAAGGCTTATAGAGAGTATTTGATATTTAGAGCCACCTTTCAAAATTAACAGGGTTCCTGGTTCTTTCATAAGTGGAAAAGAGAAAATACCAGGAATTTACTTAATTCTAAGAGAGCTGGATGTACAAAAGCACGTGGGAATCTACCAATTAACTTGGGACTGCATGAACAAAACCATGACTAATCAACCCAGAGTACACCAGACCACTGCCTTCACGAGAAACATCATCACAGTCGGATCCCAGACGGATTAGTGGCCCGTGCAGCTCAATCATGTCTCAAACAGTAACACAAAATTGTGCCCCTACTTTTCTGCCTTCAACTGCACATCGTTTTAACCTAATTTCCTATAATTTTGTTTCCCATCACTTTTTACCCTCAAACAACCTTACAATTGTGATAATTAGGAGCATTAAAGCAGACGGAAGTTTGTAAGGGGAAATTAGATCCATTCAGCATATTGCCCTACCCAGTTAAGGTAATTATCTCAAAATTCAAATGCCACCACCAAAATTCAGAGCATCCTACTCACAGCCAAGTCACGCCTAGTCATGGCCATTGTGGTGTCCATTACATATTATGACAACTGTCGTTACAAAAACAAACATGCTGCCTTGTCAGGCAAGCAGGAAAAAGACAGGGCTCTCTCTAATTCAAGTCCACACAAACATGACGACCCAGATACCTTAGAACCCAGCAGTTGTCTTAGTGTCGTTGCTATAGTTGACCTTGGGGACTGTCCTTGAGACTCTCTATTCCCCCATCCCAGTAACAGGACTGGCTCATGGTTCTCCTCTTCCCTCCGAGACTACTCCTTCTTGGTCTCTTTGGTGACCCTGACTCTTCCTCCTCCCCTTGATTGTTGGCATTCCTAGATGAGGCAGTCTCAACCCACTGTTTTTCTTGTACATGCTGTCCTTGAATAATCTTACCTATTCTCACCTAAAACACAGACAATGATACCCAAACCACTCTCCTGAGTTCCCAACTCATATACCTTCTGTACATCTCTACCTGGATATTCCATAGACACCTCAGATTCTTCATGCCCAAAACCAAACTCACCACTCTGTCCCAAACTCCTTCTTGCTTGGCATTCTCCATTTTGTTCAGATGATGTAGTGGGTTAAATGATGATGGGGGTTAAATATCCCCCGCCAAAAGATATGTGCTTCTGCAACCTCAGAATACAACCGTATATGGAGAAACTTCTGGAAAACTGTAAAATGTGGGGGAGAGGGACCTGGGTGGCTCAGTCAGTTAAACATCCGACTCTTGATATTGGCTCAGGTCATGATCTCACCATTCATGGGATCGAGCCCTATTTTGGGGATCCTCTCTCTCCCTTTCTCTCTCTCTCTCTCTCTCTCTCTCTCTCTCTCCCTCTCTCTTTCTCCACCCCTCCCCCAATGTCTCTCAAAATAAATAAATAAACATTTTTTTTCAGTAGGGGAGGGGCACCTGCATGGCTCAGTCAGTTAAGTGTCCAACTTCAGCTCAGGTCATGATCTCACAGTTCGTGAGTTCAAGCCCCGCATCAGGCTCTTTGCTGTCAGCGCAGGGCCCACTTTGGATCCTCTGTCCCCATTTCTCTCTGCCCTTTCCCCACTGATTTTCTCTCTCTCTCTCTCTCTCTCTCTTTCTCTCTCTCAAAAAAAAGGGGGGGGGGAAACCATTGCATTGGAAACGGACCCATTGAAACTGATTGTGGACTAGATGATCCCCTGACACTCTGCAAGGCCAATGTTGTCCATCCACAGGTGACTAAATTTAGCCAGTTACAGGATTTAGAAAACTTCATTTTCACGAAGTTGAGTAACACTTATAGTTACCTCCCCAAAGAGATGTACTGAATGTCTGAGAATGGAAGCTTGGAGCTCAGAAACCAGTAGAAAGAACAAGGCACCTTGAACAGGTGTTGAGCTAGAGATTAGGTTATCTGTGGGAGGGAAGAGAAGGCACCAGGCTCAGGTCAGCTGGCCACCCAGAACGTCAGGAGGTACACAGTCCACAGGAAGACTTCAGAACACCTTAACTGTGTGATATGGTTGCACATGTTTAGCCTTCGTGCTTAATTAGCATATAAATGTCCTTATCAAAAGCAACACCAGAGCATTCAGTAATCAGAACAAGAAGCTCTTAAGAAATTGTTTACTGTAGTAGAATATATACAACATACAATTTACCATTCTAACCAGTTTCAGGTGTAGTTCCTTAAATACATCCGCATTGCTATTTAGCCACCACCTCCATCCAGAACTTTCATCTTACAAAACTGAAACCCTGTACCCATTAGACACTATTTCCTACCCCTCCTGCTCCCGCTCCCCGCCCGGCCCCTGGCAACCACGATTCTACTTTCTATGAATCTGACTCCTCTGAATACCTCATATCAATGGCATCATACAATATTTGTCTTTGTGGCTGGCTTATTTCGCTCCACGTAATGTTCTCAAGGTTCATCCGCGCTGTGGCATGGGGCAGGATTTCCTTCCTTTGTAAGGCTGAATGATATTTCACCATACGTATAGACCACGTTTTACCCATTCATCCTTTAATGAGCATTTGGGTTGTTTGCACCTTTTGCCTCTTGTGAATAATGCTTCTATGAACACGGGTGTCCAAATATAGGTGCAGTGCCCTGCTTTCAATTACTTTCCACTGTGTGTGTATGTGCATGTGTGTGTGAAATTAATGGCATTTAAGATTGGTGGGTGGTAGGCACCTACAGGAAAGAGGCACAGGAGTCAGGCCAGCACCTATACCAGAGGAGCAGGTGGCCAGCCCAGAGTCCCATGCACTGAGCTGCCACAAAAAGGCAGGTCTGCCACTCATGGCCCCGTTGAGGGCTCTACCGCCAAGGCAAGGTGTGCAGTCTGCAGGCAGGCAAAGGGGCAATGCCTCCCGAGTTACCTACCCAAAGACACCCAGCATACCGGTGTTTACCCAGATTGGCTCAGGCCAGTTCACAACCTAGAGGGTTCCTGGTTTCGGCGCAAGGCGGGTTATATAAAGTGGTAAGTGAGTCACACACAGCACCTGGACCGTGCTGGGCACTCAGCGGAATGCTCACCAGATGCAGGCGAGGGTGAGTGGCGGGTGTGATCCAGGCAGGTGGTCAGCATGGGGAGGTGTGGAAGATGCCGGGTGACAGAACCGGTGGGCAGTGAGAACACATATGTGGGTTTCCTACTGCTGCTGTAACGAGCTGCCATAAACCTAGCGGCTTCAGACAACACAAATTTATTATCTTACAATTCTGAAGGTCAGAGGGCTAAAATGGGTTTCACTGGGGTAAAATCAGGGAGTCGGCAGCTCCATATTCCTTTCTGGAGGCTCTAAGGGGACAGCCTGTTCCTCATTTTTTCCAGCTTCTGTGGGGCTGCCTGCATTCCTTGGCTCGTGTTCCCTCCCCTCATCTTCTAAGCCAGCGGCAAGGTGAGTCCTTTTCCTATCACATCACTCTGACCTCCTCTTCTGCCTCCCTCTTCCAGTTTTAGGGACCCTTGCTTGTCATCTCCCCATCTGCTGATTGGCGACCTTAATCCCATCGGCAACCATAACTCCCCTTTCCCATGCAACCTGACATACTTATAGGTTCTGGGGATTAGGATGAGGGCATCTTGTGCGAGGGGGTTCTGCCCACCACGTGTAATCTACAGAAGGCAATATTGGGAGACCCAAGGGGGAAATCAGAATCAGGAGGAGGGGCAGGACTCCAAACACGAAGGAGAAGTTTCAGAATCTAGAATAGCCTTCCAAGAGCAAAGTAGGGGGTCAGGTTTAGGAGACCCAGGTTATAGGGTGCATTATTAGAGCAAAATGGAAGCCAAGGAACCAAACAGGGGTCTGGCCGGTGAGACTGGGGTACAAGTGGAGACTTGTCCTCCAGAAAAAGATAAAAGGACAGGCACGCTCACTGGGTCAGGATCAGAGCAGCACTGCCAACAAGACTGACGTGCGTCCGAGAACCTCATCAGTTCTCGGGAGGCCCTTGAGCCCCCTTGACTTTGTACCCAGGCAGATCACAGCCTCAGGTCAGGAGGCAAGAGTTGGCAGGAAACAGCCCAGGCACCCGGTTATAGGTCCCATATTCAAAAAGGCTGAATGCTACTGGAGTGTGAAACCCAACCAACGGGACAGTGAGAAGAGGAAGAGGGCAGCTGGGGATACAGACTCAGCCAAACGAGGACACAGACCGGTACTCAGGGGCGCACCAAGGAGCGCTGAACAGATGGTGGCCGCTCACTCCTCTGCTCACGCTCTGCTGAGTGAGCCTTCAGGCTGCCAGCCAGAGCCCAAGCCGACCCAGGAAACAGAGGGGAACTTCGGAGGGTGTGCTGGGGTGGAAGTCAGAGAAGAATGCTGGCAGGGGGGGTCAGGGCCGTCCAACAGAAACTCGATTCCAGGTCTGCTGGGCAGACGGCGATGCGAATGATCTTCTCCATCTGTCCAGAACACCCCGCGTCAAATATCCCTTTCTTACTAATGCATGGTTAAATCAGATCTGCTCAGGGGATGCTTAGAAACACCAAGCCCTGCTTCGAGTGGGCGCGGGCATGAGTGTGGTTGCCCCACAGGTCCTATGTCACCAAAGGAAGACCATTAGAAGGAATACATCAGCCCTCAAAACAGAATTCCTACTTGCAGAAGTCAAATAAGCATGGGGCATAAACGGGAGCTCTCCCACGTTGGTTCTCCCTTTGCTCTTAGATTCTATTTGATTTCCTAGGAGACCGCAGGGCACTGCTTTGTTTAAGATCCTGAAAACCCAGCAGTCCTGTGTTGTAATTAGTTTTAGCCATCAGCAGAAAGCACCTTTGTCTTCTCAAAAGTCAAAGACAATCGATACACCCCCACTTTATACCTCCCCTGGCTGATCAGAAGGTCAACCGACAAGAAACTCTCCACCCGGGGGATGGTGGAAATCCTTAGGACTACTAAAAGAGCAAAACCCAGGCTGCCTTCCCCTGCCTTCCTCTGAAAAGCTATCGAAGGTGAACCCAAGGGCACTGGCCAAGCGTGGTAATAATGTTCCAGTTTAGCCTCAAAACGCAGGAGCTAGGACCCAGATGGAACTCACAGACGCGTTTCTGAGTTAGCCTTTTCCTAGCCTGGGGCCCCACTATTAAAAATGAATATATTAATTGGATCCCAGCCAGCCCTTTTAACTAAGAGTTTCTGATTTGCAATTTAATAAACTCCTGCCACAGTGACTAGTTAATGAAAACTAGAGCATTAAGACCCTGCTCAAACACCCCCTTGCCGGCCTTATGAGGCTGGTTATCAATAGCATCCAATTTTAAACGTCAAGCTTTCATTTCAGAAAGCCTCAAGATCACACATGGTTTGCCATGCAGGAATTATTACTACAGAATGATTTCAAGTCTGCTGAAAGGGTATAGCCTGGGTTACGTCCAAAATGGAATACTATTTTCTTATTACAGCTTCCGAAGGAAAGCGGTAGCATCCATGAATTTCCCATTAAGTAAAATAGGGGCCAAGCACAGGGAGGTCTGAAAGAAGAGTAGACCGTTGGGTAGCTGTTTGGAGCTCGTAAAGAAACTTTTCTTTCTGCCATTTCTGGGCGATCGCAAGGAAAGAAAAAGGAAGTATAGATAAGGATGGGTGAAATAGGTAACACCTTGGCATTGATTTTAGGAAATCGAACACGGACTTAGTCTGGATTCAGTTGCCACTCATTGCTAGGTTGGAGGAGAAAACCTGAAGCCCTGGAATTAACAGAAGCCCACAGCCTTCCCAGGAAGAGTCCTAAAGGCACGGAGCTGTTGGGTGGAAACCCCACCTCTGTGGAATCACTAAACCCATCGGGAATGGCGGCATAATATTCATCGACAACTGTACCCAAAACAGCGGTAAAGCGAGTCAGACATACTTCCTGAAAGTGTGTGCTTGGAACTCAAGTTCATTAAGGCCCGCAGACTGGGCCCAAAGAAATTTATGCTAATACTTTTCAGCTGACAGACTATGATAAGGCTGCTGGGACTTAACAGTGCTGATGAATTTTTGTCTTCCACCTTGTACAAAAGTCCCTCCCCTGAGGCCCAAGGCCCAGGCCTACCTAGCTAGCTTTGTCCCTGATGGACACCAATCTTCCAGCCGTCCTTCCCCACATGACCTCTCTCCTACTCCTCCCCTCTCCCAGGGGCCCGTCCCTCACCGTCCACAAGAACACCATACATTGTCTGAACCCACAGGCCTCAGGACAACCAGGACTGAGGCCTGGGGAGGCAGCATTTTTCAGGTTCTCTGTTAGGAGACATTCACGAGGCTCCAGATCAAGAGCCCTCCTCGTCCAAGCAGCAAGCTCATTATCCTCATCGGCACATCCCAAGCTGTGGGATGTGGCCCGCCAGCACAGGGGGTGTTGACATCTGTGTAGAGAGCTAAGAGTGAGCTGTAATGCATTAGCACAGAATCAGAAATGTCGGAAATCATTGCAGGACCCATAGTAAATGCCACTTCCTCAAACTTTTCTTCCAGTTGATACACACCCATCAACACACTTGCAGAATCGTATGTGAAACGTAGTCCTTAGACTGGATTGGTGTTACGAAAAAATTGGAAAGCAATGATCTAAACCAACAGTCTCCAATTGTTTTTGACCACACACTCCATCCTTTAAAATTTTTTGAAAACTGGGGCTTCTGGGTGGCTCAGTTGGTTAAGCATCCGACTTCAGCTCGGGTCATGATCTCACCACTCGTGGGTTCGAATCCCATGTCAGGCTCTGTGCTGACAGCTCAGAGCCTGGAACCTGCTTGGGATTCCGTGTCTCCCTCTCTCTCTCTTCCCCTCCCCCACTCATGTTCTGAATCTCTGTCTCTCTCAAAAATAGATAAACACGAAACGTGTTTTTAAAATTTTTTGAAAACTGCATTTACAATATATGCGTCTTTATAAACATATCAGTTATACTCATATTTATTACCAATGTATACGTACTATGACACGGTACATGACATATCTTATAAACACACCCAGAAACAGTAATGAAAGATTTTATGGAAAAACAAGTAGAAATGTTACTCCCAATACTTTCTGCTTGCGTCCATTCCGATAACCCTGGGCATGCAGAACCGGCCCCTTGGACAGGAGATCACATGGCAACCCCCTTCCCTCCCGGCTCAGAATCCCTTCTCTTGTGCGCTCTCACAACACCCAGAGCTTAGAAGACATGAGTCCGGCCACAAGCCCCTCAAAATCTGGTGAGGAAACGGAGACACAAAATGTTGATGAGAAAGTGATGGAGCACGATGCGGTGGCACTACGGAGGACAACCAGTCTTCCCGAGACGGGCAAAGAAGACGTCGCCGAGACGGTGATGTGTGAGCTGGTTGGGGATGGCTGGGGGGTGACGCCAGATGTAGGGGGGAAACGCCTCTCTAAACCAAAGGAGCCGACAGGCACAGCTCGACCTGCGCTTCACAATCACCCGGCACTTGTTTCAAATTCCCTGACTCCATCTGCCAGAGTCCGGCTGGTCGGGTCTGAGGCCGGGGGAGCCCAGCTCGGGCAACGAGAGGCAGCGAGGCAGGGAGGGGCTCCGGTGGAGACACTGCATCAGGTTAAAGTGGATTGAAAACAAGACCGAAACCAAGATGCTCAATGCATGGAAACAGTGTCAGCACAGGAAGCAACAAATCACTCAGGCAAAGCTTTTTTTTTTTTTTTTTTTTTTTAACATTGATAAAGTTCAGCACCACTTATACTCAGGAGAAAAAAGGCTTCACACCCCAAAATGCTGTTCAGCTAGACATCCTGAACAGAAACGTCTGCTAATCGTAGAAAATGTCTGCTGATTAGTTTTTCCATCTACCAAACGTGCCTCCTTCTTGATCCTTGTGGAAACCTGTCCCAGACCTTCTGAGATTCTCAGCCGGGTTCCAGAATGGGGGGTGTAACGCAAGCCTAAGGTAACCAGCAGCGTACTGCAATCTTCTAGCTACAGCAATTGATTTTGGGACGTAAAATCCACACGGAAAATCACAACTAGGAGGAACTAGGAGGCTCTGCTGGGATTGCTCGTGGAAAGACACGTGCTTTTTCCCTCCTCATCCCCACCTGAACCTAAAAATAAAGAGAGACTCAGTTGCTGTGGCAGCCATCTTACCACCTTGGGGTGGAGAAGAGTCCTTTCTAAGAATTCACACAGAGGAAGTAGAGCTCACAACTGGGAATGCCAGCTAGGACAAGGTAACAGTGTGAGAGCCCTGAAGCCTGGTCCACCTTTTCCATTATATAAACAAAAAACTTCTCACTTTTGTTTAGGCCAGTTAGAGTAGTATTTTTTATTACTTGCGGCTGCAAGGGTCCCACTGATACATCTTTCATCTCTTCGACACATCGCAAGGTGACCAAAGGCTCTTAGCTTCTCAAACTTCTATGCACAGGGTAGGCACTTGGTCAATAAAAATGGATTTTTCTTGGTCAATTTTTACTGACCAAGTGAACAGATAGTTCTTTCCCAAAGCATAAAAGCACAAGTTACAACAGAAAATTTTGTTTTTCCAAAGAGAAACTTTGGACATCACTATTATACATCCCACGTGATCATATGTCAAAATAAAGCCACATTCTCAAACATCCAAAAGAGAAACGGTAAAACAAATGGCCAAAATTTATTTGGCCTGTGTAACACAATATGCATGATAAACTATGGTTATAAGAATTCCTTATCCTTAATAATATGACTCTGTACTTTTCTAAGACTCTCTTCCAAACTCCAAATATAAAATTAAAATTAAGGGATCATTACAAGTGAGTTAAGTTCAGTTAAACATGCATCCATTCAACAGTAAGCCAGTTATCAAATGCAGCATGCCTCTATGTACCAAGCCCCATATCAGGTACTAGGTTCATGTCAGACATGAGATGCCTTAGAAGCTATAATGAAACTGGGCTTGATAACAAGGGAAGAAAAGTGAAGTATACCAAATTGTTCCAGGCATTTTGTAGAAAGGAATTCTGCCTATCTGCAAGATTAGCCTTCAAACCCTCTAAGGTCCTTTCCAACCTAAATTTCAATTACTATTTAAAACGCCTCTACTTTTTTTTTTTTTTTTGGTAAGTTTTACAAAACTGGGAAAAATTATAACTAAAAAGATTAAAAGTTAGAAACTCCTGAGCTTCTCTGGGGCAAACATATTGCATTAGGATTTCTTGATTGCAATTGACAGAAGCCCAATTAGAAACATTTGGGCAAAGAAAGGGGCCCAATGGCTCTTATTAAGCACGTTTTCCTTGCCAAAGGTGGGGAGATGGGGCCAGGGACTGAAATGGTTTCAGATTCTGTCTCCATCTCATTCTCTGCCAGTAGACTTTACTATCAAATGAGCTTAGTCCTGAGGTTGGAAACAGAGCTGCCAACTACTCTGGACTTACACCTTCACAATTTTGTGGCCAGAAAGAGAAAGACTCCATTTCTAGTCCCAATCCCCTCTTAGTTAAACTAAGCCAGTTTAGTTAAATGTTGGATAACCAACCATCCAGTTTTCCTAATACTGAGGAGGTTCCCAGGATATATAGGTCTTTCAATTTTGGAAGGGAAGAAATCCAAGCAAACCAGAATAAGTGTAACCCTAGTTAAATGCCACCCCAAGACCAATTATTGTGGCTAGCAAGGGAAGTTACTAACACTTTATTTCAAGTCAAGTGACTGCCCTTTAATTAATCACTGTTAGAGTTGGGACCCATACAGACATCATGGTGGGATGAGGGGAAAGAATGACTTCCATCAAGGAGGAATGGCTTATTTTCTGACCACAACACTACGAAACTAGAAGTCAACCACAAGAAAAAACCTTCAAAGACCACAAATACATGCAGGTTAAAAAACATCCTACTAAACAATGAATAGGTCAACCAGGAAATCGAAAAAGAAATATATGTATATGTATATTGTATACATATATGTATATGTATATGTATATGTATATGTATATGTATATGTATATGTACGTGTGTGTGTGTGTGTGTATGGCAAATGAAAATGAAAACACAATGGTCCAAAACCTTTGGGATGCAGCAAAAGTGGTCTGAAGAGGGAAGTATATAACAATATAGGTCCACCTCAAGAAGCAAGAAAAATCTCAAATAAACAACCTAACCTTATACATAAAGGAGATGAAAAAAGAACAACAAATAAATCCTATAGACAGAAGAAGGAAAGAAATAATAAATATAAGCAGAAATGAGTGATATAAAACTAAAAAACAAAAACAAAAAACAATAGAATAGATCAATGAAACCAGGAGCTAGCTCTTTGAAAAAATTAGCAAAACTGATAAACCTCTACCCAGACTTATCAAAAAGAAAAGATAAAGGACCCAAATAAATAAACTCACAAATGAGAGAAGAGAAATAACCAACACTACAGAAATATAAACAATTATAAGAGAATATTATGAAAAATTATATGTCGACAAATTGGAAAACATAGAAGAAATGGATAAATTCCTAGAAATATATAATTACCAAAACTGAAATAGGAAGAAATGAAAAATTTGAACAGACGAATAACTAGCAAAGAAATTAAGTCAGTAATAAAAAACTCCCCAACAAACAAAACTCCAGGACCAGACGGCTTCACAAGTGAATTCTACTAAACATTTAAAGAAGAGTTAATACCCATTCTTCCCAAACTATTTCAAAAAGTAGAAAAGGAAGGAAAATTTCCAAGTTCATTCTATGAGGCCAACATTACTGTGATACCAAAACCAGATAAATACTCCACCAAAAAAGAGAACCACAGGCCAGTATATCTGATGAACACATATGTAGAAATGCTCAACAAAATACTAGCAAACATTAAAAAAATCACCCACCACAATCAAGTGGGATTTATTCCTGGGTTGCAAGTGTGGTTCAATATTTGCAAATCAATCAGTGTGATACACCACATTAACAAAAGAAAGGGTAAGAACCATATGATCATCTCAATAAATGCAGAAAAGGCATTTGACACAGTACATCACGCATTCATGATAAAAACCCTCAACAAAGTAGGTTTAGAGGGAACATACCTCAACATAATAAAGGCCATTATGAAAAACCTGCAGCTAATACCATCCTAAATGGGGGAAAACTGAGAGCTTTTTCTCTATAATCAGGAACAAGACAGGGATGCCCACTCTTACCGCTTTCATTCAACATAGTACTGGGAGAACTAGCCTCAGCAATCAGACAACAAAAAGAAATAAAAGGCATCTAAATTGGTACTGAAGAAGTAAAACTTCCACTATTTGCAGATGACATGATACTCTATATAGAAAACCCAAGGGGTGCCTAGGTGGCTCTGTTGGTGAAGAGTCCAACTCTTGATTTCAGCTCAGATCACGGTTTCCAAGGTCTTGCTGAAGCATGGAACCTCCTTGGGATTTTCTCTCTCCCCTTCTCTCTGCCCCTGCCCTGCTCGCTCTCCCACTCAAAATAAATAAATAAACTTAAAAAAAAAAGAAAGACTGCAAGACTCCACCAAAAATGTTTATAGCAGCATTGCTTATTATAGCCAAATTATGGAAACATCCCAGTGTCTATCAACTGATGAATGGATAAAGAAGATGAATGTGTGTGTGTGTGTGTGTGCGTGTGTGTGTGTGTACTGGAATATTACTCAGCCATAAAAAGATATATATTCCAATACACACACACACACACACACACACACACACACATCTAGATATCTAGATATACTAGATATATAGAATATACTGGAATACTACGCAGCCATAAAAAAGAATGAAATCCTGCCATTTGCAAAAACAAGGATGGAGCTAGAAAATATTATGCTAAGCAAAATAAGTGAGAGAAAAAAATTCCATATGATTTCACTCATCTGTGGAATTTAAGAAACAAAACAAACGAGCAAAGGGAAAAAGAGAGAGAGAGAGAGAGAGAGACAGAGAGAGACAACCCAAGAAACAGACTCTTAATTATGAAGAACAAATGGGTGGTTACCAGTGAGGAGGGGGTTGGGGGTGGGTGTAATAGGTGATGGGGATGAAGGAGGGCACTTGTCGTGATGAGCACTGGGTGACTATACACCTGAAACTAATATTACCCTGTAGGTTAACTAGCTGGAGTTTAAATAAAAACTTTTAAAAAAGGAGGGGTGACTTAGAAATGACACTAACAGATTACTGTCAGTCAGGCAGCTGCCCCAATCTGGTTCAATCATATATTCCTAATAATCTGCTGATTCCTGAAACCACTCCAATCAAATAAACTCATCTTGGAATTTTAATTTTCTAAATTCATTAAAATGAATCTTATTCCATCATTGCTTCAATGGGACAAATGCCACCCTCACGAGGCAAAATACCTCATATACGCCTTCAACCACTTCCACATCCAAGAAATCTAATTCACTTCTTAGAAACTATCCCACTAAGTACGACATTAATCACTTGTCACGTCTTCAAAACTACCATGCTCTGTGAAAACATATCCTGCAGTTCGATGCTAAACAGTCTGATGCATTTGTAACAATATAATGTATGCACACTGTCAAATTGCCTATTTCCCCCTTGTAGCAATTTTCTGTTCTGGAGAACTTAGTTTCCCCTCCATGTGCTTTAGAATTTCTTGAATTCTTTAGCTCATTCTTTCAGGAAACAGAATTAATATTTAAAAGCAGTAACAGTGTCATTTCGAGAATGTCTCTGTCATAACCAGGGTTCCCATGACATAAATTATCCATCCTTATAGCAGTCTTATTTCCTTTACCAAGTCATACAATCAAGGGAAGCTGGAGAAAAAGGGGTTTGAATTATAGTCCATCCCCCAGGAAGACTTAGGTTTGTTGAACCAAGATGCAAAGTCAACAAATACAGACGCACAGACATTTCTAGGTTGCCTTCAGTTGCCTGTGATTTTCAGAAAATAGATTCAGTACCACACCTGCAAAACAGCACAGTGTATAGAAACACTCTGGGTTACAAAGACATGAAATTAAAGATTCTCACTCCTGTCCAGACTGTCTCACTCTGAGAATTTCTGTTCACTCCCTTCGTCCCAGTTGCACAAACTAGTTGAGTTTTGCAGCCAGAAGATGGTCACTCAGGGACCACACATGGCCTCTAGGGACATCCTGACATCTCTAGAATGAAGGATCTTTTTTTTACCTTGATCCAGCCGATTTGAGTTTGGTATTTCTCCAATGGATATTCAATAGAAAATGAAGGACAGATAAAGCAGTAGGAAATACAAGAGCACAGACATGGATGTTTCCAGAGCAAAGGTGCTTTGTTTTGGGGCTACTGAAATCAGACAGGTCTTACTCCCTCCTGCGCTCAGGTCCAGATGACTTGGAAAGTGAACCACATGCGTCCTAGTAGAGACCCCAGTTCCACGTGCTCTCTCCCCACCTCACCCTGCTCACAGCACCTTGGCAGAAACTGCACAAGTCAGGTAGGGGCTGAAGAGAGACTGGGGAAGGGCAGGTGCTACAGAATGGACAGAAGGGTTTAGAAGAAAGTAGAAAGTCCTGGAAAGGAAGGAAAGGGGAGAGAACAGATGTGCTTAGCATAACCGAGGGTGAGCACACTGGTGGGGGACAAGAAGGAACCCCCAGAGCTGCGCAGAGGTAGAGCTCCCACTGAGTCTCCTATCCAAGGCCCAGCCCCCTTCAACATGACTTTGTCCCCCAGTTAGTGAACTGGTGAAGGACGCCCTGAACCATCAAATATATTATCTAAATTTTGAGATGACTAATTTTGGGGGGTCCCTGCAATTGAAGGCAAACAGAGACAGGGGTGCCTGTCGGGGGGGGTGGGGGGGGCTCAGTCGGTTAAGCGTCCACCTTCAGCTCAGGTCATGATCTCGTGGTTCGTGAGTTCGAGCCCCGCATCAGGCTCTGTGCTGACAGCTCGGAGCCTGGAGCCTGCTTCAGATTCTGTGTCTCCCTCTCTCTGCCCCTTCCCCACTTGCACATATGCTTCCTCTCTCTCTCTCTCTCTCTCTCTCTCTCTCTCTCTCTCTCTCTCTCTCTCTCTCTCAAAAATAAAGAGTAAAAAAGTTTAAAAAAAGAAAAGAAAAGAAAGAAAAGAAAAGAAAGCAAACAGAGACAAACAAACCTAAACAGGAAAGGATTTATCTCCAGTGAGTTTGCAACACAGCACTTTGAAGCCACATCCTTAAAGGTTTAATTTTAAGGACAGAAAAGTGCCATCGTACAGTTATACTTCACTTGGTATTTTTATAGTTTGTAAAAATATACACGTATCTTAAAGCCGTTCACTTTGTATTGTATGATCAAATAGTAAGTCACGAAGGTCATGATTGTGGTAGGTTGAGGAATGCCCTCCAAAAGGTAACCACAACTTAATCCCTGCAACCTGCTCAAATGGAAAAAAATTACTTTGCAGAGGTGATCAAGCTAAGGATCTTGAGATGGGGAGATTAGCCTGTATTATCCACGTGGTCCCTGAAGGCAATCACATGTGTCCTTGGAGGAGTGAGACAGAACGATGCCTTTACTTTTGCTGAAATGTAAAATAAACGTTCTAGTTTTGAGCACTGACACGGCCTAAAGCCTCCGCTATACATATTTGTGACAAATGGAGCAAGAACAACAAGAAATATTGATTATAGTGCATTGAAACACAATGAATCCGTGACAATACGTGAGTCCGTGGTAATACTTAAAAAGAGAAAGATCCAGAAAAATTCCTTATGTCACTATCTGCTGGAACTTTCTTTGAAAACTGGTGATTAAAATGAAAGAACTAAGCCTCTATCAAGCCTTCCCAGGAAAAAACATGGTGTTTCAGAGAAATCAACGATCTGGTTGATGGAGAAAAAGGTCTGCTTCACAGAAGAGTGCCGGGTAACAGTGAGAGGGAACAAGGGAATAAGGAAATCAGCATATTCTGCAACACTTTACAAAGCCAATGGCCCAGGAAAGGAGGTTCAAATGGTGTTAAAACTGTTGGGGGTATGGCTCGTTAAAGTGGCTGTTTCTGTAAGGCCACCATGGCACTGCACAGATCCTTCGTGAACGTCAAGAAGAAAAATCAATAATTGGATTGAAGGAATGAAGCTGTGGCCATCCTAGCCTAGCGGCCACGCTCACTAACGAGGTCATAAGGCACAGCGCCCCAGTGCAACGATGAGGCACATGACATCACCTGTGATGCTTTCTAACCAAAAAAAAAATGTGTGACTCAGATCCAGGAGTCCTAGAGCATCAACTCTCGTGACACCACAAGAGACAAACGCACCAAACCCAGACAGGGGGCATCTTCCAGGAAGGCTGGCCGGCCGGTCCACGAGTCTCGGCCACAAAAACAAAGAGGAAACTACACCTGCACAGACGACACACAGATCTCGGTGAGTGGTCCTGGCTTTGAACAAACCTACCGAAATGGACATTTGAGGACAATTGAAGAGACCTGAGCGGAGGCTGTGGCTAAAATAAAAATAAAATTAAAATGGATGGGCACAGAAAGGCGGCGATTACCAATTGCAAACAGCCACCTTCCATCTTCGCTTGGACAATATGACCTTTCTCTAGGTTTAAAGAGCGCATACGGATATCCACCATGGACCACTTGTGCCTGTGTGTGCCCCCCCCCACACACACACAAAACAAGCTACCCCGAGGTAGCTACTCTCAGAATGACAGGAATGCAGTGTTTTTACCTTCTTATTCTTGTTTATCTGAATTTCTTAACCTCCTAGAATGTTCATTTACTGCATGTGCAATAATAAAAATTATATAAATAATATACATTATATATAAATATGTATATATTTATGTATTTTATATATAATATATAATTTTGTACATAAAAATTTTATATATTTTATATATATTTCTATATTTAGAGAGAGAGAGAGGGTGCAAGTCATTGAGGGGTAGAGAAAAAGAGAGGGGGGGGGGAGAGAGAGAGAGAGAGAGAGAGAAGTGAGGCTCACCCGGGGCTCATGCTCACACAAAGCAGGGCTTGACCTCTCGAACTGTGAGATTATGACCTGAGCCGATGTTAGATGCTTAATGACTGAGCCACCCAGGAGCCCCGCAAAATTATATTTTAAATTAAAAAATAGAATCCATTTAGGACTTCCATATATAAAAGACCCTGATCAACCAACACAATTAAAACTGCTCAATAAGCACAAAAACGTTTTTTAAATGTACTCACAAAATAGCAAAAAAGTTAAATTTCTCCAAAGGCCCCCCCCCCAAAAAAAAAAAAATAGAATGAGGAAGGAAAGCCAGAAACAAGGAGAAGGAGAAACAAATAATAAGAAAAATACACATGGTAGATATGAACCCAGATACATGACAATAATGTAAATGGACTAAATGTTCCAGTTTAAAGGCAAAGATGGTCAAATTGGATTAAAATATCCAAATTTCATATAGCTTACCAAAGGCACATACATAATGAAATGATACAGGAAGGTTCAAAGAAAACAATAAGAGAAAAAAGTAGGAGAAGACAGGTCAGGAAAATAGTAACAAAAGAAAGCTAGTATCACTCTGTTAGGTATTTTATAAATTAAGAAGATAATGGATTAGAGAGAGAGAGAGAGAGAGAGAATGATTCATAGATCTATAGATACAGATACACACACTCTCACACACACGAATTTACATTATTAGATACATAAACCTTAAGGCAAAAAGCATTTCTAGATGTGGAGTTAAGATAACATTTTAATTTACCAGGAAGATACAATAATTTGAAATGTGTACACAACTGAAAAAGCAGACAAAGTCAAAATGACAGAGCTACGAGAGAAAAATTCAAATCAACAATCATATGGAACATTTTTACATACTCCTTTTAGCAATTAAGCCAAACAGGGCCACTGGCCTATTTAGGGCTATAATATAATTAAGGATATAACAGACTTGACCACTGTACTCAGTAAGATCTACTGAGAGGACCTATAAAGAATATTGTACCCAGAAAACACAAATTCCTCTCAAGCATACATGAAAGATTTATAAAAATCAACCACATATTGGCTGTAAAGCTTGTGCAAGCTCGAGGAGTTGGATTGTACAGACCATTCTGCAATTGTTTAGAAATCAGTAACAGAGGTCAGAAAAATATATTTGGTACAACCATCAAGTTCAGACTACAGCCAATTTGGGGATAGCGAAAGAATATGCCTGAGCAGATGAGCTGGCCACACAGAATCAATCCTCTTTAGGATTCTACCAGATGAGAATCAGTGAATGATCACCACGTGTCCAGGGAAAAGAAATAATGTTTGAATCTGGGCATAAGGGGTTAATTTAAACTTAATGTGATCTTTTCTTCTCTGGAATGTGGGAAATCATTTGTTCCTAAGCAATTCACAGTGTTTTCTGATTCAGCCCCCGTGATCTGCCGAGCCAAAATGTTCCTTCCCACGGTCCGGCCAGATAAAGTACGCGGGACAGCTGGATTTTAAAAACACCCTTGTGAGTTGGGTCTTTGTTATTAGCAAAGAAATTCACTAAATTTAGGTCTTCTTTCAAATTTTATGTCCTCAAGATTGAGCTCTGAGTACGAGCACCAGAAAACACAAGTTGGGTACGTGGACCCCACATGTCAGGTAGCGTGCAATCCACGCGAAAAAGAGGGAATCTGAGAGCCAGGCTGTGGGCACACCGACTGATAAAGGCTACAGAGCAGCCGTGTGGTAATTCTATGTTTGATGTGAGATGTAGTTCTCTCTGCTGTTACTTGGAAGATAGTCCGGAGCTTAGAGAAGAGGAGTGTGAATCTAATTAACATGGATGGGAAAATTCCAGAATGCCGTCTGAATGCCAAAGTGCTCCCCGCGACCCTGTGGTCAGCAGATCCTTCGGGTTGTAACTAGAACCACGAGTCCTCATTCTAGACACAATTGGGGCTTTAGGTCTGTTTTTATTGATTTGTACAACACTATAGGAGAAATCGTGAACTCGAAGATCTCGTCTGTCTACCTGAAACAGTTGGGTCTTCCAGGGAAAACATTGATCAGAATTCCGGGCAAGTGTTAAATGACTTTATGGTATAATATTGCAGAAAAGGAAGACTCCCACCAAAGAAGTGGTGGCAGGATTATAGAAAAGGAATGGAAGGGGACAGTGGATTCCAAAGTGATTTCAGGTGTAGCCGTGTACGTTGTTGGATAATTAAAACTCGGAAAAATCTTTTTTCTGGTCTGATCAGAGCTCCTTAGTTCACGGATGAGAGCTGAAGCAGTGCTAGCTTAGGGCCATGCGTCCCGGCCCGTTTCACCTCCTGGGACACGGAAAATGACTGTGCTTTTGGAAGGGGGAGGTGCCAGGAGAGCGGCTGTCCTCCTGACCCAGCCTGCACCTGCCTCCAGCCCAGGCCCTGCCCCGCACACACCCCGGGCCTGAGGAGACCCATACTGGGGCCAGGCGCCGAGCGGCTTGACCGGAGAGCCGCCAAAGGAACAGCTGTCTCGCGGACACCTCAAACTCAACATCCAAAGCCCAGTTTCTCATCCTCCTCCCAAGATCTGCTTCTCCCACAGATTCTCCATCTCAAATCGGTGCAACTCCGTCCTTGCCGTGGATCAAACCAGAAGTCTTGGATCGAAACTTGACTCGTCTCATTTTCTCACACCCTGTGATAGACTGAATTGTGTCCCCACCAAAAACAAAATGAAAACAAAAACAAAAACAAAAACAAAACCATGTTCAGGTCCTAACCCCCAGCCCCTCAGAACGTGATCTTATTTGGAAACAGGATGGTTGCACATGTGATTAGTTCAGCTTGATGAGGTAGCAGAGGGGTGGGGTAGGTTCCCAATCCTACGTGACCGGTGTCCTCACTAATGGGGGAAATTTGGACCCAGGGAGAAGGCCGTGTGAAGACGAAGGCAGAGGTCGGAGCAATGCTTTGGCCCAGGAGCACCACACGTCGATAACAAACCACAAGAAGCTAGGAAGCAGGCGGGGAACGGATTCTCCTTCCACCAGAAGGAACCAAACCTGCCGATACTTTGATCTCGGACTTCCAGCCTCTGGAGCTGTGAGACAATACGTTCACGTCGTTTAAGCAATTCAGCGTTTGGCCCTTTGTTACGGCGGCCCTGGCGAATGATCCAGACGCCGCATTCAGTCCAGCAGCAGATCCTCTGGGTGCTACCGAGCAGTGTGCCCGTGTCCCCCACATGCCCTGCTCCAGCCTACTCCCAGCCCCCACCACCCCTTGCCTGGCTTAGGGTCGTAGCCCCCTACCTGGTCTCCCTGTTCCACCCCCGCCCCCTTTTTCCCAGCGATCTATTCCCAGCACAGTAATCCGTGGCTTCCCTTGAAGAATCACGTGAAATCGCGTCACTCCACGCCTGTCCCTTCCACACAGGGTGGCGTGTGGCCAGTAAGACCTCCCGTGGTCTGGGTCCCTGGCACCACTCTGACCCGCACAGCCTTCCACTCTCACCGCTGGCCCCCCGGTCTTCTTTGGCTGTCCCCTGCACGCTCGCCACTCGGGATCTTGGCACCTTCAGCGCTCCCTCTACCTGGAATGTTCTTTCCCCGGTGTTCACGTGGGGGAGATTCGCCTCCCTCACCTCCCTCAGATCCCGGCTTCTCATGGAGGCTTTCCCTGACCTCCCCACCCAGGGCAGCGACTCTCCTCCCCGGCTGGCACCTACCCCCTGCCCTCTCCATGGCACGCGCCCCCTCGGACATCTGCGCATGCGGAGTCTTGTTTGCTGTGTCACCAGGCGGTGGCAGCTGCGGACGTGGAGGACTCTACCCGCTCCGCTCACTGTTTACGACAGGGCTCGGAACGTGGCCATCGCTCAACTAGATCTACCGAATGACCGAAGGAATAAATGCATCCCAACACCCATGACCTCCTCTCAGACGGGATGGAACCACTCTCCATCTGCCCCCTGATACTGGCCCTGGTGAGTGGGGGCCGCCTGGGAAACGGGGTGCCCAGATCTTGGCCAGGGAAGAGACTATTGTCTGGACGACCCTAATCTGCTGAAGGCCAGGAAAGGGTGGTTTTAACAGGAACCAGTGAAGAAGTTGATTAAGATGACCAAATAAGAAGAAAGAGGAGAAAGGAATCCTCTGCGAAACTATCCGTGGCACAGAAGGAGAACAATCAAATCTGAGAAGAATGCTTGTGTACAGAAGGAAAGTTTGCACAGTGTGGGGCTCAGGGACACCAGGCCCATACAACATATTTTGGAATCAGCATTTAAAAAAAAAAAAAAAGAAAAAAAGGAGCTATGATGGGGCGCCTGGCTGGCTCAGTTGGTGAAGGGTCCGACTCTTGATTTTGGCTCAGGTCATGATCTCACTGTTCGTGGGTTTGAGCCCCGCATCACGCTCTGTGCTGACAGAGCAGAGCCTGCTTGGGATTCTCTCTCTCCCTCTCTCTGCCCCTCCCCCACCTGCACACACGCATGTTCTCTCTCAAAGTAAATAAACTTAAAAAAAAAAGAACTATGGCAATATTGTTGTCACTTCCAAAAGAAGTACGGTGTCTTTATCATTTGTATTACTCTTTCACTGTATTGAGGGGAGAGAACGAACAAGAAGACTTGGAAATACATTCACGGGCAATACAAAAAAGAAACAGCAAAAAGCCAATAAACATATGAAAAAAATGTGCGTAACCTCACAAGTCATCAAGGAAACACACATTAGAACAATAACAAAACAATTTTCCTGTACACTGGGTGGGATTACTTAAAAGATAATATATGATGAATTTCAAAATAAGCATGGTGGGAGTAGAAAATCCGCATAACCTGTCAAAGGAAAATCTGGCATTATATATCAAAAGGTTTTTAAAATTCCTATTCTATTATTCAGTGACAATGTTTATACTTTACTCCAATTTGCCCGCAAGGCTTTTTGTACATAAAAGATCACCGCTCCTGGTAGGTACCCGAGCTGGGACTGGAACTCAGGCTTGTCAGCTCCAAAGCTCAGGCACCTGCCAGGTTCCCGACCTCCCACAAGCAGGACAGTGGATCTGCAGAACTAGAAAAAGAGCCTTGACATGCAGAACTTTCCATCCATCAGCAGATGGGACGGAAAACGTTTCCACCGGAAGTGGTGAAAGCCACGCTTTTACCTGCAAAACACCTGATGCCGGATAATTCCCAGCCAAGTGAGACAGCACACGGAGCCTTCAAAACCCAAGCCCAGACACCTTCCGACTCTGGAACACATTACCAATTCACATCACAGTGATGTACTTAGGAAGGTTATCTTAACAAGAAATTTCCTGACACTCGCATGAATAAATGCATGTACACAGCTGCATAGATTTAAGGATGCTTGCGCTAGAACTCTTTGCTAAAAAGAGCTTTAACTCGAGATACAAAACACACCAATTACTTTGCAGGCTCAAGCGTAAGCAATTTAGCATTATTTTGAAAGCCCTTGCCATAAGAGCAAACAAAAAAACAAGCAGGGCTTGGCCCGGGTCTCAGCCTCCGCCTCCAGTCAGCCCCCTGCCGTGGGATTTTACAAGGTTAGTTGCAAACGTGGACAAGACAAGTCCGGTCGGAGCTGTTCTCGCAGAATTAATACGTTTCGAAGTCGAGAGCCTGGCAAGGAGCAGTGCTAATCAAGCAAGTGACAGTATTAATCTCCTTTGGCTCTGCTCAGAATAGGATATGCCACAGGTGACCCCGAGTCCTTCCCTCCCCTTCTCAAGCCATTAGCCGAACATCATATTTCTTTCTGCTGCCAGCAATGGCACGACCGACAGCACAATTCAAACGGGGAGAGAACACACGTGACGAGAACAGCTTATTAACTCTGTCTGGGAATTTCTGTGCTCACCTGTGGCCGGTTTTAAGGTATTCTCTTCATTTAGCAAAAGTAATGAGAAGATAGCCCTCAACCAATTACCCAGCGTGCGTTTCAGGAGGACCGGCTGAGAACATTAGGATTGAAATTTAAATTGTGTGCTCAGGCCACAGAAGAGGGGCTTAAGCCAAGGGAACTTTCAGGAAGGTGATTTAAATACGAATGAGTCGTCAGGAAAACAGAGGCGTGGCTATCCAGTTGAGTGTCTCAAGCAGGACGAGGTGCCGGGAATGAGCTAGCACAGACAAGGTAGCCGACCTCCGGAACCGGGGCCAAGGTCTGCCCTGAAGGAAAGGTTGAAAGAACAAACCCGATATGCATGTAGGAGTCGTGCTCCAAAAACTAGGGTTCTGGAGCGAGCCTGGCAAACAATTCCAAGGTCTGTAATCACTTACAAGAATGGAGTAATGGCCCTCAACTCTAATTTCCACCCCGGAGAGCTCCAAGTACCCCTTAATTTAAAGGCCAAAAGCCTGGGGCACCTGAGCAGCTCGATCGGTTAAGCATCCTACTTGAGCTCAGGTCGTGATCTCACGGATTGTAAGTTCGAGCCCCGCATCAGACTCTGCACTGACAATGCAGAGCCTGCTTGGGATTCTCTCTCTCTGCCCCTCCCCCACTTATTCTCTCTCTCTCTCTCTCTCTCTCTCAATAAATAAATAAATAAACTTAAAAAAAATAAAGATCTAAAGCCTGGCAAACATGTCCATGTGTCCTCCTACCCAGGTCTGAAAGAATCTTTTACAATTCTTCTATCCACATTCGTAAGAATCCAGAGTCATTTCCTTGATTATCTGAAAGAGAACAGGGGTGGAGGTACCGAACATCAGCTTCACCTCCTTTGCCAGATTCCAGCTCTCATCAAGCACAGAGCCTGAATCTTGACTGCTTATTTTCCAGACCTGAAATGCATCTTTATTCCTCTTCTCCTTCCCAGAGCCCACACTCTTCAGGACGACCCAGCCTCCTCTCCTTCCGAATTGCAGATTCTAACAGAAGTCTCTGGATCTATATTCCCTTCGGAGAAGGAAGTTAGGGAGGAAACTACCTTGAAAGTACTTTCCCACACTCCTCCACTGGGCGTAACTCAATCACGCCAGTGGCCACCTGGCCCAAGGACATCCAATCGGTAGGCTGACAAGTGGCCTGAAACAGAATCTCGGCAGCAGGGGACGTGGGGAGGGTGTGCAGTTCAAAAAAAGGGCAGTGAGATACAATCTAGAGATGGAAATGGATAACGAAAAAATAACACCTGCTGTTTTCACAATACAGACTATAGAATGTGATGTTTGCCAGGATTCCCTGGGCCCGGGGGGATGCACAGGAACTAGTGATGTGAAATTTCTAAGGTTGAATATTGAATAACCCCCCAAAAGGCAGTGAGAAGGGCCCGATGAGTACAAGAAAGCGGGAAGGACTGGCGTGCTTACTGTCACGGTGACGGGTGGCCTTTCCTGGGCTCCTGTGGATGCATATCCTACAAGAAAACCCTCAATACTTAAAGCAGCACAAGGGAGTCACTCCTCTTAAAACCAGAGTCTGTGGGGCACCTGGGTGGCTCAGTTGGTTAAGCGGCCAACTCTTGATTTCAGCTCAGGTCATGATCTCTCCATTGGTGGGTTCGAGCCCCGTGTCGGGCACTGCTTGGGATTCTCTGTCTCCCCCTCTCTCTCTCCCTGCCCCTCCCCTGTTTGCACTGTCTCTCTCAAAAATAAATGAATAAACATTGAAAAAGAAAAAAAGAAAGAAATATAAGGACTGCAGAAGACATCCTTACTCTATCTCCTGAATTTCTTTGAAGGAATCTATTAAGAAACATGAAACTAACATTCCAACAAGAAGGAAAACGAAAAGCCAGAGCTGGATGTCAGCAACGCCTCATTTCTCACTGACGCTCAAGCCATGTGTCCTGAGGCCCCTGCCTTGAGGTTTCTTCACCCAACAACTGCCCAGAGGTGACAGCACCGGAGAAATGGGAGAAGAGTGAAGGACCATGGCAACGGAGAAAAAGTGCTCAAATAACAAAAACAACATGATTTTCCTCCTAGTAATCATTACTCATAGAAGGATTGAGTACGTAGAAATTCAGATGCGGAAATTAAGCAAAATGCCTCGCGAAGGGGCAACTGTGAGGAACAGGCACATCACGTGTAAATCGGTCATCCAAGGGACGCAGGTAGTTAAAACCCAAGCACACTGTCCACCAACATTCTGTGGCTCTAGTTCTGCTGAGAAACGTGCTTTTCACAATATGCCTCCAACCTGTCTGCGGGAATTACCTGGGAAGCAGAGAGGTGGCATTTTAAATTTTAGTGACACATTAATGAACAAGGTAATACTCTTGACAGATAGAGAGAAATGTTCCCCATATCAAGCTAAGCACGAGCTCCTCAGATCAAAATACAAGCCGTGTAACTGGCCTTGGCAGGTCCACCGTGCACAGGGCCGAACTTCGGATGCCGCACAGCCGCTGACGTATTTACTGCTCGCACTGTCCTTGGCAGACGTTCGGCAGATATCTTGTCTCAGAAGATTCAGGCCTTTGTCTTGGGGTCGAGGGTTAATAGGATCCCTTAACTGCAGGATCAGTTATAATAAGGTCCTACCTTTTCAAAAGCAGTGTCTTCTTCAAGCTTAGTCGTTGATCTTCTAGTTTGCAGTGGTATCATTTCCAAGTTCAACGATTCAGAGTTCAAAGCTAGAACACGAAGGGAAGTAGGCTTCCATGTAGCAGGATATTTGGTGGTTATGAACACGTCCCCAGACACGTTCTGTGGCATCTTTGGCCAATCGCCAGAGCCATTGAGAGGAGAGGTGGGTGCCAGAGGTGGGTGCCCCCGCCCCTGCAGGCTTCCTGTGGTGGCCAGGCGTCCTGCAGGCGGCTTGAGCAGTAACTAGCTCAGGGTCACTGTGAGGGGTTGAACTGCATCCCTCAAAACTTCATGTGTTGAGATCCTAGCCCCCAGTGCCACCGAAAGTGACTTGATTTGGAAACAGGATCGTTACAGATGTAAATACTTAAAGACGAAGCCACTTGGGGTGAGCCCTAATCCAATATGACTGGTGTCCTCATAAAAGGGTGAAATTTGGGGGCGTCTGCGTGGCTCAGTCAGTTAGGCGTCCGACTTTGGCTCAGGTCATGATCTCACAGTTCGTGGGTTCAAGCCCCACGTGAGGCTCTGTGCTGACAGCTCAGAGCCTGATTCAGATTCTATTGTCTCCCTCTCTCTCTGCCCCTTTCCTACTCATCTGCTTGCTCTCTCTCTCTCTCTCTCTCTCTCTGTGTCTCTCTCATAAATAAATAAATAAATAAATAAATAAATAAATAAATAAGAGGAGTGGATTTGGACACATAGACAAGCACACAGGGAGAAACTCATGTGAAAATAAAGACACAGAGGAAGACAAATACTGCATGGACTCACTTATATGTGGAATCTAAAATATATATATTATATATTTTATATATATAAAACTAATATTGTAACAAATCTAAAATATACATATTTATATATATATAATTTTATACATTTTATATATAAAATAATATATAACTAATCTAAAAAATTTATATTATATATAATATATATAAATAGGGGTGCCTGAGTGGCTCACTGGGTGAAGTGGCTGACTTCTGCTCAGGTCACAATCTCACAGTTCTTGGGTTCAAGACCCGGGTTGGGCTCTGTGCCGACAGCTCAGAGCCTGGAGCCTGCTTTGGATTCTGTCTCCCTCTCTCTCTGCCCCTCCTCTGCTTGTGCTCTGTCTCTGTCTCAAAAATAGATAAACATCAAAAATTTTTCAAAATGAAAAAGTTATATATATATATATATATATTATACATATACATATATATACATATACATATACATATACATACACATACATATATGTATATACATATACATATACATACATATACATATATTATACATAAACATATATATACATATACATATACATACATATACATATATGTATATACATATATATATTATATACATGTGATCGCCAGGGGCTAGGAGGACCGGGAAGTACGGAGAGGTTGGTCAAAAGGTACAAACCTTCCTCTATAAGATGAAGCAGGTCTGAGGATCTCCTGTGGATAACACTGTACTGTGCAATCTGCGAGGACAGAATTGAAACGTTCTCACACACAAAAGATAAATATGTGAGGTGATGCTGTGCTCAGTAAGTGACTCAATGGGGAGATTCTTTCACAATGTGTATGTGCATCCAGTTATCACATTGTAGGCTTTAGGTATCTTACAATTTTATTTGTTAATCGTATTTCGAGAAAACTGGGGGAAACAATGAGGGCAGAGGAGGGGTGACCCTTCCACAAGGTGGGCAGACCACCAGAAGCTGGCAGAGGGCAATTCTCCCCCACAGCTTTGGAAGAGCCAGCCGTGTTGGCCCCTTGACCTCCACCTTCTGGCCTCCTGATCCACCAGGGAACGCATTTCTTCTGTTGAAGCCACCCACATTTGTGGCGCTTTGTTACCGCAGCAGGAGGAAACTGACACAGTCAAACGTTACCTCAACTCCCGGTTACCAGCCACGTCGCCACCGATGCAAACCCTTGATCTGGGGTGAAAACTGAGAAAATTGCCAGCACATTCTTCTTTGGTCTACTCTGTCAACCCATCAGTTCTTCTTATAGTCAGAAACTGCTCATTTCATATTCTAAAACATTAACTTATATTTCAGCTAAGGTGCTGTGGTCACTGGAGTATCAAAAAGCAAGTGGTTCTGGACTAAGACATTTTCTTGCTTAAGGTCATTGGTTTGTAAAACATTCTAATTGAGCGATCAAAAGAAGGACGACAGAGAAGAGGAAGCAAGAGAAAATGTAAGGAAATTCTAAACAGCTGCCCTTTTCACCCAAAGGACCCCTATTAAAATGGAAAATTGAGTGGCCACCGGTTAATGGTTCCTCTAAAATCCAAGATGTTGGTCCCGAAAGCGTTCTCCCCACCCAGCAGCATCAGCAGCAAATTCTCAGACCTATTAAATCAGAAGGGGTGGGGCCCAGGTCCTGTGACAGAACAAGTCTTCCAGGTTTTCTGATGCCTGCTGAGGAATGAGAACCACTCTTACACTCAAAGCCAGGAGGCAACTCGGTTCTGATCGCAGATTCAGTTGAAATTCCCAAGAACAGCGTGTTGAGAAGGATTCTGGAGCAGACGCTGAGCTTTGATGTTAAAATGAGGAATCTCTTGGGCAAGAAAGAGAGGGGGACAGGACAAGCCACTTGGCAGCCATTCCTTGAGTCTCACCAGGAGCCCTAAGCCACCACCACCACATCCTTCTTCATATCAGTTGTTCCAAATAAAAAATGTCCCTAACCATAACCATAGCCAAACCATAAGAGACTCTTAAAACCTGAGAATAAACTGAGGGTTGATGGCGGGGGGGGGGGGGGGGGTGATGGGCACGGAGGAGGGCACCTGTTGGGATGAACACTGGGTGTTGTATGGAAACCAATCTGACAATAAATTTCATATTAAAAAAAATGAAATAAGATAAAATAAAATGTCCCAAGTTTCTGAAGTGACTTGGACACTACGTATACTGACATAAAAATGAAAAGAAATAAATAAAAAGCTTGCTTTCAGTTCTGAGACAAAACTGAAAGAACTTGATAGCAGTGCTCTTCCGTCTACTAAAAATTTATTTTCCCCTTTTCCCTCCATACTTTACTTCTCTTTCAGGATGGCATTATTTTGGTGATGGGAGAAGACAAATAGAGTTGTACTTCACCCAATCCAGGAAAACAACATACGAAATCTGAACTCATAAAATCATTGAATTTGAAAGTCACTATTTTCACTGCATTTACACAATAACACATATTCTTTGGTTTTTAAAAGGATTTACAGGGATGCCTGGGTGGCTCAGTTGGTTAGGCAACCGACTTTGGCTCAGGTCGTGATCTCACCATCTGTGAGTTCGAGCCCCACATCGGGCTCTGTGCTGACAGCTCAGAGCCTGGAGCCTGCTTCAGATTCTGTGTCTCCCCCTCTCTCTATCCCTCCCCTGTTCATGCTCTGTGTCTCTCTCTCAATAATAAACGTTAAAAAAATTTTTTTTAAGAATTTACAAGAGTTCTTTACAAGATTGCATTTTATATCTGATTTTATTTATTTTAAATTTTTTTAATGTTTATTTATTTTTGAGAGACAGAGCTCCAGCTGGAGAGGGGCAGAGAGAGAGGGAGACACAGAATCCAAAGCAGGCTCCAGGCTCTGAGCTGTCAGCACAGACCCTGACACAGGGCTCAAACCCACGAACTGTGAGATCATGACCTGAGCTGAAGTCAGATGCTTAACCGACGGAGCCACTCTGATGCCCCACTGATTCGATTTACTTTAAAAATCACCCACTGCTTCCTGTTACCTTCAAACCTGAACTCCTGGGGCCAGCGACGACACCCTGACTACAGGGACTATAGCCAGGAACTACTGGCCCACCAGCCAACCTTCTCCTACTTCCCTGCCCACAACCAGCTCCTCCCCAATGTCAGGCAGGGTCGCTCATCCCTCTGTTGTCTCTTACAGTGCTTTTCTTCATCCTTCCCAGTACTGAGCCCTCCCTACACCCAGGTAACATCTTCCCTTCCTCTGTACCCCTGCTCTGACCCTTTGCCTCCCCACAGCCCTCCCTGTCCAACCCAGACTGGAGTGTCTCTTCTCTGAATCTCCAGCGCCTCCCCACGTCCGCCCTCACTTGCCCTAAAGTTGCGCACTTGGTCCTATGGGGCTTGCATATTCCATCCTTGCTCACTGTCCACCCCAGGGGAGCCATTTCCATCAAATCTCCCACTGCAGCAATGCAACGAGTCAACAGGTTCATGGCATGAAGAGATTCCTTGCTGGGAGAGTGTGGCCAGTTCCTTCCTCTCCTGGGAGCAGTGCACACACACTATAGGCTCCAACTGGAATGACTAGATTTCTTACCTGTGAAGGGTCATTTCCAGCCTCAGGGAAGCACTGAGAATGACCTGGGTACCCCCAAAGAACCTACTTAACATCCATAGATCGAGAAACTAGGAAATCTGGATTCTGTCACTCAGCAGCCCCTAATGAAGTATGTGGCCTGGAGCATCGTGTCTCTGGCCTCCTCTTGGGCCGTAGGATCTCCATCACCATTCTTAGGCATAATTCACATGAGGATCCACTAAAACGGGTTAAAGCATCAGCCAACCTCAGCACCATCTGAACAGCATTATTAATCTTTTGCCCTGTCCTCCTAAGATATTCCTCTGATCCTTATATTTTCTAGTACAAATGACAGGAGGCATCTTTATCTTATTTATAGCTCTAAATAAATTGGTATGAGCATCCACCAAACATATTTATTTTATTTCCCAAGAAATATACCCCCAGAAAATGTCAAGGAAATGATCTTTGAAAAATGCACATCCGAATGCAATATAAAATATTTAAGGGAATGACTGTGCTCTTGGTTTCCATTTTCTGTTAGATTATTCTACAGGCTCTTGTAAAAGTCAAGTCAGTGCTTTTGAAGGCGGAAAATGGCCACGAGTTAGGAAAAGCCTTCAGAGCCCCGGGGTTCTCCTTGATTTCGCTTTTACTTTCAGCATTTTGCCTTGAATGAACGACCTCAAATAACTGAGATATTCACAAATTGATGGACAGTACTTAGCAAAGTAAAACTCGGATAAAGATTGTAAGAACCAAGCCACTCACCAATGGCTTGAAAATTCACAGCCGCACTCGGTGCTTCCTGACAAGGTGTCTCTTGCTACCACTTCCAGTGCGTTCTTCCCCTCCATCCACCTTCCTAAAACCCTCTGCGGCAAATCACGCGGTCGACAAAAAGAACTCCAGAGAAGATTATTACTTAAATCTCACCAGAAGTCCATTCAAATGAGTTGGCCGGGGAGCAAATACTCACCTAGGTTAACTCACTTAACCCTCCAACAACCCTGTGAGGCAAGTACCGTCTTATCCCTCTTCTGGGATCCAGGAACTGAAGCACAGACAAGTCAAATCAGTTGCTCAACACAGCGATGGAGTAGCCAAGCCAGAGTCTGACCTGCCCGGCCCCAGAGCCCGGGTGCTCAGCCACCATGACATAGTGCCCCAAAACCAATGCCGTCACCCCACAGGTGCTCATACTGGTTTCATAAATGATGAGACGGATGAAAATTTTCAAGTAACTGAAGTTCATCCAAGTTATCTGTAAACCTCACTGGTAGAGAGTAGAAAGGTGAGGCTCATAAAAAATGAGGACTACCTCAGGATCCAGGGAGAGTGACCCAGGGAGGATGAGAGCCCCCAAGGGGACAGGCCAAGACCAAGTTCCACGGTCCAGGCAGTGAAGGGAGCCCTGAAGGAGGCTCCCAGTGATCAGGGTAGCACCCTGTTCACAGCTCCTCGATGGCCAGTGTGGGGTAGGGCTCATCGAGGGGGGCACAGCCAGAGGACAGGCTTGGACCACAGTTTTGGGCAGTTGTGAGATGACCTAAATCCAACCCTCATCTACCCTCCTGGACAGACCCCGTCTAGAGACCTACGAAACTGAGGCTTCCACATCAAGACATTCTGCACCGACCTCTTATCATTGGGACCAAAAGTGTGTAGTGAGGTCCAGCCGTCACCAGAGCGAGGACACTCCCAGCCAGCTCCTGAGGTCTGCTATGCTGGCCACAGCTTTCTCTGGCTGGACTGCCATTTGCTTTGGATCTGATCCAGTGGGTAGCAGAGATGTTCTGAGGTCACACACTGGGGTGAATATCTCTGCACCTACTAGCTACTGAGTTTGAGAAAGTTTAGAACTCCACGGAGCCTCAGCTCCCTTATCTGAAAGATGGTGCTAATGAGACAGACAACCCCAATGGGTCATCATGAGGATCACGTAGGTAATGAACGTAAGACACAGGGGGCAGTGAAGTGCCCCCACATCAGCTGCTGCTCTCTGTCACCTATAATGGCACAGGCTCCCTCACCCGATGTCATCTGTTGTCCATCTGTGTCAGAAGTTCACTTTTAAACACTCCAGATCTACCATGTGATGTGAAGTGAGCTGTCAGCACCCTTGTCAAAGGAGCAGAGCTCAGGGTAGACGGTGGTGTGCTATGCAGGGAGCCCAGACACTGGGGTGGTGACTGCAGGAACTTCTGTTGTCATCAAATAAGGCCTATGGAATACCAAAAATGGTGCCTGTAAGTGCAGTTAGTGACCCATTAATTATCATGATGGCTGCTAGACAGGAGCTCCCAATAGTGACATTAAAGGTATTTAAGATGCACGGATTGGCTAAAATATTTTTTAAAACATCCCCACCCCTTCAGGAAGAGGGTGCAAAAACTCATCGATGCCTGAACCCCTTCCCTTGGGGATGATGTGTGACAACAGCCCTAAACCATCCCCTATCGTCGGGCCCTGGACTTGGGAGGATTATCTTTGTCTGATGCTGGTGACGGCATTTGCCTCCACAGCCTTGGCATTTGCCTCAAGGCTCCTTCTGCCCAGCAGGAGTCAGAACCCCTAAGGGGCAGGAGCTAGGACTTCATTAAGCTCATAGAACAGGTTAATGAACACGTTGGGGCCTGCTGGCAAATTAAGACTGTTTCAATAAATGCCTTGTGTGTGGCTGAAGCTGGTTTGAGGCTTTTTGAGGAGCAAAAAGTCAAGGCTCTCACCTGCCTCCGACTTCTTTAGCTGCTACCCAAATCGACCAAGAAGAACCCAAGAGATGCACATAACCAAACTGGCTTAAGTCCATTGGGGCTGTGCCTGTGCCCGTAAGCTTCATGGGGGAACGATAAAGGGCAAGTGTCCTCGGCTCTGGAGAAGCCACTCGAGCTGACAGCTACCGCCACTCCCATGGAGTCACCGGGAGAAACCCACCGAAGCCAGGAGGTCATGTTCAAGGCCGTACCACAGGGAGATGAACTGAACAAGAAAACAATTTCAACAAGGAACTCCTTCTCCCTGGTTGACCCTGCGCATTAAGCAGCCAGCCTCAAGTAAGGGGCGAGGCGTGGACACCGCTCTCTGTGCCACAGGATGGGGCTTGTTCAAGTTGCCAAGAATAGGGGCGCCTGGGTGACTCAGTCAGTTAAGCGCCTGACTTTGGCTCAGGTCATCATCTCATGGTTCGTGGATTCAAGCCCCGCGTCAGGCTCTGTGCTGACAGCTCAGAGCTTGGAGCCTGCTTTGGATTTTGTGTCTCTGTCTCTCTCTGCCCCTCCGTTGCTCACACTCTGTCTCTCTCTAAAATAAATAAACATTAAAAAAAATTTTAATAAAAAAAATAAAGTTGTCTCACTTCAAGAGATACCAGGTGAAATTTAGAAGAAAAGGGGGAGGGGGCGGGGGGACAGGTAAAAACCGATCACCATGCTTGGAAACACGTGGTAATTCAGGGTAAAAATAGGTACAACACACCTAAATACAGGGTGGTCGCTCGTGTGACCCACAGGGATATCGTTTGTCAGATGGCTTATGCCCGTGCGGAAGGAGACATGCTAGTCTGTGCAGCTCATGCTCATGAACTCCCAAAGTACGGTGTGAAGGCTGGCCTGACAGGTTATACTGCAGCATACTGTGTCCACCTGCCGCTGGCCGGCAGGCTTCTCACTATGTTTGGCACAGATAAGACCCATGAAGGCCAAGTGGAGGGGACCGGAGATGAATACAACGTGAATGGCACTGACGGTCAAGCTGGTCCCTTCACCTGCCATTGGGACGTAGGACTTGCCAGAACTGCCCCTGCAGATAAAGTTCTGGAGCTGTGGGTGGAGGCCTGTTGGTCTCTCACGGCACCAAACGATTCCCCACGTCACGACCGGAAAAGCGAGGGGTTCAATGTAGAAGGACATCGGAAGCACGCCACGGGTCAGAACGCTGCAGGCTCTGTGTGTGGCCTCACGGAAGAAGACGAAGCTGCTTCCAGAAACAATTCCCCCAGTGCGCAAAGAACCGTGGGCTCCAGACACGGCGGGGGAGACGCACGAGAGAGCTCGCACCGCTGTACAAGAGAAGGCTGTGAGAAGAAGCCCAAGAAAGAGGTTAAAAAGATGAGGTGGAGCCATCCCAAAATACCTCCTGCCCCGAAGAACGATCGGGTAATTCAGAAGTAGCCAGGCTTCCTTACACCTCCGAGTAGGCTGCTAAGAGCTAATAAATCTTCCCTATGAAGATTTTTCAGATACAGACAATAATAAACTCATTCATCAAGCTGAGAGAGAGAGAGAGAGAGAGAGAGAGAAGCTGTTTTCCTCTCCCCCCAAGATGAGTACAGTCCAAAATCCCCATCAGAAGCAAAAGGACTCTCAGAATTCTGGGTCCCTAAACTGGGGAAGCAGAAGGGCAAGCAGTCATCAAAATCCAGCCTCGGGACTTCCCGCTCCTTAAGGGTGTTTGCCGAAGCCAAGTTCCCTGGGCAGCCCCTTGGTATCCAAGAATCGCCCTTAGGCTCCATCCTGACCCGCGTTCATTATACTGGGAAGTGTGCAGATGAAGCACAGCGTTTCACGGAAAAGGTGAGTGGCACGTGGAAGCACAGGAAGGGTCCCGGACAGTCAGCCAGTGCGTGTCCCCCCCCGAAGAACGTCGACCCGAGAAAACAGCGCACTGTCCGCCAGAACCTCAAGTTTGGGAGCTCACGGGAGACACACACTGGTTTTCCGCTCAGCTTCTACACAGCTCCCAGCATCGCCCCCCGGGCTCCGACCGGTCAACAGGCTCCGAAGCCCGCGCCACGGAAGACACAAGTGAGGACGTCGCGGACGCGCGTGCGGATGTACAAATCCCAGATCCTGACCGGGGGTAGAGAGCTGAATACGGGTATCAGTCAATCCCGGGGAACACGTACATTCAGGTCACTCTGGAAAAGACCTTCGAAGAGAAGGGGTCGGCTGCAGCCCAGCGACACCACACAAGGAAACCCAGACTCTCTGGCGTGGGCTCACATCATAAAGGTTTTCTCGCTCAAGGGGGTCAGAGCTGCTCCACCATCGTGGGGCTACGTATGCCATCCAGAGCGTGTCCAGCAAGGTGGCCACAGCCAGGGAAGAGAGGACACGTGGGATAGTTTAATTGCTTCTCCCCACCCCTCCTGCCAGCGCCGCGGCCCGGTCTCCCAGCAGGGAAGTCTGGGTAAGTGGGGGGCAGTCTCTGCTCCGGGAGGTAAGCCCTCTGTATGTGCTGTGTGTACGGGACTGGTCATGAAGGCTGGGTCCCCATCCTCCTCTCTGCTCCCCACGTACACACCTGAATTCCCACAGAGGTGCCCGCTGGGGAGGATGATAGACATTCTGGAATTCACGATACTTCTTCTGGACTCTGCGTGATGCCTGGAAGGGATGAAATGCTGTTTTGTCATCAATGCCACTTCAAGGCATTGGCATGTGATAGAAGCAATTCTAAAAACCCCCAAATCATTCCTGACCAAGGTCAGGGCCCAGGAGATACAGATGGGTAAGGAAATCCACAACCAGGTAGAAGGAGAACAGAAAATGAATATGAGCAAAGGACAAAAGAACAATGAACATGAGCCTAAGTCCGGGTCAAGACAGTTAATGACCTGCTAGCCCCACGGGGGTCACAGACGCCAGAGGCTGTGCGAGTGCAGGGCTGGGGGGTGAGCTGGTTGGAGAAGCAACCCAAGGGGCTGGAGGAACAGGGGAAAGGGGATACCTGAGCAGAGGCCCTGAGCATCACCAAGAGGATGGGATGCAGGGAGAAGGGGGCATCACTCGTGCCTCCACTGGAATCCAAGGACCTCAACGATGTGAGTCCGGTTCTAACTTCTCTGACCTCCCACACACCAAACCCTGCCACACAGACCCACACAGCCCCACCCTCGTGCCTGCCCACACCTCCCTGCCTGAACTGGCCTCCAGTGTTTCCCCAAAAGGGAAGAAAGAATCTGTCAGAACCCTTCCTCTGTGCTGGTCACTCCTGGTCCAATGCTGGTCCCGTTCTGGTGTCAGCCACCCCCGGCATAAGAGCGGGGTTTGTCTTTTTATTTTTTAATTGCCTAGAGTGTGAGTCTTCAACTTGATCTTTCAACGGAGTTCTTTCTCTCCACCTGAGATCCTGAATTTCTCTTAAACCACCTCAAGAAAGTGGCCTGCAATCCCGCTCTGCCCGCCTAACTTTAGATATCGGATAAAACCTTGATTCTCAGCATGAGCACATTTATCCCAACAGGTCACTTTTTGAAAAAGGTTAAAGCAATTGAAGGAAGCCTTTTCCCTGATATCAAAGCCACAGACTTAGGTGATTTTTTTAGGCCAAAAGAAACCCACCATAAAAAAAAGAAAAAAGAACAAATCGGCATTCCCTAAAAAGAAAGCAGCCCTGCTTCTTTTTCTTAGCCCAGAAAATTACTAGTTCACAAGGTGAATCTCCCCGTGAATAAACGCGATACGGATGGGGAAATAAATCATTTGACTGTCTACATTTTTTTCTTTGTGACAGTCATCTTGTTGAAAAAGGCCATTTATTTATTTATTTTTTTTTTTTTGTGCTAATGGAAGTGTCTTGCTAGGTGAGACTTACACACTATCTAAAATGTATAGAAAGTTTTATCTTTTCAACGCATTTTATTCTCTCGCGAATAATTTTCTGCAGAAGTGCCCCAAATTAGGTTACAGGTATAAACATCTGCACGTCAGAGGTGTGGGGGAGGTCTGAAAGCCCTCACCGAGGTCACCTTCAAGTGACCTTGACAGCGGCTTCTACTCTGCTTCAGGCACGATCCCAAACGACTCGATGAACCATCATCCTTCCAGGCGTGGGTCACCCCTTAACAACGACATGTCCCAGATTTTCCTGTTTCTTCCCACCCAGACTGAATGTCCCAGCAAGCTGTCCTACCTCTTTATTTGGGAGATATGCCCACCAGAGCTACAGCCGGGTGGGCTATCAATCAGAAAGCTTTCATACGACACCATCCCGCGGTCATTCTGGCAGGTGGGTGAGCACCCGTGCTGTGGCGGTTGTTGAACAGCGTGGACTCACCCCTGGCAGCAAGAGTCGGCCGTGGGAGAGCACAGAGCATTCCTTTCTCCCCCCCCCCCCCCCAGATCAGTCGCCCCTGGTCTCCCCAACAGCACACTCCTCTGGTTTTGCTTCCACTCTTCTGGTTCCCCCTTCAGAAGCCTTTGCAAGCGCCTCACCTTCCACCTGTCCTTAAATGTTGCCATTTCTTTTTTTTTTTAAGTTTATTTTGAGAGAGAGAGAGAGAGAGAGAGAGAGAGAGAGAGAGAGAACGAGCAGGGAAGGGGCAGAGAGAGAGGGAGACACAGAATCCGAAGCAGGTTCCAGGCTCTGAGCTGTCAGCACAGAGCCCGACACGGGGCTCGAACCCACAAACTGGGAGATCATGACCTGAGCCGAAACTGATACAGCTGGATGCTCAACCGACAGAGCCACCCGGGCACCCCTAAATGTTGCCATTTCTAAGAGCACTTTTCTCCTGTTCTCACTCTACAGTCTCATCACCCATACGATTCTCAGATGATTATCTCCGGCCCAGAGCTCTCAGAACTAACTGGCGCATCTAATGGGATACCTCTCTAAAAGCTCAAACTCCATGTATCCAAAACTGAACTCAGTGTCGTTCCACGTTGGAACTCACATGATTCCAACTACTACCAAAGGAGTGTGCACCCTTCCCGCTGCACCCTAGAAATGGCACCCCAAAACCCCCACTTGTCTCAACCAAACATGTCGGTGCCTTCCGTGATTCCCGTCTCTCGCTTTCTACTAAGTGCCCTTTCTCTTCCCTCCTCAGCAGCCGTCAAGTCTGTCTGCTTTTGCCATGCCTACCCTATGAGCCCACACCCTGTCTTGCTCCGCACCAGCCTTGATGGCACCCTTGCCCTCCTCTCCTCTCATCTCCGCACTGCAGTGGAGAGTGAAGTTTCCAGAACTGAAATCTGATCCTGGCACCCCGCTGCCTTAAAACTTTAGAAGACAAATATTTTCTACTGTCTCTAGGACGAAACCCGAATTCTTGGCCTGACTCAAGGTGCCCCCAGACGCAGGCTCTGCCTCCTCTCGAGCCTCACTTCTCTGTTCTTCTCTTTGTACGTACCACCCTCTCCCTCACCTCCCAGCTTGTACGTAAGTTGCTCTGTGGGCTTCAAACGGTGCCCCTCTCCCTGCCCTCCATACCCACTCCCATCTCATTTGTGTGGCCAGCTCCCTCCAAGTTGTATTTTATTTATTTATTTTTAAATTTTTTTTATTAAGTTTATTTATTTTTGACAGACACAGAGTGCAAGCATGAGCTGGGGAGGGGCAGAGAGACAGGGAGACACAGAATCCGAAGCAGGCTCCAGGCTCCGAGCCGTCGGCACAGAGCCCGATGCGGGGCTGGAACTCACGGACCGTGAGATCATGACCTGGGCCGAAGTCGGACGCTTAACCGACTGAGCCACCCAGGCGCTCCTCCAAGTTGTATTTTAAAGCCTATTTCCCTTTGGCAGGATTTTCCTGACCTTCTAAGGAAGACGAAGATGTGTCCTCTTGGCACCCTGCACCCATCCACATAATCACTGCAGTTTATTTTGATTTTTTTTCTAAATTTTCCTTTTTCCCATGAACCTGTAAGACCCATGTCCATAGCACTACTCTGATGGTTCCCTCCCACAGCCTCAAGACAAAACAGACATCAGAGAATGGTAGGCACTAGACAAACATTCAACGATTGTGAGAATGAATGAATCAAAAAGTAAATTACATCTCACTCGCTCCATAAAGCCCAACCTTGGTGCTCCAGCCTACACCAGGGTTTCTCCAACTTGGTGCTGTTGATATCGTAAGCCAGACAATTCTTTGTTACAGAGGGCTTTGCTGTGCATTGTAGGATGTCTAACAGCATCCTTAAACAGCCGTAGCACCCCTACCCACTTGTGACAATCACAAATGTCCCCAGACATTGAAGCATGAGATTTGAGAACCACGCTGGCCTCTCTCCCTTCTCAAAGGGAGCTGCCACTTGTTAATTGTTCTTTGTCTGGGTCATGTGTATTAGTCTTGCCACCCCAGAGGACTAAAAACTTTTTGGGAGCAGGGCCCTGTCCTCTGCCGTCCCCTGCAGCACCTTACCCAGGACTTAATGTAACACATGGAATTGGTATATGAATCCATCAGTGGAAAGAAGTAGAAAGCCAAGGCCATCATTCTTATTAGCAGGTGGGATTCTGACACGCCATCCTAACATTTTCCTGCCTGCCCAAACATTTCAACATTGGGAAATTCAGCTTTCTCAGAAAGCCTTTACTGAACTCTCGATTGTATATGGCGCTTACGATGGTTAATTCCACGCGTCAGCTTGAATGAGCTGCAGGGTATCCAGACATTGGGTCAAACATCATTCTGGATGTGTCTGTGAGGATGTTACTGGATGAAATTAACATTTGATATGGTAGGACTGACTAAAGAAGATTGCCCTTCTTACTGTGAAGGGGTCTCATCCAATCAGTTGAAGGCCTGAAGAGAACAAAAAGGCTGACCCTCCTCAAAGAAGGGAAACTTTTCCTACTTGACTACTTTCAAGCTCAGATATCAGTCTAAAATATACTCTCTCTTTGGGTCTCAAACATGCCAGACTAGGACCACACCACAGGTCTCCTGGGACTCCAGCTTGCTGGCTGCAGATCTTGGAACTCATTGGCCTCCATAATCTCAGGAGCCAATTTCTTATAATAAACCTCTTCAGATAGATAGATAGATAGATAGATAGATAGATAGATAGATAATCTCCTATTATTGGTTCTGTTTCTCCGGAGAACCCTGACAGTGTGGCTTTACAACTCTGTAAAGAAGATTTAAAACATTTAAGAACTAATAATCTCCCCATCTGGAATTCATTAAATTCTCATTTTCTAAAAATTCAACAAAGTCAACTGGACCATGGATGGCTTGCTATGGGTTCAGCGGTCACCCCCTTGAAATGCTACTTTCTCTGGATAACACAGCTCTACATACCTTCTGGCACATTCAGCATGTAATCAGAGAAAATGGAGCCAACTTGCCCTTGACCTGTTATTAATAATGACATTTGATTTCCCTTAAACGAACCTAGATGCCGCCAATGCTCTTTAAATAAATAACGATGATAATTAATAGCCAAAAAATCGATGGTTAAAAATTAACCATTTATTTTAAATATTTTAGCAAATGTTTATGTACTAAATTTGAGTTTAGCATTGTAGCAGTCCTGCTTAAAAAGAACCCCTGAAAGCCACTTCCTATGATTAAAAAATTATCTCAATTAATACATGGACATATAGCAAAAACAGGTAATAAAACAAAAATATTTGGGGGCATCTTTCCCTTGCTATGTGCCCATGCTCAAATATGTGTATTTGAGTGTATTAAATAGTTTATTAAACTGTGTATTAAACAGTTTAAACCAAAGCCTTGTTTATGAGTCCAGCCACATGATGCGGTGGGACGAACACTCCCCAACATTGTAACCCCATGTTCTGAGCCCAGTTCTGCCAACAGTTAGCCTGTGAGCATGGGGAGAACTTCCCTATCCATCTCTCTGGCCCTCAGTTTATTCATCTTCAAAGTGAAAAGAAAGAGAGACTCCACATGATGACCAAGGTCCCTACAGGAGCTAAAACTCCACAGTTCTGAGTATAACCTTAGGACATGATTTTTTAATCCCAAAATAATTGTTCTACTTTAATTGACAAGTGACCAGAGTAAAATTGGCAAAACACCATCTACACTGGCCTGGGATGAAATGGCACAAGACGGAAATACATGATTTGGGCACTGGGATAATTTTTCTGTACCCAGAAGTAAGCAATGGCGGGTTTATGTAGAAATATTTATGTAGCAGTGAGCTCCCGATTAACTCGCTTAAAAGAAAATGTGGACATTCAGGGATTAAAAGGGGCAATAGAGGGGCACCCGGGTGGCTCAGTCGGTTGAGGGCATGATCTTGAGGTTCGTGAGTTCGAGCCCCACAGCAGGCTGGCTGCTTTCAGGGAGCCTGTTTGGGATCCTCTGTCCCCCTCTCCCTCGCTCTCTCTGCCCCTCTCCCTCTTGCATTCTTCCCCGCCCCCCTGCTCAAAAATGATAAAATAAACATTAAAAAAGGGGAGCAATAAAGGAAAGAGAAGACTTCAATACAGATGGAATCAATGGCAGTAAGAGCCAGAGAAAATGCCTCCAGAAAGGGACACGGGACAGTCTTCTCTCTGATAAGGTTCAGGTCACTCTGGTAAAAGTTCTCTTCATGGACTCCCTTCCGTTCCCACCTCTTTCCAATGAAGGTGGCAGGTAACCACACAGGCTTCAGCTGCACGTTGACGCTAAAAGTGGAAAACCCACTAATGAGCCAACAAACGGCCCAACTACACATTTCTAGAGCCGCTAATGCCGCCACATCAGGCAGCACTCATTTACAGGCAACAGAAACCACTCGAGCTATTTTAAGCAGAACATGACTTCATACAGGGAACTAGGTTCCTATAAAGTCGTCAGAAGGGTTGGAAGGTGGAGCTGGGCCATCAGGAATAAGGCTCACAACGAGATGCCCAACTGGCCCCTATGGGAGCCCCTACCTCTGCCGCGGATGGCGATGGGGCTGAAGGTCTGCCCTGGGACACCTCACCTCGCCACGGGGAGCTCTGTCCCCTCTTGCTCCGAGCAAGGGGCCCAGGCTGCCACACCGAGGTCCCCCACCTTCAGAGCAAGTGACGACGGAACAGTGAGCCAGCTGCCAGCACCACCGGGAAGTCGCCAGGCCTGTGAGGCCAGGAAAGCACCGGAAACACCCCTGCAGCAAACCCCGTCACGTGACCCTCCCCGACAGCAGCAACAGAAAGCAGCAGCAGGAGGGGCCCTCTGCACGGGCACCTCGCGCCTCCCAAGCCTCAGTGAGCAGGCTCTGAGGGCGAGAACCCAACTCACGTTCACAGCCAGAGCTTGTAGGGAGGCCGGGGATGTGGTCTTCAGCCTTCTAGGCTGCAGTCCTGGAAGGTGCGTTCCAGAAGGAAGCCGTTCCAGAAGGAAGAGACGGTGGGGGCCAGTCCACCGTATCCACCACAGCTGGGATGGAAGGCACTAGTAAAATCCTCGCCGGGATCCTAAAGACAGTCAAGAAGCATGCTGTCTAACAAATCACAGCCGAATGACACCACGTGACTTCTCCAACCGACTTCTTATCGCACTTTTATCTAGAGGAAGACACAATGGATCTGGAGATCGAGCAGATCTGTATACACTACAAAGTCTTGGGTACTACATACCACCTGCAAATTCTTTTGGTTGTCTGTAAGAGGAAGAGGTAACAAAATGCAGCAAAGTCTGTGGCTTCACTCATCTGCTTACATAGTTACCAGGCTCCTACTCAGTGGCAGGCACTGGAGAAGCCACGAAGATTCCAAGGCAGAGGGAAGCAGTCATGTGAGGTCACCGTCTTTAGCACGGAGGAAGCGCCAGTCTGATTCCCATCTCTGCTGCTTACTGGCTGTGTGGTCTTGTGCGAGTTCCTTGGCTTTTCCATGACTCTCTTTATCCACTTTTCAAATGGGAATAACAACACTCACCTAAAAAGGCTGCCGTGAGTATTAAATGAGATAACATATATCCGCCCTCAGTCAGCATCCCCCGAAGAAACATAAGTAATAGGGTGTGGGCTGGGGGGAGCAAATGTTTTTATTTCAAGGAATTGGCTCACATAATTATGGGAGCTGCTAAGTCCAAAATCTGCAGGGTAGGCTGACAGGCCTTCTCTGGAGCCTGACTGTATGAGGCCCACCTGCATCATGGAAGTCATGGAACATCGCTTGCTTTACGCAAGGCCTCCTGATTTAAATGTTCCTCTCATCTAAAAAGCACCTTCACAGCAACATCCGGCCGTGTTTGATCAAATACCTGGGTACCAAGGCCCAGTCAGGTGGACACATAAAATCAGCCATCACAGTCCACTAAGAACATTTGCTGAGTGAGAGCTGTTACTATTACACAGCTTACATCTGGGGTAAAGACACACAACTACAAAACAGTGTGGTAGGTTCCATGGAACAGATGTTTGGGACACCAGAAATGCAGACAATGGGCATATGTGCAAAGCAAGGATGCCAAGGGGTATCTGAGATGGAATAAAGAATGCTGGAGTTACAGGCTCCTGGACGAGAACACTGTCTGGACACAAGAGAGATCAGAAGGATCCAGTTAACCCCCACCAGACCTGAGCACAGTCAGGTCTCGTGAGAACACCTCCCTTGGATCAGGAGGGTCCCCTGGCTGGTTGAGGTGAAGGTGTGCATGCAAGGAAGCTAAAGGCATCAGAGATAAGGATGGGTGGTCAGAGTCATTATCAACAGGGGGCGAGGTCATGGTCAGGAAAACGGGCTAAGCGTTTAGCCCAGGGGAAAGAACAGAAACCAGATCGAAAGCTCCTCTACCTGGAGAGGGTAGGGTCGGAAACAGAAGAGAATAAGGAGTGAAGACAGGGTAAGAAAGCAGCTCAGAACTCAAGCTGCCAAGGGCAAACTTGTGCCACAACACCATCACCCATCACCCCCACTACATGCATTCATATCTATTGTGAGCTTAGTAGAGTAGCAGGTGGCAACATAAATACCATGTAGAAATGGACAAGCAGAACCGCAGGCCGCTAGAACCAAATGTTGATGTTGGCCATGGTTGGTACAAAAGAACTTTTGACTGGTAAAAGGACTCATTTCTCCAACACAACATGGAGGCCCACAGTCCAGGAGTCAACAACATTGTCATTGCTGTCCTGAGATGCCCTGTATAAAAAAGCCACCTCTCCCAGGGGCCTCAACCCCAAACATCTGAATGTCACAGATGTCCTTATCACTGGACATTTCCTCCAGCCTGGTCTAGCCTCAATAAAATTAAGATGCACTTTTAAGTTACAATTTCCAAATGTCTTCTTAGCTACAAATGGAGTACTCACCTCAGGTAAGATCCCGTGTGCCCAGGATGTTTTGGTGCCAAAGATTTGAACCAAATCCCCAAAGACATTCCTCTTTGAGGAGATTCTCATGGGATTTGAGTGAGTGAAAAACACCTGACAACAAACGGAGACTTGACCGTATCAGTACCTCCATCACTGACAGCAAGAGACACAGAGAGAGGCAGACAGGATTCATCTTGAATGGCAGGGAGCAAAGACAGTGCACAGCCTCAAGTTTCTCCTCGAGAAACATGTGCTAAAAGCCTGTAAAGGGGTGGGGAGGGAAGAGTGACAAGTAGCCAAAATTCTTTGAGTTTGTTTTTCAAAATGGATAAAATTCCCAATGAGCATTGATGTTAGACAAGACCCAGGTTAGTTAAACCCCAAAAGAGGCTAACGCTGCCTAGTTTCCTTGAAGTCTCCTACGTTTTTTACCCTCCTGCAAATTTTAGGTGGTATGTGAATAGTTGAAAGCTGTTTCTGTCTTTTCTCTCTTAACTTCCAATTATACCCCCCGCAGCATCAAATGGAGAGGGAATTATAATCAATTTCTTAAGTAAATTCATGTAAAATAAATTTAGACTCAAAGGATCTGAACAACAAAGCCATTTCATTCAACCAGGAAATCAGATTTTGACAGCCAAGGCTTTTTAAAAAATTGAATCTATTTTCCAGAGAATTTATTCAAGTGCTCACTGCCACCAGGCACCATAACAGAACCATAACCAACCCACTGTTCCCCTGTGGGTCACATTTGTCATTTGAGAACACACTAGATGGATGGGTAAGAAGGGATTTTTTTCCTAGACTGACCACCAAGGAGCTGTAGGCCCTGAAGAAGTCACTTCACCTCTAAGCCTTTGCTTCAGTACTTGTAAAGTGGGGTGTGGTAGTTGATATATTAATGGCCTGATTCTTTACCCCTCTTGTATCCCCACCTTTTGCCAAATAACTTGGTAATCCTCTCCAGTGCTGACTCTAGACTCAGCTATGTGACTCTGGTCAACAGAATACAACAGAAATAAGAGTTCGTTGGTTCCGGGCCTATGCCAAGAGACCTTGAACACTTCCACTTGTTTTCTTAAGCTTCTGCCATCACCAAGGGAAGGACATGCCTGAGCAAGCCCCGTGAAGAGGATGAGGGACAAGTGGAGCACAGCCAAGTGTCCCAACCAAGTTTCTCCAGCCAAGTCAAAGCCACTCCCAGTCCCCAGGAACAAATGCTACTGAGATGCGCAAAGCCACCTAGCTGAGCCATCCATGAGAATAAATAACTCAGAGTAGATTGTTATACAGCAAAAGCTAACCAGTACACGGACAATACCACCTGCCCCACCTATCTTATTACCTTATTAGCATGTTGGCAAAATCAACTGAAATCATGTCTACAAAAGCACTTGAAAGACTGTAAAGTTGCCTCCTAACATGGGTAGAGCCATGGGCTGTACAACCCATTATGTTCTCTTCACGCATCTTGGGGTGGTCTATCCAGGTGGATCTTCCATTCTGAACCTGGTTTTCATAACGTGATGACCCAATTCCTATAGCATGCCTCAAACCAACAAAAATTGGGTGATCTGAAAACTCCCTATCAGCCCATAAAGAACCACATACCCTAAAATCATTCAACCACTTCAAACTATTGCTTAAGGTTCTTTGGTGAACTTTGTATTATCAAACTTCCCATCCACCTCAAATAGAAAGCTTCCCAAAATACATTTCTATTTTAGCAAATTATGATCAATAGGTGAGACTTGAATAGCTTGATATTTTTCTGCCCTTGTATGAATCACTATACAGAAGTGCAAATTAAACCAAATGATGCAGGTTTATACCAGGTGATAAATTGGATCCCATATTAGCCTGCTTGGGCTGTCATGACAAAATGCCATATAATTGGTGGCTTAAACAATAGAAATTTATTTTCTCACAATTCCAGAAGCTAGAAGTCCAAGAATAAGGTGCCCTGAGGGCTGGTTTCTAGTGAGATCTTTATTCCTGGCTTATATACGGCACCTTCTCACTGTGCCCCCACACGGTCTCTTCTCTGTGCATGCCTGGAGACTGAGACTCCTTCTCTTCCTCTTATAAGGACAACAGCCCTATAGATTAGGGCCTCACCCTTACAACCTCATTTAACCTTACCTGCCTCCTCCAAAGCCCCATCGGGGATCAGGGCTTTAACACACGAACTGGAAGAGCAGGGAGGGGAATCACAATTTAGTCCAAAACGGCTCCCAGAGAAGGACTTGGGCAATACAAGTGTAGACTAGCAAATCCGTATCTTCCTGCCATAGACGAGGCACGTCACTCTCTTGTTTGAATGAATTTTTTAAAACATGCATTTATTTACCAAACACATACGAGTGTCCCTCTGTGCTGAGCCCTGTGCAGGGTGCTAGGGATGCAATGGTGGGCAAATCAGACATGGTGCCACCCTCTCAGAGCTTACATTCTGGTGGAACGGGACTACTCACCACTCAAGTACTGAATGAGGAAGGAGGGGCGGAACTTGTGCGACAATAATCTCACAAAGACAGATCTTTCAAATTCAGAACACGTTCATTTCCCTCCGTTATGCCATTTCACGTGTTCCTCCCAAATTACTCACCAAAATAGCTACCCCAGTCTACCTTCTCATGAGCAGGACACAGAGTTCCGCACATTCAAGTCAATACTTGATATTTTCCAACTTCATAGTTTGTGACAGTTGCATGGATACGTTGGTTTAATTTGCATATCTCTGATTGCTAATGAGATTGAGCATCTCTCCATATGCTTCTAAACATTAGCTTTCCCCTCTGTGAACTCCTTATTTATTCCCTTTGCCCATATTTCTAGTGGTTGCCTGCCTTTTTCTTGTTGATTTACAGTTGCTCCTTTTATACTCGAAAAACTAATGATTCCTTGACCGTGTGTCTTACAAATACCGCCTCCCTGTCTACTAAGGGTGGCTATGGTGCTGGAGCAGATACTTTTTGCCCCTCCCTGAGGGAGGATTACACATGCCTGACCCACTGATAACAAGCTTGGCCACATGACTTTTTGGCCAATAAAACGTGAGCAGAAGTGACATGTGACCTTTTCAAGCAAAAGTTGAAACCACCATGTACTTTACTCTCAGAGAGGGGCCACCATTTTGGCCTGGATTCTGGAATGAAGGAAAACCCATGGAGCAGACCCACAGCCAGCCCACAGCGATCTCAGTAGAAATAAACCTTTGTTACTGTAAGCCACAAGTTTGGTTGTTTGATTTGTTTCGTGTTGGTCGTCATGGTCAAAGAGCTGAACGATTCAAAGACTAACACCAGCAGTGAGCTGCTCCCATAATAATACACAAAATATGTGCCTGGGTCTTATCTTAGGGCAGAGTGGCAGGTGGTGAGAAAACTGACAGTAAAGGCTTTTTATGCAGTGGTGACATGTTTGATAAAACGATCACCTGTGATAACCTAGAAGGCTGAGAGTGCAACTAATGAATTTGTGGTTTTAGCAAAGTGGGAAAGCAGAATATTGGTAACACTGGATATTTGCTAATGGCTGTTCTTGACAAGGCACCATAAGAAAGAAATAAGCTCATAGGAGAAATGGCCATTTTACAAGCAGGATTGAAAGAGCATTTGGAGAGGCCATAAATTCCAGGATTTGCAGGTTAGAAAATGGAACTGTTTCTCATCTCCAACTGGTAAGAGATAAAAGTGAGAAGGCCTTGAGCTACAAAGCCCAGTTAAGACTCATCCTTGGGGCAAAGATGAAACCAAGTAGCCCGGTCAGCCCACTGTTAACTCTAATGGGGCACAAATAGAGAGAGGAGGTCAAGCGTGTGGTGAATGAACTCTTCACCCACCAGAGAAAGAAGTCATACGTGATGCCTAAAACTAATACTTCCATCAATAGCAATATAATCACATTATTTAGAAATATAAAGGTGGGAGCACCTCAGGGGCTCAGTTGGTTAAGCATCTGACTCTTGATTTCACTTCAGGTCATGATCTCATGGCCAAGAGATAGAGTCCCATGTCAGGCTCCACACTTAGCATAGAGCCTGCTTGAGATTCTCTCTCTCCCTCTCCCTTTGCCCCTCCCCTGCTCGCACTTTCTCTCCCTTTCTCCCTCTCTCTCTCAAAATAAATAAATAAACATTTTTTAAAAAAGAAATATAAAGGTGTAACTGCTTTCTATTGCTGTGTAACAAATGCCACAAACTTAGTTGCTCAAAACCACACATACTTACTATCTCCTAACTTCCCTGGGTCAGGAGTCTTGGCACGGGTTAGCTGGGTCCTCTGCTCAGGGTCACATCAGACTAAACCAAGGTGTCAGCCAGGACTGTGATTTCCATCTCAAGCTTGGAATTTTCTCCCAAACTCACTGGCTGTTGTCAGAATTCAGTTTATTTATGGCCGTTGGACCGAGACCCTCAGCTCCCGAAACTATCCACTGTAGATTTCAGATGGACTCATCACACACACACACACACACACATACACACACACACACACAAACAATGTGAGGACATGATATGATAATGACCTTGACTGTAGTAATCATTTCACTGTGTATATGTAGATCAAATCATATTGGATACCTTAAATACACACAAAGATATATAGATAGAAAGCAAAGCAGTATGATTAAAATACAAAACACGGGAAGGTTTATCATTGGACAAAGAGTGTTCGTTGATACCGATAAAAGGCAAAATTCACAAAGAACATGTTAGTATCTGCTACACAGGCAACCATGCCAGGGCTTAGGAGCCTAAAGCAATGACCATTTCTTTAGCTCACTAGCCTGTGGGTCGGCAACTTGGGTTGGGCTCAGTTGGACATCTCTCATGATGGTCTCAGCTGAGCTCGCTCCTGATTTGTGATCAGCCGTGGGGGTCTGCAACCAGGGTCAGCAGACTGTCGGCAGGACGACAGGGGTGACAGTGGAAATGGAGCCACGTGTATCTCCTCATGGTGTGAGTTCCCTGAGCAGCAGCAGAACTGGCCAGAGCGAGCAGGTACTGTTCAGGCCATGCTTCCATCGCCCATGGATGTTTGTGAGCAACTCAGCACCAAAATAAGCCAGACCAGAGCTGTCAGAAATATAAGAAACAAAAAACCCAGCCATAGCTTTATCTTCAGCTCTCAATCCTTATCTGGATATAAAGCAAATAAAGAACTGGGATTCAAATAATATAATGAATAAAGTCAGTATCACATTTTGTTTTCTATAGAAACTATGCATTTTTTTTCAATGTCTTTCGAACATTTACAAAACTGATCACACTTTTAGGCCATAAAAGAACATCTCAGTAAACAAGAAAGAAAGAAAGAAAGAAAAAAGGAAAGGAAGGAAGGAAGGAAGGAAGGAAGGAAGGAAGGAAGGAAAGAAAGCAATGAAAGAAGGAAGGAAGGAAGGAAGGAAGGAAGAAAGGGAAGGAAAGAGAGAAAGAAGGAAGGAAAGAAGGATAGAAAGAAAGAAAAGAAATTATATAGGCAATATCTTCTGGCCAAACACAATAAAACTAAAATTGAAAGAAACTACAAACAAGAAAATTCAGAGACGCCTGGGTGGCTCAGTTGGTTGAGCATCCGACTCTTGATTTCGGCTCAGGTCATAATCGCAGGGTTGTGGGACTGAGCCCAGCATTGGGCTCTGCGCTGAGTGTGGAGCCTGCTTAAGATTCTCTCCGTCTCTCTCTCTCCCTCTGCCCCTCTACCCTACTCCTGCTCTCTCTCGTTCTCTCTCGTGCTCTCTCTCGCTCTCTCTAAAAAACAAACAAACAAACAAACAAACAAAATTCAAACCACATAGAAATTAAAACACTTTCCAAAACAAGTTGTGAGATGTATAATTGCAGGCTATTTAGAAAATAAAAATGATGACAAAAGTATATATCAACAAGTATGGAATGCTTTATATGGATCAGCAAATGTTTTCTGAAAAGGACCACATAGTAAATATTTCAGGCTTTATGAGCCATAGGTTTCTATCACCACGGATAACTCTGTCACAGTAGTGTGAAAACAGCCACACACAGCTCATAAATGAATGGCGGTGCATGTGTTCCAATAATACTTTATTTATAAAAACAGATAGCAAGCTGAATTTGATCCATAGCCTTGGCTTGCTAACCCGCTTCACAGTAATTAAATGTTAAGCACCTAGAAAGAAATTCCTAACTTTACATGTTTTTATTGCTAAATAAGAAGAAATAGAAATCAATGAAATAAGCAATTTGCTCTAGAAGCGGGGAAAACATCAACAATAGCAAAACAGAGGCAGCAAGAGTAAAAAATAATGAAGCCAAAACAGAAATTAATGAAACAGAAGGCAGGAAAACAATAGCATTGATAAATAAATCCAATATTTAAAAAGACCAATAAAATAAACCCAAAACAATGCTAATCAAGAAAAGTGAGGGAAGAACCACAAATATCCATTACTGAGAATTAGATATCATACTCACAGATGTAGAAGATTTTTTTTTTTTTAATTATAAGCAAATACTGTGAACAACTGTATGGTCATAAAAGTTTAACTCTCAGTGAAATGGCTAATCATCTAGACATAGTCTATTTACTAAAACTGACTCTTGCAAGGGGAGCAAATCTGAATAGATCAAGAATAAGAAAAAGGCCAAGGTTATCCAGCATTTGCTAGTGTTGGGTCTTCTTTGGCTAAGTGCTTTCCTTGTATTGTCTCAGTTCATCCGCCCAGCAACCTAGTGACGTAGGTCCTATTATTATGCATGTTTCTTCAGATAAAGACAGAGAAGTTTAAAAAGGTTAAGAAGCTTCTCACACTCTGGTAACTGGAATTGGCACACTCTGACCCCGGTAGTCTATCATTGACCTCACACTGCAGAAGAAACTGAACAATATGTCCAAGAACAGTCCCTAAGGAGACAGGAAGGCAACATGGCTTCCTCACTGGGCAACTTGCTCAATCTCTTGAGCAAGTGACCATTTCTACAGAATTTCAACTGTTTTTCTGGGAGAAAAACGAGAAAAAAAAAAGTTCCATTCTATCGTAAGAAGCTTGAACCACTTAAAATCAAAATGGGACAAGGATAACTAGTAACTAAATCTCACAAGTATAGATGCAGAATCTTTTTATATCTCAAGTCTAGAAATATATTAAAATAATAACATGCCCTGAACACATATGGTTTCTAATAGAAATGTAGAGATGGTTCCCAGCGAGAATTAAATTCTGGACATAATACATTATATTAACAGGTCAAGGGAGGGAAATGATTCTTCGCAACAGATGCAAAATTTAATCTCCTTTCTGGCTTTTTAAAAATTTAGAAAAATAGGAATAGACCAATACAACATGTTAGATGTCTTCTTAATGTCAACAGTAAGCATGGTGTTTACTGCTGAAATGCTAGGGCAGTCTTTCTCAAACTGCTTTATAGAATATCAGCTTCAAAAGTGAGAAATTCTTATTCTACCATTAAAAGAATTCCATATTTCAATAAACCCAGAAACGGATACATGTCATATCCCCATTCTGGAGGGGATATCACCATATACCTGACTGTATTATATCTACAAGGATAGCAAACATAGGGGCACCTGGGTGGCTCAGTCAGTTAAGCATCCAACTCTGGATTTCGGCTCAGGTCATGATCTCATGGTTGGACTCTGCACTGACAGCATGGAACCCACTTGGGATTCTCTCTCTCTGCCCCTCCTTACCTCAAAACAAATAAATAGCCATTTTTAAAAAGAATAGCAAAAGTAGCAAATAAATTCTGGGGGAAAAAAAGACACAAAAGCACATTATAAATATTCAGTATTAAAATATTACGGTAATAATAACTGAAGGAACAGACATAAAAAAAAAAATCTTCCAAAAGAGTAAATATAGGATCCTAGTATATGATAAACTATACCATTTCAAAACATGAAACAAAGGTCAGAATATTCAATAAAAGATAGTAGAACAACTAGAAAAAATATGTATCAGACCTCGAGCTCATATATTACAAAAATGTAGGGGCGCCTGGGTGGCTCAGTCGGTTAAGCGTCCGACTTCAGCCCGGGTCACGATCTCGCGGTCCGTGAGTTCGAGCCCCGCGTCGGGCTCTGGGCTGATGGCTCAGAGCCTGGAGCCTGCTTCCGATTCTGTGTCTCCCTCTCTCTCTACCCCTGCCCCATTCATGCTCTGTCTCTCTCTGTCTCAAAAATAAACGTTAAAAAAAAAAACTAAAAAAAAATGTAAATGTGGCATGGTTTCGTTATATACCAAGAATGAAATCATAAAGATGGCTTCAGGAAACAAAGCTGGACTTCAAGTGTGAGCATGGCTACTTAAGCGTACATCTCTCTCCTTGCCCCCTAGATTATACCAGCCACCAGAAGCGTGTGTCTCGCCAACACAACTGAGAAATTTCATTCTCAGTGAGACTTTAAGTATAATTGGTGGACTTGAAGATGTATGCGAAGACTGAGAAATTCAGTTGAAATTGAGCAGAAACTACCTGGGAAGAAGTAAAAAGAAAAGGGCCCAGAAATGCTGCTGAATGCACCCCCTGAAGGGGAAGGGCTGCCACTTTATTATAACAGGTGTATCCCTTAACAACAACAGTGACTGTGAATGACAGGAGGGGGCAGAGGCGGAGGCAAAAGGTCTCCTTGATCTGAAAGAAACAGCAGAAGAGCCTACATTAAGAATCACACTAGAGGCCCCTGGGTGGCTCAGTCGGTTGAGCCTCCAACTTCGGCTCAGGTCATGATCTCCTGGTTCATGGGTTTGAGCCCTACGTCGGGCTCTGTGCTGACAGCTCGGAGCCTGGAGCCTGCTTTGGATTCTGTGTCTCCCTCTCTCTCTGCCCCTCCCCTGCTCATGCTCTGTCTCTCTCTGTCTCAGAAATAAATGAAAACATTAAAAAAATTTTTTTAATTTAATAAAAAATGTAAAAATAATAAAATAAAAGAATGACACTAAAAGCCGTATCTGCAAGAAGTCTGCCTCTGGAAAGCTATCTTAGTCCCCATGCTCCCTGTCCCTAAACAGGAAACTCTTACAGACTGGCTAAGGAGAATATGATCACTCTGTGATGAGTGATAAAAAGGGAATTAGCATTAATACAAAGATGATCTAGGAAATAATAGTGAACAGAGCAACAAAACACATCAATGATGAAGACCACTCATAGAAAAACGTTGCCACAGAGCAGATAAAAATTTGAACTGAGTATTTCACTGCAAATTTAAAAATATTCAGGGTGGCCGTTATCTCTATAAAGGATGATGAGAAACACAGGAAAGATACAATTTATTTAACAGAAAGAAATAAGACATGAGCTGGCATACTCCAAGAAAGAATCAATGAATAAATATTGGAAGGAGCAAAAATGCGTCTAGATACTCTGGAAGCTCACAAAGAAACAGAGGTAAGAAGAAGAAGAAGAAGAAAAATGAGCATTATAAAACAAAATTAAAGAAAGGATTTTTTTCTTAGGAAAAAAAAGCTAGCTCTGGAAGACAGGTAAAGGAGATTCAACTCCTACATCATCGGAATCCCTGAAGAAGCACAGAGCAATGTAACAAAACAAACATTTAATGACACGGTTCATGAAATTTTTCATGAAATAAAAAAAAGAATGCCATTGGTACAGTTGAAAGATTATACCGTGTACCAGACAAAAAGTTGACCCAGAATGGTTAACACCACAACTTAATCACAGTAAAGTTTCTGGATTTAAAAAAAAAAAGAAAAAAATTTCTAGACAAAGAAGTCAGTCTGGCTTTAGATTTTATCCACCATTAATCACCAAAAGATAATGGAGCGGCATCCAAGAGGTACTCATGGGAAAAGTATGACCCGTCCTTCAAGTATAAAGAGTACTTTTTTCTGTAGTTGCAAGAAGTTAGGAAACACTGTTATCATGAGTCCTTGAGAAAACTATAAGAAGGCAAATATCAGCCAACCAGAAGATGATTAGGAAAACCACAGGGAAAGAAAGATGCTAGTGGTAAGCAATAGATATGCTTAAAATGTATTTTTTAATGTATTTATTTATTTTGAGGGGGGGGGGCAGAGAGAGAGGGAGACAGAGAGAATCCCTAGCAGGCTCCACGCTGTCAGCACAGAGCCCGATGCAGGCTCAAACTCTCCGAACCATGAGATCATGCCCTGACTGAAACCAAGAGTGAGACGCTCAACCGAGAGAGCCACCCAGGTACCCCAACGGTGGATGTTTAATTGAAAAATGAAACCAAGACAAATGTGTGGACGAGAGTCACAGAGCAGAAGTAAATGCTACCTGCCGTGACAATGTAGAAATGTTGCGATGACAAAATTCGGCAGAAAAAGGGAGTATGAAGGCAAAAGACAGAGTAAGTTGGTCAGTTGCCTCGTTTGTAAGAACTGAAAACTGAAAAGCAACGAAAGTCATTAATAGCTGACAAATCACGTTAGAAGTATAAACATAACTACCTTACAAGGATACGTACTAATGCAGATGGGTTTTATTGACAAAAAGTGGGTGTACGGGAGGGAGAAGGAAGCTGTCGCACAGGGATTTTTACCGTTACTTTACTGAGGAGAACATATACTGTATAAAAAATAGAGGACCAGGGGTGTTCATTTTAAATGAAATTATAGAAGCAGCCACTAGGATCATAATAACGCGAACCTTCCTAGACTTCAGAAAGGTTTTCAAAGACAAGAGACCACCTGGTAAATGACTTTATACAAAAGCATAAAAATTGAAATCATAACGTAAAATAATATGGAAAACTAAAAATGGATCCCATCTACCATTAATAGAGGTAAATGAGCTCAACTCAGCTCTGATGGAAGGGTGGGAAGAGGGAAAGCACTAAAAGGAAGAGATCGGAGGCCAAGGCAAACCCAAGCACAAGCTATACACAAGAGCCACGGCCGAACCGACATGTTTCATAAAGATTTCTCAGTCTTTACAAACAAAGGTTTTTAAAATTCAAGCACAAACACAAAAGAGCAAGGGTTGTGATCTTAATACACTCAAGACAGACTACAGACCACAAAGCATTAAACAAAAAAGACAGAAATGAGCACTCTATTAAGTTAAATGCTATAATCGCGTAATAAAGATAACAGCTCTGTATCTCTGTGCACCTCCCTCTGTCCTTGATGCATAAAGTAGATAAAAAAATAAATTATATATGGCCTAAGTAGTATAATTAATAAGTAGGTCTGGTTTACATGTACAGAAATACACCCATGCATACATTCGCACGCACCCTAAAAACAAAGAAAATATCTTCAGCTTAAGTGCCCATGAAAGTATAAAAAAAAACAAAACAACAAAAAACTGGACTCAGTTAGGAGCCAAAAAGAAAATCTCCGGAAAGTAAAAACAGGGCAGAAAACTTCCTATGATCACAATGCAATAAAACTAGAAACTGAAAATCAAATTAAAACACAAAAGACCCATCCCCCTGGGACAGGGGCAAAGGCTCTTACATTTTCCTTGAGTCAAAGAAAACGGACAAACAAAAACATAATTTCTAGAAACTGTAATGAAATGGCCACAGTAAGAATCCATAGGAGAGAGCTAAGAAAAGCTCAGCCAAAAACACTTCAGTTCTATTGACCAAAAAGAGAAGAAAAACAAAGAATGAAGAGAAAATGAATGAAGCACCCAACACAGAACATTGAGAGGGCACAAAGGAAAGTCAAGGAAACCTACAGGAACTGTTATTAAAGAAAAAGGCAGAAACTAGACAGTTAGAAGACAGAAAAACAGTAGAAAACATAAATCTGAAAGCAAATTTTGCTCAGACAAGAGTTTCTTTTGGCTGCGGGACTTTTTATTGGATTGAATGCCCGCTCAGTGTTAAATGGCCACACAGCACAGTGGGAGGTGGGGAGAGAATGTCACCCAAAGGAACAGGGCTGTTTAGGGAAGTAAAGAACCAGGATGGGCCAGGGGGACAAAAAGAGGGCTGAACTGCTTTGTATAATAAAGTGAGGGGAACTTCGCAAGGACCCTCAGAGGAGAACCGTGTTCTTGCCTGTCGGAAAATGTCTCTAAGTGTCCCTCAAACTTGATGGATAGTTTTGGCATAGAATTCTAGTGTATTCTAGTATGAAGTCACTTTGCCCCAGGATTCTCAAGGTACTGCCCTATTTGTCTTCATATCCTGCAATGAGCACTTAGGAAAAAAAAAAGAAGAGGAGGAAAAAGCAGATCAATATGTGCTAAAATGGATAGTTCTCCAAGGCACAATGTTGAATGAAAACTGCAAGTCTTGGAGTAATTTATAAGGTGTGATAAGTTTTAGATCAGAAGAATCTGGAAAGGGATCTCCCAGGGGCTCCCTTGGGGGAAAGGGGAGGGCACTGGAATTGTGGGGGTCTGGTCAAGGCAGGCAGCAGTCACTGTGCACTGACAGTGTGTTTTTCAGTTTATCTTATAAACACAGTTGCCCCACAAATCCAACAGAAGTGTGAACAAAAATAAGAAAATAATGTTCTAGAGCTCTTACAACCCACACTAATCCAAAAAAGCTTGAACCAGAATTTCCTCCCATCAAGCGCTCAGTAAGTACAGAATCCTAGGCTCCTACATCTTAACCATTTTCATCACTTTTCCATTTACCCTTTCAATATAACTGGAGCTTATTCAGTTGTATGATATGACTTGATGTCTTACAATGATATTTTTTCCTATTTCCTTACCAAGGGTTCCCACACCGTCACGGAACATTCCTTCTCTTCCCTCCTGATGTAAAGTGCCTCGCGGAGGCATGTAGCAAGTTGAAAGACATCAGTATAGAACTCAGGTTTCCTAATTCCCAGCCTGGTGCTTATTCCACTACATCACTGAGTCGATTTTAGATTACTTTTGGTTTAGACCTGGCCTTTTTTCTCAATTTTTTAAAATACAGTTGGCACACCATGTTATATTCGTTTCAGGGCTACAACACAGTGATCTGACAACTCCTGGGCCACAAGCGTAGCCACCATCCGTCACCACACAACGCTACCACGATACCGTTGACTATAATTCCTACGCTGTACCTCTCGTCCCCATGCCCTTTTCTCAATTTTTAAAACGTCTCACATTCCTAACATTCCATTTTATTCTTGAATTGGACTAGTTAGATTTTTGCCCTCTGTTATGGAAGATGTCTTCCCAGGATTTGGACAAGGGGTGCAGAGCGATGCTTGGGTTCATTCATTGATTCATTCAGCAAACAGTTCTTGAGCCCCAACCATGTTCTAAATACTCTTGCCAACGCTGGGGATCTCAGGAGATGAGGGCAAGGAGTTGCCTCCTTCTTTTTCATTTTGCCTTTTATTTGATTTCAAGCTCTGTAGCCTCTCCCTCAGTCTTTGCCATTTAACTATTCACTCCATCTACCCCATGGCCTCGATTCTACCAACTAGCTGCTGATGATGATTCCTGCTCCTTGGTCTAGGATGAACGGTAGTTTTGATACTCAGCGACTTTCCATTGATCCCCTCACTTCCTCAATAAGCTGCTGTTACCCAGGACTCACAATGACCAAAGCCCACTCCGTGATGGGAATGCATTTCATTTTGTACAAGTGAGGCGACGGGACGCTGGCATCTTGCCACCCATCCCTTCCTACCTCTACCTCCACTAAAAACAAAAGGGGTTAGTTATTTTAAATTTTTGTTTTATGTTTATTTATTTTTGAGACAGAGAGAGACAGAGCATGAACGGGGGAGGGTCAGAGAGAGGGAGACACAGAATCTGAAACAGGCTCCAGGCTCTGAGCTGTCAGCACAGAGCCCAACGCGGGGCTCGAACTCACTGACCACGAGATCATGACCTGAGCTGAAGTCGGCCGCTCAACCGACTGAGCCACCCAGGCGCCCCAAGGGGTTAGTTATTAAGACCTATTGTGCACTTTCCAGAGAAGTATTGTCTGTAGCCTAGATAACAGTGCAAGGGGCACTTTGAAACCTTTTCCAGTTAGTTCTGATTTATTATACAAGCTCCAGGCCTCCCATGGAACTCTCTGCGGTGTTCTGGATCTATAAACCAAAGAACAGATATTACATCCAACCACAGGAATCGTCTCGTCAACTGTGGTGAGTGTAGCCTGGACAACATTCTTCATTTAATAAGCCATTTAGATGTAGTAAGTGGCTGCAGCAAAAAGGAGGCACTTTCCATTGTGGGTTGACTCTTGTTTGGATGAACTGAACTCAATGGAAATTAAAGCCATAGGGTACATTGTGCTTGGATCCATGACAAACCTAAGAAATTAGCATGGGGGTTCCTGGCTGGCTCAGTCGGGAGAGCATGCAACTCTTGGTCTTGGGGTCTTGAGTTTGGGCCCCACGTCCAGGGTAAAGTTGACTATGAATGATCAGCATCTAGAGTCGTATACAGCCATTACACCTCTTTGAGCAAGAGGGAATCATTTATTCCCTTAAGACTCTGCCTGTGTGAATTACTGCCTTGCTAACACAGATACCGGCTGACACGAAGGTGCAGATTTTCTTTTTTATTATTTTTTTTTTAATTTTAGAGTGAGAGAGCGCGTGCGCACGAGCAGGAGAGAGAGGCAGCGGGGGAGAGAGAGAGAAAATCGCAAGCAGGCGCCGAGCTCCGCGCAGAGCCTGATGTGGGGCTTGATCCCACGACCCTGAGATCATGACCTGAGGTGAAGTCAAGAGGTGGACGCTCAACTGACTGAGTCGCCCGGGTGTCCCAGCCTGTCTTCATGGAGATGATGACTTTGCCCTGAAACAGTCCCCTCGAAGACAGCTTCCGAAGCGGGTGCCATGGCTCAGTGGCATTTGGCAAATAGGTTAAAGGTGGTTGTGGGGCTGGACGTCCTCAGACCCAGAGTATCCAGACCCCACACCCTGACCATGGGCAGCTGCCTCCATTAACCCCATGTATGTTCTCATCTTCTGCACATGCTATGATAAAAAAAAAAGAAAGAAAGAAAGAAAGAAAGAAAGAAAGAAAGAAAGAAAGAAAGAAAGAAAGAAAATGAAGGACTGACTGCCACAGTGTAATATAAGTGAGGAAATTACCGTGTCGATTTTATAGGAAACAGAAATGCTGTTAAGCAAATTGTCAAAGCTTGAGACATTCTCAATATGCAATCAGTTTTCCTATTTTCCTCCTTGCAGTACGTATGCTAATGAAACTCTCCTGCCTTAGCTCGTCAAGGGCCTAGGGCCGCAGTGACAGACCTGCCCCCCATTCGACAGACCATCTTCCCGGCAATCCTGCCCTGCTTCCACAGAGAAAGTCCTTCCCTCCTTCTGGAAGCGTGTCCCCCGCGGCCTGACCACAGGTTTCCAGTGGCACATGTCCCTTCCCTACGGACCCCACCCCCATCTGTGCTGACCGGTCCACGGTGGGCACTTAGCCCGGGATGGGCAGATCCGATGCCTCCAGGCAAATCTGGGCCTGATCCCAGAGGGACAGACACATGAGGAGGGAGGCACGAGCTGTCGGAGGGGGCTCCTTGCGGTGTGATGACATCAAGACGAGAGATGGAGTCGGGGGCTCGCAAAGGAGTGAAGAAAGAAAGTCGGAGACAGTCCGGCTGCACGTCTGACGACATTTTGCTCTTTCCAGTGAGGCTGCCGATGATTTCTTTCTCGTTTTCTAGGCCTTTGCTACTCAGGGGGTGGTCTTCGGAGATGCAGCACCTCCTGGGACCTCATTAGAAATGTAGTCTCAGCCTGGCCCCAGACCCAGGGGACCAGAGGCTGCATTTTAGCAAGACCCCCAGGTGGCTGGTGCACGTTCAAGGTGAGAAGTACCAGCCGAGTCCACTTCAGGTGGGCCTCCCTGTCCCAAGGAAACCCGGCTGATACACCCTGACAGCCTGAGCCTCCGGGTCTTTTAGTAAATGCTGCAGGTGCTCGGACACCTGCCTGGAAACCTAAAACACCCTTCTCCCCAGCCACAGAGGCCTTCTCCCTTCGTGGGACTTGCCTCAGTCAGCTGACAGTGGCCCTTCAATGCAGAGAACAGGCCTGACCAACAGCAAGGACAATGGGGCACCAGGGCAGCGCATTTAAGAGGGCATGCGCTCGGGGGGATCTTTCAATGACCCTGAGAGTTAAGCAGAAGCGAGCACTACTTGGGGTGCCTGGGCGGCTCAGTCAGTCGAGCATCGGACTCTTGGCTGCGGCTCAGCTCACGATCTCGTGGTTTATGGGATGGAGCCCCGCATCGGGCTCCGCACGGACAGTGCAGACCCCACTTGGGATTCTCTCTCTTTCCCTCTCTTTCTGCTCCTCCCCCGCTCACACTCTCGCTCTCTCTCAAAATAAATAAACTTAAAAAAAAAAAAAAAAGCGCTTTTCAATGTCACTGATCATCAAAAAATGCAAACCAAAACCACAACAAGATATGTATGACCTCATGCTAGTCAGAATGGCTAGAATCAAAAAGACAACAAATGACAAGTGCTGGTGAGGATATAGAGAAAACGGAACCCCCATGCACTGGGGGTAAGAATGTAAACTGGTGCATTTACATGTGCAAAGCAGTATGGAGGTTCCTCGAAAAATTAAAAATAAGACCACGATGGGACGCCTGGGTGGCTCAGTCCGTTGAGCGACCGACTTCGGCTCACGTCATGACCTTGCAGTTCGTGAGTTCGAGCCCCGCGTCGGGCTCTGTGCTGACGGCTCAGAGCCTGGAGCCTGCCTTGGATTCTGTGTCTCCCTCTCTCTGCCACTTCCCCGCTCATGCTCTGTCTCTCTGTCTCTCAAAAATGAATAAACGTTAAAACAAATTTTTTTTTTAAATAAGACCACCATATGACCCAATAATTCCACTACTGGGTACTTACCCAAAGAAAGCAAAAACACTAATTTGAAAAGATATATGCACCATTATGTTTATTGCAGCATTATTTACAATAGCCAAAATATGGAACCAACCCAAGTGTCCACCAATAGACAAATGGATAAAGAACATATGGTATATACATACCATGGAATATTACTCAGCTATAACAAAGAATGAAATCTTGCCATTTGCAACAACATGGATGGAGCTAGAGAGTGAAAAAAGTCAGACAGAAAAGACAAAAACCGTATGATCTCACTCATGTGTGGAATTTAAGAAACAAAACAAATAAACAAACAAACAAACAAAAAAACCCCAGAGAAACAAAAAAACAGACTCTTAAATACAGAGAACAAACTGATGGTCGCCAGAGGGGAGGTGGTGGGGGAGAGGTGGGACGGATAAAGGGGATTAAGAGTACACTTATCCTGTTGTGTGCTGGGTAATGTATAGATTGTTGAATCACTAGATTGTACACTTGAAACTAATATAACACTATATGCTAATCATACAAAAATTTTGTTTATTTATTTTTGAGAGAGAGAGAGAGACAGAGCTTGGGTGGGGGAAGGGCAGAGAGAGAGGGAGACACAGAATCCGAAGCAGGCTCCAGGCTCTGAGCTGTCAGCACAGCACCCAACGAGGGGCTCAAACCCACAAACTGGGAGATCATGACCTGAGCTGAAGTCAGATGCTTAACCGGCTGAGCCACCCAGGCACACCCCCCCCGCTTTTTTTTTTTAATTTAAAAAGTAGGCACCTTGTATATTGCTGGTGGGAACATAAAATGGTGCAGCAGCCACTGAGGGAAAAGTTAACCATAAAATTATCATATGACCCAGCCATTCCACTTCTAAGTATATACCCCCCAAGTTGAAAACCGGTACTAAAATAAATGTATGTAGGTACACGCATATTCACGGCAATGCCATCACTATAGCCACAAGGTGAACAAAGCTCAAATGTCCTTCGGCAGATGAATGGATAAACAGAACGGGGCATCGCCATAGAATGACGAGTATCCAGCCGTAAACAGGAATGGAGTGCTGCTACCTGTTACAACATGGATGGACCTCAAAAACATGCTACATGGAAGAAGCTTGAACCGAAAGGTTTTATGATTGCACTCATAGGAAATTCTAGAACAGGTAAATCCACAGAGAAGGAAAGCCGACTGGTGGATGCTGGGGGGGGGGGGGGGGCGGGTAGGAGGGGCCACAGAGCCACAGCTTACTGTCAGGCTTTCCTTTTGGGGATTGAAAATGTTTTGGAACTATATGGAGGTGAGGGTTGAACGGCACAGTGAATGTCCTAAATGCCACTGAATTGTTCGCTTTAAAATGGTTAATTCTGTTATGTGAATTTCACGTCAATTTTTAAAAGAAAAAAAGAAAAGAAAAGAACTATATAAAAAAAATAACAAAATTAAACGAGGCACCCGGCCCTGAGCATAACATCCATCAAATGGTAACAATCACACGTGAGACACAAGCAGAGCCCAGCCCTACGGATCTCCAGTCCCTTCCTCTACACCTCGATACCTCCCCTTGACTGCAGAAGCTTTGCAGAGTTTGATTTCTGCAAAATATGACATTGCACGTGCATGTTGCCATTGCTACACTCCTAATCACTTCCATGAGGCTAATAGATGTAGGAAATCTGTCCTCCAAGAAAGAGCCAGGAAGGAAATACAGAGGTAAAATACACCAGGACGCTGGCTTCCACACAGAGGACGTCCAGTGCGTGTTTAACAACAACAACAACAACAACAACAACAACAACAAAAACCGGCAGCAAAATCTACTCACGGTCAAATATTCAGACAGAGGCCAGTGGAAAGCAGAGAGAGTTTGCTGAGGTTTGGCAGCATAAACCAAGGCCAGACTGACGAGATCATGAGAACTACCGTTCGCCATTTCTGAACCACTGACATTTCCAACCTGCTCTCCAATCGTTTATGTACCGCTGGAAACTGGACACCACAGCGAGTGATTTGGTATTTTGGGGTGGCAAACGAAGGCACACAAAGGTCATCAGGACCTGGTGAAGCGGCAGGTCACGAATTAGGACTCGGGGCTCTGAGCTGCAAGGCCCTGGCCCCGTCGGCCTCTCACCGGCCGGGGCTGTCTGGGGGGCGGTGCTGTCTGCAGCTCGCAGAGCTGGTCCCGCCACTGAAGCCAGGAGAAGAAGCTGGCCAAGTGGATCTCTCCTTTCCCCCATCTGCAGGCTTCCCCCTCCCCTGACCCATCCTGCCAACTCATACTAAGACGGCAATTCGTGATCTCCCCTCCTCCAAACGCAGAGAATGCCCGGCTCACTCCCACACCCCATCCTCCGTGCCCTTCATTCATGTCTGCACATCCAGACCTGCCTCGCCCTGAAGGCAGGGAACCCCCACGGCATCTCTCATGTGACTCACAGACCATTGGAGACTCAGCTCCCGTGAGCCCTCAGATGACAGAAAGACATAATGAGCCACCATGTCTGAAATCGGCCCGACAGTTCAACGGCTTCAAACACCAAACTCACCTGTGCGTACAAACTGGGGCCAAGCCGAGAGACCCTGGGCCACCCGAGAAGATAAAGAAGTTTCTGGTCCTTCAAATGGCCCCCAAATGGCTAGACGTCTTCTTCTTCCAAGAGGGCATAGGATTTTCTAGGGCTGCAAATCAACTGGCTACCAACTGAGTAGCTTAAGACAACTGCCGCTTCTTCTCTCACAGTCCTGGAGGCCAGAAACCCAAAGCTAAGATGTCAGCAGGATCGTGTCCCCACCAGAGGCTCTGGAAAGAATCCTTCTTTGCCCCTTCTAGCATCTGCTGGTGTGCCAGCAACCCTCAGTGCCCTTGACTTACAGATGCGTCCCTCCAGCCTCTGCTTCCCTAGCCACGTGGCCCTCCTGCGTGTCCAAGTCTCGGTTTTCTCCTCTTACACGGACACCAGCCATCGGGTTGGGGCCCACCTTACTCTAGCATGACCTCACTGCAACTAATTACATCTGCAAACGCTCTTTCCAAAGGTCACCTTCTGAGGCTCCAGGTGGGCAGGACGCTGGTGGGGACACTATTCAACCCAGCACAGAAGAGAAAGAAAGTAAAGGGTGGGGAAAAAAACAGATTTGGAATTGGGATTGACGGAGGGGGGAGTCTGCTCTCCATACCTTCGTCTGCTAAGCCGGTAAGAGCCCCCGAGGAGGGCTCCCCTGAAATCCCAAGTGACGTCTCGGCCTTTGCTGTACGTTTCCTCCTCCTCCCCCCCTCCCCACACCTCCCCCCACCCTGCTGTTGGCCAGGGATCAGTAGCTGCCTGGGGTGGCCAGGTTCCTTCTCCATCCTGAAGGGATTCCTCAGCCCCTGCCTTCCTCACCTAAGTGTTCAATTTGCAGAGATGGATATTAAATCAGATTTTCTCCTGCTCCATTGCATTCTGATGATTTTGAGCTACTGGGATTTGCAATTTGAAAGAAAATATTTTGATACAGAAATGCCCACAGGACAGCTTCTAGGATGAGCTGCATTAAAGGCCACTTGAAGCGTTCTGGGAAGCTGCGGAATGTGAGTCTACATACAGACACGCCACTTAAAACCACGAGTTGACTTCCTAGTTGGCCCAAAGGGAGATGTCGTTATAGGGAAGAGTTTTAGTCCGAAGTTTGGTTAAAATAAAAGGCGCCAAAAGAAAGAAGTCCTTTCAATATCCGTACTGCATCCCATTGACTCAGCATGGCTCACTTTGATGCAAAACTTACAAAACCACTCAGCTTACGGTATTTTTTTAGCAGCACAGATGGACTAAGGCATACTATTTAAAAACATAATTTATTGTTAATAGACTCCTCCTCATTTTGGGTTTGCTCCATGGGCCCTCATGGTTAGATTCAGGTTATGCCAAGCCAGGACAGAAAACTCCAGGAACGACGCTCTGTCCTTCTCAGGGCTTCATAGCTGGAAGCCCAGGACACCCAACATCTCCTCAGTGGTGACGTTGCTTTTTGTCACCTGGTCAAGGTGGTGCCATTTTCTCCCTTGGGTAGTTATTCTTCTTCCCCTTGTAATTACAACCAGTCTGCAGGGCGGCACTGTAGGACCACACAGATACCTTGCTCTTGGAGGCTTTCCCCTTGGGTTAGGACCCATTGATGACTTTTGCCTGAACCAATCTTTAATGGGTGTAAGATGATAATTTTCCAACTCCAGCACGCCCCCCACCTTTATCTTGGTACTCTTCATTCTACTGCAAGCCTTAGTGCTCCCATGTGCCAGAGGAGAGAGACAAACCCACACTAGTTCAGGGGCCCAGCGCATCAAGGACGTTTCTAGGACTTCAATGGGCAGGAGACTTCCTCTGCAATGAGAAGCAAGCGGTCGCCCTTACACTGCCCACCATGAAAAACCTCAGACTTAGAAGGCAAGATAAACCACATTTAAAATGCTTCTCTAGCCATATAACCCAGAAAGCAATCCTGTCAACCCAGAAGGTGCCGGCTACGAACACCGCCTACAGCAAGGAAGGGCTGCACAGCGGACTGAGACAGCAGCGAGCACTGCCCTGGCCTTGGACCTTGTGACTACTTGACCCACTGACACTGGAAGTGTTTGCAGCACAGGGATGGTGTGTGAAGCCTCTGAGCGGCTCCAACAGGGGATTCACAGCACAGACACTTGGGGTACAGGAGTAAGGAGCTGCCTCCCTCCGTCAGCAACCATCTCCACTGGGCAAGCATCTCCTTTCCGACCTGGCCCTGGGAGAAACAGGAAGCCTGACCATGAGACACAGGCACAACGTGAACAGAACTGGGTAGCTTCTCATCTACCAGCCCATCATGAAGATGCACAACTGAATGTGCACAAAAGCATTTCATTATAAAATGGAAATGGTACATGGAGAGCAGTTGCGAGCAGGTGTGGGACAGATAAGGACTGCAAAGGAGGTGGTTCAGACCCCCAAGCTGCTGGCTCTGACCGCTTTATCCCCTCCGTCACCCCATACTATGGAAGGTGGAAAGAGTACGATCCTACCTCCGAGGAGACCTCCTAGGAGTCTATTTTGGCCTCTTCATGCCGATGAGTCACTAGAGTAGGGGTCCAGTAGAAAAGGAGAGGGGTGGTTTCAAAAAGGACTTTGAAGCCTGGAGGATTATGTTGGGATACCTCTCTTTTCTTCCTTGCCCCCCATTCCTGGTCAGCATGAAACCGCAGAAAAGTCACCAAGATCTCATATCCCACAAGAACGAAGGTGTGGTCACCTCACCAAGTGAAGAATCCATCCAGTACAGGGAACTAAAGAATGGGTGGTGGGAAAAGATGACTCTCCAGGCTCCCTGAGCAGCCACCAAGTTGGGAATTGTAGCAGCTGGGTTTCCAGTCCTAGAGTGGGATCGCATGGTCACCTGTATACCCAGGAAAAGGACCGCTAACCTGGGGAGCAGCTCTGAAAGATGCTGGATGAGAAACCTCCCTCTAGATAGAACCTCAGGGGATACATCTGGTTTTCATGTAGAAGGACAAATAGTTGAAGATGTAAATATACCCTGACTGACCAGCAGGGCCCAATGAGGTGGCCAGCTAGTGAGGGGCTCTGAGAGAACAAACTTGAAAACCTGATGGTAACGAGGTCAGGGAAAGCTGTGTGGACAGACTCCTGAGGATGCAAACTCATTTGTGTGCCATGTAAATGCCCACCAGAGCACAGCCATAGTGGAAGAGGCACTCTGTAACAGGTGGCCAGGAAGACCTGGGCATGGGGCCAGGATGGATACCACACATGGACTCAACAGCCCAATAGCATGGCTGCCCTCACCAAGATAAATGTGGCCACCATCACTGCTTAGTGCCCAACCTTCAACAGCAGAGGACAACACTGAGATTTCCCTACAGAACCATTCCCAGGGGGACCCACTGGCTCCCTGGTGGCAGGCTCATGACATTGGACTCCTCCCTTTACAGAGGGGACAGTGTCTTGTCCTCACAGGGTAACGCATCTTCCATGTGTGACTTTCTTTTTTCCCTGCCCTCAGCACTTCTGTCAGCTTCACCATTAGTGGATTTACAGAATGTCAGAATGCCTGAACCAGCACCCTGGTATCCACATAACATCAACTAAGGGACATTTTCAATAAGGGAAGTGATTCAGTGGTCTCATGCTTATAGAATCCTCTGAGTTTAGCACATGCCTATTGCCCAGAAGCAGTTGGCTTGACAGAATGATGGAACGGTGCGCTAAAAGCCCAATTACGGTACCAGCTGGAAGCAAACATCTATAAGGTTATAGGGTACAATGTCTGCCTTAAAGTTTAAGGACTGAACCAGTGATCCACATATGGTGTGATCTTCCCCCATGGCCAGGAACACAGGCCAGGGAGATGAGGAGTGGAGATGGGAGCGGCCCCTCTTATTATTTTAGCTGGTAACACACAAGAAGTTCTGTTCCCACGCCAGTAACTTTCGGTCATGAGCAGAACCACGACCAAAGCAGAAAACAGTCATGGATCAACAGGAAGCTGAGACCTCCTAGGAGTCTATTTTGGCCTCTTCATGCCGATGAGTCACTAGAGTAGGGGTCCAGTAGAAAAGGAGAGGGTTTCAAAAAGGACTTTGAAGCCTGGAGGATTCGTTGGGATACCTCTCTTTTCTTCCTTGCCCCCACTCCTGGTCAGCATGAAACCGCAGAAGTCACCAGGATCTCATATCCCACAAGAACGAAGGTGTGGTCACCTCACCAGGTAAAGAATCCATCCAGTACAGGGAACTAAAGAATGGGTGGTGGGAAAAGATGACTCTCCAGGCTCCCTGAGCAGCCACCAAGTTGGGAATTGTAGCAGCTGGGTTTCCAGTCCTAGTTTTTAATGACTGCCCCATTTCTATTTTCCTTATGTGAAGCACACAGACTTGGCTAACGATGCAAGTTTCACATGGAAATATGAGCAAATCAACATCACCGTCACCTTGCATGAGAGTAGCTGGTGGGACTTCATACCTTCCCTCTCCTGGGCATGTGGGCTCCTCAACCAGAAGGAGAGGAAGGGACGCTGGGGCCAGATCTTTCCATTTGCTCTTCTGGGTCTGTCTCCACCCTTCTCCACCCTGGTCTGTGCCCCAGGATGCTGGGCTGATTATACTCTATATCAGGTTCCTGGAGAAGTCTGGCTTCCAGTTGGGTTCAGCCCATGAGAGTCCCAGGAGGAGGAAGGAGAGAGTGACTCAAGGTGTTTATTCTCTGGTTCCTCACCGAGGACACCCTCGGTGTCCTCTGTGGTAAGTCCCACAGAATGTCATCGTTCCTCTCAAGGTGGCTTGCTACAACTGTAATCCCTCCTTCTGGGTCTCGATAAGATCTCCTTCCCTCATCCTCGAATGGCAATCGTTCCTCTGTTGTAAGCCCTGGTCCCTGAATTATGCCATGGTTCCCCCAAAACCTGCCATGACTTTGTAACAAGTCCCCTGTAATTAAAACCTCAATTTATCCTAACAGAAGACACCATTTGTTACTCCTGGGGACTCTAACCAATACAGAGAGTTTAAATATTGTGCCCTGTATCATGCATGTGGGTAAGGACAGGCAATGACTTGAGACCTGCTCCTGCAGCCCAGTAAGTAGTGCCAATGGTTCCTGCCCCAGCAACATGGCCCACCCAGGAGATGGTCCCACATAAGCCACAGCTGCTGCCTCCAGCTGCATGTCCCTGTGTCCAGGCTTCTCCCTGGTTGCTGGAGAGCTCACACAGAGCACAGGGAAGGGGAGGAGCTGCTCAGGGGACATTCCAACACAATACCCCCCAACAGGAATGGGAACAGGAGACACGTGCCCAGCGTCATCATCCCGAGGGGTTCGGACACACAGCCTCCCAGAGAACCCACGTGGGGCTCGGCTCTAGCTGCCTACAAGGCTGCCCTGCTCCCTAACACGCCCTCCATCAGCTTTCCCACTTGCCATCTCCGGTCACCACTGCCATTAACAAACCCCTGCAAACTAAGTAGTAAAACACATTTTCCGGTGCACAACTATCAGAATGGCACCAGTCGGGAACAGACGACACCAAATGCTGGTGAGGGCGTGGAGCAACAGGAACGCTCATTCACTGCCGGTGGGAATGCAACATGGTGCAGCGTTTTGAAAGACAGCTGGGCGGCTTCTTCTAAGAGTAAACATATTTCTACCGTGAGATCTAGCGACCACACACCTTGGTATTTACCTACCCCAAGGAACAGAAAACTTCTGTCTCCACAAAGACCTCAACCTGGATGTTTATAGCAGCTTTGAAGCGATCACAAAGGCCACCCAGAGCCCAGCGGAGGAACATAGATTCACCTCTTGATGCAAGAGCCTGGGCAGTGGGAGATGTTGTGGGGGCCCATCTGTGGAAAATATCATCTGCCCTAAGACCTCCTCACATTTCTGGTCTCCTCTCCGCCATCCGTCTCAGGCTCTGGGAAGCCTTAAAATCACGTGACTTGATTTACACAAAGTAACGTATTGTTCCCTCTGACCCTCCTGGCCATGCCCTGGGAAACTTCCTCTTTCACACCGGAATATTGTCCTAAATAGTCAGCCCTATTTCGCAGCAAACAGGTGTGCTCCAAGCTAGGTCTTATCATGAAATACCTAGCCAAAAAATATCTTCCAGAAGATGGATTGGGTGCTACTCGGGCATAGAGAATTTGTTTCATCGTAATTTATGGAAGCCACATTTGCAAAGCTGTATTAATACTTTGCCCATGGAGGGGGGGGCAAAAATATTTAGTGAGTGAATGGATAAATAAATGAATGAATCAAATATGGACTATCAGCCAAGATGTGGAAATAACCTCATTACTTGGAACTGAGTGTTTTAATGTTATTCATTAAAATAGATTCTGTCTGTATTTGTGATATATGTGCGCTTAAAATTCATGGAGAAAATGAGCATTTTAATTACAAAATGCTGAAATCATTAATAATTCAAAGATCATTATTCAGCATCCCTTTCTAAGCAACCAAGCCCTTACAGACAAATCAAACCAATGCAAGGGCACAGGCAAAGGGCAGATGCAAGGGAAGGAGGAACGGGCAGAGCAATCCCCTCACCCCCACCTGTGGGCCCAGACGAGTTGAACCCAACCTACCAGAATGCATGAGGCCCAGGAATACTGTGGGAGACAGACTCCCACAGAGGGACTATGACTCCTAGCTGATCTCAGCCTCTGCTGGGAGACCACGGCCCCATCCACGCCCCCAGCCCCCCAGCCCCCCACCACCCCGATCAAGACTGCCCCCCCTGCTGCCCCAGGGCAGCCTACACTCTCCACTTGGATTCCTTCTTCTGCTGTGACTCCCCACCAGGAAGGCACCTCTCGATTCCCACCCACTAAAGGGTCCCACCTCGAGGACCGAGTCAAACGCCACACCACCAGGAAGCAAAAGGAACTCCATCACCCAGCCCAATATTAGCCGCACGTCCCCTGGGCCCCCCCTGCTCGCTGCACTGTCTCCACTCCATTCTCTCGCCTCTAAAGAACCACGAAAACCAACATTCAGGATGTGCTTACTTGATGGGTTTTCTCCTCGCCAGCTCCATTTCATCCAGTCAGCAGCCCCTGAGCCACCGGGGCTGTGACTGTCCTCATTTTACAGAACTGAGGCCAGGAAATGAGTGAGTTGCTTGAGGCCACCCACCAGGTCCGTGTGACAACCAATCACCAGGGTCACCTGGGCCACGCGGGGAGGTCTTGGTGGCGCCCCCATGTGAGGGTTCGTGTTCAGCGTCTGGTGAACCTTTGCCCATTACAGAGGTGTGCAGATTATATTCCTTTAAATAGCACAATAGGTAATGAAATGAGAGACCACGAATAATTCTGTCACCTCGCAGAGATTTATGAGTAAAGAAGGCAAGGTGCTTCCAACCGCTGTCAAGTAGAAAGAGGTTAGTTACACTGCACGTGCACCAAAACCATAAGGTCTCCAAATCAGCTTGACTTTTTTTTTTTTTAAGACAACTGGTAAGTATTCTTCTATCGTACAAATACTTGTGAAAACACAGACACTCCATCTGTCCCTTCAAAGTAAAAGTAACATTTAATATGAGTTTGCAAGAGAGTAATGTTACACAGAGAGCTTCTGAACGCAGACACACGGAAATGTTTTCAGTATTACATGACTTCGCTGCCCAAAACAAGACATGTCCTCTATTAAATTCTCATAACTGCACACTTAAAACAGAATTTTCTAATCCGTTTAAAAGACTCCAAATGAGTATTTTCAGTGGATTTGGATTCCATATGTTTTAAATTGCATAACTGGTGGGTGGGATTTGGAAAATGAGTTTCATCAAAGTCACGAACCCAATTTCTGAAAGTTAGTGTAAAATGGGATTTTTATGAATCTTTGCCAAACTTATCCATTAACATCTCAAACATGACTTTTCCTTCTTCATATGATTAAGTGATAAAAAGGCAGTCTTCAAGAACAAATGAAGATAGATTAACAAAGCTGGCTTTACTGTGTATTAAATACAAATATGCCGGGGTGCCTGGCTGGCTCAGCCGGGGAAGCGTGCAACTCTTGATCTCGAGATGGGGAGTTCGAGCCCCACAGTGGGTGTAGAGATTACTTAAAAACAAAATCTTTAAAATAAATAAATAAATAAGTACAAATAGGCCGAGATCAAATTTTGAAAAAGTCACTGACACATTTGCAGAAGTTAAGGCTTAAAAACAAAAACTTCGATGTTAGTATTTGAAACTGCAAAAGCCACTGGTGTGTTTTCTCTTTTTCTTCGTGCTGTATTAATGGAATTCTTCTAGTACGAATCCATAACTTTTTCCCTTTTTACTGTAATTGTTTTTCATTTTCTATTTTTAAAAAATTTTACTAGCAGATTAGATAGACAAAGTTCAATAAAAGAAAAATTTCGAAAAAAAACCAACAACTGAGTTGCATGGTCCAGTAGACGCAACCATATGGACCTATATGTATTTGTGAGGCACTACCCTCAGCTAAGACGGCATTAAAACCCATATGAAAATAAGCTACACTTAGAACTGAGTCATCAGATCACTAAATCACAACAGATTAAACAAGATTTGTTAACAAAGCGTGTTTGATCATATTCCTATTATTAATTTTTTTTTAATTTGTTAATGTTTATTTTGAGGGAGAGACAGAGTGTGAGTGGGGCAGGGGCAGAGAGAGAGGGAGACACAGAATCCGAAGCAGGTTCCAGGCTCTGAGCTGTCAGCACAGAGCCCGTTATGGGGCTCTAACTCATGAGCAAGATCATGACCTGAGCTGAAGTCGGACGCTCAACCGACTGGGCCACCCAGGTGCCCCTATTATTAAAATTTCTTCATGTATTTTAATAAGGGCAGAAAGAAAGGTACAGACAATTTCAGGATCATTCATAAATACAGAAGCTATTTTTAAATACTTCATATTTTCTCTTTAGTTCATTTTTTATTTTTATGTTCATGTATTTTGTGTGCTGCAGTGTCACTGCCCTCCAGCCAAAAGCCATCTGCAGCTGAACAAGTTGTAATTATTACTCATCGTGCTAAGGGAGACCACACTCCGTGGGGAATTCGGGAGGGGGAAGGGACTTCAGAGAGAAGGTGCTAGCAAGAACCCACTGCCGGACTTGGACTTTGATGTGGTGATTTGCATGACGATGCAAAGGAGGGGTTCGCTCTAGATCAGATGCTGTCGGAAAGAGGGGCAAGTCTATGATCAGGCATCTCCATCCATCTTATCTGGGGGAGGACCGCCAATTAAAGTTGTCATTGGTGGGGTGCCTGGGTCGAAGTGTCCGACTTCGGCCCAGGTCATGATCTCATGGTTCGTGAGTTTGAGCCCCGCATCGGGCTCTGTGCTGACAGCTCGGAGCCTGGAGCCTGCTTCGGATTCTGTGTCCCCCTCTCTCTCTGCCTGCCCTCTGCTCGCGCTCTCTCTCTTTCTCAAAATAATAAATAAACGTTAAAAAAAATTAAAGTTGTAACTGGTAAAACAGCAGTCACTCATCTTGGCTGAAGGGGTGGGTGGCACAGTGGTCATGTTTTTATCTGTGCTTAGACAAAATTATGAAGGGACTTGCTGAGTCTCATGTTTTCACAGCCTCAGAGGACCCCTGTCTGAGGCTGGGGTTCTGTGAGATTGTGTATGCTCTACAGGAGAGTAGCAGGCCCGGCTGTGAGCGGCAGGCCCCTTCTGGAAGCCTGGGCTGCTCTTTCCAACTATAACATGATTTTACAAAAAACAACTTTATTGAGATATAATGTACATACCATGAAGTTCATCATTCACGGTGTACAAGTCCACGGTTTTTACTTTACTTGCAGAAATGTTACACGTAAACGTGCAACGGTTTCATTTCCCCAAGAGGAACCTGTACCCTATCAGCAGCCACTCACCATCCCCTCGCGCCCCAGCCCATGGCAACCACTTGAAATCTGCCAATTCTGGACATTTCGTACGCATGGTTCGGACAGTCGATTTTAGGTGTCGACTTGGCCAGGCCATGGTACCCAGATGTTATTCTAGATGTTTCTGTGAAGGTAGTTTTTAGGAGGGAGTAACTTTTAACCCAGTAGACTTTGAGTAAAGCAGATTGCCCTCCATAATGTGGGTGGGCCCCATCCAACCAGTTAAAGGCCTTAATGGAAAAAAGACTGATCTCCCCTGAGCAAGAAAAACCTTCCCTGGGAAGATGGCCTTTGGACGTGAACTGCAACTCTTTCCCAGATCTCAAGCCCACCATGCCGATTTTGGACTTGCCGAGATTCCACCACCACGCGCACAAAATCCTTACAATAAATAAATTTTCAGATACACACACACTCTCTCCTACACCCGCGCACACACACCCACAACACACACCCACTCACACTGGTTCCGTCCGCCTGGAGAACCCTGACAAACACCAGAGTGTCACAGAAAATGTGAGTCTTTGTGACTGGCTCCTTTCACCCAGCATATCTGTGGGACTTTTCACTTAATCCTCAAACGCCGTCATGAAAGAAGTATCTATGTCAGCGGTAAAGTGGAGCGGAGTCTCCTATCCAGAATGATTGCAGCGAGAGGAGGCGCAGACACAATCCAGACTCCACGTCTGCCATTTTGACACTCCGGATGCACCGTTCTGATGCTGGTAAACCCTTCCCTTCCCCAGTTTCTGCGAACTCGCTGGAGACGTCCCCTCTCCCAGGAAGCCTTCCTGGGCCTGCCCTCCGCTCTGCACCAGAGTCTCTCCATCACATCCCTCTGCTCTGCTTTTAATGGGCTGTGAACTCCAACAGCTTCTTGCCAAGACTGAAAGCATTAATGCTACGGGCTGTGTCTTATCCAGCACCAAATCCCCATCCCTCGGCTCAGTGCACTGTCCACAGAACGTTCCATTAAGACTCGTGGAAAGGCTGGGAGGAGCCTCGCCTTAGAGCACACCTGTTCTCCGTACCCAAGGGAGGGCAGCACGGCTCCTAGCCCCTTCGCCCCGCCAGAAACTCTGCCTGGCTGCATCGATGGGCTTCCGCAGCACAGCGACCTCACCTACAACCAGCAGCCAGATCGGGGACTGCCTCTCAGCATCTTATTTTCTGTCAAGTAAAATGAGTTTTAAGTACACAGCCTTCCACGTGTCCAACTTCTGACTGACGGGCCGGCTAGGAGCTGCTGCCTCCTGCTTTCTCTCAGCATGAAGGGGGAGCCAAGGCCTTCCCGAATTTTCCCTCTGGCAGCTTGTTTGCCCTCTCCACCTAATTTCCTCTATTCCTGTCCTGTCACGGCATCCCCTTCTCCACCGCCCACCTCCCCCCCAAACACACACACCGAGGGCCCACACTTGCTTGGAGTGTTTCTTAATAAAACTTTCAGAGTTCCTATAGGGTAAATTGGCAATTTCCTTTTGAACCAAAATCCATTATGTGTCATGAACGTGGCTCCGGCAGCCAGTAAACAGGGGGAGTTTTTCAGTAGTAGCCAGAAATGAACCCAACCTTCCCTCACTTTTATATATTATCCGTGACAGGCACTTACAGAATCACAGAAGGGGGCCCCACGCTGGCATTCTTTTATTTCGGGCCTGACTTCCAGCTCGTCCCTTGGGCGGATCGCAGTCAGCCTCCTGGTGCCATTTGTTCAGTCTCCAACAGATCCATGGAGAGCAGCCCAGGGTGCAAGCCCGGGGCCAGCAGCTGGCTGCGGAAGACAGTGGGACGTGGTCCTCCCCACCCCCAGGCTCTCCGCCCGCCAGGGGACAGGCCGCAGCTGCGACAGCTGAGCATCACGATGCTGGCTGGAAGGACCCGACGCCATTCATTCGAAATCACAGAAGCAGTTTCTAATCTGAAGACTCCATACCGATGTGGGCTGAACTGCGTCCTTTAAGCAAGATATGTTCGGGGCGCCTGGGTGGCTCAGTTGGTTAAGCATTCGGCTCTTGATTGCGGCTCAGGTCGTGATCTCACTGTTTGTGAGATGGCACCTGCCCCACATCAGGCTCTGTGCCGTCAACGTGGAGCCTGCTTGGGATCCTGTCTCCCTTCCCCTGCTTACGTGTGTGTGCGTGCACTTGCCCTCTCTCTCTCTCTCTCAAAATAAATACATGAACACTTCTTGTGTTAAAAATTTAAATAAATGCATTCAAGTCCTAAGCCCCGGGGACCTGTGAGTGCGACTTGATTTGAAAAATACGGTCCCTTCAGTCAGAGAAAGACAAATATCATCTGATTTCACTCGTGTGAGGAATTTAAGATACAAAACAGATGAACATAAGAAAAGGGAAGCAAAAATAATATAAAAACACGGAGGGGGAACAAAACAGAAGAGACTCTTAAATACAGAGAACCAGCTGAGGGTTGCCGGAGGGGTCGTGGTTGGGGGGGGACGGGCTAAGTGGAGGGCACCGCTGGGACGAACACTGGGTGTTACGGGGATGAATCGCTAGAATCTACTCCTGAACACATTATCGCACTTGTATGCTAACTAACCTGGATGTAAATTTAAAATAAATAACTATTAAAAATAAACATTAAAAGTAATTAAATAAACAAATAAATAAAAAGGAAGAAAGAAAGAAAATAAGGCCCTTACGGGTGATTAAGTTAAAATGAGGTCATTGGGGTGGGCCCCGATCCGGTGCGACTGAGTCCCTAAGGGGAACTTGGGACGCACACGTGGATACGCACAGAGGGAAGACGACACGAAGGCCAGTGACGACGCAGGCAGAGGTTGGCGCGGTAAGCCAGCGACGCCGAGCGTGGCCGGCCGCCGCCAGAAGCTGGACGAGGCGAGGAAGGATGCTCCCCGGAGTCCCGGCAGGACCCTGGCCCTGCCCGCACCGTGATCTGGGACTTCGGGCCTCTGGAACCGTGCGGCTTTCTGTTTGGTGAGCCCCACCACCCAGCCTGGGGTACTTTGCCACGACAGCCCTGGGAGACTAACACCTCCATCTCTAGGCGCAAAAGCTGTGACCGTTTCTTCCTCAGTAACTGCCAGGCGCCGTCTACTCATCAAGGAGACCTTCCCGAGTCACGAGACGCATCACGTGTAAGAACGCGGACGAAAATGTCAGTGCCGAGTGCCATACGGAGGGTTATCACGGACTGTGCCCCTGGCTGCCCTGCGCGGTCAGGGACCGTGTGCCACCCACCTACCTACTCTGGGGTCCCCGTCAGCATCACGGCAAACTGACCAAAACACTGCCACCTGCCTGTCCTTCTGCACTGATAAGGATGGCAAGCAGGTCTGCTGTCACAGACCAAATGTTCGTGTGCCCCCCCCCCCCAGATTCATATGTTGAAGCCCCAACCCCGGTGTGGCTGTCCTGGAGACGGAGGTCCTCTGAGGAAGTAATTAAGGTTAAATGAGGTCATAAGGGCGGGGCCCGATCGGACAGGATCAGTGTCCTTATGAGAGAAGACTGTGCTGTTTGCTGCTTCTCTCTCCCCACACGCACGCTCACAGAGGAAGGGCCATGGGAGGACACAGTGAGGAGGCCTGCAAGCCAGGAACCGAATCCACCGGAACCCAGGTTTTGGACGTACAGCCGTCCAGTCGGTATTTTGTCACGGATCCCAAGCTAACACACCCATCCGTCTGCAACTCTCCCAGGCAGGCCTGAGTGAGTCTAGAGCAGCATCTTTATCGAGAAACCACTTCTTCAGCTCCATGCACCCAGGATCTAAAGCAAAGTATGGGAGAGGGGGAGTCAAAATGCAGACTCCCCAGCCTCCCAGGAGGTTCCGATTCGGTGGGTCTGGAAGACAGGTGGTCTGTCCGTAGTTAACCAGTCTCCTACCCAGGTGATTCTGAGGAAGGGTTCTCCCCAGCGCACTTCAGCTAATGGCAGGAGTGAGAAAAACGATCCCAGGAAGGAAATCCATGGAATGTGGAGATTCGCTGCTCTCAGCCAGAGAGGGTGGCCTCCCGCCCCCACCATGTCCAAGAAGCCCCAGGAGATCACCAAGGAACAGAGAATCTTCCGTGTTTTCTTCCACCATCCCCAGCCGGGGGCTGTCACACTGCGATCACAAGAAGGCTGCTGCACCCCCGGCATCATGCCTGTTTTCCAAGCAGGAAGAAGGAATGCCCTGTCACAGGAATTCTGCCTGCTGCTTTGAGCGTGTGACCCTCATCACCTGGCCAACCCTAGTTGCAAAGGATGCTGGGAAACCAAATGTTTTTATGTGAGTGAATTGCCAACCCCAATGAATTTGAGAGTTGTTCTTTTTTTTTATTTTGAGAGAGAGAGAAAGAGAGAGCACAAGCAGGGGAGGGGCAGAGAGAGAGGAAAAGAGAGGATGCCAAGCAGGCTCCACGCTGTCAGCACAGAGCCTGGTGTAGGGCTCGATCTCACAAACCATGACATCGTGACCTGAGCCAAAATCAAGACTCGGATGCTTAACGACTGAGCCACCCAGGCACCCCAGAATTGGGAGTTTTTTAAGTAAATAAGAAAGGAGAGTAGCTATGCTCCTGGCATGGTGGCCACAGGTCCATATTAGGGTACACGGCAGATTTTGCTGCTACTATGATTGGGGTCATTGTTTCCTACTGTAATTTTTAATTATTTATTGTTAGCGTAAGAAAAATCACTTTACATGTTTAACTTACAATCAGCACGCTCACTAATGTATTGACTCTAATCGTTTATCAGATGATTCATTAGTGTTTCAAATTTACCAATTATAACATCTGAACATACTAACAGTTTTGTTTCTTCCTTTCCAGTTTGTATTTCTTTTCTTGGAATTTGGCTAAGATATATGAAAGAGCAGCAGTGACTTGACTTTAATTTTGTTTTATCATTAAAAATAGTGGCTTCTACAGTTTTCTGCAATATATTCTTTATCAGTTCAGGGGGTCCCCCTTCGATCCTAGGGGACCCTAGGTGTTCATATGGTGAATGAATACGGAGGTGGGGGTGGGTAGCATCTATTGTGAAAATCATGGCCTTTTTTTCTTCATTTAATTTAACACAGTTAACCACACTGATAAATATTCTTTGCTGAACCAACCCTACTGGCTCAAGATGCATTACTCCATTAATAAACTGTAGGATTCAATTTGCTAATATTTTCATTATGGTTTTTGCATCTATATTCATAAGTGTAATGGGTCTTTGGCTTTCTTCTTATTCTTTCCTTGTGCAATAGGGTTTTGACTAAGGGCTTTTACTAAGCTCATAAAGAGGGTTGGTTAGCTTTCCGTATTTTCCTTCACTCTGGAGCACTTTCTCCAGGTCTCTGGTTACTTGTTATCCGAATATTTTGTAGCACTCACCTGTCAAACATTATAGACTCTTGCCTCTTGCTTACTGATCTTTGTCTATCATTTCCATTTATTTTACGATTGTTTCTCTATTCGTGTTTTGGGGTCAAACTTGATTGTTCAAATTATCTTAAGAAGTTTTCAATACCTGCTACTTTTTAAGTGTATTAGTATAAAAACATTCAATTCTTTCAGGGGCGCCTGGGTGGCTCAGTTGGTTAAGCGTCCGACTTTGGCTCAGATTATGATCTCAACAGTTCATGAGTTCCAGCCCCACATCGGGCTCTACGCTGACCGTACAGAGCCTGCTCGGGATTCTCTCTCCCTCTCTCTCTGCCCCTTCCCTGCTCATGCTCTCTCTCTCTCTCAAATAAATAAACTTAAAAAAAATATTAGGGCACCTGGGTGGCTCAGTCGGTTGAGCGTTCAACTCTTGATTTCAGCTCAGATCATGATCTCGAGGTTTCTGAATTCAAGCCCCACGTAGGCCTCCATGCTGACAGTGTAGAGCTTGTTTGGAATTCTCTGTCTCTCTCTTCCCCTCACCCACACGGCCATGCTTTCTCTCTCTCTCTCTCTGTCTCAAAGTGAATAAATAAATAGAAAGTAATATTCAATTCTTTTATAGTTTTTAAGGGTCAAATACATCCAAAGATCTTTTCAGTTTCCTTATGATATTTATTTATGTACGCTTACTTTCTCTTATTGATTAAAATTGCCAAAAGTTTGTCAATTTTGCTAATCATTTCAAAGAACTTGGTTTTGATTAACTCTGGTGGACTTTCTGGCTTTTTGCTCCTTTCCTTCCTTCTACTTTCTTTAGATTTGTTTTCTTGTTCCCTTTTATAGTTTCTCAAGCTGAAAGCTTAGCTAATTTCTTTTCAATCTTTCTTGTTTTCTAATAAATGTACTTCTGGCTGCAAATTCCCCTGTGAGGACCCCCTAAGCTTTATCTCACAACTTTATGTGAAGAACCTTTACAAGTCATTTGGCTTTCGGTACTTCAACTCCCATTTTGATTTTCTCATTAAAACGTGAATTATTTACAAGGTATTTTTTAATCTCCCAGCGCATGCGGGGAACGTTCTGCCTATCCTTTTGTTGGCAGTTACTGTCTTTGTTACACTGCCCCCAGAGAATAGGATTCGATGACTCTAACCTCAGAAAACTGCATATCGTTCTTTGTTGACTATGACGTGGTTAATTTTTGCGAACCTCCCTATGTGTTCACAAAGATTGAGTACACTCAGTTGGATGTAGAGTTAAATTCTTCAAATCCTTGATGTTCTTATGAGTGACTCTTTTACTTGATCTGTGCATTTTTGAGAATTTGGTTGGTCTCTGTGGCTGCCGTAACAAATTACCACACACGCAGTGGCTTAAACCAACAGGAATTTTCTCTCTCACAGTCCCAGAAGCCAGAAGACCAAAATCAGGGTGTCAGCAAGGCCGCGCTCCCCCTAACACCCCGAGAGCCATTCATCCGGCACCTCCTCTGGCACCCGGCACCCATCCCTCACTGGAGGCCACATCACCCCACTCACCCCTCCACCTGGCTCCACACCACCTGCTCCATGGACACTAGTCTCCCTCTGCTTCTCTCACGTAAGGACACTTGTGACGTAGGGCCCACCTGATGATCCAGGATGACCTCACCTCACGGCTCCTGACGTAATTACATCTGCAGAGACTTTTTCCTAATAAAGAAATACTTAGACTCCAGGGACTAGAACACGAACATATTTGCAGGGCCACCATTCTGCCTGCTACACAGGAGGGCTGGGGTAAAATCTCCATCATCCTGGGTTTGTCAATTTCTCCCAATCCAAGGACATTGTACTCTACACATCACAAAGCTGTGGCGGTCATCGTACACAGCGTCAAAACTATGATATCTCCTTGGCGCGTTTTCACCTTTATTAACACGAAATGTCTGTCTCCATCCCTCTTAATACCTTTCATCTTGAGTTCTGGTAATCTGTATGAATATTGCTACGTTATCTTCTTAAATTAATTTGAAAACTTGCAGAGTCATTTTGTTCGATTCTGTTTCATTTTGATATCATCACAACCGATAAATCTGGGCTTATCTCTGCCATTGTGACGTACTTTTCTTCCTCGCCCTCTTTCTCTAGGTTTCGCTTGACCCTACCTTCCCCGGCTCTGACCTCCATTCACTCCTCTGCACAGCTGAAACCACAGCTGTGGGTGTTTTCAAGTTCAATTACGATTTCCAGGTAGGTTTAGGTTATATGAAGAAAGCTGCAAATCTCCCCAAAGTGCACATATCATGCTTCCCTCGAATATGAGTTCTGAGAGCGACGTGAGTGACCAGTTACATTCCCATATTGCCAAAGCCACCGTTATTTCCGGCCCCGGCAAGAAAACTGCTTGCTCATTAAACTATTCCAAGGGAACTCGCTGTTTTCAAATGCATCCAGTCACACTGCCCTTCGGTGGGGAAAATGATAATAATGATAATAATGGGTTTTGAAGTATCCTGCAGACACAACCAAGGAACGCACATTAAGGGTAAGCTGTGAAAGGTGCTCAGTGTCAAGGGCAGCAAACAAAAGCCACAGAAGCCCCGTCATTTGAAAGTGTCATGCACTGTACTTTTGTTAAGCAAGCTGTGGCAGAGCTGACTTTGAAAAGGACAGAGTTACATAAGGGGACCAGTGTGCTCAGAGGGAGCACAACCACGGAGCAAAGTGCATTTCTTCGCCACCCAGAGCGTATTTTTGGCTCAATTCACCTGCAGCTGCTGAGCTAGTAAAATCGGAGAAAAGAAGGAACACAGTGAATAAAGAAGACAGAAATGAAAGAAGAGAGTGCAGCCAAGAGAACCTCCAGATAAGGCAGAGGCATTAGAGAGAAAAGGAATTTATAACCCAGAGAATACACTCAGCCGGGGCTTTCTCACATTTCCACTGTCTGTGTTAAACGCATCCGGGTTCAAATAAAAGAATGCTCTGTCCCAGTCATTATTCATGTTTCCTTTAAAGGCAGAAATTCCAGCATAGGCAATTTCGGTGGGAACTGAACTATTTATTTACCGGAGTCTTGCTTACGACCGTTGTATCCAGGCGAGCACAAAAAGAGCCAGCACACGCAGAAAGCGGGGCTGGCGTCCTCTCTCCCGCGAGTCCAAGGAGGTCTCTGCCTGACCCAGGATGAGTGCCGGTTATAAAATCTCGGCAAGGCCAAGGGCGGAGGCAATACCGCCTGGCGAGGGAAGCCATAAACCAGACAGAAAGACGGCCTCCGCCCCGCACTTTCCCAGAACATATTTGCAGGTCTGGGGTTTAAATCACTCCGTGAACCAGTTTCCGGATCTGTAAACAGGTGACACAGAAGCCACAAATTCAGAGCTGCTGGGAGGAAAAAACCCGTGAGGTAATGAGACAAAGCAGCCGTAGGGAGCGCTGGGGAGGCGCACCACATCCCTCAGCCAGAGACCGGGCACCCGCCGCTCTGCCCAATGGGAATAAGCAAGGGCCTCGGGGGCCGGAGGAGAGCGAGGCTCCAGGCCCTGCCTGTCACCCCGGCTCCCTGAATGGCCGGGGCAGGACCTTTCTCAAGATGGTTATCTCCAGCCAGGAGGCCAAGGCCGAGCTCACCCGTGCCTTCTGTGCACTGGGGAGCAGGACAGGTGCTTCTCGCAATGGAGCGTCCATCTGACCCCAGGCACCTTCAGAGGAGGACAGAGAGGAGCCGGGTCAGGGCTGCTCGCTGCCTCTGTCTTCAGTGGGACCAAGGAGCTAAAGCCACACGCTGCTGCTCTCTCCGGTGCGTCCCAGGTAGGTCCTTGCAGCACCTTCTCCAGACTTCTATGGGAGACAAGGCCGTGTCTGGTGTCTTCTAGTCTTTCCACACGTCCACACCCTCCTTCGCCCACCCCTCTCCCCGCCCGGAAGTCAGGGACCACGTGTGATCCCCTGCTGCCCCATCTCCTCTGTGCTACCCCTCCGGCTCTGCCTTGCCAGGGAAGCCACCCGCCCACCCCTGACTCCAGGGCTGCACCATCCGCCTCCTTCCAGGGGGACTCACTGTCCTGGGCCCCAGTGACGGACATCAGTCATTCAAGCCAGCTAAGCATCAACCCCCTTCTCTAGCAGAACCCAGATCTCCTTCCGGGAAATCTCCTCTCCCACTGGCCGCCTCTCTGTGCGCAGCCATGGCGGGACAGTAAACACGGGTGCTGGCGTGTCCCTGGCACAGCCCCTCAGAGCTCTGGGGAAGCTCACAGAAGGGGCCTAGTTCTCACCAACCACACGGGAGGTGAGAGGCCCATCTCCATCCGCTTTGCTATCCCCCCACCCCAGCTGGATGCAGGGGCAGGCAGGCCCCGACTCCCCAGAGGAAGGAGCCCCGACTCCCCAGAGGAAGGAGCCCGGGTCCCTGAGTCACCAGGAAGGCCTTCACTGCGTTGCAAGAAACCAACTGCCACTAGGTCCAGCCATCGAGACTTGGGTGTTTACTTGATACATGAGCTAAAGCTGCCCTGAGAATCTAAGGTCAACAACGAAGACACCAAAAAGACCGCACGCGGAAGGGTGGCTGGTTCTAAAAGAGAGAACTAGTCCAATTTCATGTTCTGCTCTGCTCCGAATGTTCCACAGTGATCCGTCTTCCAGGCCCACTGGGATCTGCATCCAGTCCCCCCGCCCCCAACCTGAAACCTCCCCCTGGTTTTATCTGAAGTTACAAACCCACAACTGCCCTGGAGTCCTGGCTCCTGCAGGGGAAGGCACCTTCCGGCGGCCCCACCCTGACTCTCTCCTGGGCTGCAAGGAGCAGCCACTGGTGCTCCAATGGGCCTGGGAGGGTGGGAGAGCAGCCGGAAGTGTTGGGGGGACCTCCTTGGGGAGGAGACGGGGACAGAGAAGGCCTCCGGGCAGCGACTGTTCGGGATCACCCAGCAGTACTGGTCACTTTCTCCCACCAGGTTTCGTAATCTGAGCGACGCTCAGGCCCACTGCTCTTTGAACGTTCGCTCCACCTGAAGTGCCCACATTCACCCGCAAATTACGAAGCTGGTGCTACCCTTTGGCTGAGCAAAGGAGACCTGTTTGTCCAAGCATTCTTTTTTTTTTTTTATTTCTGCATATTGATTTTGTATCCCACAAGTTTACTGAACTTGTTCATCACTTCTAACAGTTTCTTGGGGGGATGTTAGGGATTTCTATACATAGTGTCACATCATCCACATATAGTGACAGTTTTCTTCTTTGTTTACAATTTGGAGGCCTTTGTTTTCTTTATCTTGACTGATTGCTCTTCAGGTGGTTCTTCTAGAAACATTTACTGAGCACCTACTGTGTGCCAGGGGAGCGCAGATGCCCCAGCCCCAAGGACGGTGAGGCACCCGTGTCCCTCTCTCAGGAGCCGCAGTCCGGCAGTCATGAAGGACACTGGGGAAGGCAGTTACAGCACAGGGAGCGTGAGTTTCATCAAAGTCCCACACAGGGTGGGAAAGGGCTGGGACAGGTGACTACAGCCGGCAGGTGGGACCCCAAAACCCACACGCACAGCCAGTCCTCACCTCATGTTCAAGGTGCCCAGGCTGGCCACCCATCACCCCTCTGCCCTGCCCTGCATGGTGGATTCAGTCAAACAGCGCAGACCCTCCTGTGACTCGACCACATCCTGGGCCAGGGTCTGTGGATGAGGCCTGGAGGCCAGTCCACAGGCAGCCACCTCAGGTCCCCAGGCCAGGGGCACTGCTAAGAATAGCCTCTCCACTTCCTGGGCTGCCCATAGGGCTAAGTCTGGCCAGACCCACTCATTTTTCCAGGCACCCAAAAGGGGTAAGCAATGCCTTCTTGCACAGGAGAGTGTCCTACACAAAGCGAAGCTTCTCAAACCGAGCGTTTACATCTAATCTGCCCCGCTGGGATACTTGCATGAAATTAACAATAATAAATTCCTAGGGAAGTGAAAAGACATACAAAATACATACCTAAATTTTTTATGACTGGCCTCAGTAGACATAAAATTACTCTATCGAATTGCCATAAAAGTTTCTAAACACTCTTTGTTCTGCGCTTCCCTCACTGCAAACAGTAACGAGTCGTTTCTCCACCCTCAGAGTCGTGCGGCCCAGATGCGGTGCCGGCCAGGTCCGTCGTCCCCTCGAGCGTGTGTGGTCCTGCGGCTGCTCTCAGGGTCCAAAGAGCTGAGCGGTTGAGACAAGCATTTCCTACCTGGCCCTTTACAGAAAAATGTTGCCTGCCCTGTCCTAAACTGTCGCAGGGGACACTGTCCGCCCTTCCCAGCACCTCTGGTCTCCGTGAAGCCATGGCTGCTGGCCTCCTTCTCTGTGAGCAGTGAGAACATTACATCAGTCAGGACAACAAGGGAGACCTGGGTGGCTCAGTCGGTGGCACTTCCGACTCTGGATTTCGGTTCAGGTCATGATCCCAGGTTCCTGGGATCAAGCCCCGCCGCGTTGGGTTCTCCCTGGGCTTAAGGTTCTCCCTCCCTCTCTCTCGTGTGAGCTCTCTCTTTCTCCGTCTCTCCACACCTCCCCGCCACTCACACGTGCTCTCTATCTAAAATAAGAAAAAAAAATAGGGGTGCCTGGGTGGCTCAGTCAGTTAAGCATCCGACTTCTGCTCAGGTCATGATCTCATGGTTCATGGGTTCGAGCCCCACATCGGGCTCTGGGCTGACAGCTCAGAGCCTGGAGCCTGCTTCGGATTCTGTGTCTTCCTCTCTCTCTGCCCCTCCCCCACTCATACTCGATCTCTTTCTCTCTCAAAAATAAACATTAAAAAATTGATATAAAAATAATAAAACAATAATAATAACAGTGAGATCACAGGTACTGATTGCATCGGTCTCCTTGGGCTGCTGTAACTAAGTACCACACACCGGGTACAGAAATTTCCTCTCTCCCAGTTCTGGAGGCCAGAAGTCTGCCACACTCCCTCCTCTAGGGGAGGATCCTTCCTGCTCCCCCAGCTTCCTGGGGCTCCCTGTGATCCTCAGCTTCTGGCCACCCCACTCCAAACCCTGCCTTGTCTTCCCAAGGCCGTCTTCTCTGTGTGTCTCTCTTTCCTCTTCTGTCTCTTACAAGGGCACTGGATTTAGGACCTGTCTAGATCACCCAAGATGGTCTCACCTCAAGACCTTCTGCTTAATTACATCTGCAGTGACCCTTTTTCCAAATAAGGGCGAATCCACAGGTTCCTGGGGTTACAACGTGGACATATATTTTGGGGGCCACTATCCAGCCCACTAACTACCCCAAGAGTTTGCTCTGTGCCAGCCGCTGTTCCCATGTTAATCTCAGCCTCACAGTACATTTATGAGGAAGAACTATTGCTGTCTCCAAAGTTAACTAAGGAAAAATGAAGGTTGGTCAGCAGAGATAGCGGGCAGATGTAATCCAACGCATTGCTGGCCCATATGGTACTTTCCTGCAAATTATTAAAAGGGACCCCCTCGAGACTTTCATCAAAAAAAAAAAAAAAATCATCATCATATACCAATCTTTGTTAGACCAAGACATTGACTGCCACCTGCTGGAAAACTTGAGTAAAAAACACAAATCTGCACCGTCTGTGATGTGAGTGGTGACCCCTGGGAATGGGCGCCATCATGCAATGCACAACCTGCACAACTGTACACGGCAGCTCTGTGTTGATGATGAGGCCACATGAGCAACAGGAGCCGGGCCAATCAGAGAAGCAGGATCCAAGGGTCGAGGGGGGCCTCTGGATAGACCGAACACGGTGCTGACATCAGCCTCTGGTATTTTAACCACTGGTGGAGAAGAGAGATGGGGAATGAAGCAAAGGCACAAGCAAACACATCTTTTTCATAGACCTTGTGGTCTGAAAGGCTCCACTCTGGGAGAATGTGCAGCGTGCCTGCCCCTGCACACTGCTCTCTAGCTGTCCCCTAGAGCAGCGCCCACCTTCATGATGCATGCATGAACCCTGAGTCTCAGAAGAAAGAACAACAGAGTCACAAGGAAAACAGAAACTTTAAGGTTGTCTATCTATTGACAAGCCCAGAAGGTAAACTGCCTGAAGGCAGGGGCCACGTCGACATTATACCCTCGTCGCCACTGTGTCACGAATAGAACTTCGGGCACCGTCCGTAGACGCCGACAAGCAGGGCACTGTCCCAAACCCCAGACCTCAGAGACCCGCGCTTTGAAGCACCTTCCTCACCATACTCTGTTCCTCTCCACTGGCCGGGCCTGGCCAAGACTGATGGCGCCAGGCTGGCACTGCGGCCCAGACCCACACGCCCCTTTGTCTCCATGTCTCTATTCACTGCCCCCCATTCACCTTCATGGGGGGCTGACAGGATGCCCCAAGGACTTCTCCGCTATGCTGGACCACGGCTGGGCTCTGGTTCCAGGAGGGCAGCCTGGCCAGCAGGTCACTCCCACGGGGCAGCGCCATGTTGGTTTCAAGGGTTACGGTGACACCAGGCTGCTGGAATGGTGATGATGTGCTAATTTTGGAGAGCCTCACTCATGTCAGACACAAGACGAGTTCAGGGCTCTGAGCTCTCAAAGGGTCACTTATGACCCTTGAACCTGAGCCGAGTGTGCAGGTCTATGAATTGACTCTTAACCATCTGTGCTCCCACCACAGTGCTGCCTCTAGTCCACAGCACCCGGGGGCAGCTGGGATGGTGGCAGGTGTCCTGTACCCTGGCCTGGAGGAGGGTCACACGAACTCCTCTGCAGGCTCCATGCCACATGTCAGGCAGTCCTAAGGGCTGGCTACCCCCATCTCCTCCTGGGGCTTTTCAGACCGTTGCCCCATAACACGTCGAGTTTTCCAATGTTCCCTTCCACCTCCAATCAATGTGGTGACACAGCACTCTTCTGGGTCAGCCTTTTGTTCTGTTTTATTTATTTCCTGTTAAATTAATGTTTTGCAGCACTCTTTGGTTCGCAGCAAGATTGAGTAGAAAGTACAGAGTTCCCAAATACCTCCCCCCCACACACACACACAGAGCTTCCCCTATCAGCAACATCCCTTTAAAAAATTTTTAAGTCTTTCATTAATATTTTTTCATGAAGGAAAAAGAAAAATCAACAGCAAGATACACTTCACAAATGGGTGCAGAAAGTCACGAGAACGGCTGAGCACTTACAATAATTCACACGCACACACATGCACGTGCACCACGGCTGGGGCACACGGATGCTATTTTTACAAACTTGTTAGGTTCTCGGAAATTTGGGATTTGTCAAGGTTCTCAGTTATCCGGGACTACCTAACGGACTGTTTCTGGGAAAAACTCAAGGAGGCTGTCTGCAAAATTTGAGACTGACACTTTCACAGAAGTGACAGTAAATAGAGTGAGAATCTTTGGGAGCTGTACTTTCCTGGGTCGGTGTGAGCCCCGCAGGATGAGGGGCGGATCCTCTGCCCCCACTGGGCCACTCAGCTCACCCCATGGCTGGGTGCCATCAACACTGAGAGATCCCATCCTAAGCATGCGGTAACGGGTGTAAGAAGACTGAGGACATGGGTAGAAGACAGGCTGTTCTTTCTGTCAGCTATACAATTAGTACAGTTACCATGACCAGAAGCAAACTGCCATTCAAGTTTTGCTGCATCCTCCGGGTAAGGTTTGTATCTGGGGTCATCATCGACGAAGCACAATGACCCCCTTGCGAGGATCCCCGGAAGACACCGGTCCTGGACGGCATTATCGACGACAACAGTGTCATGAGTAAGGGCATAGCCAGCCTTCAGGAAATGGACCGGGGGACCGCAGAGGCAAGATAAGCTGTACTGTTTCGATACGAATCGGTTCCAAAGAGCCACGGTGTTATGAGTAACGGGTGGGAGACCTGGAATTTTCGAGGAATGGTGCCTTTGGCAATAAAGATTACCAGGAAGAGACGGTGTGCGGAGGGAAGAAAGAAGCATCGCGTGGACTGACTGGAGAATAAAGAAGTACGTATCTCTTTTCTACCCATTATTCTAAACCTTCATTGATAAATCCATACACCTCAGTGGGCCCATACATTTTACAACACATTTTTCAATCACACTGTTCACATGGACAGGAGCCACAGAAGAATATTTGCCTGGGATCCCACACAATCTAGAGGAGGCCCTGCTAGGCACCACAGTAAATACTGCGTGGATAAGGAAAAGAAATTAATGGGGTCTCTCATGCACTGTTGACTGGGATGCAAACTGGTACAGCCACTGTGGAAAACAGTGCAGGGGGTCCTCCAAAAACTAAAAATAGAATTACCACATGATCTCGTAATTCCACTACTGTGTATTTACCCAAAGAATACAAAAACACTAATTCAAAGGGATACATACACCCTTCTGTTTACTGCAACATTATTTAAATAGCCAAATGATGGAAGCAACCCAAGTGTCCACTCACTGATGAATGGACAAAGAAGATGTGGTGTGTGTACACACACACACACACACACACACACACACACACATACACACACACTGGAATATTACTCAGCCACCAAAAAGAATGAAATCTTGCCATTTGCAGGGACATGGATAGAGTTTTTGAGTATAATGCTAAGTGAAACAAGTCAGTTAGAGAAAGACAAACACCATACAATTCCACTCACGTGTAGAATTTAAGAAACAAATGAACAAAGGAAGAAAGAGAAAGAGACAAACCAGGAAACAGACTCTTAACTGTAGAGAACAAACTGGTGATGCCAGAGGGGAGGCAGGTGGCTCGGGGGATGGGTGAAAGAGGGGATTGGGAGCAAGGAGCGACCGTCTGTATTGAGCACCAGGTGTTACGTATATGGTACACCCGAAACGAATATAACACTGTCTGTTAACTATACTGGAAATAAAATTAAAAACTTAATACATTTTGTTAAAAAGAAATTACTTGCCTCAAACATGACAGCCAGGAGAAGCCAAGAGTGTCCATCAGAAGGAAAAGGCAGGATGAGATAAAAGGAATGAGATTTTTTTAATAATAAAGGATTGACAGTATGCTTTGCATTTAAGAATAGTTATATTGTCCCTACGTCTTACATTTTGGATGGAAAAGAAGAAAATCAGCTCTGTTACTTGTCAGAAAATAAATACATTGAGATTTAAAAAGTATACACACGGCTGGGACATTTTCTTTGCTAATAACATAGCACCAACCTAGCCAACATAACCAACAGAGACATTAATATAGGTTTAAACAAGTGTATCTCCTAGGCAGATACTTAAATTCCTTTAATTTTACATTAGGATATAAAATCACTCATTCTAATGGGTTAGTAAATGCACAGTCCTTCAGAAGCCCCATTGACAAAAACACAACACAGGCAGAGGGAAATATACTGTTATTTCTGCTCTGGCTGTATTTCCATTTCCTAATAACAATAATGAACTTGAAGCATTGTATTTGCATACAGATAGGCCTAGATTCCTGTTACGCGGCGGCTGTACAGTTTAAGCAGGTCGCTGATGTGCACTTCCCAGCCTCAAAACACAATTTAATAACCACTTTATGGAGAGTCGGATTACAGCGATGTGTTTAAGCATTAGGGCTGTGGCTTTTCCAAAAAGCGCTGGCAACAGGGCAAAGTTCTATGCACGTAAAAGTCGATCACAAAGTTCTGAGCTGTTACAGCACACTGACTGTGGTTGGTTCTTCAAGCGCCTTCACATCCCTATCCATGGCATACTGCCACCCATTCCATTTCCTTGACACGATTCATTCCTTCCTTCCTCCCCCCCCGCCCTTGCTCACACGTGTGCGAATGACTGCTGCGGCCGTGCACAGCACTGGGCACGGGTACAAACACGGCAATGCACAGACCCTACCCTCCAGCAGCCCAGAGTCTAATGCCACTGCCCATTTGAACCAAATGTTTGTGAACATGAGGTCAACAAGCAAACATCAGGCTGGGGCACGAGAGGGGGCATCTCCAATAGGTGTAAGAATACAGAGGTGCATTTAAGAAACAAAACAAATGCACAAATACACGACTTCTCCAGGAAATAAGGGCATGGTGGCAGGTGGTGCGGCTCAACTGTAAGACAGGGCAAGGAGCTGAAACGCAAAAGCCAGATGACGACGAACATTCTTTAATGTGAAGCCGAGAGGTTTTGTATTGATGCTGTATTGGTTTCGTTGGTTGGTTGGTTGTTGTTATTGTTTTTGGGGGGTTTTTTTGCACAGGAACAAAGAAAAGAGGTAAAGCAAACAAAACAAAACAAAAAGAACAGAACAGAGGCAAGGAGATCAGCTAGCTAAAAGGCCATCACTGTACTTAGGTATAAACTCCAAGTTCTGAATGAAGTCACTGACAGAACCCAGTGGCTGGCTGTGAGTGACATTTGAGAAGAGGAGTCACCTGGGCGCCTGGGTGGCTCAGTCGGTTGAGCATCAACTTCGGCTCAGGTCATGATCTGGCGGTCTGTGGGTTCGAGCCCCGCGTCGGGCTCTGTGCTGACAGCTCAGAGCCTGGAGCCTGCTTCAGATTCTATACTCACGCTCTCTCGCTCACTTTCTCTCTCTCTCTCAAAAGTAAATAAACGTTTAAAAAATAATAAAAAAAGAAGAGGACTCACCAAGGTCTTGGTGCCCAAATGTGAGCAAAGAGAGAAACAAGTGTCCACAAGGTTTCTACCTTGAGTGCAGAGAAAAGGGAATCACGCCATTTTTTAAAATCCAAGAATGTCAAAGGAAAAACAGAATTGGGGAGCAAGGGGGTCAGAATAATGCTTACTTTACACATAACTTTGGACATCCATTGGCGAGGTCCAAAGGTCAAACTGAGGCAAACCAGGCTGCGGGTGTGGGATGTGCACGGGTCCCAGGAGAGGGGTGGGGAGAACACCGCACTGGACTAGCGGTGTTGCCAGAGGAAGCCAACGCTGAGATTCCCAAAGAGGGAGACCAGGTTAGAGACCTTAAGGAAATCCGGGAGGTAGAGCCAACGAAAGTCAAGTGTTACCGATGGAAGACCAAAGCCAGGAGAACACATCGGGGCCCCAGGCCTTCCCCAAAGGGGATACAAGCCATGTCACAAGTGAAGAGAGGAGGTGCCAGGGCCTAACTCAGGGGGCGGAAGGGTTTGCTTCATTGAATAGGGTGTGAGTGGAAGGAGCTCGACTGACAATGGTCACCTAAAGGGCAAGTGGAAACTTGAGTCTGGAATTCCAGATCAAAGTCAGAGACAGGGGGACGCCTTCAGCAACTGGCACAGTACCTGAGACAAGGCGTGCTGGACACAAGGAGGGATCACCAAGGGAAGGCCAGCTTGGCCACCAGGAAAGCCTTCAGGGAGCACCCACCTTGGAGAATTCTCCGTGGTCTGGCCTGATCCCTAGCTGGGCAGCCCAGAGCCTCGTCTGTGCAGAGTATCAGAGGGTGTGGAGCTGAGAGGCTGACTCTTGCTAACGAGGCAACGATATATGAACTAGACCCAGACCCACCGATTCACAACGTGAAATGCAAATGGTCAGCGTGGCCACTGCATCCTCTATAAGTAAAGGAGACCCTCGGGAGGAGGCTACTGCCTGGTGACAGGGAGGCAGCCCCCAGGAGCTACGTGGTCTCCCGGGATGGTGGGAACCCCCGGCCTCCAGGGCACCCCCATCCTGCCCTCCCACCTGGGGCCCAGTGAGCACCTGTCAAACATTTCCTTTCCCCGTTCCCCTCCCACCAAGGTCTCTTCGCTACCAAATCATGCTCCCTAAATCCTACCCGATCTCCCCAGCTTCACAAATCTTTAGTGCTCCCTGGGGCCAACAGAATGGAGCCCAGAGCTTTCATGAGGCTACCTGCGATTGGCTACGTCCCACCCTTCCAGACTCCCGACCTCCCACACGGTCGCACACGTGATTCACTAGAGAGGGAACGCGACGTGCCTTTGTCTCCCACCTGCTCCGTAGCCCTGGGTCCTCGTTCCTGTGTGCCAGTGATGGAAGTTCACACCAGGTGAGCCCCTCCTCTGCTCCAGGCACTGAGCAAAGTCCTGAGTACCCATCTGTCCAGGTGATCCACATCCAGTGTATGTAGCCAGTGTATGTAGCTCTAGGGAGTGGGTTCCATCATCAGATTCACTGACAGATGGGGAAACAGAGGCTTGAGGAATAAAGAAATTTGCCCAAGGCCAAATAGCTATCAAGCAACGGAGTTAAGCCTGTGAACCCAGCCCAGAGCTTGGAGTCTACACTCTCAAAACATCTACCTTCCCAAGGCACTTACATGGTCCACACTGTAAATGTTTGTTTAGCCCATACGTTTACATTTGTACTATGAAAAAATGTGGATTAGAATCATGAATGCAAGACCTTAAAAAGAAGTGTGTTATTATTTTAAAGACCAAATGCGTTTCTTTATTGTAAAATGAGACCTTCAAGACCGCTTCCCTAATTTTAAAACACTCATTTAATTTGCTCCAGCCACCATCTCTCTGGAGAGGTAAGACTGCATTTCTTTTCAAACGTTCTGTCATTCAAGGCTCCCAGCTGGCTCAGTCAGTAGAGGATAGTACTCCTGATCTCAGGGTTGTAAGTTCGAGCCCCACGCTGGATGCAGAGATCAAACACTGTGTCATTCAGACTGTTTCTCCTTCAAATCCTCAAATTAGTGTGAATTGATGAGGCTTTATTATAAAAAGCAATCTTCGGCAGAGATGCAGCTCCTACGGGAGTTAAGCACCTCTATCCCAGGGTTTGTCTTCCTGAGTGCAGAAGGTGGCTCTATCACAAAATTTCTGGGTGATTTTAGGCAAGTCCATTAACCTCTCTGACCCACATTTCTACATCTATCAAACGGGGGCGATCTTCATAGCCCATCCACCCTCCAATGGTGAGGTACCCAGATATCTGGGTAGAAGGTGGCACAGAATAAACTTTCAATAAATACCAGCCATTACGATTCGACACTGCGTCCTAAAGACACTAGCAGAATATTGTATTCATAGGGACGTCTGGTCGCTCAATCGGCTAAGCGTCCGACTCTTGATTTCAGCTCAGGTCATGACTCAGCGTTTGTGAGTTCAAGCCCCACATCGGGCTTTGCACTCACAGTGCAGAGCCCCCTTGAGATTCTCTCTCTCCTCTCTCTGCCCCTCTGCCGCCCGCAAGCGTGCATCCTTTCTCTCTCGAAATAAGTAAACTTTTTTTTTAAAAAGACAGTATTTTATTTGTATTTAAAAATGAGACGTAAGCTGTCTTTGTTTCAATTCTATTTAAGAAATTTAAGGGGCACCCGGATGGCTCAGTAGGTTAAGCCTCTGAATCTTGGTCTCAGCTTAGGTCTTGACCTCGGGGTCATGAATTCAAGCCCTGTGTTGGGTTCTGTGCTGGGTTTGGAGCCTACTTTAAAAAAAAATGTTTTTGGGGGGCGCCTGGGCAGCTCAGTCGGTTAAGTGTCCGACTTCGGCTCAGGTCACCATCTTGTGGTTCGTGAGTTGGAGCCCCGCGTCCGGCTCTGTGCTGACAGCTCGGAGCCTGGAGCCTGCTTCAGATTCTGTGTCTCCCTCTCTCTCTGTTCCTCCCCCACTCGCTGTCTCTCTGTCTCTGTCTCTGTCTCTGTCTCTCAAAAATAAACATTAAAAAAAAATTTTTTTTTAAGAAATTCTTGGGGAAATTGATAAAAAGTCAAATCAATTATAAAGTAAGCCTCCGCTGCTCCCTGGGAAGGAGGGAGCCACAGCACATCTGTGCCACAGCGGCACTGACTCATTGCTGAAAGAGAGGAGAGCTCAGGACTCTAAATTCCGAGTCGTTCGGACAGCCCCACCATTTTCCAAACATTGCGCCAACATCGTGAAATACTTTAAAATCAATAAAAATGGGCTTGGCAGCAGTAGGCAATTATTCATACGTTATCTGAAAACAATAAAGTAAAATATACCTTCCATTCAATTTTTAGGATTATACGTATTACAGGTGAGTATTTATTTTTAGCTGCCTTTCCCCTTCTTTCTCTCTTTTTGCTCCAGTGGTTAGTTTCGGAGGGTCAGACAGAGTTCAGTTGTATAGAGAAAGTACTAACTGCTGAATGGGTCTGTCAGGCTCCTGTATTTAAGGAGACGGAATTGCATATTACAAGAAAATGATTGTTCAGCTACCTTTTCATTAACAATTTGTCTAAAAGGAGACAGACTTAACTGCTTCCATTGGAGTTGGGAAGCAACAAAGTGAATGTGCTCCAGAAGGATTATGTCATCCTTCAAACATATGGTGAGCTACAAACACCAAGACAGCACACTCAGAAATGGTGGTGGGTTCACTGTTGTTTGGTGGCAGTTTAATTGAATAGCCATAAATAGTACCAAAAAAAAAAAAGGGGGGGAACTTGTCATTATCTGCACAATCTCAAGTGAAATACTGTAATGATTTTCTTTTATATATATTTTGGGTCCCTGGCACATCGAAGAAAAATTTCTTTAGGGGGACCTATACCGAAGGTTATTAAGGAAACATCAGCTACTAAATGCATCCCAGGTCGCTTTCCTGTAATGGCTTGCCATGTTCGAGCACAGGGGGGACGTACAAAGGGCGGAGGGAAAACTTGAGAATGAGCCCAGGGCTAGTGCAAAAAGGAGGCTTCCCTGAGTGCACCCCCAGACCGAAGTCCTGGGGCCAACAGGTCAAGCAGGCTTGCTTCTACGTCTGTCCACACAGACCAGAAAGTCTCGTCGCTCCCATTCTCACCCCCACAATGTTCTACCTTTTTAACTCACCATGTGATGACCTTACTTCAGACATTTTCAGAAAGCTCTGTGCTGGTGTTGCATTGTCATGACTTATGTGGCCAACAAGTCCACATCAGGTAAGAGCCCCAGACCCCCAATCATGTTTCAAGGGGCCCAGATTTACTCTGCTGTATCATCGAGACCTGTGTCCACCAGGAAATCCACTCTTCCTCCACCATGGAAATATTACTCCTTAACACTCATTGTATATAATGGTCACGTGCTCAATGCCCAAATAGCTGGTCTCTTCTCCTATTGAATAGAAAGCGATCACTAATTACCGCGAAGGGAAAAAAAAATATACTGAGAAACACAATGCCACGTGCAACAAAAGAAAATCGCGGAGGCTGTCCTGGGTAAAGCTGGCTCCAAGGGCCAGGTATGGGAGAAGCAGTGCATTGCTAGAGAGAAAGAAGGGAGAGGTTGTTTTCTAACAAAATTTTAAAGATACTACGTTGACAAGGAAGAATACGGGTGAACAACGGACACACGAAAAGATGCTCCACACCATTACTCAACAGGGAAATGCAAATCAAAACCACAATGAGATGTCACCTCACCACAGTCAGAATAGGTGTTATCAAAAAGACAAGAAATAAAAAAGAGTGTCAGTGACGATGGGGAGAAAAAGGAACCTTGTGCACTGTCGGTGGGAATGTGACTTTGGGGCAGCCTCTGTGGAAAGCAGCATGGAGGTTCCTCAAAAACTTCAAAATAGAGATTCCATAGGATCCAGTAACTCCACTACTGGATATTTACCCAAAGAAAATGAAAACACTAATTCAAAAAAGATTTATGTATCCCTAAGCTTACTGCAGCATTATTTACAAGAGCCAAAGATATGAAAGCAACCCACGCGTCCATCGATAGACGAACGGACAAAGATGTGGTCCATATACACCGTGGGCTATTCATCCACGAATAGAGTGAGTGAGATCTTGCCATATGCAACAACGTGGACGGACCTAGAGGGTATTATGGTAAGTGAAATAAGTCAGTCGGAGAAAGACAGAGAAGATATGATTTCACGTGCATGTGGAATCTAAAAAACAAAAAAAACAAACAAAAAAGCAGAAACAGACCTATAAATGCAGAGAACAGACTGCCGGTTGCCGGAGGGGAGGAGAGTCGGGGACAGGCAAAATGGGTGAAGGGGAATGAGAGATACAGGTTTCCAGTTATGGAAGGAATAAGTCAGGGGGATAAAAGGCACAGCGTAGGGTATACAGTCAACAGCACTGTAATAGTGTTATATGGTGACAGAGGACAGCCACCCTTTTGAACACAGCATGACGAGCAGACTTGTCAAATCACTATGTTGTACGCTCAACACTAATGCGACGGCGTGTGTATTAAAATAAAGTGTAAGAAAAAGATAGCAGGTGGACAGGACTGTTGTGAAGTGATGAAGAAAGACACTAGAGGTATTGTTGTCAACCCGTTAGGGTAACAGATATTTTCTGTCTACCCCTTAACCATCTGGAGATAGAATTCATGCAAAACATAACCTAAAACAACACCAAGATAACTACTATCAAAAAAAAAATTTTTTTAGAAACAGAAAATAACAGACATTGGCGAGGATGCGGACAAATTGGAACCCTCGTGCACTGTTGGTGAGAGTGTGCAATCACACAGCCACTGAGGAAAACGGTATGGAGGTTCCTTAAAAAATTAACTGTGGAACTACCATGTGACCCAGCAGTCTTCCTTCTGGGAACACAGGCAAAGAAACTGAAAGCAGGGTCTCTGAGATATTTGTGTACCCATGTTCATAGCAGCATCATTCAAAATAGCCAAGAGGTGAAGCAACCCAAATGTCCACTGATGGATGAATGGACAAGCAGCACGTGGCCTATACATACAGCGGAGTATTATCCCACCTTAAAAAGGAAGGAAATCCTGTCCCACGCTACAACACGGATGACCCTTGAGGACATTACGCTAAGTGAAATAAGCCACTCACAAAACGACAAATTCTGTATGATTCCAATTATATGAGGTATCCAAAGTAGTCAATTCGTAGAGACAGAGAGTGGCACAGTGGTTGTCGAGGGCTGGGGGAAGGGAAGAATGGGGTGATGTGGTTAACTGGGTGTAATTTCAGATTTGCAAGATGGAAAAGTTCCAGAGATCTATTTCTCAACAATATGAATATATTTAGTACACATAACTGTATACTCTAAAATGATTAAGATGGTTGAAGTGTGTGTGTGTGTGTGTGTGTGTGTAACCTAACACAAACAATTTTTAAAATAATCAACACCATGTCCCAATGGTAATAAAATGGAGAAAATAAATTTGTGATCAATGTATACATTTCTCAACACAGAAATGCTCAGAGAACATAAGGGGATGTAATTCAGGAGTCAGTGCTCGCCGCTATCCTTAGAACCCTCAGAAGACACAGGGGTGCCTGGGTGGCTCAGTCGTTTAAGCATCTGACTCTTGATTTAGGCTCAGGTCATGATATCACGGTTTGTGAGTTCGAGCCCCACGTTGGGCTTTGTGCTGACAGTGCAGGGCCTGCTTGGGATTCTCTCTCTCTCTCTCTCTCTCTCTCTCTGCCCCTCCCCCACTTATGCACATGCACTCTCTCTCTCTCAAAGTAAAATAAACTGTAAAAAAAAAAAAATCCTCAAGGACACAAAAGCCACAGGGGCAGGTGACAGAGGTGGTAACTCCCAGTGAAGTTCCAAGCAAAATGATGGACATGGTGGCTGCCTTCCTGGCAGGAAGCTGGTGGAAAGCTGCAGCCCTTCGATGGGCAGTACCGCCCCAGCCACTGCAGGATGCTAAGTGCTCCTAGACCACAGTCACTCAACACTAGTAGGGCCGTCCCCCTACCCCCATCACTGTGTCCCCTCCAATTTCCACAATGTGACACCCCCAGGGGAAACCACCCCAGAGAAGCAGTGAGAGCTGCCAACCAAACCACGAGACTCACAGAGAAAATAAAGGGTAGGGCCTCATATGTGGGGTTCTGTCCTCTGCCAATCACACAGCTCAGGCCCCACCCCCAGACCCTGGCCCCCCGCGAGATTTTCAGATGTCTCAGAATGCACGCAAAGGCTCCTCTCGGCAAAGCTATCTCGCGACAGAATTTAGATTTTGTGTTTTAATTTCTCTGGCACTCAGTTTATGCCCTCCCCCACACATGTCCCCATCACAGCATTTTATTTACTTAGGACTCTTGAAAATAAAAGGCTTCAGCCTCAAAGGAATGAAGTACTAATGGCGAAAATGAATGTGCCGTTAAACCAGTGGGGGAACCGTTTTTGGTCTTCCTGACAATCCCCAAATAATCCGGTGCCTGAAGCCACCCACTCCGCCAGCAACTGGCCCTGCTCCTGGATTGGACGCTCACGTCCCTGCATTTTCACTCTGTGATTGGCCTCTCTCTTCCTGCTTGGCTGAATCGTGCAGCCGCCTGAAGGCTGAACAGATCTGCCACAGCTACGGGGCACAGCCTCTCCGGGCTCCGCCGGCCACGGCCTCTACTGGGGGTTTCGAGGAAAAAGAGGCAAAGGGCCTTCTGGGCAATTACATCGAGGAGCAAATAGGGCTTGAGCGGCACTTACACACTCGTTAACATCTCAGCCACATGCCCTACATGTCCTAAGAGGGGCAATGGACTCCCCTCCCGGGTTAAGGCCACATAAGGATCTTTAGAGGTTTTCATGCTGGACAGCTCCCCCTCCCCGCAAGTGCTGAACAACCCGTGTGCCAGCACCCGAGCTCACCACGACTGCAGAGAGGAGACCCCCGTCCCTCTGCCCAAGAAGTTCCAGCTGAGGATGCAGACGGCAGCAACGGGGAACTACCCACAGCGCCGTCGAGAATCTGGGGGTGGCACCGCCTAGGATCGGCAGGAGGCAGTGAGAACTTCCTCCGGACTAAAACGCCCGAGTCCGGAAATGACTGGGGCCAACGGGTTTCGTACGCCTGAATGACCAAGAACGTGAAAAACTGTAAGCAAGTTTTGTGTCTAGACAGAGCCCTGTCTAGGAACCGCCAGTTGATATGCAATTTTCTACTTAGCGGAGCAGGTACACAGAATTCAATTTGGGGGAGGGGAGGGGTGATCTGTATTCTATTCGGTTTCCACAATAGCATTCAAATGTAGGCAGGGACAGAAGAATTTATCTTCCTGCAAATTTGCTCCCTAGGGGTCCGCTGGCTCGCAGTGGGTTCGGCGCTAGCTAGATGGGCGGCACAACAGACAACAGCAAGAAATTACAGCCGCAAATTGCCCTGTGGGAGCCGCGGTGCCAGACCCGCCGGCTGACGCCGGATCCTGTAATTGCAGACCCAAACCCGCTGCCGGAAAAGGGATAACTAACCTGCAAGACAAAAATGCCTCCGCAGCTGCCCAAGGAGCGGGTCTTGCTCTAGTCCAGAGCCGGAAATCTTTTCTACCACATTTCCTTGAGCTGAAGCATTTTGCCATTTCATCACGTTTTATCACTTCTAAAATTTGGAATGCGTCTTGCAGTCAAATTGTACATCTTCAAGGGTATTTCGTTCCCCGGACATGCACACGCACAAATACTGTTATGGAACTGATCGTGTGTTTTGCCATCAGTGAAATCTTAAAACCTAGGGAATTCGGTCACTGTCATGATTTGAAGACGTATTCTACAGAGCGATTAGAGATTAGAAACAGAAAGCTAAGAGGAGAGGCTGAGCCTTGCTTCCCACTCACATCCGGGTCACAAGGTCTTTTGTTCACAGCTCCGCCACCCAGCAGCTCAGCTTTTGGAATCCCCAGGGAGGCTAAGACCTGAAGGCCTTTGCGGGAGACGCTCATGCCCGAGGCCCTGCAAGAGAGAGCTCCTGGCCAAGCTCTCCCCAGACGAGAGCGGCCAGGCTCTCGGTGGCCTCAGCATACACCTGTAGACCCAGCCGAGTCAGAACGGTGGAGTCAAACCCCTGACCCCAGCCCTCATCCGATCTTTGCTTTTCCAAAAGGTGAAGCCCTGGCCACACGGATGGGGCTGGGAAGCAGGGGGCATAAGTTAGATGCGCAAGGAGCCAGTGTCCGTCCCGGGGTCCCTCCAGTGCCGCAGCAAGCCCGGCGGCAGCCCTCTTGTCCCGCAGCCAAGCTACGTGAGCGTCCAGGGACAATGGCATATTTCTTAGAAGCAAGTGACTGCCATGCTGGTCTTGGAGAGGAGGTCCTGGAGGAGTGTGACGATGACCTGGTCCTGCGATGGAGCCAATCGGCAGGCAGTCACTCACTTCGCGGCGGGGCTATGCCTCTACCTTGCACCTTCTCTAGCTCGCCCTTCATGGCTGTTGAACTCGGGCCCCTCACCTTGGGCCCCAAAGTGGCTTACCAAGAACGAACCAAAAATGACAAAACGGTACACGTTTCTTTTCACTGCCTCGAGCCCAGAACTAGTTAGAATTTTCTTTTTTCCCAACCATGCCAGCATTTTCCCGAGAAGCAGCTAAATGTGGAACCAGGTTCTGAGAGCTTTAGGAAGTGCTACGAGCATTGCCAGCTGTGGCCGACAAACTTGAAAAGGCCAGTGCTGACTTGAGAGCGGAGTCTCGGTGCCCCATTTAAGGAACTGTTAATAGCCTGAGCAGTAACACAGGGGAGTCAAGAAATCTCCACGCTCCACAAGAGCCCGTATGAGCCAGGCATCTGTCAAAACACCCACAGAAGCCAGCTCTCAAGGTGGGAAATCAGAAGGGGAGCAACGCAAAACACCAGACATTGTCAGGAAACGCAGTTTTACGGGAAAAAAGCTAAAGGAAAACATAAGGCTAATATTTGAGAGCCTGAAAAATGCATTGCTTCTCTGCTATTTTTTCTTTGAAGTAAAACATTAAGAGGCAAAAACCTACATTAAGTTTTACGAGCCTTGTTTTTAAAATGCAATTAATGGCACAGTGTATCGAGGCAATATAAAAATATAAAAATCATGGGGCGCCTGGGTGGCTCAGTCGGTTAGGCGTCCCACTTCGGCTCAAGTCATGATCTCGCAGGTCGTGAGTTCGAGTCCCACGTCGGGCTCTGTGCTGACAGCTCAGAGGCTGGAGCCTGCTTCGGATTCTGTCTCTCTCTCTCTCTCTCTCTCTGGCCAGCACTCTCGCACTCTGTCTCCCTCTCTCTCTCTCAAAAATTAATAAACATTAAAAAATAAAATAAGCAAATATTTAAAAAATATTTAAAAAATACACGTATATACAACTCAGCACTTGCAAGCATATCTACAGTGCACTATATTCCTAGGAAGAGGCGGGATCCTGGAATAATGAAAAGGCATTCATTTGGGTAGAAGCCAACTGGAAGTTGAGTGATCTAAGGTCCTAGGGAAGAACAGAAGCACAAGAAAGTACTTGAGGACAAAAGCCACCCAACTAGGAGCCCCTAACGGGGTTGTCACTTGAGTAAGACACGAATGTCTACACGTTAAGCCCTGAAATTTAGAGGTTTACTTGTTCAGCAACTAGCATGGCCCCAGTGAACCAGTCCTATCCCTACCGGTACATGATTTTAACGACGCTTCCTAAGTTCTCTGAGCCTCAGTGTCCACATCTGTAAGATGAAACTAATAACGCTCCTTTCCAGGCATGTGGTGGTAATTAAATTGAGCAGGGAATCGGGATGTGAACCTGGAACACTGTAAGTCTTCAGTAAAGGTTTGTTGGCTTCACCTGGTTTTTTCCAAGGACTAGAGACTAAGAAGGGCCAGCGGCTGCAAGGAGGTAAATAAAACTTAGAGGAGCATCACTAAGCATAGGAAAAAGCTGCCTGGAAACAGATACAAGGGGAAATAAAAAACTGTAAATATGATTTTCTCCCATGTGACAGGAGGTATGTGTTTCCATCTGGAAGTTCTTTCCCCTTGCGCAGTTCTTAGTGTTGGGACAACTGGGAACTGAAACTGGACGTGAGGCAGGAAAACAACTGCTTAAGACCTGTTCCTCCTCTGCCTTTGGGTCACATGTTGTTCTTCCCCATTAGACGGAGCATATCCTGGGAGGGCAGACGGGAACTTTCTAGAAGAGAGGCATGTAAGCAGAAGTGACGCATGCCACTTCTAGGCCTGGTTCCGGAAACCTTGCATGTGTCCCCCCCCACCAACATTCTTTCCCCTTCCTGCTCTCGGAAGTGCCAAGGATCAGGATGACTCTGAAAGCCACACATTGAGACCTGCCGAGCCACTGTCAGCCAGCGTCCCTGCGTGACCACACAGAGCAGAGCCACCCGCCAGCCTGAACTGTCACAAACCACTGATGTAATTAAAATTCTGGAGCGCGAGGTCTGTTTGTTACAGCAGCTACTGTCAGCTTAACCAGCCCAGACTTGCACATCTTGGTATCCCCAGTGCCTCCAACGGAGCACGGCTCTGTCATCGACTCGATGATCAAAACGCAACACGTGCACCTGGGAAGCAGAGCTCCCCAGAATGGCTCCCAGTTCTAGGAAAAACAAAATAAAATCTTACTCCTTAATATGAGGGGAAAAGGTCATAAAGAAATGGAAACACTGGAGTCAGCAAGTATCTGGCCGAGCCATCTGGAGGATACATACAATCCAGACAATATCAGCATATGAGGTCGTCATCTGCTGTTTCTTCCGCCAGCATTATCTCCCTTCATTTAAGGTAAAAAAAAATTCCAAACGTCTTTACAAACCTCCCCTCCACCACTCGGCTCTGTAGTTGAGAGAGGCGGACTCCACCCTCCCCACCCCACCCCCAGACAGGTAAGTGCCTGACCGGCCTAAGTCAAATTGATTCTTCCATCCCCCTAGCCGTGGAGATTGATCTGGGCATGGTTTGGGGAACTAGGCCAGACCACAGCGTCTGGCCGGGGTATTAAGATTGACTAGAATTGAAAGCATGGATTCAGTCCACTTTGGTGTACCCACTGAGACAGCAGACAGTGCAGAAGGGATTCCTGAGATACAGTCACACGTATGAGAACAAAACACCCCGTGGCTTTCCTTTTTGCTCAAAGAAGCAGCTCCAAAATGGAATAGTGGGTGCCGGCTTTGTGGAGTGAGCGATCCAGCGGGTCAGGGAAGCTTGGAGCTTTATACCATGCAGTGTGGGGGCCACAGCAGCAGACAGGCTCTAAGCACTGCCGTGAAGAGACTACGATACAGTTAGTCACGTGCTCCATGGCCCGTGTCCTACGAGTCACTAAGCCTGCAGTAGGACCGGCCGTGGCCCACCACAGTCCACCCCTTTGTGAAGATACAGATGGACCAATCTCGTGCCCCACCACGTCCCAGTGCTCCCAGTGACACGAACAAGTGTTACTAGGACATAGCAGGGCACTGCAAAAAAACAGTAATAATAAAAACCCAAAACTAAATTAGCATGTGCTATTCGTTACAGCATAAACCCCAGCTTTGAACGGGTAAATTACACGAATCCACTGTGAGTATTTGCACTCCTGGGTCTGCTGGAGTACGTGAACTTCACTTCCAAAGAGGTGGCAGTTATGTGGCCTCGCCTGCAAGACTCCGCTCTGGGTGTTCCCACTCAGATTTATCTCAGTGGAACCGACTTTCAAAAGTGTGTTCTTGAGACCCTCAGTCCCGCAGAAGCTGCAACACTTCTGCGATAGTGACGCTGTATGCTCTGCAATACATGCCAGGAGCGTGGGGGGGGGGGGGGGGGGGGAGGGGGGGACGGCTCACGTCCAGTATGGCTAGGCCCACCCCTCCCCCCAACATCATGCATCTCCTGAGGACACAGCTGGTGGAAATCACTAGCTATGCCCCTGGCCGTAAGTCCACCGCGAAAACTCTGCTTCACGGTCCTTGCCCCCTCCCTGCCATCCAGCACGTGGTAGGTTAAATAGTGAAAAATTTCATGTCGACCCCAAAACTCAGAAGGTGACCTCATCTGGAAAAAAAAAAAAAAGGGTCTTTGTAGAAGTAATGAGTTAAGGATCTCAAGACAGAATCATCCTGGAGGGGCGCCTGGGTGGCTCGGTTGGTTGAGCATCCAACTCTTGGTTTCAGGTCAGGTCACCATCTCACCGTTTGTGAGATCGAGCCTTGAGTTGGGCTCTGTGATGACAGAGCAGGATTCTCTCTCTCCCCCTCTCTCTCTGCCCCTCTCCCATGCATGCATGCATGTGCACACACTCTCTCTCAAAATAAATAAATAAACATTAAAAAAAAAAAAGAATCATCCTGGATTTGGGGCAATCCCTAAATCCAATGCCTGGGGTCCTCATAAGAAGAGGAGAGGACACGAAGACACATGGGGAGAGGACCAAGCGATGACAGAGGTAAAGATCAGGGTAATGCAGCCACGAGCCCAGGAACCTGGGGCCACCAGATGCCGGGAGACGCGAGGACCCTCCCCGAGAGCCTTCTGCAGAAGCGCGTCCCTGTTTCAGACACCTTGACTTCAGATTTCCAGCCCCCAGAACTCTGAGAGAAGAAGTTTCTGTTGATTTAAGCCTCCCAGTTTGTGGAGCATTGGTATGGCAACACCAGGAAACTCATACCCGGTCCATGGTCCCAGAGGACCTTCCCAAACCGCGGCGGCTCCCCAGCCGGTGCTGCCTCGGCTGGTCCGGTACAGTTCCCCAAACCCCGCTTCGCCAGGCCAGGCCTCTGGGCCTCCTTCCTCTTTGCCTTCCCCCCCCCAAAAGCATCAGGAACAACCAGGTGACCTCGTCCCATACGGCTCAAGAGCACGGCCCACGTTCTGCAACCACACCACTTCCTCCCGACGTCCGACTCGACCCCAGACCGTCAAGCACGCCAGGCAACTGGACAGTGCGTGCTGAGCCACCCGAGGGAAGATGAATGCCATGAAGTCTGCCCAGGGCACACTCTTCTCACGGATCTGGCCAGCGAGATCCCTCCGGAAACTGCACGGTGACGGCAGTTCCCCAACACCAAGAAGTGGTATGCAGTCCACGCGCGACTCTCGTCCACCTCTTCACCCTGGAGGACGCCGGGGCCCACGCTCCCTACCGGTGGCTCAACACACTTGCCTTTTCTCTGCCCAACTGGCCATAAGCAGGTTTACGCCAATCATCACGAAGCCGGGGCTCTGGGATCCTGGCTCCTGGCAATTCAGGCGGGAAATTCCCCCGGGGGAGAGCTAGGGTAGGGCTTTGGCCATCTACCTCCCGAGGCAGCCTCGTGAGCGGTCCTCGTCATGCCGGGCGACGAGGGCCGCCCACGCTCCTGCCACATCTGTCTGCTCTCCTCTCAGGTCGAGCCCTGAGATCTGCCGCCATCCAGGGAGGAACGTGGCCACCGCCCGCTGTCTCTTGGGTTAACGCTCATGCGCCTGCAGCAGACGGGTCTGGAGGCTCCATCCGGCACCTGAGGACACCTGTACTGGAGCCTGTGTGAATCGGGACTGGGCAGGCCCAGCACCCGTGTCTTCACACGCAGCAAGTGAGAACAGGCTTGAGGACATCATGCTGTGAGCACAGAGCCGACGCCACCACCGCCCCATCTCACAGCCCCGCGGTTTTGTGCGGGGCCCTGGCGCGAGGTGCCAGCTCCCGCCACGTCTAGGCGCCTGTCCAGCACTCCCTCCAGGGGGTGCTCAGGCAATGGCCACGGGTACAGCCCCATTTCGAACAGCCCCAGCTATAATCCTAGTCCGGGGCTGAGCCTGTCCACACTCTCAGGGTGGCTGGGATGCCCCTGCCCGCTGGCACCTGGAGCGTGCCCGACCCCGGGTCCCAAGTACCATGCCTCAGTACCCAGCAAGCTGGTGGTCAAGGGCCCCCCGGGTCTCCCTCTGGAACCTCTTCGAGATCAACCTCACCTACCTGCCGTGATGGCTGGAGGGCGGCAGGCTGGACGACCAGATGGCTGGCTCCCCAACCTTAGTAGACCACCCACCACCACAGGCCCTAATTTAACCTCAACAGAGGATCCTCACGGGGACCCCCGGCTCAGAGCCACCACATGCCCTGGGCTCCCAATAAGCAGGGTTCTTGCCTTTATTTCCCTCCTTCCCATTTCCCAATTAAACGAGACATCATCCTTTTCAATCTTGTTAACTACGCCAAAGCTCGTTCCGGCCACACCATCTATCCTGGGTTTAAACTCCGGCAAGAATAAGGACAGCGTCTTACTCAAGATTGCTTTCGTCTTGGTTTATCACGAAACCAGCCATTGGGCAGCGCCAAGGGCATGCGTGAGATAAAGACACAAAGGGAGTCAAGAGGCCCCTCTTGGTCTCCCAGTTTCTCACGAAGGCACCTAAATGCCCACATCTCCTGCACAGAGGGGGCCTCCTCCAGGCCACAGGAGGAGGTCACAGGTCATGATCTCACAGATGGTGGGTTTGAGCCCTGCGTGGGCTCTGTGCTAATGACTCAGAGCCTAGAGCCTGCTTCTGATCCTGTCTCCCTCTCTCTCTGCCCCTCCCCCTGCTTGCAGTCTGCCTCTCTCTCTCTCTCTCAAAAATAAATAAACATTAAAAAAAAAAAAAAAGAATAGCTTATGTTTGGTAGATGCTGGTGCACATGTATGCTAATGGATGTAATCACCTCAACAATCATCTTCCGCTACTTTTCCATATGCGGGAACTGAGGCACAGGGTGGCTGAGTAGCCTGCCTATCCCAGCTCTCCTTAGACATGGAAGATGGAGGCATGTGGGTCCCCCAGCCTCGTCCCTGTTGGTCTGGGGCACCCCACAGGTGTCCCGTCTTCAGAAATGTCCTGGTTCGAGGACAGTGTTCCATCCTAATTTTCCAGAAGTGTCCTTAAACTTCAGAAGGTCAGGGGCGCCTGGGTGGCTCAGTTGGTTAAGCGTCCGACTTCGGCTCAGGTCATGATCTCGCAGTCCATGAGTTTGAGCCCCGCGTCGGGCTCTGTGCTGACCGCTCGGAGCCTGGAGCCTGTTTCGGATTCTGTGTCTCCCTCTCTCTCTGCCCCTCCCCCATTCATGCTCTGTCTCTCTCTGTCTCAAAAATAAATAAACGTTAAAAAAAAAAAACTTCAGAAGGTCAAATCCAACACTCTCTCCCTCTTGGGAGTACAAATGGGGGTGCTTAATGCCACAAACTGCTCTCTCCCAAAAAAGAAGACAAATCTTGCTTCTGCCCAGATGGCTCTGATGTCCCTTCCCAGAGGAATGCCCGAGAGGGGGTCAATTTGGTCCTCTGGTCTCCTCCAGCATCGTCACCTTCCCTGGAAAGGTATCTACCGAACCCCCGTCAGAGACGGGCAGAGGGTGGCCGCGAGGCCCAACAAGCCGTCCGAACTCTCAAATGACCACACGAGGGAAACGCTGCACTGGGCTCCGAGGGGGTGAGGGCTTCTCCGTGCTGCCGCTCACACAGGGTCATCGCAACCAGGGTGCAGTGTCTGGCCGCGCCCTGGGCTACCCAGGCAGTGAGGCCGTGTCTGCGGTGAGGGGGAAGGGGGCGGAAGAGAGGCGGGCATGCCCTTGTTGAGACACATCCCTGGTGATTCTGGCAGCAACCCCCTCCTCGGTGAGCTCCGAGGATGAAAAGTGAAATCTCACCTCCTAATCCGTGCTTCATGTTTTTGTTTCCTTCTGATGATAGGAAACAATGCATGCTGGTTATGAATTTTTTTTTTAAGTTTATTTACTTTGAGAGTGACAGAGACAGCATCAGCGAGAGAGGGGCAGAGGGAGGGGAGAGAGAGAGAGTCCCAAGCAGGCCCCGCACTGCCAGCACGGAGCCCGACACGGAGCTCAAACCCACAAACCGCGAGATCGTGACCTGAGCCGAAACCAAGAGTCGGACCCTTAACCGGCTGAGCCACCCGGGGGGCCCCTGGTTATGAATTTTTAAAAAGTGAGCAGAGTAGGAACGGAAAGCGTCCAAAATCTTCCCCTCCCCCCTCCAAATCCTCAAAGTGATAGGTGGATGTATACTGCACAGAGCTTTCTAGACCCATATAAATACAAAGGTGTGTGCATTAAATTCTTTTTATATTAATCATCCGATTAGATGATTTCCAACCAACCACTCGGCCAAGTCATCACTGTGTCTTAATGTCCAGCAGTAGTCTGGGCTTTTAACATACTGAAAATGCAAATTCCAGCAGTAATCTGGGCTTTTAACATACTGAAAATGCAAATTAATCATTTACTCTACATTTAAGGGTGGGTCAGTTTTTCATAATAATTTTCTGGCTTCTGATATTTTCCCTGTAATTTGTTTTCTTTCCTACCCACCTCCGTGTGGAGCAGAACCCTCCCCGTTCCCTTATCCCTGTGCGTAAACGCAGTATGTTTAGGTGAGTTGGTCAGATGACACAGATTGAGCTGGCCCCCTTGCTCCCTGAAGGACAGGAGTGTCTTCTGAATGCTGGGACGTCACTCGCCTGGATGCTTGCCTTAACAAGATGACAGCCACAGGACCTTCTGGTTGATGACAGCTGATGGCGCTCCTGGTTCCAGAGAACAGATCTGGCTGTCTAGAGGTGACAGAAAGCCCTAAAATCCCCAAGTTTCAAGAAGTCCCTCCTTCTCCTATTAAAAGGTTCACAGTGATGTGGGAGCATGCACTGTGACGCCCAAGGGCCCAGCCTGGCGTTGAGAATCAAGAGCCCACAGCGGATACTGAGAATCTGATCAGTGTGGGGACACCTCCGTGCCTTGCGGGCATTCAAGATGCCCACCCCGTAAGCCTCACACTCTCCCCTTTGCTGAAATAACTACCATTTCCAGTCAGGTGGCCAATTCTAGTCACCACTGACTGACCCTGTGAATATAAGCTCTTTTCTGGAAAATACACTCTAGGGGCACCTGGGTGGCTCAGTCAGTTAAAGTGTCTGACTTTGTCTCAGTTCATGGTCTCACAGTTCGTGAGTTCGAGCCCCGCGTCGGGCTCTGCGTTGACAGCTAGGAGCCTGGGGCCTGCTTTGGATTCTGTGTCTCCCTCTCTCTCTGCCCCTCCCCGGTCTGCATCTCTCTCTCAAAAATAAATAAACATTAAAAAAAATTAGAAAATACACTCTGCACACTTTTCTTTTAAAATTCCGTGGCACAATTCGCTGGCAGCATGGAGCCTGCTTGGGATTCTTTCCCTCCCTCTCTCTCTCTGCCTCTCCCCTGCTCGCTCGCTGTCTCCCTCTCTCCCTCTTTCTCAAAATAAAATAAATAAACTTTCAAATTCCGTGCCGCACTTAACTGAGCCTCGAGCCCGGTCTGTGCTGGACAGGTGACAATACAGAGTATCCAGATTCCAGCACCAATTCGATCACTGATGACGTATAACTTTAGTCAAGTTGCTAACATCTGAGCTTTCCTCGCCGAAAAAGTGGGGATATAAATACTTCTCCCAGAGAGTTCGTATCAGAATAAAAGCAAGAGGAGTAATTAAAAGAAAAAAAAAAAAAACAGGGAGGAAAAAAAACACAATAAAACCGTGTGTTAAGCTGAAGAGGCACTCTGGAAATTGCAGCGCCAACCAGAATAAAAGCACGTCTGCAGAAGGCAGACACAGCACTCAGGAGCAGGAGTGCAGAGCACGGACCAAAGATTCTCCAAAAGAGAGCCACGCTAGAAGGGAGATGCCCGGTGGCATGCCTGGGGAGGCCTCCGGAGCTAGCCAGCCCCAGGTTCAAATCCTAGCTCCCCGCTCGACCACTCACGAGCTGTACAGCAGTCAGCAAGTGGCTGAGCCCCCCGGAGCCTCAGCAACCTCATCTGCAACAGTACTGACAGCACCACCTCTCAGGGTAGTTATGACAAGTACATCAGGCCGTGCATTTCAAGGCCTAAAAACAATTAGCCAAATGTTGATGACTGTTGAAGCCGGATGTGTTACCAGAATTCCCCCTACTTTGGGCACATCTGAAATCATCCCTAATAATCTGCAGCCAAGTTCTTAAAACAGTCCTCACACATTAAGTGTTTACTACACATCAGCCCTTACGTTACAGTCGAAGAGAAGTTGTTGCACGTCATTCTTGGCGCCTGGAAGATCACGGACTCCTTTGAGAATGTGAGGAAAGATGTGGACGCACTTCCCGTAAATATACCATAACCTTTGCCCCACCTTGTACACAAAGTCTGCCTGGGGAACCCCTGAGGGCTCCACGGATCCCAGATTAAGAAACCTTGCCCTTCAATTATGGGGAAACGGTAGAGCCATGGTCATTCTCTGCCATCCTACTCATAGTTTCCTAACTTCCCTTAGGTTAAAGCACACTGTGGAAAATCACTGAAGGAAGAGGGACTGAAACGATGGGCCAGCCCTCGCAAAGAAAACACCCAACCCAACACGCACACGACGAGCAAGACGCGTCTCATCTCTATGATTCGTATTTGTTTTTCTGACTCAGGTCATTTATCTGAACATGGAGACCTTTTCGTTTCCAGCCAGAGTATGAAAGAAGGTTTGGCTTCATAATCTTAAGAGCCTGAAGTTTTGGCACACCTGTATTAGCTACCATATTCTCGGGTTGAATCTTCTCCACAGCAATAAATCTCAGAAAAAAAATAAAAGTAAGATGATGCAGTATATCATTTCTGACTCCAAGAGTATTCTCGGTTTAACATATGACTTTTATGTCTTTGTTAACATTTTTTATCTAGCTTTGTGCAAATAGATGGAAAAATATGTAACGTGGCACAAAATATAACTGTGATATAAAAGCTCTGGGTGAAGCCGTAAGCGGGAATAATCAGCTACAAATATACCTCTCAAGTTGAGTAAAATAGTTAAAGTTTTAGCTGAACTATCAATTTGGAATACAATTATAGCCCAGTAGTTAGCAGATCACTCAGAAATGGGTATTTTACTGTTCTACTTTTCAAATTACAATGTAGAACTTTCCACAATAAAGGGCAGTTTGAAGAAGTGAAAAGTCACAAAATGGGAAATGTAGCATATCTAGCATGAACAAGCGGAAAGGGAAGTGTGTGGAGCATGAAATGGGACTGGTGTCATTGTAAAATTTTAGAACAGCAACGCCTCTGCTCTGAAAATCCCAAGAAAGTGTACAACAAGGGAAGGCCAGATGAGTTACGTTTACAAAAAAATAGAGTAAGTACTCTGAAATAAATGTGTGGGAGAAAAGTACAAATGATGTCAGCTAAAATCAAGCTCGGGGCTGTCGATGGGAATTAAGCAATAGCAGATAATTGTTGCCGTGGCAACAATTGAGCGTCCAGGATTATTCACATTACCGTGGAAGGGTGTTTCCACACTAGAGGAGCTCATAAAAAGATGATCTGCTTGAATTTGGTCAACTCCTCGTCTAAATGGTACTTTCTCTAAGCCAAAAAGAAGGCTAGGCTCCAAACACCTCCCACCACAAACTAGGAAAAGCAATCTCAGTGCTCTGAGGACACAGTGCTGAAAACCCCGAGGGAGGCACATCTCTCACTTCCAAGGCACTGAGCAAAGCCACCACTTGCTCCGGGAGGAAACAGCAGCTCCATCTTCCAAGGCTGTTTGCTCTAAAATCACCCGTAGAAAGGACAGCCCAGGGGCACCTGGGTGGCTCAGTCGGTTAAGCGTCCCACTCTTGATTTCGGCCGAGGTCATGATCTCGTGGTTCATGAGTTCAAGCCCTGTGTGAGGCTCTGCACCGCCAGTGCAGAGATTTTCTGCTTGGGATTTTCTCTCTCCCTCTCTCTCTACCCCTCCCTCACTCTCTCTCTTTCTCTCAAAAAATAAATAAATGAATAAATAAACAAACAAACATGAAGGGAGAACAAAAAGGGGCAGTCCAGAACAAAGGCTGTCAGTGTCTCCTTTGCAAGACATTCAGAAGCACAAATGATCATGACAGTGACATAGACTTCTCTTTGACAACATTGGATGTAGGGAGACAATGGAATAATATCATTGAAATGATTTTTAAAAAACAGCCAAGAATTTGATCCCCTCAAAAGTGAAGGCAAAAGAAAGATATGCTCAGATAAATGTAACCTTTATGATGAACCACCCAAAATCTGGAATATAATCATAAAGCAGCTGAAACTTAGTAACATCCATTTTCATCTCATTTTCACTTTAAAACTGCTGGTGCACAAGTTCCTCTTCTACTCCTGGGAAAAAACACTGCCCCATACATGTCCTGGCCACTGTTAGAGTATAAAAATCTAAAAAGGCCTAAATCACAAAAGATCAATTCCATATTTTAAATATCTGCTCCCCTGTAAGTGTCAAAATTCAAACCACTGCTCCAAGCTGTGGTTTCTCCACTTGCCCAGGTCAGACTATACTCTGAGGTCAGGACAGGAGCTGCCACGGCCTGTGCTGTCTTCCCCGGCTTCCCCGGCTTCGGCTTCTATCCCTGCTCGCTAAACAGCTTCTGACCCCCGCGGGCCATAGCGGGAAGGAAGAAGCGAGGAGGGCAGGAAAGCTCTTACTGACTGGCAGCGGAGGTGAGCTGGCACAGCGCTCCTGGGGTTCGGCAAACGTGCACATCTGACTCTTTATCTCGTGGTGTATTAGGAGCTGACTGTGTCGCCCCAACGTTCACACGTTGACTCCTAACCCCCAATGTGATGCTATTAGTTGGTGGGGCCTTCGGGAGGTGATTTGGTCGTAAGGGTGGAGCCCTCAGGAATGGGATTAGTGCCCGTATAAGAAGAGACACGAGCTTTCCCTCCCTCTACCCCACCCCCGCTCTCTCTCTCTCTCTCTCCCCCCCCACCCCCATACAATACGACACCCATCATAATCCGGAAGTAAGGTTCACAAACTCCAGGAAGAGGGTAAATGCATCCCAGGAAAAGCAGCGGCCCTGTTAGCAATACTTGCAGATGCCGAAGGCGGGAGGCACCTGGTGAGATGGCTGTGCCCCCGCACACCCCCAAGGACTCGAGCCCCATCAACACACACAGAGTCCTGGGGTTCCAGCCGGGGGTCTCTAGACATATGAGAAAAGCCTCTACCTTATTCAGCTGCCGTTCTGTTTGCAGATGATATGACCTTCTGCATAAGTAACCCTAAAGACCCCACCGAAAACTGTTAGAATCGATAAACAAATTCGGTAAAGACGCAGGATACAAGACCAACGTACAGAAATCAGGTGCACTTCTATACGCTAACAACAAAATATTTGAAAAAGAATAAAACAGTCCCATTTATGAGAGCATCAAAAACAATACCTAGGGATACACTTATCCAAGGAGGTAAAGATCTGTACAGCGAAAACTAAAAGACTTTGATGAAAGAAACTGGAGAAGATACAGATACACGGAAGATGTGTTCATGGATTGGAAGAATTATTTTTTATTTATTTTTTTTAATGTTTATTTAGATTGAAGAGAGAGACAGAGCATGAGCGGGGGAGGGGCAGAGAGAGACAGAGACAGAATCTGAAGCAGGCTCCAGGCTCTGAGCTGTGAGCTGTCAGCAAAGAGCCCAATGCAGGGCTCAAACTCACGAGCTGTGACATCATGACCTGAGCCGAAGTAGGACGCTTAACTGACTGAGCCACCCAGGTGCCCCTGGAGGAATGAATATCATCAAAATAGCCATACTACCCAAAGTGATCCACAGATTCAATGCAATCTCCATCAAAATTCCAATGGCATTGTTCAAATAAATAGAAAAAAAAAATCCCAAAATTCACATGGAACCATAAAAAGACCCTGAGCAGTCAAAGCAATCTTGAGAAAGAAGAACAAAGCCAGAGACATAACACCTCCTGATTTCCAACTTTATTATAAAGCTACAGCAATCCAAACAGTATGGTAAAAGATGTATTTTCGTACTGGCATAAAAATATACACATAGACCAATGGAACAGAATGAAGGGCCCAGAAATAAACCCACAGGTACATAGCCAACTAATATTTGACAAGGAAGTCAAGAATATTCAATGGGGAAAGGATAATCTCTTCAATAAATGGTGGTGAGAAAACCGGATAATCCTACCTTACATCACTATCTCACATGACTCACAAAAAATTAACTCAAAATGGATCCAAGATTTAAACACAAGAACTGAAACTGTAAAATTCCTAGAAGAAAGTAAGAGAAAAAGCTCCTTGACCTTGGTCTTGGCAATGATTTTTTGCTATGACACTAAAAGCACAAGCTCCAAAAGCAACAATAAATAACTGGGACTAACATTTGAGAGGTGTGACCTTGTGGAAAGCTGGAATAAGAGTCGGAAGAAGAAGCTGGTTGAGAGGTAGAAAGGGAATGTCAGAGAGATGAAGAAGGATAGAAAAGGGAGAAGAAAAATTGCAATTCCCAATAGAAAGGAACCAAAAATGCACAGGAGAGAAAATATAATCATTAAAATATAACTTGGCTCATCAGTAAGACTGAGTAGCGAACATAATGAAAACACTGGATGTATAACCTCTCCATCCCTGAAGGTGGGGAAGGGAGCTACATATAAAGTTTAATTGAGTTTTCTTACAGCAATAAAACTGTAATCTGAAACTAAATGTCAAGAAATAGCAGTATAAGCATTATCTTTAGAATTATGGAGGTAAATACATAAGGAAACAGCAAAAAGAATAGAAAGTGTCTGCTGGTGGGGGTGGGGAAGGATGTAGAAAGGGTTGCTCTTTTTCACTGCAGATTGTGATGGTTAACTTTATGTGTCAACTTGACTGGGCTGAGAGATACCCCGATTGTTAGAAAAGCATTATTTCTGGGTGTCTGTGAAGGTGTCTCCAGAAGAGATGAGCATTTGAATCAGTAGGCTGAGTAAAGAAGACGGTCCTCACCATGGTGGGGGGGGGGCATCTGCCAAGAGCCTGAATGGAACAAAAAGGCAGAGGAAGCGTGAACTCGCTCGCTGTGAGCTAAAACATCTTATCCTGCCCCTGGACAATGACACTCTTGATTCCTGGGCTTTTGGACGTAGATTGGGACTGACACCATCACACCCCCTCGGACTGTGATGTAATTAGACCACCCGCTTTCTGATTCTCCAACTTGCTGATGGCAGACTGTGGGACTTCTCGGCCTCCGTAACCATGTGAGTCAATCCCTATAATAACTTTCCTCTTATATCTCTCTATATATCCTATGGGTTCCATTTCTCCGGAGAACCCTGACCAATACAGCAAGCAAAACGCTTGCAAGCTTCTGCTGACCTCCCGTTTTCTACAGCCCCTTGGTCAAAACAAGTCAATGGCCAAGCCCAACTTCAGAGTGGGAGGGGGCTAAAAGCTACGGGGGCAAGGCCATTCAGGGGGCCATTCATGGGATCAGCCTACCCCACCGCCCCGCTCCACAGGGTTGTTGCAAGAAGAGAATGAAGCTACCATAACAAGAGCGGAAAGGCTGATACTCAAGAACAGAGGAATCCAGGATGGGTATCTAGGCTGAACTATCCAAGGGACACAGCCAGCCGGCTCTGGCCTCTTCTCTCAATTTTCTTTGAGCTACAATGCTTCAAATTTAAGTAGGCTTAGATTTTGACAAACACCAGGAGGACCATACATGGATCTAAGCCACGAGTTTTCAAACTTTGCACTATATGATCCTAGAAGTTGGAGGGAAGGTGGGTGGGAGGGAAGGGGGAGGCAAGGAGTACAGGTCTGTTTTCTGTTTTATCTCCTGGACTCTGCAGATGATTTCATATGAACCAAGTTCAAACCCCAGCCACTTAAGTACTATGTTCAGTGCCAGGCTGTCGGGAGAAACAGGATCCACCCGTAGACTCTCCCAATGTCCACAGTGCCATGTATTACCAGAGACTAGGAGCCCCCAGGAGACACAGTCGCAGAATCTCAGAGGATAAACAGCTACAAATTTGGAGCAAAGGCCCTAGCTACATGCTGAGTTCTCCCATTTCTCTCAGTAACAGCGCCGCTGTTTTAATTATGGCTTGTGGAGGATGCTGGCAAGGAAGAGAGCGGAAAGGTCGGAGAGGTGCTGTAGAAAGACGGAGGGTGGCAACCCACGTGAAACCTCAACCAAATTTGCCCCTCGCACCCGGGGTTCCAATATTTCCTCACCGACGATTCAGACGCAGGCAGGTAACTGGAGGTCAATGCAGTGTTCTGTCCCAAGTTTGTGTAAGTGTCGCCTGCCACATGATTTCGGGCAGGAACAGCTACGTAGTTTGTGGGGCTCAGTGCAAAATGAAAACGCAGCTTCCCTTCCTCAAAAACTATGAAGAGTTTTAAGACCGCGCGGGAGAGCAGAGCATGAAACCAAGCACAGAGCCCTTCCAAGCATGGGACCGCATGTGTCCGCCCAGGTCTCGAGCCCACGTGGCCAGTCCTGACTTCCAGACCCCGGGAAGACTGCTCCTGGTGCAGGGTGCTTGCTGAAAAAGAACTCACAGCCTGTTAGCTCCCTCCCTCTCAAGTAAACACGGCCAATCCTACAACCTGGGTTTCCTTATCAAATAATTGCACAAAAACAGCAAGTGATGGGAAGGATAAACATTTTTAAAAGAAGCCATCTTTTCTCCTCCTGTATTTCTAGAAAAAACCAATCAAGTATCTATCTGCTGTGTGTGCCCTGCAGAGAACCTGAAGGACAAAGAGGAACAAACAGTAGCCCCAGCCTTTAGTTTTAAACCTTATCTCTGATGAAAGCCTTGGTCTCCCTTAAAGGAATCTTGGGCTTCTGCGAGAAGCCGGGAGAAGCATTTTGGGAGACAGGGAGCGTTTTCCCCCAAAGAAACTCTTAAAATCTTTCCATGTAGGCAGTGACCTGCTTAGAGTAGAAAGTACGTCAACACTTCAGAATCCCGTTTTTGCAGATCCCAACGCCTAGGTCCATTTTTAACTATAAGTGGACAATTTCTACCTGCACATAAATCTTTAACCTTGGCTCATAACCACCCGTCGAGGGAAACGTTTGTCGAGCCTGAGTCACACAGGTGTAGCGTGGGCATGATTACGAGCTCCAGTTCCGGAGACAGACACGCTTCACTAGCCCGACTCTACTGTTTGCAATCCCTGTGACCTTGAGTAAGCTGGCTCATTTCTATAAGCCTCAGTCTCCCAACCTCTGCCATGGGGGGTGACAGCACGTGAGGATCAAATGAGACGGTACGTGTAAAACCCATCTGCAGCCTGGCACGTCATCAACTCAACAAACGTTAGGTCTCATCGTGGAGCCGTGGGTCCCACAAGCACACTGGGTCTGATGTGAAGCCCAGGTAAAACACCGGATCCCCAGGCCTCCTGGGGATGTTCCAGGACTCCGTTCTGAGTCTGGGGATGCTACTGGGAGTCCTGGTTTGACACCTGCCCCTGTTCTGGCAGGCAGCCCCTCTGCTTCAGACAGCCACCTACCCAGTCCTGATGGAGGAGCTGGGCTCAGCCTGCGGCTGTGACAGCAGCCTCCACGCAAGTCCCCTACTCTGTCACCTGCCTTCCCCAATCCACGACCAGGCCAAACCTCCCAAAACACACTGAAGCACACCGAGTTCTCTGCTCAAAGCCCTATTCCTTCCTACCACCTTGGCCTGATATTGGGCTCCTACCACCTTGGCCTGATACTGGGTTCCTACCACCTTGGCCTGATATTGGGCTCCTACCACCTTGGCCTGATACTGGGCTCCTACCACCTTGGCCTGATATTGGGCTCCTACCACCTTGGCCTGATGCTGGGCTCCTACCACCTTGGCCTGATATTGGGTTCCTACCACCTTGGCCTGATATCGAGGGGCTTCCCTATGACTCCCTCCTGAACTGATCTTGTTTCCCACTCTACTCCACAGCATCAACCTCTCCTTAGCAGCTCCTTACTCCCTGCTGTGACTATGCCAAGTTCACGCCTCCAGCATTGCCCCGATCTGGAAAGTCTTTCCTGGTCCTCTGCCTGCCCGACCTGACCTGGGGCCGCCCGGACCTACAGGTGGGATGTCTGGAATTTGTAACTTGGGAAAGCATTGGAAAGAACACCATTTAACCTAGAAGCCTCTGCTCCCCTTTAAGTTGCATACCTACCACGCTCATCGTACCAAAATAAATTACAAGCGGGTCAAAGATTTAAATTTTTAAAAATCCATAAATACTGTTGGAGAAAACATGGGCCAATTCCCTTATGTTCTCAAAGTAGGGAAGATCTTTATATGCACGACACAGAGTTCAAAAGTGATAAATAAAAGATTTTTCAAGTCTGAGTAAACAACTTTCAAATTTTCCGCATGGCAAAAGAAAAATACCCGTTCCAGTATTGTTTGCAGCACCGTGACAAAGGGCTCCTATAAATCAAAAGGTAAAAGTGCAACAACATAATATAAAAATGGGCACAGGACGTGAACGGATACGTCACAGGGAAAAAACGGCTTTCAAACATATGAATCTCATCATTTAAAAATACAAACTAGGGTGGGTGTGGGGGAGGGCCCCTGGGTGGCTCAGTCGGTTAAGTGTCCGACTTCGGCTCAGGTCATGATCTCACGATCTGTGGGCTCGAGCCCTGCATTGAGCTCTGTGCTGACTGCTCAGAGCCTGGAGCCTGCTTTGGATTCTGTGTCTCCCTCTCTCTCTGCCCCTCCCCTGTTCATGCTCTGTCTCTCTCTCGCTCTCTCAAACATAAATAAACATTAAAAATTTTTTTAAAAATAAAAACACAAACTGGAAACTACAGTAGAATCTCAGTTTCCATGACCAGTTTAGCAAAGATACAATTTTTGTTTCGTCCATTGCACTGGCACTGTGTTCTTACAAATACCGTCGTCTACACTCTCGGCTGGAGATGTAAATTGATACCAACCTCTCTGCGCAGCAATTAGGCAGCAGCAATTAAGATTTAAAGCTCACGTGCCCACCGACCCAGCCCTTCTCGACACACTGATGGCTTGCACTGGATCGTCTGTTGTCAACTCCGACGCCGCCACCCACTTTGGCATCACAGGAGGAAAGGAGGGGGCTACGTCCCCAGCGCCCCCTTCCCAGGGCGGTTCTGAGTTCGAACTCCGGTGAGCAGCCCTTGCAGAGGAGAGACAATTGGAAGGTGGGAGACTGCTGCTCATGCTGAGCTCCTGAGGACCACCCACGTGGCGCTGCACGCGGAGATCCTTGGTGAGGGCTTCAGAGAGTTCTGGGAACCACAGCAAGTTCACTAAGCTTGGAAGGACCACCCACCCAGGTGCTCCCCGCTGAGTCCCAGATTGCGGTTTGTATCCTCCCTGACCTTCACCACCCCACGTGTGCTAAGGATGTGTACGTCCTCCCCGCCTTGAAAACCTTTAACAGCAGCACGATGAAGACTGGCTTCTGTTTTCCTGACCGACCCCCGTCACACGTTCGCCTTTGGGGAGTTTATCCTAAGGGTAGACTCACACACGTATGAAACCATGTATATACCGCAAAATTCAATTGTTTCTAACAGCAAAAGAATGTAAACGACCAAAAAGTATATCAGTGGTGGATGATTTAAAACATCATGATACGAAAAAAAAAAAATAAAATAAAAAAAAAATAAAAAAAAAAAAATAAAACATCATGATACGGGTGGCACCTGGGTGGCTCAGTTGGGGAAGCAGCCAACTCTTGGTTTCCACTCAGGGCATGATCTCACGGTTCGCGGGTTCGAGCCCCGCATCTGGCTCTGCACTGCTGGTGTGGAGCCTGCTTGGGATTCTCTCTCTCTCTGTCTCTCTCTCTCTCTTTCTCTGCCCCTCCCCTACTAACATCCTCTCTCAAGAATATTTTTTAAAAAAATCATGATACAGCCGAATGATAGAGTGCCATTTCAGACCAAAAAGCACAATGCCTCATGTATTCATACAAACTGATCTTCAAGATGAAAAAAAATTAGCTTATATTGTGTCCTCCCACTTGTATAATTAAAAAAAAAAAAAATACGAAGAATATGGCCAGGCATACACGGAAGAAACCAGGGACCATGGGTGCCTCTGAGGAAAAGTTAGGGAATCAGGACTGGAAGACAAAGCTACCTCACTCCATCTACCCTTTCTACTCCTGGATGATTATCACGTGCATATATTTCAAGCATGAAACTACTAATTTGCTGTTATTGAAATTTACATAATCATTATGAAACAGCAGCAAGGCACCCACAGGACTCCATGCTCTCCTCCCTTTCCCTCTCTTTCTGTTTTTTATTTCTTCCTGAATTGTAAAGCGCATTGGAGACAGGGAACTTTCCTCCTGGTTAGGGTGCTTTGCAATAATGTCTCTTTGGCTTTTTGGAGATTCGTGTCCTACAAACATGTATAGTGTCTAGCACTTTCTCCTCCAACCCCAAAGATGAGGCAGAAGCTGGGTTGAGATTTATGTGCTCCCTCATCTATTCTAACACAGGATTACTCAAATTGCAAATCCATACGCTTGATCTTACTTCAGCTCATGAAGTGCCGACTCTCTTTTGGTTGATACGTTCCAGGGATTAATTTGACTGTTCCATATCTTCTAATTAAAAAAGAATAAACACAAAGGGGGCACCCTATTGACCTGGGAGGAGAATCCACATTGTTTAAGTTTCAGCCCTTGGCTAGAAATAGCGAGTCCGAATGGATGCCCTCCATTGAATGCTGACTGTCCGAACTCCAGTAACACTATTGAAACCGGAGTTCGACATCATGAGCCCGAAAAATCCCAGCTTCAAGTCACTATTCACACCCCAGACCTGTGATAAAGATCTCACGCGCTTCATCAGACACGGCTGATATTTTAACTTTTCCATGAAACTTTTCTATTCCAGCAAAAAGTCCTTTCTTCCTTCTTTAGACCTCTGTAATATCACCTAAGTTTAAAAACTGGCCATTCACCAATGCATTCAAGTATATTTGGGTGCCTGATAGTATTAATTTCTAGACAGTTATAATAATGAGAGATTTCCTGGATCTTTCTGATATTTCCCCGTAACGACCAATGGTTGTTTGATTCTGCCTTACATGCAATATGTCCGGTCTTCCCAGTCTTACGTGTGTCTCTAACCCCATCTCTCTTTTTTCACTTAGGCAGTTTTGAGCTGGGTCTCTCTCTTCCAAAGGCAAGAATCCCAAGAGCTGTCATCCCGTCTTCCCTCTGCTGTAGTGTCGACGGTTCGTGCAGCCACGCACGCCTCTTCTCGGAGCCACTCTGCTAACTCAGCTCCTAATCAAACAATCCTCCCAACACTGATAAGTCCTCCTACATCCCACCTTCAGTGCTCCTTCCCTCACACCCACTCTGCTTCAGGCCCTCAAGTTCTGCCTCAGGGGACTTCCCTGCTCATCCAAGTGACATTGCAAGAGACCCAAGTCCCTTCCAAGAAGCTTAAGGGAAAAGACATATTACAAGATATTGTGAGTTGACTTATGTCCCCTCAAAGGATATGTCCTAACCACAACCCCTGTAAATGAGACCTTATTTGGAAACAGGATCTTTGCAGATATGACAAGTTAAGATGATGTCATTAGGGTGGGTCCTAATACAGTATGACTCCCCCACCACACACACACACACCCTTGAGGTTCTCTGCTTTCAAAATATTGTTTGGAGAACAAGCATCCAACCACTCAACAGACAACAATGCATTCTATCCTACAGAATGTTTTAAGCCAGTCTTAACTCCCTATTATAACAACATACCAGACTACATTCATAGAGTTTTATCAATGAGTTGTTGGAATTATATGGGGTTAAATTCCTGTAAATTCTCATTATTCAAAAAGGTACACAGCGTATGCCTTGGGTCATCATACCCTGATTTTACAAACGTTAGTAATTCGTGAGTTGCCATTCCTTGTTCCCGGCTCGTGGTTCGCGTTAAGGCTAAATGCGATCTGAAGGTTCCTTGATGACTCTGCCTCCTTGCTGTCGAGTATTCGTCGGCCCAATTGCTGCAGCTCGAAGTAAATGGGACTGACGTGTGGGCTGGAGGCCCAGGCTTGCTCTGATCAGTGATTACATGGAACCCTTGCCTAACTAGAGGCAGCCGAGTGGAGGAGAGTGCCTGGTTTGGGGAGAATCCAGGACCACTACTGACGAATTAACGTAAAGCACGTTCTTCCGACCCTGATTCAAGAGCATCGCCTTCCACTACAAAAGACAGCTCCGTGACTAATGACCATCCTCTGAGGTCAGCTCTACTTTTTACCGAATGAAGGGCAAACTCTAATACACTGATCACATTAACACAAATTCCGTGAAAATTCTGGACATTTCCCTTCTCTTGTTGTTGACCAAATCAGCTGAGATCGAGCAGGCTATGCCACCATAATGAACAGTCCCCAAATCTCAACAGCTGTAAACATCATTTCTCACCCATGCTCATGACAACTGTCAACTGGCTGGGACTCTGCTCTATGTCATTTGCATTCAGGCACACAGGTTGACAGACACTCTACCATCTGGAACGTCACAGATGCTGTGGCAGAGGGAAGGGGGGGCGATGGCAAACTGCGCATTCCCTCTTATGGGAGTCTGCCTCGACAAAACACCTGTCGCTTCTGGTCACATTTCATTGGCCAAGTGAGCCACATGACCGAGCCTATCTTCCAGAGGTTGTGGAAGCACAATCCTAACAGCTGAAGAGTCCTCATGATAACTGCAGTTCACCTCTCTGGTCGCTAAATAGTCAGCTCTGTTTTCTTCCCTTTAAACAAAATCTACTTATTTCCTACCCAAGAGAGACAACTCAGAAGCCCCATGCCCCGGATCAAGTATCTCTGGGTGACGCAGGGCAGTCTCTTCCTCCTGAGTTGGGTTAGTCTGCTCAAGCTGGCATCACAAAATAGCACAGAAGCGGGGCTTAAACAACAAAAGTTTATTTTGCACAGTTCTAGAGACTAGCAGTCCAAGGTCAAGGCGTAGCAGGATTGATTTTTTCCTGAGGTCTATCCCACTGGATTGGGGCCTCACCTTTATGACCTCACTTATTCTTAATCACCTCTTTAAAGGTCCTATCTCCAAGTATAGGCTCATGGGGGGATTAAGGCTTCAACATTCGATTGTGGGGGATACAATTGAGTCCATAACAGGAAGTGAGACACAGTAACTAAACTGTGCTTAGATGTGCCTCTTCTTGTTCTGGAGACTTATGAAATAAAAAGAGTTACCTATCCTTCACATACCCAATTTACAAAGATGAAACAGGGAACAGACAATTCCAACAAACGTTCTTGTTTGGAAAGAGAAAATAGGAGAGACACAGGGACACTGGTCTCTAGCAATTCTGAAACCCCTGGACAAATACTTTAAGGTCAACCCTGGGCCTAGGGAATATTAGACCCTAAATATGCTCTCCTCGAGAAGCCTCACTATCCATGATCCTCCATGGACCCTGATTTCCTTTTATGTTATGCTATTCTGCTCTCTGATACTTCCAAAGCAGGCAGGCATTAGGGAACAGGCTGAGCTTGAGGGTGAGCTTACTAAGCCCACCTCCTGCCCTAAATATCTGGGGCCCAAGGATCATTTTAAGAGGTTAGTAGTTACAGTCTCCTATAGCTCAACCCATAGCGATTCTTTTGGAAGTGTATCTTCTGCAGTCACATTAGCCCCTGATCTACTTGATTCTAGAAAACTTCATCCGCCAGCAGGCACACCCATAGTTACCTTCAAAATATATCTTACTTGGATCTTTACTCTAGTAAAGACATTTTAATAACGCAGAGGTTTTAATAATGTAGTGACAGCCAAGGAAACAATCAGTTGAATGGTTTTTAATAGTGGGCAAAAGAGGTCACGCCCTTTGCCTTGTGCAAGACTCAGATTTAACATTTTTTCTATTAGCAAAGGCTCTCTCAAGTTTATCTTCTGCTGTTTGGAATCCAATGTCAGTCAGCCTTTCCAACATTGCAAAGCCTCAAATTTCCCATTAACCCCTGGTTAAAATCCAGCTAATTCTTTTCTGACCCTGTCTCTTAAAATGCAGCCAACAGAAAGCAACATGCGTTGCTAATATTCTGTTTTCCTGCCCCCTTCTCTACAGCTACCAATTCACTAGATGCATCATCTGCCTTCCAAGTTAGCTGGGCAATGGTTTAACCAAAACTTTCTGCACTGCATAACATGGATTGTTGTCTTTCCAGACTTTATAACCGTTTCTTCACTGCCTATCGCTTGTGGTTCGAGCCAGTGACAAATTATAATTTTCTGGCTAGGTTAGCACCCCACTCCTGGTAGCAATTTCTGTAGCGGTCAGAATAAGCTAAATTATGCCACAGCAAGAAACAACCCCATAGTTTCCATGGTTAGAAGAAATTATTATTTCTCTCTCATGTTATATATCCATTACTCATCAGCTGGTGGGGCTCTGCTCCTTATCATCATCACTAAGGGATCCAGCCTGACAAAAAACTCCACCATCTCGAACTCCTATGACAGGAAGAAGTCAAGGGAACAACTGGTATACTAGCTCTTAAAGATGTGTGCCCACATTCTATTAACCAAGTCAAGTCACATGGCCAAGCCTAACAAGGGTTGGGTGAGTTCAATCCTACCACGTGCCTGGAAAGCAGGGCACCTAAAATAATAGTAAAATGTCCTGATGATTATCACATTCATTTTTTTTTTAGATTGAGATGTGTAAGAATAAGTTCCAATAAACTTTACAAAAATACACCCAAAAGAAGACACCAATATTCACCTGTGTTTCTACGTGCATGAGAATACCTTAGGGCGTTTCCCAGACTGATCTGCAAATTACAATTTAAGAGATGCTATGTGAGAAAAAGAATTATGTATTCTAATAAATCTGTAAACAGGTGAATAAAGACTTTAAAAGGTTTCTTCACTACAGGATTTCTCAGGAACATCTCATCGAACTAGTGTGTATGTACCTGGACGTATACCTTGAGGGGAATGGCTTTTGCTTCTAAAAATACAATTCGGTTAGTGACCTTACTTTGTGTTTGGTCTAAGTTTTTATTTCTCAGGTGAATTAACTCGAAGCTTGGCTCTTTTAGAGGGTACAAGCCATGAAGGCCAAAGAATCACCTGTGACTAACTAGAGCAGGTGTCCCTGTGTCACAGAACCACCTCTAGGATGTCAGCTTCATATTCTGCATGCCCATCACCTAGAGAGGCATCTGCGAGCTGGGAGGAAACCTCCGGTTCTGTATAAATAATTCTATCACAGCTTCTTCTGCTCTCCATTTCTGACTATTGACCAGGCGGAAGTACGGGGTTTCTTCTCTCCTATACACTCCGCATGCCCTTCAGAAGTCCCTTTCCCATAAAGACTGTCTTGCCGTCTCTATCAATACAACTTTAGTCATCTAACGATAGAAGAAAGAAATCTATACCTAGATTTCATGACCTCCGTGGGCCTGGCCCAAACTCACCTGGGCAGCCTCATTGATCCCAACCTAGTCCACATCTCTTACCCAACTATTACTGGAGACTTCTTTGTGTCTTACCCCAGTGTAACTTCCATGTCCTGATTTTCTCTTCAGGGTATGAGAAGGCTGTGTACCCATGCGTATCTAGTTACCACTGTGTTTGTGACTTTAGAAATAAAAGACCGATTTACTTCCTGATACCAAACTGCATTATGAACAGTTTAGTGTTTGAAACACTATCAAGAATGAGTTTCCTCTCTTCCTGTCCTCTTGCCTGATTTACTCCGAGAAGAACACTGGGAGCTCACTAAAGAAGGATAATGCTCCATGGTTATGTCTTCTCTGGGAGTTGCAAACAAGACTCCATCAGCCTGCCAAGCATATGCACAGTATCCCAATGTGAAACAGAAGCTTCACTGATCAGTGAACAGAACAAGCCACAGCTGCTACTTTAGTTCTGGCTCGGATCAGAAGGTGTGGCTTACGCCATCTCCAAAGGCTGGTTAAGGCTCTGATTCATGCGTGAACTCCCCAGTCCGTATGGGGTGGGCAACTCGGCCTGAGCTAAAACTTTTCTACTGGAATTTAAGAGAGTTCACGAGAACTGCTCGGATACCAATCCATTACCATTTTCTGATGATTAACTGAATAGCGTCATTTCAAGCCACACACTTTTAATCTCTGAAGAAGCAACGTGACTTGCTCATAGATAAAATTTGTGGAGAGCTGCTAAAAGTTATCTTTCCGACCAAACTACCATCTCCGTCTCTTCCAATGAAGGCAAGAGTCTCGGAAGTCCCCCTCCTGGCACGGATATGTGCTCGGGAATAACTCCTTGAGCCTACACTTCTCAAACTTCCCCACTACAGTACCCCTAACAGAAGACAGTAAAGGCACAAGAGGCATTTCAAAACTCTAGAGGAGAAAGCAGGAAAAAGACCTCTCTGACCAATTTCTTACTTGACACATCTCCAAAGGCAAGGGAATTAAAAGCAAAAATGAACTATCGGGACCTCATCAAGATAAAAAGCTTCTGCACTGCAAAGAAAACAATCAACAAAACTAAAAGGCAACCGACGGAATGGGCAAAGATATTTGCAAATGACATATCGGACAAAGGGCTAGTCTCCAAAATCTACAAAGAACTCACCAAACTCCACACCCGAAAAACAAATAATCCAGTGGAGAAATGGGCAGAAGACATGAATAGACACTTCTCTAAAGAAGACATCCAGATGGCCAACAGGCACATGAAAAGAGGCTCAACGTCACTCCTCATGAGGGAAACACAAATCAAAACCACACTGAGATACCTCCTCACGCCAGTCAGAGTGGCTAAAATGAACAAATCAGGAGACTATCGATGCTGGAGAGGCTGTGGAGAAACGGGAACCCTCTTGCACTATTGGTGGGAATGCAAACTGGTGCAGCCGCTCTGGAAGACAGTGTGGAGGTTCCTCAAAAAACTAAAAACAGATCTACCCTATGACCCAGCAATAGCACTGCTAGGAATTTACCCAAGGGATATAGGAGTGCTGATGTATAGGGGCACTTGAACCCCAATGTTTATAGCAGCGCTTTCAACAATAGCCAAATTATGGAAAGAGCCTGAATGTCCATCCACTGATGAACGGATAAAGATGTGGTTTATATATACAATGGAATACTATTCAGCAACGAGAAAGAATGAAATCTGGCCATTTGTAGCAATGTGGATGGAATTGAAAGGTATTATGCTAAGTGAAATACGTCATACAGAGAAAGGCAAATACCATATGTTTTCACTCATATGTGGATCCTGAGAAACTCAACGGAAGACCAGGGGGAAGGAGAAGGGAGGGGAAAAAAAAAGTTACAGTGAGGGAGGGAGGCAAACCATAAGAGACTCTTAAATACAGAAAACAAACTGAGGGTTGATGGGGGGTGGGTAATGGGCATTGAGGAGGGCACCTGTTAGGATGAGCACTGGGTGTTATATGGAAACCAATTTTGGCAATAAATTATATTTAATATAAAAAAAGAGGCATTTCTAAAGAGGTGTGAAATTCCTTTGAGGTGGTTTCTGTTTTATCTCTTAAATTTAAATAAATGTTGTGTTCTACTCCATAGATATTATGATTATTTTAATATCATAGTAAATACTGATTGACGTACTTGTATCAGTCAGGGTCCGGCCGGGACACAGAAACCACGCGCACTGTTTTCACAGAGAATTTAACAGAAAAGCTGACAACCAAGCACTGGTGACCTAAAAACGCAAATGCGGGGGCGCCTGGGTGGCTCAGTCGGTTGAGCGTCCGACTTCGGCTCAGGTCATGATCTCACAGTCTGTGATCTCACATGATCACATGTGATCGCACATGATCTCACAGCCCTGCATCGGGCTCTGTGCTGATGGCTCAGAGCCTGGAGCCTGCTTCTGATTCTGTGTCTCCCTCTCTCTCTGCCCCTTCCCTGCTCATGTTCTGTCTCTCTCTGTCTCAAAAATAAATAAAAACATTAATAAAAAAAAATGTTTAAAAAAACGCAAATGCGGACACACAGAGGTTCACAGAGGTCGTGATGCAGAAAACAACTAACACGCGAGGGTCAGGGAATAAAGAGAAGAGGCTGGGATAATGGAGCCCTTGAAGCCCAGAGGAGGAGCCTCATAAGGGACCCGGGTCTCTGAGTGGGGAGGATATGCACAGCCAGCGCTGTGTTTCTAAGGAGACCCATGAGACTGGTCCTGGGCTCATGGAAAAACTGCAAACTGAAATCAACCCTTGCTACTGGAAACGTGATGCTGCCCCGGGCGGTCAGCCACTGCGTGGACAGCCAGTCACAGGAAACAGGAAGAACTGGGTCCCTTCTCCAGCCCTGTGGCCACGCTCACGCTCGACCTCCCTCTTGACAGAGCCTGAAAAGGAGCAGCTGGCAAAGCAGAAAGGTGCGGTCTCCGCCCCTCACCGAACACGGAAGGGGACGGGGAGCTAAGAGACACGACCCTTAATTTTTTCCCAAGAAGAGTACTTCTTGCATTGACCCTCCAAGAAGAGGCACCATATTGATTCACCCAGTGGCTGTGCAGAGCGCCACAAAACCTCTTAGAGCCCTGCCAACGTGGGAATTGGGTATGGCCAGCCCGGTGTGGATGAGCTTAGCAGGCATTCGGCCAGATCCAAGGACACTGGCCAGGCCAGGCCAGCCACCTCTCGTATGACGTCACCTCTCACCTTACCATGAGGGAGCTGGTTAGCTTTCTTCAGGTCCATCCCAATGTTATAGTTACGGGAGGTTATCATGGAAAAGCTCACCTTTCAGCGGCATGGTTTTCGTGGAGAGAGGAGTCCAAAACAACGGGACTCCTAGAACCCTACTGGGGCGTCTGGAAGTAACTTAAGGGCACTGGGAGGAGGAGGGCCTCGAGGAGAGGGGGTGAGAGAGAAAGAGACAGCGCGGGAAAGGAAGAGCGCTCAAGAGAAACCCGTCAGGGGCATGAAGGGGAGAGCAGACAGGCCGGGCAGGAGAGCGTACCTGGAATCTTCTGTGATTCTGATCACTTGAATTTTCCCGATGGCTCATCCCGCAGTTTCTGACAGTTGTGAAATGTGAGCTTCGCGTGCGCGATCATCCCGTGTGGGAACCTGATGGCACGGGCCGGCACAAGGCCCCCCGGGGCAAAGCCAGCCTTTCTTCCGTAGTGAGGAATGAGTCCGAGGTCGGACACTTAATCCTCTCTTCCCTTCAGGACTGTAAAAATGGAAGGTGGGGGGCCTGTACACATCGCCATCTGCCACAAAGCATTTCTTGACATCAGACTCCCTGCGTATAGATGAAATACTTGTGCTTCTTGGCAGAATGGTGTTATTTCAGTGCGATGTGTAACTCACTGCCTTGCAGAGGAAAGAGCCGCGCTTCTAACAGGATCACAGAAAAGGCAGGTGCGTACAAAGGATACACGGTGTTTGTGGCAAGACTGTGTGGGCCACTTTGGTGCCAAGATGCTTACAATCCTCCCTAGAACCCTCCCGTGAATTTGGTTACAAATCACTCAGTAATTAAATATCCTCTCCAGGATATCCTGGCTGGTTTAATAAGGGCCAAACCCATCACAACAGATCTGAATCTGAGCTGGTGGGTTGTTGTTTTTTTTTTTTTCCCCCTCTGTGTTTCATTTTCAAAGATTTTTATTACGGTAAGATATTTGGTAATATTCTTTATTAGGCTGATAAGTTTTGAATTGCTTTTCATTTTATTATCACATTAGTTCCTTCTTAATGGTTTTACTAGAACTCAGAAGTCTCCTGAGTTTTAATAACCTCTCTTTTTTCAGTACTTATAGTCGTGGAATTAATTGTATAAAATCATGATCCTTCACAGATGTGTCACCGGGCCAAAAGAAGAAAACTCAGTAGGAAGAATTAGACCTTAAGAGTGAATGATGATTCATCTTGCTACAGATTTTTCACTTGGGGGCTTTCGTTTGCTTTTCAGTAACACGATTTCCTTCCTTTCCACCTCTAAGAATGCCCTTCAAATTGAAGAATGCTTTGGAATTCTCTGAACTGAGGTTTATTAAAATTGAACTTTTTAGTGATCAGTTGACTTTTTTTGATTTGTTTAAACTTTTTTTTTAATGTTTATTTATTTTTGAGAGAGAGAGAGAGAGCGAGTGCAGAGGAGGGGCAGAGAGGGAGGGAGACACAGAATCCAAAGCAGGCTCCAGGCTCTGAGCTGTCAGCACAGAGCCTGATGTGGGGCTCGAACCCACAAACCACGAGATCATGACCTGAGCTGAAGTCGGACACTCAACCGACTGAGCCACCCAGGCGCCCCCCAACTTTTTTAAAGTATATGAAAGGACATCTTTTTATTTACCTAAGAATATTCTCTATAGCTGGCTCTGTTTAAAAGAGGGACAACAATAAGGTGAACTATACAAAAGTATCAACTTAGCAATTAGCAAGTTTTCTTTGGGTCTTATTTTCACGTTCACCTTCCTTGATCCATGTTGGTAATTCTCGTAAAAATAAATGGCTATTAGTTAAGGTCCTAAAGTCAAATCATCTTTATTAAATCATAATTAATTGATATAAATGAATATTAAAAGAGCAAAATGCCAGATATAACAAGCTCAGAAAGAACCGAAATTTTAAATAATCTTTTATTTAGATTTTAGCAAACAATGAAACTATTGAGTGGAAATCAGTGGCCAGGTTTTCAAAAAGGAATAAATAATTAAATGCGCAGTAACAGGATTAAAGTTTTCTCATACTTTCTAGCATTTCTCCATATGTTGTAATCATCCACATCCTTTCCATCATTTAGGATCCCTGAAATTATAAACTTGAGTATTAACATGGGTCATCTTCCTTCATTTCAACTCAATGTGAAGACGAGTTGGAATTAATGACTAAGAAAGGTTTAATTAGAGAGTCCATACCAACGTTGGGAAATTAAATTAAACTGTTTAAAAATTCATTATCAGGGGCACCTGGGTGGCTCAGTCAGTTAGGCATCTGACTCTTGGTTTCGCTCAGGTTGTGGTCTCACAGTTCATGGAACAAAGCTCCACATCAGGCTCCGCACGGACAGCAGGGAGCCTGCTTGGGATTCTCTCTCTCCTCTCTCTCTGCCTTCTTCCACATGCATGCCTACTCTCTCTTTCAAAATAAATAAACTTAATAAAACCAAGAAATTTCCACTCCTTCTTTAAATTTTTTTTAATGTTTATTTATTTTTGAGAGAGACAGAGAGACACAGCGCGAGCAGGGGAGGGGCAGAGAAGGAGAAACAGAATCTGAAGCAGGCTCTAGGCTCTGAGCTGTCAGCACAGAGCCCGATGCTGGGCTCGAACCCACGAACTGTGAGATCATGACCTGACCAAAGTCCAATGCTTAACTGAGCCACCCAGGCTCCTCAAGAAACTTCCACTCTTTTTTTTTTTTTTTTTTTTTAATTTTTTTTTTTTTTCAACGTTTTTAATTTATTTTTGGGACAGAGAGAGACAGAGCATGAACGGGGGAGGGGCAGAGAGAGAGGGAGACACAGAATCGGAAACAGGCTCCAGGCTCTGAGCCATCAGCCCAGAGCCTGACGCGGGGCTCGAACTCACGGACCGCGAGATCGTGACCTGGCCGAAGTCGGACGCTCAACCGACTGCGCCATCCAGGCGCCCCAAGAAACTTCCACTCTTAACCAGTATACAACTGATTATGTACATTACAACTGAAGTCTCTCCACAACAGCAAATTAAAACATTATGCTCGCATTAAAATTTCTCTTCTAAATCTAACACATAATAGATATGCCACAAATGACTACTGAATAAATGGATTTGTTCAAGTAGTGGTTTCAATCAGTTAAAACATAACAGAGTCCATCAAATATAATTCCTTAGTGTAAGCTGTAAATTTTGAAACTAGTCAATTACCGATGGATCTGATTTTTAACAATTCATTTGGGAAGGTGAGTTATTTCTAACGGTATTTAAATAAGGAAACTATTTATGTGATAACCAAACTATGATGCAAAATATTACTACATTGGTCCTTGATGTATGTAAAGCTAAATACAGATTTTATTTTCTTCAAAACCAGATGGCTTCACTGGTGGATTCTACCAAATGTTTAAAGAAGCCTTAACATCAGCCTTTCACAAACTCTACCAAAAGACAGAAGAGGGGGCAACATTTTCATAACTCATTCTACGTCCAGTATTATCCTGATACAAAAACCAGACAAAGACGTTACAAGAAAAGAAAATAGGCTCATATCCCTTATGACGACAGGCACAAAAATCCTCAACAAAATGCTAGCAAACTGAATCTAGTAACATATAAAAAAATCATCCACCACAGGTAAATGGGATTTATCCCAGGGAAGCAAGTTTGACTCAGTATATGAAAATCCAGGTAATGCATCACACTAATAGAATTAAAAACAAAGACCATGTCATTGTGTCAACAGACGAAGAAAAAGCGTTTGATAAAATCTAACACCCTTTCATCACAACAACACAATAAACTAGGAATAGAAGGAAACGTTCTCATCCTGATAAAGGGTATCTACAAAACGCCCCACATATGACATTATACTTAATGTTAAAAGACGGAAAACTTCCCCCCTGAGATCAGGAAAAGACAAGGATGTCTACTCTCACCGCTTCTATTCAACACTATACTGGAGGTTTTAGTGAAGGCAATTGGACGAGAAAAAGAAATAAAAGTACGCAGATAAAATATGATCTTGTGCATAAAAAATCCTAAGAGAGGGGCACCTAGGTGGCTCAGTCAGTTAAGCATCTGACTCTTGATTTTAGCTCAGGTCATAATCTCATGGTTCATGGGATCAAGCCCCATGTCAGGCCCCACACTGACAGAATAGAGCCTGCTTAGGATTTTCTCCCCCATAGCCCCTGTCCCTCCTCTGCTCACACATGCACACACACAGTCTCTCTTTTTCTCTAAAATAAATAAACTTAAAAAAAAAAAAAGAAAGAAAGAAAATCCTAAGGGATTCACAAATACGCTATTAGAACTAATAGACAAGCTCAGAAAGGTAGTGACGCAAGATCAATACACAAGAATCAATTACATTTTTATACACTAGCAACAAAGAATCTGAAAAGGAAATTAAGAAAATTCCATTTACCATAGCATAAAAAAATAAAATAGCTAGGAATACACTGAATAAAATAAGTACAAGATTTGAATGCAAGGAACTACACAACACTGTTGAAAGAAATTAAAGATCTAAATAAATTAAATGACATCCCATTTTCATGAAGAAGAATGCAACATTGTTGGGGCACCTGGGTGGCTCAGTCAGTTAAATGTCTGACTTTGGCTCAGGTCAGGATCTCACAGTTTGTGCATTTGGGCCCTTCTGAGATGTCAGCACAGAACCTGGAGCCTGCTTCGGATTCTGTGTCTCCCTCTCTCTCTGCTCCTCCCCTGCTCACACACTGTCTCTCTCTCAAAAATAAATAGAGATTAAAAAAAAATTTTTAAAAAAAAAAAAAGAACAGACTTATAGGTCAATGAAATAAAATGAAGAGTCCTGAAATGAAACCATACATCTCTTGTCAATTGGGTTGTGACAAGGGCACCATGACAATTCAATGGAGAGCCAACAGTCATCGAATGGTACTGGGACAACTGGATAGCCACGTGCAAAATGATGAAATACCAATTCTGTGTCATACGATATACAAAAAGTAACTCCAAATGGATCAAAGACCCAAACGTAAGAGCTAAATCTACGAAACTCTTAGAAGAAAACATAGGAGTTAACATGCAGAGCCATGAATGAGAAAAACGGTTTTGAGATGTGACACCAAAAGCACAAGCAACGAAAAGATGAACTGACTTCACCAAAACTAAAAACCCTCGCGTTCACTTTCGTGCTCTTCGCGCTGTCAAAAAAGTGAAAAGACGGTCCACAGAATGGGAGAAAATCTTCACAAATCATACACCTGATAAAAGCCTCTTGTCCAGAATATTTACAGAACTCCCAGAGCAGAGCAATACAGGGATATGCCACCCAACGTCTCCAATGGGCAAGGGAGTTGAATATGCATGTCTCCAAATAATATATTTAAGCGGCCAATAAGCACATGAAAAGAGACTCGGCATCTTTCGTCATCAGAGAAATACAAATCAATGCCACAGTGTGATGATACCGCTTCACGCCCACTAGAATGGCCATAATCAAAAAGATGGACAATAACAAGCGTCGGTGAGACGTAGAGAAGTTAGAACCCTCACGCGCTGGTGAGAATGTAAAATGGTGCAGCCGCTGTGGAATACAGTTTGCCAGGGCCTCAAAAAGGTTAAACACAGAATCACCATAGGACCCAGCAAGAGAACTGAAAACGCACGTTTGCATAAAAACACGTGCACGGATGTCCATAGTGGCATTATTTCTTTTTTTTTAATTTTTTTTAACGTTTATTTATTATTGAGAGACAGAGAGAGACAGAGCGTGAGCATGGGAGGGGCACAGAGAGAGAGACGGAGACACAGAATCCGAAGCAGGCTCCAGGCTTCGAGCTGTCAGCACAGAGCCTGACGCGGGGCTCGAACTCACAAGCCGCAAGATCGTGACCTGAGCCGAAGTCGGACGCTTAACCGACTGGGCCGCCCAGGCGCCCCGGCAGCATTATTTCTAAGAGCCAAAGCGTGGAAACAACCCAAATGTCCATCAACTGTCCATCAATGGATAACAACATTTAACATCTCCACACGGTGGAACGTTGTTCAGCCGTTAGAAGTGTTGAAGTACTGTTATGTCCTACGACATGGACGAACACTGAAAACATACTAAGTGAAAGAAGCCAAGCACAAAAGCCCACATATTCTATGATTCCCGTTAGATGAAATTTTCAGAATCGACAACTCGATGAAGGCAGGGAACAGATTCATGGTTTCCAAGGGCTGAGAAAGTAAGGGAGGGAGGTTACTGCTAGTGGGTAATTTCCGGGTTGTGGAAAATATTCTGACATTAGATACTGGTGACGATTGCACAACTTTGTGAACATATTAAAAAAACCACTCAACTGTACACTTGAATTAAAAAATGTGAAATTTAAAAAACAAAACAGACGAACATAGAGGAAGGGGGAAAAATGAGAGAGGGAAACAAACCATAAGAGACTCCTAACTATAGAGAACGAACTGAGGGTTGATGGAGGGGGTTGGGGGGATGGGCTAGATGGGGGAGAGGCATTAAGGAGGGCACTTGGGATGAGCACTGGGTGTTGTATGTAAGTGACGAATCACTAAATTCTACTCCTGAAACCAGTATTACACTATGTGTTAATGAGCTAGAATTTAAATAAAAGGTTGAAAAAAAAAAATCGATGTTCTAACAAAGTGTAAGCTTCTTTAAACAAAAAAAGCATCAGATAAAATACTAAGATATGTGAAAATGTGATTATGTCCAAAATACTGTATAAAAAGTTATAGCTCTACACCTGAAACTAATAACACACTGTATGTTAACTAGCTCAAATTTAAATAAAAACTTGGGGGAAAAAAGATGTGTTAATAAACATATTAAGTAGAAGCATATAAAGGTTATAGCAATTAAACACTAAACATCATATTTTGCTTTGTTACATCTATTTTCCCTAATAGAGAAAAAATCTTATCATTACTTTTCTGTATCTTATAGTGTTGATGTAAAAATATGTCACATTATTTCTACAGAGTAATGACTAATAAAATGATCAAAAATCACTGTTTTCATTGGGATAATTGTAATAAAATATTCTGCCATGATTATTTTTCAGTAGGAGGTAAATCACATCCATTCATTGATTATGCCCCACCTTCTCCCTTTCCTGAACATGTTTTATCATTTTACAAAGTATATGATCAATTAAGTTTAAATAAAGTACCAGCTATTGTTAAGACTAGCATATTTCAACTACTGAGAACTATTCTTCAGTAAATGCACCTGGTGTCTAATATCCGTTGATCCACCAAAAATTTTACAAGGTCCTTTTCAAAAACAGTGTGTACATGTGTGTGTAATATTGGAAAAACATTTGCAATCAGACCAAGGAAACAGCTGTAATCTAATGTTCATTAAGGGTCACTCTTAAAAGATAATTATAAAGATATGACTTAATTATCTCATAACCTCAGATGGTATAAATTGACCTACAAATCTAAAGATCAACCTGTTATTCTTTACCAAATGGCAAGGGGGAAACACTAGAGAGACTGCTGAACACTTAAAACACTGGAATGTAAAATGTCCATCATGTGGGGTGCCTGGGTGGGTCAGCTGGTTAAGCATCTGACTCTTGATTTCAGCTCAGGTCATGATCTCATGGTTCATGAGTTCAAGACCCACGTCAGACTCTGCACTGACAGTGCTGAACCTGCTTAGGATTCTGTCTCCCTGCCTCTCTCTCTCTCTCTCTCTCTAACACATAAATAAATAAATAAATAAATAAATAAATAAATAAATAAATAAATAATTTTTTTTAAAAAGAAAGAACCATTATGTTTAACATCATTCTAGCACTGACACTGCAAATACATAATAAATTTTAGAAGGCACTCTTTATGTTGGATTGGAATTATAATCATCAAATCTATCAGTTGTTACCAAAATAGATTTCTTACTAAAAATGCATTACAACTATAATGTTTATAACTCCTTTCTTATGAAAAGTTTGCTTCTCAGAATTCTCACAAGTCATGAAAAGGGAGCGAGAAATCAGGTACTAATATCTTCATGTCATATTTTTAGTAAGAGAAAGTGAGAAATGAAAAGTCTTGCCCCCTTGTTGGGATGAGCACTGGGTAGCGTGTGTAAATGATAAATCACGGGAATCTACCCCCAAAACCAAGAGCACATGGTATATACTGTGTTAGCTAACTAGACAATAAATTATATTTAAAAATAAATTTTAAAAAAGGTTTTTAAAAAAAGATTAAAAAAAAGGAAAAAGGAAATGTCTTGCCCAATGTCACCAACATTACAAACATTTTTAAGAGTAGGTAGGCCAGGTGAGAGAGAAAACAACCTGTTATAACAGACAAATTGAACCATGTGGCCCATAGCACGTGGGAACTCAAAATTCCTACTGTGAATCAAAGATTTTCCAAACAAGTGAGTGTGAAGAAAGCAGGACTGACACTGACACATGTAGCGTACTGTTGGAATCACATTTCTACCTGACTAATTCCAAGAAGGTGAAGAAAGACTGAAAATGCTCTCTTGAAACGGTAAGAATGAAAAAGACATCAGTTCCTACAAAACTCCTTTAAAAAGTTATTCATAAGGATCTCAAATTGTCAAAAGGAAAGGATTTTTTGAAGATAAAGGAAATAGAAAAAAAAATCCTTAGAGCCAGTACAGGCTCTTCTCAGCACCCCATCATCTAGAATAGTCCCTACTAATTAGAATCGTGCGTGAATACAGGCTTAGCACTCAGTGGTGACACCACTTTGGCATTCTTTAAATTTCTTATGGTATTTATAAAGGATGGCATATTTGTTCTAGTGGTTATCATTTTATATAGAAATATATATATGTAATACACATTTAATATATTCTGTAGATTCAATGCAAACCTTTTTAAAATCCCGGTAGACTTTTTTGTTGAAATTGACAAGCTGATTCTAAAATTCATATGGAAAGGCAAAGGAAATGAAACAGCCAAAACACTTTTTTTACAAGATCAAAGTTGGAGGACTCCCCATCCGCTTTTCAGACTTATCATAAGCTAGTACTTAAGACCGTATGTTATGGAAGAAAGCATAGACACATAGATCGATGGAATAAAATATATAGTCAAGAAATAGACTCACATACTTACAGATGGCCAACAGACCCAGGACAAGATGCTCAACATCACTCATCATCAGTGGAATGCAAACCAAAACTACAATGAGCTATCCCCTCACCCCTGTCAGAATGGCTGAAACCAAAAGCAGAAGAAACAACGAGTACTGCTGAGGATGTGGAGAAAAATGAGCCCTCATGCACCGTTGGTGGGAATGCACACTGGTGCAGCCACTGTGAAAAACAGTCTGGAGGTTCCTCAGAAAATTAGAAGTAGGATTACCATAGGATCCAGCAATTCCACTACTGGGTATTTGCCCAAAGAATATGAAAACACTCGTCTGAAAACATATATGCACCCTATGCTTATAGCAGCATTATTTATAATAGCCAAATTATGGAAGCAGTCCATATGATGGAAGTGTCCATCAACTGAAGTAAGCCAGCCAGAGAAAGACAAATACCATATGATTTCACTCACGTGTGGACTTTAAAAAACGAAACAAATGAGCAAAGGGAAAGAGAGAGAGAGAGACAAACCAAGAAACAGACTCTTAACTATAGAGAGCACACTGATGGTTACCGGAGGGGAGGCTGGGAGGTGGGTGAGGTGGGCACTTGTGATGAGCACTGAGTAATGTACAGAACTGTTGAATCACTATTTTGTACATTTGAAACTAATATAACACTGTATGTTAGCTATACTAAAATTAAGGTTTTTTTAATAAGAAAAAATTGGGGCGCCTGGGTGGCTCAGTCAGTTAAGCATCCAACTTCGGCTCAGGTCACCATTTCATGGTCCATGAGTTCGAGTCTCGCGTGGGGCTCTATGCTGACAGCCCGAAGCCCGGAGCCTGCTTCAGATTCTGTGTTTCCTTCTCTCTCTGCCTCTCATCCGCTCCCACTCTGTCTCTCGCGCTCTCTCAAAAACAGATAAACATTTTTTTTTAAGTGGATTCTTATACATTTTGTCAAATGATTTTCGATACAGATGCACTGGTAACTCAATAAAGAAAGAAGTCTTTTCAGTAAATTCTGCTGGGACAACTGGACAGCCACATGCAAAGAAACAAACCTTCATCTATACTTCACCCCACAAACAAAATTTAACCTAAAATGGACCAGAGACTTAAATATAAAGTCTAAAACTATAAAACTTCTAAAAGTAAACATAGGAGAAAATCTCTGTGACCTTAGGAAAGATTTCTCAGCTATGTCACCAAAGCAGAATTCAGAAACGGTTAATTGGACTTCATCAAAATTAAAGCCTTCTCCTTTGCAAAAGATGCTCTTAACTGAATGAAAAAGAAAGGCCACAAACTGAGAACAAGTACTGGCAAAACATAGGTAAGACAAAGGATTTGTACCCTAAATATATACAGAACTGTCAAAATCCCCAGTAATATGTAAACGAGCAACACAGTTTTGAAAACAAGCAAAAGATTTGAACAGACACTGCACCAAAGAAGATATATGGGCACAATAAGATCACAAAGAGATGCTTCGCAAAATGCAAATTGAAACCCCAGTAAGAAACCAGGACAAACCTATTAGAATGGAGGGAAGAAAATTAAGAAAACCAGGCAGTAAGGACACAAAGCAATGGGAACTGTCCTATACTGCAGTCTCTTATGAAGTTAACACACAAGCCCGCAATCCCACCCCCAGGGAATTACCCACTTTGGCAAAATTCAGGTTCACAAAAGAAAGCCTACATGCCATGTTTATAGTGACTTTACTCATCATCATCAAAAACTGGGGAAAAAATCCAAATGTTTTTCTACTGGTGAATGATAAAGTCAGGGGCATTCATACAGTGGAGCCCTACTCAGCAAGGGAGAGTAATAAACACCGAACAAACAACAGGGATGAATTTCAAATGCATTACGCTGAGTGAGAGAAGCCAGACACAAGAGGCTACATTCTGTATGATTCTGTCTACGTGACATTCTGGAAAAGGGCAGACTAAAGGGACAGGAAAGAGATCAGTGGTTGCCAGGGAACAGGAGTCAGACAAGGCACTGACGACCACTGTGGGACAAGTGGGAATTCTGTGGTAGCAGGATTATTCTCTATCCTGATCGTGTGTGACCATATGTGACCATATGCATTTGTCTTATGTGACCATATGCATTTGTCAAAACTCAGAGCACTGAAGACCAAAAGGGGTGAATTTTTCTGTACGTAAATCATACCTCAGTGTTTTTAAGTGCCTAGCATTCCTACTCTACCATTATTAACACCTACAAATAGTATGTTAAAACATTTCTACATAAGGGCGCCTGGGTGGCTCAGCGTCCGACTCTTGATTTCGGCTCAGGTCATGATCTCAGGGTTCATGGGTTCAAGCCCCACGTTGGGCTCTGCGCTCACAGCACAGAGCCTACTTGGGATTCTCTTTCTCCCTCTCTGCCCCTCCCCGGCTTTCATGCTCACTCACTCTCTCTCTCTCTCTCTCAAAATAAATAAGTAAACATTTTTAAGAATTTTCTACATAGTACTAATATACATCATCCTAAATGGCCTACACTTGGACACTATTTTTTAGGCCAGAATATTAGTTTTTCTGAACAAAGGTTTGCCTGTTAGAAATATATACAGGAGCGCTTGGGTTGCTCTGTTAAGCATCTTGACTCTTGATTTGGCTCAGGTCATGATCTCAGGGCTTGTGGGTTTGAGCCCCGTGTCAGTCTCTGTGCTGGCAGCATGGAGCCTGCTTGGGATTCTCTCTCACTCTCTCTCTCTCTCTCTCTCTCTCTCTCTCTCTCTCAAAAAGAAATGAATACACTTTTTTTAGAAGGCTAAATATATATGTACATCAAACCCACTGTGAAACTCTGAAGCTTTCGCCTGTTGTGGGGATTTAAAAAATTGTAACTAGCACATCACTGTCCTTTATCATTTCCCGCCACACACAAATTGAACAGTAAAATCCTTTCTTAATTCAAGCAATAAATAGTTCATTTGCTTCTGGGAAAGAATTCATCATAGTCGATTATTTTCATGTTTGCTAGCAGTCTGTGGGCTCTGACCAACAGTCACATGGATAATTTGAAATGTTTGTTTGTTCATCTCCATTTCAACACAACACATTGTGTTCTGTAGCAAAGTAATTCCTTACACCTGGAAAAAAAAAATCAGAATCTTCTGTTTTTAGGGAAACACTCTTTACATAGGATCAACATTCATGTCTGAAAAGGCATCACATAAAAAACCTGGACGAATAATCACCAAATTACTGAAGATCCCAAACATCGACATGTGAATCAAACCATGAGGCAGAATCAAATGCAAACCCATCACGTTCCTTTCTCATCTCAGAGAATCGCTGAGCACTCAAGCTTTTTCCCTTCCCTTTGCCTAACTACCAAGTGGGTGGAAATGTTTTCCTTTCACTTACTGGAAACAAAAGTGATGCTACATCAGCAGATAGGCTACAAAATAAAACATTAAAAAAAAAAAAAAAACAAGATGACGCCTAGTTAAATGTGAACAAAATGACAAGAGGCTTCATTAGGGCGTGAATTTTGCAATCACAGCTCGTATTCAGAAAAATTAAACTGTGGAAGGAAAAGCCTAAGACCCCATCAAGGACAGAAAGAGCACAGGGTCCCAGGTGCAAGAGAGACGGGACAGAAAAGAAGATGAAGGTGAATGTCGGAGAGAGGAAGAGAGTTAACCAGCCCAGCTGAACTGGTGGACGGGGAAAAAGACTATCAAATGGCAAGTACTTCATAAACTGTAAATAAAAGCAGAAGTGTGCAGTAAATGTAAAATCCATTGCTCTATTTTGGGAACCCACCACCCCCAAAATACTTAGATTTTAATCGACACATTAAAAATGAAAAATTGTGAATGGGAAGAAATGTTCTCCCAATTAGTGCTTCTGCTAAGAGGAAATTTTTTCACTAGAAATTCCAAATTTAGGGGGGGCCTGGCCCATTTGGTTGAGGGTCCAACTTCGACTCAGGTCGTGATCTCATGGTTTGTGAGTTCAAGCCTTGCATCGGGCTCTGTGCTGACAGCTCAGAGCCTGGAGCCTGCTTCAGATTCCATGTCTCCCTCTCTCTCTGCCCTTACACCACTCATGGTCTGTTTGTCCCTCTCTCTCAAAAATAAATAAACATTAAAAATATATACATATGTGTGTGTGTATATATACATGTATATAAATATATAAATATATATATAGATATATATATTTAAAAAAAAGAAATTCCAAATTTAGGCTGATTTACTCAGGAAGAAACTAACATTGTTACAATTTCAGTCATAAAAAAACAAAAGGAAGTTTAAAAAAACAGGAAAGCAAAATGTATTCTAACTTGGGCTTTTTTTTTTAATCTTTATTATTTATTTTTGAGAGAGAGAGAGAGAGAGAGAGAGAGAGAGAGAGAGAGAGAATGAGCAGGGGAGGGGCAGAGAGAGAGGGAGACACAGAATCCAAAGCAGGCTCCAGGCCCTGAGCTGTCAGCACAGAGCCCGACGTGGGACTCGAACCCACAAACTGTGAGATCATGACCTAAGCCAAAGTCGGATGCTTAACCGACTGAGCCACCCAGGCGCCCCTAACTCGGGCTTTTTTTATCTACAGAGAGAGAGAGCTCTGTCAGTTAACTGCTCTAAATGAATTCATGTTAGAACCAAATAGGCTCCACTGTATGAACGCCCCGACTTTATCATTCACCAATAGAAAAACATTTGGATTTTTTTCCACGTTTTGATGATTATGAGTAAAGTCACTATAAACATTGGCATGCAGGCTTTCTTTTGTGAACACAAATTTTTAAAAATGTTTACTTATTTATTTTGAGAGAGAGTGAGTGAGTGCATGAAAGCCGGGGAGGGGCAAAGAGAGTGGGAGAGAGAATCCCAAGTAGGCTCCGTGCTGTCAGCTCAGAGCACAACATGGGGCTTGAACCCATGAACCCTGAGATCATGACCTGAGCCAAAATCAAGAGTCGGGCACTCAACCGACTGAAAACTCCAGAAAACTGAGAAGTCGTGTACATGAGACAGCCAAATCACTTACTGGGGATGTTGGAGAGATTGTGTAGAACAGAAGTGCCAGAGATCCAGGGTGGTCCGCGAATATTAGTGAAGTCTTAGAAGGGGAGGAAGATCTGGGCACAACAGACCCACAGGCTGGGCGTTAGTTAACCTCGGAAAAGAGCGGGCCCTACAGAGAGGAAGTCACACGCGGCTAGACCCGGACAACACTCTGCGGAGGGAAGTAAACCAGCCACAGAAGGCCAAACACCACAGGACTCCAAAACAGTCAAGCTCCTAGAAGCGGAGAATAGAATGGAGGTCACCAAGTGCTGAGGGAGGGGGGAACTGGGGAGCTGCTCCTTGGGGGTCTGAAGTTTCAGTTATGTGGGGTGAATAAATTCGAGAGATCTGCCGCTCATTACAGCGCCTGGAATTAGCAATTCAGTGTCGTACTCTTCAAAATCTCACAGTCAGTGTTCTTACCACCAAGACAGCATCAACGAAAAAACAAAAGAGCAGGAGGAAACTTCTGGAGATGACGGATATGTTTATTACCTTGGTTGTGGTGATGGTTTCATGGGTTTGTATGTCCAAACTCATCAAATTGTATACATTAAATAAACATGTGCAGCTTTTGGTGAGGTTTGGTTTTTTGGGGGGGGGCAGGGGATCTATTATACCTCAATAAATTTTTTTAAGAAAGAAAAAGAAGGGTGCCCGGGTGGCTCAGTCAGTTGGGCATCTGTCTTCAGCTCAGGTCATGATCTCGCGGTTCGTGGGTTGGAGCCCCGCATCGGGCTCTGTGCTGATGGCTCAGAGCCTGGAGCCTGCTTCGGATTCTATGTCTTCCTCTCTCTCTGAGACCACACCCCCCCCCCACCCCCCACTCATGGTCTCATGGTCTCTCTCTCTCTCTCTCTCTCTCCCTAATATAAATAAAACATTAAAGTTTTTTTAAAAAGGAACGAAAAAGAGGGGCACCTGGGTGGCTCAGTCGGTTAAGCCTCCGACTTCAGCTCAGGTCATGATCTCATGTCCGTGAGTTCGAGCCCCGCGTCGGGCTCTGTGCTGACCGCTCAGAGCCTGGAGTCTATTTCGGATTCTGTGTCTCCCTCTCTCTCTGACCCTCCCCCATTCATGCTCTGTCTCTGTCTCAAAAATAAATAAACATTAAAAAAATTTTTTTTTAAAAAGGAACGAAAAAGAAAATGTAGGAAGGCAAATAATAACATAGGAGTCCAAAAAAAAAAAAAAAAAAAAAAAAACCCGTAGAGACTCCAGGAGACAGTATGGATTGCCAGGAATGAATTCTGGTGATTTTCTTTTTTAACTAGTAGTACACCAATGCCACCAGGTCGAAATAAAGGGAAAAGATAATGTAGCTGGACTTCAGTAAGATGTGTGTCCACTCTCCCCTGACGTCCTTCACTTACACATTTATTCAATAAATATTTATTGACTGCCTAAGACATGCAGGCATCATCCTCCAGGCTGGACACACAGTGATGAAACCCATCCTAGACCACACTCATCTACATGTCCTAACAGTCAGAGCGAGGGCATCACTGAGTAGAGCATAAATTAATGAACAGCCACCTTCTGCGAGCGCTGGTACAGTTTATAGGACGGGGAGGTCCTAGGGCTCTGTCTCATTCAAAATTTGTGGCTGTTTCTTTCAAATAATGTAGATGAGAGCACTAATTTCATGGTTATTAACGTTGTGTGCGGCATAAGGTACACAGGGACAAGTAAATAATTGGATGATTGAATTAGTGTCCAAAATCCCTTAAAAACCTGCAGCAGTGGGACAAACCTAACGTGACAAAACTTACAAAAAGGAAAACAGTTCATTTTTTCACTTGCTTCAAAAACATAAAATGCACTTGGGTCCAAAAAAAACCCCCAAAACTCCACTGACATGGTTTATATAAGAAGATTGTGTGTGACAGACAACTTATCAGAAGCATAAGTAAAAACTCCACGCGCATCGAGTATCAGGCATCAGTCTGAAGACTAGTTCAGAGCAAGGAAGGGGGTCATCCGTTCCCCTCTGCGCTGGCCGGGCCACCCCTGGCTCCGCGTCTGGCTCCAGGACCCACACTTCAGGAAGATAATTTAAGGGGCACCTGGGTGGCTCAGTCAGTTGAGCGGCCGACTTCAGCTCAGGTCGTGATCTCATGGTTCATCAGTTCGAGACCCACATTGGGCTCTGTGCCTGGAACCTGCTTTGGATTCTGTGTCTCGCTCTCTCTCTGCTCCTCCCCTGCTCGTGTTCTTTCTCTCTGTGTGTCTGTCTCTCTCAAAAATAAATAAAAAAATTAAAAAGGAAGGAAGGAAGGGAAAATTTTAAACCTAGCTTCTGTTAAGAGGAGAGTTACCAGGCTAGGGAGGGTTGGTTTTTCTGAAGAAACACAAGAATGAAAGATTCAGTGGGAATAGGAGAGGGTCCTCCAAATCTTTGGGTTTTTGGATTTCCCACGAAGGAAGCATTAGATTTGTGCAGGGTGGTCCCCAGGAGGTAAAATTAGGGCCAGTGGGTGGAAAGTGTTAGGGAGCCAGCTTTCAGCCAGGTGGGTATACAGAAGGCATTGCTAACACGGCGTCCGAAGGTAAAATGAGCTGCTGTAAGAGTTGGGAGTGAACTGACATTCCCCAGAAGCCCCCACGCAGAGGCGCCATAAAAAACCAAAATGTTTCAGGCAGGAGTTGAGGGTTATTCAGAATCAATAACCTGAAGGTTCCGCTCCGAGCTGTTATGTCACTTGCTAGTCTACCCAGTGTGTCCCTTTTTACACACTACAAAAAGCAGAGAAGAATGTGTCTTGCTTGGCTTTTAACTTGCGATCACAATTTGGTATTGGGCACAACCAGTTCTAAGTTTTTTAAATTTTTTTTTTTTTTTTTGAGAGAGAGCACAAGCAGGGGAGGTGCAGAAAGAGAGGGGGACAGAGGATCTGAAGCGGGCTTTGCGCTGACAGCAGCGAGCCCGATGTGGGGCTTGAACTCACGAACTGTGAGATCACGACCCGAGCTGAAGTCGGTCGCTTAACTGACTGAGCCACCCACGCACCCCCCCCCCAAAAAAAGTATTTTAAAATATAACAAAAGGGGCCTTTTCTCACCTCAGATCCCAAACCCCACCCATCCTCCCCGGAGGCAAAAGCTATTCCCAGGTTCTCGTGTACTCATGGATTCTTTCTGGCAGGGTATGTGTGGGAGAGTCGGGGAAGGGGGGCACACGCGGGTAAGCATGCGAATGCCCCCTTTTTACAAAAGTGAAAGCAAACATCACGCTGTCCTGCCCCTGGTTTTTTACACCTGTCAACACTCTACTCTGCTACAGCACCTACCACCGTAACACCAATTAACTCCCATACCACCGCTGCAGAGGGGATGATGTCAGAATAACCTGGAAGTTTCGTTGGTTTCTTTGTAGTTATTTCTGCAAGGGGAGCCTAGCTTTGCATTATGAGTAGAACTGGAAGCTTCAGCAGGAAGGGAAGCGCGCCTCTCAACGTGGAGCCCCATCAGTGGGATTTTTAGAAAACGTTAGCAAGAGGGCCTGCCCCTCCCCAGAGAGGGGGCCCCCCGGCCTTTCGCGGTCCTGGGCGTGCAGCGGGGTGCAAGCCCTCCAGTGCTCGTGCGCACCGTGTCGTTCCCCCAAATCAGCACTCCCGGGCTGATTTCTAAAATTACCATCCCCCACTGGGTGTTGTATGGAAACCAATTTGACAATAAATTTCACATTTAAAAAAATCAAAATCAAAATAAAAAGGTTAAATAAATAAATAAATACGTAAAATTATCACCCCCTCGGGCAGTCTCCGGTGCCACTGAGCTGCCTGCCTGCACTGCCCAGTTCTCTCCCCAGATACTGATTGTCTCCTGAATGCCCTGATTTCAAGGTGGCAACCGTTCTGAGTGGTCTGCCATTAACCCAGCTTTTTCCGCCAGACCGGCTACGCTCGGTGCGTGTTGTTGCAGAATGCGTGTCACAGCACAGGAGCCTCTACTGGAAATGCCACGTGCCCTGGTACCTGTCACTCTGCCACAGGCTTTTTTCACGGCTGCCCGGCCAGTCTCGACTGACGCACGCTTAGGCTGCGTCCAATCACTTGCTTGTGAAAGTGAGGCTGTAATCAACTTGGTGGGATCTCTTACGCACTGAATCGTGTCCCCCTCAAAACTCATCTACGGAAATGCTAATCCCCGATATCTCGGAACGTGACCGCAGCGGGACTTCCAGTCTCCAGAGCTATGAGAAGTGCGTGTCTGTGGTCTCAATGACGAGGCTGTGCCACGTTGTTATGGCCGTCCCAGAGGCCGATGGAGACGTGTGCTTCTGCAAGTCATTTACTGTCTAACACAGACAGATGATGCGTCTGCACGCACCCATTTTTGGGAGGTGGACCTAAAAGGCAGGTGGTAAGTCAGCTCTGCGTAGAACTCATTACTCCCTCTGCCTATTTCTGAGTGCGGACACAATTGTGAAAAACTGGCTGCCTTATTCTTCTCACGGGCTTATGCTTCTGACTCAAAGATCACCCTTGTGCCTACCAAAAACACGATGTATTCTGATTCAAAGACACGTGGGGCCCAAGCCTCAGAGTTACTCAAACGTTGCTGATATCTAAGCTTCTGGGTAGACGGGATCGATTCTGGAGCAGTAGGGTCATCCCCACGCCCTGGCCAGGCAGACACAAAGGGGAAATCACACAGGTGTTAGTGCCAGACAGGCCTGGGTGTGAATACCAGCTCCACTACCTGGCAATGGGTCCGTGGGCCTTAGCAAACGAATTACTCTCTAAATGCCTCAGATCACCCCGGGGAAATATCATATCTACACTGTAGTTAGTATGAGAATTAAAAATAATGTATCTAGGGGGCGCTTGGGTGGCTCAGTCAGTTCAGTTAAGTGTCCGACTCTTGATCTCAGTTCAGGTCATGATCTCACGGTTCGCGAGTTCAAGTCCCGTGTCTCTCAGCGCAAAGTCTGCTTGGGACTCTGTCTCTCCCTTTCTCTGCCCCTTCCTGCTCTCTCTCTCTCAAAATAAATAAACTTAAAAAAAAATTAAAATAATGTATCTAAAAGACATATGACTTGGTAGACAGTCAACACTTGAGAGCTATCCTTGTTATCATTGTTTCTGGACTATGAATTTCTATTCATAATTAACATTTCCAGGTCAAGAGAAACTTTCAGTGACCGTAGTCTGCCTTTCTGAGCTGCCATGATCATGTCAGTTTGGTAGTTTGGACTGGGGTAAGAGCAGGTGGAAACAAGGAACCATTGCAAATCCCATCTTTTGGCCTCCCTGAACATTCAAATTCCTATTGAATCACTCCTTAACAAAATGCAAGTGCCCTTGAAAATGGCAATATGTAACTCTTAAATCAGAGATTAGCAGACATGTGGAAAAGAGGCCATGGGATGAAGTGATAAAGCACAGGTGCCCGGGACACGTAAATGTCAGGGAGCGAGCGAGAAGAGACGGTCTCTGGAATAGCAGAGGCTTTCGCCCCCTCCAGGATGTGCTGGCCGCTCGCCATGTGCACCAGCAGGAACCTAATGCCTTGTGACACCCTGTCTCTGTAGCTGTCACGTTCCCCACGAACAACACTGCCTGGCAAACCCCGTAAGACCGCGCCACTCAAACGTCCCCAGCAAGTCCGGGACATACGTGGAGTTTTGTGAATTTTTCTGGCATTTGGATCAATTCTCATAAAGAATAATTTCGCTGCCCGATGTTTCACCCCACAGTAATCCAGAAGAGAAAATGCACTCGATTCCTCCTTCCCATCCTTGACTCAAACCTCGTGATCAATGAGCTATTGTTCGATCAGCCCTTCTCAGGTAACATTCACACCGTAACATTAAATTAGAAAAAATAAGACCTGATTCCCCTTACCTATAAAAGTTATATGATTTCTTTGTTCATGTTCAATTTGCAGCGGCCCATTGGGTCACAAGTGTGCCGATTCCAATATAACCACAACGTGTCACAATTACGGGAACGCTTCACTCTGCCTGAGAGGACGCCAGAGGACTCAAGTTTTCTATTTGAGTGCAGAAACTTGATTGTGTTATTCAGAGGGCAGATTTCTTACATTTATATAAATACCCACTTTTCTATTTGAAATAGATGGCCTGCGTCACCTTTGGGGGTACCAAGCTCCTTGTGTTTAACACCTGTCGTCACAAGTACTATTTTCGTTCATCATAAAATAGCCTATTACATAAATGGAGTTCTTCACTGGGGCGCCTGGGTGGCTCAGTCGGTTGAGTGTCCAACTTCGGCTCAGGTCACGATCTCGCAGTTCGTGAGTTCCAGCCCCGCATCAGGCTCTGTGCTGACAGCTTGGGGCCTGGAGCCTGCTTCTGCTTCTGTGTTTCCATGTCTCTCTGCCCCTAACCCACTCACATTCTGCCTCTGTCTCTCTCAAAAATAAATAAAAACATTTAAAAAAAATTAAAAGAAAAATGGAGTTCTTCAGGAAACACGACACTCAACTGAACTCTTTGAGGGGGGCTAAGATGTGAGGGGCAGCGGGGGTTCCACCCGGCCCGGTTCATGGGCCCTCTGGTGGTGGGCGGGCGGGCCTGCGGCCGGCTCCCTAGACTGGGCCCTTGACCCAGAGAAACCCGTTACCCTCTCGTCTGTCACAGCCCTTCAAACTCCCCTGGCCTCAGCTTCATGCCCTCAGCCTCCCCCTGGACATCCCCAGTCTTTCTGTTCCCCAGTTTAAATTCTCAACATGGAATCAGAATAGCTCATCTCATTTCTGTGGCCTGACGTTGGCTCCAATCAGTTGGAGAGGGGTCAGAGAACCTTGTGAGGCTGCTCCCTTGACAAGGTGATGGGTAAGACGGCGTCACTCAGAAGGCAGTGAGGCATCATTAGTGACGGACTTGTCCCAGGGGCTTCAAGAACAGTCTCCTGGCTCTCATCAGAACTTGGAAACACATGGGGCGCCTGGGTGGCTCGGTCGGTCGAGCATCTGACTCTTGACTTCAACTCAGGTCAGGATCTCACGGCTCAAGCCCTGCATCGGGCTACGCACTGAGCAAGGAGGCTGCCTGGAGCCTCTCTCTCCCCCTCTCCCGCTCTGTGCTCTTCCCCCATTCATGTGCACACGCTCGCACTCTCTCAAAATAAATAAATTTTGGGGGTGCCTGGGTGGCTCGGTCAGTTGAGTGGCCGACTTTGGCTCAGGTCATGATCTTACAGCTTGTGACCTCGAGCCCTCCGTTGGGCTCTGCGCTGACAGCTCGGAGCCTGGAGCCTGCTTCGGATTCTATGTCCCTCTCTCACTCTGCCCCTCCCCGACTCATGCTTGCTCGCTCTCTCTCTCTCTCTCTGTCTCAAGGTTAAATAAAACATTAAAAAATATTTTTTTATTTAAATAAATAAATAAATGTTTTACAAAAGTGGGGAGGTGCCTGGGTAGTGCAGCTGGTTACGCGTCCGACTTCAGCTCAGGTCATGAGCTCCCTGTCCGTGGGTTCCAGCCCCGCATCAGGCTCCGTGCTGACAGTTCAGAGCCTGGAGCCTGCTTCAGATCCTGTGTCTCCCTCTCTCTCTCTCTCTGCTCCTCCCCTACTCACGCTCTGTCTCCCTCCATCTCTCAAAAATGAATAAATGTTAAGAACTTTTAAAAAAAAAAAAAAGAAAGAAGAACATGGGAGACCCAAGTGCGCTCTCTGGGGCTAAGCTCTGGGGTCGAACAGATTCCAACCTTCTCTGAGCGTCAGCTCTCTCTGCTGGGGTTCTGATAAAGCCTATTGTCATTCATCAGCTTCTCCGAGATTTCAAAATTTCGACCACTTCCATTTCGTATACCAGAGTAAAAAGCCGCCCGTGGCCTGGAGCTGGGGGAGGCTAAGTTGAATCGGGAAGCATGTGCAACGTCGCTGCTCAAAGGCCACTCTGATGCCTCACAGACCCACTGTGTTCGGCCGGGAAGGTTCTGGCAAGACTGCTAAGACTGGAAAACTCGCGGTCGTTTTAGGCCATTTCAAGACTCCACACCTGCTTGTGGATGGATCCCTTCTACAATATCTCCACCAAGTGGCTGTCCAGCCCTCTGCTCCGCTATCTACAGTGACAAGAAACTCACTGTGTCCAGAGGCAACACATCCTAACCTGAAACGACTTTACCCAAACTGTACCGGGGACTGAGCCGCAGCCTCCCGTCCCTTCGGCGCCAGCCCAGTGGGACCCGAGTTGGTATCTCAGAGCCAGTTAGAACGTAAGACTCTGTGCTCCCGTGTCCGGGTGTGACTGAGCAAGCTGACCACAACTCCCTCTGGTTGAGAGAAAAGAAACGAGCTCATGCCTCCGCCCTACGGATGCGAACGGGGTTATTTCCAGCACATGGAAACTGCCGACACACGGTCACGTCCACGACCACTTTTCCTTTCTTCTGCCGCTTGGCAAGCCTTCGAACACCAGAAAGGTCCGTTCTGTGTCCTCTAAACCTCCTCTCATCCCGGGCAAACATCCACAGCCTGTTTAACTGCGCCTCGTAGGAGAGGTTTCCAAGACCCTCTGCCACCTAGACTTCATTTCTGCTTGTCAACGCGGCTTCTGTTCCTCTCCCGCTAGTTTTGTTTCATCTTCCACGTCAGTTTAGGGACAAACCGTGCCAGAAGCATCCTCCGAGAGAGCCAGGAGGGAGAGGCACAGAAGAGACCCCTCACAGGGAAACCTGCCCTCGAGATGGTGCCAACCATACCCCCCGACGGCCATCCAGAGAGGGCCTCTGTGGAACTTCAGGACTCGGCCAACCGACCCTGACCATCACGTCAGGGGGAAGGTTTCCCGCTCCTTCAAGCTGGCACCGGAGGGAGGCCTCTTCAATCCTGGCTCCCTTCCTTTCCAGGTCAAGGAAGTGATGGCTGGAGTGGTGACAAGACTGGACAGTGCGGGGTGGGGCTCTTCTCGGGGCCAGCCTGTCTCTCACCAGCTCCGGCTGCCGCACCATCACCCAGACCAGGGAGCTTAAACAATAAGCATTTCTTCGTCTCAGTTGTGGAGGCTAAGACGTCTGAGATCAAGGACCCACAGATTCGGCGTCTGGCGAGAAGCCGCCTCCTGGTTCACGGCCGGCTATCTTCCCGAGCTCACTGAGGCCACCAAACCCGGGCGCCAGCCCCACTCGTGAGGGCTCCACTCTCAGGACCGAAGCATCTCCAGAGACCCCCTCCCTCAACCATCGCACTGGGGGGTCAGGATCTCAACCCAAGGACACACACGTGCCGTCCACACCGCAGCTCCTTCACTGGACAACCCCACCTGCCAAGAGGGCAGTCTGAGGTGTTTCCTTCCCCTCCCTTCTCTAAGTCCTTACTAATCTTGAGGAATCATCTTTCCCCCTACGGAGCCCCCCGCATGCAGGGGTGTGGCTGAGGCTCTGCTGTTACTCAGCCCTGCCTGCGTCCCCAAGAACAGGATGCCCACCTGGGAAGACTCCTGTCGACTGTGAATGCTGGGTCTAAGTTCAGAGCCCTTCTGACCTGGTACAGCTCCCCAGGCGCCCCTCTGGCTGTGCCCTCACTCCACACCCTGGGGCTTCCTCCTCACCCCCGTTCAGCCTCACACCCTCCTGTCCCCACCAGATGGCCACACAGCCCGAATACTGCCACCCCCGCAGGACAGCAGCAACGTGGGTTTGTCACTTCCCTTAAGATGTCCTGAAGTCGGGGCGGGGGGGTGGGGGGCGGGCTCTGTGCTGACAGCTCAGAGCCTGGAGCCTGCTTCCAATTCTGTGTCTCCCTCTCTCTCTCTGCCCCTCCCCTGCTTGTGCTCTCTTTCCCCCTCTCTCAAGAATAAATAAACGTCAAAAAAAAAAAAAAATTAAACAAAAAAAAGACATCCTGCAGTCGGAGGCTCCAGGTCAGCTCGGCAAGTCAGCAAACACCAGGAGTCTGTCCATCTCTCTGCTCGGCCGGCCTCAGCACCCCCGCTTTCAACTTCACTTTCCCCTGGTGGCTGTAACACAGCCGTCAGAACTGCAGGTGTCAGGGCTCCATACAGCCCGTCCGAGGCCCGGAAGGCCACGCTCGCCTCAAGCGCCTTCCGTTAGCAAAGAAACCTTTCCCTAAGCTCCCAGCAGATGCCCCTTCACGCCTCGCTGGCCGGAGCTGAATCACCTGCCCGTGGCCCACCGCCCACCGCCCACCCTGATGCCCAAAGCACTGGGGGGGGGGGGGGCTCTGTTCCCAAGAAAGAGGAGAGACGGCTGGGGGATCCCAGCGAGCGGTGTCTGCGTCCCTTCGGCCGGCCTGCCGGCATCCTCTGCTCCCCGACAGGTGGCCCGGGTCAGAGACGCGCAGACTTCGGTTCCCCGGGCCAGGTGAGAAACGCTCCCCCGCGGCCCAGGGGACTCCAGATGATCTAGGAAATACAGGTTACAGCGCAAGTTCAGAGGACTCCTGCGTTTGAGAACAGCTATTTCTTTTATGCCTTTGGCCATCAGGGAAAGTACTCTGGCAGAGGCATAGCATCCTGCCGCGTGGTTTAAATGTCAGGAACCTTCGTTTTTTCTGTCTGGCTGTAACCTGTCATGGTGTACACCATCTCTCAGCAACGGTGGACACGGTGCTTCTAGAAGGGTCTCGGTCTTTCAAACTCGGTTTCCCATACTCTTGGTGGAGCTAAGCTCATTTCAGGGGGTCTGAACGCCGGAACTGGCTGAGGGGTCTGGCGGAGCCCATCTGGCAGGGCTGGGAAAGGCAAGGGTTGTAGCTCTGGGGCCATGCTTTGGGAGAAAGATGCTCTCAGACGGGAAAGGGCTCAAGTCCCTGACCGTGTGTCAATGGAACCTCCAGGTCGGTCCCAATGGCTCGTTAGGCTACGTCACCCCTAAGCTCTATTTCTATTCTTGTTTGGTTGTTGTTGTTTTAACTTTAAATTTTCTCAAGCTAGCACTCATCCCTGATTTCAATCGGTCAGACGTCTGTGAATCCTACTTTCGACATCAAACGTAACAGGTCTCGCTCCCTGCCTTGTGTTGTGCGCAAATTTCAGACCCTGAATCCGGGAACCAATAAAAACTCAAACCAGCCAGTCAGAGAAGCCACAATAACCCCTGTAAGAAAATTCTTATAGTTCACTTCCAGGTTATTCAAATGCAAAATTTAAAAAAATCCATTAGGGGCGCCTGGGTGGCTCAGTCTGTTAAGCGTCAGACTTCGGCTCAGGTCATGATCTTGTGGTTCGGGAGTTCAAGTCCCGCGTCGGGCTCTGTGCTGACAGCTTGGAGCCCGCTGCAGATTCTCTGTCTCCCTCTCTCTGCCCCTCCCCTGCTTGTGTGCTCACTCGCTCTCTCTCAAAAAAAGAATAAATATTTTTTAAAAATCAATCAATCAATCCATTAGAGAGCTTACAAACTCCATGAATGCCAACACTTCCGTGAAATGGTCCATTTTATTCTGAGGTTGCAACACCAGGGGCCGTTGAATCTTTGGGAAACTAAACCAGAAACCTCAAAAAGGCAAGTTATATATGCCTTTGCAGACAGCCTGATGCCTCCACAAGTCTGCCAGGAGCATGTCTAGAAAATTACTGAACACACCCAAGGTTCCACAAAACCCTACCTCTGCCCGTCACACCTGCCTGGCCAGGAGCCACGATGGGTCCCTCTCCAGGCGTGCCTCGCCCACTTACAGAGCTGGCTGGGGTGACAGGCAGGGACAGACACCAAACTGCACGCCGTCGTAGGGAATTCGCTCTTCGGAAAGAAATCGGGGGCTACTGGGAAGGGATGGACAGTGGCAGCCAAAAATCTGCCAAGTGCCCGTGACTGTCACACTGTTTACCTCTTTCAGAGAGCTTCACACACACACTTACATTCACGCCCGTATTTGTCTCTGTCTTCCGGAATACACGTTTCCCTAAGATTAGGGGTCCTTCATGTCTGCTCACCATTGAATCGCACAGGCCTATTACACAGCAGACAACAAGCATTCGCCGAATGAACGAACGGGTCCCCAGTTGCTTTTCATTTAAATGAAAATTCTCAAGCCGATCGTATTTTCGTGAGTTTAGTTAAAAACACCAACCATCTCATTTTATCAAACCTCCATGAAGACACAGTTTGGTATTTAGGTTACAGGTGTACGATCGGGAGCTCAATCCTTTTCTGTGATACACAGGGATTATTAGAGCCACCATTTAATAGATTAACGTTTCAGATACATGAAGCCTATCTATTCACATTCAAAGGTTTTCCGTTAACTTGTCTTTACCTAAATCAGTCAGGTCTCTTCTCCTAAACGAGAATATTAAATGTATGGCTACTTTCATAAAATAAAGATGCGACTAGCAGAAATAATCTGTGACTTCTTTAGTATCTAAAATGATAAGACCAAAGACTCTGCGTCGTGAGTTTTACAAAAAAAGAGTCCCCTGTTCGGTGTATCATTATCCCAACAGAGGCTGGGGACACTCGGGAAAGCGAGGCTCCAGGAGGTCAAGCCACTGGGGCAAGGCTGGTGGCCGAGCAGGGATGTGATCCCAGGTCTGGCTGCGCCCAAGCTCATGACGGCTTATGTTATTACCTATAACTCCAGAACGTCCTGCATCTCCTCTGAGCACCTCGCATCACATCTGACATTCCATCCGTGGTGGCTACAGCTACGTCGTGACGTGCAATGCTGCCGATCGTAGACACAAAACACCATCGGCCGGAAGGTACGTCACAACTTCAGAAACGGTCAAATGTGTGTGTCTATCCACACGTTTACACGCACACGTATAGACACCTCAGATCCAAGAAAATACAGTAAAGCGCTGGCCTCACAACAAATTATTCCTAATCAATGTTATAAAATAGGAGCGCCTGAGTCCTTTAGAAAACGTTGCCATGAAGTACAGAAAAAAAGAAAGACAAATCTTATGTATGAATAAAGTTAGATGAAACTGCAAACATTTCCTACTGCACAGCCTCTTTAAAAAGTGTTTCTGTTCATCTCTGGCATTAAATCATACTTTTTGTAGCGTGAAGAGCTGTTCACATCTCTCCCGCCCATCAACGTTGACCATCCCTTGGTCATATTTTCATACATCAGAGCGCATGGGAAGGAAGACCACTTTTTTGAATATGCCACGAAAAGAGACTTTAAATCTACCCGCTGTTCTTAACTTCTGTTTGTTTTCCAAAAGTTAAGGAAAGTAATAGATTTTCATTCCATAGTGAAGAAAAACAGACTCTTTGCTGACGACACAGCTGTAAGACCACCATCACTTGGGAAACCACTCTCCATAAAGTCTACGCTTGAATGACCGGCCGGAAACGTCTTCAGGGCCTCCTGCCTCGCAGCGTGCTCAGGTCGTAGGCCCACACGGTGTCTACCCCCTCCCCGGTGACGTGGTCTGGGGTCCAGCGAGGGAAAGGGAACCGGCAAGCAATGACTCTGGCGTCATCCTTCAGTTCAAGCTCGAGTTTCTCCTCCAACTGTGGCATCTGTGCAGAACGACAGTCATTATTTCAGTAAGCAGGGAGTCGGAGGAAGAGACTCCCAAATGCTCGTTTGGATTTGAGGGCCTGAAAATACCTGTGCAGGAATTAGTAGCTGTAGAAAAGATCACTCCGGGGCATAAACACATTATCAAACGATCCATTAAATCACGAAAGTCACATTAGCAATGGTTACAAGAACATCTTCTATCAATCATAAAATAAGCCATTTTTAGCAGAGATGACAGATTTCCCATTTTCTAACTAAAACCATGATGTGGCAGTCATCAAAATGAGAAGCAGCTTTATTTTCCCACCTAGCATCTCAATCCACCCTGTCTCAACTATTTCACACATTTACCCACACATTTTAACATCTCTGAAATCAGGATACACCTTACAATGGACATAATCTTAGATTTACAATTGGCAGTATTTTTTTCTTTCTCAATAGCAATGGGGCATCTTAAAATTGACAGCCTCTAGATTCAGTGAGATACGGTATTATTAAATTAGACCATGAAAAAACAGACTCTACCAACTTGAAATATAATGAAATATTTCACCATTCTTCAAAAATGTATCTATAATACACTGATAATTTGTTGACAATCAACATATCTTCTAAAAAGTAAAATCCTTTTATCATTTTTGTATCCTTTTATTACCAATCTACCTGCTGAAAACACTGTCATGGTAATCACAACGGCAAATTAACAATCGCTTAAAAATTTATCTTCAGATCCTACCAGCTTTACCTCCTAAAAGTATTTTTTCCACTTTCTTCATTCGTTATTCTGAAGTCATCTCAAATTTAGAGAACAGTTGCAAGAAGAAAACAAAGGACTCCCGTACTTCTTTACCCAGCTTCACCAATTCTTAATACTCTGTCATATTTGTTCTCTCCAATCTGCCCTCTTCCTCTATGAATTATTTTTCCTAAACCATTTGGGAATAGGTTGCACACACATGCCCCTTTGTTCCTTGATGCCTCAGTGCTTCCTAAGACATAAGCCCAGCTCAGTTATCAAATTCAGGATATTGAAGATTGTATTCCAATAATAGTAATAGTAATTTTGCCTCAAGTCCCAATAACGTCCTTTATGATGTTTTTCCTTACGATGTCATATTGCATTCAGCTAGAATGTTTCCCTAGTCTACTTCAATCTGGAGCAGTTCTGTGACCTTCCTTTGTCTCATGACAGCGTTAGGAATACAGGCCAGTTATTTCCCCAGTGGCCCGCACCCTGGATCATCTGATGCGTGCTCGTGACGACTCAGCACGTGCATCTTTGGCGATGCCCCACAAGAGGGGCGGTGAGCTTCTCAGGGCGCCACAGTCAGGCACCCGTGAGGACTTTCTGCTTTGAGACTGATGGTCACCACCTGGCATCTCCATAGTGGGGTTACTAATTTTCCTTCATAATGAGTAACTTGTCAGACTTAGCTTGAGACGATGTAAATATCCTGCCGCTCATCGAACTGTCCCTCACGAGATGCAGCATTCTTGATGACCCGCCTGAGTCAGTTTTCCCTATACGGTTGCAGAGTGGCCATTTGCTAATTCCGTCATTCTTTCCAGGCAGACAGTCAGCATTCTACCATAAGGAAGAACTCTCCCTTCTTTTCTACCTATTGCCATAAGTAACAGCTCCTAGATTCCTATCTCTTTCAACGGGTTGTAATCCACTCTCACCCTTGTTTCTTCTGATGCTCAGACTGCCCCCGTCTGGCCACCAGGAGCCTCCTCAAGTTGGCTTCTCTCTCCTTTGGATGTGCCCCCAACAAATATTCTGAACACTTCCTTAGACTTGGGATCAACAAAACACCCCAGGCTTTTGTTATTGGTCCCCAACTCAGCCCTCAGATCAACCACCTCTCAAACATTCCTGGTTCCTCTAAATGGGAAATGCTGTCTCAAAACCAAGACCTGAGCAAAACGAATCCCTTCAAAACTACAAACAAATCGACAGTGCTTCTAGAAAAACTTTACTCCTGATCTATACCTTTAAAAAGCGGCTTGGGGAAAGTCCTCTACATGGCCTAAGGCTACAGAGAGCCAAAATTCTAATTCTTCATTACAATTCATACCAATATAACCAAAAGTAAATGCCATTAAGGATGGGATATTTCTACTCTTTTAACAGCCAGTGAAAGATTTCTTTAAAAAAAAAAAAAAAAGAAAGAAAGAAAGAAAGAAAAGAAAGAAAGAAGGAAAGAAAGAAAGAAAGAAAGTTTTGTTCCTTGAGCGAAACATTAAATAGGCGAAGAATGAGACAATATGTATGTTTCCAAAGTATCAGAGATTTCTTATGGTAATTTTATTCATAAAAAGAATAATTGTAAACTTATTCATGTTACCATGATTCTTTTCTCTTTTACAGTTTCCTTTATTTCCCAATGACTGTCATATGCTAAGTCAAGATAAACCCACAAATGAAAGGAGCTATTTCAATCACAAGAAATTAACTGGCTAAATTACACATAAATATGCAATGAGCCCGGGTCTTGATATCACGCACAAAGAGAGGCAGTGATGTGTCATGTCTGTCTAATGGAATTCAAAATTATTCATACAATTATAGGTTTCAAAGTGACACAAACTCGTCATATTCTAATTACATCTTCAAAACTTTAAGCCTAAGTTGAAACCAGCTCTAAGACATAGGACAACTTAGCCATACCCATGAGCAGCTCTTGAGCCCCTTGACGTCTCCCTCCTCCCCAAAACACTGGCTTCACCGGGCTCCTAGGGTAACCGCCACCCCCCCAGGGCTTTCCTCCTACCCAACACCTCCTCTCGGGTCCTTGGCTGGGTGCCCTCATTTGTCAGAGGCCAGAACTCCGGACCCGACCCGCTCTGCCTCCTCCCGGGTGACCTCGGCCGCTCCCGGGCTTCAGCTCCCTCGGGGACTGATGCGCAATCTCCAGGCCCCTCCCCTTCCTGAGTCGCAGACCCCCTCCACCCACCACTGCCAACCTCACACCTCCACACACATCTCGGGCTTCACCTGCCCGAGGAACCCCCGGCCCTCCTCCTCGGTCCACACAGCCTGCACCTTTCCCAGCTCAGTCACAACTGCAGACTTCCAGTTAGTCCGGCCAAAGCCCTCGAGGTGCCCTTGGTCCCTCTTTCTCGCACGCCCCACACCGGATGTGCCGGCTCATCCTGCTGACATCTCCACGATGCCTCCGGAACTTGACTGCTGCTGCCCGGACACGAGCCTAGCACACCTACAGTCTGGATGCCTGCAAGAGCTCAGAACCCGTCTCCCGGCTTCCACCCGCACCCGGCGTCCACACAGCAGCCTGAGATCCTCTGCAACCCAGGCAGGTCCTCTGCTCCTCTGCCCAAACCCACCACGGCGTCTGCATTCCAACAGCACGGCCCCCATTTCCCCTCTGACGTCACCTCTCCCTGCTCCTGCCACCCCCCCACCTGCTGCTGCTAGAACCCCACAGGCACACACCCCTGGGCGCCTCCACAATGGCTCTGCCTGGCACGTTCCCCCTTACCTCCACACGTCCTCTTCAGGGGCACTGTCTCCTCCCCTCCCTCTCCTGCTTTAGTCTGCCCCACGGCACTTACCTCCTGCTACTGAATGACACATCTTACATGGGTACCCCCAGGTAAGAGCTGCTCTCCTCACTAGTGTCTAGGCAACTCGGGGCAAGGATGTTTCTCTTTCTCACGCACTAAATACCCAAGTGATTAGAACAGAACCTGGCACTTAGGGGCACCGAATAAATAATTGTTGAATGGATGGACGAAGGATAAAGGATTCCGTTGTGAATCATTTATCTTTATCAGGACACGATAACATTTTCGTTCATCAATTCACAACAGGATCTGTAACTAAAATTAAATTAGTCAGTCTTTGAAAGTTATGAAATTTAACAGCCCACTAGGAAGTGTCATTAACGGATATGTTTCTACCATACTCGTTCATTCATTTAATGAGTATCTGAGTCATTACTTTGTGCTGGTGCCGCTGCGCTGGGGGTCTGGGAGCAAAGACGGGCCGGCCCTCACTCTTGAGCTCACAGTGCGGTCCACACAGCAAACCTGCCGAAACCATCACGTGAGTAAATACGATCTCACTACAGAGAGGGAACAGGCACTGTGCAGACGGAAAACAGGGGCACTGGGGTCTGTCTCGTTGGGCAATCAGGGATGACTTCCTGGAGGAAAGGACACCCGACCTGTGAGTGGTCAGCAGCTCGCCAACTAGGCCCAGAGCTGGGGGGACTTAGGTCAGAGGGAAGAACACGGCTCACACAGTGGAGTCCAGGAGCCGGGAGAAGGGCAGGGGGCTGGCAAGCACAGAGCTGAAGGAAGCAGGGGCCGCTCCACGCCAGGCCTCAGGCCACGTGGAGCATTCAGGCCTTATCTTCACTGCTTTAAAGCAGCAAGACGTCCTGGGCGCGTTTTAAACAAGGGCAGGACTGATCTTGTCACATTTTGAAAAGAACATAAGCTCAAGTTACACGTGGGTGTTTACCATGCTAGCACTGGATTTACCAGATCTGAACGAGATTCCTCACTCCTGGGGGGGGGTTACAGACACACCTGTTGAAATGAGTTTTGAGCCACAAAAGCTCAACACTCAGTGCGGTATGAGAAGCGGGGTGGATGAGTTCTAGAACACCAGATTTCCACCTCTCACGTTCCCTGCGTACTCCCCTAGCTCTCTCCGGGCCTGTGTGGGCCTCAGCTGCCACAGGAACATTCATGCTCCGCTGGCTTTGCTGAGCCACGATGCCATGACTGGACTGCCGACCAGTGCTCAGACAAGGGAAGTGCATTTCACTAAAGACGACCCGATCGGGGCTCCCACGACTCCGGAGAGCAGAGCTGGCCTCCTGAATCCCCAGCCAGCACCGTCCCTCCCCTTCCCTGCTCCACGTAGGTGAAGCTCAATGAGGGTTACCAGTGGGGCCTTGCATGCATGAACGATCCCCTGTGGGTCCCGTGAACAATACACCTGCATGGAAAACTGCATGCTGGCTGAACCCCTCTAGCTCATTCCAGGGAACACGGATGCTTTGTGTACTTCAACTGCCCCACTTTTTCTTGGGAACAGTGAAATGTCACAAGTTCCTTACTTAAGGTTTCTCTGCGTACGGAAAAATGGACAATTGCAAAAACATTCACCAAAAAAACAAATAGAGGACTCTTATTTCTGCTAGGTGAACAGCTCCAAAAACCGACCATACTCAAACACAGTAAGACACACAAGGAGTTGGAGCCCACGGGTTACGGGGTGACGTGCCCACCAAAGGCCACTGCTGCCCCCCACTGGGGCCTCACGAGCCCACACTCAGGCCAGGATCGGCCGGCCTCCCAGAATGGCATGGAAATCTCAATAAATATTAATTTTCTATTTTCATAAAGCATGGAATTCAAATGAAATCTATTTGCTCCAAGATGCTAATTAATCCAAAGGAATGCCCAAACTTCATAAGTAGTAAATAACCATCGTTCCATAGCAATGCTACGGTCCCAGTTTCTTAAATGACTTAAACTCATGCCCCTTTTAATTTCCTTTTTTTAAGTTTGTTTATTTTGAGAGAGAGAGAGAGAGAGAGAGAGAGAGAGAGAGAGAGGGAGAGAGAGAGAGAGGGAGAGAGAGAGAGAGGGAGGGGGAGAGAGAGAGAGAGAGAGGGAGAGAGAGAGAGAGGGAGGGGGAGAGAGAGAGAGAGAGAGGGAGAGAGAGAGAGAAAGAACACGAGAAGGGCAGAGAGGGAGACAGAGAGAAGACAGAGACAGAGACAGAGAGAGAGAGAGAGAGAGAGAGAGAGAGAGAATCCCAAGCAGGCCCCACACTGGCAGCACAGAGCCCAATACAGGGCTCAAACCCATGACCCCGGGATCCTGACCTGAGCCGAAACCAAGAGTTGGACGTTCAACCAACTGAGCCACCCAGGCGCCCCCCTCTTTTGATTTCTATAACAAAAGTGTAAACACCCCAGTTTCACCTTAAATTTAGGCTTACTGAGATTTCCAAACATATAGAATACTGTTCCTTTCAAAAATATGTAACAAAAGCACTTCTAAATCAACTTAAAAATAAATGTGGCGTTGTACCCAACATCCTGATAGTAAGAATAAATTTCTCAAGCACTAAACCACCTTCGACCAAAATTAAAGTGTGAATAAGAAAACAAAACAACCAAAAAGTAAATATCCTTTTTTTTTTTAAATTAAAAACCATACATATCAGTTGCATAGTGTCATTTTAGCAAACATCCAATTTTGCCAAGATTATTATGGCTACAATTATAGACCTTGAAAGATGAAAAGGGAATTCTCTCTATGGTCCGTAAACCAACAATTACAATAAAAGCATCCCATCCTGGTCATCTTTCCAAAGGCTAAATTTAGAACCATTTTCAGCACAGATGCCAGGGTATTTTCACTTCTGAAAGTACGTAATCAAAGTTCGATACAAATCAGTCAGCCGAGGTCAACTGAAACTAGCCAGCGCTCACCCGCCCCGAAAACGGCCTCATTGCAAAATCGGAGGAACGATCAATTCAAAGGGAACATGCCATTAACTCTCCCAAGTGACTTCAGCTGGATGGTGAGTGAGCAACCGCGAAAATCTCCAACTACATTAGACACCGAGAGCTCATAAAGCAGTTTCCAGATTGGAAGTTTTAGGGCTTAGGGAGATCATTGAGAATTTTATCTGAAGAAAAGTTTTAACATGACTGAATCTTTTATGATTAAAGTTTTAAGGCCCTGAAGTACTTTGTCAAGCCAGTGAACTGAAATCCGACGTGCCCCCAGAATCCCTGGGAGGACGCCGTGGGCGCGGGGGCAGGCGGCCAAGGACACGGTGTGGTGGACCTGGAGGGGCCACACGGGACCTAGAGCCAACCAACCAGGGACAGGAGGACGCGTACTCACCATCTGAGGCACACCGAAAACAACCACGTTTGTGTACTGCGAAAAAGTAACCTAAAGAAGAGGGGGAACAAGGCACAGCTTAATTTTAAAAGGCCAAACACAAGGATCCGTTTCATCAAACAGCTTTTCACAAGGGATGTGGCTCCCTTTAAGATTTCACGAGAAGAACCCACGTTCGAGCTTCTGTCTCTTAATTCAGCCCATTCCGGTTTTCCAAACACCTCCCTGTAAGTCACTCCTGCCATCTTCAGGGATACTCCACACGGGGCCCCCCAGGGGTCATCTGTCAGACTTGCCAGTGACTCATCCAGTGACCAGCCGGTGGCCATCTATGTCCCAGTCCACACTCTCTACGCTACCCCACCATACACCAAACCGGCTCGGCGAGAACTCGCGAGATCAGGGAACCACCTGCCTTTCGTGCTGAGCCATCCTTAAAATTCTAGTCCCCCGCCTCCTCTCGAAAATACTACCCAAAAACTGAAATAAAATGGTCTTTAGTCAAAAAACTGGGGGGAAAAGTGCTTTGCCAGTCAAAATTCTTATTGCCCAATAAAAGTCTTATTTACTCCATAGAGAGATCATTACATATATATGGTATAAAAAACAACGCAAGCAAAACTCAATGAATTTTTATAAGCTACTGATGACAATATTACAGTGGGAAATTCTTATTTAAGAAAAAGCATTTTATGGAGCTTTCCTAAAGCAAAATTACAGGGTATATTTTTTTAGAGTACAAATAAACTTGGAAGTTTCTTATACATTATGAAGACCAGAAAGAACCATGAAAACATAGTGGATTCTTTCTTTTGCACTCATCTCTGCCTCTTGCAAAACACACCTGCACACACACATACATACACAGCGATGCACACACACCTCTGCACACACACAAGCACGCACACAGAAAAGTCCACCGTTTACCAAGAACATTAACAAATTAATGTCTACAATTTATAAGATTTCCAAATGAAGTAAAAAAAAAAAAATTTCATCATTTTGTAATAAATAGAAATGAGAAATTTTTTAATTGAGCAAATTCTTGGAATTCACATGACCTACCAGGTTTAAAACCTTAAGCTTCTACTCTAAAAGAGTTGATAGGTAAACCTGTCAATTTAAAAGGTGTTCACGTTTCATTATACAGAAACATACACTTAAATTTTAACTATTTTTCCTTTAATACATTTTACATTTTTTTAATGTTTATTTTTGAAGTAGAGAAAGAGCACAAGCAGGGGAGGGGCCGAGAGAGGGAGACACCGAATCCGAAGCAGGCTCTAGGCTCTGAGCTGTCTGAGCAGTCTGACATGGGGCTCGAACTCATGAGCCGTGAGATCATGATCTGAGCCGAAGTCAGACACTTAACTGAGCCACCCAGGTGTCCCCTTTTTATGTTTTTTAGTCATACTAATTATGAATTATAAAGTTTTGGTTGGCATTTCCGAGGACCATTCTCTGCCTTACATACCTTCCACAAATCTGAAATATAAAATTTGGCAGAGTCCTGCACCCCTTCTCGCCAAGCACGGTATCTGGAGTACCAAACGAGCCATGGGTTTAATTCATAACCGACAGCGGTGAATCCCTCCTTTGCAGCTGCTATCACCTGCAGAAAGAAGTCAGTGTTTATTCAAGATAAGAAAAACATCAACCTATGGAATGGGAGAAGGTATCTACAAATGATATATGTGATAAGAGGTTAGTATCCAAAATACATAAAGAACTTCTATACTCAACACCAAAACACCTGAAACATTCCAATTAAAAATGGGCTGAAGATACGAACAGGCATTTCTCCCAAGAACACATACAGATGGCCAAAGAGACACATGAAACGATGCTCAACATCACTCATCATCAGGGAAGTGCAATCAAACCTACAGTGAGATATCACCTCACACCTGTCAGAATGGCTAAAATCCCGAAACGTAAGAAACACTGACGTCGGCGAGGATGTGGAGAAAAAGGAACCCCCGTGCACTGCTGGTGAGACTGCAAACTGGCACAGCCACTGTGGGAAACAGTATGGGAGATTCCTCAAAAAATTAAAAATAGATTGACCATATATATGATCCAGTAATTCCACTACTGGGTATCTACCCAAAGATGAAAACACTAATTCAAAGGGATATATGCACCCCCATGTTTACTGCAACGTTATTTACAACAGCCAAATTATGGAAGCAGCCCGGTGTCCATCACTAGATGAATGAATAAAGAGATATGTGTATGCATATATATGCATATATATATGTACATAACGAAATACTAGTCATAAAAAAAGAATGCAACCTTGCCATTTGCAATGACATGGATGGATCTGGAAGAGTATGATGCTAATAAATAAAATAAGTGAGAGAAAGACAAATACTCATGATTTGACTCATATGTAGAATTTAAGAAACAAAACAAATGGAAAAAAAAAGAGACAAAAAAACACACTCCTAACTCTAGAGAACAAACTGATGGTTACCGCAGGGGAGGTGGGTGGGGGGCTGGGTGACAGGTAAGGAGGATTAAGAGCACACTGATCATGATGAGCACTGAGTAACATACAGAAATGCTGAATTGATATACTGTACACCTGAAAGTAATAAAACACTGTATGTTAACTGTACTGGAATTTCAAAAATAAATTTTAAAAATTTAATTGAAAAAAAGAAAAACATCAACTTACGTGGTCAAATGATACGAATACCTCCCATTTATGGTCTATAATCAAAACGTCCGATAAAAAAGGCACCTCTTTTGTTCAAAATATCATTTAAAGACAACTCTAAAGTTCTACAGCTTTGTAGACAAGACAACGCTAACTGATTTAAACTCAGTTTTTGTGTTCTTGTCAAAGATTTCACCGCGAGCATTGCAACGGTCAGGTTTGCTTTGGATAAAGCACTTCCGGATCGGCCGACCCCTGGGGAGGCCTGACCAGTTGCTGAAAACCCAGTGTCTCTCTCCATCAGTGACAGCACAGCAGCGGGCAAGATGGACCTGCCTGGGAGAATGTTCTGTGAACTAGTTGTAATATGCAATCAAAATCCTGTCCGTGAAGAACCTGCCATTACTTACACAGTTCCTTCGGCTTTAAAGACTGCTCACTCAAAACTGAAAACGGGTAAAAGAGAAGCGGAACGATTCAGAACAAAGTCAACCATAGAATGCCACCGGCCTCTGTAAGGTGAGGACGGTGGGCTGGGCCTGGGGCCTCTGCTCATTTGTCTTGCCCACTCTTCAAGGCAGCCTGCCTGAAGGAGCCGTCCGCCTACAGTAATTTCCCTAGTTAACTACAATGTCACCCCCTTAAGAAAAGGAAACCACAGAGATACTATTCAGATGTGTAAAGCATTCAAATCTGGATTTTAAAACTTCCTCCTGGTTAATATGTACATCTTGCGGGGCTCCTGGGTGGCTCAGTCAGTTCAGCATCCTACTCTTGATTTCGGCTCAGGTCATGATCCCGCAGTCATGGGATCGAGCCCATCAGGCTCCGTGCTGAGTGTGGAACCTGCTTAAGATTCTCTCTCTCCCAGGGCACCTGGGTGGCTCAGTCGGTTAAGCATCTGACTTTGGCTCAGGTCGTGATCTCAGGGGTCGTGAGTTTGAGCCCAACGTGGGATTCTCTGTTGACAGCTCAGAGCCTGGGGTCTGCTTCCGATTCTGTGTCTCCCTCTCTCTCTGCCCCTCCCCTGCTCATGCTCCATCCCTCTCTCTTCTCTCAAAAATAAACAAAACATTAAGAACAAAATTTAAAGATTCTCTCTCTCTCCTTTTGCCCCTCTCCCCCACTCATGCTCTCTAAAATAAAATATATACATCTCCTGATTTCTTAAACAAGTGACTTCCTAACCTCCTCCTGGCTATTCGAGTCACTATGACGAAATCACAAGGTCCATGCTGCAGGGGTGGTGAAAGGTGCTGTGCCCCTTTTGGTCCCCACATAAATGTTTCCAGAACGCAGGCCTTGACTACTGCTATCCTCACTTTCTGGCTCATGGTTGGATAGAGGCCTAAGGATGATGCCACCAGGCCCATGAAGAAATGTGCTCTCGGACACCCACCGGGCAGTCAGTGGCCCTGAATCTTTATTTATAGGTTCTCAACTGGAGTCAGTATGCTGAGCTCACTCAAAGTCTGATCTTTGGATAAATGAGGGTTAATGGCGCTGGCTCTTTCCTATTTTAACTCTACATTACCCCTTAAGATTATTATGCATGTAAGAATATTAATAAATACAGAAGCAAACATCTCTGTTAAACTTTATGACTCAATGTTTCCTCTAATTATGCCACCTCTACTGACCCAAGTTTTTTTATTGGACAATTTCACAACTACCAATTAATTGCTCCTTTTTACCTGGCGGATCTACAGAGCACTTTTCCCTTTCAGAAAAATTAAATCTGAGAAAAATAAATTCCAAATCATGCTGGAAGGTTTGATCATTAAACACACACAAAATACATGACGACTTAATTACCGTGAGATTTAACGGGGCTCTGCATAAGCCTCACAAGAAACGTGAAGCAGAAATTTTAAAACTTTGGGTTTGAAACCTTAAAATGCCTTAGTGGAACTCACAACACGTCCGTCGCCACTGCCAATGTCGACGAGGGACCCTCTTCTGCAATGCAACATTTTCACAACGTTGGCAATCTGCTTTGTAGTTGCGGGTACGAATGGCAAACAAATTTTTCGGAGGGCCGGTGTTAGAAACGGGGTGGCCACAGCATACACGGCCACCAGGGTCCCACCAACGATCCCAGTAAGGAAGAACCCCCAACTGCTTTTCTTCAAACCGTTGGCTCCAAGACCTGTAGGTAGGCTACATCCTGCCTGACTTTCTTCAAGTATTTCTGGGGGTGTACCTAGGTGGAAAGCAAGCAGGAAATATACACGTCACACCAAATCTGAAATCCAAGGTATTTTTTTTTTCCTGTGGTTCTTATTGACAAACTCGTACTGTGTAAAGAATAACTTAGCTGAATACAATCTAACTTACAAACGAAGGATTCCACACTGAGTTCCAAATTCTATCAACTAAAGTAATGTGTTTTACAGAAAATTCTTTAAATCTAATAGAAAACTAAAATCCTTTGCTTCCAACATAATGATTTTTTTGAGTCATCCTTAGAAAACAATGTGTTCATCTCTATTTAGCATTTTATGAATTCAAAACATCCATTAATACAGATGTTAACCATGAACTGTACTTTTACGGTTTAGAACAGAGCCTCACAAATAAACACTAAAATGTCTAATTACTGCCTTATTTTAAATAAGATGCAAAGATCCCACATCAAAACGGGTTAGGCATCCATAACCCAGTTGCACTAATACGATTTTCAAGTAACCAGAGACCAAAATCAGGTTCCACTAAAAAAAAACTAAGTATGATAATGAAAAGATTTTTTAAAAAGACCCAAAAAGAACAAAAGATAAAATAATCATTTCAATGCACCAATATGAAAGAAAGCAAACTCCAATCACTGAAAACAGAGAAATGAATGATCTATCCTCCTCTTGAGTTTTACCCTTTAAAATACACTCTTGGGGTGCCTGGGTGACTCAGTCGGTTGAGCGTCCAACTCTTGCTTTTGGCTCAGGTTGTGATCTCACAGTTCATGAGTGTGTCGGGTTCTGCACTGAGCATGGTGTCTGCTTGGGATTCTCTCTCTCTCCCTCTCTCTCTCCGCCCCTCCTCCCATGTGTGCACACTCTCTCAAAGTAAATAAACGTTAAGAAAATAAAATACATCCTCAGGAGAATCTCAAGTTCTGGAGACTGAAATTGATTTCATTTTGAAATTGATTGAGGGGGAAGGACACATCAAGAGCACAACCCCCAAGGTTAGGACCTGGGCTCTGCACCTTGCCAACGGTACGATCCTTCGCCTCTCTGAACCTCAGTTTGCTCATCTGACTCACGGGGATTAGAGTCACCGCGCGGATGAAACTAGGGGACCCACTTAGAACATTGCCCAGCACAACAGGGCCCGTTGCCGTTATTATTTATCCACAGTTGGCTAGATGCTGAACCCTACAGGGAGCAAGGGTGCCCTGAAGCAGCTCGGTGTAGTAGAGAAGACAAGGCCAGAAACACAGGAATCATAAGAAGCAGAAGACAGTAAGAGGGAGGACACCGGATTCTGGTCATTCGAAGATGTTCTTATTCATGGCTGCGGGAATCAGTAAGCCATTCAAAGCGCCCAAGGGATTCCATTCCCAAGGCTGCAGTAGGAAACCACCACAAACTCAGAGGGTTAAAACAACATATGCTCATTATCATACAGGTCTGGAGGTCAGCTATCTGAAATGGGTTGGAAGCACTGGGTTCCTTCTGGAGGCTCTATGGTGGGATAGGTTCGCTTGCCTTTTCCAGCTTCTAGAGGCCACCTGCATTCCTGGGCCAGTGGCCCCATGTCACCCCAACCTCTGCTTCCATCAGGATACCTCCTTCCGACTCTCCTGCCTCCCCCCTTTATTTTTATATCTGTTTGTTTATTTTGAGAGAGCAAGCTTGGGTAGGAGAGGGACAGGGAGAAAGGGAGAAAGAATCCCAAGCAGGCTCCACACCGTCAGCACAGAGCCCAAGACGGGGCTCGAACTCACAACCATGAGTCCACCACCTGAGCTGAAATCAAGAATCAGGCGCTCAACCGAATGAGCCACCCAGGCACCCCTCCCTTTTCTTTATAGGGACCCTGTGATGACAGTGGGCGCATCCAGACAAGCCAGCAGAATCTCCCCATCTCAAAGTCCTAACTTCAACCCATCTGCAGATTCTCTCATGTAACGTATTCACCGGTTCCAGGGATTAGGACATGGACGTATTTGGGGGGTCTGCCTACCACACTCATGAAATGTGGTGATCTGTTACGACTTTGTGAGGTACAAGTGTGAACACAGGACACACGAAAAGCTGGCCCACTGCAGTGAGTCACTGCTCCAGGGCAACCGACCAATCGCCAACATCTCACGCACAGTAGAGCTTCGTTCCGGACACCTGAGGTCCCCTAAAGTGAGCTTTGTTTTGTTTTTTACTTTAGAGACAGGGCCCACATACCCACAAGCAGAAGGGGGGAGGGGCAGAGAGAGAGCGCGAGAGCGAGCGAGAGAGCATCTCAAACAGGCTCCAAGCTTAGCGAGGAACACAACCCAGGGCTCGGTCCCACTGCCGTGTGATCATGACCTGAGCCAAAATCAAGAGTGGGACATTCCACTGACTGAGCCACCCAGGCACTTCTAAAGTGACTTTTAAGTCTGGTTACACAGTGGAAAACCAACTCAGAAACAAGAACAACAAAAGTCTGCTGCTGGTGCTGGAGGTAAGATAAAAGGTAAAGTTTAGGTGGGGACGGTGTTTGATGAAAAGCAAAGGTTTTAAATACATTGTGTTATACTTATCAGCATCGTAGGGAGGAATTTACATGCTATAGCAATAGTCATGCATTTGCCTGTCTTTTAAAAAGTCAAAGCACCATCTGCCATGCCTCTGTAAAATTATCCTGTGGGCATTCCAATTATACAGTACAGTGGTTAAAAGGATTTGAGTCATAAAGTTCTGGAGTCACAGAACTCAACTAGTGTGAAACATTAGATAAGTTTTTGCCAAGGCTCAGATTCTTCGCTTGTAAAATTCAGAAATAATACTATCCTCACAGGATTAGCGGAACACTTAAAAAAATAAGACAGATAAAAAGCACTTAGTGCTCTCAACGAGACAGTAAGTGATAACTGTTGGCTACTATTGTCGGTCTCAATACTATGCTTGGGAAGAGATCCATAGTTTTTAACAGCTTTATTGAGATGTAACTCATATGCCACACAATGTGCCCATTTAACATATATGATCCTAAAGTTTTCAGTATATTCATAGATAGATGTCACCATCACCACAGTCAATTTTAAAAACATTCTCATTACCCTTAAGCTTTACCTATCACCCCCCACCTTTCCTTTCACACCTTAGCCCTAAGCAACCACTAACTGACTTTGTGTCCCTAGGGTTCCTATTCTGGACTTTCACAGAAGTGGACTCATACAGTATGTGGTCTTTTAGGAATGGCTTCCTTCACTTAGCGTAATGTTTCCAAGATCCGAACATCAGTACACTTGACCCTTCAACAACACGGGTTTGAGCTACGCAAATCCACTTACAGGTGGATTTTTTTTTCATAGAGTACTGCAAATTCATTTTCTTTTATGATTTTAATAACACCTCGCCTCTAGGTTATTTTATCATAAGAACACGGCATATAACATACAAACAAAAACGCTGACTTCTGACCAATGGGCTGTTAGTAAAATTTGGGCGGGGGGGGGGGGGGCTGGGCTGGAGTCGAAAGTTATAGGTGGATTTTGACTGCACAGGTCTGACTGCACAGGTGTAGACAGCACCAGCACCCCGAACGCCCACGTTATTCAAAGGTCACCTGTACTTTTTTTTGTGGCCGAATCAAAGCCTGTAAAGAATTAGCTCATGACCAGTGTTCTCAAGAAAAGGCGGCAGAAGCTAGAGGACAGAGTAATTGGGGAAATAGAATGGCCAGGGAAGATCGCCAAGGCAGCACAAAGCGGGGCTTTGGAGTGGGACCCTTAGCGCTACACCATCTTGCTTCTTACTGTCTGACGTTGGCCAAGTTACTGGACGATGTGCACAATGAGGATTTCTTCAACGAACACTTACACGGAACTCGCTAAGGGCCCGGCACTGCTCCACCCGAATCCTTTCAGGAGCCGTGCAAGGCAGACAGTACGGTTCCCATTGCTATTTTTGCAAGCAAGGTAACTGAGGCACAAAGAGGCTACTGCCCACCGAGACCCGGCTGGCAAGGGGCCACGCGGATCCCCACCCACACGGGGGCACTCCGGTCAACTCAGAAGATCGCGCTGCACACGCCGGGAGTCGCTCGCCCTAAGGCGCTCAGAACAGCTCCGGGCAGCTAGACGCGGGTACCAGCGCGCGCACTGCGGGCCGCGCCCCGCACGCCAGACTCCGAGCCAGGGCTGCGGCCGGCGGCTCCCACTCCCGCCCCGCCAGGAGCCCAACGTGAAGCCCGGCCCCGCCACCCCGGCAGCCCGCCGCGCCCGCCGGCTCACCGCCTCCTCCCTCCATCGCGAGATTTCCTGCGGCCGGAGGCGGGGCTGGGAGGGTGGAAATCCGGAAGTGGGTTCTACCATCTCCTCCGAGCCGGGGAGGGGGGCACGGAGGGAGAAACTAACGGCGTGACGAAACGAGTTCCTCGTTGGGGCCCCCTGCCCAGAAACTCTCGAGCGTGAAGCTTTAGCAGATGAGCTCGATCTGCTCTCGGCTGGAGGGTTTTAAGTTCCCGTCCGCGTCTTCGCGCTTCCTCTCCCCGACAGGGTCCTGGACGATAGACGTTCCCTAAGGCCCCTGATTCCAGAAGCTACGGTGTGGCGTTAAACTAGTCTCGCGTGAAAAATAAGTCTCGCGCGCCCGGACTGCGCACGCGCGCGCTGTGGCGCGAGCGGAAGGCGTGCTCTCGGTTCCGGAGCGGACTCCGCCGGTCTGGGGAAAGTAGCCACTGCTGCCGCAGCATGGCGTCGGTCGGGACCCTCGCCTTCGATGAATATGGGCGCCCTTTCCTCATCATCAAGGATCAGGATCGCAAGTCTCGTCTTATGGGACTTGAGGCCCTCAAGGTAACGGGACGGACGCTGGCGGTGGGATGAGGGGAGGCGGCCGAAGCCCGCGGCTCTGCGCCTGCGCAAGCATGGGAGCGGTTCAGCCATGTGCTCCCCGGAAAGGTCGGGGATCCCCTCTCGTCTTCGGCCCTGCACCCCGCTCCTTTAGCTCGGGAGAGGCCGATGTAGAAGCCTTTAATCCCGGTTGGGGAGTTGGGGTGGAGCCGCTGGCGCCCTTCAGCGTTGGGTGGGGCGGGTTCAAGTCCTAGGCTCTGAGCCCGCGTCTCCGATCGCTTCTCCAGCCTGTGGTCGTTCCTTACGGTGTTTCCATCGGGAAAGGCAGAGGTCATTCTCAGGTCACCCGGCTGCGAGAGAAACGATAGCCCATGAGGATGCCGTTCGTTTTCCGGTCACTCCTTAAAGACTTGGTCGCTTATAGAGTAATTTCTTGTAATGCGTGGCGTGTTACTGGATGCGGTGTCGTGAAAATTAAAAACGTGTGCTTTTAACGCAGAAACTTACCACCGCCAGAGTGGAAAGTGGACACCAGTGACCGTAACACAAGGCAGCGTGTGACTGGAATCACCAGTTACGGATGCAGCTAAAAGTTGGAGGGTGTGCTAGAGACGTTTAGTGGAGACTGGCTTGTGATGGGGGATGGCGTCACTGCTTTGAATGCGAGAGGGAGCGCGCTAGCACCTGGGGGAGAAGGGACAGCAAAAGCCGAAAGCTGGGCAGAACGCGTGGCACGTTGTAGGGCAGAAGAGCCATCCGGTTTGGAAGGAGCACAGTCCAGTCCCAGTGAACGGTAGGGCCCCAAAGGAGGAAGCCCTCGAATGCCCCACAGTCAAGATGTTATGCCTGGAAGGAGGGAGCCCTTGAGGGGGTTTTGAGCAGGCCCACGGTTGAGGTAGAAGAAGAAGCGTGCTTGAGAAAGTAGGGTCTGGTGGACCAAAGGGGCTAAGAAAGACCAGAGGCGTTGAACCGCCAGGAGTCCAGGTGAGCCCAAGCCTGTTGAAACAGACGAAGAAACCGTAGAGTTCCCTCGCTGTTGGCCTTGGGACAGGCTGCACAGCCTCTCTGAACCTCCTTTCTCGGCGGGGGCAGCACGCCTCTGTGGAGCTGGGGATGAGGACCGGACGGGGCAACGTAGGCAGGGGCCACACGGTGCTCGACCTGCGGTGGATACTCGAGCGCTCGTGTCCCATACGCCGCTTCATCGTTCGTTTCGAGGAACCAGCAGAGAACACACCCTCCGGTACCTCGTGCGTAACAGCACGACAGCAGCTACGTGTTGTGCGTGAGCTGTCAGGCTAGCTAGTTAACGGGCACTCGCACTCTGCATCACACGATCCCCACGCTCGGAGGTAGGTATTGGGGTGCCAGCTGCAAGCGTGGCCCCGGAGCGGGTAAGGTGGCAGAGCTGATCCAGAACGGGGCCATGATTCAAGCCCACCCTGGCTGACTCCAAAGCCAGACTTCGGAGCATCTGCAGGGTTAGCATTCGGGGCCAGGTCGTTCTTTTTGTTGTGGGGGCCTGTCCTCTGTCGGACGCGGAGCAGCCGACGGGCCTGTGCCCACTTTGTGCTGTTAGCGGCCCCCACCCCATTTGTTAGAACCAGCGATGTCTGCAGGCATTGCCAGGGGGCTCCTGAGGGACAGAATCCTCCCTGGTTGAGAGCGGCTTACCTGTGATTACCTTCCTCTAAAAAGTCCATTACACTGACAGATGGGGCAAAGTGTATTTTCGTGGTTACCAGTATTGTCACCGATCCGTGAACTCTGTGTCTTGTCTGAGCTGCCAGATGCAGTGACTAGGGAGGGCTCCGCGGATCATGGGCGTTTGAACCGCGTTCAGTGTCGGTCAGCGTTTTGATGACTGGAGGGCCTTCGGTGCATTAGCGCTTCAAGGATCAGAGGGCATATGTGGGGGGGGACACGTGGACCGCCACCGTCACTGGAAGGGAACTAGGTCTCAGATTGTGGGGGGCATTGAAGAAAAACTGAAGCTTTCAGACTCCATGTTGAGGCACTAGGGAGTCATTGGAGGTTTGGGGACCGGCAGATGACACGGTTGAGGAAAACGGGTGAGTTAGCTGGGCATCGGATGGACCTAAAGGATAGGAGGTGAGATCAGAGACCCCAGATTTCTGTAGGGTGCTGTGGAGCCAGGCCAGGCTGGTGACAGCAAGACTAGGAACGAAGGAAACAGCATCTGCAGAAAAAACACACTGCTGATCGTGTGTGCAAGCAGGAAAGGATGCTTGCAGGTTTCCATTGAGTTAGCTGTCGATGCCCTTGGCAGATGGCAAGGGTGACTTTTCACCTGTGGGTTGTGTATTGACTCAGCGGTCAATTTCTGGGTGTATTTCTGCAGTAAGCCTAGTATGCCGGTTCAAGGGGCTGTACGTGTACCTCTGGACTCTTCACATGAGGCTAGCATTGCAGGACGGTCTTGCAAGGCCTGTCCCTGTCCCGTCAGACCGCACCTGCTGTGAAGTGGGGCAGATAAGAGCACCTGCCTCGTAGGTGTGCTGGGAGTTAAAGCTCTAGGCTCTCGTTCTTTTGCGTAAGAATTACCTACTAAAGCTGGTGGTTGTTATCACGCCAAGGTTTAGACTTGGGTGTTGCCTCTTAAATGTAGAAGCTTCTGGAGAACAGAAACTGTTCTGTATGATTGGATTTTATAATCATCAAGTGTATGCTTCTAACTATTAAAAATTGGGGGGCCTGGGTGGGTGGCTCAGTCGGTTAAACATCTGACTCTTGACTCCAGCTCAGGTCACGATCTCATGGTTCCTGAGTTCAAGCCCCATGTCGGGGGGTGCCTGTGTGGGATGCTCTCGCTGTCTCTCTGCTCTCTCCCTCTTGTGCTCACTCTCTTTCTCTCTCAAAATAAATAAAAATAAACTTTAAAGAAAACCACTGAATTATTAAAGTTATTTGTAACTTGAACCTTTTCTGTGTCTTTCATTTAGTCTCATATCATGGCAGCAAAAGCTGTAGCAAACACAATGAGAACATCACTTGGACCAAATGGTAAGAGACTACCATTCTGTGTTAATGCGTGTTATGTCTAAATCGTGGAGAGTTGATGGAACCCTTTTATAGAAATTTGGGACGTGGAGCAGGGGGCGTCCTAGGCCTCCGGCACTAACACACTTGTTTTGTGTATTTCAGGCTTTAAACACGTTTGTAAGTGCACGTACAATTTTAGGCCAGAGGTTTTTTTCTTCTTTTAACATTTTATTAGCATTTTCCACATCAGGGCTGTCATTTTTGTAATTAATACATTAGTGATGCTCCTCACCCCCATTTCTCTAGTTTTAGCCCTTTAGGTGGTTTTGTACTCGCCAGTGCAAAAATGTCTGCACACAGATACTCTTACGTATGCTGAATTTTTCTGATAAATTCTGTAAATAGGCATTGGGTCAAGAGGTCTAGCCTTTTTTTTTGGTTTTTGGTGCAGATTGCATTTTTGTTTGGTTTTGTTTTGGGGGGGCTTTTTTTGTTTTTTTGTTGTTGTTTTTTGCATAATGTCATTCTAAACGTTGCTGTCTTCCTAGGGCTTGATAAAATGATGGTGGACAAAGATGGCGATGTGACGGTGACTAACGACGGTGCTACCATTTTAAGCATGATGGACGTCGATCACCAGATTGCCAAGCTGATGGTTGAACTGTCCAAATCACAGGATGATGAAATTGGAGATGGGACCACGGGAGTGGTTGGTAAGAAAGCACATTATCCTTACTTGTTTGAGAGGCATTCCTTAAAGTCACGCCCCCCTGCCAAGAGCGTTTGCTCTGAATCAGATCATGAGAAGACTGTTGCACAAATCCAAGTTGAAGGACACGCCGAAATACAAGCGGCCCAGACTCTTCAGAAGTCCTTGTCCTGGAACAACAGGACAGTTCTTCAGGGGAGAGTTAAGCGGCTCTTCTAGATCAGGGGAGCCAAAGAGAAATGACACGCGACTGTAACGCAGAACACTTGATCGGATGCGGGCTTTTTCTTTATTTAAACTGGGGGGGGTGTTTGGGATACATGGGAGGATTTGTGGATCGTGCATCGCAGAGTAGTGCCCTGTTAAGTGTCCTGAGTGTGACAGGTATGTTAGAGCGCTAGGGAGATTGCCCTCATATCTTAGCTTACAGCTGAGACGTGTCATGATTTCTGCGCCTCTCACATAGTTGAAGGGAATAGGTGTGGGTTCGTAGAGAAAACAAATGTGGCAAAATAGTGTTAATCAGTAAGCGATTCATTTGAATGTTCTTACGCTTTCTCTGAAGTTCTGATATAGTTAGAGATGAGGAAGATGGAAGAGAAATAGCTTTAACGTTACCTTTTCTGCAGATGAGGTTTGAATTCATTTATTCAGCAAGTGTTTGTTGGGAACCAAGCACTGTTATGGACGTGCTTGGAGTATAGCAGTATTGAAACAAATAGCATCATCTTTGTGGCCCTAAAATAACGGGAGGAAGGAAGGTGGTGGGGAGGATAAACCATAAGCATATCATATGTAAATTCTCTTATCACCAGCACAAATTTTACTGACTAGAAATCCCTCTCCTGGCAGGGCACCTGGCCGGCTCAGTTGGTAGAACATGCAGTTCTTGACCTCAGGGTTGTAAGTTCAAGTCCGCATTAGGTGTAGAGATTACTTTAAAAAATCTTAAAACGAAATCCTTGGCTCGGGAAACACCAGATTTTTGCCCTTAAATGTTCTTAGGTTACATTCTTCACTTACGTTTTGTCCATCACTGAGAGCTGAACATCCGTTTATAAGGGGTGACCCTTAGATCTTTGCTAGAAGCAAAACCAGAGTCTCCCTTTTAAAAAAACACTTCAGCCTCCCAGATCCTTTTGCCTTATTTTGGACCCTTCACATTTCCAGGGTGTAGCATCTAATTGGTATCGATGGTGTAAGTGTCAGTGCTTGCCTGACGTGGTTGTGCGCTGTCTTGTCTGCAGTCCTGGCCGGCGCCCTGCTGGAGGAAGCCGAGCAGTTGCTGGACCGCGGCATTCACCCGATCAGGATCGCCGACGGCTATGAACAGGCCGCCCGCATTGCTATCGAGCACCTGGACAAGATCAGCGATAGCGTCCTCGTTGACATGAAGGACACTGAGCCCCTGATCCAGACAGCAAAGACCACGCTGGGCTCCAAAGTGTACGTTTACAATACAGTTCTTCGCTTCTAGAGGAAGCAAAACGTGTGTGCTTATTGCTAAAAACCTCCTTTTATAACGATCGCACAGAGCTTCATGCGGACTCGAACTTCGTTCCGCTTTTGTCGTTATTTTGCTTTGCTTTGTTTCTAATGCAGGTGTAGCCACATGCATCTTGTGTTGTAGTTGGAAACTGAAGTTCCAGGCTTGGGTATTAAATCCTCTCAGTATTTGTAAGAGATCCAGGGCTTTGATTTAGCAGTCAAACAGAAATAAATGGTCCTACTTGGGGAATGTTAGCCTTCAGAACACCTTCTACCATTTCTTTGCTAGGAAGCCATTCAGGAGGAGAGGCTCTACTTTTCATTATTGACCAAGCAAGTTACTGGTCCAGAATCTTAATTTAGTGAGAAGGGGCAGTCGTGAAAGTGACTTACATGGGGTGTTTTCCACGCTTGCATAATGCCTGCTATTTACCAGGCCTGTTGCCACATCTTAAGGGCACAGAGACACAGTCCCTGTCCTCTGGAGACCCAAAGCAGCCTCGGCCAAAAGACACACTTAATTTGAACAATAATGGAGACCTGTGGGCTCTTGGCACGATGTAGCATAAAAATTCTAGTATGAGGAGCTTTATTACTGGTTTTTCAAATCAAGATCAGGGTGAGAAACATTTTAAACTTTAATTTGTGTGGTAGTTTTAGCAAAAAGGCATGGCCTTGATTCAGAGGTCAGGGGAAGTGCAACAAAATTGTGGCCCTCTCCACCCCTAGGGAAAAGCCTCTGCCGCCATGCTGTGCTAGAATGTGCTGGGTGCCAGGTGCCCTCTTACACGGGTGCTGAGACCAGCTGCTAGGCAAGGGGGCCACCGGGATGGTCTCTGTCACGGCGCACTATTGTTTTCCTGAAAGGAAAGTGTCCTAGTTGAAATGCACGAATCTTATCATTGCTTTGTAAGTTGATCTTGTTATATTTGTAAGTCTTTGTAAAATCCAGGTATCTATAGGTGTTTACTACAGAAAATGTTCAAAACAACTGACAGCGGCCATAGTGTGAGGCAAGTTATAAATCACTTAGGATACTAACATTTACAGTTTCCCCGTTATCTTTTCTCTAAGATGAGTTGAGATTTCATGCACTGTTTCAAGTATTAAATTTCCCTTGCAGTTTTTCCAGAACCAAAAGTAAATTTATTGAGCAATTTATTCAGATGTTTCAGAGTTTTCAAAAAAGATCCCCACCCCACCCCGCCCCCACCCGGAACAGATGTTGGTGGAAATTCCTGCAAGGGAAGCAGCCACGTGGAGTCCTCTGGCTTCTTACTGAATGCTGCACCCCATTTACACGAGATGTCGCTTTCTCCCGTCCCAGTTTATGGCTCTCTCTGGGTTCTGTGGATCCCAGCTTGAGAACCCCTGCCCCAGACTGTCGAAAGTGCAGGTTCTAGTGGCATAGCTGTCTACAGAGTCTGAGCGCCCTTCGTTTTATAAGACGTATCTGAGTTGCCACGTTACGTTCTGGGTCCTGCTGTGGCCGCAGTGGAGTGAAAGGTTGCTCTTTGTTTTCATCAGGGTTAACAGCTGTCACCGGCAGATGGCTGAGATCGCTGTGAACGCTGTCCTCACCGTAGCAGACATGCAGCGCAGAGACGTGGACTTCGAGCTCATCAAAGTGGAAGGCAAAGTGGGCGGGAGGCTGGAGGACACGAAACTTATCAAGGGCGTGATCGTGGACAAGGATTTCAGTCACCCACAGATGCCAAAAGTGAGTCCCTGTCCTTCACGGCTTCACGCTGTTTTTCACTCCTAAATCCCCGAATTGAAAGATCCTCTTTGTCCCCACAGCAAGTGGAAAATGCCAAGATTGCAATCCTCACGTGTCCTTTTGAACCGCCAAAACCAAAGACCAAGCATAAGCTGGACGTGACCTCTGTGGAAGATTATAAAGCCCTTCAGAAATACGAAAAGGAGAAGTTTGAAGAGATGATTCAACAAGTAAGTCTTCCCCCTAGCTTTTCGTGAGGTAGGTCTGTAGGTGGTAACGTGGCCCTCACCTTTACCGTCTTGATTCTTCAGCGCGTGGCTGCAGATGCCGTGTCGGTGTGAGCCCCCTTTTTCCACTTTTAAGTTAGAAGAGTAATCAGCATTCACGGCGAGAAGAAATCAGGTGGCACAGAAAGGCTCCAGGGGGAAGAGACCCGATTCACGAAATGGTCACGTGTCTGGAGCGCCTCAGAGAATTGGCTCCGTGACCTTCGAGCTGTGCTGTTGATTTTACGATACTGTCCTGGACACATCGAAGCCACGCTCGTATGTTCAGGGTATAAACAGCTCAACTCTCCTCCTCGGGCTGCTAATAAGCGTGCACACCCTGACACTGGTTCCTCTTTGGGCCTCTGTCCTTGGGGGCTTCTAGCATCCGCACACAGGGCTACGTGGACGTGGGTATCGGTGGAAACGTTCCTCGTGACAGATAGGCAACAAGTTACGTGGATGTCTCCCTTCAGGGGGGGAGTTGGGTTCGTCTGCTCCTGCGTGATCTGTGTCTCTGCCTACCTCATACCAGGCACCGTCGTAGGGACCTGAGACACAGCAGCGACCAAAGTAGAGCCCTTGCTCTTGCGGCCCAGAGTAAGGGGGTGGTGGGTAGGGGCCGTGCTAAAGACGGGGCCTCTCAGGCAGAGACCCACCTGCCTGGGGGAGGGGCACTTACCCAGCTGGGGTAAGCTGGGGCGGACAGCGTGTGCAGAGGCCCTGAGGCAGGAGCAGGGTTGGCACGCTGAGAGGTCGGAGGGGCTGAAGACCCGTCACCTGGGCTACAAGGCTGCGGTGGAAATGCCAGGCAGGGTGCCCGGGACGACAAGGTGGCAGGACCTGAGAGGCCGAGGGAATCGGATAGGTGTGTTGGTGGATATGCAGGTTGCCGGGGATGATGACAGGAAGGTGGTGGGCTGCATGTTTTTAAAGAAAAGGAATGGCCCAAAGAGGAACGTTGTAGGTACTTGTGAGGGCACGAGGGAGGAGAAAGAGCCGTGTGAGGACAAATGCTGAGGCAGGCTGGTTTCCGGGGGACAACCAGGGTTGGCCCCCAGGGAGAACGTGGCAGAAGCGAGGAATGTGCAGGAACGAGTCGGCTGTTAACGGACAGAGGGTCACGGAAGAAGGAAAAGCAGAGAGCCGGACTCGAACTCACGAAGTGTGAGATCATGACCTGAGCCGAAATAGAGTCTGATGCTTAACTGCGTGAGCACCCAGGTGCCCCTGAAGTACTGATTCTTAAAGCATATCAAGAACTGAAGTGATTTCCTTTGACACTTGCTCATTATTTGGGATTTGGGCCCGACAGAAGGTAGACACTTCTGTGCTTCCTTCCTTCTCTTTTCTCTGCTTTATTTTAACGCTCCCACCTTGCACGCCCCTCTGTGCGCCTCATCTTTTTCCCCGAGCACAAGGAATACTTACTAACGTGATGGGCATTTTTCTCCCCCGCAGATAAAAGAAACCGGCGCTAACCTAGCCATTTGCCAATGGGGCTTCGACGACGAAGCCAATCATTTACTTCTTCAGAATAACTTGCCTGCGGTGCGTTGGGTAGGAGGACCGGAAATAGAGGTAGGTGGCTCGTGGGAAGAGACTTCCGAACGCAGGGCTCAGGCTCGATGCCTGTGCGTGCTGGGGGCCTGCTTGGGGAGCAGTTGCCGTGAACAACCACAGTGTCAAGGCTCCACAGACAGAGGGCCAGCGGGGAGAGAGGAGAGTGCTGCGATCTTTCTCTATTTCAGCCACAGTGCTGCGAGTTTCTGGTGTTCCGTGGGATTTAGAAATGCTTTCCGTGTGTCGTCCCACTTGGCGCTCTGAGGCAGGGACACCTGCTTACCCACTGGTGTGTCAGCCACACGCCGACCGCCGTCCCACACGTGGTCCGTGCCCCGGGGCAGGTTCGGCCCTCACCGCAGCCAGGGTGCGATCCGGTCAGGACACGGTGCTACGGAGGGTGGTGGCGTCGCCCCGAGACACCGGCTCCTCAGAAACCCACTCATCTCATAGGCCTTCTTGGGTTGACCTTGAAATTTGAGGCTAGAGTGGATTGCAGTTCGGGCACAAGGTAGCCCTGGGTGGAGTTTGGCTCCTCTGCGGTCTGATCGTGAGAGCCCAGTGCTCACCAGCGCCTTCCTCCCCCGACCCACCCCGCCTAGTTGATCGCCATCGCGACAGGAGGGCGGATCGTGCCGCGGTTCTCAGAGCTGACCCCTGAGAAGCTGGGCTTCGCTGGGCTCGTGAAGGAGATCTCCTTCGGGACGACTAAGGACAAGATGCTGGTCATCGAGCAGTGTAAGAACTCCAGGGCTGTGACCATTTTCATCAGAGGAGGAAATAAGATGGTGAGAATCCTAGTGACTTGCCCTGCATTGTTTTCTGCCCTTGGTGTAGGGCTTGGTTTTGCCCAGAACGTGTTTGACTGAGATACGGGTGCCATTTCTCAAAAAGCGATCATTTTTCTCAAAGAAACCGTGGCTCACCGAGGTGTAAAATCACCGAAGACCACATTCGGTGCTACCTGTTCGTGCTACGCAGGCCTTTTTTGCATCGCTCGGGTGGAAGTAGGGGCCCAGGTGCATCCACGCTGTTAATCCCCCCCCTCGAGAGCGGGTCTGTACCGCCTCGGCCTCAGTGAGACGGGCCTCAGGTGTCTCTCGGTCGGTTTTGGCTCGTCTGACCACTTCCCATGGCCATGTGTCCCGAAATGAGTCACTGGCTGCCTCCGCCTGGTGTTCACGTAACCACGTGGCAGAGAAAAGGGGGAGAACGGCAGAAATCACCTGGTAATGAACATTCTGGCGCGTGCTCTCCATTTGTTCCTAAGCAAGGTGGCTTTGATGCCGGTACCTGGCAAACAGAGGTTCAACCAGGCGCCGCGGATTTGACTCTAAAACACTAGATTGTGCTGATGTTAACTTCTGCGGAACTGTCTTCCCTAGATCATCGAGGAAGCAAAGCGATCCCTTCACGATGCCCTGTGTGTCATCCGGAACCTCATCCGGGATAATCGTGTCGTGTATGGCGGAGGTGCCGCCGAAATCGCGTGTGCTTTGGCCGTCAGCCAGGAGGCGGACCAGGTAAAACCCGTGCGGGGCCTCCAGGCCTAAGGCGTAAGGCAGTGGGACTGAACAGACTGGGGGAAACAGTGTCGTCGCCGTGGGTGAGCAGCGCCTGGTCCTCGCCCTCGTTCTGAGGCGCGGCCTCCAGAAAACTAGCATTGCTCAGCCTTTTCAACCTTTCCAGCCTTGACAGTAACCGCTCTCCAGTCTTCAGTGTCCTCATTTGAAGTTCCAAATAAATTGAATATCGTGACTGTCATAACTAAAAGTAGAGCTGATTTGTTTTCAGACTCCTCTCACGTGTCTGTCTTCTCCGTCTTTACTCTGTCGTGACATTTTAATATTCTGGTAGTTTAACAGTAATCAAGACGGCCTATTAGAATTCTTCGTGAGTTAGGTTTTCAAAGTATGTGATTTAATTTACCTTTCCAAATTGGCTGGGTTTTGTCTTGTTTTTTGCTAATAAGCACGCTTACCTGTACCCTTCCAGTGCCCGACCTTGGAGCAGTACGCCATGCGGGCGTTCGCGGATGCCCTGGAGGTCATCCCCATGGCCCTCGCCGAAAACAGTGGCATGAATCCCATCCAGACCATGACCGAAGTCCGAGCCAGACAAGTGAAGGAGACGAACCCCGCTCTTGGGATTGACTGTTTGCACAAGGGAACAAACGGTGAGAGCCAGTCGCAACCCGGTGGGGCCGTGTCTGGGTCAAGACCGGGTGCTCTCCTGCTGGCCGCACGGTGTGTGGTGCCTTCCGTGAGCTTCGATACTTCCGCACTTCAGATATCCGGGTCCTAAGTTGTAGAATGTTTTGGTTTGATTACCTGAGGATTTGGTCAGACTGCTGGTCCTGTAACGCGGCACTCCTTAATAACAATAAGCTGTAGCACGCTGGCTTACACCAAAGGTGACTTCCGTTTCAGTCTCTGGTTTTAGAAAGTCCTTCTTCTCTTGCTCTTTAACACCGATGTCGGTCACGTAGGTTCTGGATGTCACAGGAAGCAGCCCGGCAGGTGACTTGGTGCCGTCTGCTTATTTTGTGCTTTTGTCCAGGACTCAGGTGTTTTCAGATATGACGTACTGGGACCGTAGCCATGTGTGTAGTTTAGAGGGTGATTTCACTTCAGCTTGTTGGAATGGTGGTGCCAGTGATTTCTCACTAATGGGGCCAGGCCCACATTTTTTTTTTTTTTTTTTTTTTTTAATGTTTGTTTTTGAGAGAGAGCACACAAGCGGGAAAGGGGCAGAGAGAGAGGGAGCCACGGAATCTGAAGGAGGCTCCAGGCTCTGAGCTGTCAGTACAGAGCCCGATACGGAGTTCGAGTTCGAACCACAAGATCAGGACCTGAGCTGAGTTCAGATGCTTAACCAACTGAGCCCCCCCCCCAGGCACCCCCAGGTCTGCACTTTTGCAGCCACTCCCAGCCCACGGAATCAGATGATCTGTGCTTTTATGTAGAACAGCAGCTATGTCCTGGTTTTCATGTTCACAGCCAGCAGAGTTTAATAACAGCAGCAACTCTTTGTCAGACAGATATTCATGTTTTCTTTAACTTGAATGCCTGGTTCTGCTGAAATTTGTTTGCATCTTTCTTGGAATTATTTTGTTTCATATACAGTCTGATTTTTTCACTTACATTGGGCTTTCTAAGTTATGTGAGTGAATATTTTGTGGGATGAAATGTCGCTGAAAGGTTTTAGCCAGTCACCTAGCACTTTGGCTTGTCATTGAAGAGAGGTCCCCTTCACCCCCAGCTTTCTGGGACCCAGGTTCAAATTCCAGACTGTCCTCTGGAATAATGGAATCTTACTACCCCTCTGAAAATGTAGCTGGATGAGTGGTTTCTTCTGGATTTGGGTTTTGTTTTAGAAATTTTTTTTTTTTTTTTTTTTTTTTTTTTTTAGAGGGAGCATACACGCAAGCAGGGGAGGGGCAGGCTCCACGCTGTCAGTGCAGAACCCGACATGAGGCTCGAATTCACAAACCTCGAGATCGTGACTGTGTGGAAATCAAGAGACACTTAACTGACTCACCCAGTCGTCCCCAGATTTATATTTTTTTAAGTTTCAGTGTCTTTGTAAAAATGAGAGCAAGTTAATATCAAATACATATGTTTTAGGATAATTCATTTATTTGTGTTTTCCAGATATGAAGCAACAGCATGTCATAGAAACTCTGATCGGCAAAAAGCAACAGATCTCTCTTGCCACACAGATGGTTAGAATGATTTTGAAGATCGATGACATCCGTAAGCCTGGGGAATCCGAAGAATAAAGAAAAAATTGAGAGTAAATGTAGTAGTAAGGTTCACTGTTGTGATTAAATAAATGGATGTCTTGTGATGCATCTACAGTTATTTATTACTGTGTCTTTTTTCAGACACTGTAGATGCTATAATAGAAACAGCTATTTAGTTACCATGGTTCTCCTGTTGAAAGTTCAGTTATGGGAATGCGGTCTCGCAGGCTTTTGTATCTGTTCTATTAAAGCGGTCTCTTTAAACAACGGCTGTCTTCTCTTCGAGTTAAGAAACTGGCTGTACCGACCCAATGCTGCCCTAATGAAGGGGGTTGAGTAGATCTTTTTTTTTTTTAATTTGTAGATACTTGTAACAGCTTAAACATGAGGTTTGGTCTCAAGCTTTGAAAGAAGACCGGGCTTGGTCCTATGAAATGTATTTAAATGCCGCGTGTCTCTAAGTAGACCCATCCTGAGGAGTGTGGGAAAGCGTGAGATTGGTGGGGGGGGGGGGGTCCTAAGTGCTTTGAGCTGCCAGCCACGTAGCGAGTGTGGGACTGGAGCACAAGGCCAGCGTGGGTTCCAGCCTCATGTCCCCTGGGTGTTTGGTTGCCCCTGTCCTGACCCTCCCCAAACGGTCGGACCCCTGCTCCCCTTGCAGAAACCTGGAGGGGCCGTTAGAGCACGGCCGGGGCTTCCCCAGCGGGACAAAAGCAGCGCAGGTTCAGAGCGGGGCATGGAACACGAGCAGTGGGCCGGGTGCGAGGAAGGGTCCCCAGGTTACCATACGTGGGTGGGCTGCTGTCACTTCATTCTCCTTCCTGAAGTAACCATGACGGGCGTGACCGGGCCTCGTTCCAAGACGTCGACCGTCCCGCTTCTCCCACCACCCTGGACGGAGACCTTTCTTTTCCCACAGCTTCCAGGCGAGGCCCGATCCTCTGCCGGCACCTCACGGCCGGCGAGCGGTAGAGCAGGTCAGACGCCCAGCCGTCGGGCTCCCGGGTCCCCGCAGCCTCCGTGCCTTGTGCGCCATTTACTTGTGTGTGTGGTTCTCTGGGTTCCATTTTTCTGGCCAGTCTTGGGATCGAGTTCACTTGTGTGCCACCAGGGGGAGCCTCCCACAACTGGTCAGAACCGGAATCTGAACCGTTCTGACTGGTGACCTTTCACTTGCCTTCTGTGCACCTGGGTGCTCATCAGCCCTGACGTGCTGGTCGTCTTTTCTCTGGCTGCACTGGTGGTTTGGCTAAGCACGCACCCGTCTCAGGAAGTTCTGGAATAGACCATCGAGTTTTGAAAGCTTAAAATCTACTCAACACAGGGGCGCCTGGGTGGCTCAGTCGGTTAAGCGTCGGACTTCAGCCAGGTCATGATCTCGCGGTCCGTGAGTTCGAGCCCCGCGTTGGGCTCTGGGCTGATGGCTCAGAGCCTGGAGCCTGCTTCCGATTCTGTGTCTCCCTCTCTCTCTGTCCCTCCCCCGTTCATGCTCTGTCTCTGTCTCAAAAATAAAAAAAATAAAAAAAATAAAAACTACTCAACACAAGCTAGCGTGGACGTCCCTCTAATGTGTGCTGTGCATCGGCACCACTATGATCTGTCGTGTGCTTCTGGGTGCGGCGTCCACGTGCATCCGTAGTCTAGACTCTGACACGCTTCGTGAGGACTGATTCCGGACTCCAGCCAACACAGGCTTGCCTGAAGGGGTCCGTGGTCGCGCGAGGAGCCGCCAGACCACCCCTCCGCTCCAAAGTGGGCCTCGCGCGTTCCCGGTGGGTCTGGGGCAGAGAAACCATGTGGCCTGCGAACAGGAAAGCCTGGAGGGATGGTTTTGCTTCATTAGAGGGCCTCTTCGAGGTGACCCGTGACCTTTACGTTCTAGTTGCAAATCCCTCATCAAACTATGTGTGTCCTCCCCCCCGACTTTTTTTTATAACGCAAAATACTTATCTCTGCGCTGGAAGAGGATTAGGACCCTGGGTAAAAGATAGTCTGTCAACTAGGATCCAGAGTCTTCGGTAGCTGAGGTCGTGAAGTCTCCACCTGACGCTTCGGTGGGCTTTTCAAACGAGCCTTCCCTCCGGGCCGACTTTCCTAATCTGACAGCCGAACGGGGACCCCAGAGAGCTGTCTCGTGAAGTGCAAGATCAGTCCCTTGTGCTTCCGCTGACCATGACCCCAAGGCCAGATTCCCACGCAGGACAGCACTCTTGTTGGTTCCCAACTCCCACACTTGCTGGACTTATTCGGTGTTCGTTAAATGGTCTGGCTTTCGATTATAATAGCAACCACTCGAGTACAGATGCTTCTGGAAGGGCTGAGAGGCTGGTGTGTCACATGTGATGATTTCGTTATCCCTTTTCCTTTCTTTTCTGTTCTTGGCGAACCAGCTCCACTAAAGGATCAGGAGTTTGGGGCCAGGGGCGAGCAAAGTGTGGTACTAAAGGGATGGCAGGGAACTGCAGGCATTTGAGGTGCTTCTCGGAGGCAACCTGCACAATAGAGGCCCCACCTAAAGCACCAGAGGCGAGACGGCTACTTAGAAAATGTGTTCAAGGTCGGCAAAAGCAGGGAGGCAGTAGGGAAGGTGTGTGTGAGGTATTTGTGGTGTCCCAAGTGCTGTTGTAAACGTTTAACACGGACACTGGCGGTGTTGTAACGTGTGGTCCCAGACGGGGTCCTGGACCGTCTCAAGGGGCCAAGAGGTCAACGGTATTTTTATACTAAGCTTACTTGCTTTTTCCACTGCTGACAGGAGTCATTTGCCACCACGGCAGAAGCAAGCCGCTCTCCCTGAGGGAGGGCCTTGATGAAGCACCAGCTCTCAGCCTTGAGCTCACGGCTAACGTTCTGCGACAGTAAGTGTGTAAAGCATGTCCGTGTAACGAGCGTGGTTCTGTCCGCTCCACTAGCCCCCTTATCCTGGAACACCATTGAAAGAATGACCTTTGAACTGTGTGGAATTGGATATATGACAGACCTCTCAAAAATGATAGAGTAAGCCCGAAACTTCCATAGATAATGGTCCTGTCCCGGCTCCTAGAGCAAAAATCCCATAAACGGTGGCTTCGGTGTTTCTTTCTCACTGTTCTGGAGGCTGGGAGCCCAAGACTAAGGGGGGGTTCTTGGGAAGGAGTTCCCTCCCTCGTAAGAATAGGTACAGACAGTCCCTGCCTCCCCTCCCTGCTCTAGCAGGTTTCTGTGAGGCAGAGGCCTACCGTGCGCCCGTGAAGAGAGGGCCCGGACGGGCAGGCACCTGCCCCATGTCCTGAGGTCAGCAGGGCCCTGAACCACTCTCGGACCCCGTTAGGAGTGTTCTTCTCTGAGCCAGTGTTAGGCTTTCTGTTGTTCGCAGCCCGAGAAACCTGATGTTCCAGACGGCCCTGCTTCTCTTCCCGGATTCCCTGTCCGGCATAATCTCTACACAGACCTCGGACGGGTCACTGTGTCTGCCCTCCCAGTTCTCTTCTAAGTGCTCTGGAATCCCTGCCCTCCTCTCCATTTTCCTGCAGGGGTGAGGTCCACATCACTCCTCCCTTTTTCGCGTCACCCCTCTGCTGTCACAGAGAAAAGTAAAGCCATCAGTCACATGGGACTCCAAAAGCCCAGCGATGGAAGAAAGGAAGGGGTGCGTGTGGATGCTGGAAGCCGCAGACTCCCTTCTTGTCCCTGGCTTCCAGAGTGGAAGCCCATGAGTTCCCCTCTCCACCCAGAGCCCCAGGATGATAGGAAAGAGCCCCACCCTCAACCCAGGACCCAAGCAAAATGCCCTCCCCCTGGTCCCACCGGATGGAGGGCACCTGTGGCAGGGCCGGGGCCGGGGTGTGAGGGGACACGAGGTGACCCTTCTGGATCTGCAGACTCACAGGAGCCAGTGGGAATGCACAGCCATCTAGCCGAGGCTTGCTTAGTTTGCAAAGTAAAACTCGCAGCTGGCACAGAACACCAAGTGCGGGACTGTCACGGGGTGGGTGGGGGGAGGGTAACCGGGTTAAAGGAAAGTCAACGGTGGGGCTAGAAGAAGGCAGGGCCTTTACTGGCGCCGACTGGCTCTGCCCCATGTAGCTCCTACCACCACGCGCACGGCATGTGGCCAGGAATGCCGAGGAGCTGAGCTGTTCACGCGATTTAAAATATATAAAAACTGAAGCGTGACCCTGTATGCCACCACCCTTCAACTGAATGCACGAGTGATTCCTGACGCAATCCCAGGCCCTGGGCCCCGAAGATGCCCACGTTCTGGAAAATCACTTCCTTGGGAGACGGCCAGATAGTCACTCTAATCCATTGTTCTTTATTAGCTTTTAGAAAAAGCCACGCATTCAGAAAGTAAGTTTATTGGCTCAATATAATTAGGTCAACGAAACCCTATTTTAGCCTCAGTATTTCTCCCAGTGCAATCCACGAACATGACCGACTCATCCGTATTAAGACAGACAAATGCCCAAGGAAGCTGGGTTTTGAATCTGAGTTTACAATTCATGCTCTTCATGGCTCTGCCACACCCATCGTTTTAAAGAATGTACTTAATGAAGAACCACGAAGTCCATGGCTGAGCTGTCAGCTGGTCCATTAGCAGCCCTAGGTTTTTGCCAACAGGATAGTAACTCTACCATTCAAATTCTTCAGGTATTGACCTGTTTTTCCCTTAGTGTATGTGTTCAAAATTAAATTGTATCATGCATTAACATTTCCTACTGCATTTATGTTTGAGATGGAATAATGAATTTCAGGATTCCTGGATTTATTTTATATCAAGATAGTAAAAATTAAACGACCCAAGTATCCCAAAGCAAATTTCTGCATGCGAGCTATTCTGAGAAAATGTACCCTTGGCCCCTGCTAAACGTACTTGTGCAGCCACTCAATTAAATTCCTTCTTGCCTCGTCAACATAGGGCTTGTCCTCGGCTGAACAATCTTCTCTCTTTCGATGCACGAAGCCATGGGTTTGCCCAGAAAATGTTTTAATTTGATATTCCACTTTGCAGTGTTTTTTCAACTTCTGGGTCAGCAAAGAGACCTGATAATGCGGAAGATTTCATGACAGTAGGACTTTAACAATCTAGTAATATTTTCCATTCTCCAAATCCTCTCTGAATGCTCATAAAAGAAGTCTAACATCGGTGCCTTAAGTTCCGTAGCTACTGTGAATTTGTTACTTTTAATTTGACAACTAAGAGTCCTCGGCTCTGGCAAAGGAGAGCATCCCAAGCAATGTAAAAATTCGATGCAATATCAATTTCCTGAAATTAAATTAGTATCTTTTGTGTATCATTCAATATATAATACAATACTCATTCGATATATAACAAAATACTCAATATAGTCAAGCGTAAATTGTTTTAAGTTTATATTAATATAGTGTATTAGTTATGAATAATAACAATTTCTAAGCGACTGCTTTTGAACCACAATTTTCTGCTTTTTTCTTATCAACACACTGGGTTTAACACACCCATGTTTTTTTCTTTTCTTTTTTTTTTTTTCTAAGTAAACTCTATCCCCGACATGGGGCTCGAACTCACGACCCCGAGATCAAGAGTCGCATGCTCCACCGACCAAGCCAGCCGGGATCCCCGACACGCCCATGTCTTTAAGGACACACTTTATCTGAACTCCCGGGTTCCATGTGGGAGGATGGGGAGGCCGAGCTTCTATGCCCAGTAACCAGGCCCCACCAAGAGCACATTCGGAGGATTACAATCCCTAAATTCCCCAATAAAACCCATCTTTAAATTTTTCATGTTGAAAATGTTTGGAGGAAGAAATGAACCCTTTGAGACATTTTCCCCGAAAGGTCAAATCATGTCATTAAATACAGAGATGAGGGACACCTGGGTGGCTCGGTCAGTTAAGCATCAGACTCGATTTCGGCTCAGGTCATGATCTCAGGGTCGTGGGATTGAGCCCCGCGTCGGGCTCCGTGCTGAGTGTGAGCCTGCTTGGGATTCTCTCTCCCCCTCCCCTGAGCTCGCTCGCTCTCTCTCTCCTTCAAAAAGTAAAAATTGAAACAACTGTGCGTGTGCCCACTCCTACAGGAAAATAAGCAAAAAAGAAAGAAATGAGAAAAGATACCAACTTACTTGCTCAAGAGGAATTACAGCATCATTTTCGGCAAAAATGAACAACGTGGGGTTCTTCAAACTGTGCACATCTTCAGAATCCTTGATGATGCCTGGAAATTGGGGACAGGGACACGGGGGTTGGATTTCCACACACGCGCCTCAGAAAACCATGTGGATTTGGCTTGATTTTTTTCAAAGTAAAATCTGTGCTTTGGGGGTTTTGTTTATTTTCTTTCTAGCAATTCCACGCAAGTGGCCAGACTTTCCTGCTCTCCACCTCCTTCACTGGGTCAGGCCACAAATAACGGAATTAGACCTTGCGGCGGCTTTGCACGCAAAGATACAGAAGCAGCCCTGAAAATGCTCCCTCCTCGTGGGGCACACCTTCATTTACAAAGAAGTGACGACTGTCCATCTGCACCTTCTGACCACCACTGTTCTAGAAGTTTCTCAAGGTCCACACAAGCCCCATGGCTTCTGGCCTCAGTATGCCGAGGGGCCTCGTTCATACAGTGTTCCACGGGGTAACCGTGCCCAGACCAGACCACGAGTGTCAAGTCTCAGATGTGCCACCTGGTCCGTCTGCAAAAGTTACCTTTCATCCTTCAGAATCACAGAGCATTTGGTCAGAAGCCTGTCCTGCCTTGGGGACAACCACCGTGGGTGTGCCCACTCCTACAGGAAAATAAGCCAAAGAGGTGCCATATGCTGCTCCTCTAAGAAGAACCGTAGTGTTAAAGGCAAGATTACTCTGACACTTGGTAAGGAGGCTGTATTCAAAGGGGACCACCGCACAGGAGGGTGTGAGGGGAGACAGATCCCTCCGCCCAAATACAAGGACAAGTGGGGATTTACGGCCAAGGAGCAGGGTGGGGGGCAGTGGGCAGAAAATTACGAAGAGGAAACACTGGGGTAAGACGGATTCTGGCTAGGTGACAGGACAGGGTTCTTGCTGACAAGAGACGGAAGGCGGGGTGTGAGGAACTTGGACAGACATCAAAAGTAGGGGGTTCTCTCTGAACTGCCCCAATGGGCCAACGTCAGGGCCCGGTCGGGGCCTCCTCGGAAGGAAGACTCACCGTGGAGCCTGACTCGGGTTTGGTGCAGGACAGGGTCCCAGTCAGAAGGGAGAAAATAATGGAAATCTTTTGTTTCCATTTCCTGCGGGAGCCCAGAGAGCCTCCCCTCAACCTGGAACTCGTCTCTAGAAGCAGGGAGCCACAGGACAGATGGCCACGCTCTGTTAAGGCCACACGGTGTGGCTGGACCGAGGTTTGACGCCCTGGAGTCCCGCCGGGCTCTGCAGCTCGTGCAGTGTGCAACAGCGGCCAGCAGGGGGTGCTGGCGAGGCGTCCACCAGGCTATTTCACACCAGGGCACCGAACGGCCCGGAACAGCCAGCCCCCTCTGCACAGCGGCAGCTGACAACTGACTATTACCTTTGGGGTAAGTTACTATTTAAAGGGGTTTTTTTTTCTTGCTAAAAGCAAAAATGCCACAGCAAGAAACCATTAATCCAAATAAGAATCCTTTGTGTAACTGTACAATATACTATCATGAAAGAAAGCCAAATTGCCTTCCACGTCTTTTTTTCTTTTTTTAACATTTTTATGGTCCGAATGCTTCTACACTGTGAACTTAGTATGCCATTCCTATATAGAGATGGAATGTTCTTATCTCACTGCTATCATACGTGCGGTTGGTTTGGCTACAATGCTTATGCTGCTACTTACATTTTAGAGTCGCTTTTCCTTTTCTTTCCTTCCTTTATATTGTGTGCGTGTGCGTGTGTGTGTGTGTGTGTGTGTGCGGTTGAAAATAACTGCTATCTTGGAAAAATACCTTCACAGATGTTCCTCGTAAAGAATATTTGATATTCACCATTATCACAGAAATAAATGTGACCCCCTTCATCCTCGGTGAAGAAATCGAGACCTCGGGTTAGGTGACTCCTCTGGTTACTGCATTACCAACCTCCACCTCCACACTCACATTGTTAAAGCCAGTTCCCTCAAGACGGGCCATCTCTGCACAGCTGGGTCTACGCTGCTCCCCGAACCGCTAGTTTGGGAAGAGGCTCCCGGGTGTCCCTCAACCACTCCTGTTCCCATCGCGTAAAATGCACAAGGCAGATTTACCGTAGACGGACACCCCTGCCCTGAATTCTGGGTATTTCATCATCACGTGATGGACAGCCACTCCGCCCCAGCAGAATCCCACGACGCCGATTTTCTGAGCGTGACACTGCTGTTTCAGAAACCTCAAGACAGCATCGACCTCTCTAGAACAGAAAGTTATCCAAGGATCAACAGATACGGATCACTTATATGTGGAATCTAAAAAGCCAAACTCAGAGAAACAGAGAGCAGAGTGGGTGCCGGAGGGGGGGCGTGGGGGAGAGACTGGACAGACGACATTAACTTCCAGTTAGAAGATTAACAAGCCTGGGGGTGTAAGGTGCAGCCGGTGACCTCAGTGAGCAATACTATGTGATAGACTTGAAGGCTGCTAAAAGGGTAGACCTTAAATGTTCTCACCATGAAAAAGAAACGGCAACTATGTGACAGGACCGGGTGTGGGCTAAGGCTAAGGTGGCTGGCGATCCTTTTGCAGTATATAAATGTACTAAATGAGCACATTGTACACCTTAAACTTATACAACCTTATGTGTCAATTATATTTCAATAAAATAGGGGCGGGGTGGTGGCGGGGGAGGCAACAGCGAAACACACACACACACACACACACACACACACACACACACGCACAATCAAGAGGGATTTTGTGAGCCCCCTGGGGAGTGAGCTGGACAGCAAGTGCTGTACCAACAGTAACAAGGGCTTCGGCATCCGCTGTTCCTTGACGTTCTGAGATTTCTTACTTTCGTCCTGCCTGAGTGACGCACATCGCCCCACCCGTCTCCCCACGGGTCTCCCTTCCGAGCCCAGCCTCCTCCAATCACCTGTCAGGGCTGCCAGAGGGCTCTCAGCAAACCACACATCAGACCAGCTCGCATGCCATCTGGAAGCAGAGTTCTGGCTTTCCGCAGCCTCCGGATAAAGGCCAAAGGCCAAAGCACCACTCCTAAGGCCTGATCCCAAGATCCACCCCCAGCGAGCACCCCGGCCCGCCCTCCTCTGGCAGGCGCCGGCAGCAACTGGGCGGCTCCCCAAACTCTCTAACTTGGCACGTTCACCCCTTCAGCTAACATCCCAACTCAGCACCTCCGGACTCCTCCCTCCGGTGTCCCCAAAGAGCAGAGGGGGGATTTGGAAAGCCACCAGGACTATTTAAGCCAGGAGAGGACCAAGAATAGTGGCCCAGTCTGGTAAATGGCTCATTTGCAAATTGATTGTTTGGAACTCTGCGTTTTCAACTAAAAGCAATACACCCGAACGGAGGCAGGGCTGCGAGGCCAGCCAGAAAGTCCTGCTTGATCTGATAAGGAAGAATTGTGGTTTACAAGTTAGAAAAAGAAAAAGAAAGCCATCCCATTGCACTTCCTCCTTCCTTTCTCCTTTAATCATAGCATATCCTTGAGCACATTTAAATACGTGTATCATACCACTGCATGCAAACAGTTATTTTCATAATGTTAGCAGTAATTAATTCTGCAAACTGAAATGGAAAAAGCAATGGTTTTTGACATTTGGGGCTTTAGGTTTTCCTTCAATGCTTTGATCGCAAGAATAACTGCCTTGGGGCTCCCGGGTGACTCAGTTGGTTAAGCGTCCAACTTCAGCTCAGGTCATGATCTCTCGGTCGGTGGGTTGGACCCCCGCGCGTCAGGCTCTGTGCTGACAGCTCAGAGCCTGGAGCCTGCTTCAGATTCTGTGTGTGTGTCTCTCTCTCTCTGCCCCTTCTCAGCTCACGCTCTGTCTCTCTCTCTCAAAATTAAATAAATAATGATAATAATAAAAAAAAAAAAAAACCTGCCTTAATTGGAGGGAACAAGAAAGAGGCCATTTCCATAAAAATACTGTAACTCGAGTGAACAGGCCTTTGCTTGTGCTGCTCTGAATGTGTTCCCTGCTTTTCTGGGAGCACCAAAGTTTAGCCTTGGATGAACCTCTGCCCCAACCCATGCTTGATTCTTACACCTTGCGAACTCTGCCCTAGGTTCCAGGAGTGAAGTATGTGGGTCAGGCTGACCACCAGAGCATAGCAATCTCCTGGCCACAGTGATTGGTTGAAGGATGGACCTGTGACTGAGTCATAACCATCAGGGCAAAATGAGAATTTTACTGGCTTGCGGGAAAAGAGACCAATGTGGGGGCCGGAGCTGCGGCAGCCATCTTGCCACCCAGAGGCAAAAGCTCCCTGAGAATGAAGCCAGTGCACAGGATGTGGAGTGGAGACACGTTGGGAAGGCAAGTCCCGGGGATACTTTCTGCACTGCGAACCAACCCCTGCTTGAAGCCAGAAACGACCTCTTCTCAGTTCTATAAGCCAAAATATCCCATGACTATGTAAACAGTAAGCATTCAAGATGGGTTTTCTGTTACTTGCAAACAAAAGAACTTGACCAGACACAAGGGTTTCAGTCTCCTTTCAAAGTCAGTGTTTCTGTTTAATGTCTCATTTTTATTTAGGGGCGCCTGGCTGGCTTAGCCGGTTAAGCGTCCAACTTCAGCTCAGGTCATGATCTCATAGTTCATGAGTTTGAGCCCCGCATCGGGCTCTGTGCTGACCGCTCAGAGCCTGGAGCCTGCTTCGCATTCTGTGTCTCCCTCTTTCTCTCTCTCTGCTCCTCCCCTGATCGCACTCTGTCTCTCTCTCTCTCTCTCTCAAAATAAACATTTAAAACAAATTTTTTTTTTAAGTGCATAGCTCTCCTTTTCCCCTGTGGCAGAGTCCCACTGGCCCGCTCCCACACCTGCCAGAAACGACCCCTCTGCTCTGTGCTCACGAATGGAAGGCAGGCCCACACAGCTACCCTCCCCCACCCCGGCCCCACCTGCAAAGCTGAATTGCTGCATTCACATCCCAGCCTCTTGCGCTTCCACTTCTCATTTGCTCTGAACTTCTTGCTTCCTTTTGCCTTTCTTGGGGTTTCAGGTTGAGGTTGCACGTCCCCCAGGAGGGACTTGGGAAAGGTAAGCATGCAGGGGAGTTATTCCAGGAATCTCAGGGCCAGCACTGCGGGAGAGGAGGGAAGGAAGTGGGGTCTGCACGGGAGAACCTAGCAGTGGCAATCTCCACGCAGGCCTCGGACAGTTCCCCAGGGGAGCCCGGAGCGCCCTGGCCCCTGGCGGTGCCCCTGACTTGAGGTGGGGGAGCCAGGCCTTCATCCCAGGGAGACTCCTCAGGATGGGGCAGAGAAAGACAAGGCAGCTGACATCCGGAGGCCATCCCAAGGACAGTGAGGGACTGGGCGACGACTTTGTTAACACAGCCCCGGGTGCTCGGCCACGCCTGCCGGGAGCTCCCAAGGCAGCGGGCAGCACCCCCCACGCCCCACAAGCTGCACAGAGACCCTAGGATGACCCTGGCCTGAGCCACAACGTGCTGCTACCCTGCACAGGCCCCTAAAAAAGGTGGCCCAGTGAGTGAGGGGAGTGAGGCAGGGCCGGGGAAGCAGGACCCAAGGCCCCTTGGGGCTACGGGCACAGGTCTGCTTGGGATCCACCAGCCCAGTGGAAGGAGGGGCCAGCTCTGGAAGGCACTCTGGTGATAGAAGAAAAGAACAGACAGTCCCAGGGACCCAGCGGCCACAGGCAGGGGACCACATCATTAGTTCCGCCAAGCTGGGCTGGGGGAGCAGCTTATCAAAACCAAAGCTCGGGGTGCCTGGGTGGCTCAGTCGGTTGAGCGTCCGACTTCGGCTCAGGTCATGATCTCACAGCTCGTGAGTTCGAGCCCCACGTTGGGCTCTGTGCTGACAGCTCGGAGCCTGGAGCCTGCTTCGGATTCTGTGTCTCCCTCTCTCTCTGCCCCTAACCCACTCGCATTCTGTCTCTGTCTCTCTCAAAAATAAACAAACATTAAAAAAAAAAATTAAAAAAAAAAAAAAGGCTCAGGTGCATGGTGGGAGAAAGTCAGGTGACAGGGAAGGAGAGCCTTCAGGACAAGTGGCCAAGGTGAGAGTCAAGGCTGGTGGTGGGGAAGCTCCTTTGCCTTGGGCTCACGTTTACTTGCTCAGGAGGAACTGGGCATCAGAGAACAATCCTGCCCCTCTCCCCCTCCACACTGAGTCCAGACAGAAGAGGGTGTCTGACTGGCAGCTGGGAGGTCTGGTCCTTGCTTCTGGACTCCTGGAGCTAATTTCCTAAAAGGCTGAGATCCTGGGGGATCCCCCGCTTTTCCTCTCAATGCTCCCCGGGTCCTGGCACAATGGCAGTCTAGCCCTGGCGTAAAGACCCAAAGTCTCGGCGGGGGGGGGGATGTTAGAGGGGGGAAGTAGGGGCAGGTCTCGGCTGGGGGGAGGGGACGGCCCTTCGGGTTTCCAACCAGCTGAGCGGTAACGGAGCCGGGGCTGGTGTTGACTCTGGCGTCTTTTCTCTCCCCGTTGTCTCAACTGGTTCTGCGGCCAGGACAGGAAGGAAGGAATGTCCACCCTCTGGACCCCAAAAGCCCCCTTGTCAAGGGAAATCGTACCGCCCGCAAAGCGGCACCTCCGCAAAGTTCCCCTGGCATCAGTGCCATGAAGTTTCTGGAAGGGGGAAGCAGACGAGCCTGCTGGCACCGCAGGAGCCCTTGCCGGGACCTCACCTCCAGGGACACACTCTGTGCTGCACGAAAGCATGTGTCCATGGAAGCCCTGCCACAGGGGAGGGAAGGTGGGTGCCCAAGTGGTGATGTCACACGCGCTTCTCTGCTCTCCAGGGGCCCTGGGGCGGGCAGGAGGGGGAGCACAAACACGGGTGATAACTTACCTGTCGATCTTTCTGGCGTCTCTTGTTTTCAACCAGTCCGGGAAGGTGGACCAGTCCCCAGAAGGCTGCCAGGGTTCTTGCCCCACAAAGAAGTCTGGAAGGATGGCTCTGCAAAAAAGGGACGTCAACTGACCTTCACTTTGGAGCTGGTGGCACTCGGTATTTGCTTACGCTCGTTAAGACCCGGGCTACGAGGGAGATTCTGCTTCAGAGGAAAAGAAAAGTGGTGCCCACGAGAGCCAGCTTTGATCACATCCGAGAGGCCAGCTGGCACCGGGCCACACCACTTCGGATTTCACAAGCGTAGGTGCACGGCCTCTGACGGCCGCCTGCAGCCCAGCCCATCCGAGATGACGAGGCAATCGGACAGGGCGCCCTCCCCACGAGACTGATGGCACAGGATGGAGACCCGGGAGGCGTGGGCCCGGGAGGGGCGGGGTGGTGAGCGCAGGGGTGTCCCCGACCCCCTGGAGGAGTCGCAAGGCTCAGCTGGCCTTTCGAGTTAGCCTCAGGTCAGAGGGCACATCTGGGGAGCATGTCCAGTCACCATGACTAAGCAGTTTTCCCCCGCCCCTGCCCGGAGGGGAAGGTCTACTGCAGGTTCTGAAATGGGCCGCGCGGAGAAAACAAGCCAGTCCACTGCGTCCGCGAACACCCCCCCACCTCATCTCGTCAACCCCGGAGGGTGGGTCAGCACGGCTCTGGCCAGAGACCTGCTTCCGAAAATAAAGGTCATCGCCAGGGATGGAGGAGCTGTGCTTCCTTCCCGGCGTCGAAGGAACCCTGAAGCCTGGGTCAGAAGAATCCAAGTTCAAGTCCCAGTCGGCCCTGTAACCTTAACAGGTCGCTTACCCACTTTTAGCCTCATTTTCTTGACCTGAAGAAGAGACTGCACCCTGCACTGCCCAACCTCAGGGGGTCGTTTTGAAGGAGAGAGGACTTGTACGCCTGTGAGGGGGCTTTGTAGATCACGGGCGGCAATGCTCATTTTTCATGTTCTGTCTCCACCCAAAGGACCCCGTTGGGCAACAGAAACCCCAGCCCCGGGCAGCCTGCTGGCTGGACTGGGCTGGGAGCGGTGGGAGCGGTGGCCTCCAGGTGCTGTTTTAGGTTCGTGTGATCCACAGTCCCCATCTACCTGTGCCCAGCGAGACAAGGACGTCGACAGCTTAGCGCACGGTCAGGGTGTTGTGGTTTTGTTTTCCCTGAAGGGATCAAGATAGATCACAGAGGTTTCCATGAAGTGAAGAAACAGAACTGCATACATACGTGTATCCATTTCCTGCGATCATGTCAGTCATGTATCTGCTATTGGGCAACTGCCAGCCAAATATGTCTTGAATGACGATCACAGCCTTGCCCGTGTCGAAGGGGGGTTTGGTGACATAAGCCTTGATGTGCTCGACTTGAACTTCGCGCCCCATCCCTCCATACTCTATCTTATGGCCAATGTCACACGGACAAGGATGAGCCTCGTTAGCCATTGGAGATATTTAAGTTGGGCTACTGAGAGAGAAACATGCATTATGATCTGAATGGTGCAAATCCAAAGATTGTAAGCAGCAAGTAAATTAAAATCAAGAGCACAAAAAATGGGGCGCCTGGGTGGCTCAGTCGGTTAAGCGTCCGACTTCAGCTCAGGTCACGATCTCGCGGTTTGTGGGTTCAAGCCCCGTGCTGGGTTCTGTGCTGACAGCTCGGAGCCCGGAGCCCGCTTCGGATTCTGTCTCTGGCTCTCTCTGCCTCTCCCCTGCTCTCTCTCTCTCTCTCTCAAAAATAAGATAAACATTAAAAAAAGTACAAAAAATAATTAAGTTTAACTCTACATATCGTGTATTTATGGAGGAAAGAACTGGGAATCCACTCCCATTACAAACACTCAAAATACCTAAGTAAATGTAACCAACGGATAAAAATTAAAATGGGGAACTCATAGGAAAAGAAGGGATTGGAGAGGATTGGATTAGCCAGGACTGGAGAGGAGACCTGAAGCCAGGATCAGCTTGGCATGAGCAGACACTGAGGGAGCCCAGAGATACTGGGGAGAAGGCTAAACCCAGGAACGAGCTCTAACACCACCCGATGCTTAGGATGTGTCCAGTGAGGCTTCTGGACCCCATAAGATAGGGATCCATGGCTGACACCCCATGAAGTGTCAGGGCCCCAAAAGGTTTATATTTAGTGGGGAACGTAAAAACAAAAAACAATAACAAAAGAAAAAAAAGAAAATGCTACCAACCAGGACTAAGACTGTGATTAGAAAACCCAGAGAAGGTAAAAATAACCCCCCAAATGTCCACTGTCCTTTCAAAGTAGGATTACCTAGACTATGACATTTAACCCAATAACTGACCCTGGGCAGTGAAATCCCTGGGCACCAGCAGAAGCAGAAGCAAATCTACTCAGAGCAAGACGTTCCCAATCCAGGACAAAAAACACCACCCACTGGGGCGGCTGGGTGGCTGTCGAGCGTCAGGCTTCGGCTCAGGTCATGATCTTGCGGTTTGTGGGTTCAAGCCCCACATCGGGCTTGCTGCTGTCAGCACAGAGCCTGCTTTGGAACCTCTGTCTCCCTCTCTCTGCCCCTCCCCTGCTTGTGCTCTCTCTCTCTCTCTCTCAAAAATAAATAAACATTAAAAAAAAAAAAAAAAAAAAAAACCACCACCCACTGAAGAGGGACAATAAAGGCCCTGACAGTGGCTGGGGTCTGGATAGAATTTGCAGGGAAAGCCAACTGAGGCAAAGAGGAGACAGGAGGATGAGGGGTTTTGCCTGAGCAACTGTCTTTAAATGAGAAGGAGGACACTTGGGAAGAGCAGGTTTGAAGAGGTCAGGACTTAAACGCGGAGCCTGGGAAGTCTGAAATGTCTGCTCGACAAGCTCCGTGGACCGCGCAGAACAGCAAGTTTGGGGCAGGGGTCCAAGCCGGAAGTACAAACTTGATACAGTATGGTCAGCCTACACAGCCAAGCCTCATTTTTTGCCGCTTCCATGCACGTGAAGTTGCCTAGTCACAAAACTTACTTGCAACCCCAAAATCAATACTCGCAGTAATACTGCGACCATCCACGGACTTTTGTAAAGCACTGAAAAATCTGAGTCACCCACATGCACGGTCCCGGCCAAGGTCGAACAAGGCAACGCCCCGCCTTCCCATATCAGCCCTCACGCTGTAAACAAGTATCCTTTTCGCTTTCTATTTAGCGCCACATCTTTTGCATTTTTGTGCTTTTTGGCGGTGATTGCGGTGTTTAAAGAATGGACTCCATGCACAGTAGTGAAGAGCTGTCTAGTAATAGGGCACGAAGGCTACGATGGGCCTACAAAGATAACGTGTGCAGCAGACAAGCTCAGTTCAGGCACACATTACACCTGTTGACTGCGAGTTCAATGTTAATGAATCACCTATGTATTAAATGAGGTGTCTCTACACAGAAACACACAAAAAACTAGGTTATGCATTGATCAGTCGACAGAAACATGACCAGAGGCTCATAGAACCCTACCTGTATTTCCTCTTGGAGCCATGGTTCAGTATTTGCTAGTTCAGTGTCCCTGTGACTTTATAGAACGTAAGCACGTTCTATGGCTGACCCTTGAACCACACAGGTTTGAACCGCACGGTCCACTTACACATGGATTTTTTTTTTTTTTTCAATAAATTCAGCACAGGACTGCAAATGTATTTTCTCTTTTTTTATGATGTTTTTACCATTTTCTTTTCACGAGCTCACTTCATTGTAAGACTACAGTGTATAACGCACAGAGCATGCACCCTCTGTGTTCATCAACCGTTTATGTTACCAGAAAAGCTTCCGATCAACAGCAGACTATAAGGAACTACATTTCTGAGGGGGTCAAAAGTTACATGCAGATTTTTTGACTGCACAGGGGTCCATGCCCCTAACCGCCCCCCCCCCCACTCTGATGTTGTTCAAAGTCAACTATACTGTAAATAACGAGAATCCGCAGTACATACTATTGGAAACCTTGAGCATGAATGGCATGATTAAAGGAATGATTAGATAAGAAGAGATAAGGAAGAAGAAGGATCTAGAAGAGCGAGCGAGCCCTGGGGCCTTCACCATTAAAAGCTTTGGGGAGTGAGCCTGAGAATAAACAGTCAGAAGGGAGGAACCCCCCATTCACGAGCCTGGAGCCACACGAAGACAAGTTTTCAAGGAGGGAGACTGTAGACACAGGCATTCTGCAAGAGGGGTGGCCACAGGGCTCAGCAGCGTGGACGTCAGGGTGGTCTCCACGAGAACAGGTCTGGTGGCCATGACGGCAAACGGGCTTGGGGGCAAATGAGAGGAGAGAACCTGACAGCGTGAACACAGAAGTTCTTCAAGGCTTTTACCAGAAAGAGGGGCAAAGAGAGCGAGCAGACGGAGACAAGGCAGAGCAACAGGTCTTTTTATTTTTTAACGGAAGAAATGTTAGTACATTTACAGGTGGATGAGAACGGGTGCCTCACAGAGGAAAACAAAGCAAAACCAGCCCAACCCACGGTGCCAGGTGATGAGGGACACAAAGGCAAGAGAAATGTAGCTTAAGTTGAATTTCCTGACAGCTTGCAGCCCACTGACAGACACCTGACACATAAGAGCGTGACCTTCCTCAAGGAACTCACCGCTGCCCTAGTGCCTTAATGTTCACTTTAATTAAAGACTAAAAGTGACCTTGGGGCGCCTGGGTGGCTCAGTTGGTTAAGCGTCTGACTCTTGCTTTGAGCTCAGGTCATATGATCTCACAGTGTGTGAGTTCGAGCCCCGCGTTGGGCTCTGCACTGACTCACTCTCTCTCTCTCTCTCTCTCTCTCTCTCTCTCTGCCCCTCCCCTGCGTGTGCTGTCTCTCTCTCTCAAAATAAATGAATAAACATAAAAAAACAAAAAGCCTAAAAGTAACCTTATCTTAACAGCAGCTAGCCCCTCAAGGTCCTGAAAGCCTTGATTCCAAGTTCCTTAGGGACTTTCGCTCTCCCTAACTACCACTAATTAAAAAGTACACAACCAGTCCCTCCTCACAACCCCAGGGCAGCTCTTTCTGCCCACAGGGCCTGTCCCCATGCTATAATAAGATCACCTTTTTGCACCAAAATTCCTTCTTAGCTGTTTGCTCACAAACCCTAGAGCTAGGTGAGCTAGGGGAGCAGGGGACCACCCACCTTCCTTGGAAGCATGGACGGGTCCTCCTCGGTCCCAGGAGGGGAGGCAGAGGAGGGGTGGATGACATCGGGGCAGGGGGCCGAGGACGCTCCGCGCATCTGCTCAGAAAACTGAGAGCAGAGTTGACAGTCAGGGTGAGAGCAGGAGGGGAGGGGACAGAAGAAGTGGGAAGATGAAGGACCAGGGAACTGTACACGGTCCTTGAGGCCATGTGCCCCCAGCCAGGTCCGGGATGGTGGTTTGAGGCTGGCAGCGAGATGCAGCAGAACAGACCAGGCTCTGGAGGTCACCACGGGGCAGGTGGATCCACGGTGAGCAGGCAGACCCGAGGTGGAAAGACGGACTGGCCAAGGAAGGGGCGTAAGATGCGACGAGATCACAGTGGATCCCTACCTGCCACGTCGCTGCCCTGCCAGATGGTTAGAAACCTGAGTAGAAAAGCGGAAGTCATCTGTTGGAAGAAAATAAAGGGGAACACCTTTTCCTTGAATCTTGGAGCAAGGCAGCATTTCTTACATTAGACCCAAAAACATGAACCATAAAGAAAAAGATTAATAAATTTCATTAAGTACGTATCAGTCTGCTCGAGCTGCCATAACAAAATACCACAGGCCGGGCAGCTGACACAACAGAAATGTGTTTCTCACCGTTCCGGGGGCTGGATGTCAAAGGTCAGGGTGCCAGCAAGGTGGGGCTCTGAGGGGGACTCTCCTCACTTGCGGACAGCCGCCTTCTCGCTGTGTCCTCACACGCAAGCTTTCTGGCCTCTTCTTAGAAGAGCGCGAATCCCGCCATGGGGCCCCACCCTCATGACCTCATCTCAACCTGATCAGCCAAGGCCCCACCTGCAAATACCGTCACATTGAGGGTTAGGGCATCCACCTATGAACTCTGGGGACACACAATGCAATCCACAGCGGTAGGTGACTGTAAAAACCACTTATAAGACAACTGGGGGAGACTGAACTGGTTGGATATCTCGTGATATTGAGAGTTACTGTTAACGGACTGGTGGGCAAGGGCCAGATACGACTATTGAAGTGATGGTTTTGTGTGTGTGTATCTGTATCTTTTACAGCCACCTGCTGATGTATATACAGATGAAACAGCCAGACATCTAGGATGTGCTTCAAAACAGCCCAGGGGGTGGTGGAGGTGGAGAAGAGATATTATTATTTGAGATACTATTCTCAAAGCAGAAGATTTAGTATCTAGATAACATATAGGGAAAATCCGTATAAATCAACAAGGAAAAGACAAACCCAAGAGATAAATGCTCCAAAGATCTGAACAGGCAACTCACAAAACGGTACCCCTGAGTGGCACCCAGACCTACAAAAAGACATTCAACCTCACTGGTATTTAAGAAATTATACTATTTTGTACCTAAGAAAGACACTATTTTGCATCAGCTTGGCAAAAAGGTCTGTTAACACCAAGAGTTGGTGACCATACAGGGAAAGAGGAAGGAACGTGAGCTGATACAAACTCAAAATACAAACTCTGGCGAGACAGACTACTTTGGTCTGGTAAGGTCTGGCAAAGTCAAAGATAAAGACACCTGCAACCCAGAAATGCCACAGCTGGGTGTACTCCCTAGAGAGATTCACACCTGTGTGTATGAGCACGTGGTGAGGACAGAAGGCGTGTTCCTGGCGGCAATAACCGGAAGCAATCGAATTGACCTTCGGGAGGAAAACAGGGTCAACTGCGATTTAGTCGTTACTGTGGGCTGAGTTGTGTCCCCCAAAAAGGTATGTTCAAGTTCTAACTCCCAGAACTTATGAATGTGCCCTTATTCGGAAATAGAGCTTTGCAGAGGTAATCAAGTTAAGATGAGGTCATACTGGATTAGGGTGGCCACTGCCCCTAATTTTGGAAATTTGGATACAGCAACACACAGGGGAGAAGGCCCCATGGAGACATAGGTGAAGACTGGAGTATCTACCTGCCAAGCAACACCAAGGATGGCCGGGCACCATCAGAAGCTGGGAGAGAAGCAACGAAGGATCCCCCTCTATAGGTCCATAGAAAGCACAGCCCCGCTGACACCTTCACTGCAGACTTCTGGCCTCCAGAACCGTGAGAGAATAAATTTCTGTTGTCCTGGGACACCTGGCTGGCTCAGTGTACAGACCGTGCAACTCTTACTCTTGGCATTGTGAGGTGGAGCCCCATGCTGGGTGTAGAGATGGCTTAAGAATAAAAAAAACCTTTAGAAAAATATTCTGTTGTCTTAAGTGACCCAGTATGTGGTAATTTGTTACGGCCACCCCAGGAAACAAATAGATTCATAACTACTCCGTGAATAAACTACACGTGTATTTACCGATATAAATCTTAGAAACATAATGCTATATAAAAAGACAATGTCCTTGGGGCGCCTGGGTGGCTCAGTCGGTTAAGCATCCGACTTCGGCTCAGGTCATGATCTCGCGGTCCGTGAGTTCGAGCCCCGCGTCGGGCTCTGTGATGACCGCTCAGAGCCTGGAGCCTGTTTCACATTCTGTGTCTCCCTCTCTCTGACCCTCCCCCGTTCATGCTCTGTCTCTCTCTGCCTCAAAAATAAATAAACGTTAAAAAAATTAAAAAAAAAAAAAAAGACAATGTCCTTTTTGATGCTAAATAAAGACTAAGAACCCAAAATAGTACTTATTTTATTAATAAATATACTGTAGTAAAAGTGTGATGCATGGGAATAAAACACACCACGATTAGCCAGTGGTTACTAGCAAGGGAGAAAGGATGGAGACAGCTGGCTTTAACCGCATTTGTTACATGTAACTTCCTAAGAAAGTTGTTTTTTGTTTTTTTTTAAGATTTTTATTTTTGAGTAATCCCTACACCCAACATTGGACTCAAACTTACAACCCCAAGACCAAGAGTCACATGCTCTACCTACTAAGACAGCCAGGAGCCCCAGAAAGTCTTGATTAAGGACAAAATGTTCCAATTGTTTTGCGTGGGTCACATGAATATGGGTGGCTGTTAGACTATTTCCTATACTTTCCAGAATATTCTGGAAGGCAAATAACTTACATTTTAAGGAAACACATATTAAGAGCTGGTCTTTTGCTCAAAGATTTGAATCTATTCCCCACGGGTTTGTTTTCACAACCTATGTTATGAAACTATTATTAGCAAGAGAAGTCACAACAATCCAGCACCAAGAGCGGTAAATTTTACGTCCAATGCACTATTTGTTGACAGCCGATTCTTTATGCTGATTGCTTACCTGGATTGTCCTATGGGGACGGGGAGACCACGAAAAATCCTAGCCGTTCCAAAGGGGCCTCGAGCCTGAATCTTTTTACTTTATCTTCAATTGATACCCACTTTTTTTTTTAAGTTTATTCTTATGTATTTTGAGAGAGACAGAGAGCAAGTCGGGGGGGGTGGGGGGTGGACAGAGAGACCGAGGGACACAGAGAATCCCAAGCAGGCTCCACTCCTCAGCACAGAGCCCGATGCAGGGCTTGAACTCACAAACCGTGAGATCATGACCTGAGCCGAAATCAGGAGCCAGCCAGGCTCACAAACCGTGAGATCATGACCTGAGCCGAAATCAGACACAACTGACTGAGCCACCCAGGCGCCCCCAATTGATACCCACTTTCCAGAAGGAATGTTTATGGCCAGGAGAGCCACTGTCTGGATGCATCCTACGCAAGCAGGCAGTGGCAGGGAGAGGCCTGGGTGTGGAAGGCGGGACTCCGGCCAGACCCCTCATGTAGCAGAGTAGTGCATCGTGTGTCCTGGGCCAAGGCCACAGGGCAGGGAAGCTGGTTTCCATGGACAGCCCGCCGTGGCCCCCCTGTGGCCCCCCTGTGGCTCCCAGGGAAAGCGCCTGGGGGAGCACACCCAGGTGGGCCCTACTGACAGGAGGACACTAAAATTCCTCTACAGCCCTTCCAGGATTCTGCCTCTGCCCCCTCCCTCCCCCAAATGACACATTTGTTAAAGGATAATTTTCACAAGGAAAGGAAAACCATGACTCTCATGCAGATTTACAACAATGAACACGTGAAGGATTTTACTTCTCTAAGAAGAAGGAACGAGGCAGATGTGAGAACTGGTTCGAAGGAAAAAAGAAAAGAGCACAAATGCATACGGACGACAGCACAGCTGAAATTGCAAAAGGACAGAAAACGGAGTTTTCTGCAGGAGGGAGGAAGCCATGAATCCAGCCACACAGGACAGAATTTACTAACTTGTTGGTTACCGGCCACTTACAAAGAAAGAGTTGCAGCGGCTCAAAGACCACGGGCCGGGAAGGATGCCCCACGGATGACCGAGGTTTTCTACAGAAACACGAAGTTCCTTCTGCATGACCTTCACCGTGAGGTCATTCTGCGTGAGCGACAGTGCTGTGCTTTCCGCCTACTTAGGGACGGGACAGGGGGTCTGACGTGGACGGTGGGGGGCTCATAAAATGTGTCAAGAAGGGCTTTTCTGGGGCGCCTGGCTGGCTCTGTCATGGAGTACATGACTCTTGGCCTCGGGGTTGTGAGTTTGAGCCCCATGCTGGTGTAGAGATAACTTAAAAATAAAATCTTAGAAGAAGGAGGAAAGAGAAAGGAGGAAGGAGGAGGAAGGAGGAAGGAGGAAGGAGGAAGGAGGAGGAGAGGAAGAGCTTTCCTGCATCATGACAGGTGGGCTTGGCAAAACTCACCGGCCACCTCGAGACCAGATCCATGGTCTCCACTAGGGAAGCCTCTGAACTCAGAACCCTCCTCATGGTGCCAAGGATAACTGAGACGCACCCCTGCACAGGAGAGCCTGACTCGCACCTTCTTTGGCGAGGCCACACTGGCCGGCAGCGCTAATGCTCATGATCCGCCCATGACATTCACCCAAGATGCCACCAACATGTGACTGATCTCAAGGCTCACTCTCCCACAGTGACTTTTCCGGTCCCTTAACCAACCTTCTCTCCCTCACCAAGCTCCGCTGACCTCTCTTCTCAAACAGGCCTGTGTGGGGCTTCTGGATGCATCCCTGCTGTGCCTAGTTTCAGTAAGAATCCCGCTAAGTCAGTTTCACAGAATCCCTGACCCCTGATATCTGATCTGGTTGCTCATCGTCCACCCCCTCACCCCCAGGCGATGTCTGATCTCTCTGGCTTGTCTTCTGCAAGAACCCTGTTAGGTCGGTTTATCCAGAACTCCCATCCCCTGTGACGTTTCCTCTTAGTCATTTTCCATCCACTGACCCCCACCACCCCACTCCCTGGCTATAAATCCTCACTTTTCTTTGCTATTTCCAGGGTTGAGCCCAATCTCTCTCCCCCACTGTAAAACCCCACTGCGGTGGGCCCTACACCTATCCCAAAGGTCCTGAATAAGGTCTGCCTTCCGTTCCTTAACAAACGCCATGAATGAATGATTTGTTCTTCAGCCCCCTGCAGCCCTGCTTCACACACCAAGCACCTCCACAATATCACAAGTCAAGACCCATGGGGATCACTGGCGCCCGTTTGATGCCAATTCCAAGGAGCTAACATGTCCTGCCTTATCTCCTTTTTTTTTCCATTTCTTTTTTTTTTTTTTAAGTGAGTTAACATACGATGTAGTCTTGGTTTCAGGAGTAGAACCCAGTGATTCATCGCTTACATTGGACACCCAGTGCTCATCCCTAAAAGTGCCCTCCTGAATGCCCATCACCCATTTCAGCAAATGGTGCTGGGAGAACCGGGCCACTGTCTTACACCAGACACAAAAATAAACTCAAAATGGATGAAAGACCTCAATGTGAGACAGGAAACCAACAAAACCCTACGAGAGAAAACAGGTAGCAACCTCTTTAACCTTGGCCGCAGAAGCTGCTTACTTGCCGTGTCTCCAGGGGCGAGGGAAATAAAAGCAAAAATGAACTATTGGGACCCCATCAGGATAAAAGCTCCCGCCCCTTCCCCTAACATGAACCTTCCTGAGGCATTCCTTTGCCCCATATATACCTGTCCTTGATTTCTCTTTTGAATCAGTTATAAAATCTGCCTGGTTCCTTCTTTAATAAGTAAAATAGAATCTTTAACACATGCTCATTTAAAAAAAAAAAAATGTTAAGTAATCTCTCTACATCCAACGTGGGACTCGAACTCACAAGCCCGAGATCAAGAGTTGCATGCTCTACCGACTGAGCCGGCCAGGCACCCCAACATGTGCTCATTTTTCTGTCTGTATGAGAGTCACGCTCTCACCTTCCCCTGAAAATGATCTTTTAACAACGCTATTGAATAACATTCCCCTTTTCTCTCCAGAAGTCAAAACGGTGAGAAATGGATGGTGACGTATGGCCCAGAGGATGGGGTTTTCCTACTTTCATACCCTCAAGGACGTAAATAGCTCAGAAGTCAGACTTCCCGGTGCAGTGAAGTTCTCCAGCAGAAACAGAAAACAGATTTCAACAAGCAAAGGGAATTGGCATAGGTGGGGCTGTAACAAGCAAAGAAGTCCAGGAAGAAATTTCTAGAAGCTTCAGAGATTTGGAAACCATCAGAAAGCAAACAAAGGCTGAAAGGTAACAGGGGAAGGCAGTGGCTAAAGGGGAAGGTTCAGTGTTTTCCCTTCACTGGGTAAACACTGCAAGAACTTGCTTGGCAACTGAGTTTTGATCTTGCAGCTGGGAAAGCAGGGCCCTACTTACCCACAGATGATTCTACCAACTTCAACAACTCCAGATCTATTTGTCCTCAATCATGCTTCTATTTTCCATAGGGGACAGGTCTAGACAGCATTGATTAGAAAGGTAGATGTGATGAGGACCCACCGGCCTGCAAACAAGCCAATCACGTGGCTGCCTTTGGCTTCTCTCAGGCTGTTCTGAGGCCTGGACAGCGTGTCCCCAGACACCTGTGGGGCTCACTTCTGACCACCTTATTTGAAATGGGCTTTGAAAACATCAGCTTATATCTTCCATCAGCAAGGAGGCCTGATCGCAGTTCCCTATGTCAGCAAGGCCTAGGAGAGGAGACACTTTCGCCTGCCAACCCACACGGCTGAGTGGGTGACCCGTGCGGTCCTTCTTGGCAACACGCACCCGGTACCGAGCACCAAAGATGCCATGATGCTAGACCCACGGTCTCCTCTCTAGACCCAGTAGTACCCACCCTAAGGAAATACTGCCAAACGGGGATAATAATTTTTTTTTTTTTTTTTTTTTTTTTTTTGAGACAGAGGGAGAGAGAGAGCACACACAGCAGGGGCAGGGGCAGGGGCAGGGGCAGGGGCAGAGAGAGGAAGAGAGAGAAAATCCCAAGCAGGCTCCACACTGTCAGCGCAGAGCCCGATGCGGGGCTTGACCTCACGAACCTCGAGATCATGACCTGAGCTGAAATCAAGAGTCTGACATTTAACCAAGTGAGTCACCCAGGTGCCCCCCATAATGATTTTTTGAAGCCCGCATCCCTCTTGTCAGTTCAGATGAAAGCATGAAACACCAGAGGTCATATCTACCCAAGGCACAGCCAGACCAGCCAAGGAACAAAAAGGCCTAGGCTCAAGGGATACGAATGTTTGCTTCAATTTCTAACATAAGAAATAAAGATATTTTCCAGATTCCAAGCCCCTTGAAATGGAAAAGACCTCCAGGGCACCAGATGAAATGGCACCAGGTCACCTGCTAGTAGGACCTCATGGGCCTCTAATCAAAGGTGTCCACCTTCTCACAAGACCTCTTCCCCCAAATTTTGCCCTTAAAAACCCTCATGCAAGCCATCTGAGAGTTCTGGACTTTTGAGCATTAGCTCCCCCCGGTCTCCTGGGGGGCCACACCAATAAATCGCCTATTTTTCTCCTCTGCAAAAGCTTGGTGTCAATTCGTAATGGCTTGCAGCACTTGGGGGGGGGGGGGGACAAACTCTCCTTTGGTTTGGTTACATTTTGATGCAAATAGGCTCATCTTTCCCACGGGTTTGTACTGGCAAAAACCACACAACTGAAATGCCCAACTTGTAGGACAATAATTACAAAGAGTATTCCATTCGAAGGCATGGAAGAAAGGCTCCGGACACAGCGTTCTATGGAAAAAATAAATAACGAGTTTCTGCACAGCACGATTGCAGCTACGTTTTTGACAGAGGTGGCTGAACAGGACAGGAAAACATACCCAAGTGGGCCGGCCCAGGTTGCTTTTCTGCGGTGATAATGTACTGCTGCTTTGGGAAAAGGTTTGGGAAAAGGACTTTTTGGTCGGCTCAGGACCTGTGCGCAGGGCAGACTTGCTCGAGCTGCTGCAAACACTCGCGCCGAGTCAGCGCGGCGCCGGGCTGCGCGCGTTCCCGCGCGCCCGCGGAGCGCACCTACCTGTCCGCCGCCGGAAGCCTGCGTTCTCCCCGCGCCGAGGCTGCCCGCCGGGCCCGGGGACGGTCGGGGCAGGGGGAGGGGAGGCGCCTCCCGCCGGGACGGAAGTGGACGCGCGGTGACGGAGGGCGGCGGATCCCCACGGGCCAGTGGCTGCCCGGGATTCCAGGCCTCCCGGGAAGGCCGGGCGGGGGGAGGGGAGGCTCGGAGCGTACGGGGGTGGGGGAGGGGGGGTGGGGAGGGCAGGAGGGGAGGGGCGGGGACGGGAGGGCAGAGGGGGAGGAGGAGGCGGGGGCGGGGGAGGAAAGCCAAAAGCAGCGAGACAGCCGGCCTGTGAAATTTACGAGAGTGCCTGGCTCCTAGGGCCTGGGACTTCCCTGTTGTAAATCTAAATTAGGCTGTTTTTAAAAATAAGTCGTTACCGGGCGCCTGGGCGGCTCAGTTGGTGTGTGGCCCACTTTATGGGACGTAGGCTCAGGTCATGGTCTCACAGTTCGTGAGTTCGAGACCTGCATTGGGCTCTGTGCTCTCAGCATACAGCCTGCTTCAGACCCTCTGTCCTCCCCTCTCTCTCGCTGCCCTCCCTAGCCCCCCTCCCCCAAAATAAATAAACATTAAAAAAATAAAATAGCGGCGCCTGGGTGGCTCAGTCGGTTAAGCGTCCGACTTCGGCTCAGGTCATGATCTTGCAGTTCGTGGATTCCAGCCCCACATCGGGCTCTGTGCTGACAGCTCAGAGCCCGGAGCCTGCTAAGGATTCTGTGTCTCCCTCTCTCTCTCTCTGCCCCTCCCCAGCCCCTGCTCTGTCTCTGCCTCTCTCTCTCAAAATTAAATAAACATTAAAAAATTGTTTTAATTACAATAAAAATAAGTTGATGCATACTTATAGTTGCCCCCACTGTGTTATATCTGGTCATCTAAAGTTATCATAACCAAGTCAGCTGGCTCCAAAGAAGGTTAAAGAAACGGGAAGAAATGTGCATTTGGAAAATAAGTGACAGTGGAGAAAATACCAGCTTCCTGAGGCCACAAGAATTTGACCACAAATCTTAAGACCCGGAACATAGAACCTTATTAATTTAGACGCTTCTAATTGGAAAATGTGCGAATCCAGATAAAAGATGACTTAGATCTTTCCCGCCAGAAAGATGGCAAATCGGTAAGATAAAAAGACAACAGGAGTAAGGTTTGTGAACAGACAATAGGACCGTTCAAGGGTCATTTTCAGCCGGGTGAAATCATGATGTCACACAGATGTAAAAATGACGTGTTACAGATTTTGTGCTACTCATTAATGAATGAGGAAGACAGGCAGGTATTAAAACCAGTTCAAAAAAAGAGTCAACGGGTGTTGTATGTAAGCCAACTTGACAATAAATTATATTCATAAAAAATAATAATAAAAAAATAAAAACCTTTTTTTAAAAAAGTCAAAGCACACACATTTATATGGAGTTAAAAAAAAATGTTGAAAGTGCAAAGGAAAGCAAATTGGCTTTTTTCCACAGGATGGGGAAGAAGGGCAATGACACAGGACACAGTCTGCTCATCTACTATTCACCTGTAATTACACGAGTGTCAAATGTCTCCAAGACATTGAAAGATGAGAATCAGCCTGGAAGGCATCTTCTAGACAAGCCTAGTTTCCCATCAAAACACAAAATTGTTTCTATAAGACTGTTTTTAAGCATCTTCCAGCATCTTGGAAGTACTATTTACGTGGAAAGACTAGATATGACTAATTACATGTCATTTTTCTCTATTTGCTAATTTAGTTTCCCCAAGCATCGTTACTAACTTCTTATTTAATAACACCGTTGTTAAAATGAGACAGTTCATCATTGCAAGACTCTGTGCCTTGCTAGAATTTGCTGGCTCGGGGTGAAATTTATTCATGTACTTTAAAGCTAAAAAAAAAAAAAAGTTTCCTCCCAATCAGTCTCAATTGGCAAAATGTGCTGTACATTCCAATTTTATGAGCCACCCCTATATTATGAAACATGCCTCTCCCACAGCATATAAAAGCAATTTATTCCTACCATCTTGCCTATTTTCCTAAATGTACCTAGCAGATCCTTCCTACACTCTACTCATTGTCTTAAGTTACACCTTCTGCTTGAGCCGGGGGGGACCCCCGCCTTCTTATGGCTTTCCCACCTTGGGGAGAAGGCTGCCCTCTGTCTTACCATTTATGCAAATCATCCCCAGTTCTTAGAACTCTTCTCCAGGAAGTTTGCTTGAGTGCTGCAACTCTTTTATTTAATATTCTCTCCTCTGCATTCCTCAAGAACTATTCCTTCGGCATTTTGTACCACAAACACAGTCACTGGTCAAACATCACCGTCTAGCTGAAGAAAGCCTTGTTTACACAAATGTAGCAACCAGAGGTTTACCAAGACACAGGCTCTGCTTGTCCCTCCTCCTGTCATTTTCTTTAACCCAAAGACATGTCCCTTCTCTTTGGATTTGGTTGCCCTAACTATAAAATGAGAATCAAGTGGGTAGCAAAACCACTTGTTGACCTATCATCAAAACCACTTAAGAAACTTGTAAAGGAAATTCAGATGTCCCGGGCCCAGACCTGCTGAACCAGAATCTTCATAAGTGGCACCGGGGAATTTGTATTTCAAAAAAGCTTCCCAGGTGACTCTTAGAATGGACGAAATTTAGAACCCAATTGAACTAGATAATCCGTACAAGTCATGTCAGTATCAGCCTTCCACGGTTTTAGGTTGAAAGATTCAGCAAGAAAAGCCCAGCTGGCGACAGGCAGGTGCGACTCAAGCTGGAATATCCCTGTAGCTCAAACTGGAAACTACAAGAAGGGATTTCTGGGGAAAGTGCTTAGTCTAGCCAAAAGAACACGTTGCCAGACCACCACACCATGGTGGTTACTCTTCCTGTCCTCCCCACTGTTATCCTGCTAGAGATACACTGACTTAGCATCACACAGATCCCTTCATATCCCAGTCTGAAATATGTAGGATCTAATTATTTTACTGCGTTCGGACTTCTCCAAAATAATGGGGAGGTATTTTTTTAACATCTGAATAATTAAAAGCAGTCCGCCAAAGTGTTATCTCCAAAAACAAATTGAGAGACAGCCCTAAATATAAATTTTTATTTCTATCCTAAAATGCACAAGTTTTTGTTTTGTTTTGGTCTTTCGTTTTTGAGAAAAAGAGAGAAATCGTGAGCAGGGGAGAGGGGCAGAAGTAGAGAGAGGATCCTAAGCAGGCTCCCATGCTCATCAGGGAGCCTGACACAGGGCTCGATCCCACGACCCTGGGATCGTGACCTGAGCCAAAACCAAGAGTCAGACACTCAACCGACTGAGGCACCCAGGCGCCCTACAAATTTCTTACAACACCCAAAATGGCAGTTTTTCAGCTTCCCCAATTTTAGTTCCCAATTCCTCTGGAAAATTCATCACACGAGTTAACATTTCACCCAGGCTTTAGAAAAAACTTTTTAATTACATTCTTATAGAAATACTTCGTGTAAGTGAATACTAGGATTTCATGGAGTTCCTTAATAAATTGAAGAACTGTGGCCCAGCAGGCACAGCTGGTTATCTTCCAAAGCTGTTTTATTTTTCATGATAAAATAAGGAACTACACTCCAGGGACCGAATGAGCCCAAGCTGAATTCACAGTCGGGGCTAAGGCAAAGTTCAACAAGACCGCTGACTCTGCTAAAACCCCATGGTTAGCACTGACCTGGAAGGCGAGGCCACAACAAATATTCCGTGGCACTGTTCCTCCAGAGACATTTTGGAACAAAATGAGAAAAAATGCTGGTGTGTTTCAGAACATCTCAGAATAATACCTGAGGGAGAACACATTCGGGTTCATCTGGTAGCATTTATGGGGCCACGCTGCTGACTCAGTCCCCCACCCCCTGAATGCAGCTGTATTGGTAGCCAGCTGGGAGAGCGCCGCGTGCTGGTGCGGGGCAAGCCAGGAGTCTGGGTAGAAAAGAGAGTAACTGGCTTCTAGAGGATTCTTGGGCCAGTAAGCCATCTTGTCACCCCCAGAGAGAAAGCCTAAATTTTGCTCAGTTTGCTTCATCAGTCTCTCTTTTTTTTTTTTTTTTTTTTTTGCTGAAGTTTGTAAACGATAAACAACATGACGTTCTGCCCCTCAAAAATGTTGTGGTAGTCGGCCTCCAAGATGACCCACAATGCTCCCGTGCCTCTGGGAATTCATGCCTTGGTGCAATCTCCTCCCACGTGATGCCAGGGTCAGAGGAGACAGAAATAGGGATGGGATGTCTCTTCTGGTATTCGGCGACAAAAGACAGCTGACTTCCATCTTGCATTCTAGCTCTCTCTCTGGGATCGCTTTCTCTGGGGGAAGCAGGCTGCCCCGTTATTGAGGAGCACGTGGAGAGACCCATGTGGCAAAGAGAGCCCTTGATCTACAGCCACCTGCCTGGGCCATGGCGGACGCGAGTCCCCCAGCTCCAGTCGAGTTTCAGATGACCACAACCCAAGCCAACATCCTGACGGTAACCTCCTCAGAGAACCCTGTACCAGAACCAGCTGGCTAAGCTACTCCCAGATTCCTGACCCTCAGATACTGCACCGAATAAGCTCTATTGTTTTCAGCTGCTAAGCTTGGGGCTAAATTGTTACATAGCAATAGATAGTTAATACATACCTTTTTTTTTTTCAAGTATCGCCCCACATTTGTTTTGGGGGCTTTTATTATTATTCTCAAATGTTCTGTGTGCCAATATCATGTTAATTTCGTTATCACAGTTTTATAACAGATAGTGAAGCTCTTCCCTCCATCTTCAAAATCATCTTGGCTCTTTCTGATCCTTCACTTTGCTATCCTAATTTTGGAATCTTGGTGTCCATTTCCATGAAAAATACCCAATAGGATTTTAATTAACCTCTTAATTAAAATGGCACCGATAGGGGTGCCTGAGTGGCTCGGTTTAGCCTCCAACTCCCAATTCCACCTCAGGTCATGGTCTCAAGGTTCAGTTCATGGGTTCGAGCCCCAAGTCAGGCTCTGTGCTGCCAGCATGGAGCCTGCTTGGGATTCTCTTTCTCCCTTTCTCTCTCTGCCCCTCCCCTGCTTGTGCTCTCTCTCTCTCTCTCTTTCTCACACTCTCTCTCTCAAAATAAATAAATAAACATTGTTTAAAAAGAGAGAGCGTTCAGAAAGATATACGGTAGCACTCCAGAGCTCTGTTCTCAGACAATAGGCCCTCTAAAGAGATTAAAGGTGTCTGAATTCTTGTGTCCCTTCCTAATTCATGTTTTGAAATCCTAATCCCTGGAGTGCCTGGGTGGCTCAGTCAATTAAGCATCCGACTCTCGATTTCAGCTCAGGTCATGATCTCACGGTTTGTGAGGTCGAGACCCGCATCAGGCTCTGCACTGACAACTCGGAGCCTGCTTGGGATCCTCTCTCTCCCTCTCTCTACCCCTCCACTGCTCATTCTCTCCCTCCCCCCCCCCCAAAATAAATAAATAAACTTAAAAAAAAAATGAAATCCTAATCCCCAATGCAGTGGTATTAGGAGATGGACCTGAGGGGGTGGTTAAGTCACAAGGGTAGATCCCTCTGAATGAGATGACAGTCCTTACAAAAGAGACCCTCAGAGCTGCCTGGCCCCTGCCACCATGTGAGGACACGCAGAGAAGTCTGCATCCTCAAAGAGGACCCTCAGCCCACCGTGCAGCACCCTGATCTCACGTCTCCAGCCTCCGAGACTGGGAGAAACAAATTATCTGTTGGCTATAAACCATGCGGTCTGTGGTGTTTTGTTATAGCAGCCCGTATAGACTAGGACACGCACAGAGCCTCTCAGTCGGAGGACGGTGCTCCTAGGACATGTGGCCATACTGACCCTCAGCTGTTTGCAGAAGCCCAAGGTGGAGAAGGGCTCATCTCAGAGAGACCTGTGGGTGCTGTCTTTGACTAATGGAGTGGATAGTAGTGAGATTCACAGAAAACTCGTAGTCTTTAAGAGAACTACATGTATAGGAATATCACCACCACAGACTGAAAGGGCAGAGACAGTACAAAGAGGCCTTCGGACCCTCAAAAATCTACTGGCAGGAGGCAGGCTGAGAATATCATTCAGCGGCAACCACATGATACCTTCCAGGAAGGAAGGACGACTCCCAGGGAAGAACCAGGAGCCCAGAGGGCAGAGTCCAGGGCCCGGGAGTATAGCTCCTAAGCCTTGAGACGTAATTAAGGAATTTACAATGTTTGCCTGACTAGCTTCTAGAATCTACGTGGACCAGCGACTTCTTCCTGGCTCTCATTTTCCCCCTTTCCGAGCAAGAGCATCTGAAATGGTTACTCTATGTCTGTCCCATTATATATTCAGTGGGAAGGGTGTCATGGACTGAATGTGTCTCCTCAAGACTCATATGTTGGAGCCCTACCCCGTCAATGTGATGGTGTGTGGAGAGGGACCCTTTAGAGGTAATTAGGTTTCCATGGGACGAGGAGAGTGGGGTCCTCCTGGTAGGATCAGTGCCCTTATAAGAAGAGACCAAAGGAGCCCCTGGGTGGCTCAGTCGGTTGAGCGTCCGACTTCAGCTCAGGTCATGGTCTCACAGTTTGTGAGTTTGAGCCCCGTGTCAGGCTCTGTGCTGACAGCTCAGAGCCCGGAGCCTGCCTCAAGTTCTGTGTCTCCCTTTCTCTCTGCCCCTTCCCCGCTTGTGCTCACTCTCTTTCAAAAATAAACCAACATTAAAAGTTAAAAAAAAAAAAAAGAAGACGAAGAAGAGACCAGAGAGCTAGCTCTTTATCTCTGTCTGCTGTGTAAAAATATATCATGAAGGCAGCCAGCTCCAAGCCAGGAAGCGAGTCCTCACCAACACTTGAGCAAGATGGAACCCCGATCTTGGGCGCCCCGGGCTCCAGAACTGCAAGAAAGAAGTGCCTGTTGTTTACAACCCACCCCCCCACCCCCAGTCTGTGGTATTTTGTTATAGCAGCCCATGCTGACTAATACACAGGGGATGGGACAGACAATTTATCGAGAAGACCTGTATTGGAGGAAGCGTATCTAAGGGGAGATAATCACACCCAGACCTGAGTTCGATGATGAGATTCTGGACGTGGAGCTAGATGGTATAAGAACATGACACTTCCGGGGACTCTGGAAGGGACTGACTTATTTGCACACGGGGAGGGTATGAATCTTTGCGGACTGCCGCCGTCTGTGAGTCGGCTGGCACTGACCCACGCCTCCCAGGACTCATGTTCCCCCACAAGCGCGCCACGGTTAGTCTGCGTGACCCGTAGCACACGACAGGAGTGACAGTTCTGCTGATGTTAATGTATTTTTGTAAGTGTGGCTTACCCCTCTCTCGTTCGCTCTGTGTTTCTCTGTCTGTGACAGAAGCCGACAGTCCCATCGAGAGGCGCACATGGTGAAGAACCGAGGCTGCCGGCCAAAACCAGCCGTGAGCCAACGCTTCCTTCCAACGCCATATGCCTAGGCCACCTTGGACACAGACCGTCCAGCCCCAGGCGGGTTTCAGATGACCGTGGTTCTGGCCAGCATCCTGACGGTAACCTCCTAAGAGACCTTGGAGCTGGAACCACCTGGCTATGCCACTCCCAGATCCTGACCCTTAGAAACTGCATGAAATACGAAAAATAACTTTAAATCACTGTGTGTATTAATCATCCGTCCCTGATACTTTGACATGCGGAGCCTTGCTGACCCTGGAGAGAGTGTCCTTTCCAGGCCTAAGCCAATTCCCAGAGACAGTGCAGACCTTTCCTGTGCAAACCAACCGATCCAGAGCCTGTGCTCCAGTCACTTCCCTGTTGGACTCTCCCGGGTCCCCGACACTCTGGGTCACTGTCCACCTGCACTCATCACCCCAGGGCCAGTGTCACACAACCAGAGGTATCCCCAGGCCCCAGAGCGCATCGAAACTATTCAGACTGGCCAATCTTCAACTTGCTTTCCGTGTCTTGCCCATTCCTTCCTGTGGAAACCCCAGTAAAGGCCCTGGCCCATATTCTCTCCCACTCCCTCTGCCTCCTGGATGACCCTGATACTTCCCCATGTGGCCCACCTGAGGCGTGATGTACTCCCTTCCTTGGGGACGTATAACAAACTACCTTCCCAATGGCGGTCGCCTCCTGATCTGTTGACTTTGCCACACCTAAATAACAAGAAGCCTACATTTAAAATACTATCATTTGGGGACGCCTGGTTGGCTCAGTCAGTGGGGCATTGTCACTCTCGATCTCAGAGTTGTTGATTCAGGCTCCACGTTGGGCGTAGAGCTTAGTTAATAAAATAAAATAAATAAAATGAAATAAAATAAAATAAAACAAAATAAAATAAAACAAAACAAAATAAAATAAAATCCTATGGTTTGGGTAATTTGTCACACACAGTAGATTATCACTGGCCTTCATACCACAACACCATCTTCACATCTGAGAAAGTTAAAATTATTTCCTAATATAAGCCATCTAATACCTGGACCCACCGGTAAATTCCCTCCGTCTCCCTAAAAATACCTTTACAACTGGCTTTCTGGGAAACGGGATCCAAATAAGGTGCACATATTTTATGCGTCTCTTTTCAAAGTAGAATTTTCAAAAAGGCAAAACCACAAGTCTCCTATTAACATACAGTAAGTAGGATGATGGCACCGGTTAAAAGAAAGGGTGTGAGAGACCCTTTGACAGACCAAAGCACTGGAGAAGGATTGCTAAGATAGGTGTGCAGAAACCTGGTCAACAACCTCCCAGGCAATAAAACTGATCATCCAGACATTCTCAATTATCTTTGCAACCAGACAGGAATCATTTGCATCCCTAGCAGACGAAATTAACCTCAGCTGCTGTCACATAAGAATCATTGGCGTCACTGGGTTTTGCACATTATCCCCTTCCCCTCGCAGAATTGCCAAATATCTCAATGAAATGAAGGTGCCCCCTGTCCCCAGCCTGCACCCCGAGGGTTAGAGCCCCAGCATGACACTGACATTGGAGGGCAAGGACATTAAGCCCTCCGTTTTCCATTTCCAGGTTTTGAGATTGTCTTTGTTTTTTAAAAACTTTTTAAGTTTATTTATTTATTGTGAGAGAAGGAGAAAGAGAGAGAGCACATGTGCACAAGCGGGGGGGGGGGGGGGGGGACAGAGAGAGAGAGAGAATCCCAAGCAGGGTCTGCACAGTCAGCTCAAAGCCCAATGCAGGCTTGAACCCACGAACCCTCGAACCGTGAGATCATGACCTGAGTTGAGATCAAGAGTCGGACGCTTAAACGACTGACCCACCCGGGCACCCCAGAGATTTTCTTTTCTCTTAAAGCTCTTTTAATCTAGAGTCATCTCCCTGTTAGGCTGTTACCCTGCAGAAAGTTCCTACATTCTGATTTTATGTGCTTCCTATAAGTACTTCAATCAAATGTGATTTGAAAATCAATGCCTGGTTGTAAGAAAAACACACGGCACTGAATGGATGAGACGGTGTTTGTGTCGGTGAGTTCTTAAACTATTATAGGAGGGTGAACTCAGGTTTTATGAATTTATTCACTTTATCGTTGACCTCAAGTTCGAGCGCATAGGATTCTCTTTAAGCACTCTCAAGTGGAGACTGTGGGCTTGTTTCGGAGGCATTGTCCTGAGGTCTTTGTTTGACCTCCCTCCTCTTCCTCCAAGGAGTCCTCGGTGCCTAACAGAGACTTCCTGGTGGTTGTCTTTGAAACACGGGCTGCAAGTTTGAGGACGTCATCTTCCCCACCCCTATTCCTTATCTCAGCTGGTCACCGAAGATCCTGCAACTTCTGTTCTCTGTAAAGCACATTGACTTTGCTCCTCGGCACCTGTTGGCAGTTTGTCCTGTGGGTCCTACGTGTCTTTAATATCTTCATTGTGGCTTCTTTGCCTGGTTTAGCAGAGCGAACGTCACCCAGATACCAGCGATTTCTTCCTGGGTCTCTTTCAAGCCGATGAGGCCCCCATTTGCGAGAAATAGTGGGTGAAAGAAGAACATTTACTTAAAAGCAAAAGTTCTCAGTTTCCTTATGGGCAAGCAAGCCAAGGATGACAGCCTGATTCCTCAGCCTTGAGCTGGAGAACTTCACTCTGAATTTCACCCAAACCACCCTATTGCATTTATCTACTTTTAATTGTGAAAATTTTGGAAGTATAAAAAGTCAAGAACGAGTACGATGAACACATACGTACTCTCCGCTGAGATTCAAGTGTTAATATTTTGCCTCTTTTGCTTAATCTCTTTTTTCTTTGACCTGTTTGAAAATAAATGGCAGACAGCAGACATCATGCCATTTCACTGCTAAAGTCTTCCTTTTTTTTTTTAACGTTTATTTATTTTTGAGACAGACAGAGACAGAGCATGAACGGGGGAGGGTTGGAGAGAGGGAGACACAGAATCCTTAGGAGGCTCCAGGCTCTGAGCTGTCAGCACAGAGCCCGACGCGGGGCTCGAACCCATGGACCGCGAGATCATGACCTGAGCCGAAGTCGGCCACTTAACCGACTGAGCCACCCAGGCGCCCCTAAAGACTTCCACTTGTATCCTCTAAGGATAAGGAGCTTCCTCCACATCACCACGACGCCTTTATCACACCTGTGGAAATTATCAATCATTCCCTCATGCATCTGATACTTTTTTCATATCCGAGTTCCCCAACTGTCCCCTAAAATTACTTGGATGGCTTTTTTTTTTTTTTTTTTTTTAAGAAATCCAGGATCCAGTCAGGAATGTGAAACATTGCTTTTGGTTCCTTTGAATCACTCCAGTGGTGATTTTTAAATATGTCCACAAATTCTTTGACTCTCCTGACTCAAAAGACAGAACTTCCTCTTGAGGGTCAGCCACATCCTGAGTCATTCCTAACAAACGGAATGTGGCAGAAGTGACAGCTTATGCCTCCTGAGACTAGGTCACACCCGGCTCTCTCCTTCCTTTCTCTCGTACCGTCGTGTGAGATGCTGTTCATTGCTCACGTAGCTCAGTTTGGGGGGTTATCTGTTCCTCAGCAATTGATAACGGGTACAGGATCCGTTCAACCCATCCCTCTACCACTCCGTGTATTTCCCACGTACTGGAAGTTCAGTTTAGAGGCTTAACGAGGTTCAATTCAAACATGTTTGGCAGGAGCCTTGATAGGTTGTTTTAAGAACTTCACGTTCTACCACGTCAGGAGGTACATAATGGCAGGTGTCCCACTATGAGCCGTATCATGTTTGGTCATTTTGTTCCATTACTAAAAACCCTGTACCGTGTGATAGATTCGATTATTACCCCCAAATCCTCTCCTACCCACCTAAACTCCATTAGAGGAGTGTACTTCCCCGCCCCGCCAATCCAGGGCTCAGCTACGTGACGCTTTGGCCAATTGGGTGTTGGCGCATGTGATGCAAGCCTGGGCTTGGAGCGTGCTTGCCATTTGGGGCTTGCCCTCCTGTCCCTATGCCATCACCACAAGAAGAGCTGTTCCCTGGTGGCTGTCATCCCCTGAGCCTGAGCTCCACGACTGTCCAGCCAAGCCCAGCCTAGATCAGCTGCCCTGCAGGGCTGTGAATACAAGTAATTATTTGGGGTTTTTTAGACAACATTGTGGGACGGGGCAGTAGCCAACTAATACACAACACAGAGCAACGAGACAGATGCTACAGGTAGACACTGTTCAACACCTGCTTTTCTCGGAGAATCAGCCTCCTGATCTACAGACATAGGTACCCGGCAGCCATGTTTAGATGGTGAATCTTGCCCCCAAGATTAGTGGATCAAACTCAGCTGGGAACCTGGGCTACTCAAGTTGGTTTGGGGGTGAATGAGACTAACCAGTCTCTCTGTGTGGCTGGAATAGTAACATATACCTACGGGAGCTGTGGGGTGGCCATATTCTACATGGAAGCTGGGTGGCCGGGAGAAAAAACAACGAAGCAGATGCAAAGATAAACAGGGTCCTGCCCTCATTCTATGTCCTGCTTCTCATCCCTTTCTGAGGCCCAGATCCTTTCTTGACCTTCAGTTCTAGTAAACCAGGTCCTTACAAGTAAGTGCCTCTTTTATGAATAGGGTGGCGTCACTGAGTTTCCAAACTTGCAACTCAGAGAGCCTTGGGGCGCCTGGGTGGCTCAGTGAGTTAAGCGTCTGACTCTCGATTTCGGTTCAGGTCCTGATCTCGAAGTTCATGGGTACAAGCCTGCCTAGGGCTCTGAACTGACAGCACAGAGTCTGCCTGGAATTCTGTCTCTCCTTCTCTCTGCCCCTTCCCCACCTGCGCTTGCTCTCTCTCAAAATAAATAACTTAAAAAAAAAAAGTCTTTTTAAAACATGTTTATTTATTTATTTTGAGAGAGAGAGCGCGTGTGCACATGCACAAGCGGAGGCAGGGCAAAGAGAGAGAGGGAGAGAGGATCCCAAGCAGGCTCCGTGCTCAGCACAGAGCCCCATGTGGGGCTTGAACCCATAAACTGCGATTATTACCTGAGCTGAAATCAAGAGTCAGACGCTCAACCCCCTGAGCAACTCAGGCGCCCCCTCAAAAGATTCTTCTTCTTCTTTTTTTTTTTTTTTTAACTTTTTTAATGTTTGTTTATTTTTGAGAGAGACAGACCACAAGCAGGGGAGGGGCAGAGTGAGAGGGAGACACAGAACCCGAAGCAGGCTCCAGGCTCTGGATTGTCGGCACAGAGCCCGACGAGGGGTTCGAACCCACGAACTGAGAGATCATGACCTGAGCCGAGATGCTCAACTGACTGAGCCACCCAGGCGCCCCTAAAAGCCCCTTAACACACGTGCTGACACCTGCCTCAGCAGGTGTGCCCGGAACATACCTGCATGCGTTTCCTGGGGCGGCCGCAGCAAATAACACCAACTCGGTGGCTTAAAATAACAGAACGGTCTTCTCTCACAGTTCTGGAGACCAGAAGTCTGGCAGGACAGCATTCCTGCCAAGGGCAGAATCCTTCCCGTTCTGCTAGCTTCTGGAGGCGCCAGGGGGTTCTTTCCCCGCGTCTCTGCCTCCACCTCCATACGGCCTTCTCTGTGTCTGAATCTTCCCCTCTTCCGCCTCCTACAAGGACAAATACTGGATTTAGGGCCCACCCAGATTATCCGGGAAGATCTCGAGTCGAGATCCTTAATTCCATCTCAGACTCTTTCTAAGCAGGGCCACATACACAGGGCCAAGTATTAGACCATGGGACTCATACCGCATGCAGCCTTCTCACCAGGCCTCAGCCAGTGGAAACCTCATAAATTGGCCATTTATGTGTGACCTACAGAATTCACTGGGATCGCATTTGTCGTATCTATGGGACTTGTGTGCAGCCTGGAAAAATAAGAGGAAGGAAGGTTCCAAGAATCTTTTAAAGAATTTTAAATTCTTTTATGTCGAAAGGAACAGATGCTTACATATTTTAGGATCCCTGTTAAAGTCAAAGGTGTCTGAATTAAGAAGCACGTATAACCGGAGCGCAGGAATTCGGTCTACACTCACACATCTTGTTGAGGGTCTGGAGTCACTCGCACAACCACTGCAGACAGGGCTCCCCCGCACGGCTGCCAGGCAGGGAGAAGGCCCGTTCCGAGTCTCTGCAGCATCCCGGCTCGTACTGGCCTGGAACCCTGGGCCGCGGTAGCCTCGGTTAGCTGGGTTACCAACTATCCTTTCCTGTGCACAAATATCTTTCAGTCTGGGAAGATTTAGAATTAACGGAAGTTTTTTTTAAATGTTTATTTATTTGAGAGAGAGAGAGAGAGAGACAGAGCACAAGTAGGGTAGGGGCAGAGAGAGAGAGAGAGAGACAGAATCCGAAGCAGGCTCCAGGTTCTGAGCTGTCAGCACAGAATCCACCGTGGGGCTTGAACCCTCGAACTGCGAGATCACGACCTGAGCCGAAGTCGGACGCTTAACCCACTGAGCTTAACCCACTGAGTCGGACGCTTAACCTACCCAGGCGCCCCTGGGAAGATTTAAAATTAAGTCTCGAACACCTTTTGAGACTCAGAACCCATAGTATTTTTTTTTTGAGTTATCTCTACACCCAACACGGGGCTCGAACTCACAACTCCGAGATCCAGACGCATATGCTTCACCGACTGAGCCGGCCAGGTGCCCCTCAAAACCACTGTATTAAAATGAAATGTGTTAGGTTGCACCTGTTTGATATTTGATACTCTTGGGATACTTAAGAGACTTTGACCTGCGGGAAGGTCAGCCGTATTACACCAACTGCAAATGTGCAGCAAGAGGTTCCCCGGGTGGCTCAGTCAGTTAAGCAGTTGAATCTTGATTTCAGCTCAGGTCACGATCTCACGGTTCACGGGCTCAAGCCCCACGTCAGGCTCTGTGCTGACGGTGCAGAGCCTCCTTGAAACTCTCTCCTTCTTTCTCTGCCACTCCCCTGCTTGCACTCTCTCTCTCTCTCTCTCTCAAAGTAATAAAAAATAAAGTGTCCAACTAAATCATGAACTGGACTCGGGATTGGGGGGTGAAGTTTTACCAAATTTATTTACTATGTTGAAATGACTCAGAGAACTTAAGTTTTGTTTACTTTGTAACTTTAATTTGTTAGATTTCCTATAATTATTTAGTACTCAGGAATCTGGGGGGGGGGTTAAGTTTTGGTTTTTTTTTTTTTACTTTTTTTAAGTTTATTTATTTTTTTGAGAGACAGAGCACAAGCAGGTGAGGGGCAGAGAGAAGGAGAGACAGAATCCCAAGCAGGCTCCATGCCATTGGCACAGAGCCCAATGTGGGGCTCGAACTCACAAACCATGAGATCACGACCTGAGCCAGGATCAAGAGTCATCAGATGCTTAACCTGCTGAGCCACCCAGGCACCCCAAGATTTTTTTCACTTTTAAGTAATCTCTGCACCCAACATGGGGCTTGAACTTACAACCCCGAGATCAAGCATCACATGCTCTATCTACAGAGCTAGCCAGGTGCCCCAGGAATCTTTTATTGTTCATTCAAACAACAAAAACACTCTAAAAGGAAATCGGTTATATCACGTTTAAAATTGCAGTTAGGGTGCCTGGGTGGCTCAGTCAATTAAGCGTCTGACTTGGCTCAGGTCGTGATCTCACAGTTCATGGGTTTGAGTCCCACATCTGGCTCTGTGCAGATAGCTCTGATCCTGGAGCCTGCTTCAGATTCTGTGTCTCTCTCTCTGCCCCTCCCCTGCTCACACACACTCTCTCTCTCTCTCAAAAATAAATAAATACTAAAAAAATTTTTTTTAATAAAATAAAATTAATGGGGCACTTGGGTGGCTCAGTTTGTTTGGGCGCCCGACTTCGGCTCAGGCCACGATCTTACCGTTGGTGGGTTCGAGCCCCGTGTCGGGCTCTGTGCCAACAGCTGGGAGCCTGGAGCCTGCTTTGGATTCTGTGTCTCCCTCTCACTCTGTTCCTCCCCCGCTCACGCTCTGTCTCTGCCTCTCTCTCAAAAATAAACATTAAAAAAAATTTTTTTAATAAAATAAAAATGCAGCTTAAAAGATCTGAGGGTGGGGGGGGGGATAAGAGGAAGGGGGTCAAGGGCACAATCTTCCAGTTATAAGATAAATAAGTACTAAGGATGTCATGTACACCAGGAGGTCTTCAGTTCATGCTGCTCTAGGGTATAGAGGAAAGTTAGGGGAATAGATCCTAAAGGTTCTCACTCCAGGAGAAAAAAATTTTTTCCTTTTCTTTTTATTATATCTATATGAGGTGATGTGTTAACTAAACCTATTGTGATCATCATCTCACAACATATGCAAATCAAACCATCATACATCTTGAATAAGTCAGCCAATGAGATAAAAACGGGGCATTTCATGTTGAGAAAACCATGCATAGAAAGGCTCGGTGACTAAGGAGGACAATTGACTTAAGGAAGTCAGAAAATTATGTAATCTTAGGCTGGAGAGGTACATAGGAGTAGACACACACATTGTATGCCCGTTCTGTTTATGCCCTCATCACAAGAGGAATAAAAATCCCTTGAGCTAAAAGCTTTGGGATGGCAGTATTTCAGCTATTTTAGAGTTCCAGTAAGGATGAAATAAGGCACATGTGTGAAAACATCTTTAAGGGTGTTATCATAAAAGTATGAGTCATGGGGCTCCTGGCTGGCTCAGTCAGCGGAGCGTGTGACTCTTGATCTCAGTCGGGATTGTGAGTTCAAGCCCCATGTGGGGTGTAGAGATTACTTAAAAATGAAATCCGTAAAAAAAATGAAACAATTTTAAAACGCTGTGAGTCATGACTATTGCTTTAGCTTTGAATCCAGGAAAAAAATAGTGTTTTTTCTTTTTATGAAGTTTATCTTTTCCCCACCATTTGTGACTTTTAGATTTACTGTAGGAGGGCGGTTCTGATTTTAATTGTATTCCAGTTACAATACCTTTATACTTGCTCATATTAAAAAAAAAAAAGTTTGAAGATGGCTAATTAAGTTAGTAAATAGGACCAAGTATTTTCCAAAGACTTCTTAGAACTGATGCCTCAAATTTGTTGGATGTATAATGGGAAAAATGAGATCTGTACCCTCAGCTTTCATATGGAAAGAATAACAATTTAGGATTGGCCATTTTCATATACTGAAAATTAAAATGTAAAGCCAAAGTGAACACCTGCACAGTTCCTTCTGTGCCTAAAATCTACCCTCAAGGACGCCCAAACCCGCCTATCAACAATCCATGGCATCCTCTGTCCATTTCCGGTGGTCAATATTGAGTGCTTTCTTAAGTCCAAAGTGCGCCAAATTAAAAAAAAAAAAGTTCCGTTTCTATCTCTCCACCTTCAGATCACATGTAAAATTGCCCTGCTCCAAACCACCAACCATTTCACTGTATTTGCATCCATTATGTGGACTTGATCTTACTTGGCTTTGGGTCATCAAAATTTGTGGGGGCATATTTGTAACAACATTGATGGAGCTGCGGAGGACCGTGCTAAGTGAAATAAGTTAGTCAGAGAGAGACAGATACCATCCGACTTCACTCATATGTGGAATTTAAGAAACAAGACAAACACACAAAGGGGGGCGGGGGGAAAGACAGACACAAACCAAAAAAACCAGACTCTTAGCTATGGAGAACAAATAGATGGTCACCAGAGGGGAGGCGGGGAGGGGGATGGGTGAAATAGAGGATGGGAATTAAGAGTACACTTATCTAGGGGCGCCTGGGTGGCTCCGTCGGTGAAGCGTCTGACTTTTGATCTTGGCTCAGGTCACGATCTCATCGTTCGTGAGATCGAGCCCCGTACTGCGCTCTGTGCTCACAGCCTGACAGTAAGGAGCCTGCTTGGGATTCTCTCTCTCTCCCTCTCTCTCTGACCCTCCCCTGTGTGCATGCACGCACTCTCTCTCTCTCTCTCTCAAAATAAATAAATAATTTTTAAAAAATTAATTAGATTTGAAAAGAAATGATAATCATTGAAAAAAAAAAGAGTACACTTATCTTGACGAGCACCAAGTAATATACGGAAGTGTTGAATCACTGGATTGTGCACCTGAAACTAATATAACACTGCATGTTAATGGCATGAATTAAAATGAAATAAAATGTGTAGATGCATATTAAGTTATGGTAGTTATTTAATAAAAATATGTTTATTTAAATAGTAGTGATTACCCAGAGGAGATGCTGATTTAACACCCCCAAACTACTAGAATGAACACTTCAAATAAAAATCAAGGTATCATAAACTACGGTTTAATATTTCTCTGAGAAAGTAGTTTTGACATAAATAGCATTATAGTTTTATGAATTAAAATGAGGAGGGGCGCCTGGGTGGCTCAGTTGGTTGAGTGTCCAACTTTGGCTCAGGTCATGATCTCAGGTTTCATGTGTTCAAGCCCCACGTCGGGCTCTGTGCTGGCAGCTCAGAGCCTGGAGCCTGCTTTGGATTCTGTGTCTCCCTTTCTCTCTGCCCCTCTCCTGCTCACGCTCTGTCTCTCTCTGTCTCTCAAAAATAAATAAACTTAAAAAAATTTTTTTTAAATAAAATGAAGAGACAGTGGGGCTCCTGGCTGGCTTAGTCAGAGAAGTATGCAACTCTTGATCTCAGGGCTATGAGCTCGAGCCCCACATTGGGTGTAAAGACTAGATAGATAGATAGATGATAGATAGATGATAGATAGATAGATAGATAGATAGACAGATAAAATGAAGAGACATTTGTAGCAGCTCTCTTCATAATTGCCCCAAACAAGAAACAACCCAAACATCTCTCAATGAGTGAATTGATGAACAAACCGTGATGTATCTATGCCATGGAATGTTCCTCAGATAAAAAAGGAACAAGTTATTCATACACCCAAAAACACAGATGGGTAAGTAAAAGAAGCTGGTCCCAAAAGGTTACATACCACATGGTTCCATTCATACAGCATTCTGAAAAGGCAAAACTGGTAAGAACAGATCCGTGCTTACCAGGGGCTGAGGGTCACGATAGGGCTTGACAAGAAAAGGGCCCACGAGGCAGTTTCCTGGATGATGGCAGTATTCTGGGCACTGACGGTGGTGGTGGACAAACGTATACCTGCCCGTGTTTAAAACGTACAGAACTATGCGCCAGAATCCAATGCCTGTTTGATGGTATGTACATCTAAAATAATTCAAGATACATAAAGGGGCACATATGAGAAAGTCTGAACAGTAATTCCTTAACTCGCTCTTTTTCTCTGGGTATTTGGTGCTCGGTATTCTGGCGAACAGAGAACTAAATTCTGGTATCAGATCCCTTAATCTCAAGAGAACCCCATGAAAGGAGTCGTCAGAATGTGTTTCTTTTTCAACAAGGCAGCAGAGAGGTCCTTTCTGAAATCCTGATATTGGGAGAGGGGTTTCCATTTGAATCCCTGCACGAGAAAAGGGTTGAGACGCCAGTGCGAGAGATGCCATGAAATGTCAACGTTGGAAAAGGGACAGAAAGGAAGACCACAATTTTGCTAATTCAATGCCACGTGTGAAGGATGGCAGGCCCCAGCTCCTCTGGGCTGGAAGCGAGCAAAACACCAGTGAGGAGAAAATGAGAGGCAATCACTAGCCCCGTTTATCAATTTCTTTTACTTTCTCCCTAACTGGCTCTTGGTCTAAATAATAAAACAACTCAGGTGTTTTTTTTTCATGGGTAAGCATTGTGATATTTTGGCCTTCAAATCTAAATTCCCAGACATTCTTGAACAATTCTGCTTCCTTTTTCTTTTTTTCAGAGGCAGAAACTCTACTTCACTATTCTGGAAAGTGGGAAACTCTCTCATTTGTTTTTAGAGAGGAGATCTTTTCGTAGAAAAAGGACACCATTCCGTCACCATTTAGGGCATTGTTTGTAGTAGTTATCTCTTGCTGCATTACAAACGTCCTTAACATTTAGTGGCTTCAGAGGCACCTGGTGGCTCAGTCGACTAAGCGTCTGACTCTTGATCTCGGCTCAGGTCGTGATCTCACGGTTAGTGAGTTCAAGCCTCACCTTGAACCCCAGGTTGCACTCCATCATTCCTGCTGCATTCTGTTGATCAAAGCAAGCCCAGGGCAGCCCAGGGTCAAGGGTTGGAGAAACAGGTCCTACCTCTTGATTTAAGGAGGCACAGCCTAGTCACACGGTCAGAACGGTAAAGGACACAGGGAGACGGTGACTGGAACAGCGCGCCACACTCCCGTTAATAACGTTTAAAGCTCATATAAATATTAATTCCATTAGTCCTTGGATCTGAATCTGGATGAAATTAGGCTAAAGATATGTTTTGGGTTAGAAGCTCGCATTCACGCCAGCTTTGATGTGGTTAATCCTCATTTTAAAACCATCAGAAACCACTTAGAGATGATTCAGAGAAACCTGACCCCGCGGTTTTTAGGGGGATTTTAACCATCAACTAACGGAAGAGTAACGTGGAATCCATTAGCTATTTTAAAATACACTATTATTATCTAATCGTGTGTCAGCTCCCCTAGGTGTCCTAATGTCTAAACATTTCATAATGTTGTAGGATGATGAAAGGATCCAATTCCCCCAAAGGATGTGGGCAAATCTGAGCATAACCATGAACTAGAGTGGACTGCTGGTAGGTCTCTGGGGCAGGAGGCACAGAGGAAGACCAGAATAATCCTCGTGCGTGCAGTTCAGACTTAGCCCTCTGTCAGCACAGGCTGCCAAACCTGTCACCTTTCTGGCAATAAGGAGCGATGCTCACACGGGCACCAGGGCTACGCCAACATCTCACCCCCTCTGTAGTCTGGGCTAATTCCAGCAATTCGCTGGGGGAGAAGGTATCATGAGAAATATATCAAGGTCAGGAAACTGCCCACACACCTGCCCCAATTACTCAGCCTCACCAAATTCGTCATGCTCTTTCCTGCTTCAAAGCCTTTGTCCTAGCAGCTCTCCCTGACTGTGAACTTGACTCCCCAGGGTAAGTAATGAAGTGGAGTAGAAATCAAAGGTGGGGATTTGCCCTGGCTTGCCCTTCTGTTGCTCCAAGGCCAGATCCGGGGCCTCTATCCTGCCCTAGGGGATGTTTTTCCCTCTGACCCTTATGGTGGGGGGCGGGGCCCTTTCTGCAACTCCTCCCCACTCCCATCCCCCCACACCTCTCCTCCCCTCCCGTGCCTGAGCCCAGGGCCTTATTGCTGAAAAAGAAATCCCACCACCCTGGGGCTCCCGCAGAGACAGTGGGCAGCTGGGGCGTTCCAGGTTCTTACAGAAGAGTGGGAGGTAGGGAGGAGAACCCGGGAAGCAGAGAAACCAGGAAAGGAGGAGAAAAAAGGACGGCTCTGGAGAGAATTTCCTTTTCACGCTTCTGCTGACCCTGGGGTGGGACTCAAATTGCCAGTGAAGAGGGGCCTGGAGGGGTTTGTAATGTGGGGCTGGGCGTGGGGGTGGGCGGCGTGTGCCAAGGAGGGGGGCTCCGTGCCATGGGCACTCACACGCCCACCTGCTAGAGACAGATAGGGAAGGCTTTGTCCCAAACCGAAAGGATCTGCAAGCCTCTCTAAAAATTCTGAGTTTTCATGTGAGCCTATTTTCCTGCGGGGATTCAACAGGGTGAAACGTGCAGTCAAAGCATTTAGCAGCTGTGTGTGCCTCAGGGTGCTGTAACATCAAAGCCGTTCTTTCTCTCCAGAAAAACACAACTGACCACCCGCCTCCCACCTTTCATGCACTCCTGTGGATATCCCCCACTGGCCCCCTCCTCCCTTCCCCCCTCACCCCCAGTGCCTCCTGATGGCAGCCTCTGCCCAGATCCCCATCCTCAGGCCTCCCGCTCCCCCCTCCAGAAAGCTCATGGCTCTGGGACCCAGGCTGACCGCCCTATCCAGCCCCCAGTCCTGGGACAGCTCCCGGAGCCTAAAGGTTCAAGTTCAAACTCATTGATGTCGGGCCTCAGTTTATCCCCGCACCCCTCCACTGCCCCCCACTCCTGTCTTCCTTTCACCGGGGCTGAGTGCATCAGGCACTCTCATGCTGCTGGGCTTTAATCCATGCTGTTCTGCCCTCCCTGCAAACTCTCTTGGAGGTACAGGCAAATATTATTTCAGCTGTAAGGCTGCCCTCCTCCCCACGGCCTCCCCAGAGCCCCCACCCCAACCAGTCACTGCTGGCCGTGCCTGCAGATTTCTGTGCGCTGTGTGTTACACCCCTGTGGTGGCTGACAGCTGGCAGCTGGGATGTCTGTCTCCCTCCTGTCCAGGAGGAGGGTGTCCTCACTGGATCCTGCCCTCCCTGAGCTCCGTCTTCCTCCACACTATCCAGTGAGATTCCTCTCCACGCAGCAGGTTTTCTGTAGACAAGGTTCTCTGTCAACATATGGGAGGTGATTTACCCGGCGCTGTTGCAGACCTATTCAACTACTTTTTGAACTGGCCCCACCTTCGTCTTCCCAAAAGAGCTAAAACCAGGTCTTTGATGGTTCCCTGAAATGTTAACCCAGCGATCCCGCTCCCAGGTAGAGGGCCAACGGAATTGAAAACATGCGTTCGTATACCTATGTGTTCATAGCAGCTTTATTCATCGTGGCCAAAAAGCAGAAACAACCCAACCAAATGTCCATCAGCTAATGGATGGAGAAGTAAAATGTGCTAGATCTATTCAATGGAATAGTAGTTGGCTATAAAAAGAGAAGGAAGCTCTGACACCCATTACCACGTGGATGAACCTTGAAAACATTATGCTAAGTCAAAGATGCCAGACACAAAAGATCCCACATTTAGAGGAAATCTATAGAGACAGAAAGGTTAAAGTTTGCCAGGGGCTGGGGGGGGGGTGGGGGGGTGGGAGGAGGAACAGAGGGTGACTGCCGATGGGGACAGGTTTCTTTTTACAGAGAGCAAAACATTCCAGGGCGGATGGTGGTGACGACTGCAGGGCTCAGTGAGTGAACATACCAAACGGTTGACTTGTACGTGTTCACGTGGGTGAATGGTACCTGTGACCTATGTCTCAATAAAGAGGCTAAAAAGAATTGTCTTTTGAGCACGGTTAAGGGGGTACCGTTCCAGTCCTTACAGGGCTGTGTATTGTATATCGCTTCGGTACTAAGCCCAAGAAAAGTGGTTTGGGAAAGCTCTTCTGGCATTTGGCCCCCCGTTAACTTTTCTCCAGGCTCCATGATCCCTTTCCTCTTCTTTCCCCCTCGCACGGGGCGGGCCGGTGGTTAGAGCCGCAGAGGGCAGGAGGGGGGCCCCTACCTGCAGATGCGGGAGGAAGGCTGCCTGGGGGGAGGCGGGCCCTGCACATGGTGCACATGGACGGAGCCTGCGCAGACGCGCCTGCCCAGCACCCCCACCGCCCAGAAGTGCGGTCCGGAAAAGGATGACACCTGACACTAACCGAGCTGTTCCGTGCCGGGTGCACCCAGCCTCCTCGACAGACCCCCAAACCAACCTTAACCGGACTGCCGTGGGAGCGGGGGTACCTGGATCCGTCCCTCCCGGGTCGTTGCCGACCTCAGGCTGCCAGGATCGGGGAGGAACCGCGGGCGCTGCCAGGGGACGAGAGGACTGCTGTCCTTGGGTGCGATGCCCACCAGGGAATGTCCGAGATTGGAGAAAGGGGGGGGGGGCGAGGAGAGGACGGGGAGCACGAATACCCGGTGCCGAGTCAGCGGAATCCGGCCTTAGAGAGAACTGGCTCAGAATCAAAGGGACAGCAGGGGGCGGGAGGTTTGAAAAACAGCAATATTTGTACTAGGGGAGAAAGGCACATAAAAGTGCCCTCACAGTCGGAGTTGGGAGTGGGGGTCACGGGGGAAAGCAGAAACCAGGCGGCCAAGAGCGAGTGTGGGTGGCGAGGGTGCGCGGGAGACACGTGGGACCCCTGTCCAGCTCTGTGGGCGGCGTGGACAGGGCACGGCGGGCTGAGCGTAGTCAAAGAAGCCAAGCGGTGTGGATGGGTGATGGCGGTGTAGACACCGAGACCATAAGATGCAAGAGGCGGGTTAAAGAATCCCCCCCCCCCCCCCCCCCCGCGTCTGCTTGCAGCCCATCTACTCGAATGGAAACCCCAGGCGCCTCATGGTGTTCTGGTATCGTCTCTAAAATGCGAGCCAGCTGGAGGGATCTCAGAGACAAGGAAAGTTGGGGGGGGGGGGGCGGGGGAGGGGAATATGCCTGCAGGTTGCAAGGAGGGCCCCTGACCAGTCTGGAGCCATTGGCCTGGGGCCTTGCCTTTGAGGCTAGCTCAGATCACCTTGTCCCAAGTTCCTACCTCTGCTGCCCTCCAGCCAAATGCCAGGGAAGCCACAGGAACTGGTGGCTCAGGCCAGCAAGAGTCCCGGGGTGAGCCAGAGGGCGGCTGTGCCTATGGGCCTTCTTATTTCTGTTAATGCTCATTATTTAATGCTCATTAATTAGCATTAATAGTTAATGCTCATTATTTAACAATACGTAAAACACATTTTGATGGCGTAAGGCTCTCCACAGATGTCCACCTCCTAATCCCTAGAACCTGTAAACATGTTATGTGGCACACCCACTCGCACAAAGTGGGGGTGATTAGATTAAGGCTCTGGACGTAGAAGATTATCCTGGATCACCTGGGTGGGCCCAGTATAATCACAGGGAAGAGGGAGGCACAAAGGGCAGAGTCAAGAGGAGAACCCCAGAAACAGAGGTCCCAGCAATGCAATTGCTGACTTTGAAGATGGACAAAGGGACACGAGTTGCTGAACGCCGGCAGCTTCCAGAAGGTGGAAAGAGGCAAAGAAGGAGTTTCTGCCCTGGAGCCCCCACGAGGAACTCAGTCCTGCAAACACTCCCATTCCAGGACAGGGCAGTGAAACCCATCTCAGACTCCTGATGTCTGTAAGACAATAAATGGGTACCGTTTCAAGCTTCTAAGTTTGCGATAATTTGTTATAGCAGCAACAGGAAATCACTACCTGAATATGTATGTCTAAAAACAGAAAATAAAATCAGTGGTGATCTACCATCCAGAATAAGATCACAGTTTTTAACGTCTATGATTTAGCAGTCGACTGAGAACGAGAACTGGTAGGTGAAGGTGCTCTCAAAGAGCGAAAGTGTCATGTAGCTTATGCTGGCATGTCCAGGGCAAGACACCCCAGTAATTCTACCAGCTAAGAGGGTCTCGAAGCTCACCCAATGCCTAGATCCGGGTTTCTGAATCCCATTCTCCACCCAGAGACACCAGAGCTCCAAGGCCGACTGGTTAATTTCAGGGTTCAGATAGGAAAGATACAAGATGACGCCAGATCACAGTATTCTGCCAGACAGTGAGGAAGTGCGCAAAGAATGACGCAAACTTATCAAAAGAACGAAAGGAAGTTAGCTTGAAGGAGCTCCCTTTGGACAAATCTGGAATAATTTGCCCAACAGTAATGATGGTATTGTGTTACAACTATTCTTACTTTATTCTATTATAATCATGGTCTCAAGTAAAAATCCACAAGTGCCTACAGATCCAATTATATAGGTGAAAAAAAAACAAATGGAGGGAAGAGAAAGGTCTTCCTATGGTAGAATATCAACTAGTAAATGTAGAAGGAGTAACGGAATCGGAAATACCATCAGGAGCCACCATAGTAATAACTGTGTCGGAGAGAATCGTCAATGAATACTAAAACAGCGGGTGAAAGGTTAACGAGAAATGAGATTTGTATACGGTCTCACTCTTCCCTCACAGGATACTAACTATCAAAGGTAAAATAGGAACTTTACGGTGGAGAAAAATCTGGCAGCCATCTTAACCAAGTGATCAAAATTAACATCATCAGTAACAGGACAAAATGACAACAGGAGCCTCTGATACAATGCAACAAGGGCACATCACTTCGGTGCTGCTCATGCCCAAGATTCATAACTTGAATTTGTGAGGGAATATCAAACCACCCTGAAACGTATTTTACAAAATAAAACGAAATGGCCTGTACCCTACAAAAATGCCGAGCTCATGAACAATGCAGGAAGATTAAGAAATTGTTCCTTATTACAGGGGACTAAAGAAGCATGGCACCTAAATGCACTCTGGATTTGGGATCGGATCCTGGACCAGGAAAAATGGCGTTTCCCCCTTTTCCTTATAAACACATCGGTCATGCTACAAGGTGGATGAACCTTGAGGACGTTATGCCAAGCGAAATAGTCCAATCAAAAGAGACAAATATCGTGTGGTTCCACCTTTATGAAGTTCTTAAAATAGTCAAATTCAGAGATAGAATACATAGTAGTTTCCAGGGGCCGAGGGGAGGGGGGGATGGGGCATTATTGTGCGCTGAGTACTCAGTTCGTTTGAGATAATGGGACAGTACCGCAAACCGATAGTGGTCGCCGTAGACTGGATGTTTGTGTCTCCAAAAATTCATATATTGAAACTTAATCCCCAATAGGGTATTTGGAGGTGGAGCCTTTGAGAGATGATTAGGTCATGAGGGCAGAGCCTTTGTGAATGAGATTAGTAGTCTTGTAAAAAGAGACCCCAGGGGCGCCTGGGTGGCTCAGTCGGTTAAGCGGCCGACTTCGGCTCAGGTCATGATCTCGCGGTCCGTGAGTTCGAGCCCCGCGTCGGGCTCTGTGCTGACAGCTCAGAGCCTGGAGCCTGTTTCAGATTCTGTATCTCCCTCTCTCTGACCCTACCCCGTTCATGCTGTCTCTCTCTCAAAAATAAATAAATGTTAAAAAAATAAAATAAAATAAAATAAATAAATAAATAAATAAATAAATAAATAAAAAGAGACCCCAGAGTGCCTGGGTGGTGAAGCATCTGACTTCGGCTCAGGTCATGATCTTGCAGTTTGTGAGTTTGAGCCCTGTGTCAGGCTCTATGCTGACAGCCCAGAGCCTGGAGCCTGTTTCTGATTCTGTGTCTCCCTCTCTCTCTGTCCCTCCCCGGCTCACGCTCTGTCTCTCTGTCTCTCTCTCTCAAGAATAACTAAACATTAAAAAAAAATTTTTTTTTTTAAAGAAAGACCCCAGAGAACTCCCCTGTCCTTCTGACATGCAAGGACACAGTTAGAGATTGCCATCTATGAACCAGGAAACATCCTCCCCAGACACCTCATCTGCTGGCACCCTGATCTTGGACCTCTAGAACTTCGAGAAATAAGTGTCTGTTGTTTATACATCACCTGCTCTATGGTATTTTTGTCATAGCAACCCAAATGGACTAAGATGGTGATAAGGTTGCACAACATTGTGAATGTACTTAATGCCATGGATTGTACACTGAAAAATGGTTAAAATAGATAACAGGTGTTGGCAAGGACATGGAGAAAAAGGAACGCTCATGCACTGTTGGTGGGAATGCAAACTGGTGTAGCCACTGTGGAAAACAGTATGGAGGGTCCTCAAAAAAGTTAAAAATAGAACTACCCTATGATCCACCACTGGATATTTACCCAAAGAATACGAAAACAGTGATTCAAAGACAAACATGCACCCCTATGTTTATAGCAGCATTATTTACAACAGTCAAGATAGGGAAGCAGCCAAAATATCCATCAATTGATGAAAGTGGTGAAGTTTTGGGGTTTTGGTAGAGGGGTCTAGAGCCGATGGTCAAGAAAGAATTCTTGAAGACATCTTTGGTGCAAAAAGGTGATTTTATTAAAGCACAGGGACAGGACCCATGGGCACAAGAGCTGCACTGGGGTCCTGACGGGTAACTGATTATATATCCTCAGGTTGAGAGGGGGTTAGGGATAGAGTAAGTCTCTAAGGAATTTTGGAAGCAAGGTTTCTAGGACCTTGAGAGGCTAGGTGTTGCTAAGGAAACGCATTTTATTACTGTTTGGTAAAACCTCAGTCATGAGACCCTTCAGATGTGTATCGGGGGGCCATAAGCTTGGAGTATGATTGCCTGCATATATCTTGGTGGAGTTGAGATAAAGAAAGTTTCCAAAGGAATTTTTATATGTTCAAGTAGACTTACAGGTTCCTGGGGCTTCAAGGTTAAGCCAAGATTCTCTTTTGCCCCTAGCAAAGTGTCATCATCAAGGCAGCTGAGCTCCTAGAGGGAGGTCACTCAGCCCGTTTCAAGGACTTGTCAATGGGCTGCAGGCAGTAAGGGAATTTAATTTTTCATTTGCCTTAGTTTCCCACACTCCCATAGCAAGCACTTAAACCCCTCTCCTTGGTTCTTGGGTATCCAGGAGTGTCCAAAGAATATCACAACCTATCCTACCTGGAGGAGGGGTGCTGTTAGCCTGTACTTTGCCCTCAACTTGCCCCCTACTCTCTCATCAAATGGATAAAGAAGATGTGGTATCTGGGGCACCTGGCTGGCTCAGTCAGTGGAGTGTGTGAGTCTTGATCTTGGGGTCATGAGTTTGAGCTCCACGTTGGGTGTAGAGATTACTTAAAAAAATTAAATCTTTAAAAAAAAAAGGAAGATGTGGCATCTACACAATGGAATATCATTCAGCCATAAAAAAGAATGAAACCTTGCCATTTGTAATGACATGGATGGAGCTAGAGATTATCACCACTAAGCAAAATACGTCAGTCAGAGAAAGACAAATACCGTAGGATTTCACTCATGCGTGGGATTTAAGAAACCAAAGAAGTGAACAAAGGGAAAAAGAGAGAGAGAGAGGCAAACCAAGAAACAGTCTTTTAGCTATGGAGAACAAACTGATGGAAACAGAGGGGAGGGGGTTGGGGGGTGGGTAAAATAGGAGATGGGGGTAAAAGAGTGCACTTGTGACAAGCACCAAGTGATGTATGGGATTGTTGAATCACTATATGGCACAGCAAAAACTAATATAACACTGTATGTTAACTACCTGGAATTAAAACAAAAACTTTTTAAAAATTATTAAAAAATGTTAAATTAAGGTGAAAATAGCAAGTTCTATGCTGTATATATGTTACTATAATAAAAAAATAATTTGAAAAGTCCCGCAAGTCTCGCAAACAAACTCATGACTGGCTGATGGGCAGAATCTGCATAAGGTCGGGAGTTATATAACACTGGCGTGCCAATGTTAATTTCCTCATTTTAATAAACGCACTGTGGTTATGTAAGAAAATGTCCTTTTGCAAAAATAGAAATACATAGCGAAGTATTTAGGGGCAAAGAGGTATGATGCCTACAATACACTCTCAGTTTAGAAAAAACGTACACAAATAATTCATATAGGGATAGAAAAAATGGTAGAGCAAGTGTGCAAAACATCACTATTTGGGGAAGGTGGATGAAATGTACTAAAGAGTCTGCACTATTGTTGCAACTTTTCTGTAAAATCATTTCAAAATATGCAGTTTTAAAAAGCAGAAGAAGTTCCGGGTACCTGGGTGGCGCAGACGGTTAAGCATCTGCCTCTTGACCTTGGCTCAGGTCATGATCTCACAGTTGGCACCCTGCGTCAGGCTCTGCGTTGATGGTATGGAGCCTGTTTGGGATTCTTTCTTTCTCTCTGCCCCTCCCCCGCGTGTGCGCCCTCTCACTCTCTCAAAATAAATAAACAAACTGAAAAAAAAATTTTTAAATAGGAGAAGTTCAAATAACTGGAAAGGAATGAGACTGTCTGGAGGGAAGAGGATTCTAACGCCTCAGGCTGTCTTGGCCGCCTGGGCTCTGTGACGCCCTAATTCAGGTGGCTCAGGAACAAGGGAAGCAGTGTGTGCTCAGGTACCCTACCACCCTGACTAATGGGGAAAAAACAGTCCAGGAGCCCTTGGAATGGAGGCTGGGGCAGCTCCAGCCACTTGCAGAGATGAGCCAATTTGCGAAGAGCCTTGGTGAGCTGGGGTTTGGTTCAAGTGGACATCCACCAGGAGTTTCAGTGGAAGGCGAGGCAGAGAAGCCAGGAGGCTGATCAAGTTCAAAGCCCTGACCGTTCTATTGCCGGAGGGGGGGGGGGAGGGAATCCTCCTCTTCCAGCCACACACACAATGAGGAAATCTCACTCCCTTCATGATGAGCGAAATAAGTCAGCCGCAAATGGTCCACGAGGTCTGATTCCATTCATCTGAAGTTCAAAAGCAGAACAAATTGATGGCGATGGAAGTCACATGCATGTCCCTGGGGGGCGGGGGTCGTGGGAAGGGCAGGAGGGAATTCTGCGCAGCCCTGGAAATACTCTATATCCTGTTCTGGGTGTTGGTCGCAATTTATCAAGAATGTGCACTTAAGCTTGGCCCACTTTCTACTGTGTGAATCCTCCGTTTAAGACGAGTCAGCCCCACCCCCACCTTGGCACTGCAGCACTGACGATGCGTCCATGTTAACAAGGCTTTCACGCAGATTCAATGGAGATTCGATTTACCTTGTTTGTTATTTCGTTGCTAAGCAACGCGGTCGAAGCTGCACGACCAAGTGACGCCAATGATTAAGAGCCAATGTGGGGGGTGTGCTGGAGGAGGATCCAAGAGGGACCAACATGGACAAGCCCCACTCCCACCCCCTTGTTGCCCTGGGTGGCGGCGTGGGGGTGGGGTGGGAGGAGGTTAGGATGGGATTGAGCAGGGCCGACCAGGCCGAAAGCTCAGGCCCTCGCTGCTTGGAGCCACTCTCCCTCCTGCCTGTGCATCTATCGCCATGGCAACCGCTTCGCAGCTCCGGGGCTAAAATGAGCCCCGGTGGGTGTCAGGCAGTGATTGGAGGTCTCACCTGCCATGAAACTGAGTAGCCTGATGAAGAAAGTGATGAGTCACTGCAAGAAAAGGCTGAGGCTTAGGGTCAGTCGTGTCAAAAGGGGACAGATTTGAGGCCAGGGCCAGGCCAGAGAGAGTGGTGAAGGTTTTCTGCAGCGCAGGGGTGGGCAGGGCACCAAAACAGAAAGACCTACAACCAGTTAAAACTCAAATGATGTGGAAATAAACAAAGACCACCCAAATGAGAAAAGCAAAGCCTATTCATTCAGAGCTTACTATACAAGAGGAGTCAGCCCCCCTCCCGTGTTTGGCAGACCCTCAAAGGCCGGCACAGGAGGGGGGAAGCTTTATAATGGAAGAAGGGAAGGTTTCAGATACGCTCTGTTTGCAGACTGTTGGCACAGGGAACCCGAAGCAGGGTGTCCTGTGTGAGCCGTTACAGATGCGTATTTGGCTTTCTCTCGTTGGTCCTAAATTGGAAGCGGGACCACAAGGTAGAGAAGTTGACAGCTACTGATGAAGTTCCAGGCCAATGCCGCAGGGCTTGAAGCTTGGCTTCCTGGGCCGGTGGCGGCAGACTGTGGGGTAGAGTTCTGCTGTCGTGCATGGTCAGGTCAGGGTCCATTTGTGTGTTCAGTCCCTCAGTGAATGCCTAGAAGTTAGACGGGTCAAGAGAGTGGTCCCCACGGTCGTATTGACCAGGAGGTGAGGCACTGTGTACGACAGAGGCACAGCTGTGAAAGTCACCCCAGGAGAAGCGGAATATGGAGCATCACAGGGAGGAAAGGAAGAGACCAGGACGGGATTAAACACCTGTGTAGACTCAGCAGTTATGGGGACCAGGAGGCACCTCTGATGGGGACTCGGGGTCTCCTGTGAGCCCGGGATGTGTTTCCTTGCTCAGGCCCTGGATTCAGACACTGAGGGCGCCACTTCTGAGAGTGTCAGATGGGAGTAACTCATGGTGTCTGAGAGTTTGTCTCTCCAGCTCCTACCACATAAGAGTGTTGAGATTTGAACCAGTTATGATGCATCAGGTCCATTGGACAGGGCCTGGCACTCAGCATGCGCTCAGTCGATGCTAGATATTATTTAGAGCTTCTGAATGGTTGCTCAAAAATTTAAATTCAGAATACTATGAGGATCACTCTCCAAAGTCTGTAGATGTAACTGGAAACTAATGTGTCAGAAACCTGGAGTCAGAGTAGGGTGAGAGGGATGATGAGTGGACTGAAGGGGTTAGTGGGAGAGACGCAGCATCTTGGGTGCCAAGTGTATATATTTGTCCAGGCTAGACTGGATGCCCTCCCCAGGGACGGAGGAGGAAAGGGGTGATGGGCCAGCGGGGAGACTCCAGAACTCTGTCTGGAGTGACACAGGAGCAGTTCTCTAAAAGAGAGACAGATCGGGGCGCCTGGCTGACTCCGTAAGTAGAGCGTGTGACTCTTCATCTCCTGGTCATGAGTTCAAGCCCCACATTGGGTGTACAGCTTACTTAAAAAGAGAGAGAGAGACAGAGAAGCAGATCTTGTTACCAGGAGACAAGGAGGAAGGAGAACTTCACAAACAAAAATAATATGTCGTACACTTTAACGGTTTGTGCTCAAAAAGAAGATTTAAACCTAAGAAACTGAGAAATTTGAGCTAGACTTTGAGATTGCATCTAAGCAGTCAGAGTGGTGATCATTATGTGGCTTCCCCAAGGGAAGTTGTAAAAAAAAGATTCCTTCCCAGGAAACCTAGAAAGCAGTCCTGAATTCAGTGGTAACCTTCTTCAGGGACAGGAACTATGTCTTTGATCTGCCTGACCTGCTTATCTCCAGGGTCTAACATAGCATATTCCACAGAAAAACCACTCAGTAAATGCTTGATGGTAATGGAGACCCACGAGATACAGAAGAAATGCAGCTTTGGATTTTAATAAATACAGGAGGGAGAGGTGCTAGTTAATCCCTAAAGATTCCTTTGGGTGCCATACAGCTAAGATGAAATTTCTAAGGGAGACCCTCCGTGTAGGGCAGCTACACAATTTCAGGTTAGAAGCCAAACAGATTAAAATGTACGTTGCAAGAGAGGAGCCAGAGAGAGACTCCTCTGGAGCCTGGGGAGTGGCCCCTGAATGCTGCACGTGGCTGAGTGTGGCAGTATTCGCTACACCCAGCGTGGGTCTCGAACTCATGACCCTGAGGTCAAGAGCAACATGCTCCTCCGGGTGAGCCAGCAAGGCGCCCCGATTCTCTGTCCCCCTAAGGACACCTGTCATTGCATTTTTGGTCTACCCGGATAATGCAGGATGATCTTCTCATCTCAAGATCCTTACCCGAATCATACCTGCAAAGGTTGTTTTTCCAAATAAGGTAATATTCACAGGTTCCAGGGATTAAGACATGGACATATCTTTTTGGGGGCCACCATTTAGCTGATGATTCCACATCCCAAAGGTAAGAACATGAAGAAGTTCATAGTCCACTCCTGAAAATGCTTGTTAACTGTCCCATGACCTTCTGGGACTGACTGACTCATGACCTCACACAGGGCAACCCAGCATCCATCCTTGGAGGTGGGATTTATTATCAGCCTGGGGTGATCTGCCTTAACCAGGGAAATCCAACACAGTTTCAAAGAATTTGTGAGCTATAGGATCCTCTGGAAGTGGAAGGTTCCATAGCTAACTTAGATGCTTTTCTACTCTCAAGGGTGGATATCTTGCTTCATTTATCCTTGGGGTCCCTCGGACTTTTGTGGTTCAGCGTTTTGCAGAGTGCATACTCAGGTACTCTAGCTACATGAGATGGCCTTTTAGGGAAGGGTTCATGGCCAAGGATGTGTGGACATCACTGGTGACATTCCCTTTTTGTAAATCCTCAACACGCTTTCATAGATTAAAGTCACCCAAAAATCCAACAGTAGAGAAGTCTAATACTTCCCAACTTGCCTGCAACCCTTTTACAACTCACGCTTTGCTCTGGGAAAGAGATCTATTACACAGGAGTTGGAGGGTATGTGTTTGCACTGTGTTTCCTCTGGTTGGCAGGGTGAGCCGATGCCAGATTATTCTTCATTTCTGACCCTATTTGCAATCCCAGGGCTGGGGCCAACTGCTGACTCTAATGGGCTCTGATCCCTGCTAGGCATCTACTCATCCGCTGATGTTTTACTTCATCCCAGGATTCAGCCGTGTTGCCCAGGACTTACTGATCTTCCTTTGATGTTGCAGCAGAGATACAGAATCCTAGGTTGTGCTGAGTCGCTACGGCCCTTCCCATGCCCTTCCCTTTCACAATAATTGGGAACTTGCCTTGTTTATGGGTGATCTTTTGTGTCCATGGGCATTAAATAAAAGGTTTCTTTTGTCTGGCTTTATTGAGTAGTAAGGTCAGAAATGCAGCAACTCAATCTGAATTTATAAGTGGCTCAGAAGGGGTTCCTAGCTTCTTTCCCTCCTTTGGTTTCTGCAGGAGGAACTCTGTAGGCCCAGCCTATTTCACACGGATGAGCACTCAGGGCCCTGACACTCAGGAAGACCAGTAGGAGTCAACAGTGATTTTTCCCTTTCTTTCTTTCCTTTCCTCTGTTTCTTCTGCCCTCCCTCTCTCTCCCCACCCTACACCTCTTTCTTTCTTTCTTTTTTTTTTTTTTTTTTTTTTTTTTTGCAAGAATTAAGAGATTGACACAATTAGAACAAGGTTTTATTTCACGGAAAAAATCAAGGGAGAATTTTGTGATAAAGAGCCTAGAAGGTTTGTAAAATACACTTGTTATATGAATATCAATGTTTTCATTTTTTTTAACTTTATTTATTTATTTGAGAGAGACAGAGACAGCGTGAGCGGGAAAGGGGTAGAGAGAGAAGGAGAGAGAGAGAAGCCCAAACAGGCTCTGAGCTGCCAGCACAGAGCCAGACGCAGGGCTCGAACTACAAAACTGTGAGATCATAACCTGAGCTGAAACCAAGAGTCAGATGCTTAACCGACTGAGCCACCCCAGGCATCCCTGAATATCAATGTTTTTAATGATAACATGCAATTTCAAATTTAAAAAGAATTTTAAAACCTAGCTGTCCCACTTAGTAGGAAGATATGAATGAAAGGATCTGAAGGCCTGTGACTTTCAAGCATTGCTCAACAGATCATGAGTAGATGGTGAGACTTAGCCATCACCTTAATGAAGTGATCAAACTCAGCAACATTGGTAGTGGTTCAACCTGACTTTCTGGCCTCCCTGTGTGCTGCCACACCACCTATCAAATATTCTTTTTAAAGAAATGTTTATCCCAGATCAAATCAAGCCTCTAGGCTAACTTCCAGTTTATGTGATACAGACAGCCTAGCGGAACAGATTACATGACAGCCAGAAGCAATCAGACAAATCTAGAATGAGAGACTTTGTATTAACAGCTGTCCTATGATCTGCCAACAGGCATGTCGTCAGAAAACAAAGCGTACAGGACTGTTTTAGAATAAGGGCGATGACCACACAGACTTAAACCTGTGGCAATGAAGGAGGCTGGATTGGATGCTTATGTTACACACTTTTTTTTTTCAAAGCAAAACTGTAAAAGACATTCCTGGGACAATTACAGAACCTTCAGGTTCTAGGTATTATTATGGGGTGCTAATGGTTTTAAAAGAGATTCTTCTTTTTCTTTTTTTTAATGTTTATTTATATTTGAGAGAGAGAGAGAGAGAGAGAGAGAGAGCACAAGCAGGGGGAGGGAGACAGAATGTGAAGCAGGCTCCAGCCTCAGTTGTCAGCTCAACGTGAGGCTCGAACTCACCATCCATGAGATCGTGACCTGAGCTGAAGTCGGACGCTTAACCGACTGAACCACCCAGGTGCCCCTAAAGGAGATTATCCTAACTCTAGAAGATAGTCCTAACATGCTCAGGGGCAGAGTTGTTCAGACAAAGTTGTTCAAACAGGACATATAGCTGTTCATTATACTATTTCTTCACCTTTTCTGTATGTTTGAAAATTTTCATAATGAAAGAGTGGAGAAAAAAGGAAATGTGATCTTGAAGGCCTTCATCTCAGCAAACTTCTGACTTAAATCGTGATTTTTATGTGATTTTTGTTTCCAAACATGCCATGAATAAGAAACACTTGGTACTCCATTTTGATGATTTTTTTTAAATATATATAAATTTTTTTTTTAATTGTAGAGAGAGAGCGCAAGCAGGGAGCGTAAGCATGACCCTGGAATCATGACTCAAGCCGAAATCAAGAGTCAGATGCTCAACCGACTGGGTCACCCAGGTGCCCGCCATTTTGATGAGTTGATTCAACTCAACGTATATCCTCATTGAGAACAGCTGCATGAGGTATTGAAATCGGATTTATTACAACCAAGAAATGCAGATATAAAGGTATGGACACACTAAACGTAATGTATCATTGTCGCTCATTTGATATTGTGGCTATGATATGAACTTACCTCTTCCTAAGAAAGGCCTTAATACACATGTACTATTCCAGCATCCAAAGGATGTCCTGGAAATTTATGCTTCATTTATTCAGCCAATATTTATTGACATGTTGCTACATGTCGAGGCCTGTATTGACCTCAGGGATACATCAGTGAATGAAAGGAGACCACTCCCTGTGAAGGACCACAGGTGACAGACCTCCATGTGCACAAGGACAGATGTAGCCTCATTCATACACGAGTGCAGAGCTCTCTAAAGATTTTGCTTGCGCACATCCTAAAAAATTACATGTACCTTTATTTCTCAATAAATAAACATTATCAGTTTAGGTTTAAATGGTGGCAAAAGATGTAATTCTGTTATAGCATTAACATTTTATTTTTTTTTAAAGTTCATTTATTTACTTTTTGAGAGAGAGAGAGAGAGAGAGAGCATGAGCAGAGGAGAGGCAGAGAGAGAGGGAGAGGGAGAATCCCAAAGACGGTCTGCACCCTCAGCACGGAGCCCGACACAGGGCTCAGACTCACAGACCGTGAGATCACGGCCTGAGCTGAAATCAAGAGTCAGACGCTTAACCGACTGAACCACCCAGGCACTATAAAATTAACATTTTAAAATAACAGTGTTTTATCACTCTTTTCAGAATGCCATAGTAAGTGTAGTTTCTTTGTAATCTGTGCGTCTAGGGATTTCCATACCCGAGGTGTTTGCAGGGTGGTTTCTGCTGTCATGTAAATTCTTGCTCAAGGTATCTTGTGACATACGTATGTATAGCTACACACACAAATATTTGGTTATGTTTACTGTGTGCAGTTCGTTGTCCTTGTACATTTACTCGTGGACGTTCTTTGAGGGATGACGTTATGGATGGAACGTGTCCTTCTAAGGTTCACTTTTGAAACCCTAGCTCCCGGTGTGACGGTATTAGGAGACAGAGGTTTTGAGGAGGTAATTGAGATTGAATGGTGTCAGAAGAGAAGGCCCCTAATCGAGTAGGACTCCAGTCCTTGTAGGAAGGGGAAGACACACCAGGGATGTGCACACACAGAAACAAGGCCGTGTAAGGACGCAACAAGAAGGCGTCTGTCTGCAAGCCAAGGGGAGAGGCCTCCGGAGAAACCAACCTTGATGGCATCTTGACCTTGTACTCTCAGCCTCCAGGACCATGACAGAGTAAATTTCTGTTGTTTAAGCTACCCCATCTGTGGTCTTCTTTTATGGGAGTCCTAGCCGACCAAGACAGCTAGGAAGCAGTGCATTCCCCTAGAAGAATCGGCATTTACTTCTTTCAGGTGCTTAGGGCTCCCAGTGGTCCAAGACCATTTTGAACTGAATTCACTGTCAGAGATTATTTGGTCACTGGGGTGATGGGAGTTTGGGGTACAATCCATGCCAGAGCTGGTTCATGGGTATCATCAGCAGACAACTTTCCCTAGATGTCTTAGAGAGGATTCAGATTTATTTCTGGCCCACTGTTCCCCAGAGACAGCAGCCCTATGGGCCTTGGGGAGAATCCTGGTGGAAGGTCCCTTAACAGAGCCTCATGCCGGTCAGGTTCTGGGCTTCCAAAATTATTCTTCTTGCTGTCAAAACACAAATTCACATCTGCCTGGCTCAGCAGAGCAAAAGCAATTTCCAGGTTCCATTTTCCTCCTCTCCTCAGATTTTGGTCCAGTAATTGCTTTACTGTTTTACTCAACATGTAAGAATATGTCTTTTATATTTTTATCTAGCATTTTCAACTGTTGGCTTAAATAACCTAGCCTGCTATATCCTCGGAAAATGAAATGGATGTTATTATTTTTCTCAATACTTTAACTGAGGTTATTTAAAAAAAATTTTTTTTAATGTTTATTTATTTTTGAAAGAGAGAAAGAGACAAAGTGTGAGTGGGGGAAGGGCAGAGAAAGAAGGAGACACAGAATCCGAAGCAGGCTCCAGGCTCTGAGCTGTCAGCACAGAGCCCAGTGCGGGGCTCGAACTCACAAACTGTGAGATCATGACCTGAGCTGAATGAAGTCAGACGCCCAACTGACTAAGCCACTCAGATGCCCCTAACTGAGAGGTTATTTTAACTAGGAATTTATGCATGGACTCGAAGGCATCCATGAAATACGCCCTGAAATTTTATGCAATGTTTGTGCCTGTGGAATTTTTCCGGGAAAAAAGTGCATAGATTTTATCAGGTTGTCAGAAGTGTTTATGACCGATCCCCAAATTTGAGAACTGCTGCTCTGGAGTTCCATCTGCACTTACCAATTTTGCCTTTAAAAAATGATTTCAGAATAATTTCAAAGTCACAGAAAAGTTGCAAATACAGTACAGACAACTTTCATATTAACTTCACCCAGCTTCAGCAACTTTTAACTTCTCCCTTTCTCTCGATACACACACACCTGCTTTCTCTCGATACACACGTGTGCATGTACACACCCATGTGCACACACACACACACGGATAGTCTTTTTTCTAAACGATTTGACTGTAAGCTTCAAACCTAATCCTACCTCAAACCTAAATGCTCTAGTGTGTATTTTCCTAAACACAGATCTCTGAAAAAGTCGGGAAATCAACATGGGTGCAACACTAACCTCCAAAGACCTTACTCAAATTTCAATTTTGCCAATTGTCCCCAAAATATCTTTTTGCGTTTTCTGGTGTGGGACCTCATCCAGAAACACATATTGCATGCAGTTGTCGTGTCTCTTTGGTCTCCTCAGTCATTTTCTTGTCCTGACAGTATAGGCCTTATATTCTGTAGGATGCCCCTCAGCCTGGGTTCGTCTGCTGTTTCCTCATGCCCAGACGCAGGCGTGCCTTGTCGGCAGGTTTTGATTTTTCATCATGTCCATCTGTCCCATCACTGGTGATGCTAACCACCCCGACCATCTGGTCATGCAGATGCCTTCACTGCAGTACATAACCCGTACTTCTGTGAGCAAGTCTCAATGTCTGTCTCACAGAATCCTTGCCATACAACGCGAGACTGGGTTTGGTGATCCTGAACTGGGCCTCCGGTCTCAGCTCAGGGAGAAGTGCTCTGCTACAGGCCTTACAGGCATGTGAGCTCATGTTAGGGTTAGGTGAGGGATAGGGGCTGGGGAATGAGCCTCCTTCAAGTTCAATTTCTTGGGAGATAGTCAAAACATAGTTAAAGAAAGACTTAAATGGGATCAGTTCTCAAGCTCAGTCCTTGAAATCAGCGGGTCTCCATTACAGTGTCAAGAATTCGCTTTCCTACATTGGGTAACATGAGTAAAATCAGTCAAATCAGTGACATCGGTCTTTAAGGGTTGTTCTCTTTTTGGAGGACTCCATTTCACTATTTTTACTCTAAATCTCATTCTGATTCAGAAAGTGGGGGGGGGGGGAGGTCTTCCCAATGCCTTCAGTCACGCAGATGGAAAAGAGATTGCTAGCATTCTTGAATCTATTTCTGCAAATCATCTGTATATTGTTTAAAATGTTTTTCTTTGGGGTTAGAGGCATCTCTGCTTCTACTCAGGCGATCCTAAGGCACTGGCCTTTCTAATCTGTATTTTGTAAGCAGAGCTTCACTTAAAGAAAAAGGCAAGCTCATGGTGTGGAGTACTGACGGAGGCAGAGGTCAGCCGCTCCTAAGGCCGAGGCAGTTCGGCCCCGGCCCGGTAGGCATCCTGAACTCCGCACAGGAAAGCCTGTTCGCATCCGAACCGATCTCTATTAGAGGCGGATGTCTCAATCCTCAGCCTCAGTGGGTTATTGAAGTCCTTCCAACCAAAATGCATGAGTCTCCCCGGGGGGAATTTTGGTAAAGTTAGCGAGCGTCTTCTCACGTTTCAGTGATGTTGCACCGTTTCCTCAAAACGTGCATCACAGCCACCCGGGTGCCGAACAAAAGTGCATCTCCTGGGCCCACTCCAGACACACGGCACTAGAGTCTCGTGGCGGGAGAGGGGGCGCAGAACCTGTGTTTTCTTTCACCCAGAGGATCCTTAAGCCACCCAGAAACGAGCCTCTGTTGTGCACCGCGGTCCGGTCCGCGCCGCGCTCGCTCACGCTGCCCCGCCCCCCCTCCTCCCGGCTCTGTTCCTTTTTTGTCGCCGCCCTCGGTGCCACCAGAGTTCGGCTCCTGCTTAGGTTTCAGCCACGCCGCCCACGACGAGACCCAGGTGGCCCGTAGCCCGGGCAGTCGCAGCCCCGCCCGCGCCCGACCCTCACCGTCCCGGAGGCCGCCGGCGGCGGAAGTGACGGCGCGCGTCGTTGGGGGCGCTCCCGCCCCTTCCGCCCGGCGCCCCGCCCCGGCCTCTCCGCCCCGATCTCCCCGCCCCTCCCCCTCCCCTCTCGCGGCCGCTTTCTGTCAGCCTGTCTCCCTCTCCCTCTCCCCCTCTCTCCTTCCTCTCGTTTCCTCTCTCGCACCTGAGCACACGCACCTGCCCGGCCCGGCTCCGCTCCCTCCTCCCTCCTCCCCCTCCCTCCCTCCCTCCCCGCCCGGGCCGGAAGGCTCCGGCCCCGGCCGCGGGTGCCTCGCGGCTGCGTCACCGCCGCCCCCCCAGACAAGATGGACACCGCCGAGGAAGGTAAGCGGCGGCGCCCGCGCCCTTGCACCGGCGCCTGGGTTCGGGCCAGGCCCGCGCTCTGGCCGCGGCGCCCGAGACGGGCGACGGGCCCGGGCGGCGCGGCGGGGGCGCCTCCCCTCGGGGCGGGGGAGCGCGGTGACCGGCGGGGCCAGCGCCCGGGCCGTTTGCCCGCCGAGGAGCCGGCTCGAGGGGCGGCGGACCGCGCGGAGCTGGGCGGGGGGGTGGGGGGGGAGCCGAAGGTGACCCCTCGGCGCCCCCCACCGTTTCCCGCCCGTGCGCGCGGGGGGCGGGAACCTGCCGGGGGCGCGGGGCTGCGGGGCTCCGGGCTGGCGCGGCCTCCCTGCTCCTCCATCCCCCCCCCCCCCCACGTCCCCGGGGGACCTGCAGTGGTCGCCGCCCGAAGTACGGGGGCGTATTCCACGCCCATCCCCCACTCGGTTTTGTCTTCCTTATTGTCGTTTCGCCTATTGCTGTACAGGCCCTGTCCCCTGACGACAAAACTTCTTTGTTGACTCTGAAACTTCGCGAAAAATGCCCCGCCAGGTGACGGCTGAGTGCGGTTGACTGACCCCTATTTAAGAACCTTGCCCTGTGCGTCCCTGCCCCCAAATAATTTGTTTAGTAAACGTGGAAGAGTAAGGTCCAGCGAGGTTATTAGGAGGAGGGAGATTGTTCGGAATTCTTTTGTTTCGGTGTAGTTGATTTTGTGTCCAGTCCCTGACACCAGTAAGCGGGGGTTTGTGTGCTTTGTTTTGTGAGTGTGGGTTTGGGATACGGCTGTTTGTTAACCCGTGGAAACTGAATACGTGAGGTATAAACATCTAGGGGTGTGGAAATGCGTTTGCTTATCCACCGAAGGGTAGGGTGGGTTCACTTTAAAGCGGTTTTATCTTTTTAGAATCGAGCAAATAATTCAGTGTGTCTGTAGAGGAAATTACTACACTATCCTGTTTCTTGATGGTTTGGTTATCAGTGAAGATGCCCTGATGCGTTTGAGTGGCTTTATGTGGGGGTATGTCTTGCAGCCTTAATGGATTGCGATTTGGGTGGTTTTGGATGAAAATCGTGGAGCGCTACCATGGCATGCAATGGTGATAAAAAGTTTAAGATCTTAGTGTATGTGAAGAATTGGTGGAACTTGACTCATCATTTCTTAAATAAATCTTTCATTGGATAATAAGAAGCTAGGCTGTGATGACATTTGTGTGTGATGGCTTACGGAGCCTACCCACGTGCCTTTACCTTTGATCCTCATAGTGGTCGGGTGGAGTAGGTAGGTATAGGTGTGGAAATTCAGGCTTAGTTGTTTTAACAGCTGGTCCACGTTTCACACACTTGTAAGAGATTTTCAGCCCAGATACTCTGATTACCAATAGAGGTTTCCTTCCATTATGTCTCCGTTGTGTTTATTACACCCAGGGAGTGAAGCTGGTCGCCACAGGAGATTCCCTTGGAAAAAAATAGTAAAGCTGCTGAGAGGTTAGGAATCACTTTGTTTTTGACAGATGGTCCTTGTGTGTGAATTTCCATCTGCAAAGATTTTACGTCATTTCGGATTCACATTTTAATGACTCAATCTAGTAAGGCACGTATTTATTTATTTATCACTCGATGTGTGCTGGCAGCCCTAAATTCCATTCTTTGAGCCTGGGCGCTTAGTACTTGCCTACACTTCTGGTGCTATAGTTAGTGGTAAATCAGGAATTGCACAATCTGGAGGTTTATATGGAATCATGAAAGGATGATTTTCAACGTACTTCCAGTGCTTCAACATTGTTTTTCCTTGTAAAATTATAATCAGGGTAAGGCATGAATGATTTTTATTTACTGACTTGAACACTGTTTCTTATTGAAATAACTAGTATTGAGTACGTGTGTGTGGCATGTGTTTACTGAACACTTTATACACATCTTCTTTACTTCTCTCCACATTTTTAGGGTATCCACTCTTCACAGAGAGGAAAGGGGGAGTGTGGGGGGGGGGGTTGAGGTGAGGGGTCGGGTTGGTATGATTCCGTGACTTGCCCAGGGTCATCTAGGTAGCGCATATCAGAGGTAAGATTCAGACTCAGGTCTGTTAGACCCTGTGGTTAAAATAGATAATAAATAACTTATTTTTGTCACTCCCTTTATAGGATGAATCATTTACATATTTTGACAGAACCTTTTTTTGGGCATTTGTTTTATGAAGCTATTATTCATGAAATGAAAGTGAATTTTAGTACTTTTCCTGCTCACTTTTGCTAAATTCCAAATCAGAAATCTCAAATTTTCAAAATTAATTTAAATTTAACTTGGAAAAACATTGAAAGGAAAGAGAGGGTTATAGAGAATTATTTCATGATAAAGTGAAAAAAAGTTTGGAAACAACTGCTCTGTTTGCTAAACTAGTTATTACAGATTATTTCTTAAAATGCAATTGGGTTTTTTTTTTTTTTATCTGACTATAAAAGAAACAGTTTTTCTGTAAGACACAGTAAAAATGAAAGAAAATTACCAAAAAAATGTAAAGAAAATTAAATTTTTAAAAATTGTCATTTATTTTTAAAAACACTGATAATGTTTACTTTTCTATTTTTAGTATGTTAATCTGAGCAAAGATGAAGAATGTAATTAAAATACCAACTATACAGTGTGTAACTCTAACCTCCTTTAAAAATGGCATGTCGAGGGGTGCTTGGGTGGCTTGGTTGGTTAAGCATCCGACTTCGGCTCAGGTCATGATCTCACGGTCCGTGAGTTCGAGCCCCGTGTTGGGCTCTGTGCTGACAGCTCAGAGCCTGAAGCCTGTTTCAGGTTCTGTGTCTCCCTCTCTCTCTGCCCCTCCCCTGTTCACGCTCTGTCTCTCTCTGTCTCAAAAATAAATAAACGTTAAAAAAATTTTTTTAAAAATGGCATGTCGCTTTCCTCTAGGGTATCACAGATGATGTTGTAATGCTCAGAATGTTTTGTATTTGTGGTAAACAGTACTAAAGTCTGTTAGAAAACTGATAATTTGCTAGATGGATTTTGGCCCTTCATAATAAGTGTTTGCTAGATTTTAAAGATCTCTAAAAAGTGTTTGGGGTATTAAATTTTGTTTTTGTAAAATCAACAGGTTTATGATCTAGTTTCATAACAGAGGATGTGTGAGTCATTCATATTGTTTTTTGTATGTATTTTGTATGAGTGGAGATATGTTATGTAAACTGCTATCATCAAGTCTTTAAATGTAAGAGGATACCTTAGATACACAGCTTCCTCATTTTATGGATTAGGAGTCTGATCCTGCAATGCACTGAGATTTTTTGGTTTCAAAAAAAATATATGTCTTTTGCTCAAGGATATACATTTAAAAAAATGTTTATTTAGAGAGAGAGAACCAGCGGGGGAGGGGCAGAGAGAGAAGAGAAGGGGGCACAGAGTATCCAAAGTGGTGTCCGCGCTGACATCAGAGAGCCTGATACAGGGCTTGAATTCATGAACCCATGAGATCATGACATGAGCCAAAGTCGCACACTTAACTTACACAGCCCCTCAAGGATATACATTTCTTAAAAGGAAAAACACCACGCTGTTGGAATGGATGTTGGAAGCAAGTATTGATGTATGAAACCCTCATAAAGATACTAAATACATTTTGCCATAGTAGAGTGTTATCATTTCGGTCCAGTGATACAGACCTGATTTTTTTATTTTGCTAAATTACTACTTACACTAGCAGAAGACAGTTGAAAATCTTATCAGCAATTTGTTTATGGAATGCCAAAGCACTTATTTTATATGCTTTGTGAAACATTGGGAGGGTATAAATTTGAAAGTGTATTGCAGTCGATCGTGTTATATATTTACTATGGCAAAAACTTGAGATGACATAGCTTTGGAAGAAAGGAGTTAGAAGTATGGGAAGTTGTCAGAACCAGACAGCTAGTTACCATCTTTCTAGAACCACATGGTCTTTCATCTCTGCTTCCAGACAAGTCTGCTTCATTCTTCTCACCACAGATCAGCTTTCACTGCATTGGCAGGCTTATCACCAAGCAGACATGCACTTATTTGACAAATGTTTATTTGAGCACCTGTTAGAAGCCAGGCACTATTTTATGCGCTTGGGCTAGGCAGAGAACAAAATAGACAAAATCCCTCATTTCATAGAGTTTACATTCTTGCTTTTGGCTTGGTAGGGGAGGAAGGGATGACAGAAAATAAATTATATGGCATAGCTGGAAGGTTATAAATGTTGTGGAGAAGAGTAAATCTGGAGGGAATAAGGTGTGCCAGGGTGGGAGGACGGGATTTCAGTTTTAACTATGGCAGTGAAGGAAGGCCTCACTGAGAAGGAGCGAAGAGAGGGAGTTGGATATGCAAATACTCTGTGCACAGAGAATTCTAGGCAGAGAGAATAGCCAGTGTGAACTCTCTAAGATGGGAGTGTGTCAGGAGACCAGTGTAGCTACAATGGAGTGAATGAGTTGGGGGAAGAGTAAGTAAAATATGAGGTCAGAGATCATGGGACCAGTGTAGAAGCAGAACGGGTATGTAGGACTTTACTTCTGTTGTGAGATAGGGAGGGTTTTTCGCAGAGGTGAGGCATAAATTGTCTTGCCATTGTGTCCATGGCTATTTCCGTGAATAGATAGATCTTTTTCCTCATCAACTTAATCTTAAATCCAAATTTCTGGGAGCTAGAATCTGATTGGTCCATGTGGGATCAGGTGCCTACCCATGATCCAGGTGGCTGTGTGATGGTGGGAAAGATGATGGAAAAGTAAAAATCATGCCAAAAGCTACAAACCAGCAGTTACAAGTCCTGGAGATGTAGTATACAGCCCCATAACAATAGTCAATACTATGTTATATATGTGAAAGTTGTTAACAGAGTAGATCTTAAAAGTTCTTATCACAGGAAAAAAATTACGTGTAGTGATGGACTTAACTAGAGTTACTGTGGTCATTTCACATGTTACATATATTGAATCTTTATGTCATACACTCAGAAGTAATGTTATATGTCAGTTATAGTTCAGTAAAAAGGAAAAGAATAAAAGTCATGGCTGTCAGTGTCCATTCTCGATTCAGGGCAGACATCCCAAAAGTTGTTTCCTCCATTGTTGAACTAGAATATCTTCTGGGCTGGAATGCTGTGAGTGATTAATGTTGAGCTACCTGGGTATCCTCTTCCAGACCAGGCTTATTTTAGTTGGGCTTTACTTCTCTCCTGTAAGGACATGAAGATTGCTTATTTTTAGTATAATACAAGTAGAATGGAGAGTGTTCTTAAAAAGGTGACAGGAAGTAAGACCCCAAGGGAAAACTGATTAATTCAGACTATATTTTAGAATGCTATTGCAGTGGGCTGGGCAAGATATTATATAGGGGTTTACATTCAGGCAGTGGAAATGGAAAGAATGAGAAAGAAGAAACAGATCAGGGTAGAATTAATAGAAAAGAGTGATTGATGAGGTGATATAGGAAGGAAGATTTAAGAATGATTTCTAGTGTAGTTTCATTAGCTCTGAATGGGAAGAGATGAATTCAGTTTTGGATATTGTGTTTTCAACAGGTGCCATAACAAAGGATCACAGACTGGGTGACTTAATAGAGGGTTATTTTCTCAGTTCTGGAGACCAGAAGTTTGATACCAAGGTGTCTGCAGGGCTGGTTTCTTCTGAGGCTTCTCTCCTTGCTTGCAGATTTGTGTCTTCTTCTTGTGCCTTCTGTATGGTTTTCTCTCTTTGCATGTTTGTGCCCTAATCTTGTTTTTACAGAGGCACCACTCGTGTTGACTTAGGGCCCATCCGAATGATCTTATTTTTTAACTTAATTATCTCCTTAAATACCCTGTCTAGAAATACAGTCATTCTGAGGTTCTAGGTGTTAGGACATCAGTTTATGAATTTTGGTAGAGCTGGTGGAAACAACACAATTGAGTCCATAACAGGCATAAATTCTTGAAGGCTTGGAAGACATGGAACATTTTCTGTACACTTATTTCTTATAACTGAACTTAATTACAATGTCTTTTTTACTTTTCTCTCTCACTTCCCTGCTTCCACTTGTGTATTCTGTACTGATAGGTTAATAAGGTATAATTTGTATACAATCAAATTTAGTATTTTTAGTGTGTAATTCTATTATAGCACTTTTGAGATAGAAGATTTGGAGGTTCCTTGTCTCTTTCTTCTCCATTTATCAAATATTGAATTCCCCCATTCTTAGCCATTTCAAAGTTCCTCAGAGGCACTTTTATTAAACGGAACAGCTTGTAGACCATTGGACTTAGGATTCCTTTACACTTTTTTTTTTTTTTTAAATTTTAGAGAGAGTGATCAGGAGAGAGGGACAGAGAGAGAGAGAGAGAGAGAGAGTGTGTGTGTGTGTGTGTGTGTGTGTTTAATGTTTTTATGTATTTTTGAGAGAGAGAGAGAGAGAGAGGGAGCAAGGACACAAGCAGGGAAGGGCAGAGAGAGAGGGAGACACAGAATCAGAAGCAGGCTGTAGGCTCTGAGCTGTCAGCACAGAGCCTGATGCAGGGCTCAAACTTGTGAACTTCAAGATCATGACCTGAGCTGAAGTTGGACGCTTAATCGACTGAGCCATCCAGGTACCCCATGAGAGAATCTTAAGCAGAGGCTCAATCCCATGACCTGGAATCATGACCTGAGCGAAATCAAGAGTTGAACGCTTAACTGACTGAACCACCCAGGCGCCCCTCCTTTTACACTCTTAAATACTGAGGACCCATAGGACTTTTGTTTATTTATTTTTTATTTTATTTTTTATTTATTTTTAAATTTTTTTTGTTAATGTTTATTTATTTTTGAGACAGAGAGAGGCAGAGCATGAACGGGGGAGGGGCAGAGAGAGAGGGAGACACAGAATCGAAAGCAGGCTCCAGGCTCTGACCCATCAGCCCAGAGCCCGATGTGGGGCTCGAACTCACGGACCGCAAGATCGTGACCTGAGCTGAAGTCGGACGCTCAACCGACTGAGCCACCCAGGTGCCCCAGGACTTTTGTTTATGTAGGGGTTATCTTTTTACTCTACTAGAAATGAAAACAGAACTTTAAATACCATACATGTTAATAAAAATAACTTCATGATAAATGTATTTTCCAAGACAAAAACCTCAGTGAGAAGAGTATCATTGTTTGAATTTTTTGCCAATCTCTTTTATGCCTGGATTCTTACAAGACAATTGGATTCACATCTCTGCCTCTGTAGTTCCTCTTGCCATATGTTTTGGTTAAAGTGTATGAAGAAAATTTGGCTTCACACAGGTAATTTGAAAAGGGAGGTATATTTTCAGGTAATTTTTGATATCCTTTGATACTATGCCAAAAGTTGACAAGTAGTAGTTTCTTTAAGCAGTATTACATCTGAAAACATATATATCACCTTTTAAAAATTAAATCAACTTAAATTCAAATCCATTGGTCTGATGGCTCAGGATAGTCCAGGAATAGACTCATACGTATATGGACAATTGATTTTTTTACTAATCCAGATACAAAAGCAGGGGTGCCTGGTGGCTCCATCTGTTGAGCGTCTGGCTCAGGTCATGGTCTCAGGGTCATGGGATCGAGCCCTGTGTCGGGCTCTGTGCTGAGCCTGGAGCCTGCTTGGGATTCTCTCTCTCTCTCTCTCTCTCTCTCTCTCTCCCTCTCCCTCTCCCTCTCCCTCTCCCTCTCTCCCCCCCCTCCCCCCCTCAAAAAAAGGAAAAGAAAAAAGATACAAAAGCATTTCCATGGAGAAAGTATAGTTTTTCAACAAATGGTGCTGGAATAATTGACTGTCCAAAGGCAGAAAATGAAGTTTGAGGCATTTCTTGGACCATGTACCAAAATTAGCTCAAAGGGATGTTAGATCTAAATGAAAAACCTGTGAGGGGCGCCTGGGTGGCGCAGTCGGTTAAGCGTCCGACTTCAGCCAGGTCACGATCTCGCGGTCCGTGAGTTCGAGCCCCGCGTCAGGCTCTGGGCTGATGGCTCGGAGCCTGGAGCCTGTTTCCGATTCTGTGTCTCCCTCTCTCTCTGCCCCTCCCCCGTTCACGCTCTGTCTCTCTCTGTCCCAAAAATAAATAAGAAACGTTGAAAAAAAAATTAAAAAAAAAAAATAAATAAATGAAAAACCTGTGAAAGTTTTAGAAGAACATAGGAGAAAATCTTTGTGATCTTGGGTTAGTCTGCTAAGATTTCTTAGGTACAACACTAAAAGCATGATCCCTAAAAGAAGAAATTGTTAAATTGGATGGCATCAAAATTCATCACTGTTTAGAGAATGAGGACATGTCACAGAAAATGTTTGCAAAACATATATCTGATAAAAGGACTTACTGGAGTATATAAGAAACTCTCAAAACTCAAGAAGAAAACAAATGACCCAATTAAAAAAATTTTTTTTTAATGTTTATTTTTGAGAGATACTGAGTGTGAATGGGGGAGGGGAGAGAGAGAGGGAGACACAGAATCAGAAGGCTGCAGACTCAGCTGTCAGCACAGAGCCTGATGAGGGGCTCGAACTCACGAACTTCGAGATCTTGACCTGAGCCAAAGTCGGACGCTTAGCCAATTGAGCCATCCAGGCGCCCCACAAATGACCCAGTTTAAGAGATGGCCCAAAGATTTTGGAAACTTCACCAGAGGATATATGCACATGGCTAGTAAGCATATAAAAAGATGCGGAGCATCACTGGTCATTAGGTACATGCAAATCAAGATGACAGTGAAAGAATTCACACCCACAACAATGAGTGTAATCAAAAGGGACGGATAATCAGTGTTGTTGGGATTGTGGAGAAATTGGAGCTTCCATTCATTTCTGGTGAGAATGTAGATAGTGTGGCTAATTAACCTCAAAAAGTTAAACTGAGCTGCCAATTCCATTCCTAGGTATATACCCAAGAGGATTAAAAATGTCACAATCCGTTGTCTATTATCTGATGAATGGATAAGTAAAATGTGGTAGATCTATAAAATGGAACATTTGGAAATACAAAGGAATGAAATACTGGTATGTATTACAACTTGGCTGAACCTCATAAACATTATGCTAGGTGAAAGAAGCTAGTCCTGAAACACCACATTTCATATGATTCAAATTGTGTGAAATATCCCAAATAGGCAAATCTACATAAAGAGAAAGAATGAGGAGTGACTGTTAATATATTGTTACAAGGTTTCTTTTTGGGATGATGAAGTTGTTAAAAAACTAGATTGTGGTACTGGTTGCATAACTCTGCACATAAATTAAAAACCATCGGATTGAATTGAGCTTTATAATTTGTGTATTTAAATAAAGCTGTTAACAAAAGAAGACTACGATGAGGTATCTCTATTGTGTACCTGTTAGGAAGGATGAAATTGTACAGGACGACCATACCAAATGTTGGTGAGAATGTGGAACAGCCGGCGCTTTGTGTACTGCTGGTGGGAATGTAAAATGGTACGGCCACTTTGAAAATCAGTGTAGCGGTTTCTTAGAACATTAAACATGCACTTAACACATGATCCAGCCATAGCACTCCTAGGGATTTACTAGGAGAAATGAATGCCTACAAACTCGTATGTGCACGTACATAGCAGTTTTATTTGTAAAATCCCAAAACTTGCACTAGCCCAAATGCCCATCGACAGACGAATGGATAAACAAATGGTGACACATCCATACAGTGGAATACTAGTCTGTGCTAAAAAGAAATGAACTTTTGATACACGTAACACCATAGATGAATCTCAAAATAATTAGGATGAGTGAAAGAAGAAGCCAGGGTATGTGCCACTTACATAAAACTCTAGAGAATGCAAGTTAATCCGAAGTACTGGAATGCAGGTAGGTACTTGCTTAGGAATGGGGCGGAGAGGAGAGTGGGACAGTGAGATTATCAAGGAACTTGAGTTAATTTTGGTGGTGATGGATACCTTATTTCAGTTGTGGTGACCGTTTTATCATCGTCAAGTGTACCAAGTGATATTTAAGTGCATTTTATTGAATGTCACTTATTCCTCAATAAAGCTATTTTTAAAAATCTATTGGGTTATTTTTTTACTCATGCATGGTTTTGTAGCATGACGTATTGATCTTTTGGTAGATAGTCACTGAGTTCTGCATATCTTCCAAATGGTAGTAGAAAAGCTTCCATTCACTAACGTCACCACCTACCTCGTCTTGAAAAGCCTTTTAGGTATTAGAGAGGCTGTTATGCTCGTTGTGATGGATACAAGTTTTCTAAAATCATGATTTTTGTCTGAAAGTTTGATTTTTATCATTGGCAGTAAATATCGTTAGTTGTTTTCCTTCACTCCTGGGCTCACTTGATTCTTTTGTGATAAAATGTCTGCGAATACCTAGACCTGAATAACTGTTTTTGTTTTTGTTTTCTCAGTTTTTTTTACCCATGGTAAACATGATGTTTCAAAAAACAACATGATCCATGGAAGGAAAAAACAGCTAGTCCAGCTGGCAAGTCCAAAGAATTGTACAAGTGCTGTTTCTTGTGGTAGCCATTGCTGTCGAGCTCAAGTCCAGGATGAGGAGCCCACACTCCCTGTGTTTTCCAATTCTAAAACTTCCACTTGGTTTTTTAAATCTTCTTTTTCTTTTTCTTTTTTTTTTTTCTGTTTTTTTGTTTGTTTGTTTTTTGCAGTCTTGGTCTAGTGAGGAGACAGAAAACACACAGTAATTTAGCCAGAGGAAGTTGAAGGAATTATTAAGCTACAGTTAGAGCGTAGCTATAAAGGTGTAAAGCATACTGTAAAGGGTACTTTGGACAAGAGGGAGTCTATCCAAGTAGGGACGCATTCTGAATTGATGGGGCCCCCCTCACGTCTGTGGTTCAGACGTTGGAGAAATGTGGAGTTGTTCAGAGCTGGTCTGCAGTTTCTGGGCAAGCAGGAAGCAACCCTCCGGGGTGCAGGCAAGCCAGAGTTGATGGATGGGCATGCAGAGGAAGTTGGATACCATTGTTAGGTACAAGGCCTGGAGTGTATTGGGTTCTTCTTACCAGTAGGATTGTGAAAAAGGTAGACATTATAACAGACCTACTGACAGTGCAGCAGGAGCCGGAAAACCACTTCCTCCCTCTTGCCTTGTCCCTCCAGCACCCTGTACTGACATGTTTGTGTAAAGAAAGGCTTAAGGATTCATTCTCTTACCACTGGACGGATACTGAAGAACGAATCTGGAGCTGAGAGGGAATGCGTTGATACCTGGCCCACCCCTCCTAAAGCCATTGGAGCCACTGCCTGTGCTGCTGGCAGAATCACCACCAGGATCTCTAACTACTGCAGGAGTCCACAGCACCTGCAGGTAGCTGCCACTGCTTTTTTTAGAGCCAGTAGTAGGAAATGGCTTTACCTTTTCCGGCAAAAGTGCTTCTTGTTGACCGAATGCAACTCAAGCCTAGTCAGCAAAGAAGCCAAAAAAATGTGGTTTTCAGGCTTCCAAGAGCAACAGTACAGGTGAATGTTCATTTTGTAATAAGTAATCTGGAGAGAGAAAATAACTAAACCTTGGGGTATATGTAGAATTAGGATTTTGAATCCTGTGTTTGCAAGACCTAATTATGTACATTTTTTTATAGGCAAACTTTTCCAGGTAGAGAGTGGCAGTGAAGCACTAGAAACTTTGGGGAAGGAAGGCAAGAAAATCACCAGTGTTCTCATCTAACCAATTATAATGGCTATGTTGGGTTTGTTTGTTTGTTTGTTTTTTTTTTTTTTTTTTTTTTTTTTGTATCTTCTCTTTTAGGCTATTCTGATATTTTTACCTAGTAGGAAGTGCAGTGTGTATTTTATTTCAGTTTTTATTCCTGTCTTGTTTACTTAACATTCTGCATTTTTCTATATTCCATGTAGTGAATGTACCACAATTTAATATACCCATTCCCCTGGTTTTGGGTATGTAGGTTATTCACTGACATTTTGAGTAATATTTTTCAATCCTATATTAATATTTGCTTACTGTGATCATAGCTACTAATTGTAAAATTTTATTGGTAATCAGATATTAAAAATCCTTTGTTACTTCAGCCAAATGACTCAAGGCCAACATTAACAATCATAATTCATGTTAATGATATATACCCTTAATATGATGTGATGAAAATGGCACTTTGCCTGTGTGATTTTCTTCCCTCAGACCTATAGCCCCGTATTCTAATCATGAGGAAACATGAGACAAATTCTGAAAAAGACATCCTACAACATACCTACCCAGTACTCCTTAAAACAACCAAAGTCATCAGAAACAAGGAAAGCCTAAGAAACTGCCAGAGCCGAGAGAAACTATCTTAGCCAAGCTAAGGAGATATGGCAGCTAAATAAACGTCAGGTGGATTTTGGAACAAAGAAAAAAAAGGACATTTGGTGCAGAGAAAGGAAATCTGAATGAACTGTTGATTTTAGTTTATGATAATGTGTGAATATTAGTTCATTAGATGCAAACAAAAGTACCATCCTAATGTAAGGTGTTAAAAACGTGATACTAGGTGCTGTGCATATGAGAACACTGCGCCGTCTTCTCAGATTTTCTGTAAATGTAAACTTGTTCTGGAAAATAAAGTCTTTTAATAATTTACCGACCCTTTGCTTTTTGAGTTATCATTAGTTGATTACCTGAAGGATTGTGCAAACATTTAAAAATCTTATGTGGAAAAACATTCAAGGTAGATGATAGCCTAAAAATAATGACATCTACCCAAAGCTCTTCTTTTTTCTGTAGTAGGTGCTTAGGATACATTTGGTGGACTGGATTATTGGCTAGAAAAATTGATGGGATGGGCCAAACCAATACGGGTGTTGACTTCCACAGCTGACTCCAACTTGGTGACCTACTCTTCTTACTGGTTGTTCTCTTCTCCCTCCCTCTCATTTCCTGGGCCATCTCCATACTCAGTTACTAAGGATTTGACGTTTTTCAGTAAAAAACCAAAAAAACCGCACCTTTATATTTATTGAGCTAGGCTCTGTGCTATTAAAAGGTATGCTTTTGTGAAGATATTAGGTATTCAAATAAAGCCACAAAAGTTCCCACACGATTAAACAGAAGAGATTTACTTTTGAAAAGCGGGAAGAGCCTGGGGAGAGGGAAGGGGGGAAAAAAGGGCAGGAAGAGTTTCTCTTCACTGTTTCTAAGTAGGTTTGCATTCCTAACAAGTAAAATGCGATGTTTTTACTTGGGCCTGACAAGATTTGTAGTTTTGCTGCATGTAAATCCGGTGGGAGCCTTGTTCTACCACAGAACTTGATTCTTTCAGTTTTACTAAAGGGCCTCAGGCTGTGCCTTATGCAGACTTGATTGTTTTATAACCTTGGCCATATTATTCTGTTGAGGCGTTGGCTGCTGTGATTGGTTTTGGTATACGAACAGGTTAGTCTTTCTTTGACTTGCTGTGTTGGTGGTAGTTGTGTTCTAGTTGCTCCCCCCGCCCCCGAAGCTGCTGAGACCCTTTCTGAAACAGGATAGGCTAACTCATGTCTTAGGCACAACTCGGAAGTCACGGCAGCTTAAAGCCACAGAGGTTTCTTTCTCACCGAGCATCATGTCTGGTACGGGCTGGGGAGAGATGCCCCTGGTTCCTGTGGGCATGTGGAAACCTAGATTGCTGGGCGCTCCATCTCAGTGTGCCTCCACAGGCAGTAAGGCAGGAAAATGCAGTGTGGTGAGTTGCGTTCGTCAGCTCCCAGAGTTGTCTACCCGGAAGTGGTACACGTCACTCTCGCTTGTATTTCGTTTCTAATTTCAGAGTGGCAGGGAGGGCAGTCCTATTATTTATCCAGAAAGTGGAATGCCAGAAATATTTGATGTCCAGCGCTGATGATTTCCACAGTCCCTAATGGCATTAGTTCCTGTCTGACTGGATGAAATTAATGTGCATGTTGGGATACGATTCAGTATGCAACTTCATCAGACTACATTTGAGTGAGGGAACAGTAACTTTTTTTCATGTCATTACACTTTCCCATTTGTTCTTCAAATAAACTATTTAAACGATACTTTAATTTACCTTACTATTTAATGTTCGTGGGTTTTTTGTTTTTTTTTTTTTTGGTCTGGGTCAGTTTGTGTAATTTTTTAATTCCAGTGTAGTTCAACATACACTGTTATATTAGTTTCAGGTATACAATATAGTGATTCAACGGTTCCTATATTAGTGCTCATCATGATAAGTGTACTGTTAATCCCCTTCACCTAACACCCATCGTCCCACCTACCTCCCCTCTGGTAGCCACCTGTTTATTCTCTGTAGTTAAGAGGCTGTCTTTGGTTTGTCTCTCTCTTTTTTTCTTTATTTGTTTTGTTTCTTAAATTCCACATGTGAGTTAAATCATATGGTATGTGTTTTTCTCTGACTTTTTTCACTTAGCTATAATCTCTCTGGATCCATTCATATGTTGCAAATGGCAAGATTTCATTCTTTTTTATGGCTGAATAACAATCATTGTATGTGTATATAACATGTCTCTCTCTTTTTTTTTTAATGTTTGTTTATTTTTGAGGGGGAGAGAGAGAGAGAGGGAGGGAGGGAGGGAATCCCAAGCAGGCTCCACTGTCATTGCAGAGCCCCACGCAGGGCCCAAACCCACAAACCATGAGATTATGACCTGAGCCAAAATTAAGAGTCAGTTGCCCGACAGACTGAGCCACTCAGGCGCCCCTACAACACATCTTTATCCATTTATCAATGGTAATGTCCATGAGTTTTTGACAAATGCAGACAGTCATGTAGCTAGCACATTCAAGGTATGGAATAGTTCAGCCACTTCTCAAAATACCCCTGTTCCCTTTTTTGGGCAGTCCCATCCCCAGAGACCCTGGCAGCCACTGATGTGTTTCTGTCTCTGTAGTTTTACCTTTTCTAGAATGTCATAAATGGAATAATATAGTATGGAGCTTTTTTCAGTCTGGCTTCTTTTGCTTAACATATAATTAATTTGAGATTTATTTACATCGTTGTATATATCATTATTTCATTCCTTCTTATTGCTTAATAGTATTCTGTTGTAGAAAAGAATATCAGATGTACCACAGTTTATCTGTTCTCCAATTGTGGAATGCTTGGACTGGTTGTTTCCAGTTAGGGGAAATTATGAATGAAGCCATTGTACAAATTCATGTGGGTCTTTATGCAAACATAAATTTTCATTTTATTAAGTACCTAGGAATGGGATTGCTGGGTCGTATGGTAAAAATGTTTTATTTTTTTTCCTTTTTGTCATTTTAATCGGTATGTAGTGGTATCTTACTGTGATTTAAATTTTTTTGTAGTGAAATATGCATAACAAAATTTACCATTCTAATCATTTTTAAGTGTACAGTTCACTGGAATTAAATATAGTCACATTTAATTGTTGTGCAGCCATCACCATCTTAGTGTGATTTTAACTGCATTTTCCTAATGACTTCATTCTTATGCATCCTTCCAGAAAAAATGTTAGCTCTGTATACCTATGCCTTAATTCAGATTTTTTTTTTACTGGAACACGGATTGACAGGGAAGAAGCTTCCATTCCTTCCTAGTCCACACACAGACTGGATAAGGAAATTTAATTGAGGATATAGAGTGAGAGCAGGTGCAGCCTTTCTGTTTGGCAGCTTTTCCCAGCTTCCAGTTCCCTAATAAGGTGTGGCTATGCCCATGACACAGTCTAATCAGGGATTGGGGACTGCTAAACTGCCAAATGTTGGCCTTACAAGTATTTTATAGCTAGGGCTTATCACCATTCTAGTTTATACCAACAATCTTCACCTTTCCATTTAGGGTAATATTTATACATGAGGTGCTTTTGAACGAAACTTAGTCACATCTTCATGATGTGGGAAAACAAAGGGTCAGTACTGCAGAAGAGATTTGTAGTATTTTTTGGACCAAGTTCCATATTAAAGTCATTTAGAATAAATGGTTTTTAAATTAGAATTGGGTTGTTGGTGGTGCACAGAAATAGGCTTTTAGGAATGTTGAGACATATTTTTTAAATGTTACTCTGCGTTCTTCCCCTGATGAAGATATAGCCAGTGAAAGTTTTATCACATTTTATTTTACATTTTTTTAAGTTTTTATTTTGAGAGAAAGTGAACTGGGAAGGGGCAGAGAGGGAAAGAGAGAATCTCAAGCAGGCTGCACGCTGTCAACGCAGAGCTACAGCTCCTTTTCAGGAGCCCCACCCAGTCTGGCCAATACACGGTCCTCGTGCCACATGGGGGCTGCGCCGTCCTTGTGGGGCTGGTCCCCATTGCAGGATGAGCCCAGTGGCATCAACTGTTGGCACACATGTGAGTATCCCTTCCCCGTTGTCACCGCATCCTGTTGGCGGCAGTGTGCCCACAGAGGCACTCCTTAGTCACCTTGTTTCTGGAGGGCGACATAACTACCCTTATTTGTGTGGGTGCAGCAGTATTGCTGCTGCTTTCCTTTACACTGTGTCCTGATGGCATTACACTCCGTGCCACACTTTTGCTGCTGTGCCCTACTTCTGCAACTGCCTGAGAGCTGCCTGCGGAGACAGGGTGAGGTGGGACTGCTTTGCCTCGGGTCTGCGTTGGCTCACCCACGTTTGCACCCAAACCACCCTACCTGATTAATCCCTCAGTAGCACATGCCTATCTCTAAAGTCGATCCACGGGCATCCTAGCACTTGTGGCCCGGTGTGGTCATGTTCCATATGGCTTTGAGTGCTTATTCTGCTCATACCTGGATAATTCTGATAATCGTGGAACTGATCGATGCCCATAGGCACCAGCATCTCTGGTGATTCTAGATAACCCAGATCGGTCGCCTGTCTCTTGGACCTGTCAACTACTTTAGGTAGCAGTCCCAGTGCCTTTAGTGGCGACCATCACGACCAGGAATCCAGACTTGGTACCATAAATGTAGCTTGATGGTCAAATACCCCAACCAAGAAAGACCACAGATGCACAGATGACCTGCTTGCGACCAGGGAGAGCAGTGATGAAAAACAACACTGGTCTCTTTTGAGGTCCTGTAGTTGGAATGAGTCCATTTTAAATCCTTTGAGGAGGATCCGTCGCAGGGCAAGTCTGGTGCTGGCTGGCAGCTGCAGTAATCCCACTTTCAGTGCAGATCCCGAATTCGGTGTACTTAAAATGTTCGTGTGATATTGGATCTCCGGCTTCCCTGTGGGTCTACCGCAGGGTCCTTGCAGGTCCCCACCCCCTGCCTCTAGTGAGCTCCTGGCTCTTAGCCTGGTTTCCCTAGGCTGAGGTGTATGTTTGGAGAAAATTAGAGTACTCAAAGCAGACTTGAGCTGCCAGGATACGGCCCCGGGAATCATGGAATTCTAGTGTGGTTCTATTTTGTTTGTGTCAGAACTTTGCGGAGGCTGATTGGGCAGAAATGTTGGGACATTCATATTGTCGCAAGAGCCCAAAGTCTTAGAATGGTGCAAGACGGACCAGAGTGAAAACTTTTGCCAAAGATGTTTTCGTTAATCAAGGATGAAGGTGAAAGTGGGAGGTTTGAAGAGGCTTTGGATCCGAGTACCCGGTGCGGTTCTGGCTGTAAACAGATGCACATCGCCAGCATTGTTCTCATGACCCCACAGGCTGCTTCCAGGAAACCAAAGTCCTTTGAGTGGTGGTAGCTGGAGGGTGTGGTGCTGAAGCTGAAAGGCGCAACCCTGGAGCGTGTGCTTGATTTGACTCAACCTGGACAACCCCTCCCGGCTCCTGTGCAGACAGAATCGGCACGGCAAAAGCTCTTCCGCGGGTGGTGGTATATGCCCTTTCTGTGTTGGCAGTGATTTGTCTGGCTTATTGATAACCAGGGGTATTAGCGTGCTGAACAGTTAGCCAGCCTGAGTCCTCAGAACCCCTCGTATTCGGTAAGTGGCATTCAGCCACTCGAGATTGAGCAACACGGTGCTTTTTAATGTGGGGGACCAACTACCACCCTGCTTAGCTCATGTGCAGCCTAGTCCCACGGGTGCTGGGGACTGGTTAAATGCATTAATAACGGGCTTGGGTTGCAGTTACTCCCCATTCACGAGAAATTCCCTGTGAGAAGGTAGGTCGAAAGTTTGCCTGAGTCCCTGCCCCCAGTACACACTGCCTGTCGCCTTTCAGATCTACCACTTGGGGTGGGCACTTGGCCCTGAAGATCTCAGAGAAGATGGTCTAAGTAAAAGTTGCGGCCAAATTTCCATAGGTGGTCTTGCAGAGGGAGTGTTGTGGAGCCGGGAGGATTGCTCGCGCGAGGCGCTTCCTCTGCACCCCGGGGGCCGCCCCAGGCAAGAAGACGGACAGATGTGCTCCCAGCGAGCCGTGTGGGGGTGGGGCCGGGTGAAGGTCTGCCGACCAGGCAGTCCAGGGCTCTGGCGGCTTTTGCTTAAGGTGACCTCTAGCTTGCCTCTCTCTGGCCTGGCACCTTTGTGGTTTTGGGGTGCCCCCTCACCCTGATCGTGTGTGTGTGCGCGCGTGTCCTTAGACCTCTGGTGGTGTGACGTGAAGCTAAAGGGGTGTCTCCTATGCTGCCCGCTGTTACTGTGTCAGGTCCTTGGATATGTTTTTTGTGGAGTTTAAACTGTTAGGACCGGACTTAGGACTTTAAACTGTCGGGATTGGAGTTTAAAACTCTTAGGACACCAGTGGTGACCTGATTTTGCATATTTCTATTTAACGTTTGTTAGTTACAGAAGAGTGCAGTTTTAGGAGAATAGTTCTTATCAAAAGGGCAATTCACCTTTCTATGTATTAGGGAATTTTTTAGCTTTGAATACACTTATTATGACAGTCACACTTTTACATCTCTGCTGCTGACAGATTCTTGCTTTAACACAGTATTTTTGCTTTGAGGTTGCGTGTTTTTTTTTTTTTTTTCTAAGTTTATTTTTGAGAGAGGGGGAGACGGAGCGTGAGTGGGGGAGGGGCAGAGAGAGAGAGGGAGACAGACTCTGAAGGGGGCTCCAGGCTCTGAGCTGTTAGCCCAGAGCCCAACGCGGGGCTTGAACCCATAAGATCGTGACCTGAGCCGAAGTCGGATGCCAAGTGTTCTGTTTTTTTTTTTAAGTTATAAAGAAAGATAATTCAATTTATCTTTTTCGTTCACAGACATATGTAGAGTGTGTCGGTCAGAAGGAACACCCGAGAAACCTCTTTATCATCCTTGTGTATGTACCGGCAGTATTAAGTTCATCCATCAAGAATGGTGAGTCATCCTTACAGAAAATTTTATGTCTGAGCTTCAGTGTTGTCATTTATATAATGAAGGGGATTCTTTCAGTGAACTTTCTCTATAATTATTTTTTAAAACTTTTATTCTGAAAATTTAGAAATTAACTATATTCATAATTACCATACCCTGTCATTTGGGTATTGTTTTCCAGGTGCATATGAGTACCTGTTTATTTCTGCCACAGAGAGCTTATTTTGTTCATTGGCAGTATGGAGGTTTTCGGATTCTACTTGTTGTGATAATAGCTTACGTTCATGCAGTGCTTTGTGCCCGGTGGTTCTCAGTGCTTGTACGCAATTCATTTAAATCTTAGAACCATGAGGTGGAATATTTTTATTGTTATGCACATGAGGAAACGAACACGGAAAGGTTAAGTACCCTTTTCTAGGTCACTCAGCCAACCACTTAGTGACAACCAGGATTCAGACCTAGCTGCCTAGGGTAACAATATTATCAGACCAGTGTTAGAACTGATGTTGATGCTTGGAGATTCTTTTATATTCAAGGCTAGCTTTGAGGAGATTACAATTTAGTTAACTGAACTTTTTTAGTAATAGAAATACATATTTTTATTTGTTATAGTTTTGGACTGTCAGTATGAAGTTATAAAAAGCTAAAAAATGTTATAAATATGAACCTGTCAGAATTGTAAAAGCTCTATGATATATAAAATTTTAATAAAATAGAATGTTGGCTTTCAGTGAAACCTTAAAGTTTCTTTGCTGTAAGTACTATGCTTATTAATGTATTTTTGATTGCAGCTTAGTTCAGTGGCTGAAACACAGTCGAAAAGAATACTGTGAATTATGCAAGCACAGATTTGCTTTCACACCAAGTAAGTTCTTTAGAAGTTTGCATTGCGTTTTGGGGTTATAACTGGTCACATAAAGATATTTAATAAAAGTATAAAATTTTGGGAAAATATTAAAAAAATGTTTTTTTAAATGTTTATTTATTTTTGAGAGAGCGTGAGCGGGGGAGAGGCAAAGAGAGAGGGAGAACAGAATCCAAAGCAGGCTTCAGGCTCTGAGCCCTATGCGGGGCTCAGACTCACTAGCCATGAGATAATGACTTGAGCCGAAGTCGGACGCTTAACTGGCTGAGCCACCCAGGCGCCCCAGGAAAATCTTTTTTAAAACTACATGTCAGCTTTCAACACACAAATGCATGTGTATGTGAGAAAGAGTGATTTAATTTGTGAGATGTTCCTTTTTTCTTTATTTTTTAATTTTTTATTATGGACAAATTCAAACATTAAAAAAAGGTATAATAAGCCCCCTGTTCATATCTCTTAGTTTGACTCATTTTCAAATCATGGCCTTTACGTGATATTTCTTACCTGTGTTCTTGTTCCCCACCTCCCTATCCTTTTTAAGGCAAATCTCATTTATTTTCATTGGTACATATTTTAGTATGTATCTCTGAACAATAAGGATTCCTTTTAAAAACAATAACTTTAGGGGCATCTGGGCAATTCAGTTGGTTGGGTGTTCAGCTCTTAATTTTAGCTAGGGTCATGGTCTTGCAGTTTGTGAGATCAAGCCTTGCATTGGGCTCTGTGCAGACAGAACAGAGCCTGAAGCCTGCTTGGGATTCTCTGTTTCTCTGCCTCACCCTCTCTCTCTCTCTCTCTCTCTCTCTCTCTCTCTCTCACTCTCACTCTCTCACTCTCTCACTCTCTCACTCTCTCACTCTCTCACTCACTCAAAAATAAACATTTAGAAAAAATAAAGAGATCTTTCTAAAACATGGCCAAACCTTCCTCTGAGTGTGTTGAACCAGATTTTACAGAGAGATGGGGAGATCTGAATTTACTGTTTGGAATATTAGTTATTGTGCTGAAATTGGGGAGAGGCAATTGGCTAACAGACATCAGCGGGGTGTTTGCTTCCACATGAAATGACTTTACTGTGGATTGTACTTTTTGAGTGCTGTGTTTCAGGCTTGTATTTGGGAGGAGGGTTCTTTCTTCCTTTTTTTAAATTGGAGTACAGTTGAGACACAGTGTTAGATTAGTTCTGATGTACAGCATAGTGATTCCACAACTCTGTTATGTTGTGCTCACCGCAAGTGTAGCTACCCAACTTTCACCATACGGTGCTATTATTGCACCATTGACTCTATTCCCTCTGCTATACTTTTCATCCCCGTGACTTATTCCGTAACTGGAAGCCCATACCTCCCACTGTCCTTCACCCATTTTGCCCCCCTCCCCCTTCCCCTTTGGCAACCACCAGTTTGTTCTCTGTACTTATGGGTCTGTTACTGCTTTTTTGTTTATTTATTTGTTTTGTTTTTTAGATTGCATATATGAGTAAAATCATATGGCATTTGTATTTTACTTACTGACTTATTTCACTTAGTATAATACCTTCTAAGTCCATCTTTGCTGTCACAAATGGCAGGATCTTATTATTTTTCATGGCTGAGCAATATTTGTGTGTGTGTGTGTGTGTGTGTGTGTGTGTGTGTGTGTGTGTGTGTAGTATTTTTTCTTTATCCATTCATCTACCAGTGGACGCTTGATGGGTTGCTTCCATATCTTGGCTATTGTAAGTAATACCGCAATAAATATAAGGGTGCATATATCTTTTCGAGTTAGTGTTTTTGTTTTCCTTGGGTGAATACCCAGTAGTGGAATTACTGGATTGTATGATGCTATATGTTTTTAATTTTTTGAGGAATCTCCATACTATTTTCCACAGTGGCTGTGCCAATTTACATTCTCACACCCATAGTGCACGAGGGTTTCTTTTTCTCCACATCCTCGCCAACGCTTATTATTCCTTGTCTTTTTCATGATAGCCCTTTGACAGATACAAGGTGATATCTTAATTGTGGTTTTGACTTAGGAGGGTTTTCTTTAACATGCCAACAGCTTCACCTTTTGCTCCTGTTTGCTTTATCTGATCTTTAGTTTGGGAAAACATATTGTTTGAATGCTAAAATATGTATAAATTAGCTATGCACGAAGTTCATGGTAGTGACTGAGGGAATATGAACTTCTCTTGAATCTTTTCTCCTGCACAGAAGCCTTTTTTGTTGGCTTCTGCATTTAACACGTGATTTGCTCTCAAATGAGTTCTGGGTAAATGTGGTATCATTGTGACTGTTTGATTCCCTTTTTTAATAGGAAAAAATAAGTGCAATACAAAGATTGAAAGTTAAGCTAGCACTACATGCCTATTTTATATTTATGAATTAAGCTATTTTTAAATCTTCATGAAATTATGTGCTTTTTTTTCTCTTCTAGTTTATTCTCCAGATATGCCTTCACGGCTTCCAATCCAAGACATATTTGCCGGACTGGTTACAAGTATTGGCACTGCAATACGATACTGGTTTCATTATACACTTGTGGCCTTTGCATGGTTGGGAGTTGTTCCTCTTACAGCATGTGCGTATTCACTTCTCCGTGGTTGGAGTAATTTAAAATTTACGTAACTATTTAATATTACAAAGTTATATTGTATCATATTTGTGTTCAAATGGTATTTAATTATTTGATATTATAATTTCATGTATTTGGAAAGCCTCGCTTAGAAAACGTCCACCTAAATTAAGAACTGTTATCAACAGATCATTTTATCAAATGAATGTGGGAAAGACAAACACAGCATACAGAGGCTAATAATGAAGGTTCATGAAAGAGTTGAAAAAGCAAAAGCAAATTATAATTGGAAGGACCATGATTTTTATTCTCTGAAGTATATTAGAAATTTCAAAGATTGCAGAAGGTGGACTATTTTGAGATTTTCTCCCTCTTTTAAAAGACAACTCATGTATCTATTATTATAGTCCTGAATAATTGGGAGGCTTATCTTTCAAGATATAGGAGGTTTTCTAGAGGTTGGTATACTAACCCTTAATTGATCCCTTTTGTGTTTTTACTTTTTTGTGTGTTTATTATTTAAATGTTTACTCATTTTTGAGAGAGCGTGTGTGTGTTCATGCACAAGCAGGGAAGGGGTGGGGTGGGGGGGGTGGGGGGACAGAGGGTCCGAAGTGGGGTCCGTGCTGACAGCAGCGAGCCCGATACAGGTCTCAAGAACGTGAACTACAAAAATCACAACCCAAGCCAAAGTCTGACATTTAACCGACTGAGCCACCCAGGTGCTCCTGTTTTTTGTTTTTAAAGACATGCAGAAGGTTAGATAGCATATGGTTCCAGAGTGTGCAGATATGATTCTTTGGAATTAGATGCAAATGAGATTTTTATTTTTTATTTTTTTTTATTTTTTATTTTTTTTAACGTTTATTTATTTTTGAGACAGAGAGAGACAGAGCATGAACGGGGGAGGGTCAGAGAGAGGGAGACACAGAATCTGAAACAGGCTCCAGGCTCTGAGCTGTCAGCACAGTGCCCGACGCGGGGCTCGAACTCACGGACCGCGAGATCATGACCCGAGCTGAAGTCGGCCGCTTAACCGACTGAGCCACCCAGGTGCCCCGCAAATGAGATTTTTAAATAAGCGTAATTCATATCGTCGTTTCTCTTTAGAATAAAATACACTTGATCATTCATGAAGATGAAAGTCTTTGGGGATGCATCAATAGCAGAATAAGTATTGTTGGAGAGTGAGGTGGTGAACTAGGAGATTGAGCAAGGAGTTCTCTAGGATGGAACTCAGAGACAAGAAGTTGCAAGTATGAGGGGAAAAATCAGGAGGTACAGGCTGTATCCAGTTGTTTCACGATCTGTCTAGTAAGTACTTTGAGAAGGTGAAAGAGATACTGGACAGGAGGAAATGACCAGCCTCTGTTCGATTGAAGGAGAGACGGCTGACCATGATGAAGGACAGAGACGCATGAACCTAGACATTCTGGTCTTCCGGGGCTGACTAGCATGGTAGATAATCCATTTTCAGATTGTCCTACAAAGTAATGAAACTCAGACTGGCATTAGACTTAAAATCAGCGGCTTTGAATGCCAGAAGACAGCAGAGACTTCAGATTTTGGCAAAATGTCTGAAACTGAAATCTACCCATAAATTATTCTCAGATGAAGGGACAAAATGCAGACATTTCAGTCAGTGCAAAGGCATGAAAAGCTTGCCACCTCAAACTATTTATGAAAAAAGCATTTGAGGACATACGAAGAAAAAGAAACAAGTGCTTCTCACAGCTAACCAGCAATTTTAATCTATAGTGATTGGTAATTTTTCTTTGTGAGGGGACTGTGGGTGCTGTAGATACAGATAGGAAAGTATAGTGTGACTGCATATTAAAAATAATAGGGGTAAGCAAATAGAGCCCAGAGCTAGACTCACATCTGCATCATCACCTGAATCACAACAGAGGTACCACTGCTGTTCAGTGGAAGAAAGCTCATCCTTTCAGTACATCGTACAGCATCACCTGGCTGGCCGGATGAAAAATGAACCATGTCATTATCTTACACCTGACACAAAAATTAATTTGAGTTGGATCATAATCTTGAATGTGCATGTTACAACCAAAAGACTTCTAAAAAAAAAAACATGGGAGAATAACCATAAAAGAAAATACTGAATAAATTAGACTTCAGTGAAATTGAGAACTTTTATTCATGCTTAAATACCTTTGAGAAAGGCAAGCCACAGAGAGAAGATATTTGCAGTACATACCTCAAACAAAGGACTTGTATCTACGGTATGTAGGGAACTCCTAAAAGTCAGTAAGAAAAAGGCAGACACCCCAAATAAAAAGTAGACAAAAGATCTGAACAGTTGTTTCTGGAAAGAAGATGATCTAAATAGCCAGTGAACACACAAAAAGCTGCTCAGCATCATTAGTCGTCAGGGAAATGCACAAGAAGATACTACTACGTACTCCGCAAAATGGCTGAAACTAAAATGTAAGACAAAGCCAAATGTTTCTTAGGGTGTGGAGCATCTGGAACATGCCTTTGTTGGTGGAGGGAATATATATGGTGTAACTACTTCAGAAAACTGTGTGGCAATATCTGACAGATGCTAAATATTA